>NC_053036.3:352041187-353291187 GCF_002575655.3 Aegilops tauschii subsp. strangulata
ATTTACGTTTTAGTATGACTTTTCGCTCGTTTATCGGAATCAGGCGATTCAAGCACCTAGAGTTTCGTCTCGAAGTTCTCTTTCTGTTTAACCAACTTGAACAAGTTTTTGGTGCAGTAAAAATTGACTTAGGTCCAGATTAGTAAATGGAGCTTGTTTCTTTCGCCGTTTGAGTTTCGTTGCTTCGTTCGATTTGATTCTTTTTGCAAACCGGAGTTCTTAAGTTGAACTTTCTAGTTAGATATCTTATTTTAGTTTTACCCGTGCACCCTTGCTTGATTGCTTATGTATGTCATTGTTTGTTTGCGATAGAGTACCCGGAGTGCGAAGCGTGCTACTACGAGTCTCTAGGTTTCACGGACCATCAGCAAGGCAAGTAACACTTTGATCATACCTCTTTACCACCCAGTTTTATTGCATTAGATCAAACCTCAAACTATTACATGGTTAGGAACTGTTTAATATGTGGGTTTTGGGAAGTAGATGAGGTAGTACCTATTGCCCTGTTTATTATCAAACCGTTGGGAGTTACTTCTACATTTTCTTATATTGCTATGCTATGCTCGTAGACGCGGATTGGGTTTGAGTGAATTTCCATGACAGATGTGAGGATGTTAATTAATGGTTCAACTTAAGGTGGTTACTTTAATTCACATCTGGGTGGATTGAGGCACCTGGGGAACCCAGTGCTGCCTGTATTTTTGGATATCCCGGAGTACCCGTGAGATTATCCTATGGACCGCCACCCAGGCTCAAAGGGATCATGAGATTATTCATGCTAGAAACTTCTGTGTGCAGCCACAAGCTATTATCGGCTCTAGCATAGTTGAGTAGGTTACATGACCTCTTGAAGAGGTGGGCTAGCAGATGTAGGGAAAGTAGGTGTAACTGTCCACCCGGAGTAAAGAGTTATTGTTTCTGAAAGACTGTGTCTTGGTCATCCGTTTCTCAAACACCATGTAGTGCGAGAAATCAAACGGAGGAGATCGAGTCTTGTGGGGAAAAGTGCGCAAACCTCTGCAGAGTGTACAAACTAATCATGGTTAGCCGTGTCCCCGGTTATGGACATCTTGAGTATCTAGTTCTTGGATTATCATGTGAATCTCAACATCATGTTACTTAATTTAATTTGATTGGGTTAATCACGTTCTTAATTGGGATTGAGTTGGAGGTACCTTCTCAATGTTTAACAACCACCATGATAGTTAAATAAAATTTATTCCTTTGTTGTAGGGAAAAATTGGCTTTTCGCAAACTGTAACCATAGAGCTTTCCACCAGCCTTATGTGCATGTAGTGATAGCATTATTCTGTTCATTACTCTCTATGTGTTACTTTGCCAGCATATTCCATGTGCTGACCCGTTTTCGGGCTGCAATGTTCATGTTGCAGACTTTTCAGACGACGAGTAAGGTGCCATAGGTCGTGGTCTTATACCCAGTGATGCCGTTGGAGTTGATGGACTCACTTTATATTCCAAGCCTTCCGTTGTTATCGTATTTAGATGGCCTTAAGCCATATTTATTGTAATAAGATCTCTCTTGAGACTATTCGACGTAATAAGTGTGTGATTGCTATTCTGTTATAAATCCTTCAAGTACTGTGCGTGTCAGCATTACCGATCCAGGGATGACACTAATGCACAGAGACTAGACTATTTGAGGTCTGGTCGCTACAACACCATATGCAACATGCAACCATATATCACGCTGCCAAGTAAGAGCAAGCACCTGCGATGTTGGTGTGGGGGAATTGCGGTCATCAACTAGAGAGCTACGTTGACTATCTTCATTTAGCCTTTCTGTTTCTTGAGATTCATGTGGGGAGGATGACACTGCACTCTTTAAACGAGTAGCACATCTCAAAGTAACCCACTGGGGTGACTGTCTCGTCATAAGTGATTGATGAGGGATACAAAAGAGCATTAGTTTGATGTACGAACATGGTTAATAGACATATGTAGTATGTATCAAAAACAGGAAGGCATGTCATTATCAAAGGTATAATATGTAAAGTAAGCTGATGCAATTTAACCAAATTGGAAGCAATACAAGCTAGACACCATATGCAACATGCAACCACATTTGACAGTGCGAAGTTAAAGCAAGCACCTTGGATGGTTGTGTGTGGCAATTGAGATCATCAACTGCAGAGCTACGTTTACTGTCTCCATCTGCTGGCACTGCACCCTTTAGAGCGCTGAGACACTTAGTGCTTATCTTCGAATTACACTGGAGCGACTTCTGTCTTTTCTTTTTTGTATTCATCAACACTGCGTCTGAGTCTGAAATACCCATGCATAAAAAAGCAATAGTGTGAGTATGGGTGAAGTGTGTGCACAAGTAGTATAGTGTAAAGGTAGCAGATAACAAGTCGGTGAGAAATAAATGATGAGAGACATATGATAGCTCTACAACATGCATGGCACACGAAATTACTAGATTCTAGGATTTTGAAATATGAGCACAGGGATGGCTCTTCTGCCTGGACTGGGCTACCTTAGTGCTTATCTTCGAATTACACAGGGAAATGCAGACGCTCCTCCAGCACACCACAAGGTGTGGTCCTATGAAAATAACAATCGACTGAAAACAAATAGGTCAGTCCATTTTTCTGCACCGTCCAATGTACAAAGAACGGGAAAATCGCCTTCATCTACCTCCAGCCAGTCAGTGTTACGATCTTCCTCGAAACGCCAGCGACCACTGGCCCAGTCCCCTGCCTCCGCCCTCCCCTCAACCTCACCGCACCGCTGTGCTTGGCACCGCCCCCGGCCGTCCCTTCAAGCCCCGCCGACCTCCAGATCGGGCGCAAGCAGCTCCTGAGCCCACACCCCTATGATAGACACCGATGCGCCACTTCCCCGGCGAACAGGCGGACTATGTGCTCCGCACGCCTAAGCGGGTGCTGCTTCTTTTAATTGCGATTCGACTGACCCTGAATTGAAATCCGGGTGGGCTACTGACCTCTAGCAAAGGTGAAATAGTAAATGGGAGGAAACCTTGTCCATTTAGTATCACGAAGAAGATGCAGTACAAAGCGCTCAACTAGTTTCTTTCGTGGGATGAATACGGTGTGAGCAGAGACGTAAGATTTGCACGAATAAGGGAAGAGGAGTACCTCTTTCTGCTGGCAGTGCTGTGTCCTCCTTCTGATTTTCCAATGATCTTCTTCTGGTTCTCTAGAAACGAGAAGTTGTGGAGGACAGTGGAGCCTTGGACGAACCCATGGCCAAGTTGTTAACTATGGTGTGGTGGCCGTCTGTCGGCGGCGGGGAACTAGATCCGAGGCAGCGAACGATGGCGTAGCAGGAACAGCTCCGGTGCGGTAGATGGTTGTGACAATGGAGCGGCAGCGGTGAGGCGCAGGACGGCATGGTCGAAGTGGCTCTGGTACGGCGCACGTCGGCGTCGGCATCGTGGAGGCAGCTCTGCCTCGGCTTCAGCTGCTAAGTCCTTGAGGGCGTTGCGGTTGCAGTTGCGTTGGACGATGACGTCGGGGTACCGGATCCGGCGTGATGTAGGAGGGCGGCGGTGGATTGGGCGCGACGGGGTGGAGGACGGAGGAGGCTGGGGTTTCGCAGCTGGTGAGAGGGCGTTTTGGCACCCACGGAGTATGAATGGGGAAACAGAGGGAGGGGGAACTAAGGGTGAACAATGTTTCGGTTTGGGACGCGCTTGTTTGAAATTTGGGGAAAGTTTCGAACTTTGCCCCCATCTAAAATTTCGGACATATTGCGGGTTGGGGGTAGGAAAGTAATATCAGGTGTTCCAAATGGTGGGCGGGATAGATTTCAGCCAAGCGCATGGGTGTCTAGGCGCCCATGGTGTATGAATGCTTCTCGGAGGCGGTTGAGACTGGCATCTTTGTCGGAGTAATGGGCCACGGGTAGCCTAACCCGAGTCCCTGAGCCTTTCAAGACATTTGGGCCGGCTGCGTCCCTTAAGTATCCAGAACGAAGCACCGCCTTCTGGTTGCCGGCTGGCTCAAGCGGCCGGCTGCCAGAAGACGGCACCAAGACGGTCCGACTCCTAGCAGGCGGCCCACGACGCCCTCAGAGTCTGCGCCCCCATTAAGAAGACAAGACAGGATGTGGCTACAGTGTAGCCCATCACCCCCATATCCAGGGCTTGGCGTGGCCACAGTGCCCCGTACAGGCGGATATCTCCGCACGGCGCGGCACTATTGCCACTCCATCCTTGACGTCACCCTTGTCAGGTGGAGCCCTGTTCCCACGACGGCCTGTCGGTATGGCCTGCAGGTGGCGGGCCCTACCAGGCAGCGGGAGCCCGGAAGGCAGCATGGCCTGACCAGTCGGACCCAAGGGAGGCCGACCTCTAGCAGGCGGCTGCTCCTCCCTCGAGGTCTGTGCGCCATTAACCAGACGAGACATGGTGTGGCTACAGTGATCTCCCACCAGACGGCGGGACTGTAGCCACGCCCCTCCCCGACCAAGTATGAGTCATTAGCATTGTGACTACAGTAACCAGCCACCGACCAGACCCGCAAGCGGCGGAGGCGGCCTGTCAGCTCCGTACCCGACCAGTCGGCGGGGCCCACCAGGCGGCGGAGAAGCCGGCGACCAGAGACGCTGACAGCCGGGTCCTACACCCGGCCAGATTACCATTGTACCCCTGGGGGGTAGGCCTATATAAACCCCCAGGACACCCATGCAAAGGGTTCCCAACTTGTTACAACTAGACTCACACATAGAGAGAGGAGAGAGCTAGCCCTGCTTTCTCCCACCTCTAGCATACAGCTCGAGGAGCACCATTGCACTCACTAGTGCCTTAGTGATCATGCGGAGACCCCGCAGAGTAGGACTAGGGGTGTTATCTCCTAGGAGAGCCCCGAACCTGGGTAAAGTACGCCGGCGCTCGTGTCTACGCCTCATCCCGCTTCCGGGCATCGGCGACGTTCTACTCGCTCCCACCATGATAAGCCATCCTTTGGCATATGTCGCACCCAACCCCCGACATTTGGCACCCACCATGGGGCGAGGTGCACCGTTGTCCGGAGACCTGTTCTGGACGGGAACCCTGTCCCTTCCTGGAGAGCGCAGCCAGCCCGGCACGCCAGACGGCGTCTGCACTGACGCGCTGCACGGCGCGGAGGTCACCTGCGCGGCGAGCTGCCTCACCGATCTTGTTGGCGAGATTTGCCTCTCCGACGAGCCCGCATCCGAAGCGGGCACAGATGACCCCGAGAGCCGCCTCGTCAGCTTCCTCGACCAACTCCACGTCATCAGTGAGCCTGCCGTGGACTTGGAGTCGGTTGGTTCCACCGATCCGATGCTTGTCGACTACGATACGGCGTCGCTCGACGCATTCCCCACCAACGTGGTGGTCTACGATGAGCCGCTTCCTCGCGAGGACAGCGGCGGAAGCACCGTCACAGAAGTGCTTGTCATTAGCCATGGCGGGCACTCGGGCGGGGACGGTGCTCGAGACCCGCTCGAGGCGGCGTTGCAAGACCTGACCGCGCCTATCCCAGAAGACGCCAACGCCGAGACGCTGGAAGCGCGCCACGTCCAGCTCGTCGAGAGTGCCAAGAGGCATGCCAGCATGAGATGCCTTTCGGAGGCTTACCAGCGCGAGATGGATTGTGCCGTTGGCGGCACGCCGACTCCTGGCAGGCCTAGCCGCATCGGCACGGTCCGGCAACGTGGCACGACCATTGCCAGCCTATTCGGGGCAGATCGCCCTGTCTACGCCACGCCCGCGGAGAACATACGAGCCGCCCAGGCTGCAGCAGACAAGCTGGACAAGCTCGAGGGCGACGAGCGTTGCCACATGACGGAGCACGTCCAGCGGCTCATTGACGCGGCTACCGAGCAGCAAGAAGTCGGCTGCCGTACTGAAGCGCCCAACCGGCGGAACGACGACCCGCCTCCTCGCCGAGATCAAGGCGCGACATCCCGGACGCCGACTAGTGGCGTCCGCAATAGAAGAGACAAGGAGCCGGCTGCCAGCCGCAGCCGGACTCGCATCACCATCGAGCGCGACCAAGACGGCCGCCCAAGAGCAGTTGAACGACGGGATGACTGTCCGCCTCCCCCTCCTCCCCGCAGGGAGAGGCGTGCTTCCCCGCCGCCTGTTGACCACCCGACGCTCGACGACCGCCTTGGCCGCCGGGAAGGAGTCGGAGAGAACGATGCCCGCCACCGGATCGACCGCCTCAACCGATCCCTGGCGCTGGAAGAAGAAGACACATTGGGTCCGCCTTGTTTTGGCCCCCCCATCTGAGATGAGCCCTTCCCCAAAGGGTTCACGCTCCCAAGAGATATGCCCAAGTACACCGGCTCCGTGAAGCCGGAAGACTGGCTCGTCGACTACTCCACGGCCGTCAGCATAGCATACGGCAACAAGCGAGTTGCTGTAAAGTATGTTCTGCTTATGCTCCAGGGCACGGCCCGGACATGGCTGAACAGCCTGAAGCCCCGCAGCATCAACAGCTGGGTTGATTTCACTGAAGCCTTCATTCGCAACTTCACCAGCACGTACAAGCGGCCGCCCAAGCCTCGCCAGCTCTCCTTGTGCGTCAAGGGCCCCAACGAATCAACTCGCGACTACCTCACGCGTTGGGCCGAGCTGCGCAACTCTTGCGAAGGCGTGCACGAGGTGCAGGCCATCGAGTACTTCACTGCCGGGTGCCAAGAAGGCACCCTCCTCAAGCAATGGCTTGTCTGTGACGAGCCGGCAACCCTCGACGAACTGCTGATCATAGCAGACAAGTACGCCACAGCCGACTCCTCCATGAAGGCGGAGATTCAAGTTGACGCATCTAGCGAAGTAGCCCCTCAAGCTCCTCGGACTCCGGCTGGTGACACCAGTCGGCGTCAGCAACAGAATGACCACAAGCGCAAGGCCACGCAGCCAGCTTCCACAAGCCGCAGGTGGCAACAGATGAAGACCAGCAGCCGGAAGGGCAGCCTCCTCCCAAGCGCCAGAAGGGCGGCAAGCCTAACTGGTTGCGTGCCTTCTCGTACGAGCAGACCCTCGATGCACCCTGCAAGTTTCATAGCGGAGCGAAGCCGTCCAACCACACCACTCGGAAATGCCATTGGCTCACCAGGATCGCCAAGGGTGACGGACTCCTGCCTCCTCCGCCAGCCGGCCCGCCGCCTCCTCCTCCCCAGCAGCCGGCGGCCCGACCAGTCGGCGCAGTACAAGATGAGTATCCTGAAGAGCATGGAGCTTATGTCGTGTTCACCAGCGTGGCCGACGATAAGCACAGCAGACGGCAGCGGCAGCAAGAAGTACATGCAGTAGCATCAGAGACCCCCAAGTTCGTGCATTGGTCTGAGAAGCCTATCAGCTGGAGCAGAGCTGACCACCCGGAGGTGATGCCCTCTCCTGGTTCCTATGCCCTGGTCGTGGATGCCACCTTCACAACAGAGAGGCGGGCTGCTCGCTTCTCCCGAGTCCTGATAGATGGCGGCAGCAGCATCAACATCCTATACCGTGACACTATGGAGAAGTTGGGAATCGGGCAGAGGCAGCTTCAGCCCAGTCGGACTGTATTCCATGGCATAGTTCCTGGCCTTTCCTGCTCACCAATCGGCAAGATCCAGATAGATGCCCTCTTCGGAGACAAAGATCACTTCCGCCGAGAGCCAGTCTGGTTTGAGGTGGTGGACCTTGAGAGCCCCTATCACGCGCTGCTTGGCTGGCCTGCTCTGGCCAAGTTCATGGCGGTCCCCCACTATGCTTACCTCAAGATGAAGATGCCGAGTACCAAGGGAATCCTAACCATAGTCGGAGACTACAAGAAGTCGTCCGCCTGTGCGGCAGACAGCAGCCGGCTAGCTGAGTCCCTCGTGATTGCAGCAGAGAAGCGGCTCCTTGACCGGGTTGTAGCAATGGCAGGCAAGCAGCCGGAAATGTCGCCAAACCCCAAGGAGTCGGAAGCTGAGGGCTCGTTCAAGCCGGCAAAAGAAACAAAGAAGATACCCTTGGACCCGGAGCACCCGGAAAGGCACGCTGTCATAGGTGCAAACCTTGACAACAAATAGGAAGGCGAGCTCGTCGATTTCCTTCGTGAGAATCGGGACATCTTTTCATGGTCTCCCAAGGACATGCCGGGTGTTCCAAAGGATTTCTCCGAGCACAAGCTACATGTCCGGCCTGATGCCAAGCCAGTGAGGCAGCCCTTGTGCTGCCTGTCAGAAGAGAAGAGAAGAGTCGTTGGAGAAGAGATAGCCCGGCTTCTAGCAGCCGGCTTCATTATGGAAGTGTTCTTCCCAGAGTGGTTAGCCAACCCGGTCCTTGTGCTGAAGAAGAATAAGAAGTGGCACATGTGTATTGATTATACCAGCCTCAACAAAGCTTGCCCCAAAGATCCCTTTGCTTTGCCAAGAATCGACCAAGTGATAGACTCCACAGCCGGATGCGAGCTGTTTAGTTTTTTTGGATGCATACTCAGGGTACCATCAGATCAAGCTGAACCCGGCCGACAGGCTGAAGACCGCCTTCATCACACCATTCAGAGCCTTTTGCTACCTGACCATGACGTTCGGCTTGAGGAATGCCGGCGCCATGTTTCAGCGCTGCATGCAGAAGTGTCTCCTCAAGCAACTCGGCAGAAACACCCATGTCTACGTGGACGACGTTGTGGTGAAGACGGAGAAGCATGGCACGCTGCTAGAAGACCTTAAGGAAACCTTTGAAAACTTGCGCTGATTTCAAATCAAGCTCAGCCCGGAGAAACGCGTCTTTGGAGTACCAGCCGAACAGCTTCTTGGCTTCCTGGTCTCAGAGCGCGACATGGAGTGCAACCCTGTGAAGATCAAGGCCATCAAGAGGATGGAGGTGCCCACCCGACTGCTGGACGTACAAAAATTCACCGGCTGCTTGGCATCCATCAGCCATTTCATCAGTCGGCTGGGCGAGAAGGCTCTTCCCCTGTACCAACTCATGAAGAAGACCACTTTTTTTGAGTGGAATGATAAGGCGGATGAAACTTTTCTCCAGCTCAAGAAGATGTTGACCACTCCGCCTGTCCTGGCGGCTCCCGCTGCTAAGGAGCCCATGCTCCTCTACATCGCCGCCACCAGCTGGGTGGTCAGCACAGTCATAGTTGTGGAGCGAAAGGAAGAAGGCAAAGCACTACCAGTCCAGAGGCCGGTGTATTACCTAAGTGAAGTGATGTCCGCCTCCAAGCAGAACTACCCCCACTATCAGAAGATGTGCTATGGCGTGCATTTTGCCGCCAAGAAGCTGAAGCCATACTTTCAAGAGCACCCAATCACTGTGGTCTGCACTGCTCCACTTGCTGAAATCATTGGAAGCCGAGATGCTTCGGGCGGAGTGGCCAAATGGGCCATAGATTTGGCCCCCTACACCCTCTACTACCAGCCTCGCACCGCCATCAAGTCCCAAGCACTGGCCGACTTCCTCGTCGACTAGGCCGAGACCCAGTACCTGCCGCCAGTGCCGGACTCCACCCATTGGCGAATGTACTTTGATGGTTCCAAGATGCGCACCGGTTTGGGAGCCGGCATCGTCCTCACCTCTCCCAAAGGCGACAAGCTCAGATATGTGTTGCAAATTCACTTCGCCGCCTCCAACAACGTAGCTGAATACGAAGCACTCATACACGGGCTCCGGCTTGCCAAGGAAGTCGACATTCGCCGGATCCTGTGCTATGGTGATTCTGACTTGGTGGTCCAGCAGTCGTCGGGCGACTGGGACGCCAAGGATGCAAATATGGCAAGCTACCGCTTCCTCGTCCAGCAACTCAGTGGATACTTTGATGGGTGTGAGTTCCTCCATGTGCCACGAAACGACAACGAGCAAGCTGATGCTTTGGCACGGATTGGCTCCACCCGGCAAGCAATACCAGCCGGCGTCGCTCTGCAACGCCTCCTCAAACCGTCTGTCAAGCCGTCCCCAGAGTCAGACTCCATCTTCATGCCGGCTCCTCCTGGAGCAGTCGGATCCGACTTGAGGACCCCAGCAGCTAGCACCGGGACTTCGGCAGGCGGCCCGGGGACTGCAGCAGTCGCACCCGGCCCGGGGACTTCAGAACCCGGCCCGGGGACTGCAGCAGTCGGCCAGGGGACTTCATCAACTCAGCAAGCGGTAGCCGACTCCAACCCGCCGCCTCCCAGCCCAACCGCCCTCGTGCAAGTAGCAGTTCTGGCAGTCGAAGAAATAGCAGCACCTTCATGGGCGCAGCCCATCCTCAGCTTTCTGGTGAACAAAGAGCTGCCGACTGATGAGATCTCAACCCGACAAGTGCAACGCCGAGCAGCAGCATACACCATTGTCAACAGAGAACTTGTGAGGCGCAGTGTCACTGGTGTGTACAAGCGCTATGTGGAGCCAGAGAAAGGCCAAGCAATCCTCAAAGATATCCACCAAGGCGAGTGTGGTCACCACGCGGCTTCAAGATCACTTGTTGCCAAAGCTTTCCGCCATGGTTTTTTCTGGCCAACTGCTCTAGAAGGCGCCAAAGACTTGGTCCAGAAGTGTAAAGGGTGCCAGAAGTTCCGCTCCAAGCCACATCTGCCGGCTTCTGAAATCAAGACCATCCCCATTGCCTGGCCCTTTGCCGTCTGGGGGCTGGACATGGTGGGACCATTCAAGACAGCACGCGGCGGCATGACTCATTTGCTTGTCGCCGTGGACAAATTCACCAAGTGGATAGAAGCAAAGCCAATCAAGAAGTTGAACGGTCCAACTGCTGTGACTTCCATTGCATACATCACCATTCGGTTGGCATACCACATAGCATCGTCATCGACAACGGCACAAACTTTTCCAAAGGCGCCTTGGCTCGTTTCTGCGCGACGCAGGGCATCCGACTAGACTTAGCGTCTGTTGCCCATCCGCAGTCAAACGACCAGGTGGAGCGAGCAAACGGCCTCATTTTGTCCGGCATCCAGCCCCAACTGGTCGAGCCTCTGGAGCGTTCGGCCGACTGTTGGCTCGATGAGCTGCCAGCCGTCCTCTGGAGCCCGCGCACAACTCCAAACAAGTCAACCAGCTTCACGCCTTTCTTCCTTGTCTACGGTGCCGAAGCCGTCATTCCGACAGACATAGAATTCGACTCCCCCCGAGTCACCATGTACACCAAGGAGGAGGCAAAAGAAGCACGAGAGGACGGCGTCGATCTGTTGGAAGAGGGCCGGCTGTTGGCACTCAGTCGGTCCACCATCTACCAGCAGAGTCTATGCCGGTACTACAATTGGAAGGTCAAGCCAAGATTCTTCCAAGAGGGAGACCTTGTGCTCCGGCTGATCCAGCGAACAGCCGGCCAGCACAAGCTCTCGACACCTTGGGAAGGCCCCTTCTTCATCAGCAAGGTTTTGGGCAATGACTCCTACTACCTGATCGATGCTCAGAAGCCTAGAGCACGCAAGAGAGACGATTCCGGCAAGGAGACGGAGCGACCATGGAATGCAAACCTCCTTCGAGGATTTTACAGTTGATGCAGTATGTACCACGCTACCTTTTGTATTAAGTACGAAGACTTTGGGTCCCCTGAGAAGAGCTCGGGGGCTACCCTCTTTTATCTATATGATAAGTATTATGCCTATGAGTATGTTATTTCATTTACTCCGCCTAGCACCGGGTTCGACAAGTCGGCCCGGGGGCTCGCCGCCTTGTACTATGAGATGCTTCCTACAGCCGGACAAGTAGTGTGTTGGCACCTCAACCTTCTCCTGCCAAAGCCGCAGCTCGCAGAGCGACTGTCTGGTGGGCAGGAACTAAGGGCAGAAAGGGTGTCCGCATGAAAAATGGCTAAGGACCCAAAGCACGCACATAGTTCAAGCCGGCTTCTCGCCTCATCGACCGGCTGCTGAGCAGCCGGCTGACCGGCTTCTACTTAAATTGCTAAACGCTCTAGTTGTCTAAGTACTTGCCCTCCCGAAAGTAGCTAAGTACTTGACCCAGCCGCAGTCCGCAGAGTGACTGTTTGGCTGGCAAGACGACAGCCAAGGGAGGGCGGCAAAGGAAAAACGCCAAGGAGCAGAAAGCAAGGAAAGGCAGAACTCAGCAAAAATATTTACATGTCAAAAGGCCCTTGGCCAGCATTCAACAGTGTTTGAAATACACCCCGCGGGTGGAATTGTGCAAATTTAACAAAGTTTGTCAAGACTAATAAAGCAGGAAGATAAGATAAGTCGGCGGCCTAGGAAGCAGCGAAGGGGCCCGGCTGGTTGGCGGAGTCGGTGGTGCCGGTTGGTGGAGTGGACGGCTGGTCAGTCTCCGCTTGGTCGCCTCCAGCAGCAGTCGGCGCACTTGAGCATGGCTCGTCGTTCGAGGCATGGTCAAGCTGAGGCTGGCCGTCCGCTCCGACCTCTGGCGCTTCCTCTTCGCCTTCCTCGTCCTTCTCGCCTTCTCCCTCGCCGCTGGAGTCGATCACCTCGGCCGAGTCCTCGCCGTCCTCCGGGTTCAGCCCAAACCACTCTGGTGGCGCCTCGGCACCGTTCTCGGCCAGCTCAGGAACGAAGATGCTGGTGTTGGTGTACTCGGTGATCGCCGCGGCCCGCCTGACAAGGTCATGCTCCACCGCCACTAGCTCCTCTTGGGCCTCCTGTCAAAACGTGGTCAACTGGGCTAGATTTAGCCCAGGGTACCACGCCTTGACGAACTCCAAGGCCCGGTGCGCTCCAGCTCGGGCCGAGGAACCCTTCCAAGCCTCAAGGCGGCCGGCCGCCACTTCCAGCCAGTCGGCAGTCCGACTGGGAGTGCGCGGAGCCGGCATGTCTGGCCAAAGGGCGGAGATCGCCTGGGCTACGACGCAGCATCTGATGAGCCGGCCAAAGGCGGGCCTGGATGCTGAGAAGCTGCTCGCTAAGGGTCTGGGGGGCGTCGGCAGCGATCTGCGCACCTTCCGCCCTCCGTTCCTCACGATAAGCCTCAATAGCCTAGTTGGCGGCGGCGGAATGGCTAGGGAAGAAGTCTGCTCAGGCAGGAAGCAAGTAAGGCAGAAGTCAGAAGCTAGAAGCCGGCCTGATCAGCAGCCGGCGGCTCAAAGAAAGGAAAAAGAAGAAGCTTACCATCAACCATGTCTTCAATACTACCGAAGCCGGCAGTCAGCAGCGCCTCCTTGTCGGTCTAGGTGAAGCGTTCGGTCTCTAACTCAGCAAGGAGACTGGACTCTTTCACCTCCGCCTCCTTCTGGGCCTTCTGGAGAAGCTCCGCCTGCTCCACCAGTTGCGTGGCCAGCCGGCTACGCTCCTGGGCCAGCTTGCTGCACTCCGCCTCCTTGGCGCGCAACACAGTGTTGGCTTCACCCAGCTGCTGCTGTAGGACGACATTGGCCTCTGCAAAATCAGAGAAAGAAAAAGATGTCAACGACCAACACAGAAGAAGTAGAGTCGCCGGGGAGATCCGGCCCGACTGCTCAGCAGTCGGCCTGAATCTCGGGGACTACAGCCCGCGGGTGCGCTGTCACGCCCCCATAGAGAAAGAAGTTATCAATATCAGCAAAGATAAAGTACAGTTTCCGGAAGAGATCCGGCCCGACTGCTCAGCAGTCGGCCCGAATCTCGGGGACTACAGCCCGCGAGTGCGCCAACGCCCCCCCGCAGGGAAAGAAGACGAAGACTTACTCCGACTTTCTGACAAGTCGGCGGTCCGCTGGTCTAGCTCTCGGACGTTGGAGTTGAAGGTGGCCGCGCGAAGGTTATGATAATCCTACAGTGAAGATATCAGACAATGTTAGCACTCGGAGCTTGCCAATTAAAGTTCCGAGCCGCCTGCTCAGCAGCCGGCCCGAAACTCGGGGGCTACACCCAGTGGGTGCGCCTGCGCGCCCCCACAGAGAAGTACAAGAATCAAAGACGGAGAAGTAAGAAACATACCCGAATGGCCGCTCGCGAATCCAAGAACGCCTTGTTGCAATGCTTGAGAGCGTCGGCCTCAGCTCGGAGCTTGGCCTGGACGTCTAGGACCGCCTTGTTTAAGGCTCCCATCCCGCCTCCCCGCACCCAGTCAGCGGGCGCGGCACTGGTAGCTTCGGCATCTGGGACTGATGAGCTCGTGGCACCGGCTTCCAGCGGTCATGGCGCTGAAGTCGCCTTTGCAAGACGACGCCACGTTGGTGTGCGGGCCTCAGGAGTCGGGCCCGTCACCACCTTGTTTCCGGCTGGTGGCGCCGGCGGGGCAGCCGGCTGCTTGTCTCGTGCTCCTCCAGACGGCGGTGGCGGAGGCGCGGCCTCATCCGGCATGACGACATCGCCGCCTTCCCTCTTCATGACCGGTTGTTCGTCGCCGGCTCCCCCAGTCGGCGCCGTGAACTCGGGTGGTGGTGGCGCGGAGTTCAAGGGAACGACGAATAGCGGCTCCTGGCGGTGCGCGGCTTCTTCAAGCCGCTTCTTTGCTGCGGCATCGGCCTCAGCCTCCGCCAGCTTCTTCAACGCGGCGGCCTCCGCCTTGTCCGTCTCCGCCTTCTCCAGGCGGGCGGCTTACTGCTCCTCGCGCGCCTCCCGCGCGTTTCGTTCCTGCGCCTCCTGGAGGTCGGCCGCAGGGTTGATTCGCCGGGTGGTGGTGGAGGTCTCCGCCGACCCAATGACGGAGGCAGCGGCCAGCTTCTCAAGAGAGAGCGCGGCCCTGAGTCAAGAAGAATAAAAGCAAGGAAGCTCAGGTAGAATCGACAAAGAAGGAAAGAACAAGAAAAAGACACTTACGCCGACACCATAGGAGGTGCCTTCGGAAGTTTCTGGTACTTGGCCGCCTTCGCGGCGGCCTCCTTCCGCCTGGTCGCGGCGGTCGGGTTCTTGGCCTTCTTCGGCGTGCTGCCAAACAAGACGATGCCTTGTTTGCGCTTGCGCGTGCTGCCTCGAGCAGCCGGCTTGGCAGAAGGGCCCACGTCCGCCTTGCCGGCGCCTCGCGCAAGGCGCGGCTCGTCCTCTTCATCATCATCATCGGGCCAAGTGTCGATGCCGCCTCCTTCTTCGAAGCCGCCTGCTACGTCACCGCCGCCTATGGTGTCGTCCTCCAAGGCGGTCGCCCCCATGTCGGGGTCGTCCACGTCGCTCACCTCCCGGTCCGGCTGGTAGTTTCCACCCGGCCCCATGATGGGGGCCGTCATCGGAGACATATAGATCTGCCTCGAAAGGATTGACTGTTCAAGACCAAGATCAAGACCAAGACAAGTACTGAAAGAGGAGTTGAAGAACTTACAGCAGGCGGCGGGTTGGCGCGGGAGTATGGTCGCTTGCCAAACCGCCAGGACCCCTCCGACAGCTTGAGGTCGGAGATCTCGTTCACCATCCGGGCCACCTCGGCAGTCGGCATGTCCCTCGTGCACATCCGGCTCGGGTCGTGGTGCCCGCTCATCCGACAGATCAGATGAGTCCGGCCTTGGAGCGGGAGAACCCGACGCTCGACAAAGGTGACCAGTAGGTCGGATGCCTTGAGGCCCTCCGCCTCCGTCAGCACCCGGAGCCGGTTGATGGCAGCGGTGGCGTCGGCAGATATGGGCTTCGGCTTGTAGCCCTAGTTGACCCGAGGCTCAATCGGAGGGCCGGCTTCGTAGGGTGGCAGGTTGATGAAGTCGATTGCGGGGTCGACGTTCTCCACATAGAAATATGATTTCTGCCACAGTTTCACCGACCATGACAGCTTGATGGCGGGGAAGGCGTTCTTCACCGACGGTCGGCGCACCACGATGAAGGCACCACACTGGGCCGCCTTCTCCTTAGCGGAGGTGCCCAGCTTGGTGTAGAAGAAGACTCCCCACAACTCGATGGTGGGGAGGATGCCGAGGTAGCCCTCGCACGCCGTGACAAAGGCGGACAGCAGGGTCACAGTGTTGGGCGTCAAGTGATGCGGCTGAAGATGGTAGAACTCCATGAAGGAGCGGAAGAATCCGCTCGCCGACAGGCCGAAGCCGCAGAGGAAGTGTGAGCGGAAGATGACCCGCTCACCTCCTTGTGGCACCGGTGAGATTTGCTTCTCCGGCGGCACGCGCACCTTGACAAAGCCCGGGCCGGGCAACCGCCGTGTCGCGCTGAGGAAGGTGAGGTGGTCATCAATCACCATCGAGCCATCCCAGTCTCCTCCCTTCTCGCGCGCCATGGAGACCGAGCGAGAAGCTTGGGGCGAAGGAGCCTGACAGCGGCGAGCTGTGGCGGCGCCTCGACGGAGCGCGGAGGTGCGGCAGCAGTAAGGGAGGAAGAAGATGAAAATGGCGAAGGAAGAGGAGGGCGCTTGTGCTCCGCCGCTCCTCCTCCCCCCTACTTATAGCCCTCGGGCTACGAAGCCGAGGGGGCGGGGCGTGGGATCGTGGCATTAACTGCTCCCACGACCCCACGACCCCGCGACCCCGCATTTATTTCGCAAGTTACTGCACAGTAACTCCCCCCAGAATTGCGACCATCAGCCTCGGCCGTAGCGGATCTCCTCGCGCGCCGAGGCCCGGTAGTGGCGGGCCCAACCTCCTGTCGCGTCCCATCGCGCGCGTGGGCTGGCAGGCTGGCCCGGCTGACTGACGCCGCGTGGCATGCTTGCAGCGGGTGACGGGCCTAGAGGCTTAGCAAGCACGCCACCTAGTTCCCGCCTTGACGTTTCGAAACTATCAGATGAGCCCGCCTGGTCATGGCCGACCCCCGACAGGCGGCACGCCAGGAGGCGGACCAAGCATTTAGCGAGAACACTCGAAGAAGGAAACTGCTGAAGCTTCTCGACTTATCAGCCGCGACGCCTCACCAGCTTCGGGGACTACTGTCGGAGTAATGGGCCACGGGTAGCCTAACCTGAGTCCCTGAGCCTTTCAAGACATTTGGGCCGGCTGCGTCCCTCAAGTATCCAAAATGAAGCGCCGCCTTCTGGTGGCCGGCTGGCTCAAGCGGCCGGCTGCCAGAAGACGGCCAAGCACCAGAAGACGGCACCAAGACGGGCCGACTCCTAGCAGGCGGCCCACAAAGCCCTCAGAGTCTGCGCCCCCCATTAAGAAGACAAGACAGGATGCGGCTACAGTGTAGCCCATCACCCCCATATCCAGGGCTTGGCGTGGCCACAGTGCCCCTTACAGGCGGAGATCTCCGCACGGCGCGGCACTGTTGCCACTCCATCCTTGACGTCACCCTTGTTAGGCGGAGCCCTGTTCCCACGACGGCCTGTCGGTACGGCCTACAGGCGGCGGGCCCTACCAGGCAGCGGGAGCCCGGAAGGCGGCATGGCCTGACCAGTCGGACCCAAGGGAGGCCGACCTCTAGCAGGCTGCCTGCTCCTCCCTCGAGGTCCGTGCGCCATTAACCAGACGAGACACGGTGTGGCTACAGTGATCTCCCACCAGACGGCGGGACTGTAGCCACGCCCCTCCCCGACCAAGTATGAGTCATTAGCATTGCGGCTACAGTAACCAGCCGCCGACCAGACCCGCAAGCGGCGGAGGCGGCCTATCAGCTCCGTACCCGACCAGTCGGCGGGGCCCACCAGGCGGCGGAGAAGCCGACGACCAGAGACGCTGACAGCCGGGTCCTACACCCGGCCAGATTACCATTATACCCCTAGGGGGTAGGCCTATATAAACCCCCAGGGCACCCATGCAAAGGGTTCCCAACTTGTTAGAACTAGACTCACACATAGAGAGAGGAGAGAGCTAGCCCTGCTTTCTCCCACCTCTAGCATACAGCTCGAGGAGCACCATTGTACTCACTAGTGCCTTAGTGATCATGCGGAGACCCCGTAGAGCAGGACTAGGGGTGTTATCTCCTAGGAGAGCCCCGAACCTGGGTAAAGTACGCCGGCGTTCGTGTCTATGCCTCATCCCGCTTCCGAGCACCGGCGACGTTCTACTCGCTCCCACCATGATAAGCCATCCTTTGGCATATGTCGCACCCAACCCCCGACAGTCTTGGTGAAGTTACAAACCTACCCCGGTTTAGACCTTTGGACATCGGGCCGATAGGCTACACGTGCTAGAGTCAGGACAGTAATTTCCTACCACCAAACATTAGTCTCGCGCGGTTTTGGGTGACCAGAGGCTTATTTGGCGCTTCGTTCAATATTTGGGAGCAGAAGCATTAACGTTTTCGGTTCTCTTGAATTGAACTTTCAGGATTTGTCAAACTTCAGAAATCTTTACTCTTGAAAATCCTAAAACTACGATTATTTTGGAATGGAGGGGGTACATTTGAATATACATTGTACACGAGTATATATTAAAAATTATGCAACTTACCTCAGTTCATGCATGGTTCCAGATATAATCTCCTTGGTTGCAAAAAATAGTTAGACATGCGTATGAATATATAGCATGTTCAAACGCACAACAAAGATTGATGCCCCCTTTTAGATCTAATTTACAAATGCCATTATCTCGGGTTCAAATAGATGAATGCACTTCCTATGAATTCAAATCTTCGAAACCCTCTTTATGTTGAATTCAACATGTATTCTATTTCGTAGCTAGCAATTTGGAATGTATCCAAAGTAAGTGACAAATGTATAAAGTGCTTCACACTAACAACATGGAGTGCACTAATTAATGTTTATATATGAATTGCAAAAGCAATGCATTGCCTGTATTTCAAACCGCTCTCACTCTAGGGATCGATAATATGAAATAAACACATGCACATGTGAGAATTCAATAGAGTATGGGTGTCTGATAGACCAATTATCGTTCATACGCAAATTGCAAAATTCATGATCTCATCCAAAAATAATAATGCCATTTATATTTTAATTTAATGCGTAGAACCACCTTTTACACGTAGATGCACTATTCCTCGGCCCGTTTTCGCAAACGCGCTATATATCTCTCTACCTAACGCATAAGTGCACACACTTTATATACATCAGCATTTCTCTTTCACACATGCTCACAATCTCTCCCGGGGTGTCGGGGTGTCTCATGCACACACTCTCTCTGTATCTCTCTCTCATTCTCTCTTTCTGACTACTATGTGTACCACTCTTTTCACTAATCTCAGTTGGAAAACACTATTTCTCTCACATGCATATATACACACGCATGGTCTCTACTAGCCCTCTATATGCACATATATGTGCCTACGTGTCTCCGGCATGCACATTATCTTTAGGCCTCTCTCGCACACATTGCCCCCCAGACACACCTCTCTCTTAGTAGTTGGTAGATATGATTCCATCAGATCATTCGGTAGGATATCCCTGATTGTTAGGCTGGATGGTAATACGAGGCAAAGTTTTACCCAAGTTCGAACCCTTCCAGTTGAGGAAAAAGCCTACTCCTGGTACTGTATATTAGTGATAGGGGTGTGTACAAAGTACACGTGAATACCAGGCATTGTGCGTGTGTGTATACTATCGACGAACTAGCCCCCAGGCTTCTATAACATACTCGGGGCCTAGGGTTACAAATCATATATAGTCGGCTTATCACCAGTGGGGATAGAGTCCTCCACGACTCTGGTAGCTTCGTGTTGTACGCCGAGTCCTCCACATGGGTCTTCGTATAATGCGTCTCGGTCCAACCTATGTGGTGCAGGATGGAATCGACCCATTAGTCCTCATGTTGACCCACCACAACTAGAAATGATGTGCCCACCCCAACTAGAAATGATGTGCCCACCACACCACACACGCAATCGGCCACTAAGAAAATAAGCATATACAATAGTACAATGTTATACATGAAAGTTAATTGCATGGTGCATCCAAAAATATTTGTTCTGCATTGTGAATGTTTATATTTTCTCCTAAAATATTAGTCATGGGAAAGAGAAACGAAGGGCA
Organism: Aegilops tauschii subsp. strangulata; assembly: GCF_002575655.3. Classification (NCBI taxonomy): domain Eukaryota; kingdom Viridiplantae; phylum Streptophyta; class Magnoliopsida; order Poales; family Poaceae; genus Aegilops; species Aegilops tauschii. Next base: position 352,060,866 of record NC_053036.3, read on the forward strand.
TATCTCTCCTTGTCTCCACCGGACACCCCCTCTTTCTACACCACTTTCACGTACGCACACAAACTATCTCTCCGCCCTCTAAAAGTATGCATGCCCATGACACATTCACACATGACAGTCGCTGTATTCCAAGCGAAAGCACTATACAGTCGCTGGACTTCAGAATATGCTCATTACGGTCACCTATACATTCTCGTGGTGATCATACGGTATCTAGCTCACGATACGTCTCCGTATTTTGTTCATGACACTGACGGACATTGTATTTGATGCGTGCTCCATATTTTGTTGACGACACTTACGGTCATTGTATTTGAAGCGAAAGCACAATATGGTCACTGGACTTCAGAATAAGCTCATCACGGTCAGCACATACATTTTGTGGTGCTAACCAACCTGTGGTTGGATGGTTAGGAGGATAGTGGTTTCTCGAGCCCACCAGGGTTAAAGTCCTGGTGCGTTCAGTGGGAGGAGACGTTCCACTCGACTACGAGGAACCTATGGTGACTTCGTAAAATCTCAAGATCATATGCTGGCTCACTCTCTTGAAGGTGCTCATAGGGGTAGGGTCTGCGTGTGTGCGCTTATAGCGGTGAGTGCTTGCGCGTATATATGAGCGCTTGCGTCTGTACCGTGTTAAAAAATACATGTCGTGATTATACGGTCACGGGCTCACCCGTACAACTCCGTATTTTGTTGATGACACAATCAATTGACCAGTCAAATGTTCCAACTAGTTGCACCATCAGGGCGCGTAAACGTGGGGCCCACTTGTCAGCACGTATATGAAAGAAAGAAATGGTAGTTTGAGTCTGTACTGTGTTAATAAAATACATTTTAGGGTGATCATACGGTCACTGGCTCACTATACAGCTCCGTAATTTGTTGATGACACGATCAATTGACCAGTCAAACGGTCCACATTCAGCAGCGCACATTACCATAGGGCCCACCCGTCAGCGTGTATATGAAGGACAGAAATGGTAATAAATTAGTGGTCGGTGGGGATTCAAAGTCGTGAGACCTCTGGTTGGCAGTCGTCGACGGTGGGGGCGCGGTGATTGGGCGGTGGCATGGGGATTGCCGGAGAAAAAGCTCGGCGCGGGGGGGGGGGGGGGCTAGAGGGATGGCCGGGGCGGTGGTAGACCGGCGGCGGGGAGTGGTTTCGGGGCGTCGTGGCCGCGCGGGCTGGCCGTGGGCGGCGGCGGCCGGCGGTTCGGCCGGTGGTGGCTGGCGGCTCAGGGGGGTGGAGGTTGAAGATAAACTGCAGGCCCTTGATTTCGTATCCAACGGCTGGAAAATCTACTGACCAGAGATGAAAAAGTCAGTCGACTGACGTGTAGCCTCACCCCGCACGTACACATGCACACACGCAACACTCGCGCGAACACACGCATGCATGCAGGCGTGCAACACTGACACATACACATAATGAACACACGCACGCATGCAGGCGTGCAACACTGACACGTACACATTCACTCATGAACACACGCACATACGCACACATGCATGCAACACTGAAATGTACACATGCACGCACGCAACACTCGCACGCCTGCATGCACACAGCACACGACGCAAGACACACGCTCAACCTATACGTGCATGCACCCTTTGTTAAGGACATGGATTGTTACGGGTATTAATCAATCTTATCTGTGATAAGGAGAACATGATGTTTGCAGCGGTCTTTATGAATCACAACGTATCGAATGGGCTATCAACGTATATATGAAATTTTAAAATTCTCTTACATTATATACTAGTAGGCTTATCTAGATGAAATAGATGACGTCACACTCAATGAACAATCATCAGTTTATGAAATGCCCGCTTCTGACCGCCCTGGCCCACCAAAAGTTCCTCTGCCGTGCGCTGCCTGCGTTGGGTCACGGACATGCAGGCCATGTACGCAAAGAGCCCACACGTCAGTGGAAAAAGGCGCAGTGTCGTACGTCAGAGTCGAGGGTGCCACTCGATGCACGCCCAGCTAAACATGCCTCCTTGCCACATTCAAACGCCTCCATGAAACCCGTGTGGAAGCCGAGAAACCCACTCTGGACACACGTCCATTCATGACCGGGCCGGCACTAAACGCAACGCCGGCCGAGCTCCTTCCCATCCGCCATCTATTTAATCTCCTATTTAAACGAGGCCAAACGCCGGCCAAGAATCGCACACCTCCGCCGCTCCCCTATCTTCTCCTTTACCATTTTGTCCACTCTTACAATGGCTTACGGAGAGTAGTTATCCCACATCCAAGCCGGCTGGGTGGCCCGCCGAGCCCGCCGGATACGAGCTATGTAGCTCGCTGATCCACCTCCCTCCCCTCGCCTGACGAAGCCAGTTGCCGCCCCAAGCCGGCACGCGGTTCAGCAACTCGCCGCTCCAGGCCAGCTCGACAAGGAGCGGCGCACGGGCGTCGTCGCTGCCGTTCACGCCACTGCCTCGTACCGCGCCTCCCGTGTCTGCGACCACGTCTCCCATGTCTGCGACCACGTCTCCCGTTTTTGTGGCCGAGACTCCCATGCCGGCGGTCGCGCCATGCAAGCAGAGACAGAAGCCGGGTGCGCGGAGAGCGATGAGTCGGTGGCCAGCGCCTCCACATGCCCCGCCATCATCGAGGAGAAGTAGAACACGGGAGGCCGCCGCCGCTTGGGTCCCATGAAGGCCACCGCGGAGGCGACGCCGGCGTACATAGCAGGTGTCTTGCCGGATCCTTTTGTTGTGAGGACCTTCTTCGACCCCGCATGGGCTCCACGGAAGCGGAGAAGCCCCCTTCCACCATCATATTGGGAATCAACCAACCATATCAGTTGGGCAGTGGGGAAGCGAGCCGTCCTTTGCGCTGAAGCATATACCCCCGAGGCTCCTGACAGTCCGGTGATCGTGCTGCCGGACATGAGGAACACAAATGGATTGGCGGGCGACCATTTATGCCAGGTATTATATACCTGTGCTGTCGAGAACTAGCACCGCTTAGTTGATTTGAATGTAATGAAACCGTCATGTTTGTATGAAAATCCGGTATTTTATATGAATTCCGTCATTGTTTATGAGAAATATCGCCGTGTTTGCATGAATTTCGTCCGGTTGGTTGAGTTGCTGTCAGAATGTGTGCGGCTACGATTGGATGGCATAATATGTGGGTCGCCGGTCGGTCTGCGGCCGGCTTCGGCGGCGTGGTGGGACAAAAAAAGCACAGCTCGTGCGAGCTCGTCTCCGATGTGCGCACTGGAGGATGCATGAGCACCCGAGCCATTCCTCATTCATCGGTGGCAAAAGCACCGGTGGACAAAAGGGTCGCCAATATTTTGGCTACCACAGTCAAAATCTAAACAACCCCTCCCAGCATATTCAAATCCCTCGTTCGCCGTGAAATTTTGCCATGTGTTGTTTTCATGGACTAGCAAGATGCCCGTGCATTGCACAGAACATCAAGATGCATTTTTTTACAAAACACCTATTGTGATTGACCCATGGAGGAGTAATCCCATGTGTAAACACTAATGATATCTCAAGAATTTTATCGGAAAAATGGTATCTCGAGAATTTCATCGAAAAAATGATATCTCGAGAAAGATGAGAGATAAGGTGACGAGGAGTGGGGTGTGGTGGTGACTAGTGGTCGGACTGCGCGGAGGCATGGGGATGGACAACGCATTACGTCTAGGTTTGTATCTCTCTCACACACACCCACGTAGGTGGGGGACGTGCACGAGGTGCACGCACGGCGCACGTACTCCCACCTCTTTCCCAGCCACACCCGCGCGGCTACATGGTGGAGCTCATTTCTGTACGAAAAGGCAGCCCACGTGGTAATTTGACATGTGTAGTGGTTGTCCACTTGATGGAGGATCGTCTAGCACAGTTGAACAAACAAATTGCGACTTGACGCGTTATGTTAAAAAAGAGGCAAACCATGTGGGGCCTACCTTAGAGGCAAGGTTCTATACACTCGAGATGCTCTGTACGTATTACTTTTGATATGTCCCGTCAACTCGCAGAACGAGGAGAAGCTTGCTTACTACGCCGTCTCCCCCGCCCAGGGGCGCGGTGGCTCGCAGGACGAGGTGAAGCTTGCTTACTACTACTCATTGTATATTGGTTTATTGATCCCCATTGTATATTGTGTCAAATTTTGACTATAGATTGAACTAACAAAACGTTTGTACATGTTACCAAAAATTATATCATTGAAAACTATGTTGAAATACGAATCCAACGATATAATTTTTGTTGACATGCATTAACATTTTGTTAGCTAAATATTTGGTAAAAATTTGGCATGAACTACAAAGGTGACCTATAAACCAGGACAGAGGTAGTAGTACTACGACTTACGCCCGCTCCCTCGCCCACGTGCGTGGTGGCTCGCAGGACGAGGAGAATTTTTTACTACTCCCTCCGTTTACTCCTCATCCCTACCTTGGTTAGAGAGATTATCATATTGTTTGGAATATATGTCTTTTAGTAGTAGTAGGAATAGTACAGTGGTATATAGGAGTAGTACTACGAGCATGGCTAATAGAAACGCCGGCTACTGGCTCTATACCGGTGCCATGTCAGCAAGAGCCTCTATAGTAAAAGTCTGGTGTAATAAGCCAGCTTTATACGAGCTGTTAGATGGCCAGGGTAATCAATGTTTGCATGCATGTGAAGAAAGGAAAAAGCAGTTGATTGGACAATGAGATGCAGGGGATTGGGAGCAGTGGCGCTATCGCTCGCTTCAGGCTGCAAGCGGGCTGAACTTTCTCGCTTCTTGTGCTGCAGCCAGGCGCTTCGTCAAGCGCCCATTCTCTTCTCTCTCCCGTCTTTATTCTCCTCCAGCTCAGAAGTTTGCTGAGGTGGAACCCCTTGTAGCCTGCTGAATAGGACTATTATACCTGCTCTACTACAACAATTTCCTTGGAGTCCGTGGTGCAGCAAGCTACCCTAGGCTATGTTACTACTCCCTCCTTTCCAGTTCATGTCTGAATTTCAAAATCTCTCCAACCAAGGTAGACGGTGAGTGGTGCAATTAATTCCGTAGTTTGCACAAGTAATGTACACTCGTTTTTCTCAAGAAGTTATGTTTACCGAGGCATTAATTAGAATGAATGCATGCATGACCACTAAATTTCCATGAACTTCTACATGCATTGGTGAGTTTTCTTTTGACAATGCTTGCATCGAGTGATTTAACGCACCTCGAAATCCAACATGTGATGGTACTACTACTACTAGTAGAATTGAGACTTATAAAACAGAAAAAACGATTTTTTTAGACGAGCCCTATAAACCGGAAAGGAGGGAGTAGTAAGTAGTATACTACCTCCATAGTGGGTACGTACTCTGTAAAATCAGATTTTCCTAAAACTAAGTCGCTCAACCTTTAGTTGCTTGTTTCCCTTCCTGCCTCGTTGCCTCGAACAGACTATGCCAAACTCCCCTGCCTGTCGCGTGGGAGAAGACCCACCCTCGCCTTTTTTAGTCCGGGTTTGTATCGATGGATCGCGCGAAGCAGCAAAAACCAAGCCGTGTCTTGTACTCCTCCGTCGACACTCGCTTTCATGAATTCTGCACTTCCTCTCGCTGACATGTGGGACATATAGCAACCGGGTCGACGTGTCATGCACCAAATAACAGTGCAGAATAGCAGGGGGACGCACCCCAGTCGTACCGCCCCAGTAGTAGTAATGTAACGCCCCGAGACCGACGCTCCAGACGCTTTCCATGTTTTGCATTGTTGCCGCGTGTTATTTTTGTTTGTTGCATTTCATCATAGCATCATGCACTTTGCATCTGCATGTTTACATAAAGTTTGCATCCGTTCGTAGTTGCCGCGTCCCTCCTCGCCTCCGTTGACCTTTCTCAGTCCAACCGTTCTTGTGTTGTCCGACCATTTGACCCTCTCTGCATAGTGCACAAAACCCCTTCTCGCGTGCGCGTCCGAAACTTCCCCGAACCCGAACCGGACTATCGTTACCGTTGGGTCCGGATCATCCCCTAACATCTACAAAACATCTCCGTTTTCTCAATTGGACGCTCTAGCCTACTTATTCTCGACCGCCCGATTACGATCGGACGGATCATGTTAACCCCTACCCTAAACCCCACCTACTATATATAACCGGTGCATTTCTAGACCAAACCCTACCTTCTAGGGATTTGTCCCATCCTCCGCTGCCGTCAGCCCTCTGTCTCCTCCTCCTTGGGATCCCCTCCCGATCCAAACCCCCAACCGAAGTCACCACCAGGCCGTCCTGCCCCTGCCATCTTCCTCCTCCCTTCCTCTTCTTCCCTTGTTCCTCACCTCCCTCTCTCTCTGCTTGCAACAGATCGAGGCATGGCGCCGCCCCAAGCTCTTCCCCGACGCCATGGATGGGCGCACACATCGGCGAGCTCCCCAGCTGCCGGATCCGGTGTCTAGGACCTTCCCTGCGCCCGCCCTGCTGCTTCCTAGAGTGCCGACCAAGACCCAACTCGCCTTCCGCGCAAGTCCCTCGCCAACGCGCCAAGTTCTCGCTGCTGCCGCTACTTCCTGTCAAGCAGAGGGCGACGCCTCCTCTGCTTCGAGCTGCCTCGCGCGCCTCGATCTCCTCCGAGACCGGCCGGATCCATCTTCCCGTGCCCGGATCCGCCCGTCCGCTCCTTCCCGCCGCTCGCCGGAGTCCCACGCGTCCCCGCCATCGCCGTTGGCTGCGTGCGAGTTCGACCCTGCGTGCTCTGTTGTGTCCTCGAACGAGCCTCCTCCTCCCGCATCGACTAGTCGTCGTTGCTTCCCGATCTAGTGCCTGGGCCGGCCTTGCCCCGTGCCTCATCGCGCCTCGCCCGCGGCCCAGCAAGGCGCTGCAGCCCAGCCTCTCCACCAGCCGGCCTGATGGCCCATGGTGAGTGCCCCAACACCCAGCAGTTTCAGCCCGCATGTATTTTTTTCCTGCTGCGAATTTAGACATTATCCAGAGAACCCCAGCTTTGCAGAAAAACCCTCATATTCATGCATATACTAACTTCACAACCGTGCATCGGATTAAAATGACCTATACATGTAAAATGCTCAGAATTTCATCTAGTTTCATAATATGTTGTTTTCATCCTTGTTTAAAATGTTTAAAATGATGTTTGTTTAAATTTGCTCAAATGCCATGCTAAAATGAATTATTACATAACTAAATAACCGTAGCTCGGATTTTAATAAACTTTATACGTAAATGGGGTAGAAAAATGCATATATTAACTTGGTGCACTTCATTTTGCTGTTTAACAACATTAAAATTGTGTTTAGGGCAGAACAGTACTGTCGGGTGGTTGGAGCGACATATGCCAACGGGTGGCTTATCATTGTGGGTGCCAATAAGACGTCGCCGGTGCCTGGAAACGGGATGAGGCGAAGACATGCACGCCGGTGGATCTTACCCAGGTTCGGGGCTCTCCGAGGAGATAACACCCCTAGTCCTGCTCTGCGGGGTCTCCGCATGATCACTAGATCGGTAAAAGTAGCTACAATCGCTCCTAGAGCTGTGGGGTTCAAGGGAGAAGAAGAACAAGGCTAGCTCTCACTTCTCTCTCTCTATGGTGTGTGTGCTATACTTAGAAGCCAACCCTTTGCATGGGTGCTCCGGGGGGTTTATATAGGCCTAGCCCCCGGGGGTACAATGGTAATCCGACTAGGCACTGGTCCCAGCCGTCAGTGTCTACGCTTGCCGGCTTCTCCGCCGGCTGTTGGGTCCCGCCGACTGGTGGGTCCCGCCGGCTGCCGGCTTCTTGGTCGACAGGCCGGCCGCACCGCCTAGGGTCTTGTCGGCAGCTATTTACTGTAGCCTCGCCCTTGATGATGAGGGCTTCGTTGAGGTAAGCGTGGCTACAGTGGGCCGCCTCGGGGGCTCTCACTGTAGCCTTACCTCGTCTTGTCTTCTTAATGGGGCACATGCGTCGAGGGAGGGGGTAGACGGCTTCTAGGGGCCGGCTACGTCCTTGGCCGACTGGGGGAGGCCGGGCCGCCTTCACGCCTCTCTCTGGCTGAAGGGGCCCGCCGCCCGTGGGCCGTACAGGAGTCTGTCGTGGATGACGTTGAGGCTAGCATGGCTACAGTGCCGAGCCGAACGGGAGACGGCCGTCCCGTACGGCCTCCTGTAGCCATGCCCGCCTCGGGCTTCAGGGGTAGTGGGCCGCACTGTGGCCACACCCCGTCTTGTCACCGTTATGTGGGTGTAGCTTTGGTGGTTGTGGTCTCGGCCGGCTTCTTGGAGTCGGCGCCCTTCGAGGCCGGCTTCCTGGAGTCGGCCACCCCGCGGGTATCCTGGGGGGAGGTTGCTGAGGCTGGGCCGCCTCCCGTGAGTCGGCTTCGGGGCTAGCCGGCCAGGGGAGGTGGTCCAATGCTTGGAGTGCTTGGAGGCCCAAAGGCCTGATAATTTTTCAGAAGAACCAGGGGTAGTCGGTTAGGCTACCCGTGGCCATTTACTCCGACAGTAGTCCCCGAAGCTGATTGGGCTTCGAGGTTGAGTAGGAGTTGAGAAGCTCGATCAGCTTCCCATCTTAACAAGCCGGCAGCTGGGAGCCGGCTTTGGTTAGGCTCGCCGCCTTGGTCGAAAACTTCCGGAGTCGGAGGGCGGGAGCTCGCCAGTACGTGCACCGGGCCGCGGGCCGGCCACTGGCCGTCTGCGAACCACGTGGCCCCTCTTGGCCGGAAAGCCTGCCAGCCCACACGTGCGACGGGACGTCGCCGCAGGGCGGGGGCCCGCCACGTCCGCGCCCGGGCCCAGGCACGGATTGTCTGCATCCCGAAACCGCCCGCACGTCTGATTGCGGCAGTTTCGGCTCGCCTTTATGCGCAATAATCGCGAGGCATGGGGGAGTGGGTGTAGTTAATCCCACGTCTCCCCCACGTTCGGCCTCCCCGGCCTCACCTCGCGAGGCTATAAGTAGGGGGAGAGGGAGAGCGGCAGGCTCTCGCACGCTCCTCCTCCTTCCACCATCTTCCTTCATTCGCCGTTTCTTGCAACTGCGCTTCGCCGCCGCGCTCTTCCACCACACGCTCCTCCGCCGCCGTGCTTGCTTTCGCCATGCCTCCCACCGCGGAGCAGTATGGCGGGGATTGGGACGGCTCCAATGTCCATGATGATCACGTAGAGTTCCTCCGCAATACGCGGCGGTTGCCCAGCGCGGACAAGGTGGAGGTCCGTCTTGCGCCGGCGAAGGAAATTACGCCGGAGCCGCAGGAGGGCGAGCGGGTGGTCTTCCGCTCGCATTTCTTGCGCCGCATCGTCCTGCCGGCGAGCGCCTTCTTCCGCTCCTGGCTCGACTTCTACCAGCTCCAGCTGCACCACCTCACCCCGAACGCGGTGGTGCTGCTGTCAGCCTTCGTCACCCTGTGCGAGGGCTACCTCGGCGTCCTCCCCACCCTCGAGCTCTGGGGGGAGTTCTTCCAGTCCAAGCTGGGCACGCGCATGCAAGGCGTGCCGGCTCAGACTAGCGCCTTCATCGCATCGCGGAGGTCGGTCGCCGACAACCCCTTCCCCGTCATCCCGCTGATCCAATCGGTGAAGAAGTGGCAAAAATCGTACTTCTACGTGCGGAACATTGCCCCATGGGGCGACTACATCAACTTGCCGGCTTACGTAGCCGGCCCACCGGCGGGCAGGCGGCCCCAGTGGTCCTTCCGGGCCGTGACTCTGACACCGACCGGGTCCGCAGCCGTTGCCCGAGTGCGAGTGATGACCTAGTCGGAGGGCCTGACGGGGCCCGACCTTCTGGCCGCCTTCGTCACGCGCCGGGTTCTTCCGCTCCAGAGCCGTCCTCATCTGATATGTCAGATGAGCGGCCAACTCGATCCGAGCCGGATGTGCACCAAGGACATGCCGCGTGAGGAGGTCACCTATATGGTGAACTACCTCGCGAACTGCAAACTCTCCGAAGAGTGGCAGTTCGGCAAGGAGCCATACAGCCGAGCCAATCCACCGCCCACGGTATGCTCTCCTTGTTTCTTCTTTTTCTCTTAACTTCGTTGCCGAGTTCCTCTTGGCCGACTCTAACTTAGTCGGCTTGTTTTTCGACAGAGCCCTCTTCTTCGGCCGGCCGGCGGGTCAGACACGGAGCGTCGATTCGTCCCCGACCAGACGGAACACGATCTGGAGGACCCCGACTTGGGGGCAGCCGGCATGGACGACAACATCGAGCCGGGTGGTGGCCAAGCCGGCGGCGAAGCAGGCGGCTCCGGGCTCAGAGTCACCTTCGACGACTGGCCGGACGATGATGAGGCCGAAGTCGCCCCGCGCCGCCAGCCGGCATCTGGACGCGGCGCGGGTTCCTCCGCTGCACCGCCTGCTCGGGGCGGAGGGCAGAAGCCTCGTGCCGCCCAGGGTCTGTTCGGCAGTCGGACGAATAAACCCAGGGGCGGGGCGGCAACAACCAGGCGGGAGGAGGCGGCCGCGAAGGCGGCTCGCTTCCGCAAGACGGTGAAGCAACCACAGACCGTGTCGACGTAAGTTCGAGTTTTTCTTTGTATACTCTTTTTCTTTCTTTTCTCTGGTGGTTTCTGAACCCTTGTCTTTTTCTCCAAACGATCAGAGCTCCGTTGTCGCTTGAGTGGGTGGCTGCCGCCTCCGTCGTTGAGTCGCCGAGGGGGTCTGGGAGCACCACTCGCCGCGTGGACCCCCGTGCCGACCTTCAGGAGGCGACAGAACGGAACGCGCGGGCGGAGCGAGAGGCGCGAGAGGCGGAGGCACGGAAGGCGGCCGCCGCTCAGGCGGCGCGGGAGGAGGAGGCGGCGAAGGCGCTCGCTGACGCCGCTGCCAGGGCCCAAGCGGAGGCTGCAGCCGCGGTGGCGGCGGAGGAGGTTTTGATGGTCACCCCGCTGCGCGTCATGGCGCCTGGGGACATGGAGCCCTCGCCAGAGGGAGCCAGCGGCGACCAGCCAGGGCTGGGGAGAGACGATGATGTCATCATCCTGGAGAGGGCGCCGGTGCCGACCCCGCCAACTGGGGCGGCTCAAGGCGGCCGGCATGATCCGCCGCCTGCACAGTCGGCGGGGGGCGAGCCGACCGCGAGGATCGAGATGGCGGTCCGGATGCCGTCGAGCTGGCGCGCGGGGAAGGCTGCGTCGGAGCCATAGAAGGCCGCGTCAGAGCCGCAGCCGGCCGTGGGCTCCAGCTCGTCGGCCCAGGATGCGGAGGCGACCAGCGCTACCTCGGGGTGGACGCCAGGCGGGGGGACGGCCGTGATGAACGTGGCTGCGCAGGACGTCCGGACCCGGCTCCAGGGCCAAGCTGCGGCGCTGAGGCAGTTCACCGACGAGTTCCTTGCGACGCGGGCGGCCATCCGGGTTAGTCTTCCCATCTTGCTTCTTCTTGATCTTGATTTCTTCCGTGGGGGCGCGTCAGCGCACCCATTGGGTGTAGTCCCCGAGTTCCGAGTCGGCTGCTGAGCAGGCGGCTTGGAACTTCTTAGTGGATTTGTCTTTGCTATTCTTGTTCTTACTTCGATCTTCTGTCTATCTTGCAGGACTACCACAATCTTCGTGTGGCCGCCTTCAACTCCCAGGCTCGGGAGCTGACCCGGAAGACCGCCGACCTTACTGAGAGCCGAGGTACGTGCTTTGTTCTTTATCTCATGTGGGGGCGCGTCAGCGCACCCACTAGGTGTAGTCCCCGAGATTCGGGCCGACTGCTGAGCAGTCGGGTCAGATCTTCCTTGACGACTTCCTCTTACTGTTCTTTCTTTTTCTGCCGTCTCTGCAGCGGCCAACGCCAGTCTGAGGGCACAACTGGGGAAGTCCCAGACTGCCCTTCGTGCCAAGGACGCCGAGCTCGCCGCCTTGGTGCAGGAACGCGACCGCCTGGCCAAGAAGTTGGCCGACCAGGAGGAAGGCCACAAGGCGGCTCTGAAGGCAGTGCAGGACCGCTGAGCCGCCGTCCAGGCCGAGTACGAGACGGAGGCGGCTGGCTGGGTTGAGGCCAGGCAAACTCTGATTTCTGGCTATGGTCAGATCGAAGATCTGGTTGACGGTAAGCCGCCTACCTCTTCGTCCTTTCTTGCCATCCGCCACTTTTGGCTCATTTTCTGATTTGGTGCTCTTTTCTTCCTTTCTTCTTCTTTCTTGCGCAGAATATTTCCCTGGCTATTCTACCGTCGCCAACCAGACCATCGAGGCCCGCCAGGCGCGGAGGCAGGCTGGCTTCGAGATTTCGCCAACCGCCAGCCGTTCGCTGGAGGAGCAGCTCTTGGCGATCCAGGCCCGCATCCAGCTGGCTCACCGACTGCTCCGCCGGCTTCAGCGTGCCGGGGCGCAAGTCTTGGCCACCCTCTGGCCCGGCCAAGTGGTTCCTCGCACCCCCAGTCGGACTGCCGACTGGCTGGAGGTGGCAGTCGGCCGCTTCGAAGCTTGGAAGGCCTCGGCGGCTCGCTCCGGCGCCAGGCGGGCGCTGGAGTTCGTCAAGTCCTGGTATCCCGGCCTGAGCCTGGATCAGCTGGCTACCTGGCGGCAGCAAGCCGACACGGAGCTGGAGCCGGCGCGGCCGGCTATCATCCGGCGGGCTTCGGCGATCGCCGACTACACCGACACCAGCGTCTTCGCCCCCGAGGCAGACGACAACGGTGTCACCCAGCCGGAGGAGTGGTTCGGGCTGAACCCGGCGGACGGTGAAGACTCGGCGGAGGAGATCGACTCCAGCGATGAGGGTGAAGAAGAGGAGGAGGAGGGTGAAGACGCCGAGCCGGCTGGTGGAGCAGCCGGCCAGCCTCAGCCTGACCGCATCTCCAGCACCACGTCGCGCGCGAGTGCGTCGCCTGCCGTTGGTGGTGATCAAGCCGAGACCCGCTAGGCGGCCACTCCTTCAGCCGGCGAGGCCACCTTCACCGACCAGCTCGGCCTCCGCACCGCGCCTTAGTCTGCCATCTTTTGTTTTCCTGTCTTGTTACTTTTTGGAACAATGTTTGGTTAAGTCTGCACAATTCCACCCACTGGGTGTATTCGAACTTATGTCTGTTGCCAGCCTGTTGGGGGCTCTATATGTATATATAACTTATGCATGCATTTGGTCTTTCCTTGTACTTTGCTTTTTATCCTTCCGCTGTTTCCTTTGCCGCCCTTCCTTGGTTGCCGCCTCCCCAGTCCAACAGTTGCTCTGCAATCTGTAGCTGGAGGAGTGCTTGGCCAATTGGGGGGGGGAAGTACTCTAGCTTTGCTGGACTAAAGCTAAGTGTGGAGGAAGCCGGCCAGCCGGCTGTTCTGACAGCCGGCATGCATGTTTGGAGGCCGTCTCTTTGCTATATAGATTCGTTGTTCCTTATCCATTTTTCGTGTGGGCACCCTTTCTGCCTTGCCTCTTGCTAGTCGGACAGTCGGTTCTTCGAACTGCAACTTTCAACAAGAGAGGGCTTGGGAGCCGGCACACTACTTTTCTGACTTCAGGCAGAACTTTTAATATAGCTCAAGGCGGCCAGTCCCCGGGCCGACTAGTCGAACCCGGTGCCAGACAAGAAATCAAATGTAATAATACATTCATGGATATAACACTCGTCATTCATAGATAAACAAAGGCAGTCCCCGAGTACTGTTCGGGGGGGCTGTTGGTTCGTGCTTAATACAAAAAGGGTAGCATGATACATACTGCTTTCAACTGTAAAATCTTCTCAGGAGGTTCGCATTCCATGGTCGCTCCGACTCCTTGCCGGAGTCGTCTCTCTTGCGTGCTCTTGGTTTTTGTGCGTCGATCAAGTAGTAGGAGTCGTTGCTGAGTGCCTTGCTGACGACGAAGGGGCCTTCCCAAGGGGCCGAGAGCTTGTGTTGGCCGGCTGTTTGCTGGATCAGCCGGAGCACAAGGTCGCCCTCTTGGAAGGATCTTGGCTTGACCTTGCGGTTGTAGTAGCGACGCAGCCCTTGCTGGTAGATGGCGGACTGGCTGAGTGCTAACAGCCGGCCTTCTTCCAATAGGTCAACGCCGTCTTCTCTTGCTTCCTTGGCCTCCTCCTCCGTGTGCATGGTGATCCGAGGCGAATCGAACTCGATGTCTGTTGGGATGACAGCCTCGGCACCGTACACGAGGAAAAATGGAGTAAAGCCGGTTGACTTGTTGGGTGTAGTGCGCAGACTCTAGAGGACAGCCGGCAGCTCATCGAGCTAGCATCCGGCCGATCGCTCCAGTGGTACAACCAGTCGGGGCTTGATGCCGGAGAGGATGAGTCCATTTGCTCGCTCGACCTGGCCGTTTGACTGCGGGTGGGCAACGGACGCTAAGTCCAGTCGGATGCCCTGCGTCGCGCAGAAACGTGCCAGTGCTCCTTTGGCGAAGTTCGTGCCGTTGTCGGTGATGATGCTGTGCGGCACGCCGTACCGAGTAGTGATGTCGGTGATGAACGTCACGGCAGTCGGCCCGTTCAGCTTCTTGATCGGCTTTGCTTCGATCCACTTTGTGAACTTGTCCACAGCGACCAGTAGATGTGTCAAGCCGCCGCGGGCTGTCTTGAAAGGGCCCACCATGTCCAGTCCCCAGACGGCAAAAGGCCAGGTGAGGGGAATGGTCTTGAGTGCAGAAGCCGGCAGGTGTTGCTTGGAACTAAAAACTTGGCATCCTCTGCAGCTCTTGACTATTTCTTTAGCATCCTCCAAGGCAGTCGGCCAGAAGAAACCATGGCGGAAAGCCTTGGCCACGAGTGATCTTGAGGCTGCGTGGTGGCCGCATTCGCCTTGGTGGATGTCCTTGAGGATTGCCACTCCTTTTTCTGGCTCGACACAACGCTGGAAGACTCCAGTGACGCTGCGCTTCACGAGCTCTCTGTTGATTATTGTGTATGCTGCGGCTCGTCGTTGCACTTGTCTTGCTGAGATCTCATCAGCCGGCAGCTCTCTGCTGACTAGGAACTTGAGGATGGGCTGGGCCCATGACGGAGCTGTGACTTCTTCTTCTGTTAGTGTAGCCACCATGACTCGGGTGGGTGGGTTGGGTGGCGTGGGATTGGAGTCGGCCACCGCTTCTTGTGTCGTTGCAGTCCCCGGGCCGACTGCTGCAGTCCCTGGGCCGGGTTCTGAAGTCCCCGGGCCGGGTGCGACTACGGCAGTCCCCGGGCCAGTTGTCGAAGTCCCCGTGCCGCCTGCGGGGTTTCTCCAGTGGGATCCGGCTGTATCTGGCGCAGGTGGTACGAAGATGGAATCCGACTCTGGAGACGGCTTGATGGACGGCTTGAGGAGGCGCTGGAGGGAGACGCCAGTCTGTATGGCTTGTCGGGTGGAGCCGATCCGTGCTAGGGCATCTGCTTGGTCGTTGTCGGCCCTTGGCACGTGAAGGAACTCGCACCCTTTGAAGTATCCGCTGATCTGCTGGACGAGGAATCGATAGCTCGCCATGTTCGCGTCCTTGGCGTCCCAGTCACCAGACGATTGCTGGACCACCAAGTCTGAGTCGTCGTAGCACAAGATCCGGCGTATGCCGAGTTCTTTGGCTAGCCGGAGCCCATGTACGAGCGCCTCGTACTCGGCCACGTTGTTGGAGGCGGCGAAGTGGATCTGCAGCATGTACTTGAGTTTGTCGCCTCCCAAGCCGGTGCGCATCTTGGACCCGTCAAAGTGCATCCGCCAATGGGTAGAGTCGGGAGCCGGCGGTAGGTACTGGGTCTCGGCCCAGTCGACGAGGAAGTCGGCCAATGCTTGCGAGTTGATGGCGGTGCGGGGTTGGTAGAAGATTGTGTAGGGCGCCAATGCAATGGCCCATTTAGCCACCCGGCCGGATGCATCCTGGCTGCCTATGATCTCGGCGAGCGGGGCAGTGCATACGACCGTGATGGGGTGCTCTTGGAAGTAGGGGTTCAGTTTCTTGGCAGCGAAGTACACCCCGTAGCACATCTTCTGGTAGTGCGGGTAGTTTTGCTTTGAGCTGGATAGCACTTCGCTGAGATAGTACACCGGCCTCTGGACTAGCTGGGCTCGGCCTTCCTCCGGGCGCTGGACCACAACAACAGTGCTGATGACTCGGCTAGTCGCGGCGATGTAGAGGAGCATGGGCTCCTTCTCAGTCGGCGCCGCCAGGACAGGCGGAGTGGTCAGCATTTTCTTCAACTCATGGAAGGCTTGGTCGGCTTGGTCGTTCCACTCGAAGTGAGTGGACTTCTTCATGAGTCGGTACAGGGGGAGAGCCTTCTCTCCTAGTCGGCTGATAAAACGATTCAGGGAGGCTAAGCAGCCAGTGAACTTCTGCACATCTCGTAGTTTGGTGGGAATCTCCATCCTCTCGATGGCCTTGATCTTGACAGGGTTGCACTCGATGCCGCGTTCGGAGACCAGGAAGCCTAGCAGCTGGCCGGCTGGCACTCCGAACACACACTTCTCGGGGTTGAGCTTGATTTGGAATCGGCGCAAGTTGGCGAATGTTTCTTTCAGGTCTTCCAGCAAGGTACCGCGCTTCTCTGTCTTCACCACAATGTCGTCTACATAGACGTGGGCATTTCTGCCGAGTTGTTTCAAGAGGCATTTCTGCATGCAACGCTGAAAAGTGGCACCGGCATTCCTCAAGCCGAATGTCATAGTCAGGTAGCAGAAAGCTCCAAAGGGTGTGATGAAGGCAGTCTTCAGGCGGTCAGCTGGATCCAACTTGATCTGATGGTACCCTGAGTACGCATCCAAAAAACTTAACAGCTCGCATCCGGCTGTGGAGTCTATTACTTGGTCAATCCGTGGCAGAGCAAACGGATCCTTTGGGAAGGCCTTGTTCAAGCTGGTGTAGTCTATACACATACGCCACTTGTTATTCTTCTTCAGAACCAGAACTGGGTTGGCAAGCCATTCTGGAAAGAACACTTCCATGATAAAGCCAGCGGCAAGGAGCCGGGCTACCTCTTCTCCCACAATTCTTCGCTTCTCTTCGGACAGTCGGCGGAGGGGTTGCTTGACCGGCTTTGCGTCGGCTCGGACATGTAATTTGTGCTCGGCGAAATCCTTCGGGACACCCGGCATGTCCTTTGGGGACCATGCAAAGATGTCTCGATTCTCACGGAGGAAGTCGACGAGCTCGCCTTCCTATTTACTGTCCAAGTTCGCCCCAATGACAGCGAACCTCTCCGGGTTCTCCGGATCCAGAGGTATCTTCTTTGTCTCTTTGGCAGGCTGGAAGGAGCCCTGCGCATCACAATCTTTGGGGTTGGGGGACAGGGCCGCCTTCTTGTCGGCCATGGCCACAACCCGTTCCAACATCTTCTTCTCTTCTGCCACCACGAGGGACTCGGCCAGCCGGCTGCTGGCCATGGCGCACTCGATGGACTTCTTGTAATCGCCGGCTATCGTGATGATCCCCTTCGAGCTCGGCATCTTCATCTTCAGGTAGGCGTAGTGGGGCACAGCCATGAACTTGGCCAGAGCAGGTCGGCCAAGCAGAGCATGATAGGGGCTTTCCAAATCCACTACCTCGAACCAGATTGCCTCTCGGTGAAAATGATCTTTGTCTCCGAAGAGAACATCCATTTTGATCTTGCCGATTAGGGAGCAAGACAAGCCGAGGACGATACCATGGAAGACGGTGCGGCTCGGCATGAGCTGCTTCGCTTTGATGTTTAGCTTCTCCATGGTATCGCGGTACAGTATGTTGATACTGCTTCCGCCATCTATCAAGACGCGGGAGAATCGGGCAGCTCGCCTCTCTGTCGCGAGGGTGACATCCAAGACCATTGCATAGGAGCCAGGAGAGGGCATCACCTCTGGATGGTCGGCTTGGCTCCAGCTGATTGGCTTCTCTGACCAGTGCATGAACTCGGGGGTGCTGGAGGCGACTGCATTAACTTCTTGATGTTGTCGGCGTTGACTACGCTTGTCGTCGGCTTGACTGGTGAAGACGACGTAGGCGGCGTGCTCTTCGGGGAATTCGTCTTGGATGGCGCCGACTGCCGGTCGAGCCGCCGGCTGCTGGGGGGCTGGAGGCGGAGGACCGGGAGGCGGAGGCGGCAGCATCCCCTCGCCCTTGGTGATGCGGGTGAGCCAATGGCATTTCCGAGTTGTGTGGTTGGACGGCTTCGCGCCGCTGTGGAATTTGCAGGGGGCATCAAGAGCCTGTTCGTAGGAGAAAGCCGGCTGCCAAGGCGGCCTGTCACCCTTCTTCTTGGGAGCGGGCCGTTCTTTTTGCTGCTCATCTTCAACGGTGGCCACCTGTCGACTGGAGGAAGTCGGCATGGGGGCCTTGCGCTTGTGGTCATTCTGGTAAGGGCGCGGATTAGGGTCGCCAGCCGGCGTCTTAGGAGCCGGAGCAATCACCTTCCCCGAGGCGTCTACTCGGAGCTCGGTCTTCATTGAGGAGTCGGCTGTGGCGTACTTGTCAGCGATGACCAGTAACTCGTCGAGGGTAGCCGGCTCGTCGCATAGGAGTCGGTGCTTGAGGAGGGTGCCCTCTCGGCACCCGGCGGTGAAATACTCGATGGCCTGGACCTCATGCACCCCCTCGCAGGAGTTGCGGAGCTCGGCCCACCGCGTGAGGTAGTCGCGGGTCGACTCGTTGGGCCCTTGGACGCAGAGGGAGAGCTGGCGGGGCTTGGGAGGCTGCTTGTAGGTGCTGGTGAAGTTGCGGACAAAGACTTCTGTGAAGTCCAGCCAACTGTTGATGCTGTAGGGCTTGAGGCTGTTGAGCCATGTGCGCGCCGTGCCTTGCAGCATGAGGGGGACGTACTTCACGGCGACGCGCCGATTGCCGTTGGCTATGCTGACGGCCGTGGAGTAGTCGATGAGCCAATCTTCCGGCTTCACTGAGCCGTTGTACTTGGGCGTGTCTCTGGGGAGCGAGAACCCTTTGGGGAAGGGCTCGTTGCAGATGCGGGGGCCAAAGCATGGCGGGCCGACATCGTCTTCTTCTTCTAACGCCAAGGATCGAGCAAGGCGGTCGATCCTGTGGCGGGCGTCGTTCTCGCCGACTCCTTCTCGGAAGCCGAGTCGGTCGCCAAGAGTCGGGTGTGTGATAGGCGGCGGAGTGAGGCGTCTTTCTCTTCGAGGCGGGGGAGGAGGCAGATTTCCTTGGTTCTCTATTGCTCGAGGGCGGCCCTCCGCATCGCGCTCGATGGTGATGCGAGTCCGGCTGCAGCTGGCAGCCGGCTCCTTGTCCTTCTTCTGGCGTGCGCCGCTCGCAGTCGGCGAGCGGGACATCGCGGCGTGCTCCCGGCGCGGGGGATGACTATCAGCACGGGCGCCGGCTTCGTGCCGTTCTGCAGCCGCGTCGATCAGCTGCTGAATCCGTCTTGTCATGTAAGGGAGCTCATCGGCTCCCAGCCCATTGAGCTCTTCTGCAGCTGCCTGAGCGGCTCGCAGATTCTCGAGCGGGGTGGCGTAGACGGGGCGATCTGCCCCCAGCATGCTGGCGATGGCCACGCCGCGCTTCTGGACGAAGCCGGCTCGGCTCGGGCCGCTAGGCGGCGGCGTACCAAAGGCGGCGCGGTCGACTTTGCGCTGGTGGGCCTCGGTGAGGCGTCTCATGGAGGCTATCTTCTGGCCCTCCGCGATGAGGGCGAGGTGGCGTGCCTCCAGGGTCTCGGCGTCGGCATCGGCCGGGATGGGGACGGAGAGGTCGTACATCGGCGCTTGCAGGGCGTCGTGGGCGTTCTCGCCCGAGTTGGCGACGTGGCTGATGACCAGCACTTCGGTGACAGCGCTGCTGCCGTTGTCAGCTCGAGGGAGGGGATCGTCGAAGACCACCACGTCGGAGGGGTAGGCGTCAAGCGATGCTGTGTCGGAGTCGACAAGCATCGGGTCAGTGGAACCGACCGACTCCATATCTGCAGCAGGCTCGCTGGAGACGTGAAGCTGGTCGAGGAGGCTGACGAGGCGGCTCTCGGGGTAGTCCGTGCCTGCGTCGGACGCAGACTCGTCGGAGATGCGAGTCTCGCCGAGCAGATCGGCGAGGCAGCTCGCAGCGCAGGCGTCGTCGACGCCTTGCAGCGCGTCGAGGCAAACGCCATCGGGCGCAGCAGGCTGGCTGCGCTCGCGGGGGAGGAAGAGGGTTCCCGTCCAGAACAGGTCTCCGGACGACGGTGCACCTGGCCCCACGGTGGGCGCCAAATGTCGGGTGGTTGGAGCGACATATGCCAACGGGTGGCTTATCATTGTGGGTGCCAATAAGACGTCGTCGGTGCCTGGAAACGGGATGAGGCGAAGACATGCACGCCGTCGGATCTTACCCAGGTTCGGGGCTCTCCGAGGAGATCACACCCCTAGTCCTGCTCTGCGGGGTCTCCGCATGATCACTAGATCGGTAAAAGTAGCTCCAATCGCTCCTAGAGCTGTGGGGTTCAAGGGAGAAGAAGAACAAGGCTAGCTCTCACTTCTCTCTCTCTCTATGGTGTGTGTGCTATGCTTAGAAGCCAACCCTTTGCATGGGTGCTCCGGGGGGTTTATATAGGCCTACCCCCCGGGGGTACAATGGTAATCCGGCTGGGCACTGGTCCCAGCCATCAGTGTCTACGCTCACCGTCTTCTCCGCCGGCTGTTGGGTCCCGCCGACTGGTGGGTCCCGCCGGCTGCCGGCTTCTTGGTCGATAGGCCGGCCCCACCGCCTAGGGTCTTGTCGGCGGCTATTTACTGTAGCCTCGCCCTTGATGATGAGGGCTTCGTTGAGGTAAGCGTGGCTACAGTGGGCCGCCTCGGGGGCTGTCACTGTAGCCTTACCTCGTCTTGTCTTCTTAATGGGCACATGCTTCGAGGGAGGGGGTAGCCGGCTTCTAGGGGCCGGCTACGTCCTTGGCCGACTGGGGGAGGCTGGGCCGCCTTCACGCCTCTCTCTGGCTGAAGGGGCCCGCCGCCCGTGGGCCGTACGAGAGTCTATCGTGGATGACGTTGAGGCTAGCATGGCTACAGTGCCGAGCCGAACGGGAGACGGCCGTCCCGTATGGCCTCCTGTAGCCATGCCCGCCTCGGGCTTCGGGGGTAGTGGGCCGCACTGTGGCCACACCCCGTCTTGTCACCGTTATGTGGGTGTAGCTTTGGTGGTTGTGGTCTCGGCCGGCTTCTTGGAGTCGGCGCTCTTCGAGGCCGGCTTCCTGGAGTCGGCCACCCCGCGGGTATCCTGGGGGGGAGGTTGCTGAGGCTGGGCCGCCTCCCGTGAGTCAGCTTCGGGGCTAGCCGGCCAGGGGAGGTGGTCCAATGCTTGGAGTGCTTGGAGGCCCAAAGGCCTGATAATTTTTCAGAAGAACCAGGGGTAGTCGGTTAGGCTACCCGTGGCCATTTACTCCGACAAGTACCAAATTCAAAATATGCATATGAGGATTTTCCGGAATTGTTGTTTGTTGTTCCGGCCTCATTTAAACTTGCCTAAATAGTTAGTTTACTTATGCTTCACCTCTTGCCATGTTAAGCAACATTTAATATTGTTGGGTACATAACCGAGAGAACTAAACAATTGATTTGGTGTTTCGTCAATATGCAACTCATTGCATATTGAGCTCCATTTAATTTGTAGTATTGTTTATGCACTTTGCCATGCCATGCCTCATTAAACCGGACATGCATCATACTTGGTTGTGCATCATGCCATGTGTATGTGATGGTTGTTTACGATGTTGTTTGTTTCTTTCCGGGTTGCTTCTCTCGTTACCTTCGGTTTCGTTCCGGAGTTGTGAGGATTCGTTCGACTACATCCGTTTGTCTTCTTCATGGACTCGTTCTTCTTCCTTGCGGGATCTCAGGCAAGATGACCATACCCTCGAAATCACTTCTATCTTTGCTTTGCTAGTTGTTCGCTCTATTGCTATGCCGCGCTACCTACCACTTGTTATATCATGCCTCCCATATTGCCATGAACCTCTAACCTTTTTTCACCCTTCCTAGCAAACCGTTGTTTGGCTATGTTACCGCTTTTGCTCAGCCCCTCTTATAGCGTGTTAGTTGCAGGTGAAGTTGAAGATTGCTCTAGGTTGGAACATGTTTATGTTGGGATATCACAATATCTCTTATCTTAATTAATGCATCTATATACTTGGTACAGGGTGGAAGGCTCGGCCTTATGCCTGGTGTTTTGTTCCACTCTTGCCGCCCTAGTTTCCGTCATACCGGTGTTATGTTCCTTGATTTTGCGTTCCTTACGCGGTTGGGTGATTTATGGGACCCCCTTGACAGTTCGCTTTGAATAAAACTCTTCCAGCAAGGCCCAACCTTGGTTTTACATTTGCCTCACCTAGCCTTTTTCCCTTGGGTTTCCGGAGCCCGAGGGTCATCTTTATTTACCCCCCCGGGCCAGTGCTCCTCCGAGTGTTGGTCCAAACTAGAGCCCTTTGCAGCGCCACCTCGGGGAAACTTGAGGGCTGGTTTTAGTTGTACGGACTGCTCATCCGGTGTGCCCCGAGAAGGAGATATGTGCAGCTCCTATCGAGATTTGTCGACACATTCGGGCGGCTTTGCTGGTTTTGTTTTACCATTGTCGAAATGTCTTGTAACCAGGATTCCGAGACTGATCGGGTCTTCCCGGGAGAAGGTTTATCCTTCGTTGACCGTGAGAGCTTATAATGGGCTAAGTTGGGACACCCCTGTAGGGTATAAACTTTCGAGAGCCGTGCCCGCGGTTATGTGGCAGATGGGAATTTGTTAATATCCGGTTGTAGAGAACTTGACACTTGACCGTAATTAAAACGCATCAACCGCGTGTGTAGCCGTGATGGTCTCTTTTCGGCGGAGTCCGGGAAGTGAACACGGCTTTTGAGTTTTGTTTGACGTAAGTAGGAGTTCAGGATCACTTCTTGATCATTACTAGTTGACGACCGTTCCGTTGCTCCTCTTCTCGCTCTTATTTGCGTATGTTAGCCACCATATATGCTAGTGCTTGCTGCAGCTCCACCTCACTACCCCCTTTCCTACCCTTAGCTTAAATAGTCTTGATCTCGCGGGTGTGAGATTGCTGAGTCCTCGTGACTCACAGATACTTCCAAAACAGTTGCAGGTGCCGATGATACCAGTGCAGATGACGCAACCGAACTCAAGTGGGAGTTCGACGAGGACCTTGGTCGTTACTATGTTTCTTTTCAGGTTGATCAGTAGTGGTGCCCAGTTGGGACGATCGGGGATCTAACATTTGGGGTTGTCTTTTTTTCTTTTGGTTCCGTAGTCGGACCTATGTGTGTACTCTGATTGATGTATGAATTCATTTATGTATTGTGTGAAGTGGCGATTGTAAGCCAACTCTTTATCCCATTCTTGTTCATTACATGGGATTGTGTGAAGATGACCCTTCTTGCGACAAAACCACAATGCGGTTATGCCTCTAAGTCGTGCCTCGACACGTGGGAGATATAGCCGCATCGTGGGCGTTACAAGTAATGAGCAATGAGACGTCAAATCACAATGCCGCACCTTCCCAGACGGACGAAGCAACCATTATTTCACACTTCGCTTCGCCATCATCTCCTTCAAGAAAACCACGTAGTATTGCTTCTGCCATTGTTTTGCCTCAAGAGGGACACGCGCATCGCCTTGGTACATCATGACACGTGGGGCCGCATGACAGGCCATGCTCCCCCACCCATCGCTCGATAAAATCACCTCATTTTTACTACTTCCTCCATATCGGTTTACAGGGTGTGCACGTCATTCTAGGTTGAGAATATAACTGGCTATATATGTGATGAACAGTATATGTTTAGAAACTACATCCGCTTAAGAATCGAATGACATACTTTTTGTGACATAGTAACTCATATTTAGTTAGTCAAATGGATGGCCGAGAACTATGTGCGCACCCTATAAACCGAGACGGAGAGGGTAGTACAGTACGTATCTTTTTAGATCAATATAGTCGGGATTCATCAAGGAGCAAAACCAAGTGGTAGGCTGCTCCTGTCGTGTTGGCGTAGCAACTCAAGCAGGGTCAGTCCGGACACGAAATGGTGACACACTTAACAGGACCCCTTTGGCCGACATGTGGCTCATCCACCGTCTTGTTCCACGTGCGATGCACAAAATTACAGTTTGGAGCAGCGGTTGGACTTGGAGGCACCCCGGTCGTAGCGCCGCAGTAGTAGTAAATGAGCGATGAGGGGTCAAATCACAAAGCCCCACCTTTCCCGCATTAAGCTGGACGGATGAAGAAACCATCATTTCACTCTAGGGTGCAAGAGCATAAAGAAAATAGAAAACCAATGATGCGTGCGGCAGCTACCTAGGGCACCCTAGGGGTAGGGGCCTCCACTACAAATCCATTTTTTGAAAGCGCCTCCACTACAAATCCGCTTCTCCCTCGCCCTCTTGAAGAAAACCGATGATGTGTGCGACGATAGGGTTTGTAGGAGTACTACGGCGTGCGGGACCACGTCGTAGTAAACGGGAGAGGGATTGAGTTCGAGTCGACGCCTTAATATGTGTGGGCCGCTTGGTTTTACGGGAACGAGGCAACATTTTGGGTTCGGGGACCAGTGGAGATATACGTACAAAAAATTGTGGACGTAGGTTCGACCGAAAGGCAATGATGCATGGGCCCTTCCTTTTTGATATACCCGCGGCCGCGTGAATTTTTCTACTCTACTCAAAACTAGTAAGGTACACATGCATTGAACGCATGAGATTTGGAAATCAGATTATGAATAAATACACAATATAGCATGTAAAGCTTTGAGTCATATATGCATGATGTAGATGTTCCTTTAGTTCTTATAGTTAATCTCATTCAAAATCAATTAGTTTTATAAAAAGGTTAACATTCATGGGATCGTGCATTGTAAAGCATAAAGTAAAAAACAAATAATGGAAAGTCATTTAGCAAAAAAAAAAGTTTGGGCAATTATGATATGGAAGATTCTGGAACAAAGAAGAAGTGCTTGTGTTTTGGGAAAGCACGCACGGCCCACGTCTCTTATTGGTTGATATGCCACGAAACAAGAAACGAGGAGGGAGTTAATGTACCGTGCCAAAGTGTTTTGGGATTATTTAGTTTTCGGAAGATGACTTACACACCTAGACGGAGGGAGTACAATGACAAAAATGATTTGCAGTTAAAAGAATGACATTTCTAACAAAAATGTGAATGTGAACTACATATGTGTGCATGTGACCAGCACATATATTGTCAATACAAAATTTAATGCAAGAAATAACTTATGAGTAACATGCACGAATTGATGATGTGGTGCTTGCATGCATAGAGTAGAAAAACAATGTGATTTATGACTTGCATGCATGACGTGTTCTTGTGCCATAGTTGTATGTCTAGGAAAAAAGCTACTAGTGGGTTGTACTAGCTATTTAGGAATAGAAGATGTATACATGGAAGTTGTAGGGAAAGAGATGCCATGTATCTCAATTCCTATGAGTAGGAATTGGAAAGGAGATGTCATTTGGTTCACATCATAAGAACTTTTCTATGGAATCTAGAGATGACATGTATCTCAATTCCTATGAGGAGGGATTAGAAAAGAGATGTCATTTGGTTCACATCATAGGAACTTTTCTATTGAATATACACTAATGTTTATTTTCCTTTGAAATTATGGGAGTATACGAATCCATTCATATGAACCAAGTGGCTATAAAGCTATAAAAATGATATCATGTTTATTTCCTTTGAAATGTGGAGTATATGAATCTATTCCTATGAACCGGCTCTAAAGGAAAAATCCTATAAAAATCATATCGTATAGAGTTCCTACGATATTCCTCCACACCAAAGGATGGTTGAAATTGCTGTAGGTGATACGACGGTCTTTCTTTGTAGACTCCTCCCCCATCTTTATAGTTACCTCTCAAAGATGAATGAAATGATATACACTGGGTATTCTATATGTGCATTTTGGTACACGAGAACTCGATAAAAGTTTGCGAGGTTCGAATTTTCAATAAAGCTATATGCACTGCATTTTGGAACGGAGGGAGGAGCATACGACAGTTGCTAATACTCACGTGGAAGATTTGTGTGTAGGAGGAGTGGCTGTTCTGTTAAATGACATGGCAAAACTGACACTGTCGGATGCCGATCTAACGGTTCTTACGGCGTTCGTCAGGAAACAGCTTGTGCCGAACGTTTGTCGGATAATGATTTACGGACACATGCATTGCATTGATACGTGCCCCCTCTCTCTCATGCACACACGCACCCTTACGAGTCACGACTCTCCCGAGTCCTCTCGCACCCACCATCTATCTGCGGGTAGACGTCACAGACATATGTGCTCTTCACACCCTACCCTCAGAACTTCTAAAAAACAAAAGACGTCGCACACCTTTTATTTTAGCTCACACGTCACACACTTATACTATTACTCTTGTGGCGAACATTCTTTGGGCATAGTATATTGTACTCTCACGAAGAGAAGCGGTGCACACACGCACTAGTTCTCTCACACCCACTTGCGGGTACACGTAGGAGCGCATTTTTTTGAAGCTGGTACAACAAAATCACTCCACTATACATATAAGCAGGAGCCTTAGCGCTTGCTTTACTAGGGTTCCTCTCTTTCACTCTCTCATGCTCTCCAGATCTAAGAAAGACATGTGGCCACACTCTCTCTGCTCATGGCTGGTCACAAATCCGACCGGACCACCTCGACCGGGACAGGGGTGTAGGTGCATCGTTCACGTTGTCGTCGGCGGCAAGGGAGGAGACCAACGGCTGCCCGCGCGTCCCGATCGGCGGCCGTGCCATTCTCTCCGATAGAGCGCTAGCTCGAGAGGGCCTCCGGCCCCTTCTTCCTCCCTGCGGTATTGTGGCCAAAATGCAGCCTTCAGACGCCGTCTTTGCCACCTTCCTTGCTCTACTGCCCCAGCTCCCCACGTGGCTGTGTGTGGATCTTTTTCTACTTCCGTCGGCTGTTCCAAAGCCACCTAGACTTTTACTATTATTAGAGGTAAAGGTAGTTCATACTGTCGAATCTAAGAGTTGGTTCAAACAGGGAAGAAATTGGGAAAGCTGTAGCATGAATCTAGGATTTGGTTCTAAGAGGAAACGGGGAAAGTAGTAGCTACTGGCAACCCAACCGGTCTCTTGGTTGTAAAGGCGAAGAAAGCATGGTGGATGGCGAAGGGTGGGGGAAGTGGAGTCTCTTGGTAGAAAAAGGAAAGAAAGTGAGGGGTGTTGGGGGACAATGCAAATGAGAATGAGCAGGTCTAGATTTTCCGTGCTCACATAGGAAAATGTCGATGAGGAGATAAAAAATGGGACAAATGCAGAAATGCTGCCTGAGTGTTTGCCGCTCTCGGCAACCACATCTGCCTCACCACTTTATGCCCCTGCTGTCCCTACACCCATATCGCTACCGTTAACGTAAAATCACATGAGCAATGCCACCTAATGCCACTATAAGTAATGGTCCAGTGCCGTCGATAAATTGAAGCAATGCGACCACCATTATATGAAGTGCTTCCGTCTTGCTTTATTTCCCATGAATTGTGTTTTTGCAGTTACACTTAAATCTCACACCACTAACATTGCTTCATCCCAGTGGAACTGCACAAATTTGATTGCACATTTACTGACCATGTGCTACTCTCATGACAGTAATACTAATGCTATTGTTCTGCATGTTAATCTAGTGGCAGTGTTGATGTGATGTGATGCTACTTACTTAAGGGCACTTTCATACTGTCAATCTAGTGCCAATTATAACACAATAGATGCTGCTGTTAATCATACGCCAATGCAAATATCTATCACTGTTTAAATAACGGTATTTCATATTTGCGCAAACAGGGATGTCTGTCTCCATATCGTTTCTATCTGCGCAATCAAAAGTACACACCTCAGTTTTAGTACAACTGCACAAAATGAGATGGCTATTCCTAGCTGCCGTCCTCTAACCTCCAGTGTTCCAGGTATTCCTACATTGGTAGTAACTAGGTAGAATGACCAACGCAATCTAAAAGAAGCTAATTCATACGTTTTACTTCCTGATTGCAGTGCAGGGACGAGCGAAAACAACTGCATCCTAGTCCAGAATGCACTTTCTACGAGTTGATCCATGGACCGAGGACTAGCTGGCATGGCTGCACGGAGGTTTTTGGGACATGTGTGCGGACAAGAGGCATTGTGGTCTGCTTATTTATGCAAATAGTGGTGCTTAAATTTAGTGGAATGCACAAGAATTTCAGCTGGTCAGTACACTACATGGTTCAGTTCAGCATTCCAGAGTGAACTCCAGGAAAAACCAGGGTGAACTCCAGGAAATTTAAGCCTGCCTAGGGAGGCCCTTTGCTCAGAGAAGCCTTGCTTGTTTTTTCCTGATTTGTAAACCTTCTCACAACTTTGTCTTTTGCTGTGAACTAGTATATGTTTGTTATGTTCTATGAATCATTGAGATGTATAAAATTGCTTAACTTATGCTTTTCAAGTTTTTTATGAAGCCGAGTTTAATGTGAGTGTTCCACACGAACGCTGGACTAGCGTGTGAATGTTTGGAATTTACATTGTGGCCTCAGTTAACTCCATGAACCACTGTAACAAGATACATAGTTACTTATATGTCAGACAACAGATTATTGATTGTTAGTTGGTCGATAGCCTAGTGTTGAAGCGAGCTGAGCCAATGTGTCATGCTTTGCACAACTGCTTACAAGTGGGGTAGCACCAACAATGTTTACAAGTACTTATGTATCATCGGCGCACAGTTCTCGAACGAGTACTCTATTTCATCAAACACACGCTGCTCGTATGATAAACCGTGACAACTTATGTCTTACCATGCCATATTCATGAAAAAACTAGTGAGGACGCATCTGTTTCGGCAACAATTATGATGGTTCTCACATGATTCACGGGCACACAAAAGTAGCAGCAGTTCCCATAGATGGATTCAAATAGAGTACTAGCCCTAGAGGGCTCGATAATAGGCATGGTTCTGATAATTAGACACAATCCAAACTACTATTAAACACTAGCTGGGGAAACTATTTCATGACTCGGTCTAATTTGGGCTGGACACAAGACATACCTTGCCATGAACATCATCGAGGACGTACGGCAGCAGCTCAATCCTGTGAACCTTCATGAAGATAACGTTGTGGCCTTGCCACTCATAAACTTGTTTGTGGAGGCATGCCATGTCATCTTCCTGCGTAAGCTTGACAAGAACAGTATGCCTCACAAACGAAGGAGTAGCTTTGAACTTCTTGTGCTTCAGTACACCCTGGACAACACGCCTGGCAACAGTGAGGCTGGAATACAACTGAACATCGGTATAAGCGCAAATGGCTTGCAGGATCCAATAGCCTAAGAACTCTGTTTTCCCAGTGCGTATATTCAGGTCATCTGCCTCACAGCGAGTGACATGTACAACCACACAATCCTCGTCTGCATCAGGGCTCTAATTGAAACAGAAACAAATTCTGAATTACTTTCCAGTATAAGAGACACAAGTTATTTAAACCACTATGTATAGCATGGCATCGAAGCTAATAGAATTTTGCATTATTCATCACCACATACTTAGATGAAAAACCACAATCGAGATTGGCAAAGAAAATCACCTTGGGAAGCTCAGCGGGGGGGGGGGGCATCCTCGAAGGGGGAAACTGCTCCTGCAGTGCCACGTGGGCTGTAACCTCAAATGGGGCGTTGACCATCTCAGTAGTGGTCGTGAGCGTATCTGGGGTCGGCTCGGTGGCTGGCTCCATCTTCTTGGAGCTCTCTGTCTCATGGGGATCAGCCTCCCGTGTCTGCTCCAACATCGGCAGATCTTTTCCTGGTTCTCCTTGGTCCATCATGAAACTGACGAATACTAGGAGACCACTGAAAGGAAAACACAATCGCAATGACAATGAAACAAAAAAGAGAGTGAGGATCGGTTACTGCTTTGCAAAAGTTCTTTTTTTTGTCTGAACGAAAACATACCAATATCACAGATCCGCTTACCTTCCCTTCGTTGGGAGAGAAGAACAGTGGCAGATGCGAGTGTTGGCTTTCTTGAAGATGGTGAGGGAGAAGGGGATTTAGCGAAGAGTGAAATGATGGTTGCTTCATCCGTCAAACTTAGACTGCGGGGAGGTGGGGTTTTGTGATACGACGGCTCGTTACTATCGCGCTACGATCGGGGTGACTCCCTTCTAATTTGGTGGATGGCATTTGGGCCCGCGCGCGGCATGGCCCGCATGTCGGTGAACAAAAGTAAAACGACATTTGGTAGAGGGAGACGTTTCGATGACCTAGGAGGAGCTGTAGTGTATCCACTGTACTAGTAGTAATTGTTTTTCTGGTAGCTGTAGAGTGTCTCCACTGTACTAGTAGTAATTGTTTCTCTGGGCCCAAGACAAAACAGCCCTTCCACCCTAGTAAATAATAAAATCAATTCAAAAGCCCATATATTTACTTAATGACAGGCGCTACCCACACCCAGCACACCGCCCCCAAAAAATCTGGGTGCTCTTCTTCCTCCTCACTCCCACCCACCTCACGTCAGCTCGTTCCACTCGTACCCCCAAATTCCTCACCTCACTCCTACAAAAAAACAGCTCCCCTTCTTCCTCACTACTACAGAGAAACCCCAACTCCCCTTCTTCTTCACTCGCACTACAACTAGGCTCATCATTTGTTACTCTACTCAAATGTGTGAGCGCAACGCACGCCCTCGAGGAAAATGGATTCGGCTGACCCCAGCGCCAAGAAGATGAGGCTCCCACCAACGGCAACGCATGTTGTAGATCCCGCACCCGGTAGCGCAGGAGAAGCGGCGACCCCGCCCCCACCGGATCTCAGGAACATTAACCCATAGAATCTTGGGTGGACCGCATCAGCGATCTCCCGTACGCCGTCCTTGGGGAGATCATCTCGCTTCTCCCCACCAAGGATTGTTGGCGCACCCAAGTCCTCTCAATTCGGTGGCGCCCTCTATGGCACGCCGTGCCCCTTAATCTCGACTGTCGTCAGCTATCTCTCTTCAATGGTTTTGAAATCCCCAGAGCCATCATCTCCTCCCACCAGGGCTCCGTTCAAAGCCTATGCATCCCGTCATGCTACCTGAGCAAGCATACCATGCCCTCCATGGTGGACGCCTGGCTGAAATCCCCTGAATTCACAGAACTACAGCTGCTTGAGTTCTACTATTCCCCTGGAAATCACCTACCAGATACCGAACGCCATCTACCTGTGCCCTCAGCACCGATGTCCATCTCGCGGTTTTCCTCCTCTCTCCACACCGCCACCTTTGCGTTGTGCAACCTACCAGACAATCTGGTACTAAACCTTCGACTCCCATTTCTCAAGAAACTTTCACTTGTGCAGGTTCGTATATCGGAGGCCTCATTGCACACCATCATCCACTCCAATTGCCCTGCCCTGGAGTGCTTGGTGCTTGTTTTCACAGTTAGAATCGGTTGTCTCCAAATAAAGTCGCCTAACCTTGTAAGAATTGGAAATTCTTTTGACGGAAGGCAGCTCATCATCCAAGATGCCCCTTCACTTCAAAGGTTGATCCTTGATTCTAGTTATTCACCGTCGCAAATAACCGTCCTCTCTGCGCCTAAACTGGAGACCTTGGGTGTAATACATGATCTTTGTGCTCATTTCAATATGGTGTTTGGCTCCACAGTTCTTCAGGTACTTTATATTATCATCTACACTTGTAACCATAAGCTGCATTTTAAATTTCTACGCATAAGTTATATCATCTCGGAGTACACATTTTGTACTAATATTATGTTCTATGCTCAATGAAGAGTTTCTCCATGGATAGCCTATGAATGGGCTGGATTCTGTCAAGATCTTATATATCCAAATGAATAGTTTTGATCTGAACAAGATTATTGGCTTGCTACAATGCTTTCCATGTCTGCAGAAGTTGTATATAAAGGTGATAATTTCATGCACATTGGAAGCCTGCATATAGTGTACTAGAATTAACCGTTCAGTTGTTGCTCTTTCCACACTCTTTTTTTAGACCTTAACTGTTTTCAATCTTCATGTCTATTTAGGCAACAGGACAGGGTAAGAAAGTTATAACCAATCTGTAGATTCATAAGCACCGGGATTTTCTCACTTCTCATGACATTCGATTGAAGACAATAACGCTAGAACGATATGTAGCCAACCATGCAAACACTAGATTTGTCATATTCTTCCTGCTGAATGCGAGGTTACTATTGTCCATCAGGCTTAAGTTTATCAGCAGCATGGTTTTGACGGATGGGTATGTCGAAGAGCAAAAAAAGGAGTTTCAGGTGGGCAAAAGAGCTTCTGAACGTGCCGGGCTTCTATTTACAACATATTGTGGTCATAATCCAGTAAATTTTACGACCCAGGATGTTCATTCTATGGACCTGACCGATCCATTTGACTGTGGCTGCCGAAAACAGTGCTAGAGTTAGATGTTGTTGCCCTTTTCAACCTGGGTTTTGTCTAAACCTGATGAACAATTAACCCTCGTGCTTTTGTACAGTTTGTAAGCTGGAGTTAGATGTTCTTGCCCTTTTCAACTCGGCCGTGACTGTCATATTTTCTTTAAAACAAGGCAAATTGCTTGCCATTCGTTTAATTTAGAGTGAAATATTGTAACAAATCCCAACCAAGGGAAATAACATCACTCTCGCCGGCTGCTTGAGCTCACTGTGCATTACAGAAGCCAAGTGATTAGTCCCCCACCAGCACCCACAAACTTATTTCGAACCAGCACACCAAATGGGCTATAAATTTTCATAGGAAAGGCTGCATGACCGTGACAGATTTGGATTCTGACATTTGGACCCACGAGGAAATAGCCTATCCAAGGTGGTGTCGACTTACTAGCTACTCAACAAACAATTCTGCCTACCAGCCGTTGGATTGACATCCAACATCTGTCGTGTATCTTCTATCTCTTGTCTTCTTCCTCTAGCCGCCCAAACCAAACCACCCCGTGGCTCCGCCTGCTCCCACCTCCCATGGTTGGCTGCTCCTCCGCCGCCCTACCGTACACTCCAACGTTGGCCAGTCCCTCCCTCTATTCCCCCACACGTCCTGTTATTCTCCGGCGACGTAAGCCCAAACACGCACCCGCACCCGAACCAGTCAACCCTCGTACTCCCCTCCGCCTGCGACTGGACCGGCGCATCTTCCACGACTGTTCGTTCCGTCCGAGTCCTCGCCGTCGTCCTCGGCCTTGGTTCGCTCGCCGTGCGTGGTGCGCCGCCCTCTTGTGTTGTCAACGTCATCAACAACCGAGAGGAACAAGGAGATGACTGTACGTGGAGAGGATGATAGTAGGGACCCACCAGCGTCATGGCAGTACGCAAGCAAGTGCCACGTTATTACAAGCCCCAAAAAATGGTTCCTCCTAATGGTTGGACATCTGGGGCTCACACCATTGTCAACGTAGTCAATAAACGAGAAAATTACACAATGAGCGGCTGACACGAGGGACCCAGCAGGTCGCGCAGTTGTTATTTACTTTTTTTAGGAACAAGCAGTTGTTATTTATACTAGTTTTAGCGACGGATCAGGGTAACAACGAGGCTATGCGGGGGCTGTGGCCCATCTATCCAGGGTTTTATTTATCTTTACCACATCATGAGCCCAGTTGTGTTTTTTTCTTGCTGAAAATGGCTAGCCCAGTTCTATTTTTTTAAAGAAATACCCAAACGAGGCCTACTTGCTTTATCAACCCTGTTGGGCTGCAAATCTTTCAAGACGAGGAGAGTTTCATTCGGTTTGCCCAGAAATTGGCTGTACATTTTTAAAACACATCAAACCGGGAATTAGTTTCAATTTTTTTTCATTACAAGATTTAAATACCATTGATTTTTATGCGTGGACAATTATTTGGATTTTATATCTATATAAATTATTCTTCAAAATAGTTTGAATGTGACTCGATATTTCAGGATTAAAAACAGTTGACCGCACTGAAATATGCGAAATTTCGTATAATTTTTAACCGTGGCCACAATATGGGGTGTAATGCTAACAAAAAGAAGATGGGCTCCAAAAAAATTCTTAAGAATTGGCAAATGGGTTGTAAATTATTAGAAATAATGGGAGATGGGTTGTATGCCGTTTTCCACAGATTTGAGGCTGACTTGTGCGCCTACTACAAGTTGACGCCTATGCTTTCCTAAAAAAAGGTTGACACACACGCAATGCAGTGTCAACTTAGTCAACACACGAGAGCGGTGACTGTTGGATGTCCATCCAACGGCTGTCGTGCTTCTT
The DNA here is from genome assembly GCF_002575655.3 of Aegilops tauschii subsp. strangulata. Classification (NCBI taxonomy): domain Eukaryota; kingdom Viridiplantae; phylum Streptophyta; class Magnoliopsida; order Poales; family Poaceae; genus Aegilops; species Aegilops tauschii. The sequence continues at coordinate 352,094,894 of NC_053036.3, forward strand.
CAATCTCTGCTCTTCCTGCTCCAGCCGCTCAAACAAGCGCTGGCGGGACTGCCTGATACGTCTCCATCGTATCTACTTTTCCAAACACTTTTGCCCTTGTTTTGGACTCTAACTTGCATGATTTGAATGGAACTAACCCGGACTGACGCTGTTTTCAGCAGAACTGCCATGGTGTTATTTTTGTGCAGAAATAAAAGTTCTTGGAATGACCTGAAACTTCACGGAGAATATTTTTGGAATACATAAAAAATACTGGCGAAAGAATCAAGACCAGGGGCCCACACCCTGTCCATGAGGGTGGGGGCGCGCCCCCTGTCTCGTGAGCCCCCTGAGGATCCACCGACCTCAACTCCAACTCCATATATTCACGTTCGGGGAGAAAAAAATCAGAGAGAAGGATTCATCATGTTTTACGATACGGAGCCGCCGCTAAGCCCTAATCTCTCTCGGGAGGGCTGATCTGGAGTTCGTTCGGGGATCCGGAGAGGGGAATCCGTCGCCGTCGTCATCATCAACCTTCCTCCATCACCAATTCCATGATGCTCACTGCCGTGCGTGAGTAATTCCATTGTAGGCTTGCTGGACGGTGATGGGTTGGATGAGATTTATCATGTAATCGAGTTAGTTTTGTTAGGGTTTGATCCCTAGTATCCACTATGTTCTGAGACTGATGTTGCTATGACTTTGCTATGCTTAATGCTTGTCACTAGGGCCCGAGTGCCATGAATTCAGATCTGAACCTATTATGTTTTCATGAACATATGTGAGTTCTTGATCCAATCTTGCAAGTCATTAGTCACCTAGTATGTGTTATGATCCGGCAACCCCGAAGTGACAATAATTGGGACCACTCCTGGTGATGACCGTAGTTTGAGGAGTTCATGTATTCACTAAGTGTTAATGCTTTGGTCCAGTATTCTATTAAAAGGAGCTATTTTTTTAATAATACATTTTTTTTATTAATTTGCACATATATTACGCCAAAAAAATTATTTTCAAAAATAATACACCGTCGGCCTGCTGCAGGCCGACTGGGCCTAGTCAGCCCGCAGCAGGCCGAGTGGGCGCAGTCGGCCAGTAGCCGGCCGACAGCTGGCCCACCTGCCACGTGTTTCCAATAGGACCCCGCTGCCATGGGAGGGTAGGACAAAAGATGTCATGCAAGTTCTTTTCCATAAGCATGTATGACTACATTCAGAATACATGCCTACATTACATTGATGAATTGGAGCTAGTTCTGTGTCACCCTATGTTATAACTATTGCATGAAGAATCGCATCCGACATAATTATCCATCACTGATCCAATGCCTACGAGCTTTTCACATATTGATCTTTGCTTAGTTACTTTTCCGTTGCCACTGTTACAATCACTACAAAACTGCTACTGTTACTTTTGCCACAGTTACCGTTACTTCCGTATTACTTTGCTACTAAATACTTTGCTGCAGATATTAAGTTATCCAGGTGTGGTTGAATTGACAACTCAGCTGCTAATACTTGATAATATTCTTTGGCTCCCCTTGTGTCGAATCAATAAATTTGGGTGGAATACTCTACCGTCGAAAACTGTTGCGATCCCATATACTTGTGGGTTATCAAGACTATTTTCTGGCGCCGTTGCCGGGGAGCATAGCTCTATTCTTTGAGTCACTTGGGATTTATATCTGCTGGTCACTATGAGGAACTTGAAAGACGAGAAAACCAAGATCTATCCTTCAACTACGAGGGGAGGTAAGGAACTGCCATCTAGCTCCGCACTTGATTCTCCTTCTGTTTTGAGTAAACTTGCAACACCTAAACCTGCTTCTGCTATTAATTCTGATATGTCGCATGTTATTGATGATGCCACTTCTGCTATGCATGACACTTATGATGAAACTACTTCTATGCTTGATAATACTGTGCCATTAGGAGAATTTCTCGATGAACAATTTGCTAGGGCTAGAGAGAATGAAATTATTGAAACTGGTAATATTGATGAAACTGATGATGAAGATTCTCCCCCTAGATATGAATTGTCTATTGTGCCTGAGGGTTATGTTATGGATGAAGAAACTGCTAGAGATGTTCTTGCTTGCAATGATAGGAATGATCATAAGAAATTACTAGCTAAGTTAGAAAGAAAAAAATTTGAATGCTAGAATGAAATATGACCTTGCTTTTGCCACTTCACCTATCTGTATTACTGATAAGGATTATGATTTCTCTGTCGATCCTGAGTTAATTACTTTGGTTGAATCTGATCCTTTTTATGGTTATGAATCCGAAACTGTTGTGGCACATCTTACTAAATTAAATGATATAGCCACCCTATTCACTCATGAGGAAAAAAATTGTTACTACTATATCCTTAAGTTATTTCCGTTCTCGTTAAAGGGTGATGCTAAAACATGGTTTAATTCTCTTGATCCTGGTTGTGTGCGTAGTCCCCAGGATATGATTTATTACTTCTCTGCTAAATATTTCCCCGCTCATAAGAAACAAGCTGCTTTAAGGGAAATATATAATTTTGTGCAAATTGAAGAAGAGAGTCTCCCACAAGCTTGGGGGAGGCTTCTCCAATTACTTAATGCTTTGCCTGATCATCCTCTCAAGAAAAATGAAATACTTGATATCTTTTATAATGGACTAACCAATGCTTCTAGAGACCACCTAGATAGTTGTGCTGGTTGTGTTTTCAGGGAAAGAAATGTTGATCAAGCTGAATTGCTATTGAATAATATGTTGAGTAATGAAAATAATTGGACACTTCCTGAACCAATTCCTAAGCCAACTCCGAAGAAAAGGGGTATTCTATTTCTCAGTCCTGAAGATATGCAAGAGTCAAAGAAATCTATGAAAGAAAAAGGTATTAAAGCTGAAGATGTTAAGAATTTACCACCTATTGAAGAAATACATGGTCTTGATAACTCGACATAGGTAGTAGAGGTAAATTCTCTCTATAGATATGATAAAGCTGAAATCCCGTCTACTAAGTTTGCTAGCCAATGCTTGGATGAGTTTGATGACTTTATGGTTAAACAAGAAAACTTCAATGCTTATGTTGGTAGACAATTGAAACGTAATGCTTATATGATAGAACACTTGAGTGATTATATGTCTAGAGTTAATGGTGAACTTAAACTTATTAGTAAACATGCTTCTATGGTTACCACTCAAGTAGAACAAGTGCTTAAAGCTCAAAATGATTTGCTCAATGAATTAAATAATAAGAAAAATGATAATGCTGTTAGAGTTATGACTAGAGGGGGTAAAATGACTCAGGAACCTTTGTATCCTGAGGGCCACCCTAAGAGAATTGAGCAAGATTCTCAGAGAACTAATGTTGATGCACCTAGTCCTTCTAAGAGGAAGAAAAAGAAAAAATGATAGGACTTTGCATGCTTCTAGTGAACCTGTTGTTGACACACCTGAGAATCCCAATGATATTTCTATTTCTGATGCTGAAACACAATCTGGTGATGAACATGAACCTAGTGATAATATTAATGATGATGTTCATTATGATACTCAACCTAGCAATGACAATGATGTAGAAATTGAACCTGTTGTTGGTCTTGATAACCCATAATCAAAGAATCAACGTTATGATAAGAGAGACTTCGTTGCTAGGAAGCACGGTAAAGAAAGAGAACCATGGGTTCAAAAACCCATGCCTTTTCCTCCTAAACCATCCAAGAAAAAGGATGATGAGGATTTTGAGCGCTTTGCTGAAATGATTAGACCTATCTTTTTGCGTATGCGTTTGACCGATATGCTTAAAATGAATCCTTATGCTAAATACATGAAAGATATTGTTACAAATAAAAGAAAGATACCGGAAGCTGAAATTTCCACCATGCTTGCTAATTATACCTTTAAGGGTGGAATACCTAAGAAACTAGGAGATCCAGGAGTACCAACTATACCATGCTCCATTAAAGGAAACTATGTTAAAACTGCTTTATGTGATCTTGGAGCCGGTGTTAGTGATGCCTCTCTCTTTATATCGTAGACTTGATTGGAATAAGTTGACACCTACTGAAATATCTTTGCAAATGGCCGATAAATCAACTGCTATACCTGTTGGTATTTGTGAGGATGTGCCTGTTGTGGTTGCAAATGTTACTATTTTAACGGACTTTGTTATTATTGATATTCCCGAGGATGATAGTATGTCTATTATCCTTGGTAGACCCTTTTTGAATACTGCAGGGGCTGTTATTGATTGCAACAAAGGCAATGTCACTTTTCATGTTAATGGTAATGAGCATACGGTACACTTTCCAAGGAAACAACCTCAAGTCCACAGTATCAACTCTATTGGAAAAATTCCAAGGATTACTATTGGAGGTTTTGAATTTCCTCTTCCTACTGTCAAGAAGAAATATGATATTCTTATTGTTGGGGACATGCATATCCCCGTTGAGGTAACCTAGTGCTATTCAAAAATTCTCCGGTTTCATGCGATTCGGAATGAGTTTGTTAACAAGACTTGATCAACCTTGTTAGTGGATTCCTTTTGATGAGCATGAGATGGATGAAGTTAGAAAGCACAACTCTCTGTCCCCTCCTTTTACTTTCTGTTATTTAGATTAAATAAAGTAAAAATATTAGTTTCTGTCTATTTTCTGAATTATCCGTGCAATAAAAAATACCCTAAAAATAAAAGTTCTCCAAATGCCCTGAAATTGAGATATGGTTTTTTGTAGAATATTTAAGAATATTTGGCACTGAGAACACACCAGCGGGGGCAACCGCCTGGCCACGAGGGTGCATGACGCGCCCTACCCCCTGGGCGCGCCCCCTGCCTCGTGGGCCCCACATGGCCCCCTCCACTTATTCCTGCACCCACACACTTTGTCTTCCTCCAGAAAAAATCACCACACAGCTCAAACTCGTGTTCTAGCTCATTTTGCTGCGATTTTCGATCTCCTTGCTCAAAGCTCCACTCATAGAACTACTTTGGGGGATTGTTCTTCGGTATGTGACTCCTCCAATGGTCTAATTAGTTTTTGTTCTAGTGCTTTATTAATTGCAAATTTTTGCTGCTTAGGTGACCCTGTTCTTGAGCTTGCATGTCAAAATTATATGGTCCCAAGTAGTTCTAATGCATGATATAGTCTCTAAGCACTTGTAGGAGTAGTTGCTATCAATCTTGTTGAGTTTGGTTCACTTTTATTTTGAGTCACTAAAAATTTCAGAAATTTTTCAAAGGAAGAAATATGTTTAGGAAAATGTACCAAGGAGGTTCCTCAAGGAAGCAAGCACCAAGGCTCGCGATACGTGAGCCGGACTATGAACTACCAAGAGAAGCTCAAGTGCGGCCTTGTGAATGGCCGTCAGAAGATTTTTATGGTTCAAGCAGGCATTAAGGAGGAATTTGATGCATATGTGCGTAATGCTGAACTTGAGGGCTTCATGTCAGATAAGTGCCCCCAGTATTACTACCTAACTGATTCCTTTGTGAGAAGGTTTAAATTCACACCCTCACGTAATTCTCACACTGTTCTGTTTGATCTTTATGATAAATCTTATGCCATGGATTTAGAGGATTTTAATACTGCTTGCAAACTTCCGCAGTGGGGTAGTGCTAGTGAACCTCGCAAATCTTAATATAAGGACTTCCTTGCTAGTATAACTATGGGGGAATCTAGATAAATCACGCAAGCTACCATAGGGAGCATCCATTTTCCTGCCATACATTATTTTGCTCTCTTTATAGGTAGATGTATTAACGGTAAGGATGAGGCATGCCACATGTGCGTTCCCGATCTTAGTGTTCTCAAGAGTGCTATATTAGGAGATAAACAATATAACTTGGGGGCTATTGTTGCACGTAGGCTGCATCATAATAGTATAAGTGGGGATTTGTTTGGTGGCATTTATGCAACCCGTTTAGCTAATTATCTTGAGGTACCCATTCATGAAAATGATATGGAATTGCCTCCTGCTTATCTAGATTTTAATGCTATGGTTCACCATCAGTTTGTTGAGAGAAATTCACAGTCTCTCCAGTACCGACTAATCTTTGACAGACGTCGCACTGTCCATATTGCTCTCCCTACTCCTACTTTCTTTGACTTTCAGGCAAAGGGGAGATATGTCATAACCAGGGAGGAGGCGAACGAGTACGAGAGGAGGACGGAGGCAGCTCGCCTCCAAGCTGTAGCTCTTGAGGCAGTAGCTGCTGCATCTCAGTACAACCCCAGTTACAACTTCGGATATCCGCCAGGCCAGCCGTGGCCATAGACCAACTTAGGCCAAAAGCCTAAGCTTGGGGGAGTACGTATTTCCTATCGACATTACATTCATGTGCACACACTCATGCCAGTTCTTGGTGCTCATACTTTTTCATTGTACTATCCATGCTAGTTTATTTTCCTTTTTCTCGCTTTCTTCTTGTGTGTTTGAAAAACCTTAAGAAAAACAAAAAATAGTTGTAGCTTTTAGCTAGTTTACTTTCCATGCCTGTAGTAGTAATTAAAAGAAAGCCCAAAAAGATTCCTCGTTCTTCTTTTGCTTGTTGGGAGCTTTCCCGTGTAAATAGTTTTTTTTCTTTTCTTTGGGGGTCGAGAGGAGAAGACCATGATGAAAATGTTGAGTGACTCACATATGCATTATTGTTGATTTAACCAAGAGCCCATATTACCTTGTCTTCTCCTTCATATTAAATGCTTGTAGATTCCAGCTTAGTCCAATGCACGTGCACTATTATTATCCACATCGTTCGGTCGTGCAAGTGGAAGGCAATAATGACGATATATGATGTACCGATTGAGATGAGAAAAGTTGGTATGAACTCGACCTCTCTTGTTTTTGTAAATATGATTAGTTCATCATTCCTGATTCAGCCTATTATGAATGAAACATGTTTGCAATGACAATTAGAGATTATAGTTGCTCATGCCATGCTTAATTAGCTAGGAGTTTATAATGGTTTACCTTGCGTGCCAACATGCTATTAAAATGGTTGTGATGTGGTATGATAGGATGGTATCCTCCTTTGAACGATTCGAGTGGCTTGACTTGGCACATGTTCGCGCATGTAGTTGAAACAAAATCAACATAGCCTCCACGATATTTATGTTCATGGTGAATTATATCCTACTCATGCTTGCACTTAGTGTTGATTAAATTTGATGCATGTTCATGACTGTTGCCACTCTCTAGTTGGTCGCTTCCCAGTCTCCTTCTAGCCTTCACTTGTACTAAGCGGGAATACTGCTTGTGCATCCACTTCCATAAACCCCAAAGTTATTCCATATGAGTCCACCATACCTTCCTATATGCGATATCTACCTGTTGTTCCAAGTAAATTTGTATGTGCCAAACTCTAAACCTTCAAATGGAACTCGAATAGCTCATGTATCAACTAGGGCTGTCTGTATCTTCCATGCTAGGCGGGTTATTCTCAAGAGGAGTGGACTCCGCTCCTCACTCACGAGAAAATGGTTGGTCACCGGGATGCCCAGTCCCATGCTCAAACCAAATCAAAATAATTGCAAACAAAACTCCCCCAAGACTTTTGTTAGTTGGAGGCACCCGTTGTTTCGGGCAAGCCATGGATTGATGCTTGTTGGTGGTGGGGGAGTATAAACTTTACCATTCTGTTTGGGAACCACCTATAATGTGTGTAGCATGGAAGATATCGAGAGCTCTTGGTTGTTATGTTGACAATGAAAGTATGCCACTCAAAATATTATTTTTCTCTGTTTCAAAAATCAAGCTCTGGCACCTCTACAAATCCCTACTTCCCTCTACGAAGGGCCTATCTATTTACTTTTATGTTGAGTCATCATCCTCTTATTAAAAGCACCAGTTGGAGAGCACCGCTATCATTTGCATCCATTACTATTAATTTATATCGAGTATGACTATGACTTGATCTCTTTTACCATGAATTACAATGTCTAGTCAGTCCTTGATCTTCAGAGGTGCTCTGCATTTATGTTTTGCGGTCTCAGAAAGGGCTAGCGAGATACCATCTTGTTATATCATATTATGATTGTTTTGAGAAAGTGTTGTCATCCAAAATTTATTATTATTGCTCACTAGTTGATTATGCCATTGATATGAGTAAACATGAGACCTAAGTGTTATTGTGAATATGGTTAGTTCATAATCTTTGCTGAAAACTTGAATGCTAGCTTTACATATTTACAACAACAAGAGCAAACAGAGTTTGTAAAAGTTTTTCTTTATCACTTTCAGTTTGTCAACTGAATTGCTTGAGGACAAGCAAAGGTTTAAGCTTGGGGGAGTTGATACATCTCCATCGTATCTACTTTTCCAAACACTTTTGCCCTTGTTTTGGACTCTAACTTGCATGATTTGAATGGAACTAACCCGGACTGACGCTGTTTTCAGCAGAACTGTCATGGTGTTATTTTTGTGTAGAAATAAAAGTTCTCGGAATGACCTAAAACTTCACGGAGAATATTTTTGGAATATAAAAAAAATACTGGATAAGAATCAAGACCAGGGGGCCCACACCATGTCCATGAGGGTGGGGGTGCGCCTACCCCCGTGGGCGCTCCCCCTGTCTCATGGGCCCCCTGAGGCTCCACCGACCTCAACTCCAACTCCATATATTCACGTTCGGGGAGAAAAAAAATCAGAGAGAAGGATTCATCGCGTTTTACGATACGGAGCCGCCGCCAAGCCCTAATCTCTCTCGGGAGGGCTGATATGGAGTCCGTTCGGGGCTCCGGAGAGGGGAATCTGTCGATGTCGTCATCATCAACGTTCCTCCATCACCAATTCCATGATGCTCACTGCCTTGCATGAGTAATTCCATCGTAGGCTTGCTGGACGGTGATGGGTTGGATGAGATTTATCATGTAATCGAGTTAGTTTTGTTAGGGTTTGATCCCTAGTATCCACTATGTTCTGAGATTGATGTTGCTATGACTTTGCTATGCTTAATGCTTGTCACTAGGGCCCGAGTGCCATGAATTCAGATCTGAACCTATTATGTTTTCATGAATATATGTGAGTTCTTGATCCTATCTTGCAAGTCATTAGTCACCTACTTTGTGTTATGATACGGCAACCCCGAAGTGACAATAATCGGGACCACTCCCGCTGATGACCGTAGTTTGAGGAGTTCATGTATTAACTAAGTGTTAATGCTTTGGTCCGGTACTCTATTAAAAGGAGGCCTTAATATCCCTTAGTTTCCAATAGGACCCTGCTGCCACGGGAGGGTAGGACAAAAGATGTCATACAAGTTCTTTTCCATAAGCACGTATGACTACATTCAGAATACATGCCTACATTACATTGATGAATTGGAGCTAGTTCTGTGTCACCCTATGTTATAACTGTTGCATGAAGAATCGCATCCGACATAATTATCCATCACTGATCCAATGCCTATGGGATTTTCACATATTGATCTTTGCTTCGTTACTTTTCCGTTGCCACTGTTACAATCACTACAAAACTGCTACTGTTACTTTTGCCACAGTTACCGTTACTTCCATATTACTTTGCTACTAAATACTTTGCTGCAGATATTAAGTTATCCAGGTGTGGTTGAATTGACAACTCAGCTACTAATACTTGAGAATATTCTTTGGCTCCCCTTGTGTCGAATCAATAAATTTGGGTTGAATAGTCTACCCTCAAAAATTGTTGCGATCCCCTATACTTGTGGGTTATCACTGCCTGCTGCCTCCTCCCGCGGCCGGCTATGCTGCCGCGCAGGCCTCACCGCCCCATCATTCTCCCATCGCTGGCCTAGCCATCCCTCTACTCACCCACACCTGCTGTTATTCTCCGGCGACGGCAGACGAACCAGTAAACCCTCATACTCCCCTCCGTGTGGGAAACAACTGCCGAGTCTTCCTTGGTTCCGTGTCGTTCCCTTCCTAGGCCTCGCCGTCGTCCACCGCCCTGGTGCTATCGGCGCGGCGTGGTCAACATGGTCAACGAACGACATGCATCAGAAGTGGATTGTACGTGGAGAGGCTGATAGCTGGGTCCACGGCCGCACACAAGGAAATGCCTCCTTATTACACGCAAAGTAATGATTCCTCCACCTGACAGCTGGGACCCACCGGAAGGGCCTCTGTATTTCGCGAAAAAAATGTTCCCCCGCTGATAGGTCGGACCCACCAGCTATATCTTCGCATGCAAGGAAGTGCCTCCTTATTCCGCACAAAAAAATGAATACTTCCCCTGCTAGCTGGGACCCACCATAGTGGGAGGCTGACTTGTGGGCCTACTAAGATGACGGGGACGGAGGGCTTTGTCAACCTGGTCAATATGAACGATTCTAGCTCCGGTGACCGTACGATGTCCATCCAACGGGCGTAGTGCTTCTTCAACCTCTGGTCTTCTTGCTCCAGCCGCCCAAACAAGCATCGGCCGTGCCGCCGGCTCCTACCTCCCGTGTCCGGCTGTGCTGCCACCGCTGGCCATGCCATCCCTCTATACTCACCCACACCTCCTGTTATTCTCCGGTGACGGCAGCGTCACACCGCAGCCGAAGCAGTCAACCCACGTACTCCCCTCCACGTGGGCATCCACTGGCGCGTCTTCCCTGGCTCCATGTCGTCCCCTTCCTAGGCCTCGCCGTCGTCCACCGCCCTGGTGCTCTCGACGTGGCGTGGTCAATGTGGTCAACTAACGACTTCCATTGGAAGAGTATTGTACGTGGAGTGGCTGACAGCTGGGTCCACGGGCGCAGCAAGGAAGTGCCTCCTTATTACGCGCAAAATAATTATTCCTCAACCTGACAGCAGGGACCCATCGGACAGGCCACCATATTTCGTGAAAAAAACATTTCCCCCTGACTGCTGGGACCCAGTAGCAAATCTTCGCACGCAAGGAAGTGCGTCCATATTACGGGCAAAAAAATTGATTTGCCCCCCTGACTGCTGGGACCCACCAGCTACATCTTCGCACGCAAGGAAGTGCCTGACAGTCGGGACCCACCTGGTCGAAGCGTATGTAGCGTTGTCATTCTGGTCGTGAACGTGTACGTACATACGATCGGTCTGTCTGAAGGCCGCAGCGATGAACCGTGGTCGTGTAAGGAAGGGCACATGTCGGATGTGGGGTTCCGGCAAACCCTTAAGGTTCGAACACTGGGGTGCGTGCGGAGTCTTTCCCTCCTACCGATCTACGCCCTAGCCCGCTAAGATCTCGCGGACAAACTCGACGAGCTCGCAACACAGAGAGACACGAGATTTATACTGGTTCGGGCCACCGTTGTGGTGTAATACCCTACTCCAGTGTGGTGGTGGTGGATTGCCTCTTGGGCTGGTGAAGAACAGTATAAGGGGAAGAACAACCTCCTGAGGTTGAGGTGTTCTTGTGCTTGGTGACTTAGCGGGTGAGAGCTGGATGAACTGCTCGATGCCCCTACTGTGGTGGCTAGCTCTACTTATATAGGCCCTGGTCCTTTTCCCAAATATTGAGCGGGAAGGGAGCCAACAATGGCGGGCAAATTTGAAGGGGGACAGCTAGTACAAGCTATCCTGACAAAAGTGGTCTTCGCCTGCGAAAGGCTCTGGTGGTGACGCTGTCTTGGGCTCCACGATGACCTCCGTCTCGCCGTCCTCCTGGTCTTGGTCTCGTTTCACCGATATAGCAACCTTTGCCTGATGCCTCGGTATTCCTCGCCTGCGCCTGCTTCCTTAGCACCAAGGAGGAAACAAGGATGCTACGCGCGCTGGCGCCCGCCTGGCACCGATCGTCATGGCTCACGTCACGAGAGCCTCGTGAGGTTTGCCCCGCCTTGATATCCCCGCTCCTCGCGAGCCTGCCTGACTAGGCCACTCCTGAGGAGATCTTGCATCGTCCGCCTCGCGAGGCTTGGCCCCTCGCGAGGGTCTTGGATGCCTTGTTGATGAAGTTGGGTCGTACGGCCTGCTGGCTTAGCCACGCCGTGGGCCGCAGGCAGGCAAGTCTGGGGACCCCCATTCCCAAAACACCGACAGTAGCCCCCGGGCCCAAGGCGCGCTCGGGCTTGGCTTCGCGGCGAAGCCAAGGGTCAAGTACGGAGCACCGTGGGCCCCAAAAGTCTGCGGCCTCGGTTGACGCGTGGCGGTTGATTGGACGTGGGCATCTCCGCTTCCCGACACTGCCTTTGAATCCTCCTAGCTATGCGGCCCCCGCGGCCTACACAGTTATTCCTCTGTCGCCTGCGCCTCGCTTCCCCAATCTCCCTGCTTCCTCGAGACTCTGCTTCTCTTCTCCGATCTGACCTGTCCTCCCCCTGCTTCGTTGCCATGGCACCAAAACAAACGGACAAGGGGAAGAAGCCAATGTCTCTGTCAGGCACACCCCCGGCTGTCGAGCCGGCGCTAGGCTGATCCCGGGTGCTCAACGACGAGGCCATGGACAAGGTGCGTCCGATGCTTGCTTCCAGCTTCAACGAGTGGGGAGAGACGGTGGCTTGGCCTGCATCTCGCACTCGCATGGCTCAGGCGGCCACCGAGGTCCCAATCTTCATCGATGCCCTCTGGGCTGGCCTGATTCCTCCCTTCTCCGCCTTTCTCAACGTGGTGCTAGAGCATTACCAGATCCACATGCTGCATCTTGATCCCCAATCGGTGACTCTTCTTGCTGTCTTTGCTTTCGTGTGCGAAGCCATGGTGGGTATCGCTCCTTCGGTGGCCCTTCTCCATCATTTCTTCTCACTGCACCTGGCCGACCCTCAGCAATGCTCGGGGTGCGTGAGCTTCCAGGCCGTGGCCGCGACTGCATGCGCAGGGATTGACTTCGAGCTCCCTTTATCCACGAGCGAGTTTCGTACGCGATGGGTGTTTATTGATGCCAGTGTGCTCAGCCCCGTGCTTCGTCTCCCGGCGGGGCCTGCTGTTCCAAACCCCGGCTGGGGCCACCAGAAGCTCTCGAGCCCCCGCCTTGCTCTCGTCTGGGCCAGGCTGAGGCTGCTGAAGGACCGTGGCGTGACCGCGCCTATGGTGGTGAAGGAGTTCGTCAAACGCCGGGTTGCTCTGCTACAGCGCCACTCTCGCCCAATGTGGACCTTGCTCAACAGTCAGGACCACATGAGGTTCCAGGAGTCTGGGCTCCCTCTCGGGACGCGGCAGACAGTGCTCAAGGTCTTGACGGGTGTCCCTTTGCCGGCCGAAATGCCTGGGAAGAATTGCCTGATGTATCGCTACAAGAACAAGGACGAGTTTGCAGCGAGCATGCCTTCCTTTGACGAATGGGGGCTACGGCCGATCGGTCTGGTGGGGCCCCGCAAGAACCCCGTCGTTGTGGTTCCCTTCCTTGCTGCTGGTGCCAAGCTCACCCCAAGTGGGGGTGCTGGAGGGCGAGCTCTGACGGAGGCCGGTGGCCCAAGTGCTGAGGAGCACACGCCGCGCGGTGATCCTGGGGCGTCATCCTCGGGAGCTTGCGTCCCCCCTCCTGAAACGCCAGTCACCGAGGAGACGCAGCGTGCGGCTCCCGAGGCTATGGCCCCGGAAGCCTCAGGAGTTGGTGGTGAGGCGGTGCCCGGCTGTTTGCCGCAACCGGGCACCCCTGAAGTTGTCTCTCCAAGCTTTTCGCCCCATGCAGGCCGCCACGTCCAGCGCTATGGTCGGCTCTGCGTTGATTTCGCGGAGCTCCGCAAGAGGAAAGGATCCCCGAGCGGCAATAACATCTTTGGACCGCTGAAGCGGAGGAAGTACATCGCCATTGACGTGTAAGTGTCGTATCGCTATGGCTCCTTGTGTGTTGTTTTCCATCTCCTGACGTCAGTTCTTCAGGGCTCCTTCCATCGAGGCTGCTGCGCCTCCTAAGAAATGGCCTCCTCCTTCATCAACTCCCCCATCGGCCCTGAGCGTTCCTGGTCTGCCTACCGCCCCTGGAGCAGGGTCAGTTGGGGGAGCATCTTCGTCCTCGTGGCGCGCTGAGCCCGCGGCTTGGCCACCCCTCCCCCACGGTCTGGCGTGGAGCTTGGCGGGCGTGCCCAAGACTCCTCCTTTGCTCATGGGCAGCAGCTAGTCGGCTTCGATCTTCGGTTCCTCTTCAAGCAGCGAGCCCCGATCGGCTTGGGCTCCTCGTGGGGACGGGCTGACGTCAGGTGCGGCGTCAACCCCCAGCCCCCTGCAAGGAGGTGGCGTGCCACTTGGCGCCCCGCCCACAGCCCCCGAGGTGGAGGACGAGGTGGGTCGAGCGTTCGAGCTCGAGCGCAGGCAGAGCGTAGTTCATCACGAGCTCTTCCAGGAGGCGATGGGTGCGATGAGCCGACTTGGTGAAGAGCTCGCGGGTGTCGACTCGCGCCTTGAGGCCGAAGGTCTCCGACTGGTGGAGGAGCAGCGCAAGCTGAGGGTGGCCATTAACCTCGGTCGCTATCAGCGCGACCTTGAGAATGCGAAGGCCGAGGCGACCCTCAAGATCGCCCATGAAGCCCGCTCGCGAGCCTTGTAAGAGGCTCGCGAGGCTGACCGCCGTCGCGAGGCTGCGGAGGAGCGCGCGTGGGAGCTCCAGGCCTAGAGCGTCCCTTGAGCAGCAGGTGGAGGCGCGCAGGGCCGCTCTTGCATCGCTGAGGGGGACGCCCGCGGAGGATGAGGAGGTCCGGAAGCGCGATGAGGCGCTGGCCCTGGAAGCCATGGAGCGCAGCCTCGAGCTCGAGCAACTGGAGACGAGGGAGCGTCAAGTTGCTCAAGCAGAAGATGCCGTCGAGGCTCGCGAGGCTAGAGTCGAGGAGGAGGTGAATCGCCGGGTGGCCGAGGTTCGCGCGGACCTGGAGGGTAGGTACGACCTGAAGCTAAAGCTCGCGGGTACGGAGGATGCGGGCAGGGCCGCTGCCCTCAGGCCCAGGTTGGATGAGGCTGAGAGGCGCACGGAAGCCACGACCACCGCCCTGGTTACGGCGCAGGCGGACTTGGCCTCCGCCCGCGCCGAGCTGCGTTCCCTTCGCAGGCGGGTTGATGACGCTGAGGCTGTTGCATGGCAAAACACGAAGGAAGTGCTCCAACGACGAATGCTGGAGCGCGAGCATGCCCCGATGCTTCAGGATCTCCGGAACAGGGCCAACACCGCCCTGGGCCATATTTGCGACGTGGAGGTGCCGGCCCCTCACTCGAATGACTATGCCAGCCACCTGACCTTCTTCACCGAGGTGGTGACACGTCTGGAGGCTCGATCTGTTAGAGCTCGCCAGCTTGTGGAGGAAAGGGGGCGTGGCCTGCTTGAGCGCGCTTTCTCCCGTGTCTTCAGCCACCTTCTGAATGCCGACGCCAACTTAGATTTCGACGCCGCCATCGCCCCCGTACCCACGGCCGTCCGGGGTGACCTGGCACGTTGGGTTGAAGACAATGTGGACGTGTTGGTCGGGGCCTTCGCTTCGGAAGATGACGCGGTGGTGGTCGCCGCAGACGAAGGCGGCGTGGTTGACGACGGCGTCGGAGGCGTCGCCGACGGCAACAATGATGCCGATGACGACACGAGTGACGCGTCCGCGGGTGATGTAGCGAATGACATTTCCAGCTGATCCCATGTTCTCCTGTCGTTTCACCCTGTACACAAAACTCGGGCGTGGCCCTTGGAAAACTTGTAAGAGCATTTTGAGAGGGGGACCCCTCATGTAAGTAAATTGCAGTTTTTACTTTCCTATGCGATGTGAGTATGCGTCCTCGTGAACTCGTGAATCTGGGGGCGAGCTTCCCGTCGTGGTTTACCTTAGTCAGCGCTGGCTTCGAGCTGGGTCGTGAAGCGGCGAGTTTCTGAGAATCCTGCGGAGCTAATCGCCCTGTCTGAAGGGGCCCCGCAAAAGGTGAGCACCAGCCGCAGCGCTGGTGTGCGCTTCGCGCGTCCAGCTCGCGAAGAGCTCGTGAGGGGAAGGCGACAGACATGAGTCCCAGACAAAACAAGATCCAGAAGGCAAGAAATTGCTCGAACGAGAAAGCAGAGCTACAGAAAGAGAGATCCAAAGCAAAAGGCCGCGTCCGGCACCTAGTCTAGTCTTCCGGTCTTCAAGTCTTCTCACCAGCGTGAAGCTAAGTGCTGCCACTAGGCGTGGGAGGGAGCCCCAGGGCCTGAGGCCGGCGCTCCTGAGACTACGGGGCGTGTACAGCCCCAACTCATTAGTACGTGAGAGTGTCACGGGCGGCGAGCTTCACAGGCACTGGGCCTTCTTCACAGGTACCGGCCTTGCTTCCTATCGCCAGACGAGGGCCCCGCCTTGCGCCACCCTTGACCTCCTTTGAGCCGACCGGTCGCCAGGACGACACAAGAGGGAAAGAGGACGCCTCGGTGACCACAGGTCCTCTGCCGGGGGAAGGGTTGTCGAGGCCTCCCCGGCAAAGGGCCTACCTCCTAGTGTCGCCAGGCGTTGCGCGACGCGGGGAGGGGCCTTGCTCCTGGCTCCCTCCTGGCGGCCCCCAGCGTGTTTCCCTTGTCGGGAGGGGTGCTGCCGTGCCAGGGTCATCGATCGACGCTGCAACCTGATTCATCTGTAGCCCATGGTTAGCGTAAGCCTATTCCTGAGAGATTAGCGGTACCCTTTAGTTACCGTTGCCGGCGCGATCGTCGTGGTTCTCCGTTGGTTCTTGGAAGGCTTCGGCTCCTAGCGCCCCCTCTCCCCAATCTTCTCCAACGAATGAGCGGGGTCGTCCTCCGGTGCGTACTCTTGGTCCATCATACGGGGCACGTAGGCTTCCGGGGCCGTCACCCCGAACACCGCACCACAGTGCCCCACGCTCCATGTTGCTTGGCCCAGGGTGGCGTCCTGAGGATGGTAGCGTGGCATCTGGCCAGGACCATGGGGGGTGACGCTTGCGCCCATGCTTGTTGCGAGTGACATGGGGGCGGCGGAGCCCCCTACGCCGCTGGCCGTGCTGATGTTGATGAAGCCCCCGGGCGTAGCTGATGGAACGCGGTTGTGGTGAGGCCCGCCTTGTGGCCCTGCAGTGGCCTAAGGAGAAAGTCGATAGCAGAAAGGTGGTGCTCCCGACGCCGCTGCATCCAGCAGCTCAGCAACACGCTCCAGCAGTGCATCCCGGCCGCTCTCCATCAGCCTGCATCACAGCAGCTCCCTTGCCACCATGAGTGTTGCCCGCATGTTTGCTTGCTCCCGCCGCGAGTGCGGCGCCGTTGCTGCGGCATGGCTCGCTGCTCTTGCAGCGGCTCGTACTTGTCGTGGGGTGAGGGTGGACGACGCCTGGCCGAACTGCCCGCGCCCGGCGGGGTTTGGCGGCGCTCGCGCCGCCTGGAACGCGGGGTTGAGGTCTTCATGGGCAGGCGGCGTTGCCTGGGCTAGCCAGGCTGCCCAGCGGCCGGAGCCGGCCCTTGAGTCGCCGGACATCGTGGCTGTGGAGCGTCAGCGAGCTGGTTGGCGGAGAAGAAGGTCCGGCGCACCCCTACCTGGCGCGCCAAATGTCGGATGTGGGGTTCCGGCAGGTTCGAACACTGGGGTGCGCGCGGAGTCTTTCCCTCCTACCGATCTACGTCCTAGCCCGCTAAGATCTCGCGGACGAACTCAACGAACTCGCAACACAGAGAGACATGAGATTTATACTAGTTCGGGCCACCGTTGTGGTGTAATACCCTACTCCAGTATGGTGGTGGTGGATTGCCTCTTGGGCTGGTGAAGAACAGTACAAGGGGAAGAACAACCTCCTGAGGTTGAGGTGTTCTTGTGCTTGGTGACTTAGCGGGTGAGAGCTGGATGAACTGCTCGATGCCCCTACTATGGTGGCTAGCTCTACTTATATAGGCCCTGGTCCACTTCCCAAATATTGAGCGGGAAGGGAGCCAACAACGGCGGGCAAATTAGAAGGGGGACAGCTAGTACAAGCTATCCTGACAAAAGTGGTCTTCGCCTACGAAAGGCTCTGGTGGTGACGCCGTCTTGGGCTCCACGATGACCTCCGTCTCACCGTCCTCCTGGTCTTGGTCTCGTTGCACCGATATAGCAACCTTTGCCTGATGCCTCGGTACTCCTTGCCTGCGCCTACTTCCTTAGCACCAAGGAGGAAACAAGGACGCTGCGTGCGCTAGCGCCCGCCTGGCGCCGATCGTCATGGCTAACGTCACGAGAGCCTCGTGAGGTTTGCCCCGCCTTGATATCTCCGCTCCTCGTGAGCCTGCCTGACTAGGCCACTCCTGGGGAGATCTTGCGTCGTCCGCCTCGCGAGGCTTGGCCCCTCGCGAGGGTCTTGGATGCCTTGTTGATGAAGTTGGGCCATACGGCCTGCTAGCTTAGCCACGCCGTGGGCCGTAGGCAGGCAAGTCTGGGGACCCCCGTTCCCAGAACACCGACAGCACGTGTGGTAGTAGAGGCGCACACGTGTCGTAGTAGAGGCGCGCACGTAGCATGTACATGTATGTACAGCGGCCAGGGTGCAAGAAAGTAAATACGGCCACGTATGTACATATGGGCGGGGTCTCGAACGCCTACTCGCGCATACGTACGACCAGGGCTCGTGTACATGGCTGGGTCGGAACGGAGAAACTGCGTCGTCGTCGTGTTCATGGGAAGGCAACGGAATACGTCGTGTTCATCGGGAGGCAATGGAACGCGTGTTGTTCATCAGGAGCCAACCGGCTTGGACGGAACAGCCGATGGAAACGAGGCCTGGCATACCGCAGAACGGAGGAAACGGCCTTGTGTTCAACTGGCTACGGTCGAAACGGGATCCTGTTCATCAGGAGGGGTCTGGCGTACCACAAAACATAGGAAATGGACCTCCTACGGTCGAAACGGGGTCCTGTTGATTGGGAGGGGTGTGGCGTACCGCAAAATGGAGGAAAAGGACTTGTGTTGGAGCGCTAGTGTGGAAACGGGGGTCCTGTTCATCAGGAGGGGTGTGGTGTACCAGAAAATGGGACTCCACGGGATACTGTTGATCTCCACCGTCGACTGCCTCCACGGGCTACTATTCATCCACCGTCGACTGCCTCCACGGGATCCTGTTCATCCACCGTCGACCTCCTCCAGCCTCCACCTGCAAATGTTCATCCACGGGCTCCTGTTCATCCAGCGTCCACTGCGTGCTCCTCCACCGGCTACTGTTCAACCAGCCCTCTCCACGGGGTCCTGTTCAACCACCCCTCCACGGGCTACTGTTCATCCAGCCCTCCACCGGATACTGTTCAACCAGCCCTCCACCGGCTACTGTTCAACTAGCCCTCCATGGGGTCCTGTTCATCCAGCCCTCCACGGGGTCCTGTTCATCCACCGGCTCGATCGATCGGGGTCCTGTTCATCCAGCGGCAATGGCCTCTACTACCACGGGGTCCTGTTCATCCAAACCCCCCAACAACGCTCACTGTTCATCCAGAGGCAGCATCGATCGGCTTCAGTTAGCAGCAGTAGCGAAGGAATCACTCGGGTTCAGTTAACAGCAAGGGATCGATCAATCGCTCGAGTTCAGTAACGCGTAGCCTACAGTGCAATCGCTCGGGTTTAGTTAGAGCCCAACGCCTCGCACCCACATGCCGTGTACGAGAGAAACGCGCATTGCTCGGCCCCCGACCACCCACCGTAACCGAGAACTCCCCCGATATTTTCCTCGCCCTCGCTTCTACCACGGTTTTTTTCGTCATGGACGGCCCAAAGAATGTCATGCAGCTGCGTCTCCGGCCCGCCCAGGACGAAAAGCCCATTTTCTGTCATGATTTTTGTCATAGAAGTAGGAGCCCACCACATCTATGATGATACCGGGTTTTGTCACAATTATCGTCATAGAAGTGTCATAAGCATGACAGAAAAAAATTCCGTTCGGCCCAAAATGTCATGGATGTGTCTTTTTTTGTAGTGCTATCTTCTGTTGTGGTCGGGTTTTGAGTCTTACCCAACTTCACACCTTGCAACATAGACAAGAACCCTTTCTTTGACTGATGTATTTTGAACTTCTTCAAAAAAAATTGCCAAGGTATATACTTTGTGAAAGTCCAATTAAGCGTCTCGATCTATCCCTATAGATCTTGATGCCCAATATGTAAGTAGCTTCACTGAGGTCTTTCATTGAAAAATTCTTATTCAAGTATCGTTTTATGCTATCTAGAAATTCTATATCATTTCCAATCAACAATATGTCATCCACATATAATATCAGAAAGACTACAGAGCTCCCACTCACTTTCTTGTAAATACAGGCTTCACCGTAAGTCTGTATAAAACCATATGCTTTGATCACCTCATCAAAGGTATATAAAGGAGAGGAGGAGGAGGCCGGCCAAGGGGTGGCGCGCCATGGAGGGGAGTCCTACTAGGACTCCACTCCTAGTAGGATTCGCCCCCTTCCTTCCAACAAAGAGGGGAAAGGGGAAAGAGGGGAGAGGGAGAAGGAAAGGGGGGGCGCGCCCCCACCCCTTGTACAATTTGGATTGGGCAGGGGGGAGGCGCGCGCCACCTCTCGTGGCCTTCCTCCCTCTCTCCATTATGGCCCATAAGGCCCATTAACTTTCCCGGGGGGTTCCGATAACCTCCCGGTACTCCAAAAAATCCCCGAACCTATTCGGAACCATTCCAATGTTCGTATATAACCTTCCAATATATCAATATTTACCTCTTGACCATTTCGAGACTCCTCGTCATGTCCGTGATCTCATCCGGGACTCCGAACAAACTTCGGTCACCAAAACACATAACTCATAATACAAATCATCATCGAACGTTAAGCGTGCGGACCCTACGGGTTCGAGAACTATGTAGACATGACCGAGACACATCTCTAGTCAATAACCAATAGCGGAACCTGGATGCTCATATTGGTTCCTACATATTCTACGAAGATCTTTATCGGTCAAACCGCATAACAACATACATCATTCCCTTTGTCATCGGTATGTTACTTGCCCGAGATTTGATCGTCAGTATCATCATACCTAGTTCAATCTCGTTACCAGCAAGTCCCTTTACTCGTTCCGTAATGCATCATCCCGTAACTAACTCATTAGTTGCTTGCAAGGCTTATAGTGATGTGCATTACCGAGAGGGCCCAGAGATACCTCTCCAATACACGGAGTGACAAATCCTAATCTTGATCTATGCCAACCCAACAAACACCTTCAGAGACACTTGTATAGCATCTTTATAATCACCCAGTTATGTTGTGATGTTTGATAGCACACAAGGTGTTCCTCCGGTATTCGGGAGTTGCATAATCTCATAGTCAGAGGAATATGTATAAGTCATGAAGAAAGCAATAGCAATAAAACTAAACGATCATAATGCTAAGCTAACGGACGGGTCTTGTCCATCACATCATTCTCTAATGATGTGGTCCCGTTCATCAAATGACAACACATGTCTATGGTCAGGAAACTTAACCATCTTTGATTAATGAGCTAGTCAAGTAGAGGCATACTAGGGACACTCTGTTTTGTCTATGTATTCACACATGTACTAAGTTTCTGGTTAATACAATTCTAGCATGAATAATAAACATTTATCATGATATAAGTAAATATAAATAACAACTTTATTATTGCCTCTAGGGCATATTTCCTTCACTCCCCTCCCCCTTCCAGTTCCACCTCTTCTCCTCTGCCATCCACCCCATGGTTCGCCCGCGTGCCCATCGGCACCCTGCTCAGATCCCTCCAAGCTCGGCTCCGTCGCCATCCTCCGGTTTGCCTACCAACCCAAGCCACGATCCGAGTGGATGGGGGAAGAAACGGCGGTGGTCCTCGTGCGGCTCAACGCTAGGGTCGTCGATCCCATGTTGTAGGTGATCCAGAGGTCGATCACAGTAATATTTCGTATTTGGTCATCGGGCTGATGGATTGCTGCTGTTGCTGATGAGCCTTGTGTTGTGGTGGTGGCCAGTGTAGGGGCGCGGAGCCGAAGCAGCTAGCCTTCTCCGCCGTGCTCGGTGTGACCATCGGGATCTTCCCCATATGCAATACGTGGCTGGCATCTTTCAAGTTAACATCTCGCCTTTCAGAATCCAAGTGCAAGTAGTAGCACCGCTCGGCGGCTGCATCATTTCCCACCCATTAATTAAAGGAGGAATCTCTCACTCACGATCTAACTAACTAACAAGTCAAGAGACACAGCACCCACCAGAGTCTGATGGCCTCTACCATTGCCACCGAGGCTGTCGGAGAAGTGGAAGTAGTCGCAGCCGAAGCCAACGAGCACAAACTCCTCGCCGGAGCATCAACCCCTCTGAACGTCGTGTGCATTTGGTGGTTACTACTGCTAGTTATGCATTTGAGTGATGGGGCCGCAGGATAAAAGGATCATCAACTCTGCTACACTATTTTAACTGGTTGAGCAGGCATCCATTCTGTCCACAAAGCCTCGGGTGCTCCCTCCCCTGTTTCATCTTGTTGGTAGAATAGATGAATGCTTCGCTTTGGTCGAGGTCGATTTCACAGGGAGTAATTAGATTTAGATCATTTAGTTTTTCAATGGGAACATGGAAGATCTTAGATATTTTGAAAGACCTTTTCGAATTATTATGCAAATGGTAGTATCAACCATCTGAAGGTGCATATTTAGATAGTTTTGTTTTGCAATTGATTGTTGGGTCCCTGTCTTTTACATGTTTATTTTAGTTTGTGGTTGTTTGTCCTAAAATATGCCAGGGTCCGTCTGTTTATATATATATCCTTTAACCTGCGCTATGTCCTATTGAAGAAGATTCCATATTTAGTGCCATTAGGACCGTTGTTTTTGTTTGGCCTAAAGATTTTTTATTCTTTAATCAGTTTGGCATGCTTCTTTGATTATGTATGTGTACATCTTTATAAATACCTGCAGCAATTCCTATCTACCATTGTATGTCCATTATGTATTCCTGCTGTAATTGCAATAATATGGTATTCAGCTTTCTCGACTGCTCCTATTAGCATTTTTAATTTAATACCTACTCTGGATGTTCTATCTTATAGGTGATGGCAGAGGTGGGAACACAACCAAGATGGCGGACCATCATGATAATGACAAGAACATTGAGATCTGGAAAGTTAAGTAGCTTATTAAAGGGCTTGATGATGCCCGTGGAAATGGGATAAGCATGATATCGCTGATCATGCCAGCTCGTGTTCAGGTGTCAAGAGTAACCAAGATGTTGGGTGATGAACATGGAACTGCCTCAAACATTAAGAGCAGGGTCAACAGGTAGTCTGTCTTGACTGCTATTGATGGAAATATGCCCTAGAGGCAATAATAAAATGGTTATTATTATATTTCATAAATCATGATAAAGGTTTATTATTCATGCTATAATTGCATCGGAAACTTAAATACATGTGTGAATACATAAACAAACACCGTGTCCCTAGTGAGCCTCTACTAGACTAGCTCATTGATCAAAGATGGTTAAAGTTTCCTAATCGTGGACATGAGTTGTCATTTGATAACGGGATCACATCATTAGGAGAATGATGTGATGGGCAAGACCCATCCGTTAGCTTAGCATTTTGATCATTCAGTTTTATTGCTATTGCTTTCTTCATGTCAAATACATATTCCTTCGACTATGAGATTATGCAACTCCCGGATACTGGAGAAATGGCTTGTGTGCTATCAAACGTCACAATGTAACTGGGAGATTATAAAGATGCTCTACAGGTATCTCCGAAGGTTTTTGTTGGGTTGGCATAGATCAAGATTAGGATTTGTCACTCCGAGTATCGGAGAGGTATCTCTGGGCCCTCTCGGTAATGCACATCATAAGAAGCCTTGCAAGCAAAGTGACTAATGATTTAGTTGCGGGATGATGTATTACGGAACGAGTAAAGAGACTTGCCGGTAACAAGATTGAACTAGGTATGAAGATACCGACGATTGAATCACGGGCAAGTAACGTACCGATGACAAATGGAATAACGTATGTTGTCATTACGGTTCGACCGATAAAGATCTTCATAGAATATGTAGGAGCCAATATGAGCATCCAGGTTCCGCTATTGGTTATTGACTGGAGAGGTGTCTCAGACATGTCTACATAGTTCTCGAACCCATAAAGTCTTCACGCTTAACGTGCGATGACGATTTTGTATTATATGAGTTATGTGATTTGGTGTTCGGAGTCCTGGATGAGATCATAGACATGACGAGGAGTCTCGAAATGGTCGAGAGGTAAAGATTGATATATAGGACGATAGTATTCAGACACCGGAAGTGTTTTGAGGGGTACCGGGTACATATTGGGTCACCGGAAGGGGTTCCGAGCACCCCACGGCAAATATATGGGCCTAATGGGCCAAGAGGGGAAGCACAGTATCCAGCAGGGGCTGCTGCGCCCCCCCCCCCATATGGGTCGCACCAGAGGAGAAAGGAAATAGGTGAAGATAGAAGGAAGGGGAGGGATTCGGCCTCCCCCTTCCTTCCCTCCTCCCTCCTCTTTCCTTCCCCCTCTGATGAAAAAGAAAGGGGGGCCGAATGGGGGAGGAACCCCAAGTAGGATTCGGCCTACTTGGGGTGCCCCCCTTGGCAGCTCCCTCTCCCTCCCACCTATATATATGGGGAGGGAGGTGCCTAGAACAAACAACATCTGTTAGCCGTGTGCGGCGCCTCCCTCCACAGATTACACCCTCGGTCATATTCTCGTAGTGCTTAGGCGAAGCCCTGCGCGAATCACTTCACCATCACTGTCATCATGCCATCGTGCTGACGGAACTCATCTACTTCCTCGACACTTTGCTAGATCAAGAGTTCGAGGGACGTCATCGAGCTGAACGTGTGTAGACTCGGAGGTGCCGTACGTTCGGTGCTTGATCGGTCGGAACGAGAAGAAGTTCGACTACATCAACCGCGTTGTCAAACGCTTCCACTTTCGGTCTACGAGGGTATGAAGACACATTCTCCCCTCTTGTTGCTATGCATCTCCTAGATAGATCTTGCGTGAGCGTAGGAATTTTTTTGAAATTGCATGCTACGATTCCCAACAATGGCATCCAAGCTAGGTCTATGCGTAGATGATATGCACGAGTAGAACACAAAGAGTTGTGGGCGGTGATCGTCATAATGCTTACCACCAATGTCTTATTTTGATTCAGCGGTATTGTTGGATGAAGCGGCCCGGACCAACCTTACATGACCACGTTCATGAGACCGGTTCCACCGACAGACATGCAACTAGTTTTGCATAAAGGTGGCTGGCGGGTGTCTGTTTCTCCTACTTTAGTTGAATCAAATTTGACTGCGGTCGGTCCTTGTTGAAGGTTAAAACAACAAACTTGATAAATCACCGTTGTGGTTTTTGATGCTTAGGTAAGAATGGTTCTTGCTAGAAGCCCGTAGTAGCCACGTAAAACTTGCAACAACAAAGTAGAGGACGTCTAACTGTTTTTTGTAGGGCATGTTGTGATATGATATGGTCAAGACATGATGTGATATATGTTACTGTATGAGATGATCATGTTTTGTAAAAGTTATCGGCAACCGTCATGAGCCTTATGGTTGTCTCTTTATTGTATGAAATGCAAACGCCGTGTAATTGCTTTACTTTATCACTATGCGTTAGCGATAGTTGTAGAAGCAATAGTTGGCGAGACAACCACGACGCTACGATGGAGATCAAGGTGCCGAGCCGGTGACAATGGAGATCATGACGATGCTTTGGAGATGGAGATCAAAAGCACAAGATGATGATGGCCATATCATGTCATATATTTTGATTGCATGTGATGTTTATCTTTTATGCATCTTATTTTTCTTAGTACGGCGGTAGCATTATAAGATGATTCCTTAACTAAAATTTGAAGGTATAAGTGTTTTCCCCGAGTATGCACCGTTGCGATAGTTCGTCGTGTTGAGACACCACGTGATGATCGGGTGTGATAGACTCTACGTTCACATACAACGGGTGCAAGACAGTTTTGCAAATACAGAATACTTGGGTTAAACTTGACGAGCCTGGCATGTACAGACATGGCCTCGGAACACTGGAGACCAAAAGGTCAAACGTGAATCATATGGTAGATATGATCAACATAGAGATGTTCACCATTCACTGGTACACGCCGGTGCTATACAAACGGTTTTTAAACCTTTCCGCGAAGACATTTGGAATCGTCGCCAAGTGAGTGTGGGCGATAGGGGGGTCCTTCCCACACGATCCAGAAACCGTCGGGGATAGGCCCTGCTGGCACACAGGCTGGGGCAAAATGAGCTCGTGTGCGATCGGGCGAGGCATCGAAACCCAATCGTTTCCGTTCGTATGTACATCCCACACGGTGAATCCCAGAAAAACATTTACGTTCTTATGTATATCACACATAGTCAATCTAAGGAATACGTTTCTGTTCTTATGTACATCCCACACAGTTAATCCAGGGAAAATGTTTCCGTTCGTATGTATATCACACACAGTCACGTTTCCGTTCTTATGTACATCCCACACAGTCAATCCACGGAAAACATTTCCGTTCATATGTACATCCTACACAGTTTTATGTATAGGCTCGTGTGTGAAAGGTGTAACTATCACACACGCTCTACCTTGGTTAACCATTTGCTTTTGTCAACTACATCACACACGATTTGATGAAGAAAACTGTGTGGCATTGGGCTATCCATCACAAGCGCTTTTACTGCCAGAACCGTTTACGAAGTTCCATGACCCATTTAGCAGGTTTATTAGTTTACAATTAATAATTCCAGTATTACGCAAATTCACATTTCATATCGAATAGTTGTTTTCCAATTTCATATCAGGCACATAAATACATTTTAACATCACAGTACGATAGCTACCTGAAAACAGCATAGTACATCATATAGCTAGTTCAACTTCATAAGAACAATATTAGAACAATAGATACATTTTCCTAATCGAGATCATCCAGGCATGTCTTATCCACCTCTTCTTTCAATTCAGTCAGAACCTGTTTTGCACTGTCCAACTGGGAAAGTGCCTCCTCCTTCGCCAACACCATCTTAGCAAAGTCTAATTTAAAATATCTGAGCTCATTCTCCACCTTCCTCTTTTTATCCTGCATCTTCAAATATTCTTTAGCGTTGACAACACTTTCTCTAAGCCTACCTCTATTCTCTTCCTCATACATGCTCTAGAGCTTTGCTAGGCACATCTTCAAAGACTGTGGCCACTCTTGATCAACCCACTCGAAGTAAGAACACTTCCGTTCATCCTATAATATTTAAAACTAGATCAGTAACAATTGTAGGGGAAATGGGTTTATAGCAACATAGAAAATCACCAATACTTATTCTGAAAAACTGAAGAACAGGTTAATTATGACATATCTTCTCAAAAAGATCAATGTGCAAATGAATTAATTGCTACTAAGGCAACAACCAAATTATGAAACATCAGAAGCTATAATTAACTACAACAATGCTACAAGTTCTTACTCATGTACTATAAATAACAAATTGAACATTTTATGAGGAAGGTAAATATAACTGCAACAGCATAGCGACAGTGTTTGGATGACATCAAATTGATACTGACAGGTGTGTACATGCACAAATTTAGTAACATAGAACTAATAGCACCAAGGCCGTCCACTATGTATGCCAAAACCGGTGTAAAGACAACTGCTACATCTCGCACCGGTGCCCTGCACTGGCGAGCCGATGCAGCAGAAAAAAAAATCAAGGACCCGGACTCCGGAGCACCTAGTTGCTCCGATGCCCAGTTCCCTCGTGCCATAAAGATTTAGTATTTTATTGCTTGGCTGCTCGGATGTGTGGACCAAAGTTGGCTGCACAAACTGCTGAAGCGGTGCCAAATAATTTTCTAATGGCACCGCTGATGAGATGGCAACATTTTTAGATACTAGGTACAAACTGTGACACTGTCTTAGGATGCGTTTGGTTGAAGGTGTGGTACGAATGGGTTGGGACCGTGACAGTGTCTGAATCACATCTAATAAATGATTTGTAACAACGAAAGAGGGTCTCACCTTATTTGCACCTGCCAGAAACTTCCTCCCACTGTCCAAAGATTCAAACGCAACTAGCTTCATGCATGGAGATTGATGGTGACAACAAGCAGACAGATCTTCAGCCACCCCACTCCATTCGTTGCAGCTGATGGTCCTAGGGAGCTACAAGAGGAAGAAATGACTCAAATCGACCGCCGGGTTAAAATCCTTCATTCCAAGTGATAGCCCGAGAGAGAGAAGAGAGGCATACCTGGGTGGTGAAGGATTCGTCGTCGGAGGATGAACCGCTGGAGAGGTCATTGAAGAAGACCATGGCGACCCCGGTGGTAGGATGCGAGACGGCGAGAGCGAGGAAGCAAGCGAGGAAGCGGCTATAGCTTAGGAAGTAAGGAATAAAGGAAGGAGGAAGCATGGGAAATGTGAATTGTGGTCGGGGAGAAAAGGGGGTGGGGAAGGGGGGCGGGGGTAGATATTTTGGCGGTAGGCCAAAATCTTGGAAATGTGGAGGGAAACTTTGCGCGCGATGCCGCCGGACACCATTCACTTTGAACGATTGTGTGCATCGCAAACGATTCTTCTGCTTTACGCGCATGGGATGAGTTTGATAATTCAAATTTTGGTGGAAATTTCCCCGGGTACGTCATTGCATAATTTAACATCGCTTGCTAATTTGGGTACACAAAAGAGCGTACAGCACAGAGACCACACTTACTGAATCGAGCAATTTTAGTAATTAAACAGAGCCAGTTGACCTAAACATTGCTCTAACAAAAGACCAACATTAAAAACAAAGCCTAAGTACGCATAATTTTAACAAATCTGCCGCCGCGCTGGCCTATGCATCGCCAGTGTGAGATGAGAGGTCGATGACTTGTCCTGGCGAAATGCCACCGTTGGTGGACTCCGCGTCCCCCTGCTGAAGTTGACCGCGTCCTCGTCGTCGTCCTCAGCGTCGTCCTCAAGGTTGTAGTACTCGTAGTAGTGGCTGCGCCAGAGCTCGTGTTGGTACTCCACCGTCGATTCCTTGATGGACAGACTCTTCTCTACCTCAACCTCGGCCACGTGCAACTCCTTCTCCCAGCGCTCCTCGATCTCCGCCGCCTCTTGCATCTCGAGCTCCCGCTCGGCGATCTCATGAGGAAGTAGGGGCTCCATGGCCACCGCCGCCTTTTTGTAGTGGGTTGCTTGCTGGATTACAAGGTGGTCTGGAATATCTTGGCGCGTGCGTCCTCGATCTTGGCGTGGATGGCCTCAACCCGGGCCAGGGCGACATCAGCGGCACGAACGACATCTCGAGCGCTCTCAGCGTTTGCAGCCGTCGTCGCAGCAGCAGCTGCAGCTGCCCTGTCGGCTACCGCAGACGCCCTTTCAGCGGATGCGGCCGCACTCAATGCGGATGCGGTGGCACTCTTGGCATAGGCGGCCGCGCTCTCGGCGCAGGCGGCGGTGCTCGAGGAGGACGCGGCCATTGTATGAGCCTTCACGAAGCGTTCCCACGGTGTCATCTTTAAAAGAAGGGGGTGAGCGAATGGGGATCGGGATTCGTAGATTCGGGGGTTGCCGGCACTGGAGCACACGAGCCGGAAAAGCTTAAGGAGGAAGACTTAAATAGACCCAGAAATTTTCATCGCAAACGGTTCCTACAAAAAAAATCTGTATGATGTTGTGGATATTTCTTATTAGCTGTGAAAGAGGAATTTGGAGTAAAGTGGCAACGGATGGTGTTTTAAATGTACGAGAAAATTTGTAGTACTGATATAACTGCCATGTAATTTTTTTTGGAAAAATTCAGGGGTCATTTGAACTTTTAAAAGATTTAAGTGATTTTCTAGCAATTTAATGTCCGTAATTCAAATTTGAACTACATGTAGATGCAACAGCTAACCATAACGGTTTGAAAAGTCATATTTTGTGTATTTGCGTGCGATTTAATTCCATGTGGAGTAAATTGGAAGGAATTTTCAAACATATTGGTCTAACGGCCATGACACAATTAAGCTTGGAGTGCCATGGCATTTAAATTCCAAAAAAGAGATCATAAACACATGAAACCTTGCTTGATGTAATTTCATGCCACCAAGATGACGTGGTAAAATATTTGGCATGTTTGACGAAAGTTTGGACACACACCCCTCACAAACCGAAGCAACTCACTAGAAGGCTCATGTTTCCGAGAGGAAACAATGCATGTTTGACGACAAACGGGAGATAGCTTCTGTAAGGGCATTTTTATCCCTTAGTTGGTTTTGGTGATTGATGACAATGCTTTTGCGGACTAATCATGTGCATCGAATATTTCAGATATATTGACTAGGCACAAGATGATTTGGTTCCCCTCGAAGGCTATGGAAGACAGCGTTTCTCTTCGTTTCTTTTTGGTGGTATTGAGTCGTAGGGAAGCCGTACTATTAAGAGGGGGTCCGCGTTGGAAAGGTTGGGTGGATTCATCACGTACACATATTCCTTTGCACCTCCTTTCCTCTAGCCTTTGGAGCATCCTATGTTTTCCTTGTCTATGCAAATATTGCTCTTGCTTGCTGAACTAGGGTGTGCGGTAGTACTGCTCCTTAGAGCGGTAGTATCGCAGGACCTTGCGGTAGTACCGCAAGGGCCCACGGTAGTACCGCTTCTAGTAAGCGGTAGTACTGTGGCCGCAGTACAGATATTGCCATCGTCTCGCTAGTGGGCGGCACCCATCACGGTAGTACCGCGCACAGGGCGCGGTAGTACCGTGGTATCTGACTTAGTTCCGCAAGTACGCGGTAGTAAGGGGCGGATGTAATTTTTCACATCCGCGCCTCGCGCGGTAGTACCGTTGCTGGCTTACGGTACTACCGCGTCGGGTTTTTGCATCGACTCCAACTCTGCGGAAGTAGCCACGGATGTAATTTTTTATATCCGTGCCTTCCCATCTTTGGACAGCCCCTGCCTTGCGGTAGTACCGCAAGGGGGAGCGGTAGTACCGCGCCAGCAGTACTACCGCCCTCTGCTTTAGTGCATTTTGGGCTGTCCTGGTCTCTGCAGCGTGGGCGGTAGTACCGCGGGGCCCTGCGGTAGTACCGCGGGGCCCTGCGGTAGTACCGCATGCCCCTGCGGTAGTACCGTGCCTCAGGTACGGTAGTACCGCGTTGCGCAGGCTGAGTTGGTGGATAACGGTTGGATTTGTTCTTCCACTATATAAGGGGTGTCTTCTTCCTCTAGTTGACCACCTCTTCCACCTTTAAGCTCCATTGTTGCTCCAAGCTCCATTTTCGCCCGATCTCTTTCCCTAGCCAATCAAACTTGTTGATTCTCAAGGGATTGGTTGAGAAGGCCCCGATCTACACTTCCACCAAGAGAAATTTGAATCCCCCCACTAATCCCTTGTGGATCTTGTTACTCTCGGGTGTTTGAGCACCCTAGACGGTTGAGGTCACCGCGGAGCCATAGTCCATTGTGGTGAAGCTTCGTGGTGTCGTTGGGAGCCTCCAATTAAGTTGTGGAGATTGCCCCAACCTTGTTTGTAAAGGTTCGGTCGCCGCCTCCAAGGGCACCAATAGTGGAATCACGACATCTCGCATTGTGTGAGGGCGTGAGGAGAATACGGTGGCCCTAGTGGCTTCTTGGGGAGCATTGTGCCTCCACACCGCTCCAACGGAGACGTACTTCCCCTCAAAGGGAAGGAACTTCGGTAACACATCCTCGTCTTCACTGGCTCCACTCTTGGTTATCTCGTGCCTTTACTTGTGCAAGCTTCTTTGTGTTTTATCTCTTGCTTGCTTGTGTGGTTATTGTTGTTGCATCATATAGGTTTCTCACCTAGTTGCATATCTAGACAACCTACTTTGATGCAAAGTTTAAATTGGTAAAGAAAAGCTAAAAATTGTTAGTTGCCTATTCACCCCCTCTAGTCAACTATATCGATCCTTTCAATTGGTATCAGAGCCTCGTCTCTTTATTAAGGACTTTATCGTCCGAAGAGTATGGTTGACGTCGTAGACGGTGTGGAGGAGCACTCCGATGCGAATCCGGTCTCGTCTACGGGAGATGGGGGAACCGCGGTCTCTCGTGAGGAATTCAATGTGGCGTTGGACACATTGAAAACCTCCATGACGACCGAGGTCGAAAGCATGTTTAATAAATTCTTAGAAGGGCTTAAACTTTCTACCACACCGTTGAAAGTGGGTGATCCCGCTAACAAGGTGACGGATGCTACCTCCGACAAGGGGGGAAGCTACTAGCGAGAAAGCTCCTTCTTCTAGTGGTAAAAATGGCACCGGCATCTTTGCCCATGTGGAACCTCCACTTGTCTATGGTGGACCGCTTCCTTCCACTCATTTGAATCATTGTCGGGTGGTTGGTGCGACATATGCCAACGGGTGGCTTATCATTGTGGGTGCCAATAAAACGTCGCCGGTGCCTGGAAACGGGATGAGGCGAAGACATGCACGCCGGGGGATCTTACCCAGGTTCGGAGCTCTCCGAGGAGATAACACCCCTAGTCCTGCTCTGCGGGGTCTCCGCATGATCACTAGATCAGGAAAGGTTGCTACAATCGCTCCTAGAGCTGTTGGGTTCAAGGGAGAAGAAGAACAAGGCTAGCTCTCACTTCTCTCTATCTATGGTGTGTGTGCTATGCTAAGAAGCCAACCCTTTGCATGGGTGCTCCGGGGGGGTTTATATAGGCCTACCCCCCGGGGGTACAATTGTAATCTGGCTGGGCTCTGGTCCCAGCCGTCAGTGTCTACGCTCGCCGGCTTCTCCGCCGGCTGTTGGGGCCCGCCGACTAGGGGGTCCCGCCGGCTGCCGGCCTCTTGGTCGACAGGCCGGCCCCACCGCCTAGGATCTTGTCGGCGGCTGCTTACTGTAGCCTCGCCCCTGATGACGAGGGTTTCGTTGAGGTAATCGTGGCTACAGTGGGCCGCCTCGAGGGCCCTTACTGTAGCCTTACCTCGTCTTGTCTCCTTAATGTGGCGCATGCTTCGAGGGAGGGGGTAGCCGACTTCTGGGGGCCGGCTACGTCCTCGGCCGACTAGGGGAGGCCGGGCCGCCTCCGCGCCACTCTCTGGCCGAAGGGACCCGTCGCCCGTGGGCCGTACCAGCGTCTGCCGTGGGTGACGTCGAGGCCAGCATGGCTACAGTGCCGAGCCGGACGGGGGATGACCGTCCTGTACGGCGTCCTGTGGCCATGCCTGCCTCGGGCTTCGGGGGTAGTGGGCCGCACTGTGGCCACACCCCGTCTTGTCACCGTTATGTGGGTGTAGTCTTGGTGGTTGCGTTCTTGGCCGGCTTCTTGGAGTCGGTGCCCTTCAAGGCCAGCTTCCTGGAGTCGGCCACCCCGCGGTTGTCCTGGGGAGGGAGGTTGCTGAGGCTGGGCCGCCTTCCGTGAGTCGGCTTCAGAGGTAGCCGGCCAGGGAAGGGGGTCCAATGCTTGGAGTGCTTGAAGGCCCAAAGGCCTGATAATTTTTTAGAAGAACCAGGGGCAGTCGGTTAGGCTACCCGTGGCCATTTACTCCGACAGTAGTCCCCGAAGCTGGTTGGGGTTCGAGGTTGAGTAGGAGTCGAGAAGCTCGGTCAGCTTCCTATCTTGACAAGTCGGCAGCTGGGAGCCAGCTTTGGTTAGGCGCGCCGCCTTGGTCGAAAACTCCGGAGTCGGAGGGCGGGAGCTCGCCAGTGCATGCACCGGGCCGCGGGCCGGCCACTTGCCGTCTACGAACCACGTGGCCTCTCTTGGCCAGAAAGCCTGCCAGCCCATGCGCGCGACGGGACGTCGTCGCAGGGTGGGGGCCTGCCACGTCCACGCCCGGGCCCAGGCGCGGATTTTCTGCAGCCCGAAACCGCCCGCACGTCTCCGTGCGGCAGTTTCGGCTCGCCTTTAGGGCGTAATAATCGCGAGGCGTGGGGGGAGTGGGTGCAGTTAATCCCACGTCTCACCCCACGTCTTGCCTTCCCGGCCTCGCCTCGTGAAGCTATAAGTAGGGGGAGAGGAAGGGCGGCAGGCTCTCGCACGCTCCTCCTCCTTCCACCATCTTCTTTCTCTTGCCGTTTCTTGCGACAGCGCCTCGCCGCCGCGCTCATCCACCGTACGTTCCTCCGCCGCCGCGCTCGTTTTTCGGCATGCCTCCCGCCACGGAGCAGTATGGCGGGGATTGGGACGGCTCCAACGTCCACGAGGATCACGTCGAGTTCCTCCGCCAGACGAGGCGGCTGCCCGGCGCGGACAAGGTGGAGGTCCGTCTCGCGCCGGCGAGGGAAATTACGCCGGAGCCGCGGGAGGGCGAGCGGGTGGTCTTCCGCTCGCATTTCTTGCGCGACATCGGCCTGCCCGTGAGCGCCTTCTTCCGCTCCTGGCTCGATTTCTACCAGCTCCAGCCGCACCACCTCACCCCAAACGCGGTGGTGCTGCTGTCTGCCTTCGTCACCCTGTGCGAAGGCTACCTTGGCGTCCTCCCTACCCTCGAGCTCTGGGGGAGTTCTTCCAGTCCAAGCTGGGCACGCGCATGCAGGGCGTGCCGGCTCAGACTGGGGCCTTCATCGCGTCGCGGAGGTCGGTCGCCGACAACCCCTTCCCCGTCATCACGCTGATCCAGTCGGTGAAGAAGTGGCAAAAGTCGTACTTCTACGTGGGGAACATCGCCCCACGGGGCGACTACATCAACTTGCCGGCTTACGTAGCCGGCCCACCGGCGGGCAGGCGGCCCCAGTGGTCCTTCCGGGCCGTGACTCTGACGCCGGCCGGATCCGCAGCCGTCGCCCGAGTGCGAGTGCTGACCCAGTCGGAGGGCTTGACGGGGCCCGACCTTCTGGCCGCCTTCGTCACGCGCCGGGTACTTCCGCTCCAGAGCCGTCCTCATCTGATCTGTCAGATGAGCGGCCAGCTCGATCCGATCCGGATGTGCACCAAGGACATGCCGCACGAGGAGGTCGCCTATATGGTGAACTACCTTGCGAACTGCAAATTCTCCGAAGAGTGGCAGTTCGGCAAGTAGCCATACAGCCGAGCCAATCCACCACCCACAGTATGCTCTCCTTGTCTCTTCTTTTTCTCTTAACTTTGTAGCCGAGTTCCTCTTGGCTGACTCTAACTTAGTCGGCTTGTTTTCGTCAGAGCCCTCTTCTTCGGCCGGCCGGCGGGTCAGACGCGGAGCGTCGATTCGTCCCCGACCGGACGGAACACGATCTGGAGGACCCCGACTTGGGGGTGGCCGCTATGGACGACAACATCGAGCCGGGTGGTGGCCAAGCCGGCGGCGAAGCAGGCGGCTCCGGGCACGGAGTCACCTTCGACGACTGGCCGGACGACGATGAGGCCGAAGTCGCCCCGCGCCGCCGGCCGGCATCCGGACGCGGCGCGGGTTCCTCCGCTGCACCGCCTGCTCGGGGCGGTGGGCAGAAGCGTCGTGCCGCCCAGGGTCTATTCGGCAGTCGGACGAAGAAACCCAGGGGCGGGGCGGCAGCAACCAGGCGGGAGGAGGCGGCCGCGAAGGCGGCTCGCTTCCGCAAGACGGTGAAGCAACCGCAGACCGTGTCGGCGTAAGTTCGAATTCTTTTGTATACTCTTTTTCTTTCTTTTCTCTGGTGGTTCCTGAACCCTTGTCTTCTTCTCCAAACGATCAGAGCTCCATTGTCGTTTGAGCGGGCGGCTGCTGCATCCGTCGTCGAGTCGCCGAGGGGATCTGGGAGCACCACTCGCCGCGTGGACCCCCGTGCCGACCTTCAGGCAGCGACAGAACGGAACGCGTGGGAGGCGCGGGAGGAGTGGGAGGCGCGAGAGGCGGAGGCACGGAGGGCGGCCGCCGCCCAGGCGGCGCGGGAGGGGGAGGCGGCGAAGGCGCTCGCCGACACCGCAGCCAGTGCCCAAGCGGAGGCTGCAGCTGCAGCGGCGGCGGGGGAGGTCTTGATAGTCACCCCGCTGCGCGTCGCGGCGCCTGGGGCCATGGAGCCCTCGCCAGAAGGAGCCAGCGGCGACCAGCCAGGGCTGGAGAGGGACGACGACGTCGTCGTCCTGGAGAGGGCGCCGGCGCCGACCCCGCCAACTGGGACGGCTCAAGGCGGCCGGCCTGATCTGCCGCCTGCACAGTCGGCGGGGGGCGAGCCGGCCGCGAGGACTGAGATGACGGTCCGGATGCCGCCGAGCCGGCGCGCGGGGAAGGCTGCGTCGGAGCCACAGAAGGCCGCATCGGAGCCGCAGCCGGCCGTGGGCTCCAGCTCGTCGGCCCAGGATGTGGAGGCGGCCAGCGCTACCTCGGGGTGGACGCCAGGCGGAGGGACGACCGTGATGAACGTGGCTGCGTAGGACGTCCGGACCCGGCTCCAGGGCCAGGCTACGGCGCTGAGGCAGTTCACCAACGAGTTCCTTGCGACGCGGGCGGCCATCCGGGTTAGTCTTCCCATCTTGCTTCTTCTTGATCTTGATTTCTTACGTGGGGGCGCGTCAGCGCACCCACTGGGTGTAGTCCCCGAGTTCCGAGTCGGCTGCTGAGCAGGCGGCTTGGAACTTCTTAGTGGATTTGTCTTTGCTATTCTTGTTCTTGACTTCGATCTTCTGTCTATGTTGCAGGACTACAACAATCTTCGTGTGGCCGCCTTCAACTCCCAGGCTTGGGAGCTGACCCAGAAGACCGCCGACCTTACTGAGAGCTGGGGTACGTGCTTTGAACTTTATCTCATGTGGGGGCGCGTCAGCGCACCCACTGGGTGTAGTCCCCGAGATTCGGGCCGACTGCTGAGCAGTCGGGTCGGATCTTCCTTGACGACTTCCTCTTACTATTCTTTCTTTTTCTGCCGTCTCTGCAGCGGCCAACGCCGGTCTGAGGGCACAGCTAGGAGAGTCTCAGACTGCCCTTCGTGCCCAGGATGCCGAACTCGCCGCCTTGGTGCAGGAACGCGACCGCCTGGCCAAGAAGTTGGCCGACCAGGAGGAAGGCCACAAGGCGGCTCTGAAGGCGGTGCAGGACCGCGAAGCCGCCCTCCAGGCCGAGTACGAGACGGAGGCGGCTGGCTGGGCTGAGGCCAGGCAAACTCTGATCCCTGGCTATGGTCAGATCGAAGATCTGGTTGACGGTAAGCCGCCTACCTCTTCGTCCTTTCTTGCCATCTGCCACTTTTGGCTCGTTTTCTGACTTGGTGCTCTTTGCTTCTTCTTTCTTACACAGAATATTTCCCTGGCTATTCTACCGCCGCAATACAGACCATCGAGGCCCGCCGCCAAGCGCGAAGGCAGGCTGGCTTCGAGATCTCGCCAACCGCCGGTCGTTCGCTGGAGGAGCAGCTCTTGGCGATCCAGGCCCACATCCAGCCGGCTCACCGACTGCTCCGCCGGCTTCAGCGTGCCGGGGCACAAGTCCTGGCCGCCCTCTGGCCCGGCCAAGTGGTTCCTCGCACCCCCAGTCGGACTGCCGA
Organism: Aegilops tauschii subsp. strangulata; assembly: GCF_002575655.3. Taxonomy (NCBI): domain Eukaryota; kingdom Viridiplantae; phylum Streptophyta; class Magnoliopsida; order Poales; family Poaceae; genus Aegilops; species Aegilops tauschii. Next base: position 352,132,033 of record NC_053036.3, read on the forward strand.
CTGGCTGGAGGTGGCAGTCGGCCGCTTCGAAGCTTGGAAGGCCTCGGCGGCTTGCTCCGGCGCCAGGCGGGCGCTGGAGTTCGTCAAGGCCTGGTATCCCGGCCTGAGCCTGGATCAGCTGGCTACCTGGCGGCAGCAAGCCGACACGGAGCTGGAGCTGGAGCCGGCGCGGCCGGCTATCATCCGGCGGGCTTCGGCGATCGCCGACTACACCGACACCAGCGTCTTCGCCCCCGAGGTAGACGACAACGGTGTCGCCCAGCCGGAGGAGTTGTTCGGGCTGAACCCGGCAGACGGTGAAGACTCGGCGGAGGAGATCGACTCCAGCGACGAGGGTGAAGAAGAGGAGGAGGAGGGTGAAGACGCCGAGCCGGCTGTTGGAGCAGCCGGCCAGCCTCCGCCTGACCGCGCCTCCAGCACCATGTCGCGCGCGAGTGCGTCGCCTGCCGCTGGTGGTGACCAAGCCGAGACCCGCTAGGCGGCCACTCCTTCAGCCGGCGAGGCCGCCTTCACCGACCAGCTCGGCCCCGCACCGCGCCTTAGTCTAGTCTGCCGTCTTTTATTTTTCTGTCCTATTACTTTTGGAACAATATTCTGTTAAGTCTGCACAATTCCACCCACTGGGGGTGTATTCGAACCATGTCGATTACCATCCTGTTGGGGGCTTTATATGTATATATAACTTATGCATGCATTTGGCCTTTCCTCGTACTTTACTTTTTATCCTTCCGCTATTTCCTTGGCCGCCCTCCCTTGGTTGCCGCCTCCCCAGTCCAACAGTTGCTCTGCAATCTGTAGCTGGAGGAGTGCTTGGCCAATTGGGGGGGGGAAGTACTCTAGCTTTGCTGGACTAAAGCTAAGTGTTTTAGGAAGCCGGCCAGCCGGCTGTTCTGACAGCTGGCAGGCGTGTTTGGAGGCCGTCTTTCTGCTATATAAGTTCGTTGTTCCTTAGCCGTTTTTTGTGTGGGCATCCTTTCTGCCTTGCCTCTTGCTAGTCGGACAGTCGGTTCTTCGAGCTGCGACTTTCAACAAGACAGGACTTGGGAGCCGGCACACTACTTTTCTGACTTCAGGTAGAACTTTTAATATAGCTCAAGGCGGCCAGTCCCCGGGCCGACTAGTCGAACCCGGTGCCAGACAAGAAATCAAATGTAATAATACATTCATGGATATAACACTCGTCATTCATAGATAAACAAAGGCAGTCCCCGAGTACTGTTCGGGGGGCCTGTTGGTTCGTGCTTAATACAAAAAGGGTAGCATGATACATACTGCTTTCAACTATAAAATCTTCTCAGGAGGTTCGCATTCCATGGTCGCTCCGACTCCTTGCCGGAGTCGTCTCTCTTGCGTGCTCTTGGTTTTTGTGCGTCGATCAAGTAGTAGGAGTCGTTGCCGAGTGCCTTGCTGACGACGAAGGGGCCTTCCCAAGGGGCCGAGAGCTTGTGCTGGCCGGCTGTTTGCTGGATCAGCCGGAGCACAAGGTCGCCCTCTTGGAAGGATCTTGGCTTGACCTTGCGGTTGTAGTAGCGACGCAGCCCTTGCTGGTAGATGGCGGACTGGCTGAGTGCTAACAGCCGGCCTTCTTCCAGTAGGTCGACGCCGTCTTCTCTTGCTTCCTTGGCCTCCTCCTCCGTGTGCATGGTGATCCAAGGCGAGTCGAACTCGATGTCTGTTGGGATGACAGCCTCGGCACCGTACACGAGGAAAAATGGAGTAAAGCCGGTTGACTTGTTGGGTGTAGTGCGCAGACTCCAGAGGACAGCCGGCAGCTCATCGAGCTAGCAGCCGGCCGATCGCTCCAGTGGTATAACCAGTCGGGGCTTGATGCCGGAGAGGATGAGTCCATTTGCTCGCTCGACCTGGCCGTTTGACTGCGGGTGGGCAACGGACGCTAAGTCCAGTCGGATGCCCTGCGTCACGCAGAAACGTGCCAGTGCTCCTTTGGCGAAGTTCGTGCCGTTGTCGGTGATGATGCTGTGCGGCACGCCGTATCGAGTAGTGATGTCGGTGATGAATGTCACGGCAGTCGGCCCGTTCAGCTTCTTAATCGGCTTTGCTTCGATCCACTTTGTGAACTTGTCCACAGCGACAAGTAGATGCGTCAAGCCGCCGCGGGCTGTCTTGAAAGGGCCCACCATGTCCAGTCCCCAGACGGCAAAAGGCCAGGTGAGGGGAATGGTCTTGAGGGCGGAAGCCGGCAGGTGTTGCTTGGAACTAAAAACTTGGCATCCTCTGCAGCTCTTGACTATTTCTTTAGCATCCTCCAAGGCAGTCGGCCAGAAGAAACCATGGCGGAAAGCCTTGGCCACAAGTGATCTTGAGGCTGCGTGGTGGCCGCATTCGCCTTGGTGGATATCCTTGAGGATTGCCACTCCTTTTTCTGGCTCGACACAACGCTGGAAGACTCCAGTGACGCTGCGCTTCACAAGCTCTCTGTTGATTATTGCATATGCTGCGGCTCGTCGTTGCACTAGTCTAGCTGAGATCTCATCAGCCGGCAACTCTCTGCTGACTAGGAACTTGAGGATGGGCTGGGCCCATGATGGAGCTGTGACTTCTTCTTCTGTTAGTGTAGCCACCATGACTCGGGTGGGTGGGTTGGGTGGCGCGGAATTGGAGTCGGCCATCGCTTCTTGTGTCGTTGCAGTCCCCGGGCCGACTGCTGCAGTCCCCGGGCCAGGTGCGACTACGGCAGTCCCCGGGCCAGTTGTCGAAGTCCCCGTGCCGCCTGCGGGGTTTCTCCAGTCGGATCCGGCTGTATCTGGCGCAGGCGGTACGAAGATGGAGTCCGACTCTGGAGACGGCTTGATGGACGGCTTGAGGAGGCGCTGGAGGGAGACGCCAGTCGGTATGGCTTGTCGGGTGGAGCCTATTCGTGCTAGGGCATCTGCTTGGTCGTTGTCGGCCCTTGGCACGTGAAGGAACTCGCACCCTTCGAAATATCCGCTGATCTACTGGACGAGGAACCGATAGCTCGCCATGTTCGCGTCCTTGGCGTCCCAGTAGCCAGACGACTGCTGGACCACCAAGTCTGAGTCGCCGTAACACAGGATCCGGCGTATGCCGAGCTCTTTGGCTAGCCGGAGCCCATGTACGAGCGCCTCGTACTCGGCCACGTTGTTGGAGGCGGCGAAGTGGATCTGCAGCGTGTACTTGAGCTTGTCGCCTTTGGGAGAGGTGAGGACGATGCCGGCTCCCAAGCCGGTGCGCTTCTTGGACCCGTCAAAGTGCATCCGCCAATGGGTAGAGTCGGGAGCCGGCGGTAGGTACTGGGTCTCGGCCCAATCGACGAGGAAGTCGGCCAATGCTTGGGACTTGATGGCGGTGCGGGGTTGGTAGAAGATCGTGTAGGGCGCCAGTGCAATGGCCCATTTAGCCACCCGGCCGGATGCATCCCGGCTGCCTATGATCTCGGCGAGCGGGGCGGTGCACACGACCGTGATGGGATGCTCTTGGAAGTAGGGCTTCAGTTTCTTGGCAGCGAAGTACACCCCATAGCACATCTTCTGGTAGTGCGGGTAGTTTTGCTTTGAACTGGATAGCACTTCGCTGAGATAGTACACCGGCCTCTGGACTAGCTGGGCTCGGCCTTCTTCCGGGCGCTGGACCACAACAACAGTACTGACGACTCGGCTAGTCGCGGCGATATAGAGGAGCATGGGCTCCTTCTCAGTCGGCGCCGCCAGGACAGGCGGAGTGGTTAGCATTTTCTTCAACTCATGGAAGGCTTGGTCGGCTTGGTCATTCCACTCGAAGTGAGTGGACTTCTTCATGAGTCGGTACAAAGGGAGAGCCTTCTCTCCTAGTCGGCTGATAAAACGATTCAGGGAGGCTAAGCAGCCGGTGAACTTCTGCACATCTCGCAGCTTGGTGGGAATCTCCATCCTCTCGATGGCCTTGATCTTGACAGGGTTGCATTCGATGCCGCGTTCGGAAACGGCACTCTGAACACGCACTTCTCAGGGTTGAGCTTGATTTGGAATCGGCGCAAGTTGGCGAATGTTTCTTTCAGGTCTTCCAGCAAGGTGCCGCGCTTCTCTGTCTTCACCACAATGTCGTCTACATAGACGTGGGCATTTCTGTCGAGTTGTTTCAAGAGGCATTTCTGCATGCAACGCTGAAAAGTGGCACCGGCATTTCTCAAGCCGAATGTCATAGTCAGGTAGTAGAAAGCTCCAAAGGGTGTGATGAAGGCAGTCTTCAGGCGGTCAGCTGGGTCCAACTTGATCTGATGGTACCCTGAGTACGCATCCAAAAAACTCAACAACTCGCATCCAGCTGTGGAGTCTATCACTTGGTCAATCCGTGGCAGAGCAAACGGATCCTTTGGGCAGGCCTTGTTCAAACTGGTGTAGTCTATACACATACGCCACTTGTTATTCTTCTTCAGAACCAGAACTGGGTTGGCAAGCCATTCTGGAAAGAACACTTCCATGATAAAGCCAGCGGCAAGGAGCCGGGCTATCTCTTCTCCCACGATTCTTCGCTTCTCTTCTGACAGCCGGCGGAGGGGTTGCTTGACTGGCTTCGCGTCGGGGCGGACATGTAACTTGTGCTCGGAGAAATCCTTCGGGACACCCGGCATGTCCTTTGGGGACCATGCAAAAATGTCTCGATTCTCACGGAGGAAGTCGACGAGCTCGCCTTCCTATTTACTGTCCAAGTTCGCCCCAATGACAGCGAACCTCTCCGGGTTCTCCGGGTCCAGAGGTATCTTCTTCGTCTCTTTTGCAGGCTGGAAGGAGCCCTACGCATCACAATCTTTGGGGTTGGGGGACAGGGCCGGCTGCTTGCCGGCCATGGCCACAACCCGCTCCAGCATCTTCTTCTCTTCTGCCACCACGAGGGACTCGGCCAGCCGGCTACTAGCCATGGCGCACTCGATGGACTTCCTGTAGTCGCCGGCTACCGTGATGATCCCCTTTGAGCTCGGCATCTTCATCTTCAGGTAGGCGTAGTGGGGCACAGCCATGAACTTGGCCAGAGTAGGTCGGCCAAGCAGAGCGTGATAGGGGCTCTCCAAATCCACCACCTCGAACCATATCGCTTCTCGGCGAAAATGATCTTTGTCTCCGAAGAGAACATCCATTTTGATCTTGCCGATTGGGGAGCAAGACAAGCCGGGGACGATACCATGGAAGACGGTGCGGCTCGGCATAAGCTGGTTCCTTTGATGTTCAGCTTCTCCATGGTATCGCGGTACAGTATGTTGATACTGCTTCCGCCATCTATCAGGACGCGGGAGAATCGGGCAGCTCGCCTCTCCGTCGCGATGGTGACATCCAAGACCATTGCATAGGAGCCAGGAGAGGGCATCACCTCTGGGTGGTCGGCTTGGCTCCAGCTGATTGGCTTCTTTGACCAGTGCATGAACTCGGGGGCGTTGGAGGCGACTGCATTAACTTCTTGATGTTGTCTGCGCCGACTGCGCTTGTCGTCGGCTTGACTGGTGAAGCCGACGTAGGCGGCGTGCTCTTCGGGGAATTCATCTTGGATGGCGCCGACTGCCGGTCGAGCCACCGGCTGCTGGGGGGCTGGAGGCGGCGGACCGGGAGGCGGAGGCGGCAACATCCCCTCGCCCTTGGTGATGCGAGTGAGCCAATGGCATTTCCGGGTTGTGTGGTTGGACGGCTTCGCGCCGCTGTGGAACTTGCAGGGGGCGTCAAGAGCCTTTTCGTAGGAGAAAGCCAGCTGCCAAGCCTGCCTGCCACCCTTCTTCTTGGGAGCGGGCCGTTCTTCGGGCTGCTCATCTTCAACGGTGGCCACCTGCCGACTGGTGGAAGTCGGCATGGGGGCCTTGCGCTTGTGGTCGTTCTGGTAGGGGCGCCGATTGGGGTCGCCAGCCGGCGTCTTGGGAGCCGGAGCAATCACTTTCCCCGAGGCGTCTACTCGGAGTTCGGTCTTCATCGAGGAGTCGGCCGTGGCGTACTTGTCCGCGATGACCAGCAACTCGTCGAGGGTAGCCGGCTCGTCGCAGAGGAGTCGGTGCTTGAGGAGGGTGCCCTCTCGGCACCCGGCGGTGAAGTACTCGATGGCCTGGACCTCGTGCACCCCCTCGCAGGAGTTGCGGAGCTCGGCCCACCACGTGAGGTAGTCGCGGGTCGACTCGTTGGGCCCTTGGACGCAGAGGGAGACTTGGCGAGGCTTGGGAGGCCGCTTGTAGGTGCTGGTGAAGTTGTGGACGAAGACTTCTGTGAAGTCCAGCCAACTGTTGATGCTGTAGGGCTTGAGGCTATTGAGCCATGTGTGCGCCGTGCCTTGCAGCATGAGGGGGACGTACTTCACGGCGACGCGCCGATTGCCGTTGGCTATGCTGAAGGCCGTGGAGTAGTCGATGAGCCAATCTTCTGGCTTCACTGAGCCGTTGTACTTGGGCGTGTCTCTGGGGAGCGAGAACCCTTTGGGGAAGGGCTCGTCACGGATGCGGGGGCCAAAACATGGCGGGCCGACATCGTCTTCTTCTTCTAACGCCAAGGATCGAGCAAGGCGGTCGATCCGGTGGCGGGCGTCGTTCTCGCCGACTCCTTCTCGGCGGCCGAGTCGGTCGCCAAGAGTTGGGTGCGTGATAGGCGGCGGAGTGAGACGTCTTTCTCTTCGAGGCGGGGGGGGGGGAGGCAGATTTCCTTGGTAATCCACCGCTCGGGGGCGGCCCTCTGCGTCGCGCTCGATGGTGATGCGAGTCCGGCTGCGGCTGGCAGCCGGCTCCTTGTCTTTCTTCTGGCGTGCGCCGCTCGCAGTCGGCGAGCGGGACGTCGCGGCGTGCTCCCGGCGCGGGGGATGACTATCAGCGCGTGCGCCGGCCTCGTGTCGTTCTGCAGCCGCGTCGATCAGCTGCTGGATCCGTCTTGTCATGTAGGGGAGCTCGTCGGCTCCCAGCCCATTGAGCTCTTCTGCGGCCGCCTGAGCGGCTCGCAGATTCTCGAGCGGGGTGGCGTAAACGGGGTGATCTGCCCCCAGCATGCTGGCGACAGCCACGCCGCGCTTCTGGACCAAGCCGGCTCGGCTCGGGCCGCTAGGCGGCGGCGTTCCGAAGGCGGCGCGGTCGACTTCGCGCTGGCGGGCTTCGGTGAGGCGTCTCATGGAGGCTATCTTCTGGCCTTCCGCGATGAGGGCGAGGCGGCGTGCCTCCAGGGTCTCGGCGTCGGCGTCGGCCGGGATGGGGACGGAGAGGTCGTGCATCGCCGCTTGCAGGGCGTTGTGGGCATTCTCGCCCGAGTTGGCGACGTGGCTGATGACCAACACTTCGGTGACAGCGCTGCTGCCGCTGTCAGCTCGAGGGAGGGGATCGTCGAAGACCACCACGTCGGAGGGGTAGGCATCGAGCGATGCCGTGTCGGAGTCGACAAGCATCGGGTCGGTGGAGCCGACCGACTCCACATCTGCAGCAGGCTCGCTGGAGACGTGAAGCTGGTCGAGGAGGCTGACGAGGCGGCTCTCGGGGTAGTCCGTGCCTGCGTCGGACGCAGGCTCATCGGAGATGCGAGTCTCGCCGAGCAGATCGGCGAGGCAGCTCACTGCGCAGGCGTCGTCGACGCCTTGCAGCGCGTCGAGGCAAACGCCATCGGGCGCAGCAGGCTGGCTGCGCTCGCGGGGGAGGAAGAGGGTTCCCGTCCAGAACAGGTCTCCGGACGACGGTGCACCTGGCCCCATGGTGGGCGCCAAATGTCGGGTGGTTGGTGCTACATATGCCAACGGGTGGCTTATCATTGTGGGTGCCAATAAAACGTCGCCGGTGCCTGGAAACGGGATGAGGCGAAGACATGCACACCGGCGGATCTTACCCAGGTTCGGGGCTCTCCGAGGATATAACACCCCTAGTCCTGCTCTGCGGGGTCTCCGCATGATCACTAGATCAGGAAAGGTTGCTACAATCGCTCCTAGAGCTGTTGGGTTCAAGGGAGAAGAAGAACAAGGCTAGCTCTCACTTCTCTCTATCTATGGTGTGTGTGCTATGCTAAGAAGCCAACCCTTTGCATGGGTGCTCCAGGGGGTTTATATAGGCCTACCCCCCGGGGGTACAATTGTAATCCGGCTGGGCTCTGGTCCCAGCTGTCAGTGTCTACGCTCGCCGGCTTCTCCGCCGGCTGTTGGGGCCCGCCGACTAGGGGGTCCCGCCGGCTGCCGGCCTCTTGGTCGACAGGCCGGCCCCACCGCCTAGGATCTTGTCGGCGGCTGATTACTGTAGCCTCGCCCCTGATGACGAGGGCTTCGTTGAGGTAATCGTGGCTACAGTGGGCCGCCTCGAGGGCCCTTACTGTAGCCTTACCTCGTCTTGTCTCCTTAATGTGGCGCATGCTTCGAGGGAGGGGGTAGCCGACTTCTGGGGGCCGGCTATGTCCTCGGCCGTCTAGGGGAGGCCGGGCCGCCTCCGCGCCTCTCTCTGGCCGAAGGGACCCGTCGCCCGTGGGCCGTACTGGCGTCTGCCGTGGGTGACGTCGAGGCCAGCATGGCTACAGTGCCGAGCCGGACGGGGGATGACCGTCCCATACGGCGTCCTATGGCCATGCCTGCCTCGGGCTTCGGGGGTAGTGGGCCGCACTGTGGCCACACCCCGTCTTGTCACCATTATGTGGGTGTAGTCTTGGTGGTTGCGTTCTTGGCCGGCTTCTTGGAGTCGGTGCCCTTCAAGGCCGGCTTCCTGGAGTCGGCCACCCCGCAGTTGTCCTGGGGAGGGAGGTTGCTGAGGCTGGGCCGCCTTCCGTGAGTCGGCTTCAGAGTTAGCCGGCCGGGGAAGGGGGTCCAATGCTTGGAGTGCTTGAAGGCCCAAAGGCCTGATAATTTTTTAGAAGAACCAGGGGCAGTCGGTTAGGCTACCCGTGGCCATTTACTCCGACAATCATGCTGGCCCGGCCCCTAAGATTGAGAAGAATGTAGAATTTGATTCTTGGGTCTATCGTTTTAAGCGTCATTTAAATCCTGTGAACACTAACCTTTGGAGAATCATTGAAGAAGGTTTCTATCCGCATGACCGAAGTAACTTCACTCCTAGAGAAGCCGTGGATAATAAATTCAATGAGAATGCTCTCTTCATCATCCAAGAAGCAATCCCACCCGAAGGTCTTCCTCATCTCCGGCCCTACTCCATGGCCAAAGATGCTTGGCACCAAGTGGTTTCCCTCTATCGGGGAAGCGCAAGCATTCAACGCTCCAACTATGAAATGGTGCAAGATGAAGCCGATGAGTTTGCAATGAAAGAAGATGAAGAACCTCGTGAGCTTTATCGGAGAGTAACCAAACTCGTGGTCTCTCTCTCAGATCATGGAAGTAAGGACACGGATGACAATTGGATCAAGCGCAAATTCCTCAAGGCAATGATGCCCTACCACAAAGCCATGTCCTCCGACATTCGTCAAAGGCCGGACTTCCACACCTTGTCCTCAAGTGAAGTGTTGGATGAGTTCGTTGCTATGAGCATCTTGGACAAGACCGCCGACAATGTGGTTCTACGCTCTCAAAGAGTAAAGAAGCCCAACCTTGCTCTAAAGGCCAAGGTTAGTATGGAGGAAGAGGATGAAGAGGAAGAATAGGAGTGCAACCTCGAAGATACGAAGTATGCCTATCATGAATACATGGCCCTTGCTTCAAGGCAATTTTGGAGCAAGAAGAACTCAAGGCCCAACTTTAACAAGAACAATTCAAGTGGCACAAAGGGCAAGTAACGAGTGAGGACTTGCTTCAATTGTGGCAATGTGAGCCACTTTGTTGCGGAGTGCCCTTATGAGAAGAGGGAAGACAATGGTGGCAAGCTCATCCGAAAGGACAAGGCCAAGTCGTTCCCCAACAAGAGCAACTTCACCAAGAAGACTCCTCCCAAGGCATTGGTGGTACAAGAAGAGTACAATGAGGATGATGACAATGATGAAGATGGCGAGTCGGTTGCCATGGCCTCCGTTGCCATTGCGACGACTCCACGGGTGTCTCTCTTCGACTCACCCAATGAGAGCATCACCGCCAAGTGCCTCATGGCTAAAGCCACCAACAAGGTAACCCCCAACATCAAAACTACCATCATTAATCACCCTTCTTCGATGGATAGCATTGATGAACATGAGGGGACAAATGTGGAGGAGAATGAGTTTGACACCTTTATGGGTAAACTCAAGGGTAAATCCAAGAAGCACTTCGTTGCTCTCTTGGAACAACTTGGTGAAGCCAATGACATGATCGAGGCTCACGAAGATACCATCTCTAAGATTGAGGGGCATAGTCGTGACTATGCCGATGAGATTTCGGATCTTTCCAATGCTCTTGACGAAGAGCGTGGTCTTCATTTGGCTCTTGAGGAGTCACACAACGATGATCATGCTAAGTTAAAGAAAGATCTTGATCATGCTCTTGTTGTTTCTCGTGTGCTAAACTCCGAGAAGGCAAAGCTTGGGGTTGATCTTGCTAGACTCAAAGAGGAGTTTGACATTCTCGACAAGGCTCACAAAGTCTTGAAGGGTGTTCATGCTAGCCTCAAGGAGTCTCATGATCAACTCCAAGTGAAGCTAACCAAGGAGAAAGCCACCTTTCCTCATATGGTGTTAATTGATAATGCAAATGCTACTAACCCTTGTTATGAGCATGTGCATCTTGTTGAGGAGAATGCTAAGTTGAAGGAGCAACTTGAGAAAGGCCTTGTGTCATGTATACAAGGTGAGAAGAACCTCAACGACCTTTTGAGCAATCAAAAGGAAGTTGTGGCCAAGGAGGGGATTGGGTTCGCACCCAAGCCCAAGAACAAGAAGAAGAATGACAAGACCACACGACCTCCTCCTCTCAAGCAAACTTTTGTGAAGGAGGGAGAGGGTGCTTCCAAGGAGAAGAAGAACAATGCGAAGGGTGGCGGTGTCAAGAAGGGAAATGCCACCCCTCCCAACAAAGCCGGCGACTTTAATCCTTCTTATGTGTTATGCCATGCTAGTGATGGGCATGTTTATGCCAAATTTGTTGGTTCTCCTCATGCGTACATTGAATGGTCTATTTGGGTTCCTAAGACCCTTGTTACTAACATCAAAGGACCCATTACAAAATGGGTACCTAAAACCAAGCATTGATCTCTTGTAGGTGTTTGCTTCCGGTGGGGGATCATGGTTGCTCGATAGTGGAGCTACAAATCATATGACCGGAAGCAAGGACTTGGTGGTGGACGTGCACAAGATTCCATCTATGCCCACCAATGTCGAGTGGGGTGATGCCTCGTCTTCTAAGGTATTGGGACTCGGCAAGGTTTTCATTTCTCATGATCTCACGATCGAGAAGGTCATGCTTGTTGAGTCCCTTGCATACAATTTACTTTCCATTCATCAACTTGCAATCATGGGCTTTGCCACTTTCTTTGATATTGATACCGTGGCCCTCTTGTGGAGCAAGACTCTTAAAGTAGCCTTTGTTGGGCATGTCGAGAACGGTCTATATGTGATTAACTTTTCGGAGCGACCCACTAAGACCGCGACATGCCTAATGGCTAAAGTTGACGTGGGATGGCTTTGGCATTGCCGTTTAGCCCATGTCAATATGAGATCTTTGCAAAGTCTTCTCAAGGGGGACCATGTCCGTGGACTAACGAATGTTAGTTTTGCTAAAGATCATGCTTGCAGTGCTTGTATCGAAGGAAAGCTACATGAGAAGGCTCACCCTCCCACGACTATCATTTACTCGAAGAGGCCTTTGGAGCTCCTTCATTTGGATCTCTTTGGGCCTCCATCCTTTGATAGTCTTGGGGTAGGAAGTATTGCTTGGTGATTGAGGATGACTATTCAAGATACACTTGGGTGTATTTCTTCAAGAGGAAGAGCGAGACCCAACAAACCGTCATTGACTTTGCAAATGAAGCCCAACGTCAACACAATGCAAAGATCTTGACAATAAGAAGTGACAACGGCACCGAGTTCAAGAACTACACCTTGGATGAGTTTCTTAGTGATGAGGGGATCAAGATCAATATTCCGCACCTTACACCCCTTAACAAAATGGTGTTGCGGAGAGGAAGAACCGGACGTTGATGGATGCGGCAAGGACCATGATGGCAGAGTTCAACTCTCCATACAATTTTTGGGCCAAAGCCATCAACACCGCGTGTCATGCATCCAATCGGCTCTACCTCCGCAAGGGCTTGAACAAGACTCCATATGAGATACTCACCGGTAACAAGCCCAACCTCAAGTACTTCCGGGTGTTCGGGTGTAAGTGTTTCATTCTCAAGAAAGGTGTTCGGTTGTCTAAATTTGAGGCTAGAGCTTATGAGGGCATATTTGTTGGTTATGCTACAAACTCTCATGCGTACCGTGTCCTCAATAAATCCACGGGACTTATTGAGGAGACGTGTAACGTGGAGTTTGATGAGAATAACGGCTCCCAAGTGGAGCAAAGTGGCACTTGTGATGTAGGTGATGAAATTCCTCCTCAAGCCATAAGAATAATGGGTGTTGGTTTTATCCTACCCATTGAGGAACCCCTTGTGGCCTAAGGAGAAGGACAATGCTCCACTCAAGTGGAGCCATCACCAACTAAGGCCCACACGCTTCCGAAGAACAAAGTGAAGGCCCTCGACCTCATGAACAAAACCAAGGGCAAGATCATGCTCAAGACGGTGTTGACACACCAAGTGATGCCCAAGGTCAAGTTCTCTCCTCCGAGCAAGTTCAAGATCAAGAACAAGCTCAAGACGGCGCTCAAGATGATCAAGTGACCGCTCCTCAACTCACCACCGAGGAGGAATTGGAGCGTCGTGCCGCCAAGATTGCATCCAAGCTCTCCACCAAGGGTCATCTCATCAAGAATGTGCTTGGAAGCATTCAAAAGGGGGTAAGCACTGGTAGACAATTGGCAAACTATTGTGAACATCACGCGTTTGTCTCTTGTGTTGAACCCCAAAAGGTATATGAAGCACTCGAAGATCCGGATTGGCTTAATGCCATGCATGAAGAACTCAACAACTTCGAGTACAACAAGGTGTGGAGATTAGTGCCAAGCCAACGGGGAACCACAGTGTCATTGGAACCAAGTGGATATTCAAGAACAAGCAAGATGCTCATGGGACCATCATTTGCAACAAGGCACGATTGGTGGCACAAGGCTACTCCCAAGTCGAGGGTATCGACTACGGTGAAACCTTTGCTCCCGTTGCACGCCTTGAATCCATTTGTTTGTTGATTGCTTATGCTTCTCATCACAAATTTAAGTTGAAACAAATGGATGTGAAGAGTGCTTTTCTTAATGGTACTATTAATGAGTTGGTTTATGTCAAGCAACCCCCCGGGTTCGAGGATCCCTACTTTCCCGATCATGTGTATCAACTCGATAAGGCACTCTATGGCCTTAAACAAGCCCCACGTGTGTGGTATGACGACCTTACCGAGTTGTTACAAGATCGTGGGTTTGAAGTTGGGCTAATCGACCCCACTCTTTTTACTAAGAAGGTCAAAGGGGAGTTGTTTGTGTGCCAACTATATGTTGATGACATTATCTTTGGTTCCCCTAACAAAGCTTTCAATGAGGAATTTGCCACACTCATGACCTCAAAGTTCAAGATGTCTTCCATGGGAGAGTTGAAGTTCTTTCTCGGTTTCGAAGTGAAGAAAAGAAGAGAAGGAACCTTCATCAACCAAGCCAAATACACTCAAGACATGCTCAAGAGATTCAAGCTAAGTGATGTCAAGCCAGCGTCCACTCCAATGCCCACCAAGTGCCAACTTGACATTGATCCCAATGGTAAAGCGGTGGATCAAAAGGTATATCGCTCCATGATTGGATCCTTGCTTTACCTTTGTGCATCTAGACCGGATATCATGTTGAGTGTGGGAATTTGTGCACGGTTTCAAGCCGCACCTAAGGAAAGCCACTTTGTGGCGGTCAAGTGAATCTTTCGATATTTGTCTCATACCCCAAACTTTGGCTTATGGTACCCAAGAGGATCAAACTTCAAGCTTGTAGGGTATTCGGACTCTGATTGGGCGGGAGACAAAGTGGATAGGAAGTCCACTTCCGGAGGGTGCCAATTCCTTGGTTGCTCTTTGGTAAGTTGGTCTTCTAAAAAGCAAAGTTGTGTGTCTCTCTCGTCCACCGAAGGGGAGTATGTGGCGGCCGGCAGTTGTTGTGCACAACTCTTATGGATGAGGCAAACTTTAACAAGTGCCTCTTTGGTGTGACAATGAAAGTGCCATCGAGATTTCTCTCAATCCCGTGCAACACTTCAAGACAAAGCATATTGAGATTCGGTATCACTTCATCCGGGATCACATTAGGCGAGGGGAGATCGAGCTCAACTATGTCAACACCCATGATAACCTTGCACATATTTTCACGAAGCCTTTGGATGAAGCAAGATTTCATGAGTTAAGGCATGAGCTAAATATCATTGATTCGAGCAATGTTGCTTGAACCCTTGCACACCCCACCACGCTCAACTTGTTGTCTAATCTAGGTGTAGGCATGGACATAGGGGGAGTGTTGTTCTCTCAATGAACTCTCCCTCCACCCATTATGCATAAAGTGATCAACTCTTTCACATTAGCCATTTTTTATGGTACTTGTGCTTCAAAGACGAGTTTTGGTCATGGGCCCAAGGATAATTCTTCGCGGTGCCATACCAATTGACTCAAACATAGGTGGCCCCGGCCACCGCCCTCTCCTTGGAGAGTTTGTGTCTCGTTTTTGGTCTGTGTTGTCTCTTGCCTCTCTTCCTTCGTGCCGAGCTTGTGCTTGTGGTGTCTAGTGTGTTAGCTCTTTGGTGCGGTCTCTCGCTTGAAGGTTCCGTGCTCCGGTGTTCTATCTTTTGGTTGAAACCGTCTTTTCTTGAGCTCACGGTACTACCGCGGCCTACCACGGTACTACCGCAAGAGGGGTGCGCGGTACTTCTGCACCCAGCGCGGCAGTAATTTTTTACTGCCGCCTGGGGGAGCGGTACTAAAGTCACGGTGCGGTACTTTCGCCCGGGGCGGTAGTACCGCGATGATGGGCGGTACTACCGTGCGGTCGCGGGCGTGTGGGGGGTTAAACACGGGCAGGGGGAGTACTAACTCCCCCATACCCATTCGTCTCTCTCCCCACTCCGTCTCTCTCTCTCTTGCTCAAGAACGGCGCCGGAGGTCCTCGCCGGATCTCTGTCTCCGGCCGCTCTCCTCGGATTCCGACCGGTGGGATCGTTCCCCACCACTCCCTCTTGCCATGGAACAAGGTTTCTCCCCAATTCCTCCCTTTTTCTTGTTCGTCTTGTTGCTTTTAGGTTTTGGGGAGATGGAAGTTGTTCTTGAGATTTTAGGCCAAATCTATGCAAGAGTAGGATGTAGGAGAGTAGTTTTGTGTAGTGATGGTACTTGCTATAGTTGTCCCGTGATGGATTTGATCGACCGTAGTACCGCGTGTTGACACGGTTGTGCTCAGATCTCCGTGGCCGTTTCAGATCTGCAACCGTGCGGTACTACCACTCTCGAGGTGCGGTACTACCACACGTCCGGTACTACCGCGTCTACGGTACTACCGCTCCTTGGAGCTGTACTACCACACGTGGCGCAACACACGATACTACCGTTGTCTCAAATCCCTGTTGTGGCACTTCTCACGTGCCATGTCTACTTGTTCCACCTGCTTTGCTGTGGTCTTTGCATTGATCCTTCTCGCGTTTCGTGCGTGTTTGTTTTGTGGTGTGTATGTTTTAGGTGGTGGCTCAGGTGCTCCGGCTCGCCGCTCCAATCCAAGCCGTGACACGGGATCCAAGCGTATGCACAACACAAAGGCAGCAGAGGGCTCCAATGCCCCCCAACGCAGAACCAAGACCACCGCCACCAAAGAGAAGGAACCCACCATGGGTATGGATGAGATACCGCTTGCTGAGTTCATCTCACGGAGGAAGATCAATCCATATGGAAACCCTCGTGCCAACTTTCGAGGGAATGAGCTATTCTGGACCAAGCAGCAGAATCTCATTTATCTGGATGTCATCAAGGCCAAGCAAAACACCTATGTGGAGGTGAAGTGGATCAACATGCATCACATGCGAAAAGAGACGCACCGGGAATACTTTGGTGAGGCTTTAGACCTAGTGGAGCAATTTGGCATTGAGCATATCATCTCATTCCACAAATACTATGATCCTGAGATCCTTGCTCAGTTCTTTGCCTCAGTGCATTTTCATCCCAATGAGGAAAGGACCATGACTTGGATGAACAATGGTCGGCAGCTGACTGCTACTTGGAAGGAATTCATGAATTTGCTTGGGGTTCCGGATGAGGGGCTCGCCACACCCCAAGGTGTTTGCCCTCATGCCAATCCCGAGTCTGCCAACAAGAACAGGCTTATGCCCTTCTGTGTGGAGAAGAAGCTCTCCAATGGCAAGTCAACTTGGGTACTCAACTCCTTTCTTGACATCATGCACCGGATCTTCCGCAACACTCTCTTCCCACACATTGTGGACAAGGACAAGGTGCATGCCTATCTTGTGGATATGATGCTCCTGTGTGAAGATGCTCGCAACTCTCAGACACTACCACTTGATGTCTCACATATCATGTGGCATGAGCTTCGGTTTGCAGCCTACAACCGCAAGGTCCCCATCTATGGACCGTATCTGTTTCAGTTGATCTCGGCTACTTGGGAGCGGATATACCCTCAGGATGAGTTTGAGGCCCCTGGTTGGATCCGGCATGAGCCCATCAACCTCCGTATCAAGCCTCAGTGGGCCAACACTATCTCTCGTGCTGATACTGCGGCTGCCATGGACGTGGATGCAGATGAGGATGAGGAGGAGGCAGTAGATGAGGATAGCTCTGAGGGTTACATCCCTCCCACCTCTGAGCCTTCTTGGGCTAAGAGACTGAAGAACAAGATGAAGGTTTTGTTCTGTATGCAGGCAAAGGAGCAGTACCAGTCCCATGTGGCTTCCAAGGAGACTTGCCGCCGCGACAAGCGGATTTTTAGGACCTTTGGCGAGAACATATCTAGCGGGTCAGAGGTGCACTTCACCCCAGAGGCATAATGGATGCGCAAGCAGGGTTATCAGTGGACCGAGTCTGAGGAGGAGTCCGTCCTAGCTGCAGAGTCTGACGGGGAGCGTGCAAGTGACTACTCTGCTTGAGCCACCACTATTGCTGTAGGTGTCCTCTCTGCCTTTTTGGCGTCTCGATGCCAAAGGGGGAGAGAGTGTAGGATTTGCGAGTTGTGTCGTGTTTGGATCAGTTGAACTTCGTCTATTTCGTTTGCTTGGTTTGTGCTCGTGAGACCTTCTATCATATGGTGTAAGACATATGCACTCTATCGTACCGTAGTGAGCTTATTCTATCTTGTGTTTATTACATTCTGCTCCTGTCTATCTTGCTTAGCTTTAGCCTTATTGCAAGATATGCCATGTCTATAAAATATAGGGGGAGTGTTGATCCTAGTATGTGTGCTGTGCAGTCCAAAGCACTCATCGAGATAGCACACATCTAGGGGGAGCCCGTCTATATTTTAGAAACTTCAGGTTTGCCCTTGCTCTTTGCGTTATACCCTCGTGCAAATCTCGTGTTGTCATCAATCCACCAAAAAGGGGGAGATTGTAAGGGCATTTTTATCCCTTAGTTAGTTTTGGTGATTGATGACAATGCTTTTGCGGACTAATCATGTGCATCGAATATTTCAGATATATTGACTAGGCACAAGATGATTTGGTTCCCCTCGAAGGCTATCGAAGACGGCGTTTCTCTTCATTTCTTTTAGGTGGTATTGAGTCATAGGGAAGCTGTACTATTAAGAGGGGGTCTGCGTTGGAAAGGTTGGGAGTATTCATAGCGTACACATCTTCCTTTGCACCTCCTTTCCTCTAGCCTTTGGAGCATCCTATGTTTTCCTTGTCTATGCAAATATTGCTCTTGCTTGCTGAATTAGGGCGTGCGGTAGTACTGCTCCTTAGAGCGGTAGTACCGCAGGACCTTGCGGTAGTACCGCCCACTGGTGCGGTAGTACCGCAAGGGCCCACGGTAGTACCGCTTCTAGTAAGCGGTAGTACTGTGGCCGCAGTACAGATATTGCCATCCTCTCGCTAGTGGGCGGCACCCATCACGGTAGTACCGTGCACAGGGCGCGGTAGTACCGTGGTATCTAACTTAGTTTTGCAAGTACGCGGCAGTAAGGGGCGGATGTAATTTTTTACATCCGCGCCTCGCGCGGTAGTACCGCTGCTGGCTTACGGTACTACCACGTCGGGTTTTTGCATCGACTCCAACTCTGCGGAAGTAGCCACAGATGTAATTTTTTATATCCGTGCCTTCCCATCTCTGGATAGCCCCTGCCTTGCGGTAGTACCGCAAGGGGAAGCTGTAGTACCGCGCCAGCAGTACTACCGCCCTCTGCTTTAGTGCATTTTGGGCTGTTCTGGTCTCTGCTGCGTGGGCGGTAGTACCGCGGGGCCCTACGGTATTACCGCGTGCCCCTGCGGTAGTACCGTGCCTCAGGTACGGTAGTACCGCGTTGCGCAGGCTGAGTTGGTGGATAACGGTTGGATTTGTTCTTCCACTATATAAGGGGTGTCTTCTTCCTCTAGTTGACCACCTCTTCCACCTTTAAGCTCCATTGTTGCTCCAAGCTCCATTTTCGCCCGATCTCTTTCCCTAGCCAATCAAACTTGTTGATCCTCAAGGGATTGGTTGAGAAGGCCCCGATCTACACTTCCACCAAGAGAAATTTGAATCCCCCCACTAATCCCTTATGGATCTTGTTACTCTCGGGTGTTTGAGCACCCTAGACGGTTGAGGTCACCGCGGAGCCATAGTCCATTGTGGTGAAGCTTCGTGGTGTCGTTGGGAGCCTCCAATTAAGTTGTGGAGATTGCCCCAACCTTGTTTGTAAAGGTTCGGTCGCCGCCTCCAAGGGCACCAATAGTGGAATCACGGCATCTCGCATTGTGCGAGGGCGTGAGGAGAATACGGTGGCCCTAGTGGCTTCTTGGGGAGCATTGTGCCTCCACACCGCTCCAACGGAGACGTGCTTCCCCTCAAAGGGAAGGAATTTCGGTAACACATCCTCGTCTTCACTGGCTCCACTCTTGGTTATCTCGTGCCTTTACTTGTGCAAGCTTCTTTGTGTTTTATCTCTTGCTTGCTTGTGTGCTTATTGTTGTTGCATCATATAGGTTGCTCACCTAGTTGCATATCTAGACAACCTACTTTGATGCAAAGTTTAAATTGGTAAAGAAAAGCTAAAAATTGTTAGTTGCCTATTCACCCCCCCTCTAGTCAACTATATCGATCCTTTCAATTGGTATCAGAGCCTCGTCTCTTTATTAAGGACTTTACCGTCCGAAGAGTATGGTTGACGTCGTAGACGGTGTGGAGGAGCACTCCGGTGCGAATCCGGTCTCGTCTACGGGAGATGGGGGAACTGCGGTCTCTCGTGAGGAATTCAATGTGGCCTTGGACACATTGAAAACCTCCATGACGACCGAGGTCGAAAGCATGTTTAATAAATTCTTAGAAGGTCTTAAACTTTCTACCGCACCGTTGAAAGTGGGTGATCCCGCTAACAAGGTGACGGATGCTACCTCCGACAAGGGGGAAGCTACTGGCGAGAAAGCTCCTTCTTCTAGTGGTAAAAATGGCACCGGCATCTTTGCCCATGTGGAACCTCCACTTGTCTATGGTGGACCGCTTCCTTCCACTCATTTGAATCATGCTGGCCCGGCCCCTAAGATTGAGAAGAATGTAGAATTTGATTCTTGGGTCTAACGTTTTAAGCGTCATTTAAATCCTGTGAACACTAACCTTTGGAGAATCATTGAAGAAGGTTTCTATCCGCATGACTGAAGTAACTTCACTCCTAGAGAAGCCGTGGATAATCAATTCAATGAGAATGCTCTCTTCATCATCCAAGAAGCAATCCCACCCGAAGATCTTCATCATCTCCGGCCCTACTCCATGGCCAAACATGCTTGGCACCAAGTGGTTTCCCTCTATCGGGGAAGCGCAAGCATTCAACGCTCCAACTATGAAGTGGTGCAAGATGAAGCCGATGAGTTTGCAATGAAAGAAGATGAAGAACCTCGTGAGCTTTATCAGAGAGTAACCAAACTCGCGGTCTCTCTCTCAGATCATGGAAGTAAGGACACAGATGACAATTGGATCAAGCGCAAATTCCTCAAGGCAATGATTCCCTACCACAAAGCCATGTCCTCCGTCATTCGTCAAAGGCCGGACTTCCACACCTTGTCCTCAAGTGAAGTGTTGGATGAGTTCGTTTCTATGAGCATCTTGGACAAGACCGCCGACAATGCGGTTCTACGCTCTCAAAGAGTAAAGAAGCCCAACCTTGCTCTAAAGGCCAAGGTTAGTATGGAGGAAGAGGATGAAGAGGAAGAAGAGGAGAGCAACCTCGAAGATACGAAGTATGCCTATCATGAATACATGGCCCTTGCTTCAAGGCAATTTTGGAGCAAGAAGAACTCAAGGCTCAACTTTAACAAGAACAATTCAAGTGGCGCAAAGGGCAAGTAACGAGTGAGGACTTGCTTCAATTGTGGCAATGTGAGCCACTTTGTTGCGGAGTGCCCTTATGAGAAGAGGGAAGACAATGGTGGCAAGCTCATCCGAAAGGACAAGGCCAAGTCGTTCCCCAACAAGAGCAACTTCACCAAGAAGACTCCTCCCAAGGCATTGGTGGTACAAGAAGAGTACAATGAGGATGATGACGATGATGAAGATGGCGAGTCGGTTGCCATGGCCTCCGTTGCCATTGCAACGACTCCACGGGTGTCTCTCTTTGACTCACCCAATGAGAGCATCACCGCCAAGTGCCTCATGGCTAAAGCCACCAACAAGGTAACCCCCAACATCAAAACTACCATCATTAATCACCCTTCTTCGACGGATAGCATTGATGAACATGACGGGACAAAAGTGGAGGAGAATGAGTTTGAGACCTTTATGGGTAAACTCAAGGGTAAATCCAAGAAGCACTTCATTGCTCTCTTGGAACAACTTGGTGAAGCCAATGACATGATCGAGGCTCACGAAGATACCATCTCTAAGATGGAGGGGCATAGTCGTGACTATGCCGATGAGATTTCGGATCTTTCCAATGCTCTTGACGAAGAGCGTGGTCTTCGTTTGGCTCTTGAGGAGTCACACAACGATGATCATGGTAAGTTAAAGAAAGATCTTGATCATGCTCTTGTTGTTTCTTGTGTGCTAAACTCCGAGAAGGCAAAGCTAAAAATTGTTAGTTGCCTATTCACCCTCTAGTCAACTATATCGATCCTTTCAGCTTCCCCTTATGGCGTTAAAATTTTGTGTACATTTAACATGCACTAATACAACTGTCATGTGAAAATTTGGAAAATTTCAGGGGTCATTTGACCTTTTAAAGACATTTAAGTGATTTTCTAGCCATTTAATGACCGTAATTCAAATTTGAATTACATCTATAGGCAACGGCTAACCATAACGGTTTGAAAAATCATATTTGTGTACTTGTGTGCAAGTTAATTCCATGTGCAGTAAATTAGAAGGAATTTTCAAACATATTGGTCTCACGGCATGGACACATGCATGGAGTGCCATGGCATTTTAATTCCAAAAAAATTAAAAAATGATCAGAAAAACATGAAACCTTGCTTGATGTAATGTCATGCCACCAAGACGATGTGGTAAAAAAATTGGCATGTTTGATAAAAGTTTGGACACACACCCCTCACAAACTGGAGCAACTCACAAGAACGCTCGTGGTTCCGAGAGGGAACAATGCATGCTTGATGACGAACGGGAAATAACTTCCTCTTACGGCCTTCAATTTTTTTATGTTTAATAACGTGCACTAATACAACTGTCATGTGAAAATTTGGAAAAATTGAGGGGTCATTTGACCTTTTAAAGGCATTTAAGTGATTTTGAAGCCATTTAATGACCGTAATTCAAATTTGAACTACATCTACATGCAATGGCTAACTATAACGGTTTGAAATATCATAATTGTGTACTTATGTGCGGGTTAATTCCTTGTGCAGTAAATTAGAAGAAATTTTCAAACATATTGGTCTCACGACATGGACACACCCATGGAGTGCCATGGCATTTTAATTCCAAAAAATTAAAAAATGATCAGAAACACATGAAACCTTGCTTGATGTAATGTCATGCCACCAAGATGATGTGGTAAAAAATTTGGCATGTTTGATGAAAGTTTGGACACACACCCCTCACAAATCGAAGCAACTCACTGGAAGGCTCGTGTTTCCGAGAGGGAACAATGCATGTTTCATGACGAACAGGAGATAGCTTCCCCTTACGGCCTTCAATTTTTTTCTACATTTAACGTGCACTAATACAACTGTCATGTGAAAATTTGGAAACTTTCACGGGTCATTTGACCTTTTAAAGACATTTAAGTGATTTTCTAGCCATTTAATGACCATAATTCAAATTTTTGAACTACATCTACATGCAACAGCTAACCATAGCGGTTTGAAAAATCATATTTGTGTACTTGTGTGCGTGTTAATTCCATGTGCAGTAAACTAGAAGGAATTTTCGAATATATTGGTCTCACGGTGGACACATCCATGGAGTGCCATGGCATTTAAATTCCAAGAAAATAAAAAAATGATCAGAAAAACATGAAACCTTGCTTGCTGTAATGTCATGCCACCAAGATGATGTGGTAAAAAAATTGGGCTATTTGAAAAAAGTTTGGACACACACCCCCTCACAAACCGGAGCAACTCACTAGAAGGATCATTGTTCCGGGAGGGAACAATGCATGTTTGATGACGAACGGGAGATAGCTTCCCCTCGGCCTTCAAATTTTTTTCTACATTTAACATGCATTAATACAACTGTCATGTGAAAATTTGGAAAATTTCAGGGGTCATTTGACCTTTTAAAGACATTTAAGTGATTTTCTAGCCATTTAATGATCGTAATTCAATTTTGAACTACATCTACATGCAACAGCTAACCACAACGGTTTGAAAAATCATATTTGTGTAGTTGTGTGCGAGTTAATTCCATGTGCAGTAAATTAGATGGATTTTCAGACATATTGGTCTCACGGCATGGACACTTGCATGGAGTGCCATGGCATTTAAGTTCCAAAAAACAGAAAATGATCAGAAAAACATGAAACCTTGCTAGATGTAATGTCATGCCACCAAGATGATGTGGTAAAAAATTTGGCTTGTTTGACGAAAGTTTGGACACACCCCCCTCACAAACCAGAGCAACTCACTAGAACACTCGTGGTTCCTAGAGGGAACAATGCATGTTTGATGACGAACGGGAGATAACTTCCTCTCACGGCCTTCAATTTTTTTTCTACATTTAACGTGCACTAATACACCTGTCATATGAAAATTTGGAAAATTTCAGGGGTCATTTGACCTTTTAAAGACATTTAAGTGATTTTTAGACATTTAATGACCATAATTCAAATTTGAACTACATCTACATGCAACGGCTTACCATAACGGTTTGAGAAATCATATTTGTGTACTTGTGTGCGAGTTAATTCCACGTGCAGTGAATTAGAAGGAATTTTCAAACATATTGGTCTCACGGCATGGACACATGCATGGAGTGCCATGGCATTTTAATTCCAAAAAATAAAAAAATGATCAGAAAAACATGAAACCTTGCTTGATGTAATGTCGTGCCACCAAGATGATGTGGTAAAAAAATTGGCCTGTTTGACGAAAGTGTGGACACACACCCCTCACAAACTGGAGCAACTCACTAGAAGGCTCGTGGTTCCGAGAGGGAACAATGCATGTTTGATGACGAACGAGAGATAGCTTCCTCTTACGGCCTTCAAATTTTTTCTACGTTTAGCATGCACTACTACAACTGTCATGTGAAAATTTGGAAAATTCTAGGGGTCATTTGACCTTTTAAAGACATTTAAGTGATTTTCTAGCCATTTAATGACCGTAATTCAAATTTGAACTACGTCTACATGCAACGGCTAACCATAACGGTTTGAAAAATCATATTTTTGTGTACTTGTGTGCGAGTTCAAAAATCATCAGACGATGTAATTATCTGGTGTTCAGAAAAGAAAATGTAAAGATATGGCAAGAAAACCGGCCCCCACACGATTGGCAATCTATTTCGCGGCTCAAGGTTTGGTAGGTGAGTGGCGGGGGTCATTAATCAGACATGGTTCTGTATTGGAAACCGTCAGCTATTATGTTCACACATGGATTTTGCTGCTGGAATCGTGTGTAATTCAAACTACAGTACTCGTAAATTCCGGCGACCGGCGTGTGTACTGTTCCTGTCGATCTAGATTCCAGACGCCAATAAATACTACCTTGCACACGTCTTCCCGCCTGCATTCTCATCTACATCCTCCCCTTGCTCGCCCTCTCTCTCTCAAATCTCTGCCATGGCGCCGCCGGTCTGCCCACGCGCTGGCAAGGAGTCGCCGCCCCCCCGAGGAAGCTCACTCAAATAGCAGCGACGAGGACCCCTACGCGTCGCCTGGCGAGGTTGCGCCGGACCCCCAACTTTGTATTAGTTTTGGGGCCGGTACAATCTTTGTCTGTGGAAGTCGCTGCCGCCGGCTGAGAAAGCCAGGCAAGTGGCATTCAAGAAGGAGATGGCAGAGGAGGAAGCCAGGTACTAGGCGGCCTGTGAAGCCCGTGATGCCGCCCAGAAAAAGGAGGCGGCGGAGCTTTGGGGGCGGACGCGTCGTCGTGCGGAGGAGGTGTACGAAGACGGGTACTTCGTGAGGAAGGTCAAAGGCGATGGGCGCCTCATCGCTGCGTGGAGGTGGGCCGATAAACTCCAGCGTGCCACCGATGAGGAGCTCCGATGGGCGCCCAACGAAATGGCAAGATCGTTCGCGCTCGTCTGCCAGCAAGAGGCAGATCGGTACGTCAAGCACTGCGAGGCGGAGGAGGTGGAGTACTGCCTCTGCACTAGGAAGACACCGCGCACCAGGGAGCTGCTGGCGAGAGGCTGCCAGAATACTGGCCCCAGGAGGGATTATTAGTTTTAGTATTGTTCATTTTCAGTTTTATGCATTGTACCTAGAAGTTAAGTATCATCACGTATATGTGATGATATTATATATATTCTGTGATGAACTAATGAACAATTAATATATATATATATATATATATTATGAATTCCATTTTCTATCTGTTTTTGTATACTAATTTGAATCTAGCTATTATCATCCACATATACAGAATGGAAAGCGTATATACACACACTGAAACAGAACATATAAGAATGGAAAACAGAGTACACACATTGAAACAAAGCAATACTATGATTGCTGTGAATACATAGCTATCCATGTCGAAACGACTCAACAAAATAAAACATGTCCATGAGACCATGACCAGCAACCCTTGCCTATGGTAGCTCTTGGCTCTGCCTGAACTCATGCAGGCGTTCTTCCAAGCGGTCGACACGCTCGCGGTACATCTGGAGCGCGATCTCGAGCTCCAAGCTGGCTATTTCATCGGAGATCACCAGCTCGAGGATGCGACGGCCATGTTCCTCTACTGCGCCCAGGTGGACACCTGGGCCAAGGAGGCGGTCGAGCCTACCGACCAGCGCATTGGTATCGAGCGGGCCGCGCACAATGCGAACGACATGACCCATGCGAACGGCGCGGTGGGCGTCCGGTGCAAGTACGGCACGGCCGACCTCTGGTGCAAGTATGGCGCAGAGGGCTTCTGCCTACTCCTGGCGAGGAATGGGGGTACTGACAGGATGTGTACCCAGCTGCGATGCCTTGTCGACAGCAGGCAAGCGCCGATGGATCCGCTCTTGTTGTGCGGCGCACCGCGCCTCTTGCTCTGCGGCGCTCCAACGGTCTCGCCGTACGGCGAGCCGCAGCCTATCAGCGCGGACACGCCTAGCTTGCTCTGCGGCGCGCCATCGATCATGTTGTGTGGTGAGCTGCAGCCTCTCGGCGCTGACATGCCTATCTTGATCCACGGTGCTGAAGCGCCATGTGCCAAGGGTCTGCTCAACCCTGGCGATGACGCGCATCACAGCATCGTCCATCGCGTTGCCGGGGAGCGCCTCGGCCTCGACGGGCCGTGACGCCTACTCGTTTTCCTCATCGACAAGGTTGATGGCAGAGGCAGCGCTTTGGTGGGTTCGCATGCTTGGAAAAGGTGGATGTGCTACAGGCTGGGCTTCTTGCCTTCGTGCGTCGCACACCGCCTAGGTTTATGCGCAATATCGCTGGGTGGCGGGAAATAGGTGAGGAAATGGCGGAAAGAAGTGGCGTGTTCACAAAACGCCATCAATTAATGGAAACTCAGCATATGAGGAACATCGAGCTAGCACAAGAAGTAGATGATGATCAGATGAACACGGACCACACTAGGGAACCCGTCGGTGATGAATTCATCAATCACAAACGGTTGTATACTAGCATGCATTTGCCCACAACACACACGGATTGTTCGATCACAAACAAGTCGGATGGATCAACTGTATGCCACGTATCGCACATTGTCAAAAAGTAATGCGGTAGACCTTCTTTAACATGTGTTAAAAAACAAGGACCTCGAGGTTAATTTAACTGATGGGATGGATCATACAGGTCATTTAATTTGACCCGGATGACCCATCCCATCAGTTAATTTAACATCAAGACAACTTCCCATCCAGTCACCCATCTGATAGCTGCTCCAGCTTTAGCACTGTTAACTTGAGAGTTCTCTTAGATGAGTTATTAGTGAAACAGCTAGTCCTTGCTGATATAGGATGCCTCTTCGCATCCTTATTGCGTACCCGGATGACCGCCCGTCGCCCAATGGCCAATAGATGTTGTGTAGACAGAGCATATCACATACGTCTTATTAGAAGCAATCGTCTATGTTATTATCGGTCTTCGCACACATTTATGATTACAGACATGTTTGTCGCGTATCACACACATATTGTTATATTGAATTGTTTATGTTCTCTTGTCTCAACACAAACGGTTCATCCGAGTGAACTGCATGCCGTGTATCGCACACACCTTGATTTTGCTGACCGTTTCTTTTGTGTTGCCTAATCACAAACAGTTCATCCGAGTGAACCGTATGTTGTATATCGCACACACCTTCAACTGGATGCCCGTTTCTTTTGTTCCTCCTCATCGCAAATAGTTAATTGAACTGAATCGTATGCCCTGCATCACACACGCAACTAAAATCTGAACCGTGTTTGATGCATCCATCATCGCAAACGTTTTGCACCTTTTTTGACGGGTTCTTTTACACCACCGTTTGCGATTATTGCACCGCACACAGTTTCGGCGAAGGGTCTCTAATCATAGTGTCGCGTTAGTAGCATCCTGCAGTAGTGATTGATGACTATCCCATCTCACGTGATGATCGGACATGGGTTAGTTGATTTGGATCACATATCACTTAGATGACTTGAGGGATGTCTATTTAAGTGGGAGTTCTTAAGTAATTTGATTAATTGAACTTAATTTATCATGAACTTAGTCCTGATAGTATTTGCATATCTATGTTGTAGATCAATAGCTCGCGATATAGCTCCTATATATTTTTGATATATTCCTAGAGAAAAGTTGAAAGATGATAGTAGCAATGATGCGGACTGGGTCCGTGATCTGAGGATTATCCTCGTTGCTGCACAGAAGAATTATGTCCTTGATGCACCGCTAGGTGACAAACCTATTGCAGGAGTAGATATAGATGTTATGAACATTTTGCAAGCTCGATATGATGACTACTTGATAGTTTAGTACGGCATGCTTTACGGCTTAGAACTAGGACTTCAAAAATGTTTTGAACGCCATGGCGCATATGAGATGTTCCAAGAGCTGAAATTGGTATTTCAGACTCATGCCCGTGTTGAGAGGTATGAGACCTCTGACAAGTACTTTTCCTACAAGATGGAGGAGAATAGCTCAACCAGTAAGCATGTGCTCAGAATGTCAGGGTACTACAATCGCTTGAATCAAGTGGGAGTTAATCTTCCAGATAATATATTGATTGACAAAGTTCTTTAGTCACTATCACCAAGCTACTAGAACTTCGTGATGAACTATAATATGCAAGGGATGACGAAAATGATTCCCGAGCTCTTCGCGATGCTGAAATCGGCAAAGGTAGAAATCAAGAAAGAGCATCAAGTGTTGATGGTTAACAAAACCACTAGTTTCAAGAAAAAAGGGCAAGCAAGTTGCCACTCCCGGGAAGAAGCCCAAAGCTGGACCCAAGCCTGACACTGAGTGCTTCTACTGCAAAGGTACTAGTCACTGGAAGCAGAACTGCCCCAAGTATTTGACGGATAGGAAGGATGGCAAAGTGAACAAAGGTATATTTGATATACATGTTATTGATGTGTACCTTACTAGTATTCATAGTAGCCCCTGGGTATTTGATACCGGTTCGGTTTCTAAGATTAGTAACTCGAAATAGGAGTTGCAGAATAAACAAAGACTTGCTAAGGGCGAGGTGACGATGTGTGTTGGAAGTGATTCCAAGGTTGATACGATCACCATCGCACACTCCCTCTGCCTTTGGGAATAGTGTTGAACCTAAATAAGTGTTATTTGGTGTTTGTGTTGAGCATGAATATGATTTGATCATGTTTGTTGCAATACAGTTATTCATTTTAAGTTAAAGAATAATTGTTGTTCTGTTTACATGAATAAAACCTTCTATGGTCATACACCCAATGTGAATGGTTTATTGAATCTTGATCGTAGTGATACACATATTCGTAATATTGATGCCAAAAGATGCAAAATTGCTAATGATAGTGAAACATACTTGTGGCACTACCGTTTAGGTCATATTGGTGTAAAGCGCATGAAGAAACTCCATGCAGATGGGCTTTTGGAATCACTTGATTATGAATCATTTGATACTTGCGAACCATGCCTCATGGGCAAGATGACTAAAACTCCATTCTTCGGAACAATGGAGCGAGCTAATGACTTATTGGAAATAATACATACCGATGTATGCGGTCCGATGAGTATTGAAGCATGCGGCGGGTATCATTATTTTCTGACCTTCACAAATGATTTGAGCATATATGGGTATACCTACTTAATGAAACACAAGTTTGAAACATTTGAAAAGTTCAGAGAATTTCAGAGTGAAGTGGAGAATCATCGTAACAAGAAAATAAAGTTTCTACAATCTGATCGCGGAGGCGAATATTTGAGTTACGAGTTTGGCCTTCATTTAAAACAATGTGGAATAGTTTCACAACTCACGCCACCTGGAACACCACAACATAATGGTGTGTCCGAATGTTGTAACCGTACTTTATTAGATATGGTGCGATCTATGATGTCTCTTACCGATTTACCACTATCGTTTGGGGTTATGCATTAGAGACAGCTGCATTCACGTTAAATAGGGCACCGTCTAAATCCGTTGAGACGACACCGTATGAACTGTGGTTTGGCAAGAAACCTAAAACTGTCGTTGTCGGCGTCCTGGGAACGGGGGTCCCCAGACTTGCCTGCCTGCGGCCCACGGCGTGGCTCCACCAGGGGCCCTGTATGGCCCATCTTCACCAGCAAGCACTCAAGACCCTCGCGAGGGGCCAAGTCTCGCGAGGCAGACGACGCAAGACCCCCTCGGGGGCGGCCTCACCAGGCTGGCTGGCGAGGGGCAAAGAGATCAAGGCAAGGGGCACATCGCGAGGATCCTGTGATGCAAGCCATGACGACCAAGGCCAGGCGGGCGCCAGCGCATGCAGTGTACTCGTTTCCTCTTTGGTGCTAAAGAGGCAGGTGCAGGCGAGGAGTCCCGAGGCATCAGGAAAAGGTTTCCATATCGGTGCAACAAGACCAAGACCAGCAAGACGGCAGGACGGAGGTCACCGTGGAGCCCAGGACGGCGTCATCACCAGAGCCTTTGGTAGGCGAAAACCACCTTTAGTCAGGATAACTTGTACTAGTTGTCTCCCTTCAAAATTGGCCGTTGTTGGATCCCTTCCCGCTCAATATTTGGGAGAGGACCAGGGCCTCTATAAATAGGACTAGCCACCACAGTAGGAGGCAACTGATCCAGATCGAGATCATCCTCATCCACACAAGCTCACTGAAGCACGAGAACACCTCTCCTCAGGAGGCTGTTCTTCCCTTGTACTAGTTCATCCTCAGCCCGAGAGGCAATCCACCACACCACACTGGAGTAGGGTATTACACCACATCGGTGGCCCGAACCAGTATAAACCCTTTGTCCCTTGTTCTTCGAGTTCGAGGTGCCGAGCCTTGAGATCATGGTGAGCGTGTGAGCTAGGGGGAGGAGAGATCTTCGTGCGCACCCTAGAGTTCGAACCTTAAGGGTTTTGCTGGAACCCGAAATCCGACATTTGGCGCGCCAGGTAGGGGTGCGCTGAAGCTTTCCTTCCGTCGATCCACGTTCCACCGCTCCACCGCATCCATGGCAGACGCGCATCAAGCCCGCGCCAAGCGCCAGGCCGCACTCGCCGCCCGTGTCGCTCAGACAACTCCTATCGGCGGGCCTCCCCGTCGTTCTCTGTCACCTGCTGCCAATGCCGCCACCGGCCCGGCGGGAAACGAGCAGCAAGCATCTTCGTTGCACCCCTCGGTGTGACGAGACGGCCGCACCGCCACCCCATCGCTGACTCCGGCCGGCTCATCGTCCCACGCTCGTCGCGTGCCCACGGACGCGCAGGCCGCGCTGCTCATGGCACACGAGCTCCTGCGCTACCGCCCAGTCGGCAACCTCTACGAGGCCTGGCTAGACGGCATCGCCGAGCTCGTCAGTGCCGCTGGGGGCTCGCCTGTCCCGTCTCTCTCGCTACCTCGCCCTCCTCCAGCCGCGGGTGACATAGCCCACGGGGCGCCTCCGCCACCTCCGCACCAAGACGGCGCCCTGGCACCAAGGCGCGCGGCCCCCCGGCGCGACCCACCGCGCCGGGCGCCCACGCGAGAAGAAGGAAGCTGCCAAGAGGTTCCCCGGCCGCAAGAAAACGCTCCTGCGCTCCCGGCGCCACCACGACAAGACCGCGTGCCACCTGCAGTGGAGGTGCGCGGACATCAAGGGTAGGCTCCGCCTCTGCAAAGGGCCCCGGTGCCACAGCAGGCTGCCGCGCCTTCACTCCAGAGCTACGTAGCATCGTCTGGTCGGGCAAGTTCAAGCCAGACCTGCCTCCTCGCTACGACGGCACCCCCGACCCCGCGGAGTTCTTGCATCTCTACGAGCTGAGCATCGAGGCGGCCAACGGCGACGAGAAGGTCATGGAAAATTGGTTCCCCATGGCTCTCAAGGATGGTGCTCGCTAGTGGCTCTTGAACCTGCCCCCAGGTTCGATCTCCTCCTGGGGTGAGATGCGCGACCGCTTCGTCGCCAACTTCCACGGCACTCGCGACCGCCCGCCGGCCGCTGGTGACCTACGCCGTATCAAGCTGTAGCCGGGGGAGACTCTACAGAAGTACATCCAGCGCTTCAACAACGTTCGCCTCAAGATCCCCAAGGTGACGGACGAGGCCATCATTTCAGCGTTCTCCGATGGCGTCCGTGATGTCAAGATGAAGGAGGAGCTTGCCATCCACGAGGAGTTAGCACGGCTCTGGAGCTGTTCAACATGGCGACCAAGTGCGCAAGAGTTGAGGAGGGGCACCTTTCCCTCCTCGAGCTCCCTGCTGCCGACCCAGAGGAGAAGAAAGCCAAGGCCAAGGACGTGAAGCGCAAGGGGGTGGCCGTGCTCACGGTGGAGCCAAACACGAAGCGCGGCCAGGACCACCCCAAGTCATCCAAGAGAAGCCGTCCGTTCTGCACCTTCCACAACGTACACAGCCACAACACCAATGACTGCCAAGTGCTCAGGGCCATTCGAGATGGACGCTTCGGTCGATGCCCCGAGCACAACGACCGGGGCTACGGCCGAGGAGGAGGACGAGGCGGGGGACGCTGGGACGATCGCACCCCTCGCCAGGAATGGCGCGACCGGCCTCGTGAGAACCGCTGGTAGGACCAGCCTCGTGAGAGCGCATGGAGGGATCAGCCTCGCGAGGACCGCCCTCAGGGCAATGCTGGTCTCCCTCCACTGCCGCCACCACCAAGAAGGAACGACGACCACCATCAGGATGAGGGGGCTGGGGGCTTCTAGGAACCACGCGCTATCGCCTGCATCTTGGGCGGAGCTCAGGCCCCAGCATCCGAGCGCATCTTCAAGCAGTTTGCTCGCGAGGTAAACGCAGCCCTTCCCAGGCTCGAGGCCACGCGCCCGCTCAGGTGGTCCAAGTGCGCCATCACCTTCAGCTCGGCGGATCAGCTCAAGTGCGCGGCCACTGCTGGCGCCCTCCCGATGCTCTACTCACCCGTCATCAGCAACATCCAAGTCACCAAAACCCTCATTGACGGTGGTACAGGGCTTAACGTCTTGTCCGTCGAGACGTTCGACAGCCTCCAAGTGCCATACGATCAGCTACAGCCTACCAAGCCCTTCTTAGGAGTGACCAACGGCTCCACCACCCCGATAGGGCAGGTCCGCCTCCCTGTCACCTTCGGCCAGAGCGACAACTACCGCACCGAGCTCATCGACTTCGACGTCGCCCATATCTGTCTGCCGTACAACACCATCCTTGGGTACCCAGCGTTAGCCAAGTTCATGGCAGTGACTCACCACGGCTACAACATCCTCAAGATGCCAGGAAGCGGTGGAATCATCATAATCCCCTGCGAGGAAAGAGATGCGCTATGCTCCCTGGAGCGCGCCTTCCAAGCCGCAGCAATCGAAGACCCTGACAGCAAGTGTCGGATGTGGGGTTTCGGCAAACCCTTAAGGTTCGAACTCTGGGGTGCGCGCGAAGTCTTTCCCTCCTACCGGTCTACGCCCTAGCTCGGTAAGATCTCGCGGACGAACTCGACGAACTCGCAACACAGAAAGACACGGGATTTATACTGGTTCGGGCCACCGTTGTGGTGTAATACCCTACTCCAGTGTGGTGGTGGTGGATTGCCTCTTGGGATGATGATGAACAGTACAAGGGAAGAACAGCCTCCTGAGGTTGAGGTGTTCTTGTGCGTACGAGCTTGTGCGCGTTTCTAGATCTGATGGCTACTACTGTGGTGGCTAGACCTATTTATAGAGGCCCTGGTCCTCTTCCCAAATATCGAGCGGGAAGGGAGCCAACAACGGCAGGCAAATTTGAAGGGGGACAGCTAGTACAAGCTATCCTGACAAAAGCGGTCTTCGCCTGCGAAAAGCTCTGGTGGTGATGCCGTCTTGGGCTCCACGATGACCTCCGTCTTGCCGTCCTCCTGGTCTTGGTCTCGTTACACCAATATAGCAACCTTTGCCTGATGCCTCGGTACTCTTCGTCTGCGCTGGCCTCCTTAGCACCAAAGAGGAAATGATGACGCTGCGCGCGCTGGCGCCTGCCTGGTGCCATTCGTCATGGCTCGCGTCACGAGAGCCTCGTGAGGTTTGCCCCGCCTTGATATCTCCGCTCCTCCTGAGCCTACCTGGCTAGGCCTCTCCAGAGGAGGTCTTGCATCATCCGCCTCGCGAAGCTCGGACCCTCGCGAGCGTCTTGGATGCCTTGTCGATGAAGATGGGCCATACGGCCTACTGGCTTGGCCATGCTGTGGGCCGCAGGCAGGCAAGTCTGGGGACCCTCGTTCCCAGAACACCGACAGTAGCCCCCGGGCCCAAGGCGCGCCCGGGCTTGGCTTCGCGGTGAAGCCAAGGGTCAAGTTCGGAGTACCGCGGGCCCCAAAAGCCTGCGGCCTCGGTTGAGGCGTGGCGGTTGATTGAGCGTGGGCGTCTCCGCTTCCCCACGCTGCCTTTGAATCCGCCAAGCTATGCGGCCCCTAGCGGCCTACACAGTTATTCCCCGTCGCCTGCGCCTTGCTTCCCCAATCCCTCTGCTTCCTCGAGACTCTGTTTCTCTACTCCAATCTGACTTGCGCTCCGCCTGCTCCATCGCCATGGCGCCGAAACAAGCTGAAAAGGGGAAGGGGCCTCTGTCTCTGCCAGCCGCGCCTCCGTCCTTTGCGCTGGCGCTCAGCCGGTCTCGGGTGCTCAACGATGAGGCCATGGCAAGGTGCGCCCGATGCTTGCTTCCAGCTTCAACGAGTGGGGGGAGACGGTGGCTTGGCCTGCGTCTCGCACCCGCACGGCTCAGGCGGCCACCGAAGTCCCAATCTTCATAGATGCCCTCTGGGCTGGCCTGATTCCTCCCTTCTCCGCCTTCTTCAATGCGGTGCTCGAGCATTATCAGATCCACATGCTGCATCTTGACCCTCAATCCATGACTCTCCTCGCCGTCTTCGCCTTCGTGTGCGAAGCCATGGTTGGCATAGCCCCTTCTGTGGCCCTCCTCCACCATTTCTTCTCATTGCATCTGATCGACCCTCGGCAGAGCTCAGGGTGCATGAGCTTCCAGGCCGTGGCTGCGACGGCGGGCGAGGGGATCGACTTCGAGCTTCCTCCATCCACTGGCGAATTTCGGACACGATGGGTGTTCGTCGATGCCGGCGTGCTCAGTCCTCTGCTCCAGGCTCCTCCAGGGCCCGCTATTCCTAACTCTGACTGGAGCCATCAGCGGATCGCGAGCCCCTGCCTTGCCCACGTCTGGCTCAGGTTGAGGTTGCTGAAGGATCGCGGCGTGACCGCGCCGATGGTGGTGAAGGAATTCGTCAAGCGCCGGGTTGCTCCGCTTCAAACCCATTCTCGCCCAATGTGGACCTTGCTCAACAGCCAGGACCACATGAGGTTTCAAGAGTTTGGGCTCCTTCTCGGGACGCGGCAGTTAGTGCTCAAGGTCCTGACGGGTGTCCCTTCGCCGGCCGAACTGCGTGGGACGAATTGCTTACTGTACCGCTGCAAGAACAAGGATGAATTTGCAGAGAACATGCCTCCTTTTGATGAGTGGGGGCCATGACCGATCAGCCTGGAGGGGCCTCGTGGGAACCCCGTCGTCGTGGTTCCCTTCCTCGCCCTGGTGCCGAGCTCGCCCCAAGCGATGGTGCAGGTGGGCGAGCTCCGGCGAAGGCCGGTGGCTCGAGTGCTGAGGAGGACATGCCGAGTGGTGATTCTGGGGCATCGTCCTCAGGAGCCTGCCACCCCCCTCCTGAGGTGTCGGTTGCTGAGGAGACACAGCATGCGACTCCCGAGGTCAAGGCTTCTAGGGCCTCGGGAGGTTGCGGTGAAACGGTGCCTGGCTGTTCACCGCAACCTGGCACCCTTGAAGACATCCTTCCATGCTCTTCTTCGTCTCCGCCACGCACCGGCCGTCACGTCCAGCGCTTTGGTCGGCTTTGCGTGGACTTCGAAGAGCTCCGCAAGAGGAAAGGGTCCCCTGGCGCCAACAATATCTTCGGACCGTTGAAGCGAAGGAAGTACATCGCCGTCGATGTGTAAGTACCGTGCTGCCATGGCTTATTGCGCGCTGCTTTCTTCTCCTGACGCCAGTCTTTCAGGGCTCCTTCGACCGAGGCTGCCGAGTCTCCTGAGAAACGACCTCCTTCTTCCTCAACTCTTCCGCCGGCCTTGAGCGCTTCGAGTCCGCTTGTTGCCCCTGGAGCAGGGTTGGTTGAAGGGGCAGTCCTACCTTCCTGGCGCGCTGAACCTGCGGCCTTGTCGCTCCTCCCCCTGGTCTGGCGTGGAGCTTGGCAGGCGTGCCCAAGACTCCTCCGCTGGTCTTGGACGGCAATTTTTTGGCTTCGATCTTCGGCTCCTCTTCAAGCAGCGAGCCCCGGTCAGCTTGGGCTCCTCACGAGGACTGGTTGACGTCAGGCTCGGCGTCAGCCCCCAGCCCCCTGCCTGGAGGGGGGCGCACCACTTGGTGCCCCGCCCGCAGCCCCCGAGGCGGGGGACGAGGTGGGCAGAGCGTTTGAGT
This sequence comes from Aegilops tauschii subsp. strangulata, assembly GCF_002575655.3. Lineage (NCBI taxonomy): Eukaryota > Viridiplantae > Streptophyta > Magnoliopsida > Poales > Poaceae > Aegilops > Aegilops tauschii. The sequence goes on from NC_053036.3 coordinate 352,167,802, forward strand.
TCAAGCGCGGGCGGAGCGTGGTTCGTCACGAGCTCTTCCAGGAGGCGATGGGCGCGATGCGTCGACTTGGTGAAGAGCTCGCGAGTGTTGATTCGCGTCTTGAGGCTGAAGCTCTCCGGTTAGCAGAGGAGCGGCGCAAGCTGAAGGTGGCCATCAACCTCGGCCACTATCAGCGTGACCTCAAGAATGCGAAGGCCGAGGCGTCTCTCAAGGTTTCCCATGAAGCCCGCGCACGAGCTTTGGAAGAGGCTCGTGAGGCCGACCGCCGCTGCGAGGCTGCGGAGAAGCGCGTGTGGGAGCTCCAGGCCTGGAGCGCGTCTCTTGAGCAGCAGGTGGAGGCGCGCAGGGCTGCTCTTGCGTCGCTGAGGGGGACACCCGCGGAGGAAGAGGAGGCTCGGAAGCATGAGGAGGCGCTGGCCCTGGAGGCCGTGGAGCGCAACCTCGAGCTCGAGCGATTGGAGACGAGGGAGCGTCAAGTTGCCCAAGCAGAAGATGTCGTCGGGGCTCGCGAGGCTAGAGTCGAGGAGGAGGTTGATCGCCAGGTGGCCAAGGTTCGCGCAGATCTGGAGGGTAGGTACGACCTGAAGCTGAAGCTCGCAGGTGTGGAGGATGAGGGCAGGGCCGCGGCCCTCAGGCCTAGGTTGGACGAGGCTGAGAGGCGTGCGGAAGCCACGGCCGCCGCCCTGATTACGGCGCAGGCAGACTTGGCCTCCGCCCGCGCCGAGCTACGTTCCCTCCGGAGGCGGGTTGATGACACAGAGGCCGTCGCGAGGCAAAACACGGAGGAGGTGCTCCAGCGACGAACGCTGGAGCGCGAGCATGCCCCTATGCTTCAGGATCTCCGGAACAGGGCCAACATCGCCCTAGGCCATATTTGCGACGTGGAGGCGCCGGCCCCTCACTCGAATGATTATGCCAGCCACCTGACCTTCTTCACCGACGTGGTGACGCGCCTGGAGGCTTGATCTGCCAGAGCTCGCCAGCTTGTGGAGGAAAGGGGTCGTGGCCTGCTCGAGCATGCTTTCTCCCGTGTCTTCACCACCTCCTGAATGCCGACCCCAACTTTGATTTCGATGCCGCTATCGCCCCCGTATCCACGGCTATCCGGGGCGACCTAGCGCATTGGGTCGAGGACAATATGGACGCGTTGGTCAGGGCCTTCGCTTCAGAGGATGACGCGGTGGAGGTCGTCGCAGACGAAGGCGACGTGGTTGACGACGGCGACGGGGGCGTCGCCGATGGTGGCGACGATGCCGATGAAGATGTCGACGACGCGAGTACGCATCCGCGGGTGACGCAGCGAGCGACATTTCTGGCTGATCCCTTGTTCTCCTGTCATTTCACCCTGCGCACAAACTCGGGCGTGGCCCTTGGAAAACTTGTGAGAGCATTTTGAGAGGGGGAGCCCCTCATGTTAGCAAACTGCAGTTTTTACTTTCCTATGCAATGCGACTTTGTGTCCTCGTGAGCTCATGAATCCGGGTGCGAGTTCTTTGTCGTAGTTTACCTTAGTTAGTGCCAGCTTTGAGCTGGGTCGTGACGCATCGAGTTTCTGAGAATCCTGCGGAGCTCGTCGCCCCGTTAGAAGGGGCCCCACGAGAGGTGAGCACCAGTTGCAGTGCTAGCGCGCGCTTGGCGTGCGCGTGCTTCGCGCAGTCCCGCTCGTGAGGAGCTCGTGAGGGAAAGGCGACGGACATGAGTCCCAGACAAAACGAGATCCAGAAGGCAAGAAATTGCTCAAACGAGAAAAGGCTCCCCCCGCGCGCATCGATAAAAATTCGGCTTCAACTTAAATCCAGATCCAGAAAGCAAAGCTACAGAAAGAAAGATCCAAAGCGAAAGGCCGCGTCCGGCACCTAATCTAGTCTTCTGGTCTTCAAGTCTTCTCACCAGCGCGGAGCTAAGTGCTGCCACTAGGCATGGGAGGGAGCCCCAGGGCCTGAGGCCGGCGCTCCTGAGACTCCGGGGCGTGTACAACCCCAACTCATTATTACGTGAGAGTGTCACGGGCGGCGAGCTTCACAGGCACTGGCCTTCTTCACAGGTACCGGCCTTGCTTCATATCGCCAGACGAGGGCCCCGCCTTGTGCCACCCTCGACCTCCTCTGAGCCGACCGGTCACCCGAACGACACAAAGGAGGGAAAGAGGACGCCAGCGGTTCCCTCGGCGACCACAGGTCCTCTGCCGGGGGAAGGGTTGTCGAGGCCTCCCCGGCAGTGGGCCTACCTCCGGGTGTCGCCAGGCGTCGCATGCTGCGCGGGAGGGCCTTGCTCCTGACTCCCTCCCGGCGGCCCCCAGCGTGTCTCCCTTGTTGGAACGGGTGCCGCCGTGCCAGGGTCGTCGATCGACGCTGCAACCTGGTTCATCTGCAGCCCATGGTTAGCGTAAGCCTGTTCCTGAGATATTAGTGGTACCCTGTAGTTGTCGTTGCCGGCGCGATCGTTGTGGTTCTCCGTTGGTTCTTGGAAGGCTTCGGCTCCTAGCGCTCCCTCTCCACAATCTTCTCCAATGAATGAGCCGCGGTCGTCCTCTGGTGCGTACTCTTGGTCCATCATGTGGGGCACGTACGCTTCCGGGGCCGTCACCCCGAACACGTCGCCGTGGTGCCCCACGCTCCATGTTGCTCGGCCCAGGGTGGCGTCTTGAGTATGGTAGCATGGCATCCGGCTGGGACCATGGAGGGCGACGCTTGCGCTCGTACTTGTCGCGGGCGGCATGGGGGAGTCGGAGCCCCCTACGCCGCTTGTCGTGCTGATGTTGATGAAGCCCCCGAGCGTAGTTGATGGCGCGCGGGTGTGTTCAGGTTCACCATGCGACCCTGCAGTGGCCCGAGGAGGAAGTTAATGGCAGAAGGGTGGTGCTCCTGACGCCGCTGCATCCAGTAGCTCGGCAACACGCTCCAGCAGCATATCCCGGCCGCTCTCCATCAGCCTGCATCGCGGCAACTCCCTTGCCACCGCGAGTGCTGCCAGCATGTTTGCTTGCTCCCGCCGTGAGTGTGGTGCCGTTGCCGCGGCATGGCTCGCCGCTCTTGCAGCGGCTCGTGCTTGCCGCGGGGTGAGGGTGGACAACGCCTGGCCGCGCTGCCCGCGCCCGGTGGAGTTTGGCGGCGCTCGCGCCGCCTGGAGTGCGGGGTCGAGATCTTCATGGGCAGTCGGCACTGCCCGGGCTGGCCAGGCTGCCCAGCGATTGGAGCCGGCCCTTGAGTCGCCGGTCATCATGGCTATGGAGCGTCGGCGAGCTGGTTGGTGGAGAAGAAGCTCCGGCGCACCCCTACCTGGAGCGCCAAATGTCAGATGTGGGGTTCCGGCAAACCCTTAAGGTTCAAATTCTGGGGTGCGCGCGAAGTCTTTCCCTCCTACCGATCTACACTCTAGCTCGCTAAGGTCTCGCAGACGAACTCGATGAACTTGCAACACAGAAAGACACGGGATTTATACTGGTTCGGGCCACCGTTGTGGTGTAATACCCTACTCCAGTGTGGTGGTGGTGGATTGCCTCTTGGGCTGATGATGAACAGTACAAGGGAAGAACAGCCTCCTGAGGTTGAGGAGTTCTTGTGTGTACGAGCTTGTGCGTGTTTCTAGATCTGATGGCTACTACTGTGGTGGCTAGACCTATTTATAGAGGCCCTGGTCCTCTTCCCAAATATCGAGCGGGAAGGGAGCCAACAACGGCGGGCAAATTTGAAGGGGGACAGCTAGTACAAGCTATCCTGACAAAAGCGGTCTTCGCCTGCGAAAAGCTCTGGTGGTGACGCTGTCTTGGGCTCCACGATGACCTCCGTCTTGCCGTCCTCCTGGTCTTGGTCTTGTTGCACCAATATAGCAACCTTTGCCTGATGCCTCGGTAATCTTCGCCTGCGCTGGCCTCCTTAGCACCAAAGAGGAAATGAGGACGCTGCCGCGCTGGCGCCCGCCTGGTGCTGTTCGTCATGGCTCGCGTCACGAGAGCCTCATGAGGTTTGCCCCGCCTTGATATCTCCACTCCTCGTGAGCCTGCCTGGCTAGGCCACTCCAGAGGAGGTCTTGCGTTATCCGCCTCGCGAGTCTCGGACCCTCGCGAGGGTCTTGGATGCCTTGTCGATGAATATGGGCCATACGGCCTGCTGGCTTAGCCACGCTGTGGGCCGCAGGTAGGCAAGTCTAGGGACCCCCGTTCCCAGAACGCCGACAGCAAGGGCATCCAGTACCCTCCTAAGGCCATCCCCAAGAAGAAGAAGCAAGTACACCACATAGGGTCTCAGGAGAGTGGCGTCTCTGGCGGCGCCGCCTCAGGATCAGCGCCCGCGCCTGGGACGCCTCCCTCCCTCGCATACGAAGGCGCGCCCAGCGCCCTCCTCAGGTTGGGCACGGGGGCTCTCTTCTGGAGGGCTTCAGACCTAGCCGATGTCATGAGGGAGGCGCTCGGGCACCATGTGGGGGCGTGCATTGCCGCACGTTTCCCTCAGGAAGGCGCCAGGCGAGGAGCGCCTGGTGCTCAGGAGTTCATCACAAAGATCACTCAAGAACTACAAGATGCAAGAGCCATGCGCGGCGACCGCCGCCCACCACCCGGCACAGCTCCCCATCCTGGCGAGGATGGCGGGCTGCCGTCTGCATCAACATTCCAGGACTCAACCGGGCCGCATCTCAGGAGCACTTCTGGCCTTCGCGTTGGGCGTTGGGAGGGTCCACCTCACAGCTATGTCTGCATGCCGTTTGGCCTGCCGAGCGTGGCAGCCGCCTTCCAGCGCAACCTGCGGAGCACCCTGGCGGCTCAGGAGGCCAGGCACCACGCAGTCTTGGAGAAGATGGCGACAGTCCTCAGGGAACCACCCGAGCCCCCGGAGCCTCCCGAGGCTCAGGGCCCTGGTGGCTCATGAGGAGCGACTTCTTCATCGCGCACCTTCGGCTACCCCAACAACCCTCCAACAACGGTACCAGGTGACATTTTCCAATTTATCCGGCTGGGAGCGCCCCTCAGGCCGCATCATTCCCAGGCCGCACGGGCCTGCCCCTGCGGCATGTATCCTTTTGCATTTCTTTTAGGTTACTCTGTTTGGGGCGCCCCTCGGGCTGCATCATCCCCAGGCCGCTCGGGTCCGACCCAGTGGCATGTATCGTTCCTGCATCTACATGGACTAGTTTGTTTCCTTGCATGAGTTATCTATGGTTATCGCCTGCTTGATTGCCACCCATCGCGACCGCTCGCATCGCCGATTGGCCCCTCGCTCATCCTGCAACGAGGACTACTCATGCTGGCACGACGCTTGTGCTCGGGTCCGTCCCTGCAACGCTGACAAATCTGAGTGGTCGAGCTCTGACTCGCGGCACGCCCCGCGCACGTCACCTCACTAGGCCCTTAGTGCCTTCGTCTTCTTGCAGAACGACCGGTGGTAGGCCGGGAAGCATGGTTGCAATCTGTATCCCTCCTCGCACTAACTTGCAGGAACCCCCTGAGGACGACAGCGGGCGGTACTGCGGCCTCCTTCTTCTCCCAAGCAATTCGCTTGCGCGTTAAAAGAGGGGCTCCTGAGCATCGCGACTCAGGAGCTCTTGCTGGCTCTCCAGCCCTCACCCCCTGGCCTTGACCACGGCATCGCGACCTGGCATACCAGCGGCGGTTGAGCTCGCTCGAGGGCCGGGACCTGAGGACGTAGAGCACATGGAAGAGCATGGGAGAGAGGGGGAGGTCCGCACGGGCTTAACCCGGCCAGCTACAATGAGTGCATTGACGCACAAATACGGCGCTGCACAAGGAATCGACTCCGAACCGCTAAGATAAGTTTCGCACTCTGATCAGCCAATCCCCGCGGCATAGGATTCCCATCTCCTGCAGCCTTGCTACGGCGACGCCGCCTCCCTCTCCTACCCCTACGTAGCTGCTTGCACGCCAAAGGGGACCTCTTGAGCATCGCGCCTCAGGAGCTCTTACTGGACCTTGGGCCGCTCACCTCCTGGCCTTGACCACGGCATCGCGACCTGGCATACCAGCGACGGCTGCAGCCTTCCTGGGGACCGGGACCTGTCGGTCTAGAGCACCAAGCTACCACAAGGATGGAAAGGGGAGACTGAGCCGAAGCAGGACACGCAGTCATGAATCATCATAATAAGGGCAATATTAATGAAAGGCGCTACAGATCCTTACACACCCCCGTGGGTTTCATCTCGATTCCTCGCAGGGAACAAAAGAAGGGGGTTTCCAGGGGCCCTATCTACAGACCCAACGCTGCCGACGCCATCATCAACAGTGGGCCATGGGAGGCCGACGCCAACCCCATCCAGATCAGCGACGGCGGCGGGCGGACTCTTGCACTGCGATCCGGTCACGGCGGGAGCTCGGAGGCACGTAGCTGCCGTCGCTCGTCTCCGGAGTCTCGTAGGGCTCAGGAGAGTCGCTGGACTCCCAAGCGCCGCTACTACTGCTAGAGGAGCTGCTGGCGAGGCCAGCAGCAGGCCCGGCTCCGGCCGCTGCGCCGTCCTGACGACCCCCTCCAGGGCAGCACTCCAAGCGGCGGCCTTCCTCGCCGAAGACCTTGAAGAACATCATGGAGCCGTCATCGTAATCAAAGTGGATGGTGAGGGCGCCCTCCGTACGGCAAGCTCGAGCGACCTCGCCCCAGCCGCGGGTCATGAAGATCTTGCCTGGGGAGACGACTTCAACCTCCGCTCCAGTCGCCGGGGCGTCACAATCGGCGTGCTGCGGCCATAGCTCGAGGGGACCCCTCGGCGGCATCTCGGCGGAGAAGAACTACGGAAAGCGAATCCAAGTGCGCGGAGGCATCGCCGCCCACATCACGAGTTTGTGCGGGGAGCCCTCGGCGTGGGTTGCTGGCGCGACGGCGCGCGCCACCATGGCGCGGTGACAGCGGCCGCAGCATTGACGGCGCTGCTCGCCGCCTCTTCCTCCGGAGCCCTTGGCTCGGGCGTACAAAGGCAGCGGATACCCGGGGGGAGGCCACTCACACCAAGGCCTCGACACCTGTGGCCTCACGACTATGTCGCAGCGGTGGGCCAGCCTCTTCTTTGGCGGGAGCGGCCCCGGCTTGTCGCGGGGTTTTTCCCTTCTCTGCGGCCGAGAATCTCCATATTTGCGCCATGGGTGTCGCTGCTAGCAATGAAGCAAGGGAGAAGAAGCGAGCGGAACAGGAAGAGATGGGCGACGGACGCTCTGCCCCCTCCTCATTTATAGCCTGGAGGAAGCCAACCGTCGACCTCCACGATCATAGGTAATGATGGTTTTCTCTGCATGCATTAGGGACTCGTCAAGTCGGGCAGTTACCGAGGAAGCGTGGGGAAGCAGAGACGCCCACGTCCCATCAATCGCCATGCATCAACCGAGGCCGCAGGCTGTTGGGGCCCGCGGCACTCCGCACTTGCCCCTTGGCTTCGCCCCGAAGCCAAGTCCAAGCGCGCCTTGGGCCCGGGGGCTACTGTCGGCGTCCTGGGAACGGGGGTCCCTAGACTTGCCTGCCTGCGGCCCACAGCGTGGCTCCACCAGGGGCCCTATACAGCCCATCTTCATGAGCAAGCACTAAAGACCCTCGCGAGAGGCCAAGCCTCGCGAGGCGGACGACGCAAGACCCCCTCGGGGGCGGCCTCACCGGGCTGGCTCGCGAGGAGCGGAGAGATCAAGGCAAGGGGCACCTCGCGAGGTTCCTGTGACGCAAGCCATGACGACCAAGGCCAGGCGAGCGCCAGCGCACGCAGTGTACTCATTTCCTCTTTGGTGCTAAAGAGGCAAGCGCAGGCGAGGAGTCCCGAGGCGTCAGGCAAAGGTTTCCATATTGGTGCAACAAGACCAAGACCAGCAGGATGGCAGGACGGAGGTCACCGTGGAGCCCAGGACGGCGTCATCACCAGAGCCTTTGGCAGGCGAAGACCATCTTTAGTTAGGATAACTTGTACTAGTTGTCTCCCTTCGAAATTGGCCATTGTTGGATCCCTTCCCGCTCAATATTTGGGAGAGGACCAGGACCTCTATAAATAGGACTAGCCACCACAGTAGGAGGCAACTGATCCAGATCGAGATCATCCTCATCCACACAAGCTCACTGAAGCACGAGAACACCTCTCCTCAGGAGGCTGTTCTTCCCTTGTACTAGTTCATCCTCAGCCCGAGAGGCAATCCACCACACCACACTGGAGTAGGGTATTACACCACATCGGTGGCCCGAACCAGTATAAACCCTTTGTCCCTTGTTCTTCGAGTTCGAGGTGCCGAGCCTTGAGATCATGGTGAGCGTGTGAGCTAGGGGGAGGAGAGATCTTCGTGTGCACCCCAGAGTTCGAACCTTAAGGGTTTTGCCGGAACCCGAAATCTGACAGTCGTTTCTTAAAGTTTGGGGTTGCGACACTTATGTCAAAAGGCTTCAGCCTGATAAGCTCGAACCCAAATCGGAGAAGTGCATCTTCATAGGATACCATAAGGAAAAAATTGGGTACACCTTCTACCATAGATCCGAAGGCAAGATCTTTGTTGCCGAGAATGGAACCTTTCTAGAGAAGGAGTTTCTCTCGAAAGAAGTGAGTGGGAGGAAAGTAGAACTTGATGAGGTAATCGTACCTTCTCTCGAATTGGAAAGTAGCACATCAGAGAAATTTGTTCCCGTGATGCCTGCACCAACTAGAGAGGAAGCAAATTATAATGATCATGAAACTTTACATGAAGTTGCTACTCAACCACGTAGGTAACCAGAGCATGATCTGCACAAGAGTGGTACGGTAATCCTGTTTTGGAAGTCATTTTATTAGACCAAGGCGAACCTACGAACTATGAAGAAGCTATGATAAGCCCAGATTCTGACAGATGGCCTGAGGCCATGAAATCTGAGATAGGATCCATGTATGAGAACAAAGTGTGGACTTTGGTGGACTTGCCCAATGATAGAAAAGCCATTGAGAATAAATGGATCTTCAAGAGGAAGACGGATGCTGATGGTGGTGTTACTATCTACAAAGCTCGAATTGTCGCAAAAGGTTTTCGACAAGTTCAAGGTGTTGACTATGATGAGATTTTCTCACTTGTATCGATGCTTAATTCTGTCCGAATCATGTTAGAAATTGCCGCATTTTATGAAATCTGGCAAATGGATATCAAAACTGCATTCCTTAATGGATTTATTAAAGAAGAGTTGTATATGATGCAACCAGAAGGTTTTCTCAATCCTAAAGGTGCTAACAAAATGTGCAAGCTCCAGCGATCCATCTATGGACTGGTGCAAGCATCTCAGAATTGGAATATACGCTTTGATGAGTTGATCAAAGTATATAGTTTTATACAAACTTGCGGCGAAGCCTGTATTTACAAGAAAGTGAGTGGGAGCACTACAGCCTTTCTGATAAGTATATGTGAATGACATATTATTGATCGGAAATGATGTAGAATTTTCTGGAAAGCATAAAGTAGTGTTTGATAGGAGTTTTTCCAAGAAAGACCTCGGTGAAGTTGCTTACATATTGGGCATCAAGATCTATAGAGATAGATCAAGACACTTGATAAGACTTTCGATGAGTACATACCTTGATAAGATTTTGAAGGAGTTCAAAATGGATCAGTCAAAGAAGGAGTTCTTGCCTGAGTTGTAAGGTATGAAGTTGAGTAAGACTCAAAACCCGACCACGGCAGAAGATAGAGAGAACGAAAGTCATTCCCGATGCCTCAGCCATAGGTTCTATAAAGTATGCCATGTTGTATACCAGACCTATTGTGTACCTTGCCATGAGTTTGGCAAGGGGTACAATAGTGATCCGGGAGTAGATCACTGGACAGCGGTCAGAATCATTCTTAGGTACCTAAAGAGGACTAAGGAAATGTTTCTCGGTTATGGAGGTGATAAAGAGTTCGTCGTAAAGAGATACGTTGATGCAATCTTTGACACCAATCCGGATGACTCTAAGTCTCGATCTGGATACATATTGAAAGTGGGAGCAAATAGCTGGAGTAGCTCCATGCAAAGCATTGTAGACATAGAAATTTGCAAAATACCTACAGATCTGAATGTGACAGACCCGTTGACTAAACCTCTCTCACAAGCAAAACATGATCACACCTTAGTACTCTTTGGGTGTTAATCAGATGGCGATGTGAACTAGATTATTGACTCTAGTGCAAGTGGGAGACTGATGGAAATATGCCCTAGCGGCAAAAATAAAATGGTTATTATTATATTTCCTAAATCATGATAAAGGTTTATTATTCGTGCTATAATTGTATTGATCGGAAACTTAAATACATGTGTGAATACATAAACAAACACCGTGTCCCTAGTGAGCCTCTACTAGACTAGCACGTTGATCAAAGATGGTTAAGGTTTCCTAACCATGGACATGAGTTGTCATTTGATAACGGGATCACATCATTAGGAGAAGGATGTGGTGGACAAGACCCATCCGTTAGCTTAGCATTTTGATCGTTCAGTTTATTGCTATTGCTTTCTTCATGTCAAATACATATTCCTTCGACTATGAGATTATGCAACTCCTGGATACCGATGGAATGCCTTGTGTGCTATCAAACGTCACAACGTAACTGGGTGATTATAAAGATGCTCTGCAGGTATCTCCGCAGGTGCTTGTTGGGTTGGAATAGATCGAGATTAGGATTTGTCACTCCGAGTTTCGGAGAGGTATCTCTGGGCCCTCTCGGTAATGCACATCATAAGAAGCCTTACAGGCAAAGTGACTAATGAGTTAGTTGCGGGATGTTGTATTACGGAACGAGTAAAGAGACTTGCCGGTAACGAGATTGAAGGTATGAAGATACCGACGATCGAATCTCGGGCAAGTAACATACCGATGACAAAGGGAATAACGTATGTTGTCATTACGGTTCGACCAATAAAGATCTTCGTAGAATATGTAGGAGCCAATATGAGCATCCAAGTTCTGCTATTTGTTATTGACCGGAGAGGTGTCTCGGTCATGTCTACATAGTTCTCGAACCCGTAGGGTCCGCACGCTTAACATTCAATGACGATTTTGTATTATATGAGTTATGTGATTTGGTGACCAAATGTTGTTCAGAGTCCCGGATGAGATCACGGACATGACGAGGAGTCTTGAAATGGTCGAGAGGTAAAGATTGATATATAGGACGATAGTATTCGGACACTAGAAGAGTTTCGGAGGGTACCCGGGTACATATCGGGTCACCGGAAGGGGTTCCGCCCCCCCCCCCCCCGGCAAAGATATGGGCCTAATGGGCCAAGAGGGGAAACACAACAGCTAGCAGGGGCTGCTGCACCCCCCATATGGGCTGCACTAAAGGAGAAAGGAAAGAGGGGAAGACAAGAAAGGGGAGGGATTCAGCCTCCCCCTTCCTTCCGTCCTCCCTCCTCTTTCCTTCCCCCTCTGGTGAAAAAGGAAAGTGGGGGCCGAATTGGGGAGGAACCCCAAGTAGCATTCAGCCTACTTGGGACGCTCCCCTTGGCTGCTCCCTCTCCCTCCCACCTATATATATATGAGGGGGGCGCCTAGAACAAACAACAACATCTGTTAGCAGTGTGCAGCGCCTCCCTCCACAGATTACACCCTCGGTCATATTCTCGTAGTGCTTAGGGGAAGCTCTGCGTGGATCACTTCACCATCACCTTCATCATGCCGTCTTGCTGACGGAACTCATCTACTTCCTCGACACTTTGCTGGATCAAGAGTTCGAGGGGCGTCATCGAGCTGAATGTGTGCAGAACTCGGAGATGGCGTACGTTCGGTGCTTGATCGGTTGGAACGAGAAGAAGTTTGACTACATCAATCGCATTGTCAAACACTTCCGCTTTCGGTCTACGAGGGTACGTAGACACACTCTCCCCTCTCGTTGCTATTCATGTCCTAGATAGATCTTGCGTGAGCGTAGGAAATCTTTTGAAATTGCAAGCTACGTTTCCCAACAGCTATTACCTCTGCTCAGCAAAGGTTGAAGTTGTACAATCGAGTTCCCCCCAATGGATTGTTGCTTTATACTGGAGTTGTACAATCCATAAAACATGTGAAGTTGGCTGGCGGTGGCAGAGTATGGGAGCAGTGGTGGCAGCGTGGCATATCGGCTCTCCTGGAGTGAGCTAGTTGCAGTACAGGCGGAGGAGCAGGATCAACGAGAAGATGAAAGCGTTGCAGAGCCTGATACCCAATTCCAACAAGGTCAGAACCACAAAACCAACTACTGTACCACTTTATTTTTCTTCGTCCCTGAATTCAGGGCTACTGAGGTTTGTCGTGCTTGTGTGGTTACATACTGACAAGGCATCTGTGCTTGACGAGGCCATTGAGTATCTGAAGCAACTGCGGCTCCAAGTACAGGTCAGTAAATGCATGTCTGGATGGCTGGTTGATGTAGAGGCTAACTTTCTAGTGCATTTATTTTAACTGATGGTCCAAACTAGAAACATTGATGCAAGAGTTTTACCGTGGGTGTTGTCCTTATTTATTCTTTATTTGGTCTCGACATTTATGGGAGAACCTGAGATGTAATGTTCGATTCTTTGACCGTTTACCACCTTCGGATTTGTGCCTTCGGCGTTGTTGATATTTATGGCACCAGAACGATAAACCTCCTCGATGACGTAAGGGCCTTCCCATTTAGAGAGGAGTTTTCCTGCAAAAGATCTTAAACGAGAGTTGTATAGAAAAACATGATCACCTACATAAACTCACACTTTTGTATCCTTTCGTCATGCCATCTTTTGACTTTTTCTTTAAACAACTTGGCATTCTCATAGGCTTGGGTTCTCCATTCATCAAGTGAGCTAATGTCAAATTATCTCTTCTCACCGGCTAGTTTGAAATCATAATTGAGCTCTTTAATAGCCCAATATGCCTTATGTTCTAGTTCAAGAGGTAAATGACATGCTTTTCCATAAACCATTTTATATGGAGACATACCCATAGGATTCTTATAAGTAGTTCTATAAGCCCACAATGTATCATCAAGTTTCTTAGACCAATTCTTCCTAGATCTATTAACAGTATTTTGCAAAATTAATTTAATCTCCCTATTGCTCAATTCTACTTGACCACTAGACTGAGGATGATATGGGGATGCAATTCTATGGTTGACATCATATTTAGCAAGCATTTTACGGAAAGCACCATGAATAAAATGTGAACCACCATCAGTCATTAAATATCTAGGGACTCCAAACCTCGGAAAAATAACTTCTTTAAGCATTTTAATAGAAGTGTTATGATCAACACTACTAGTTGGAATAGCTTCTACCCACTTAGTAACGTAATCAACAGCAACTAAAATATGTGTATACCCATTAGAGGAAGGAAAAGGTCCCATATAATCAAAGCCCTAAACATCAAATGGTTCAATAACAAGTCAATAATTCATTGGCATTTCCTGATATCTACAAATATTACCAATTCTTTGGCATTCATCACGGGATAAGACAAACTTACGAGCAACCTTGAAGAGAGTGGGCCAATAGAAACCTGAGCAATACCTTGTGTGCAGTCCTATCTCCAGCGTGGTGTCCTCCGTAAGACTCGGAGTGGCACTTGAGTAGGATCTGTCCATGTTCATGCTCAGGTACACACCGTATAATAACACCATCTACTCCTTCTTTATAAAGGTGTGGATCATCCCAAAAGTAATGTCTTACATCATAGAAAAACCTTTTCTTTTGCTGGTATGTGAAACTAGGCGGTATAAATTTAGCAAGAATGTAATTAGCATAATCAGCATACCATGGAGTATTACGAGAAGCATTTATGACATTTAATTGCTCATCAGGAAAGCTATAATCAATAGGTAGTGGGTCATCAAGAACATTTTCTAACCTAGACAAGTTGTCTACAACGGGGTTCTCAGCTCCCTTTCTATCAATAACATGCAAATAAAATTCTTGTAGCAAGAGAACCCATCTTATAAGTCTATGTTTAGCATCTTTCTTTTCCATAAGATATTTAATAGCAGCATGATCAGTGTGAACAGTTACTTTAGAATCAACAATATAAGGTCTGAACTTATCACATGCAAAAACAACTGCTAAAAATTCTTTTTCAGTGGTAACATAATTTCTCTGGGCACTGTCTAGAGTTTTACTAGCATACTGAATAACATTTAATTTCTTATCAACTCTTTGTCCTAGAACAGCACCAACAGCATAATCACTAGCATCACACATAATTTCAAAGGGTAGGTTCCAATCAGGTGTAGAAATCAAGGCTTTCTTAAGAATTTCAAATGCTTCTACACAATCATCATCAAAAACAAAAGGAACATCTTTTTTGTAAGAGATTAGTGAGAGGCCTAGAAATTTTAGAGGAAATCAGCATGACCAAGGAAACTCCTTATACCTTTAATATCTTTAGGACATGGCATATTTTCAATAGCATCTACTTTAGCCTTATCAACTTCAATACCTCTTTCAGAAATTTTATGCCCCAAGACAATACCTTCATTAACCATAAAGTGGCACTTCTCCCAATTCAAGACAAGATTAGTTTCTTCACATCTCTGCAAAACTCGACCAAGCTTGCTTAAGCAATCATCAAAAGAAGTTCCGTAAATAGAGAAATCATCCATGAAAACCTCAACAATCTTTTCACAAAAATCAGAGAATATAGCAGTCATACATCTTTGAAAAGTAGCAGGTGCAATTGCATAAACCAAAAGGCATACGTCTATAAGCAAAGGTACTGAAAGGGCAAGTAAAAGTGGTTTTCTCTTGATCCTCTTTTGACACGGGTATTTGCGAGAAACCAGAATAACCATCTACAAAGCAAAAATGAGTATGTTTGGACAATCTTTCTAGAATTTGGTCGATAAAAGGTAGAGGGTAATGATCTTTTCTAGTAGCTTTATTCAATTTGCGAAAATCAATTACCATTCTATAATCTGTAACAATTCTTTGTGGAATCAATTCATTCTTATCATTAGGAACAACAGTAATACCTCCCTTCTTAGGGACACAATGAATAGGGCTCACCCATTGACTATCAGCAATAGGATAAATTATACTTGCCTCCAGAAGCTTTAGTATTTCATTTCTTACCACTTCTTTCATTTTGGGATTTAACTGTCGTCGATGATCAACAACTGGTTTAGCATCTTTCTCCAATTTAATTTTGTGCTGACATAAGGTGGTACTAATGCCCTTAAGATCGTCAAGAGTATATCCAATAGCGGCATGGTGCTTCTTCAGAGTTTTCAATAACTTCTTTTCTTCATGCTCTGAAAGGTTAGCACTAATAATAACAGGATATATCTTATTTTCATCAAGATAAGCATATTTCAAAGTATCAGATGATTGTTTAAGCTCAAACACGGGATCACCCTTGGGTGGACGAAGATCCCCAAGGATCTCAACAGGCAAATTGTATTTCAAAATGGGACCTTGATTAAAGAATACTTCATCTATTTCTCTTCTTTCATTCATAGACAGATCATTCTCATAGTCTAGCAAATATTGTTCTAAAGGATCATTAGGAGGCACGGCAATAGAAGCAAGACCAATAATTTCATCTTTACTAGGCAATTCTTTATCATGGGGTTGTCTACGAAATTTAGAGAAATTAAAATCATGAGACATATCTCCTAAACCAACAGTAACAATATCTTTCTCGCAGTCTATCTTAGCATTAAAGGTATTCAAGAAAGGTCTACCAAATATAATGGGACAAAAGTTATCTTGTGGGGAACCAAGAACAAGAAAATCAGTAGGACATTTTATCTTCCCACACAAGACTTCAACATCTCTAACAATCCCAATTTGTGATATAGTATCTCTATTAGCAAGCTTAATAGTAACATCAATATCTTCTATCTCAGCTGGTGCAATATCATTCATAATTTCTTTATATAAGGTATAAGGGATTGCACTCACACTAGCACCCACATCACATAAGCAATGATAACAATGATCTCCTATTTTAATAGAAACAACAGGCATGCCAACAACAGGTCTATGTTTATCTTTAGTATCGAATTTAGCAATTCTAGCAGCTTCATCACAGAAGTAAATAACATGCCCATCAATATTGTCAACCAAGAGATCTTTAACCATAGCAATACTAGGTTCAACTCTAATTTGTTCAGAGGGTTTGGGTGTTCTAATATTACTTTTGTTGATCACAGTTGAAGCTTTAGCATGATCCTTTATTCTAACAGGGAATGGCGGTTTCTCAATATAAGCAGTGGGAACAATAGGATCAACATTATAAATAATAATTTCTTCTTCAACTTTAATAGGTTCAACTACTTTAACTTCAGCGGGAGGATGGTATTTAAACCACTTCTCCTTAGGGAGATCAACATGAGTAGAAAAAGATTCACAGAAAGAAGCTACTATCTCAGAATCAAGTCCATATTTAGTGCTAAAATCACGAAAAGCATCGGTATCCATAAAAGATTTAACACAATCGAACTTAAGGTTTATACCTGACTCCTTACCTTCTCCAGATCCCAATCTTCAGAGTTGCGTTTAATTCTTTCCAATAAATCCCATTTGAATTCAATATCCTTCTTCATATAGGAACCAGTACAAGAAGTATCAGCATGGATCGATCATTATGAAAAAGCCGAGCATAAATTTTTTGAATAATAATTTCTCTTGAGAGCTTATGATTGGGGCATGAATATAACATTGACTTAAGCCTCCCCCAAGCTTGAGCGATACTTTATCCTTCACGAGGCAAAAAATTATATATATAATTCTGATCACGATGAACCAGATGCATAGGATAAAACTTCTGATGAAATTCCAATTTCAATCGGTTGTAGTTCCATGATCCAATATCATCCAATAGCCTATACCATGTCAATGCCTTTCCCTTCAAAGATAAAGGGAAGACCTTCTTCTTGACAACATCCTCGGGCATACCTGCTGATATGTGTCCAATGTATCTATAATTTTTTATTGTTCCATGTTGTTATATTATCAATCTTGGATGTTTTATAATCATTTTATAGTCATTTTATATCATTTTTTGGTACTAACCTATTGACATAGTGCCAAGTGCAAGTTGTTTTTTTATGCATGTTTTTTACATCGCGGGAAATCAATATCAGACAGAGTCCAAATACAACGAAAGTTCACAGAGATTTTTTTGGACCAGAAGACACATAATGGGCCCTGACTGCGCCTGGGGGGTGCTCCGAGGAGAGCACAACCCACCAGGGCGCGCCAGGAGGCCCAGGCACGCCTTGGTGGGTTGTGCCCACCTCGGGTGCCCCCCGGACCGCCTCTTTGCTCTATAAATACCCCAATATTCCCAAAACCCTAGGGGAGTCGATGAAATATTATTCTAGCCGCCACAGAGTCCAGAACCACCAGATCCAATCTAGACACCATCTCGGATGGGGTTCACCACCTCCATTGGCGCCTCTCCGATGATGCGTGAGTAGTTCTTTGTAGACCTTCGGGTCCGTAGTTAGTAGCCAGATGGCTTCCTCTCTCTCGCTGAATTCTCAATACAATGGTCTCTTGGAGATCCATATGATGTAACTCTTTTTGCGGTGTGTTTGTTGGGATCTGGTGAACTTTGAGTTTATGATCAGCTATATCTTTTTATATCCATGAAAGTATTTGAGTTTCTTTGATCTCTTTTATGCATGATCTCTTATAACCTCGTATTTCTTCTCCGATATTTGGGTTTTGTTGAGCCAACTTGATCTATTTATCTTGCAATGGTAAGAGGTGTTTTGTAGTGGGTTCGATCTTACGGTGCTTGATCCCCGTGACAGAAGGGGAACCGACACGTATGTATCGTTGCTACTAAGGATAAAACGATGGGATCTATCTCTACATAGATAGATCTTGTCTACATCATGTCATTGTTCTTATTGCATTACTCTGTTTTTCCATGAACTTAATACACTAGATGCATGCTGGATAGCGGTCGATGTGTGGAGTAATAGTAGTAGATGCAGGTAGGAGTCGGTCTACTAATCTTGGACGTGATGCCTATATAATGATCATTGCCTGGATATCGTCATGATTATTTAAGTTCTATCAATTGCCCAACAGTAATTTGTTCACGCACCGTTTGCTATTTTTCTCGAGAGAAGCCACTAGTGAAACCTACGGCCCCGGGTCTCTTTCTCATATATTTGCCTTTGCGATCTACTTTTCTTTTGCATTTATTTTCGGATCTATTAAACCAAAAATACAAAAATACCTTGCTGTGTTTTATTCTCATTTCTTTTATTTGGCGTTCGATCTATCAATCTACTACAATTTTATCTCATGTCTGTTTGCCTATCTTGAGGCGCCGTACCCGAAAGGGATTGACAACCCCTTTAACACGTCGGGTTGCGAGGATTTGTTATCAGTGTGCAGGGGCTGTTTACGTTGTGTTGCTTGGTTCTCCTACTGGTTCGATAACCTTGGTTTCATATCTGAGGGAAATACCTACCGCCGTTGTACTGCATCATCCCTTCCTCTTTGGGGAAATACCGACGTAGCTTCAAGCGACATCACCTGCAAGCTTAAATAATCCGCAAACTTCATCCACGTAGATTAGGTGCATATCGGGATGTAATGTTCCATCTCCTGCATAAGGATTAGCTAGCAGTTTCTCTATCATACCCGAAGGAATTTCATAAT
Source organism: Aegilops tauschii subsp. strangulata (assembly GCF_002575655.3). NCBI lineage: Eukaryota > Viridiplantae > Streptophyta > Magnoliopsida > Poales > Poaceae > Aegilops > Aegilops tauschii. The sequence goes on from NC_053036.3 coordinate 352,186,335, forward strand.
AAATATTTTCAGTAGGTGCAGTAGGTTGAGGAGAAACCAATTGTGGTTCCGGTCGAGGTGAAGATACCCCGAACAAACCCCTCAAAGGATTACTTTCCATAGTAACAAGTGACAGTAAATTTCAGCACACTATATAAATGTTTCCTTACCAAATTCCACTTACCAAAGGCGCTTCACTCCCCGGCAATGGCGCCAGAAAAGAGTCTTGATGACCCACAAGTATAGGGGATCTATTGTAGTCCTTTCGATAAGTAATGTCGAACCCAACGAGGAGCAGAAGGAAATGACAAGTGGTTTTCAGCAAGGTATTCTCTGCAAGCACTGAAATTATTGGTAACAGATAGTTTTGTGATAAGACAAACCGTAACAAGTAACAAGTAACAAAAGTAAACAAGGTGCAGCAAAGTGGCCCAATACTTTTTATAGCAAAGGACAAGCCTGGACGAACTCTTTGTAGCAATTCGACCTCAGATGGTCAAATCTCTGTGTATAAGTGTCATCCCTGGATCGGTAATGCTGACACACACATTACTCGAGGATTTATAACAGATTTTCAATCACACACTTATTACATCGAATGTCTCAAAAGAGAACTCATTACAATAATATGGCTTAAGGCCATCTAAATAAGATAACAGCGGAAGCTTCGAAGGTAAATGAGTCCATCAACTCCAATGGCATAGCTGAGTGCACGACAAGGACCTAGCGCACCTTACTCTTCGTCTGAAAACTCTGCAACATAATATGTTGCAGCCTGTGTAGGTCAGCACATGGAATATGCTGGCAAAATAACACTATAGAGCAAATGAACATGAAACAACTATTACTATATGCGTATATGGCTGGTGGAGGCTCTATGGTTATCATTTGGCGTAAAGCCAATTTTTTCCTACAGCAAAGGAATATATTTTATTTAACTACAAAGTGTGTTGAAAACATTGAGAATGGCAACCCCATCTCAATCCCAAATTAATAATCAATAACCCAACAAATTAATTAAGTAAAGTGATGAGATCAACATAATAATTCAAGCACCAGATACTCAAAATGTTCATAACCGGGGACACGGCTAACCATGATTAGTTTGTACACTCTGTAGAGGTTTGCGCACTTTTCCCCACAAGACTCGATCTCCTCCGTTGAATTTCTCGCAGTACATGATGTTTGAGAAACGGATGACCGAGACACAGTCTTTCAGAAGCATTAACTCTTTCGACGGGTAAACCGTACCACCTACATCCCCTACATCTGCTAGTTTACCACTGAAAGAGGTCACACAACATACTCAACTATGCCAAAGCCCATAATGGCTTGTGGCTGCACACGAAAGTTTCCAACATGAATAACAAAATTATCCCTTTGAGCCTAGGTGGCAAACCATAGGAAAAATCACACGGATACCCCGGGATCTCCTTTGGACAACACCGGATTACCCCAGGTGCCCACAAACCAATCCACCCAGATGTGTGTTAAAGTATCCACCTTAATTTAAACATTAGTTAACAATAATCTCTCACATCTGTCATGAATCACTCAAACCAAACCACGTCTACGAGCATAGCGTAGCAGTATAAGCATAACGTAGAAGTAACTCCCAGGGTTTGAAGTAAAAGACAATAGGTTCTACCTCATCAACTACTTCCCAATACCCACATGTTAATCAGATCCTACTCATGCAATGTTTAAGGGTTGAAACTAATGCATAAAAACTGGGTAATAAAGGGGTATGATCAAAGTGTTACTTTCCTTGCTGACGATCTGAAAACTCTAGGGCGTGTTTGGTTGCCTGGGTGCATCTAGCATGCATTGCATGAAGGAGCTTGGTTGGGGCTAGCCTGGTTGAGCTCATGCAAAAATGAGTTAAAATGTGTGTTTGGTGTACTGCATGAGATGAGCCAGGCTCAACTCAGATTTTGTTTGGTGTGTTGCATCTGAGGTTGTATGAGAGATGCAGCATACAACATATGTTGTTTGGTAGGTTGTATGATGTGGAATTTGACTCAAGGGTGATTGATCATGTATGTAAAATAATCATAATATAATTTTGGTAATGCACTCCAAATTAGATATCTTTGCTGATTGAAGTAATAAAAGAATATATGTTCACACGTCTTAAAAATGACTGAGATGATTGAAGTAAGAAAAAACAAAATTTCAGCAGCATCTTTGCTGTTTGTACAAGCACACAAGCAGTTTATATACACATATAAGCAATTTATGGTAGAAAATAACTAAAGAATCCTTCTTTTCCGGTCTAGCACATAAATAGCACATAAATCAAGACGTACTAGAGTTCACATATTAGATAGCCACAAATCCATATGGTCCATATTACAGTCCAGAGTTCACATATTAGATAGCCACAAATCTATATTGTCTTTACATCACATATATACGGGGATAGTTTTTCTGACCAAATATAATAAAATATGGCCAGCTTCGTTGAATTGGCACATATTTGCTCACACTCCACCCATGGGCACTTCATCGCTGGTCATAGGCATTCCATCCTTGGGCAGTCCTTCCTTGGGCACGGGCACTCCACCGTTGACCTCGGAGAGGTGGTGCATGACCCAACGAGTGCGACGAGTCTCTGACATCTGCACGAATGAGTGGCTCCTAGCCCTGTTGGAATTCTCATTGAGATAGTCCAAGACAATCAACGTATCATCCTCGGTAAAACCAGGGAGCTCCATGACAACATCATAAAGTTCAGGATGTGCCTCTCCGGTGGACTTGATAGCAATAGCAACTTCACGGACTGCTTCAGACATGTTGCTCATGACCAAAACTTCTTATTCACTCATCAAGCTAGCCATCTTTCCTTTTGCCAGTGGAGCTAGACGCATCCTTACATGGTTCCTTCCCATGAGGAGCAGCAGTAGTTTCCCCATGAGCAGCAGCACTAGCACTCAAGCCAGGTTCATTCCCATCAACAACAAATTCAGAACCACAAGCTTCAAGGTTTACAAATGATGAGGAGGTTCCCACCATTGAAGGAACCCCAAGAGCCTCATTAGATGTCATTGCATACCTTCCTATAGCAATAACACTTCCAAAGATAGAAAGCATCTGAACATAATTCTCTAAAGGCACATTGAGGTACTCAACATCTTTGGGATGGTCCTACATGAAGCGTAAGTAATTCTATGAGCATAAGTAATTCTATGAGCATATGTAATTAAATAGCTACTGATCAGCCACAAAAAGCTAGTACAAACCTTGATATGGCCCATGTAGTGCTCTTCCTCCAGCAATATGACATACTTGTTATCATCCCAAAGTGACCCACTAATGTCTCGGAGCTTACTTATCTTCACCCACCTAGCACGGCACTTGCGGAGGTGGTTGTACACTTGGGTCCCGGTTATGGAAAGGCCAAAGTGCTCACTACAATTCTTAGCCACCTGGTTTAGGTGCACCTCCTTAAAGCCCTTTTCCGTCTTCACTCCACTAGCAATGAGCTCTACAAAGCAACGTAACATGAACCCAGACATTGGAGATGTCCAGCGCAATGGGTGATTCCCACTGCCATGCCCACCATTAGCCGCCATCTCAGCCATCACTCCTATGTACAAAACAAACAAAAGGAAAGGAAAAATGATTACATAAGAGAATAAAATTTTATATCAAGTCTAAATAGAAGTAAAGAACGAATAAACAGAAATAAAGTGGAGCTCAAACAACAACATAAGGTAGTAAATAAGACATAAATGTTTCAATTTGGGTACATGACAGAATTATTCATAATGCATTACAACATAGAATTGAGCTCTAAACTTGAGCTCTACTTGGTAGAATTATTCAAAATACATTACAATATAGAATTGAGCTCTACACTTGAGCTCTACACACGTGAATTGCCCCTATTGGCAAACATATGCCCAGCCCAACCATCTCTAATTTGTGACCAGGTTCTATTATCATGTTCTATGTCAATCACACCATCCGATGCTGGATTTCCAGTCCAAGTGTGCTCAGGTGGTACAAACTCATCCTCTCCCCACTGAAGTATCCAATTATGAAGAATGCAGCAAGCTAGGACGATTTTGACTTGTGACGCATAAGGGTGGTGAGGCTTGTTGTCCACAATTCTCCACCGGTTCTTGAAAGCTGCAAACGCCCTCTCAACCGTGATCCTCAATGAGGAGTGGCGGAGGTTGATTAATTCCTTCTCATTTTGAGGGACACGTTCACCAAACTCAGTAAGATGATAGCGAGTAGCCCTATATGGTGGAAGAAACCCTGGCCTCACGGCATAGCCCGCATCCACGAGGTAGAATTTTCCTAAAAAATAAGAGGTCATGTTGTGTTACTACCAATAGTTTGAAACGATCAAAAGCCACCAAAAATGGTTCACTAATACCTGCAGGGACAACAAATCCATCATTCCTTTCCAAAGCATCAGCCAAAATGAGTGCATCATGGGCCGACCCTTCCCAACCAGCTAACACATAGGTAAACTTAAGGTCAAAGTCAACCGCAACCATCACATTTTGGGTGGTGCCACCTTTCTGACCCCTAAATGCCGAAGCAATAGCAGCTGGTACCTTGGCAGCAACATGGGTGCCATCAATTGCACCAACACAGTCCTAAGAGAAGAGGTGAGGTATATTTTTTTAAAATATGGGTTATCCGGCATGTCCAAGAATTCTAAATGGTAAAGTATTACCTTAAAGTAGGGATAGAAGCGCCTACTGTGTAGGATTTTTGGATGAACATCATTGGAAGGGGGCTGGATCATCTCATCAAGCAACTCCCCAATTGCATATAAAGCTGCCTTGAAGTATCGACTGATTACTTCAATTGACCTCCTAAATATGGGTTTCATTGCCCTAAACCTATGGTTGTGCCCAACTACAAGAAGGAACATCGCAAGCTGCTCCTCAATGTAGGTATGAATGCTGTCTTCCAACAATTTTCGATCACGGAACAAGTTACACAAGTTATAAAATGGGGCCCTGTTCATCCTTAGTAGGTCATGGAAATTTATATCATTGGTTTCATAGATAAAACGTATATTGGACAACCTAGCTACGTCTCTCTCAAGCATAACGTAACGAATTGGAGCATGATAGTTTCTAATTCTAGCCCTTGTAGTTATTGTGGCCATATAGGCACACAAAACAGCAACCAAACCAGCAGCTTGCACTATCAGCGTATCTCGGGTCCTGCCAATGTCATCCATCTATATAAATTCAGCACATATTTATAAATTAATAAAGGCATGGGAACTGATAATATTGACATTGTTTGCATCATCAAAACAAAATAAATACATGAACGAATTGTTCAGGAAGTTAACTCACATAGTTCTATGATAATAAAAAATAGCTCACAAATATATGCACTTTTCTTTCCTACCTACTGATTCCTTCTAATTTCCACAAGTTAGCTCACATAGATCCATGATAATCAAAAATTTTACTAGCCCAATAGCTCACATAGATGCATGGTAATCACACAGATCTATGAGAGGAGGTTCAGGACAGGGCCTGTACAGGAGCGACGGGATGCATGTGCATCCCGGCAGTGGGTTGCATCTGCGTGGAGCGCAAGGGTGAACGCGTGAGCATGCGCATGTGTGCGTGCGGGTGTCGTGCCTATACATGAGCGAGGGGAGCAGCTCCCATGGCCACGGTGGCCATGGCTTGGAGCTTGGCTCCGACCTAACACGCCCGCGCCGGCCATGGCGGCCATGGCGTGGCCGGGAGCTCGGCTCCGACCAAAACGCGTGCAGGGAATGGCAGCACACCGCCTGGCCGCCGGCTCACATCCGCATCGGTAGAAGCAGCAGCGCAAGGGCAGAGAGAGATGAGAGGGATCTGAGAGGGATGGGGACACATGGAAGAGGGATGGGAGGAGGAGAGTCCAACCTCTGCGCGGAGAGGATGCGCGCTGGCGTCGTGCCCACGAGGAGGCGGGGGGGTGGGGGGGCGCGAGATCCGTTCGCGGGAGAGAGGAGAGGGGTGGGGAGAGCGGCGCGAATGCGGGTGTGAATCGACGGGGAGAGAAACCCTAGCCCTCTTCGCTCGTGTGGGTGCAGGCGCGGATGCAAGCTCGCGGAAACGGCCGAAACTTGCGTGCGAGCTCAGCCTGGCTGGAGGGACTATTTTGCATCAGTCGGTCCTGGCCCAGAACGGCGTGCAACCTACCAAACGTTGCGAAAAATGCATGGTGGGTGCGATGAAGGTGCGAGGCAAGAAACCAAACACGCCCCTAGTGACTCGTAGTAGCATGCTTCGCACTCCGGAAACTCTATCGTAAACAAACAATAGGATACATAAGCACTCAAGCATAAGATGCAAGGGTAAAACTCAAGGGAAAAGATCTAAACTGAAAGTTCAACTGAAGAGCTTTGATTTGCAAAAAGAATCAATCGAATCGGAGCTACGAAGCTCAAACTACGATCAAAAGAAGTTCGAATTCAAATCTGCCTCAAACCAAATTTTAAATTGTCAAAATCATGTTCAAGTTGCTTATCTGGAAAGAGGGGAACAAGACTAATATTTTGGCGTTGGTTTCACTGGATTTGGACAAACGAGCAAAAAGTTGCGAGGGTTTGAAGATCAGGGACTAATCTATGATAAAAGTATTCGTGGATAGGTCCCTGGCCGAAAATAAATGGAAAAAGAAAAATTTAACGAGCGAATGTTCGCTAACAGAACTAAACGAACGAATCCGTTCGTTAAAACGAACTAAACAGAGAACGTTCGCTAAAAAGCAAACCCTAAAAAACCCGATCTAAAACTGAAGAACCAAAAAAAACCCGAAAAAGAACCGGCGAACCGGGACGGTTTTATACCGGTTAAACGGCGGCTGCGGGTCAATGGCGGTGTCGGGCGAGGCGGCGACGGCTCTGCTACCTCTTGAGCATGCGTTGATTTTCCCTTGAAGAGGAAAGGGCGATGCAGCAAAGTAGCCTAAGTATTTTCCTCAGTTTTGGAGAACCAAGGTATCAATCCAGTAGGAGACTACACGCAAATCCCTAGTACCTACACAGAAAATAAGAACCTTGCAACCAACATGATAAACGGGTTGTCAATCCCTTCACGGCCACTTGCAAAAGTGAGATCTGATAAAGATAATAAGATAAATATTTTTGGTATTTTTGTTGTATAGATTGAAAAGTAAAGATTGCAAAATAAAATAGATCTGAAACTTGTATGATGGAAAGTAGACCCGGGGGCCATAGGTTTCACTAGTGGCTTCTCTCAAGATAGCATATTTTACGGTGGGTGAACAAATTACTGTCGAGCAATTGGTAGAAAAGCGCATAATTATGAGAATATCTAGGCATGATCATGTATATAGGCATCACGTCCGTGACAAGTAGACCGAAACGATTCTGCATCTACTACTATTACTCCACACATCGACCGCTATCCAGCATGCATCTAGAGTACTAAGTTCATAAGAACAGAGTAACGCATTAGGCAAGATGACATGATGTAGAGGGATAAACTCAAGCAATATGATGTAAACCCCATCTATTTATCCTCGATGGCAACAATACAATACGTGTCGTTTCCCTTTCTGTCACTGGGATCGAGCACCGCAAAATTGAACCCAAAGCTAAGCACTTCTCCCATGGCAAGAAAGATCAATCTAGTAGGCCAAACCAAACTGATAATTCAAAGAGACTTGCAAAGATATCAAATCATGCATATAAGAATTCAGAGAATAATCAAATATTGTTCATAGATAATCTTGATCATAAACCCACAATTAATCGGATCTCGACAAACACACCGCAAAAAGTATTACATCGAATAGATCTCCAAGAGAATCGAGGAGAACTTTGTATTGAGATCCAAAGAGAGAGAAGAAGCCATCTAGCTAATAACTATGGACCCGAAGGTCTGTGATAAACTAATCACACATCATCGGAGAGGCTATGGTGTTGATGTAGAAGCCCTCCGTGATCGATTCCCCCTCCGGCGGAGCGCCGGAAAAGGCCCCAAGATGGGATCTCACGGGTACAGAAGGTTGCGGCAGTGGAAAAAGTGTTTCGTGGCTCCCCTGGATGTTTTCAGGGTATAAGAGTATATATAGGCGAAAGAAGTAGGTCAGTGGAGCTACGAGGGGCCCACGAGGGTGGGGGCGCGCCTACCCCCCTGGGCGCACCCTCCTACCTCGTGGCCACCTCGTGGCTTCCTTGACGTCCACTCCAAGTCTCCTGGATTGCGTTTGTTCCAAAAACGATCCTCGCAAAGGTTTCATTCCATTTGGATTATGTTTGATATTCCTTTTCTGTGAAACACTGAAATAGGCAAAAAAACAACAATTTGCACTGGGCCTTCGGTTAATAGGTTAGTCCCAAAAATAATAGAAAAAGGTATATTAAAGCCCATTAAACATCCAAATAGATAATATAATAGCATGGAACAATAAAAAATTATAGATACATTGGAGACGTATCAAGCATCCCCAAGCTTAATTCCTGCTCGTCCTCGAGTAGGTAAATGATAAAAACAGAATTTTTGATGTGGAATGCTACCCAACATAATTTTCAATGTAATTCTCTTTATTGTGGCATGAATGTTTAGATCCAAAAGATTCAAGACAAAAGTTTAATATTGACATAAAAATAGTAATACTTGAAGCATAATAACTAAGCAATTATGTCTTATCAAAATAACATAGCCAAAGAAAGCTTATCCCTACAAAATCATATAGTTCGGCCATGCTTCATTTTCGTCACACAAAATGCTCCCATCATGCACAACCCCGATGACAAGCTGAGCAATTGGTTCATACTTTTTAACGCGCTTCAGCTTTTTCAACCCTCATGCAATACATGAGCGCAAGCCATGGATATAGCACTATGGGTGGAGTAGAGTATGATGATAGGGGTTTATGTGAGAAGACAAAAAAGGAGAAAGTCTCACATTGACGTGGCTAATCAATGGGCTAAGGAGATGCCCATCAATTGATGTCAATGCAAGGAGTAGGGATTGCCATGCAACGGATGCACTAGAGCTATAAGTGTATGAAAGCTCATCAAAAACAAACTAAGTGGGTGTGCATCCAACTTGCTTGCCCACGAAGACCTATGGCATTTTGAGGAAGCCCATCATTGGAATATACAAGCCAAGTTCTATAATGAAAAATTCCCACTAGTATATGAAAGTGATAAAATAAGAAACTCTCTATCATGAAGATCATGGTGCTATTTTGAAGAACAAGTGTGGAAAAAGGATATTAACATTGTCCCTTCTCTCTTTTTCTCTCATTTTTTTATTTGGGCTTCTTTGGCCTCTCTTTTTTATTTGGGCTTCTTTGGCCTCTTTTTTTTTCTTTTGTCCGCAATCGCATCCCGACTTGTGGGGGAATCATAGTCTCCATCATCCTTTCCTCACATGGGACAATGCTCTAATAATGTAAATCATCACACTTCTATTTACTCACAACTCAATACTTAGAACAAAATATGACTCTATGTGAATGCCTCCGGCGGTGTACCAGGATATGCAATGAATCAAGAGTGACATGTATGAAAGAATTATAAAGGTGGCTTTGCCACAAATACAATGTCAACTACATGATCATGCAAAGCAATATGACAATGATGGAGCGTGTCATAATAAACGGAACGGTGGAAAGTTGCATGGCAATATATCTCGGAATGGCTATGGAAATGCCATAATAGGTAGGTATGGTGGCTGTTTTGAGGAAGATATAAGGGGGTTTATGTGTGATAGAGCGTATCATATCACGGGGTTTGGATGCACCGGCGAAGTTTGCACCAACTCTCAAGGTGAGAAAGGGCAATGCACGGTACCGTAGAGGCTAGCAAATTGCGGAAAGGTAAGAGTGCGTATAATCCATGGACTCACATTAGTCATAAAGAACTCATATACTTATTGCAAAAGTTTATTAGCCCTCGAAGCAAAGTACTACTACGCATGTGCCTAGGGGGATAGATTGGTAGGAAAAGACCATCGCCCGTCCCCGACCACCACTCATAAGGAAAGCAATCAAAGAACACCCCATTCTTCAAATTTGTCACACAACGTTCACCATACGTGCATGCTACGGGTATTGCCAACCTTAACACAAGTATTTCTCAATTTCATAATTACCCAACTAGCATGACTCTAACATTACCACCTTTATATCTCAAAACAATTATGAAGTATCAAATTTATCATAATATTTGATGCACTCTATATGAAAGTTTTTATTACACCCATCTTGGATGCCTATCATATTAGGACTAATTTTATAGCCAAAGAAAATTACCATGCTGTTCTAAAAGACTCTCAAGATAATATAAGTGAAGCATGAGAGATCAATAATTTCTACAAAATAAAACCACCACCGTGCTCTAAAAAGGTATAAGTGAAGCACTAGAGCAAAATTATCTAGCTCAAAAGATATAAGTGAAGCACATAGAGTATTCTAATAAATTCTGATTCATGTGTGTCGCTCCCAAAAGGTGTGTACAGCAAGGATGATTGTGGTAAAATAAAAAGTAAAGACTCAAATCATACAAGACGCTCCAAGCAAAACACATATCATGTGGTGAATAAAAATATAGCATCGAGTAAAGTTACCGATAGACAAAGACGAAAGAGGGGATGCCTTCCGGCGCATCCCCAAGCTTAGGCTTTTGGTTGTCCTTGAATTTTACCTTGGGGTGCCTTGGGCATCCCCAAGCTTAGGCTCTTGCCACTCCTTGTTCCAAAATCCATCAAATCTTTACCCAAAAACTTGAAAACTTCACAACACAAAACTCAACAGAAAATCTCATGAGCTCCGTTAGTCTAAGAAAACAAACCACCACTTTAAGGTACTATATTGAACTCATTATTTATTTATATTGGTGTTAAACCTACTGTATTCCAACTTCTATATGGTTCATACCCCCCGATACTGGCCATAGATTCATCAAAATAAGCAAACAACACACGAAAAACAGAATCTGTAAAAACCAGAACAGTTTGTAGTAAGTTTCAAACACAAACTGCTGTAACTCAAACAATTCTGCCAAAATAGGACGACCTAGAAAATTTGTTTATTGATCTACTGCAATTGGAATCAGTATTTTATCATTCTCTGGTGATTTTTAACAATTGTTTTCGTGAGCAGAAAGTTTCTGACTTTTTCAGCAAGATCAAATAATTATCATCCAAGAAGATCCTATAGGTTTAACTTGGCAAAAACACTAATTAAAACATAAAACCAAATCTAACCAGAGGCTAGATGAAATATTTATTGCTAAAAGGAACAAAAAGCAAGGAACAAAAATAAAATTGGGTTGCCTCCCAACAAGCGCTATCGTTTAACGCCCCTAGCTAGGCATAAAAACAAGAATAGATCTAGGTATTGTCATCTTTGGTATGCAATCCATAAGTGGCTCTCATAATAGATTCATAAGGTAATTTAATTTTATTTCTAGGAAAGTGTTCCATCCCTTTCCTTAATGGAAATTGGAATCTAATATTTCCTTCCTTCATATCAATAATTGCACCATTCGTTCTAAGGAAAGGTCTACCAAGAATAATAGGACATGTAGGATTGCAATCTATATCAAGAACAATGAAATCTACGGGGACATAATTCCTATTTGCAACAATAAGAACATCATTAATCCTTCCCATAGGTTTCTTAATGGTGGAATCCGCAAGATGCAAATGTAAAGAACAATCATCGAATTCACGACAACCTAACACACTACTGGAATCAGCTAATTTGCCATCTGCCAGCTCTTTGTCGTCTGCTAGCTGACGGCAAAGAAGATCTTTGCCATCAGCTACCCAAAAGCAGACGGCAAAGAAGCTCTTTGCCATCCGCGAGCTCTTTGCCGTCTGCCAGCAGACGGCAAAGAATCTTTGCCGTCCGCTGGCAGACGGCAAAGAGAGAGGTGGCCCCCACCCCCCGCCCGTTTGAAAAAAACTTAACGCCCCACCTCTTTGCCGGCAGACGGCAAAAGAGAGGCGGACGGCAAAGAGGAGACTACCTAACGGCCCGTACCCCCCCCCCCCCCCCCGCCCGTTACTTCTGTGTTCTCTCCTCGCCGACGTCCCACCCCACCGCTGCCGCCGCCCGCCGCGCGCCGCCGCCCACACCACTCGCCGCCGCCCGGTCGCCCCACCACCCCGCCGCCCCACTGGCCCCCCGCCCCGTCGCCACTGCCGCCCGGCGCCGTCGCCCCACCACCCGTCGCCCCCGCCGCCCCGCCGCCCCCCGCCGCCCCGGCCCCCCGCAGCCCCACAGCCCCGTCGCCCCCCCCCGCCCCGGCCCCCCGCCGCCCCGCGCCCCACCGCCCCGGGCCTGGCGCCGCCGCTCCAGGCCGCCCCGCACCCCTCCTCCACCGGCCACCTCCTCCACCGCCCCGCCCCCTCCTCCACAGGCCCTGCCCCAGGTGAGCTCTACCTCCTCTTCTTTTCCTTTTTTTCTGTTTTTTTAGTTTTAGGTTTATGTTTAGTTTAGATTTAGTTTTAGTTTTAGTTTTAGGTTTAGTTTTAGTTTAGTTTTAGGTTTAGATTTAGTTTTTTCCTTTTTTCTGTTTTATTAGTTTTAGGTTTATGTTTAGTTTAGATTTAGATTTAGTTTTAGTTTTAGTTTTAGTTTTAGTTTTAGATTTAGGTTTAGTTTTAGGTTTAGTTTAGTTTGAGGAAAGAAGAAGAAGAAGAAGAGAAAAGGAGGAGAGGAGGAGAAGAAGAAGAGGAAAAAGGAAAGGAAGAAGAAGAGGAGGAGGAGGAGAAGAAAAAAGAAGAAGAAGAAGAAGAAGAAGAAGAAGAAGAAGAAGAAAGAGGAGAGGAGGAGAAGAAGAAGAGGAAAAAGGAAAGGAGGAAGAAGAAGAAGAAGAAGAAGAAGAAGAAGAAGAAGAAGAAGAAGAAGGAAAAAAGGAAGAATAGGAAGAAGAAGAAAAGGAAAAAAGAGGAAAAAAACCCGACCCGACACGGCACCCCGACCCGACACGGCACCCCGACCCCGACCCGGCACCCCGACACGACACCCCGACCCCTAGACCCCGACCCCGACACCCCGACCCCGACCCCGACCCCGACACCCCGACCCCGAGCCTGACCCGACACCCCGACCCCGACACCGACACGGCACCCCGACCCGACACCCCGACCCCGACACCGACACGGCACCCCGACCCGACACCCCGACCCCGAGACCCCGACCCCGACACCGACACGACACACCGACACCGACACCTTGACACCACACCCACCCTTACCCCGACACCGACACGGCACCCCGACCCCGACCCGGCACCCCGACCCGACACCCCGACCCCGAGACCCCGACCCCGAGCCTGACCCGACACCCCGACCCCGACACCGACACGGCACCCCGACCCCGACCCGGCACCCCGACACCCCGACCCCGAGACCCCGACCCCGACACCGAGCCTGACCCGACACCCCGACCCCGACACCGACACGGCACCCCGACCCGGCACCCCGACCCGACACCCCGACCCCGAGACCCCGACCCCGACCCCGACACGGCACCCCGACACCGACACGACACCCCGACCCCCGACACCTCCCGAAAAGGTGTTCTTTGGCCTTCCAAAAGCCGACGGGGTCATATATTTGTGAATTATTAGTTAGGTCATATATTTTTCGATTTTGTTATGAAAAACATCATATATAATTGTGTTGATCGGGTAGTTTTAAATGTGCAGTTGTTTCATCGCTGCGAGGTTTGGTGTTCGACGACCTCGCCGTGCGTTTGACGAGCTCTGCCCCTTCGTTCGTGGGTGAGCACAAATGACATGTCCTCCTCCCCCATTAATTATTTGATCTATTCCGATGAAACTTGATAGCTAGCTATATATGTGTCTTGAATCATCAGTATGCGTAACCAATATGTGTCTCCCATTCGAAAGCGTCATAGTTATAAATATGCATGCATTTGCATATTTATAACCTTGCTTCTTTCGAATTGTCCAACGCTATCCATGGACAGCCCGAGTATGTTTAGATTGGGTTCGTTTTCCCATATGCTTTGCTCCGGATCCGACGCATAAATTTCGTCAGTGCCTCCCCTGTTGTTCTCCGGATACACATCCTCTCTGTTTATTGCAGAGACGTGTATCAGGAGAACAGCGGGGAGGTGCTGCCGAAATTTTGCGTAGGATCCGGAGCATAGCATGGGAAAATGAACCCAATATAAACATACTCGGGTGGGATTAGGACCTATCATTACCTATTAGAGTGTAGGTTGCATGGACGTAATAAAATTGACAAAGTAGATCAACTGATGAATATATACATGGTGAATTATATATATATATTTGTTGTGTGTCTAGTAGCTCTGAAAGTCAAGATGAGTGATCGTGCGTGGATGTACACCGGTCACACTGGTCAGAACAAATGGAGCACTGAATGGTTCACAAAAACCAAGGGGTTTGTGCGAGCCGCATTTGCAAATGGCCAGAGGAAAACCTGGTGCCCCTGTTTACGGTGCGGCAATTGGGAAAAGAGGACAGAGGCTGAAATGGGCAAACACCTGCAGAAGAGTGGTTTTACGCCCGATTATACGGTGTGGACATTTCATGGTGAGTCTGCCCAACGTGACCGAGCTGAGGTGGATCGTCGTCGCACCGACGAGCATGGTACCGGGATGGAAAACATGGTGCAAGACTTTGATGATGCTCGGGATTCGGACGAGGAGATGGAGGAATCTGCAAAGGCCTTCAATGAAATGTTGGAGTCTTCAAAACGTCCGCTCCATGAGCACACTGAGCTTTGTCAGTTGGATGCCATCTCACAAGTAATGGCTCTGAAGGCTCAGTTCAACTTGGGCAGAGAATGCTACGATGCAATGATGACAGTATTTGGATGCTTTCTACCCAAAGGCCATGTAATGCCTGCAAACCTGTACCAGTCGGACAAAATCCTCCGTGCACTGAAGATGCCCTATGATAAGATACATGCCTGTGAGAAAGGATGTGTCTTGTTTAGGCTTGACTATGCGGACTTGAACTATTGTCCCATTTGCAAGTCTTCCAGGTATGTTGTGGTAGACAACGGTATGGGTGAGAAGACACAGACCAAAATCCCCGTTAGTGTTCTTCGGTATATGCCAATCGTACCAAGACTTCAACGTCTTTTCATGGTCGAAGAGACGGCCAGACAGATGACATGGCACAAAACGGGCAAAAGAACCGAACTAGATGCAGATGGGAATCTGATGATTGTACACACATCGGATGGTGTTGCGTGGAAAAAGTTTGATGAATTACATGGTGACAAAGCGGCAGATCCGAGGCATCCTCGAGTCGGCATCAGCACGGATGGGTTCAGTGTGTTTGGTATGACGGCAGCCCAATACAGTTGTTGGCCCGTATTTGTCTTTCCACTCAATCTCCCCCCCGGACAGATTATGCAAAGAAAGAACATTTTCCTGACGTTGATAATTCCAGGGCCCAACTATCCGGGGAAAAATATGAATGTGTACATGCAACCGCTTAAGGACGAATTGCAAGAAGCCTGGGATAATGGGTTCAAGACATACGACGCCTATAGCAAACGGAACTTCATAATGCGTGTCTGGTACATGTACTCGACGCATGATTTGCCGGCGTATGCACTATTCGTTGGCTGGTGTGTGCATGGAAGGTTCCCGTGCCCCACATGCAAGGGAGCTCTTGAGTTTCGTTGGCTTCAGGCCGGTCGCAAGTTTTCTTGCTTTGACATGCATAGACAGTTCCTGAATCCTCGCCATAAGTTCAGGAAAGACAAGAAGAACTTCATCAGAGGTAGAGTTGTCAAAAACTCTGCACCACCTGCATTGACAGGCCAACAGACCCTGGATCAGTTAAACGCTCTCGAGCCAGATCCAGAGCGTCCAGGGTACTTCAAGGGGTATAATTCTAAGCACGCCTGGACTCACAAAACATGCTTATGGGATCTGCCTTACTTCAAAGACCTCCTTTGCCCACACAACATCGACGTGATGCACACTGAGAAGAATATCGCCGAGGCACTTTTTGGTACATTGTTCGGCATAGATGGGAAGTCAAAGGATAATACTAAGGCTAGAGTCGATCTGGAGGCGCTATGTGATAGGCCGTTACAAAACATGAAAGAACCGAAAGGAAAGCAGAACTGGATGAAACCAAAGGCATGGTTCAATCTTGGAAGGCCAGCTATGAGGGAAATTATCTTGTGGGTGAAAATGCAGTTGATGTTCCCCGATGGGTATGCAGCGAATCTACAGAGGGGAGCCAGTCTTGATAAATTGAAGATATTTGGTCTCAAGAGTCATGATTGGCACATATGGATTGAGCGGGTAATGCCGGTGATGTTGCGTGGCTTCATCCCTGAGGATGAATGGCTAGTACTGGCAGAACTCAGCTATTTCTTCCGTGTTCTTTGTGCGAAAGAACTATCGCCTGGCGTGCTAGAAGAAATGGAAGAGTTGGCGCCGGAGTTGATCTGCAAGTTAGAGAAGATCTTTCCACCAGGCTTCTTTAATCCAATGCAACATTTGATTTTGCATCTCCTGACCGAGGCAAGATTGGGGGGGGGGGCGTGCAAAATTGTTGGTGCTACCCAACTGAGAGGATGCAGAAGACGCTTTGACAAAAATGTAAAAATAAACGTAGAATTGAAGCATCGATGCTTGAGGCATTCATCACTGAGGAGGCGGCAAACTTCGTGACAGCACACTACGAAGCCAAAAATCGTCATTTGCATAATCCGAAGCCTCGGTACAATGCTGACGACCCTAAAAAGGGTGGATCCAACCTCAGCCTATTCAAAGGGAATCTCGCACCAGCCAGTGTTTCAAATCCAGTATCTTTGGATAACGAACAATGGCGGACCATTTCGTTGTATATCTTCAACAACCTGATAGAAGTGCGGCCGTACATCGAGTAAGTTCTCGGTACATAGTTTCGCAACTTCTATTTCCTTTGAACTGCTCTTATTCCTGGATATTTCATACAGTCGATACGTCGCCTTATTCTCGTATGGAGCGGTGATCCAAAAGGATTCTGTCGAAGAGTATGAGCTTCTCGCAAAGCAAGGAGGCGGCTATCCCGGTTTCATCTCTTGGTTCAAACAAACGGTAATTTCTATTAGACTTGTAGGCTAATTTGTAGGCGGCTATCCCGGTTTCATTCGCTAATTTGTGCGTAATGCAACAATCCTTTCATATTAAACTTGTAGGCTAATTCAGAGTCTATGGACGCCGAATTGAGACAAGTCGCTAATGGTTTTGACTATAAGGTCCGTTCATTTGACAAATACGACATCAACGGGTATCGCTTTCGTACCTATGGCAAAGAGCTATCTATGGCCGACCGAAAGTCTACAAATTGTTGTGTATCTGCTATCGGCGAAGGAGGTACCAAGTATTATGGGAGAGTTGAAGCAATTTATGAACTTCTATTCTATGGTGAAAACCCACCGAATGTCATAGTCTTCAAATGTTATTGGTTTCAGCCGAAGGAGACTAGAAGGACTCATGAACATATAGGGCTAGTTGAAATCAACCAAAGCACCCATTTAGATGTTCCTGATGTCTATATTACGGCTCAACAGGCGACCCAAGTATTCTATCTACCGTGGGCCTGCCAAACTAATCCAAATCTGAAAGGTTGGGATGTCGTTTATGAAGTGCCGCCACGTGCTAGACTATCTCCCCCAAAGGAAGAGGATTATGAACCTCACATTAACCCAGACACATATGAAGGAGAATTCTTCCAAGAGACACGTCTTTCCAAAAAGCGTTTCAAGAACCGCTATACTTCACCCCAAAACATTGAAGTAGACAGCGACAGTGAATCCGACATCACCCCAGAGGAGGAACAAGAAGAGCCGGAACAAGAAGAGGTTACTGCTGCGAATGACCTGTCATTGCTTGACCGATTACGTCAAGGTGGCCTTCCACATGTTGATGCCACTGAACCCTATGAGCCCGTCATTGATTATAGTGATGATGATGATTATGCATTTATTGATGATACTGATCGAGATTATTAGTAGTGTCAGGTATTAAATTTTTTTATGTTGTACTTGATGATGATACACTTAAGTGATACACATATTATTATTCATGTCGGTCTTTTTTTTTATGTTGTACTAATTTTGTTTACTGTTTGTCATGGCAGGTGTTGAAAGATGGTGGGCGCTGGTCGGGAGCGCGCCAAGGCCCCTTCTTCGTCGGCGCGTGGTCTGAGGTCTTCCATTCCAGACGCACCTCTCCGCCGAGCGTTGCTGGACAGTATGGCCACACCGCCGGGCCCTTCTTCGTCGACCGCGGTGCCCAGCAAGGGACGAGGTAGGAAGAGAGGAGGTGGGGCACGTGGTCGCGGGAGAGGAGGTAGGGTGACTGCTACGGCGCCTTCCTCGCCGCCACCCCCAGCTGTTTCACCCGAGCACATGACTGCTAGGGTGGACTCGTCCGAGGAGGAGGCTACACGGACTCCGGTCCACGGGTCTTGGGCCCACGAGCCTCGGGTCGACTGGCCTTCGGCCCACGAGAGTTCGGCCCACGAGACCCCGGAGGAGCACACGTCCGGATGGGGTACCTGGCCGGATCAGCCCGAGGAGCCGAGTGGCCATGCTGATGATGGCGGGGAGCCGACTGATCTTGAGGAGGAGGGGGGCACCGTCTACCAGCGTGGTGCTACACGGCTCCCGTCCGTGCCGGAGACCCGCGAGCAGAGGTGGTTGATTTTCCCTGATGGGGACAGGTACGTAAGTGCATTTAATATTTTTGTACCTTCTGCATTCACGTTTCTTCAAATAACTAATGCGTTGGCCTTGTCATGCTGCAGGGGTTGGGACCACCATCATAGTGTCCGCCGGCCCAACTCCGTCCTTGGAGTTCTTTGCCGGCAAAACTTCCCGGGGTTTGTCACGTTGCCTGGTGAGGGTAGGCTTCCAGAGCTTGGATTGAGCTGGGAGCACTACGTGGCTGCCTCGGCCCCGCTGGATGAGATTATCGACGGTGTCGTGTGCGACACGAGGGCAGACATGGTGATCAGAAAGTTATGGGTAATTTCTCCTTTACACATTTAAAAATCTTCAACTAGCTAGTTATTAATTGTACTAATCAATATTGTCTCATTTGATTGCAGACATTCTACAGGTGTGAGGAGGGATACGAGGAGGACGCGGCACATGTTATCGAGAACGTCTGCAAGCGCCTACTCCAGAACTTACGGCACGAGGCTCGAGTGCAGGCTGTTCGAGACTACTACGCCTTGCGTGGTATCAAGAAGACCAAGCCGGCGTGCCACGATAAGTTCCTGAGTAAGGAGCAGTACATGAAGGTAATTCTTAAGGCCTTCTACTTAAGTTCCTTCATTTAGTAATTCTTAGCCGTAGCGCTCAAGTTTCTATTTGCTAACTTAGGCGCCTCCGAGATGGTGTGCGGATCGGATGGATTGTTGGGAGGTGTTGGTCGATGAGTGGTGCTCAAAAGAATGGCTAGCCCTCCACAACGAGGCCAAGGACAAACGTGCCCAAATGGAAGGTGTGCCACACCATCAAGGCAGCTCCAACTTATATCAGTTCGGGCGCAACTGGGTATGTGGTTTGCTTCATGATTCATGCAATTCATTCATCATGCTAGCTTGAGCCCTTTAATTACTAATTTACATTGTTTCTCTCTTTCAGGCACGCCACAATAAGGTGGATAAGGTGCCAGAGGTGTACGACCTGTATGCCATGGCCCACACTGCCTCTTTCAAGAAAGTCAAGGCTTTCTCTCAGTCTGACCTCGACGATGCAAACAACTTCACCAACATCTCCTCCCACAACAAGCTCATGAGATATAGAGATGAGGGGAAGGCGAGGAAAGGGGAGGACTTTAACCCGAGCCAGGGTCCCATTGATCCAGAGCTGGTGATGATATCTGGTGGCGGGAGGTCCCATGGCTCCATAGCCATTGGAGATGGACTTATCCGTTGTCCTAGCACTCTCCCGGAGATCAAGGCGCGCCAGTCGAGCTCCGCTCCTGAGATAAGGCCTCGTGAACGGCCAGTGCAACTCGCCATCAAGGTTAGTGATACGTACTCAGTTATCTTTCTCCATTACATTGTGTGCGCTTCCATCAATGATTACAAATGGTCATGTGAGTGGTGTTGCAGGCTGCTATACAGAGTGAAAGAGGTAGAACGGAGAAACTTCTAGCGGAGGCGGCGGAGAGGCAGCGGGAGTTGGAGGAGAGGACGACAAAGATGATGGAGGAGGAGAGGGCACGGAATGACATGCAGGCAAGGGCCATGTACGAGCTCCTTGTGGTAAGTTTCTTCTGCAGATTAGCCAAAACATTCATGTACTGTTTGTCTCATTACTAACTAGTATGACTGAGTCGTCAAAACCAAATGTGCAGTCTGTGTGCGAGAAGACCGGTCAGACCGCTCCGCCGATGCCAGTGATTGCTCCTGGGACCACGGTGAGTTTAATTTGAATGGACATTACTTGCTAGTCTTAACATTTGAGTGTCATCATGCTAACAAGACATTGGAAATGATCTTTGGTGCAGCGTAACTCCAGACAAGCATCGCACGATCCTTCTCCAGCTACCGACACGAGCCAGCCCGCTCCTACACCTCCTGGATCTTGGTAAGTTTATCTAGTGTTTTTCTTAACACATGCATAAAGACCTAGACTTAGCTTTATTTCCTCCAATGCTTACCATAATGACCTAGACTTAGCTTCTTCTCCTCCAAAATGACTTAATAAGCTTACTGACCTCCAAAACCATCCATTTTACCTAAGTTAGCTCTAAAACGATCTGTACTTAGCTTACTTATGTCAAAAATTGCATAATTAGTTTAGTTAGCTCATAAACGATCCATTTTACCTAAGTTAGCTCTAAAATGACCCATTTTACCTAGGTTAGCTTATAAATGATCCAGTTCATCCAAGTTAGCTCAAAAATGACCCATTTTACCTAGATTAGCTCCTAAATGATCCATTTTACCTACGTTAGCTTTAAAATGACCCATTTCACCTAGGTTAACTCCAAAATGACACATCTTACCTAGGTTATCTCATAAACGATCCATTTCAACTAATTTAGCTCATAAACGATCCATTTCACCAAGTTAGATAAAAAAACGATCCATTTCACCTAAATTAGCTCTTAAATGATCCATTTCACCTAAGTTAGCTCAAAAAGATCCATTTCAACTAAATTAGCTCATAAATGATCCATTTCACCTAAGTTAGCTAAAAAACGATCCATTTCAACTAAGTTAGCTCATAAATGATCCATTTCACCTAAGTGAGCTAAAAAACGATCCATTTCACCTTAGTTACCTCAAAAACGATCCATTTGACCTAAGTTAGCTCAAAAAGACCCATTTCAACTTAGTTAGCTCATATATGATCCATTTCACGTAAGTTAGCTCATAAATGACATACTCTTCTTGTTTTAGTCTTCTTCTTGTTCTACTCTTCTTGTTCTAGTCTTCTTCTTGTTCTAGTCTTCTTATTCTAGTCACCTATTTCTAACTTTCTTATTTTTCATTTTGCAGATTTCATTCACTTGACGAAAGCTTGCATAGATGGAGTGCTCCTTATCCCTTTCTCTGTTTCTTTTGTATCGTTGAACTATGCATGTATCGTTGGATGAAACTATTGTAATATATATGGTTGGATGCCTCTATGTTGAACTTGCTATGTATGATGGAACTATGCATGTAATATATATGGTTGGATGGAACTATGCATGTATGATGAAGTTATGTGTTTGATATCTTATATGTTTGCTCTGTAATTGCCTTGTGAAATATATCTATATATGTCATATATATTTGCTGTGAAAATTGTTGGATTTAATAAAAAACAGAAAAAAGAGCCAATATGCAGGCTCTTTGCCATCTGCCATCGACGGCAACGTGCTCTTTGTCGTCTGCCGCGGACGGCAAAGAAGACACGTGGCATCCAGCTGTGCTTCCTGGGAGCTGACCCATTTGGTCAGTTTGCCTACAGTGGCAGACGGCAAAGAGTAAACGAGTTTGCCGTCAGCGGCGGACGGCAAAGGCCTGCCATGTAGTGACGTGTAGATGACATCATACGGCGGACGGCAAAGACACTAGAAAGTTTGCCGTCCGCGGCGGACGGCAAAGGCCTGCCGTTAGCCACTTAACGGACTGAGAGCACAATTATTGCCGTCCGCTCTCTTTGCCGTCCGCGGCAGACGGCAAAGGGCCTTTGCCGTCAGCCGCCAGGAAGCAGACGACAAAGTAGCTGTTTACCGTAGCCTACTTTGCCGGAGCCTTTTGCCGTCCCGGCTGACGGCAAAGGCCTTTGCCGTCCGCCGTTCATGCCTTTGCCGTCCGCCATGGCAGACGGCAAAATAGCTGATTCCTGTAGTGACACATCACACAAAGTTTTTGGAATAATGTGACGCCCAGATAATTAAGCTACAGTAAACCCACGTTAATGGTGCAATGTCATCACATTACTGTTGCTAATCCTCGATTGATCCAAGTCACAATCCAAATTCAAATCTAAAATAAAAGTCCAAAATTCAAATTTATCAGACAAGCAAAATAAAATGTTCAAAGTGTGGAAAATATATCATAACTAATTATGGTGGTGACCCAACATTTTTGTAAGGTGTTTAGATGCCCTAAACTAAGTAAAACAGGGACTAAAACAATTTATTAAATGCTTTTTGAATAATAGTAATTGCAAAGTATTTTATTTAAATACTAAACTAATTGTGGCAGTGACATAATTTTTACTGGTAACTTAGGGGCTAGTATTATGTTTTATAAAGCTAAAACTATTAAGAAGATAATATAAAACAGTAAACAAAGAGATTAAGAAAAGAAAGAAAAATGAAAACAAAACAAAAACCCGCTGGCCCCCCTGGGCCTCGGCCCACCCCAGCCGGCCGGCCCAACTTCCCACACCCGGCCAGCCCACCTTCTCCTTCTCCCCCCACCCGGGCACTGCTCCCCCGTCCCGCGTTGCTACAGGGCGCTGTTGCCACCGCACCTCCTCGCCGGAGACGCCTCGGCAGGATAAGGACCCCCGCCTCCTCAGTCTTCCCCCTGCTCCACCCACTCGCCCTGCGCCACCCTGCACGCTAGATCCACCTCTCCCTATCCCCTCTCACTCGCTCTCCCTCTCGACCCTGAGCTCGCAGCCGCACCGCCATCAGTGAGTCATCGTCGATGTCGCACACCAAAGACACCCCGTGCCACCGGAGCATATCCAGGAGATGCGCCGCTCCGTCTCCTTCGTCTGCAGCACAGGATCTGCGTCGGGGACCTCCTGCAGCACCGCCATCGCGCTGTTCCCCACCGCCTCGGCCGTCGTCGAGCCGCGGCGGACACCACCGCTCCGGAGACATCCCCGGCCTCCCCGAGACCTCCCCGAAGCCTACTGTGAGCACCACGACCGATTCCCTCTCATCCCTCCGATTTCGACGCCGTAGACTGCCGCTCGCACCTTCCCGAGGCCGCGCCCGGTGCTCCCTCGTGCGAGCGCTCGCCCCTGGGCCGCGTCCAGACGCACCCCACCCCCATCGCCCTGGTCCGCCCCTTGACCGTGCCGCGTCCCGCTTCCCCCCCGGCGCGCTCGCCACCGGCGCCCGGCGCCGCACCCGCGACCCCTGCGCGCCGCGCCCCGTTGCCTCGCCTCTGCCCCGTCCGCCCACGCCTGGCTCTCACTGCTCTGCTCCGCTCGGTGCTGCGCTGTGCAGCCGCTGCTGCCTTCGCCCCTGCCTCGCCCGCCGTCCTCCCGCACTACTAGCCCGCGGTGCCCGGCGGGCTTTGCCGTCGCCTGGCGGCTGCCCTGTGCCTAGGCGGGCTACGCCCCACACGCGCCCTCGGGCACGGGCGCCCGCGCCCATTAGCCCGCCCCGCCAGGCCACTTGCCTATGGCAGGTGGGGCCCGACCCCCCTTTAAAAAAAGAAATGTTAAAAAGTATGTTAATAAAAATAATTATTAGTTAGTTAAATTCTTAATTAATTAATCTTAATTAACCTAATAAACTATATTAGTTAGTTAAATCTGTAGTTAGTTAGGACAGTCAATGACAGGGGGCCCCACCCCCTGTTGACCAGTCAAATGTTGACTGGTCAACTGGGACCCCTTGGCCCACCTGTCAGCCTCTGGTACACTTCTTCTGTGTACGCAGAGCTGGGTACCCGTAGCAATTTGCTATTAATTTTCGAATTAAAAAAATTTCAGGATTTATTTAAAACTTTGAAAAATCATATAAATTAATCCGTAATTCGGATGAAGTTTCATACATGAAAGTTGCTCAGAACGACGAGACGAATCGGAATACGCTCTCCGTTCGTCTGTCACACGCTCCTAGCATAGCGAACATGCAACTTTTCCCCTCCAGTTCGTCTGTCCGAAAATGCCTAACTCCGGAAAAACTTCCCGGATGTTATCCCCCTTCGCCGGTATCGTGTAGCACTGCGGTAGAACCCCCCCCAGCACCGCGTTTCGTCATGACATGCATAGTATTGCATCTGTTTGCTTGTACTTACTGTTTCTCCCCCCTCTTCTCTCCGGTAGACCCCGAGACTGCCGCTGATGCCGCTGTGATCAACTACGTCGACGACGACCCCTTCTTCTTGTCTGAGCAACGAGGCAAGCCCCCCCTTTGATCATCCCGATATCGCCCATTCCATTTTCTCATGCTTGCATTAGATTTTGCTACTGTTATTGATTGCTCCTATTCTAATGCATAGCCTGCTTTTGTACCTGCTGTTGTACCTTACCTGCTTATCCTAAACTGCTTAGTATAGGTTGGGTAGCGATCCATCAGTGACCTCCACCTTGTCCTTATTGCCCCTGCTTCATCATCGACGACTCGCGCTACATGATCGACGACCAGAGCCCGACACTGCACATCACATCACGCCCCTTTTGTTGCTCGACTCTGCAGAGCTACTATCGAGTGCCGAGGGTGATCCCTCGTAACGCACTCCTGATGATAATTCTGTAGTGTAGCTATTCGGTCGTGGTCATCGAGGGTGATTTCCTCTTTCACCATTCCCGATACGGCTCTGTCGTTCAACATCTCAAGTGTGAACCTCGAGGGTGGTCCCTCTTACGTTCACCTTGATGATTACATCGAGTGGAATCCTCCGGGGGTGATTCCTTGGGTTTTCCCCTTGATGTTTGGACACACGGTTAGCTGGACATTACTTGAGACCTTTGGGAAAGTCGGGCGGGCTCGGAGAGCACCCGCAAGATGGTTACGAGGCACGGCCGGGAAGTTAGGCAGCCCTCGAGTGGGCTGGGCTTGCCCTTGCCGTATTTCCTCGAGAAGGGGCGACGGGGTCACATTATCGTGAGTCTCTGCTCGTCTCCGCGAGCCCCCAATGCACTAACAGGTTTGGGTATTTGTTCTGAGTTGGCCTTTGACCTTTACGCACTAACCACCACGCGAGAATAGATATGGGCCTCGATGTCGTGGTATCAGCCGAAGCTTTTTCAGATGTCCACTTCAGCATTGTGGCACAGTCGGATCGTGCCATCCACTACACGGGTGGTGCTGGTATCCACCCTGCACACAACGACCCGGAGTGCAACGGGCGATGGGCCCAGACCCCTGAGTGCTTAGGATGTAGACCGGCGGGGACCTCTCTGATGAGCCTAGGTAGGGCTGCGACGTGTTGATCTTCCGAGGCCAGGCATTGACCCCAGAAAGGTGTGTCCGGCCAGAGTGATCGAGCGTGTTGGGTAATGTGGTGCACCCCTGCAGGGAAGATATATATTCGAATACCGTGTCCACGGTAATGGACGTTCGGACTTCTATCCTGATCTTATACAACTAGAAATGGATACTTGATATGTGATGGATATGCGGGGTTGCTTTCTCGTAGGGAGTCGAGGAAGGATCTTTGGGCATTGATACTACAACATGTTTGTTAAATATAATCTGCTATTCTTTACTCTTCTACATGGTGCAAGATGCTTGGAGCTGCTTGAAGATGCTAGTCTTTGATAGGCTAGGCCTTCCCCTCTATTCTGGCATTCTGCAGTTCAGTCCACAGATACATCCCTTCCATTTGATACCAATGCATACTTAGCATAGATCTGATGCTTGCGAGTACTTTGGATGAGTACTCACGGTTGCTTTGCTACCCCTTTTCCCCCTTCCTTCTTCTTTCCGGTTGATGCAAGCAGATGGTGGACCCCTGAAGCCAGAAGCCACCGCTGACGGATACTACTACGTGGAGACCGCCGACGACCAGGAGTAGTTAGGAGGTCCCAGGCAGGAGGCCTTGCCTCTTCGATCGTTGATGTTTGTGCTAGCCTTCTTAAGGCATCCTTGTCTAACTTATGTTTGTGCTTAGATATTGTTGCTTCCGCTGACT
Organism: Aegilops tauschii subsp. strangulata; assembly: GCF_002575655.3. Classification (NCBI taxonomy): domain Eukaryota; kingdom Viridiplantae; phylum Streptophyta; class Magnoliopsida; order Poales; family Poaceae; genus Aegilops; species Aegilops tauschii. Next base: position 352,212,622 of record NC_053036.3, read on the forward strand.
CTTGTGTATCGAGCTTGTATTCGATCCCTCGAGGCCCCTGGCTTGTAATATGAAGCTTGTATTATTTCATTTTTGTGTCTAGAGTTGTGTTGTGATATCTTTTCGTGAGTCCCTGATCTTGGTCGTACACATTTGCGTCCATGATTAGTGTACGGTCGAAACGGGGGCGTCACAAGTTGGTAACAGAGCTGACTGCCTATAGGATCCCCCTTCTAACTCCTTGGCCGAAGTTGAGTATAGTCTTTGAAAAACTCTTTTACTAACATGGCTGTGTGGCTTACGGGCCCACGTCGCCATTGGGTGGTATTAGGATCTTTTACTCCTCGTCTATACTCTGGAACTCTGATCTCTCTTCTACCCGGGTTAAATGATTTTGGTAACTCTAACATTAGGTTCTCGTGATCACATCCACTCGGAGATTTGTGTTACCCCTTTCTCGAATTGAGGGCCAAGATCTGCTTCACAATGTTCACTGACCTCAGGATCCTCTTATCGAGGGCACCCTGCATCGTCACTTGCAAATCCCTCGTTCCAGTGGTTTTCTCCGGCGCTGATGTAGCCTTTGCTATGCCCTGTTGTTGAATCCCTGGATCGCATGCATACGTGCCGCCTAGTATGTCTGGATGTTTCTCTTGTCCGAACTCATACGAACAACGTGTAATTGGCCCCACATATGTATCGGTATGTCTCCAATGACTACTGCTTTGTACATACTATGCCTTTGCTCACTGTTCTGACTACATCATGAATGACTCCGTATACTTTGCTCCGCCCCTTGCTATAGTACCCCCTGTTGCCTTTAAGCAGGATGGTTAGACCTGCTGGTCGTGGCCGTGGTGGCAACAATCCACCACCTCCAGAATACATGGCCGGAATGATACAACAGTTTGATGTTGAATCACCAGTTCATGGTATGAGTCATGGCTCAGTTTCCGCACCCCAATATGAATCAGCAACCAGCCCTAGTGACTCGGCAAGACCTTGCATGTCTCAACCCTGTCATCTACCGCAACTCAACTCAGCCCCTTGATGCTGATGAATGGCTCCGTGAAATCACTTTCGAGTTGGAGTCTGCTGATGTAGCCCCTGCCAACTATGTCACCTTCGCGGCTTATTACCCAAAAGGTTTCCGCTGCTCGATGGTGGAACAGCCACATGCGTTCCTTACCTATTGGAACCGCCATCGCTTAGCCGGAATTCCAAGTTGCATTCTGCGGGCCAATGTCGAACCACCATGGTTAGTCACAACATTCCCGTCGAAATTGAAGGGTTGGAATTCCATGTTTCCCCCATTGTTTTGAAGTCATCCAGTATCGATCTCATTCTGGGAAAGGAATGGTTGAAGACACATACCGCTTTTATCGTTTGTGCCACTAAAACCGTCCATCTACTACATCCTTCAAATGAGATAGTGAGCTGCCATGCTCATCTTGTTCGTAATGATGAAGCACAGATTTATTCCTTGAATGCGTGAAACGCTTCTCCTCTTGTGAGAATTGAAAACGCTCCATTCGTTTGAGAAATCCCAGATGTCTTCCTAGAAGAACTACCCAGTCCATGACCTTGAACTTGTTGCGGTTAAATTTGCACTGAAGTTGTGACGGCATTTCCTTTGGTACTCATTGTGAGATCTTCGTCGACCATCAAACTCTGAAATATCTGTTTACTCAGCTAGATCTAGATCTCCGTCAACAGCGATGTATGAAACAATTGCAATCTATGACTACGGTATTTCTTATACCACTGGCAAGGCTAACCATGGCCGATGCCCTGAGTCGCAAGTCTTATTGCAACAACCACATGGTTTATAAAGTTCAACCCCTGCAAGATGATTTCACTTACAGAGAGCATCCGGTCCGCATTCTTGATCAAGTTGAACGTCGTAACCGTCAGAGGGCTATCAAATTTCTCAAAGTCTAGTAGTCAAATCATTCTAAAGATGAAACCACTTGGGATCGCACGGATCGTCTTCATGATGAATACCCCGCTTTGTTTCCGTCTACCTCCTAAAATCTCGGGACGAGATTTCTTGTAGTGGAGGAGAATTGTGACGCCCGGATAATTAAGCTAAAGTAAACCCTCGTTAATGGTGCAATGTCATCACATTACTGTTGCTAATCCTCGGTTGATCCAAGTCACAATCCAAATTCAAATCTAAAATAAAAGTCCAAAATTCAAAATTATCAAACAAGCAAAATAAAATGTTCAAAGTGTGGCAAATATACCATAACTAATTATGGTGGTGACCCAACATTTTTGTAAGGTGTTTAGATGCCCTAAACTAAGTAAAACAGGGACTAAAACAATTTATTAAATGCTTTTTGAATAATAGTAATTGCAAAGTATTTTATTTAAATACTAAACTAATTGTGGCAGTGACATAATTGTTACTGGTAACTTAGGGGCTAGTATTATGTTTTATAAAGCTAAAACTATTAAGAAGATAATATAAAACAGTAAACAAAAAGATTAAGAAAAGAAAGAAAAATGAAAAAAAAAACAAAAACCCGCTGGCCCCCCGGGCCTCGGCCCACCCCAGCCGGCCGGCCCAACTTCCCACACCCGGCCAGCCCACCTTCTCCTTCTCCCCCACCCGGGCACTGCTCCCCCGTCCCGCGTCACTACAGGGCGCTGTTGCCACCGCACCTCCTCGCCGGAGACGCCTCGGCAGGATAAGGACCCCCGCCTCCTCGGTCCTCCCCCCTACTCCACCCACTCGCCCTGCGCCCCCCTGCACACTAGATCCACCTCTCCCTCTCCCCTCTCACTCGCTCTCCCTCTCGACCCCGAGCTCGCAGCCGCACCGCCATCACCGAGTCGTCGTCAATGTCGCACACCAGAGACACCCCGTGCCACCGGAGCCTATCCAGGAGACGCGCCGCTCCGTCTCCTTCGTCTGCAGCACTGGATCTGCGTCGGGGTGCTCCTGCAGCACCGCCATCGCGATGTTCCCCACCGCCTCGGCCGTCGTCGAACCGCGGCGGACACCACGCTCCGGCGCCATCCCCGGCCTCCCCGAGACCTCCCCGAAGCCCACTGTGAGCACCACGACCGATTCCCTCTCATCCCTCCGATTTTGACGCCGTACACTGCCTCTCGCACCTTCCCGAGGCCGCGCCCGGTGCTCACGCGCGAGCGCTCGCCCCTGGGCCGCGTCCAGACGCACCCACCCCCATCGCGCCCGCGCACGCAACACCGCGCCCTGGTCGCCCCTTGACCGCGCCGTGTCCCGCTCCCCCCCGGCGCGCTCGCCACCCGCGCCCGTCGCCGCACCCGCGACCCCTGCGCGCTGCCTTCAGCTACCGCACCCCGTTGCCTCGCCTCTGCCCCGTCCGCCCGCGCCTGGCTCCCACTGCTCTGCTCCGCTCGGCGCTGCGCTGTGCAGCTGCTGCTGCCTTCGCCCCTGCCTCGCCAGCCGTCCTCCCCCACTACTCGCCCGCGGTGCCCGGCGGGCTTTGCCGTCGCCTGGTGGCTGCCCTGTGCCCAGGCGGGCTACACCCCACACGCGCCCTCGGGCAAGGGCGCCCGCGCCTATTAGCCCGCCCCGCCAGGCCACTAGCCTATGGCAGTGGGGCCCGACCCCCTATAAAAAAAAGAAATGCTAAAAAGTATGTTAATAAAAATAATTAATTAGTTAGTTAAATGCTTAATTAACTTAATTAATTAATCTTAATTAACCTAATGAACTATATTAGGTAGTTAAATCTATAGTTAGTTAGGACAGTCAATGACAGGGGGCCCCACCCCCTGTTGACCAGCCAAATGTTGACTGGTCAACTGGGACCCCCTGGCCCACCTGTCAGCCTCTGGTACACTTCTGTGTACGCAGAGCTGGGTACCCGTAGCAATTTGCTATTAATTTTCGAATTAAAATAATTTCAGGATTTTGTTAAAACTTTGAAAAATCATATAAATTAATCCGTAACTCGGATGAAAAAGTTTTATACATGAAAGTTGCTCAGAACAACGAGACGAATCGGAATATGCTCTCCGTTCATCTGTCACGCGCTCCTAGTATAGCGAACATGCAACTTTTCCCCTCCAGTTCGTCTGTCCGAAAATGCCTAACTCCGGAAAAACTTCCCGGATGTTATCCCCCTTCGCCGGTATCGTGTAGCACTGCGGTAGAACCCCCCCAGCACCGCGTTTCGTCATGTCATGCATAGTATTGCATCTGTTTGCTTGTATTTACTATTTCTCCCCCTCTTCTCTCCGATAGACCCCGAGACTGCCGATGATGCCGCTGTGATCAACTACGTCGACGACGACCCCTTCTTCTTGGCTGAGCAACCAGGCAAGCCCCCCCTTTGATCATCCCGATATCGCCCATTCCATTTTCTCATGCTTGCATTAGATTTTGCTACTGTTATTGATTGCTCCTATTCTAATGCATAGCCTGCTTTTGTACCTGCTGTTGTACCTTACCTGCTTATCCTAAACTGCTTAGTATAGGTTGGGTAGCGATCCATCAGTGACCTCCACCTTGTCCTTATTGCCCCTGCTTCATCATCGACGACTCGAGCTACATGATCGACGACCAGAGCCCGACACTGCACATCACATCACGCCCCTTTTGTTGCTCGACTCTGCAGAGCTACTATCGAGTGCCGAGGGTGATCCCTCGTAACGCACTCCTGATGATAATTCTGTAGTGTAGCTATTCGGTCGTGGTCATCGAGGGTGATTTCCTCTTTCACCATTCCCGATACGGCTCTGTCGTTCAACATCTCAAGTGTGAACCTCGAGGGTGGTCCCTCTTACGTTCACCTTGATGATTACATCGAGTGGAATCCTCCGAGGGTGATTCCTTGGGTTTTCCCCTTGATGTTTGGTCACACGGTTACCTGGACATTACTTGAGACCTTTGGGAAAGTTAGGTGGGCTCGGAGAGCACCCGCAAGATGGTTACGAGGCACGACCGGGGAGTCAGGCAGCCCTCGAGTGGGCTGGGCTTGCCCTTGCCGTATTTCCTTGAGACGGGGCGACGGGGTCACATTATCGTGAGTCTCTGCTCGTCTCTGCGAGCCCCCAATGCACTAACAGGTTTGGGTATTTGTTCTGAGTTGGCCTTTGGCCTTTACGCACTAACCACCACGCGAGAATAGATATGGGCCTCGACGTCGTGGTATCAGCTGAAGCTTTGTCAGATGTCCAGTTCAGCATTGTGGCACGGTCGGATCGTGCCATCCACTACACGGGTGGTGCTGGTATCCACCCTGCACACAACGACCCGGAGTGCAACGGGCGATCGGCCCAGACCCCTGAGTGCTTAGGATGTAGACCGGCGGGGACCTCTTTGCTGAGCCTAGGTAGGGCTGCGACGTGTTGATCTTCCGAGGCCGGGCATTGACCCCAGAAAGGTGTGTCCGGCCAGAGTGATCGAGCGTGTTGGGTAACGTGGTGCACCCCTGCAGGGAAGATATATATTCAAATACCGTGTCCACGGTAATGGACGTTCAGACTTGTATCCTGATCTTATACAACTAGAAATGGATACTTGATATATGATGGATATGTGGCCCCGGGATTGCTTTCTCGTAGGGAGTCGAGGAAGGATCTCTGGGCGTTGATACTACAACATGTTTGTTAAATATAATCTTCTATTCTTTACTCTTCTACATGTTGCAGGATGCTTGGAGCTGCTTGAAGATGCTAGTCTTCGATAGGCTAGGCCTTCCCCTCTATTCTGGCATTCTGCAGTTCAGTCCACAGATACAGCCCTTCCATTTGATACCAATGCATACTTAGCATAGATCTTATGCTTGCGAGTACTTTGGATGAGTACTCACGGTTGCTTTGCTACCCCTTTTCCCCCTTCCTTCTTCTTTCCGGTTGATGCAAGCAGATGGTGGACCCCTGAAGCCAGAAGCCACCGCTGACGGATACTACTACGTGGAGACCGCCGACGACCAGGAGTAGTTAGGAGGTCCCAGGCAGGAGGCCTTGCCTCTTCGATCATTGATGTTTGTGCTAGCCTTCTTAAGGCATCCTTGTCTAACTTATGTCTGTGCTCAGATATTGTTGCTTCCGCTGACTCTTGTGTATCGAGCTTGTATTCGAGCGCTCGAGGCCCCTGGCTTGTAATATGAAGCTTGTATTATTTCATTTTTGTGTCTAGAGTTGTGTTGTGATACCTTCCCGTGAGTCCCTGATCTTGGTTGTACACATTTGCGTGCATGATTAGTGTACGGTCGAAACGGGGGCGTCACAAATAGTGGAAACACAAGCACCCAAATCACACAAAGCATAGCATTCATGATCTTTAATCTTAATTTTAATAGTAGGTTCCCACTCATCATAAAGTTTTCTAGGGATAGAACCTTCTAATTTAAGTTTTTCTTCATAGGATTGCATTAAAGCATCAACGATATGTTTGGTAAAAGCTTTAATTTGACTATAAGCATGAGGAGAATTTAACAAGGATTGCAACAAGGAAATACAATCTATCAAAGAACAATTGTCATAATTAAATTGTAGCGATCCGACCTCAGACGGTCAAATCTCTTTGTATAAGTGTCATCCCTAGATCGGTAATGCTGACACACACAGTACTTGAAGGATTTATAACAGAGTGCAATCACACACTTATTACATCGAATGTCTCAAAAGAGAACTTAATATAATAAATATGGTTTAAGGCCATCTAAATAAGATAACTGCGGAAGCATCGAAGGTAAATGAGTCCATCAACTCCAACGGCATAGCTGAAAGCACGACAACGACCTAGCGCACCTTATTCTTCGCCTAAAAAGTCTGCAACATGATATGTTGCAGCCCGAAACGGGTCAGCACATGGAATATGCTGGCAAGATAACACAATAGAGCAATGAACAAGTAAATGCTATCACTACATGCATATATGGCTGATGGAGGCTCTATGGTTATAATGCTTTTTGAAAAGCCAAATTTTCCCTACAACAAAGGAATATATTTTGTTTAACCATCATGGTAGTTGATAAATATTGAGGATGGTAACCCCATCTCAATCCCAATTAAAAAGTAATTAACAACCCAACAAATTAATTTAGAGTGATGAGATCAACATGATAATCCAAGAACCAGATACTCAAGATGTCCATAACTGGGGACACGGCTAACCATGATTAGTTTGTACACTCTGCAGAGGTTTGCACACTTTTCCCCACAAGACTCGATCTCCTCCGTTGGATTTCTCGCACTACATGGTGTTTGAGAAACGGATGACCGAGACACAGTCTTTGAGAAACATTAACTCTTTACTCTGGGTAGACAGTACCAACCTACATCCCCTACATCTGCTAGTCTACCACTGAAAGAGGTCATGCAACATACTCAACTATGCTAGAGCCCATAATAGCTTGTGGCTGCACACGGAAGTTTCTAGCATGAATAATCTTATGATCCCTTTGAGCCTGGGTGGCGAACCAAAAGACAACACTGGTATATCCCCAGGTGCCCGCAACCAATCCACCCAGATGTGTATTTAAGTAGCCACCTTAAGTTAACCATTAATTAACAATCTCACATCTGTCATGGATCACTCAAACCAAACCACGTCTACGAGCATAGCATAGCAACCTAAGCATAACGTATAAGTAACTCCCAAGGGTTTGATATTAAAAGGGCAATAGGTTCTACCTCATCATCTACTTCCCAATACCCACAAGTTAATCACATCCTAATCATGCAGTATTTTAGGATTGTAACTAATGCATAAAACCTGGGTATGAAAAGAGTATGATCAATGTGTTACTTGCCTTGCTGACGATCCGCAAACCCTAGAGACTCGTAGTAGCACGCTTCGCACTCCGAAAATTCTATCGCAAACAAACAATAGCATACATAAGCACTCAAGCATAGATGCAAGGGTAAAACTCAAATAAGAAGATCAAATCTGAAAGTTCAACTAAAGAGCTTCGATTTGCAAAAATAATCGATCAAATCGGAGCTACGTAACTGAAACTACGGTCAAAAGAACTTTGAATTCAAATCTGCTTGAAACCAAATTTTAAATTGTCAAAACCATATTCAAGTTGTTTTAACTAGAAAGAGGGTTCGAGACGAAGATTTTGGCGTCGGTTCCACTAGATTTGGACGAACGGTTGAAAAGTTGCGAGGTTTGAAGATCAGGGGCTAATCTGCGATAAAAATAATCGCGGATAGGTCCCTGGCCGAAAATAACGGAAAAAGAAAAATCTATCGGACGAACGTCCGCTAACAGAGACGAACGGGCGAATTCGTTCTTTAAAACAAACTAACGAACGAACGTTCAAAAAAAACTAAACCAAAGAAAATTGAGAAAATCGAACCGATCTGTAAAAAAACCGATCTAGGGTTTAAAAAAAACACGGCGGCGGCTTTGCGGTTTTTTACCGGTTCACCGAAGAAAACCGGCGGGTCGGCGGGATCAACGGCGGCGGACAGTGAGGCGGCTACGGCGGCGCGGGCATGCGGCGGCGAGCGGCGCGGGCAGGCGGCGGCGGCTGCTGCTGCTTGCTGCGGCTGCGGCGGGACGAGGTGGGGAGGGGCGGCGGCGGCGGGGTTATAAAGGGGGGGCGGCGACCGACTTGGGCGACGGGGCGCGGCTCGAAGCCGGACTTCGGCCGGTGTCCGGGGCGGACACGTCAGGGAAGGCGGCGGCACAACGGGCTGGCTGGGCCTTCGGCCCAGTGCGGTCCGGGACCTTTTTTTTAATATATTCCGCCGAAAAGGAAAAATCCTAAATAAATATAAAACAAATTCTAAAAATGCCAAAAACAATTTTCATCGTCTAAATAAAAAATTTAGAACATAGTGAACATTTTCTTGGCCTAAAAAATGCAATTTTGAAAAATGCGTATTTTTTTTCTAATTCAAATAAAATAACAAATAAAATCCAAATAAAATAATTATTTGATTTTAACATTTTTCCTCCATTATTTCTTTTATTTTGGAGAAGTCATATTATCTCCTCTCCTTTATTTTTCATATTGGAAATATTTCGGAGAGAAAATAATTAAAACCAAAATGATCCTCTTTTCAAATTTGAGAAAAATTCAAATATGAAAATGAATGAAATCCCCAACTCTCTCCGTGGGTCCTTGAGTTGCTTAGAATTTCTAGGATCACAAACAAAATGCAATTAAAATATGATATGCATATGATGACCTATGTATAACATTCCAAATTGAAAATTTGGGATGTTACAAACCTACCCCCCTTAAGATGAATCTCGGGTTGGCTAGAAAATAGGTGTGGGTGATCTTTCCGTAGGTCTTCCTCTCTCTCCCAGGTGGCTTCATCCTCGGTATGGTGGCTCCACTAAACTTTGCAAAACTTAATAACCTTGCTGCATGTGACTCGGCTAGCAAACTCGAGAATCTTGACGGGTTTCTCTTCATAGGTCAGATCACTTTCCAACTGAATTGCTTCTAGGGGCACTGTATCTCTCAGAGGAATATCGGCCATCTCAGCATGGCACTTCTTCAACTGGGAAACGTGAAACACATCATGAACTCCTGACAGTCCTTCGGGTAACTCCAACTTGTAGGCCACTTCTCCCATACGTTCCAAAACTTGGTATGGTCCTACAAATCTCGGGGCTAACTTTCCCTTAACTCCAAAATGTTTAACTCCTCGCAGAGGTGACACTCGAAGATATGCTTTGTCTCTGATTTCATAGACTACCTCCTTGCATTTTGAGTCTGCATAACTCTTCTGTCTGGACTGAGCTCCCTTCAGTCTATCTCGAATCAACTTAACCTTCTCTTTGGACTCTTTGATCAAATCTTGTCCAAACAACTGACGGTCTCCAACTTCATCCCACATCAATGGTGTCCTGCACCTCCTTCCATACAAAGCTTCGAAAGGGGCCATCTTCCAACTGGCTTGATAACTGTTGTTGTATGAGAACTCCGCGTAGGGAAAATTATCATCCCAACTAGATCCATAATCTAGCGCACAAGCTCTCAACATATGCTCCAGAATCTGATTGACTCTCTCGGTTTGTCCGTCTGTCTGCGGATGAAAGGCTGTACTGAACTCTAGCCTGGTGCCCAAAGTCTGGTGCAACTGGTGCCAAAATTTCGAGGTAAACTGCGTTCCTCTATCTGATACGATGGTCCTTGGAACTCCATGCCGACATACGATCCTGGTCATATATATCTTGGCCAACTTTGCACTCGTATAAGTGGTTTTCACTAGGGTAAAGTGAGCCACTTTGGTCAAATGATCCACTACTACCCAGATAGAATCATATCCCGATCGGGTCCTGGGCAATCCGGTGATGAAATCCATGCCAAGCTTGTCCCACTTCCATTCGGGTATCGGCATAGGCTGCAGTAATCATGCTGGCTTCTGATGTTCTGCCTTCACTCTCTGACATACATCACATACGACTACATACTCGGCAATATCCTTCTTCATACCAGTCCACCAGAAACGCTCCTTCAAATCCCAGTACATCTTGGTGTTTCCGGGGTGTATCGAGTATGGCAAGTCATGGGCCTCCTGAAGTATTAACTTCTGGATCTCTGCATTATTGGGTACATAAACACGGTCCTCAAACCACAAGGTGTCGTGCTCATCCTCACGAAAACCTTTGGCTTTTCCTTTGCTCATTTTCTCCTTTATCTCGGCAATCTCTTTGTCATCCTTCTGAGCTTCTCGATTCCCAATAATGTCGACTGGACCTCCATTGCTGCGACAAAACCTCTAGGGACTATCTCCAAACGTAGCTCCCTGAGATCTTCGGCTAACTCCTTTGGCAATCCTCCCCTTACGAGGGTATTGGCATAACTCTTCCGGCTCAAAGCATTTGCTACGACATTGGCCTTGCCTGGATGATAGTGCAACTTCATATCATAATCCTTTATAAGCTCCAACCATCTCCTTTGCTTGAGATTTAGCTCCTTCTGTGTGAAGATGTACTTCAAACTCTTGTGATCCGTGTACACATCACAACGGTTTCCAATAAGAAAATGTCTCCAGGTCTTGAGTGCATGAACTACAGCTGCTAACTCCAAATCATGCGTGGCATAATTCAACTCATGCGGTCGAAGCTGCCGTGAGGCATATGAAACAACTCTTCCGTCCTGCATAAGTACACCTCCAAGTCCTAAGCGAGAAGCATCGCAATACACTTGGAAATCTTTGCGTATATCCGGCAGAATTAGCACTGGGGCTGTAACCAAAAGTTTCTTCAACTCCTGAAAACTTGCCTCACATTCATCTGTCCATTTAAACTTAGTGTCTTTCTTCAGCAACTCTGTCATAGGCTTCGCAATCTTAGAAAAATTCTCAATGAATCTCCGATATTATCCCGCAAGTCCAAGAAAACTGCGGATCTCTCCAACTGAGGTGGGAGATAGCCAATCAGTAACTGACTTAACCTTGGTAGGGTCTACGGCTATACCTTCTCCTGATATAACATGTCCAAGGAATCCAACTTCCTTCAACCAAAACTCGCATTTGCTGAACTTGGCATATAGTTGATGTTCTCTGAGCTTCTCGAGAACTAGACACAAATGCTCCTTGTGCTCCTCTTCATTCTTCGAGTATACCAAAGTATCGTCAATGAACACCACAACAAACTTATCGAAGAACTCCATGAACACCTTATTCATCATACTCATGAAATAGGCTGGGGTGTTAGTCAATCCAAATGACATAATTGTGTACTCATATAGCCCGTACCTTGTGGTGAAGGCTGTCTTGGGTATATCTTGTTCTCGGATCTTCAACTGGTGGTATCCTGATCGCAGATCGATCTTGGAAAATACTTTAGCTCCTTGCAACTGATCAAACAAATCATTGATCATCGGCAGTGGGTACTTGTTCTTGATTGTCACTTCATTCAATGCACGGTAATAAACAACCATTCTCAAAGATCCATCCTTCTTCTCAAACAAAAGCACTTGGGCTCCCCATGGTGACGAACTTCCGTCTAATGTAACCTTTCTCCAATAACTCCTTAATCTGCTTTTTAATCTCCTCCAGATCATTTGCGGGCATCCGGTATGGTCTCTTCGATATCGGTCCGGTGCTTGGTAACAGCTCTATCAAAAACTCAATGTCTCGATCCGGAGGCATGCCTAGTAGCTCCTCTGGAAATACATCCGGATAATCCTTCACTACAGGCACTTCCTCCTGAACAACTCCTGAGATGGAATTTACTTGGGTTCTCTTTGGCGCATGCCTAGATACATACTTAATCCTTTTTCCCTCCGGGGTGGTGAGCATAATTGACCTACTAGCACAGTCAATGTTTCCACCATACTTCGATAGCCAATCCATTCCTAGTATCACATCCAATCCTTGTGACTCCAGAATTATTAGGTATGAGGGGAAAACATGGCTACCAATGGTTAAGGGTAACCGATCACACCATCGGCTGGCCATATATTCTACTCCGGGTGAGCTTACTAGCATGGGTGACCTAAGGGCTAAGGTGGGTAACTTAAACTTGTCCACAAATCCCCTTGATATGTATGAATGCGATGCACCAGTATCAAAAAGAACGAGAGCGGTAAATTACTTAACCAAAAACTACGGATAACTGCATCTGGCTGCTCTTCAACCTCCTCCACGCTCACGTGGTTCACTTGTCCCCTGGTGAAAAGGTTGGGCTTCTTCCTAGAGCTTCCATTGCCATTACCATTCTTTGCTTCAGAACACTCATTGGCATAGTGTCCAGTCTTCCCGCACTTGAAACAAGTAATGTGACTTTGGTCATTCTTGGCGGGTGTGGCTGGGTTAGAACGGTTCTGATTGCTACCTGCTCCATTCCCATTTCCATTCTTGGGGCCACTGTGGTTATGAGAACTTCCTCCATTGTGGGTGTGGCCTCCATGGTTATGAGCATATCCTCCCGAGTACGGGGTAAAACGAGGCCTCTGTTGAGCTCCTGAATTGTACTTCCCTTGTCCATACTTCCTTTTGCGGCTCTCAATCTGCTGCTGCTTCCCTTCAATCATAAGAGCCTTGTCTACCAACTCCTGGTAGTTGTTAAATGTTGCCACCATTAACTGCATACTCATCTCATCATTCAGCCCTTCCATAAAATTCTCCTGCTTAGTAGCATCTGTGGCCACATCATCTGGGGCATAGCGGGCTAACTTACTAAACTCATCCACGTACTGCCCCACAGTATGGTTTCCCTGGCGTAAGTTGTGAAACTCACGCTTCTTCATGCTCATAGCTCCAGTTGAGACATGAGCAGTAAGGAATGCTTGCTGAAACTGCTCCCAAATGACATTGGTATAGGGAAAGTGGTTGTGTAATTCTCCCATCATGAGGTTGTGGGTCCATCCAATTGATGTGCGGAAAAACGCACCTTCTCAGCATCTGTGCAACCTGCGGTGGTCAACTCCCTTCCAATCCTGCATAGCCAGTCATCAACAACTATTGGCTCGGTGCTACTGGAAAACACCAGCGGCTACAACCTCAGAAAACGGGCTAAGTTGTCAATAGGAGGTGGTGGCGGTGGGTTGTTGTTGTTGTTGCCTTGTTTCTGGACTAGTAGCCGCATCAAGGCATTCTGTTGTTGGATCAACTGAGTGAGCTCCGGTGGGAAGACAAATCCTGGGTCACATCTCGGAGGCATCTGATGGGTTTAGATGGGAGAGATTAGAATAGAATGAGGTCTAATGAGAAAGCACTACCCATATGCACAGGAGACAAACACATTCATATCACACCAAATCAATTCAAGCAAGGGCATACAATCGATCTAACTATCGTTACGGTGCTCGGACTACTACTATAAACATGGGGGAAATACTACTGATAATATGGTGGTCGACTAGAAATTTTGATCGATGGAAGACTCCATGATATTCGCTCCAGCTTCGTCTTCATAATGATCATCACTACTATCGGGGTCGGAGCCGGTGTCGTCGATGATGATGTAGTCTTCCGAACGGATGTCAACGGGATGGTCGTCATCTCCTCCTGGCGCAGGGTCTCCCATGAATACTCCTAGCTTCCTCGTCAGGTCGTCATTCTTCTCCACTAGTATTGCGATTTCCTCCTTGTAGCCGTCGCGTGTAGACTTGAGTTCCTCTTCAAGCTCCATGTTCCTGGTCATCACCTTATTCATGTCTATCATGCTGGCGCACATCTGGTTCTCCTGACGACGAATGTGTTGGTTTAACTCCTGGATGTAGGTTGCAATGGATTTATCCCTCCTGGTGCTGATCACCTCCCATTGCTCATCTCGGCGCCCACATATCTGGTAGATGGTGTCCTTAAGATCCCTGTGATAAACTTCACCGATGCGTCCCATGGCGATGTGGGCTGCCATGCTCTTACCTAGACTCCAGATTGGTGCATCAAAGGAAAACTCTATGGGCTCAGTAACTGGCGTGAATGTCCTTCCTGGAACTTGAACTCGAATTTTCCAACGCTCCTCTTCTGGTAAAGTGGCGGTGTAGGTCCCGGTGAAGCTTGGTATTCCGATGTTCAGGTACCTAGTGACTTCCTTCAAGTGTCTCCCAAAAGGTGTGTCTTCATCTGGTTGTGCAAACTTGTTCCTTGAGTTCGCCATCCTATAGTGTGGAAAATGGAGAGGAGTCAGAAATGAGTAGAGAAGAGTGACCTATGGCTTATCTTAGAGGTCGTGTCCTACAATCAGCGTGTGCTCTGATACCATCTTGTAGCGATCCGACCTCAGACGGTCAAATCTCTATGTATAAGTGTCATCCCTGGATCGGTAATGCTGACACACACAGTACTTGAAGAATTCATAACAGAGTGCAATCACACACTTATTACATCGAATGTCTCAAAAGAGAACTTAATACAATAAATATGGCTTAAGGCCATCTAAATAAGATAACTGCGGAAGCATCAAAGGTAAATGAGTGCATCAACTCCAACGACATAGCTGAAAGCATGACAATGACCTAGCGCACCTTACTCTTCGTCTGAAAAGTCTGCAACATGATATGTTGCAGCCCGAAACGGGTCAGCACATGGAATATGCTGGCAAGATAACACAATAGAGAAATGAACAAGTAGATGCTATCACTACATGCATATATGGCTGGTGGAGGCTCTATGGTTATAATGTTTTGCAAAAAGCCATTTTTTCCCGACAACAAAGGAATATATTTTGTTTAACCATCATGGTAGTTGATAAACATTGAGGATGGTAACCCCATCTCAATCCCAATTAAAAAGTAATTAACAACCCAACAAATTAATTTAGATTGATGAGATCAACATGATAATCCAAGAACCAGATACTCAAGATGTCCATAACCGGGGACACGGCTAACCATGATTAGTTTGTACACTCTGCAGAGGTTTGCGCACTTTTCCCCACAAGACTCGATCTCCTCCATTGGATTTCTTGCACTACATGGTGTTTGAGAAACGGATGACCGAGACACAGTCTTTGAGAAACATTAACTCTTTACTCTGGGTAGACAGTACCAACCTACATCCCCTACATCTGCTAGTCTACCACTGAAAGAGGTCATGCAACATACTCAACTATGCTAGAACCCATAATAGCTTGTGGCTACACACGGAAGTTTCTAGCATGAATAATCTTATGATCCCTTTGAGCCTGGGTGGCGAACCAAAAGACAACACTGGTATATCCCCAGGTGCCCGCAACCAATCCACCCAGATGTGTATTTAAGTAGCCACCTTAAGTTAACCATTAATTAACAATCTCACATCTGTCATGGATCACTCAAACCAAACCATGTCTACGCGCATAGCATAGCAACCTAAGCATAACATAGAAGTAACTCCCAAGGGTTTGATATTAAAGGAGCAATAGGTTCTACCTCATCATCTACTTCCCAATACCGACAAGTTAATCACATCCTAATCATGCAGTGTTTGAGGATTTTAACTAATGCATAAAAACTGGGTATGAAAAGAGTATGATCAATGTGTTACTTGCCTTGCTGACGATCCGCAAACCCTAGAGACTCGTAGTAGCACGCTTCGCACTCCGGAAATTCTATCGCAAACAAACAATAGCATACATAAGCACTCAAGCATAGATGCAAGGGTAAAACTCAAATAAGAAGATCAAATCTGAAAGTTCAACTAAAGAGCTTTGATTTGCAAAAAGAATCGATCAAATCGGAGCTACGGAACTGAAACTACGGTCAAAAGAACTTCGAATTCAAATCTGCTTGAAACCAAATTTTAAATTGTCAAAACCAGGTTCAAGTTTCTTTAACTGGGAAGAGGGGGTTCAAGACGAAGATTTCGGCGTTGCTTTCACTGGATTTGGACGAACGGTTGAAAAGTTGCGAGGGTTTGAAGATCAGGGGCAAATCTACGATAAAAATAATCACGGATAGGTCCCTGGCCGAAAATAAACGGAAAAAGAAAAATCTATGGGACGAACGTCCGCTAACAGAGACGAACGGGCGAGTTCGTTCGTTAAAACGAACTAACGAATGAACGTTCGCAAAAAAACTAAACCGAAGAAAACCGAACCGATATGTAAAAAAACCGATCTAGGGTTTAAAAAACACGGCGGCGGCTTTGCGGTTTTTTACCGGTTCACCAAAGAAAACCGGCGGGTCGGCGGGGTCAACGGCGGCGGATGGCGAGGCGGCTCTGGCAGGGCTCTACGGCTGCGGCGGCGCGGTAGCGGGGCGGCGGTGCGGTGCGGGCAGGCGGCGGCGTGCGGCGCGGGCGGTGGAGCTGTGTCAGCGCGCGGGCAGGTGGCGGCGACGGCTGGCGCGGCAGGTGGCGGCGACGGCTGCTTGTTGCGGCTGCGCCGGGACGAGGTGGGGAGGGGCGGCGGCGGCGGGGTTATAAAGGGGGGCAGCGGTCGACTTGGGCAAGGGGGCGACGGGGCGCGGCTCGGAGCCGGACTCCGGCCGGTGTCCGGGGTGGACACGGCGGGGAAGACGGCGGCACAACGGGCCAGCTGGGCCTTCGGCCCAGTGCAGTCCGAGACCTTTTTGTAAATATATTCTGCCAAAAAGGAAAAATCCTGAATAAATATAAAAAAAATCTAAAAATGCCAAAAACAATTTTAGCCGTCTAAATAAAATATTTAGAACACAGTGAACATTTTCTTGGCCTAAAAATGCGATCTTGAAAAATTCATATTTTTTCTAATTCAAATAAAATAACAAATAAAATAATTATTTGATTTTAACATTTTTCCTCCATTATTTCTTTTATTTTGGAGAAGTCATATTATCTCCTCTCCTTTATTTTTAATATTGGAAATATTTCGGAGAGAAAAATAATTAAAACCAAAATGATCCTCTTTTCAAATTTGAGAAAAATTAAAATATGAAAATGAATGAAATCCCCAACTCTCTCCATGGGTCCTTGAGTTGCTTAGAATTTCTAGGATCACAACCAAAATGCAATTAAAATATTATGCATATGATGACCTATGTATAACATTCCAAATTGAAAATTTGGGATGTTAGATAAATTCCTTGAAATCCAAAATAGTGGGTTCATTGCTATCTAAAGTTTTGACCTCTTCAATCCCACTTTTACCAATTTTTGCATCAAGATCTAAAAACTCTGAATCATTGGGACGCCTATTAACTAAAGTTGAGTCATCTCCAGTCCCATCATTATCAAGATTCATATTGGAAAACAAAGATTTAATAGGGGACACATCAATCACTTTTAGATCTTCATCATTATTATCACGAAAACTAGAAGAGCATGCTTTCACAAAGTAATCTTTTTTAGCACGCATCCTAGCGGTTCTTTCTTTAGACTCATCAATGGAAATTCTCATGGCTTTGAGAGACTCATTGATATCATGCTTAGGTGGGATAGATCTAAGTTTCAAAGAATCAACATCAAGAGAAATTCTATCCACGTTCCTAGCCAACTCATCAACCTTAAGCAATTTTTCTTCGAGCAAAGCATTGAAATTCTTTTGCGAATTCATAAATTCTTTAACACTAGTCTCAAAATCAGAGGGCAACTTATTAAAATTTCCATAAGAATTGTTGTAGGAATTACCATAATTATTAGAGGAATTACTAGGGAAAGGCCTAGAATTAAAGTTTCCTCTATACGCGCTGTTACCAAAATTGTTCCTACCAACAAAATTCACATCCATAGCTTCATTATTATTCTCAATCAAAGTGGACAAAGGCATATCATTAGGATCAGAAGAAACACTCTTATTAGCAAACAATTTCATAAGTTCATCCATCTTTCCACTCAAAACATTAATCTCTTCAATCGCATGAACCTTTTTACTAGTAGATCTTTCGGTGTGCCATTGAGAATAATTAACCATAATATTATCTAGGAGTTTATTAGCTTCTCCTAAAGTGATTTCCATAAAAGTGCCTCCCGCGGCCGAATCTAAAAGATTTCTAGAAGCAAAATTCAATCTGGCATAAATTTTTTGTATAATCATCCATAAATTCAAACCATGTGTAGGGAAATTACGTATCATTAATTTCATCCTCTCCCAAGCTTGTGCAACATGCTCATGATCAAGTTGCTTAAAATTCATAATATCGTTTCTAAGAGAGATGATCATAGCGGGAGGAAAATACTTAGAGATAAAAGCATCTTTGCACTTATTCCATGAATCAATACTATTTTTAGGCAAAGAAGAGAACCAAGTTTTAGCACGATCTCTAATCGAAAACGGAAATACACTACAAAAAAAAGACACATCCGTGACATTTTGGGCCGAACGAATTTTTTTCCTGTCACACATATGACACTTCTATGACGATAATTGTGACAAAACCCGGTATCATCATAGATGTGGTGGGCTCCTACTTCTATGACAAAAAATCATGACAGAAAATGGGCTTTTCATCCTGGGCGGGCCGGAGACGCAGCTGCATGACATTCTTTGGGCCGTCCATGACGGAAAAAACCGTGGTAGAAGCGAGGGGGAGGAAAATTTCGGGGAGTTCCCGGTTATGGTGGGAGGTCGGGGGCCGAGCGATGCGCGTTTCTCTCGTACACGTACGTGCGTGTGTGCGAGGCGTTGGCTCTAACTGAACCCGAGCGAGGCGTTGGGCTCTAACTGAACCCGAGCGATTGCACTCCAGGCTACGCGTTACTGAACCCGAGCGATCGATCGATGGCTGTTAACTGAACCCGATCGAGCGATTCCTTCGCTACTGCTGCTAACTGAAGCCGATTGATTGGATGAACAGTGAGCGTTGGGGGGGGGGTTGGATGAATAGTGAGCGGTGGCGTTGCCTCTGGATGAACAGGACCCCGTGGTGTGGTGGAGGGCTGGATGAACAGTAGACGGTGGAGGGGTGCCCGTGGAGGGGTGGTTGAACAGGACCCCGTGGTGTGGAGGGCTGGATGAACAGTAGACGGTGGAGGGGTGCCCGTGGAGGGGTGGTTGAACAGTAGCCGGTGGAGTAGCGCGCGGTGGAGGCTGGATGAACAGGAGCCCGTGGAGGATGGAGGAGGTCGACGGTAGCCCGTGGAGGCTGGAGGAGGTCGACGGTGGAGATGAACAGTATCCCGTGGAGTCCCGTTTTGCGGTACGCCACACCCCTCCCGATGAACAGGACCCCCGTTTCGACCGTAGGAGGTCCGTTTCGTCCCTTTTGCGGTACGCCACACCCCTCCCGATCAACAGGACCCCCGTTTCGACCGTAGGAGGTCCGTTTCGTTCGTTTTGCGATATGCCACACCCCTCCCGATCAACAGCACCCCCGTTTCGACCGTAGGAGGTCCGTTTCCTCCGTTTTGCGGTACGCCAGACCCCTCCCAATCAACAGGACCCCGTTCCGAACGTAGGAGGTCCGTTTCCTCCGTTGTGCGGTACGCCAGGCCTCATTTCCATCGCCTGTTCCGTTCAAGCCCTCCCGATGAACACGACCACGCATTCCGTTCCGACCCAGCCGGTTGGCTCCCACGCGTTCCGTTGCCTCCCGATGAACACGAAGCATTCCGTTGCCTCCCCATGAACACGACGCATTCCGTTGCCTCCCCATGAACACGACGATGACGTTGTTTCTCCGTTCCGACCCAGCCATGTACACGAGCCCTGGCCGTACGTATGCGCGAGTAGGCGTTCGAGACCCCGCCCGTATGTACACATACGTGGCCGTATTTTCTTTCTTGCACCCTGGCCGCTGTACGTACGAGTACATGCTACGTGCGCGCCTCTACTACGACACGTACGCGCCTCTACTACGACACGTGCGCGCCTCTACATCCACCAGTATATATGTACGTACACGTTCGCGACCAGAATGACAACGCTACGTACGCTTCGACCAGGTGGGTCCTGACTGTCAGGCACTTCCTTGCCTGCGAATATGTAGCTGGTGGGTCCCAGCAGTCAGAGGGGCGAATCGTTTTTTTTTTGCCCGGATGCACTTCCTTGCGTGCGAAGATGTAGCTGGTGGGTCCCAGCAGTCAGGGGGAAACGATTTTTTCGTGAAATACAGTGGCCCGTCCGGTGGGTCAAAGCTGTCAGGTGGAGGAATCATTATTTTCCGCGTAATAAGGAGGCACTTCCTTGCTGCGGCCGTGGACCCAGCTGTCAGCCTCTCCACGTACAGTCCATGTCCGATGGAAGTCGTTCCTTGACCACGTTGACCACGCCGCGCCGAGAGCACCAGGGCGGTGGACGATGGCGAGGCCTAGGAAGGGGACGACGGGGAGCCGAGGAAGATGCGGCAGTGGAAGCCCGCGCGGAGAGGAGTACGAGGGTTCACTGGTTCGGCTGCGGTGTGAGGCTGCCGTCGCCGCAGGGCCTGGCCAGCGGTGGGAATAGTAGGGGGCGATGAGGCCTCCACGGCAGCACAGCCGGCCACGAGAGGCAGGAGCATGCGGCACGACCGGCGCTGCTTTGGGCGGCTGGAGCAAGAAGACTAGAGGTTGAAGAAGCACT
The DNA here is from genome assembly GCF_002575655.3 of Aegilops tauschii subsp. strangulata. Classification (NCBI taxonomy): domain Eukaryota; kingdom Viridiplantae; phylum Streptophyta; class Magnoliopsida; order Poales; family Poaceae; genus Aegilops; species Aegilops tauschii. The sequence goes on from NC_053036.3 coordinate 352,233,422, forward strand.
ACGGCCGTTGGATGGACATTGTACGGTCATTGGAGCTAGAATCGTTCATATTGACTAAAGTTGACAAAGGCCCCCGTCCCAGTCAACTTAGTAGGCCCACAAGTCAGCCTCCCACCATGGTGGGTCCCAGCTAGCAGGGGGAGTATTCATTTTTTTGTGCGTAATAAGGAGGCACTTCCGGTGGGTCCGAGCTGACAGCGGGGGGAACGTTTTTTTCGAGAAATACGCTGGCCCATCCGGTGGGTCCCAGCAGTCAGGGGGGAAACGTTTTTTCGCGAAATAAGGTGGCCCGTCCGGTGGGTCCCTGCTGTCAGGTGGAGGAATAATTATTTTGCGCGTAATAAGGAGGCACTTCCTTGCGGCCACCTGGACCCAGCTGTCAGCCTCTCCACGTACAGTACTCTTCCGAAGGAAGTCGGTCGTTGACCATGTTGACCACGCCATGCCGAGAGCACCAGGGCGGTGGTCTGGACGACGGCGAGGCCTAGGAAGGGGACGACGCGGAGCCGGGGAAGATGCAGCAGTGGAAGCCCGTGCGGAGAGGAGTACGAGGGTTCACTGGTTCGGCTGCGGTGTGAGGCTGTCGTCGCCGCAGAATAACAGGGGGTGTGGGTGAGTAGAGGGATGTCCTGGCCAGCGGCGGGAGTAGTACGGGGCGGTGAGGCCTCCGCGGCATCACAGCCGGCCACGGGAGGCAGGAGCACGCGACACGACCGGCGCTGCTTTGGGCGGCTGGAGCAAGAAGACCAGAGGTTGAAGAAGCACTACGGCCGTTGGATGGACATTGTACGATCACTGCAGCTAGAATCGTTTATATTGACTAAGTTGACAAAGCCCTTGGTACGCGTCAACTTAGTAGGCCCACAGCTCGGATTTGGCAGAGAACATATAGCCCATTTGCGATTTGTAAGAATGTACAGCCCATTTTTTAATTCTAATGGAATTTACTACAACCCATTTACAGTTTGTTAAAAGTACAGCCCAACTTCTAGCTAGGACAATGATTAATAATTTCAAACAACCGCTCAAAACAGAATTCAAAAAAAATTCCCACATTTTGATGGGATCCGAAATATTTTTATCCAAAATTTCTAGTGAGGTTAAATACAATTTCCAAATAAAGTTGTATTACGTTAAAATCCAACGAAATATTGCGCGCGCAACAAGTAATGAAATTAAAATATTCAAATTCCAAAAATAATATATTTTTCAAACTAATTACGTGTTTGGTGCATAGTAACTGTCCAGTTATTATAATTACATCCCATTTATTATTTCTTAAAGTCCATTTTCTTGTTAAGCCTAATGCATACCTCCTAGGAAAGTTTGCAGCCCAGCGGGGCGGAGAATAACAAGTTGACCCAGATATTGTGTACAACTGTCGGCCCAGTTGCATTGCTGATGTTGAAAAAAAGGCCTGTGTAGTACAGTACAACCCAACATGGTTACTCAGCCCACATTCAGCGACGCCGGAAAGGCCCAAACAAGGCTTCTGTACAACTTTCTGAAGTCACTGAGCTCAATTAATAACTTAAGAAAAAAGTTAGATTACAGTGGAACCTAATTAAAAGCTGTCACGAGCAAATAAATAATTCAACGGGTCCCACTTGTGCGTGTGCGCGCGCGTGTGTGTGTGTGTGAGAGAGAGAGAGAGACCCATCGGTCGATGCTCGTAAATACATCTTTCAGCCACATGCATTGTTGATGCTCAGTAAAAACTTATATAGTTGACACAATCATATAGAACATCATAGCACACTGAACTTGCATACAAAAATTTCACGCAGGCGGCACAATCAGGATGGAAGCAGTAGATCGCTACGGGAAGGGCTATGTTGAAACCAACGAAGTCGTACATAACGGTTCATCGTCTTTATCAATGACGGGGAAATATCTTGAATGTTGTGCAAAAGAAAACAGACAGACAACACAATAAGTTCTGCTAGCACATAAAGTTGACGTACAACCCTTTCTAAAAAAAGTTCAGGTACAAAATTAGAACAGGTCACAATCAAATGTACTGCCATATCAGTGCTTCACACCCATAACTCGGATTTAACTAGTATCTGACAAGATTCAGTTGTTACCTCAAATTAGAGCACATCCAGGCAGCCAGCTCTGCCTCTTCTCCCAAAGAAGCAGTGGCCTCCGCCGCGCAATGGAGTAGGCCCTGTGCCATCCATCATTTCGAGCAACACGGGGAAAGTCTGACGTTGACTCCTGTAATGGACGTCGTCGACGGACCCTGGCACCAGCGGCGGCGGCGGGACTTCGATTGATGGATTGACCACTTCTTCGACATGCACGAACACTCGATACAGGTACATCCCTAACGTGGTCCGCGGCGGCCTTGGTGGCGACAAATAGTACAACCCCGGTTCCTGCACCGGTATCTCCACACCAATCACCTTCGGTATGGTGGACGGCTTCTTCATCCATGCCATAACCGTCATAGCCCAGCTGTCTGTAGGAACAAACATACTTACGAGCTCACCTCCAAGGTCGTTGATAAGCTCGTTCATGGACTCGCTGTTCCAAGCACGTCGAGGCATGCCGTGGAAGGTAAGTTTTGTTAAAAACTCAAGCTCAGAGGGCACCGAGCCCCATCCTGGGTGCCACCGATCAAAGCTCACCAGCGCGCCATCGCAGAACAAACGCCGGGAAGATTCGAACACACGACTGCAGTCGAAAGTTGTCCGGAACCTGACGAAGAAATCAGCCGGTGGCGGACAGACTTCGACGAGCAAGTCACTTATTTGGATGCCATGCGCAATGCCAAGAGCTTTGACAAGGTCGTCCGGAGAGACGGGAGGCCGGTCGCCGTTGATGGTTACCATCAGCACTTTGCCGGCAAACTGGTCGTCAAGCGTCGCCATGCCACTGTTGAGCAACAGCACGCAGCGACCGAAGGCAGGACGGACCTCAGGATCTCTGGCTCGGAGATCCGCGTTGACCGGTGACATGATAGTGCGCTTGAGTACAGGGAGTACAGGAGGGGGATTTGGGGGAACTGGAGTAGGAATCGAGATTCCAGAGGTGGGGGAGGGGCGCGATCCTGGGGATGAAAAGGTAGCATGAATTTCGAGCACGCGCCAATATGCTCTTGGTGCGCAAGCGCACGAAAACACCGGTGGCGTCCACATGTCGGCCTAAGAGTCCTTATTCTTTCTTTTTTGGAGAGCCCGACCTTTTTTTTCAGGATCTTTTGAGAGCCCGTCCTGAGAGTCATAATTGACCTGTTTGGCATTGCGTTACTACTCGGCCCATATTCAACGACACCTCACTGGCCCAAACAAGTGTACATCATCGAAAAGACACTGAGCTCAAATTATATAACTTGAAAAAGGAGATATACTCTGACACTGGAGAATGGTGATGCCCTCATTTAGCCCACCAGTAGTTCGAGACAATAAACAGTTCGAAACAACGATATATACAACATTCAAACACTGACTAGTGACTACTACTGACATAAACAGCAAGAGATGATAGTTCATAAGAAGTCCTGATACACCACCAAAACGCACCCATCTGCAGCGCTCAGACTGTCGTGATCCAGACGAGAATGACATTCTAAACAGAAGCAACTATTACATAGTAAGAGTGACATAGACGAGGATGACCAAATGACAAGGAATATGCATAACAAAAGAAAGAACTACCCATCCAGAACCAACAGCAAAGACAACAAAGTCATTCGAAGAGATGATCCAACACCATCATAATTTGCAGCCCCGCTTCAGCGACCAGTGATCCGGAGACACCAGTACTCCACCCTTTCGATGCAACAGCCCAATTACCTATCAACCTGAAGGCTTGAACCACATCACTGCATGTCGTAATTGAGAGATCCAAGGATCAAAGTTAATCCAGATGCCTTTGTCATTCTCACCTTCTTTTGGCTACAGGCTGTATCGTTGACAATCAGGGGAGTTTGCTCCCGAACTCCTAGGGCTCGCCGTGTAGACACAGTTTTCCATAGCAAACAGAGCCTCTCTGCCATCAAGGTCCTTGCCAACGGTGATCTCCTAGTTAATCGGATAATTGAGTCCGAGAAACAGAGAGTGTGAACCAAGGCTGTTTACCCGCCTCCAACTAAAAAATCCTAAAGGCCCCAACAAGCTGGTATCCTGCTCATAGACGTAACAGCCACTGTCCGGATACTCACGTATTACACGGTGCTTGTATACAGTGGGGTTTTTGCAATATAACTTTTCCGGCTCATGTGTCTGAATGATCATCAGTCTTTTGTCGTCGTCTGATCGAGCGAGGAACCAGTTGTGCTTCCCTATTTTTGGCAAAGGTGGTGTGATTACAAAGGGCAGTAACTATAGGGACACTGCATCATATCAAAAAGGACAGGCATTGTTAATGTAAGATCAGCATTGTTCAGAGTATGAGTAGGATAATGCAAGAAACAGCATTGATATGTCCCTGTTGGAACTGGGAGGAAAATACAGGGAAATGTATACTGGGTTCAAAAATATAGAAGTGCCATGCATGGTTATACTCATGTTATCTCGCAATCGATTCTTCACAGGAAACTACCATGTCATGCATGTTATGTACTCCCTCCATTCCCAAATATTTGTCTTTCTAGGCATTTCAAATAGACACAACATACGGATGTATGTAGACATATTTTAGAGTGTAGATTCACTCATTTTGCTCCGTATGTAGTCACTTGTTAAAATCTCTAGAAAGACAAATATGTGGGAACGGAGGCAGTAATCATGTTTTGTCCTCACAAACAATTTCTTCAAGGTAACTAACAGACCATGCATTGTTATATACTCGTGTTCTATGGGCAAAAATTTTGTGAGGATATTATTCTAGCCATTGATTGCTGAAGGGCGAATATAGGTATGTACACATGGTAAGCATTGCAAGATTTCACTACTTCCAAATATAGAGTTCTCCATATGCACATTTACTTCCCTAATGTATGGTTAGATGAAACCAACAGTGTGGTGCATGTTTCTACATCATGAAAATGAGGAAACTAACATGGCCATTGATACACACTCATATTTAGTAGTAGTATATAGATTACTGTAAAATAAGGATAATATCCATATAGTCCTAACCGTTTGATTATTCAGGGTACAAATTGGCTGTAATGACATGGTCACAATCGCATGAATTAACTCATTCCAAATATAGCTGATTTACGGCGTCTCTAATACATTGCCATAGTTCTACTCAAATTCTGCTCAAACAGGGATATGCCAATCATCACAAAAAGTTCAAACAGTGTCATGGCGTCATCATTAACATGAGACGGAAACAATTTACACGCGCCGTCCCAACAATATGTGGTGCCATCTGCTTTGTCGATCGTGTAGATGATGCCATTGTGTTCAATAGCATCACAAAAGTGTGTATCAGCTTTGACGATGATCCACTGCGAGCCGAGTTGTCTCCAGCTAAAGAAGGCACCAGCGTAAAGATAGGCAAGTCCATGGTCGAACAAGGCAATTAGCTTGAAGTCTGCGTAATTCGCATGTCGTGTGGGCACTTGGCAGATTACAATCTTCTGCAAAATAAGGTCCGTCCAACTGATGTAGTAATCTAGATGACTTGGACCGCGATGGTAATACTCTATATAATCCAACGGAGGAAGGATAATCTCATGGGACGTCTAGAAGTTCACGAGCACCAACTTTTTACCGTCTTCTCTGAAAGGCAGCCATCCAGTGGGAGTTCATGCCGACCCAGTACATACCTGCCAAGAAGTTTCGGGCGATGATGATCGGATTGATGTCGAGGGAAATGATATACGGCGACCCACTACATACCTGCAAAGAAGTTTCGGCTAATGGAGATCGGATTGAAGTCGAGGGGCATCATGCACGCCTCCGTATCATGGTGATCCAATCTCGCAAGACCAGATAGCAGCAAGCAGGGTGTCTTGAAAAGCTTAGGCCTCACTTCGACGATGGCCGTGTGCATGTCCCTCGAGCATGCAGCCAGCCGCAGGGCGCTCAACATATCCATACACGAACAACAGAGGTCGAGGATGTCACTGGGGAGATTGTTCCAATCGCGGCTCATATGGATGCTGCGCGGTTCGCGTTCGGCCATGGTGGAGTTTGGAAGGGGGCTTGATTTACGGGGGAGCAGGATGTCGGTGCTGGAGCGGCTAGCGAGGGAATAGTGGTACTAGGGGAGGCGAGTGAGGCAACGGTACACGGGGGCACAGTGAGATGGAGACGGAGACGGAGATGGAGATGGAGTGGTGCTATGGGAGCGGAGAGGGAGACGAGGCGAGGCGCCAATGTGTTGTACAGCGGCGGTGACAGACTGCACAGTGCACAGGGTGAGGCTGACTTTGGTAACCCGAACACGCCGCCTGGACTAGTGTCAGGCGCAGGGTGTTGTCACTTCACTGTGAGGACCGGATGAATAGTATTTTGACCATCAAGTTTACTCCCTCCGTCTAGGTGAGTAAGTCATCTTAGGTTGTGCACCGTGACCAAGGAGGAGGGGAAAACGTGAGACCTTAATGTTTATTTGCTAATTAATAGCATTGCATGCAATGAACTAACCACTGCATGTTGTGTTTGGTAGTCTCAAGTCATTAAAAGCTTGGACACCCCTCATCTCTTATTGGTTGATATGTCAAGAACAAGAAACGAGATAGAAATTAATGCACCGCGCCTAAGTGTTTTGGGATTATTTGGTTTTCGTAAGATGACTTACACACCTAGACGGAGGGAGTACCACAGTTGTACTACTACTACTAGTAGTAGTAGGAACATGAGTACTCCAGTATTGTATAGTGGAAATAGGTCTCCCGTGCTAGCATGCCTGTTCACTTCATCGTTCAGGTATCATCCATATTGCGAGCAGAACCAAATTCTTGTGCATGCCCAATCAATGCCCTGCCGCGATGCATGCAGTGGTCATTCTAGTGCATCAAGGACAGCATGCAGATCTTTCCACACTTGAGAAGAGGAAAAATGGAACGGTAGAACGCGGCAGCAGAGGAAGAGAACGCTAGCTAACGAGGCTGGGAAGGGATCGAGCAGGAAGTTAATGCTCCACGCCTAAAGGTTTTGGGAAAACCTGATTTTCATAAGGTGACTTATACTCACCTAAACGGAGGGAGTATTCCTTAACCAGGGAATGTTGTGTCTCCCACTCACGCGCTCAAAAAAACTACGACACATTTTTTTATCTGTTTGCATAGGTCCCACCTATCAGGAAGGATGGGCACGTACACGAACAGGTACGACTCATCAGCCTACCCGCATAGCCTTTTCGTTTAGTCTACCTAGCCGTCTAATCAACTGCGTGCACGCCACTTCTCCCATTTACTTATCCATCGGCAACCGATTCTCCTCGACTTCTTCACCTCTCCTTTGTCTTCATTTGCATCCAAACCCCACTGCGTTCACATTGTTTTAACCTCTTTAAATAATCATCTACTACTTCAGTTAGACTAGCCATCTAATCCTAATTTTCCAAACCATAGCCCTCCGTTCCAGCGGTTCCAAATGGCGAAAGAGATCGAGATGCAGGTTTTTAGCGTCCAACATGTCCTCGTCGAAGGCTCGATGCGCATAGTTGCCACCGTCACCGTCCACCCAAGGGTTGTTCGGCAGTGGATCAACAATGTATCCAACTCCCTCGAAAAGGTAGAGACGAGGGTCATCGGTCTCGACGCAGAGTACACGGAGCGTGCCCCTGGGAAGATCCAGCGCGCCGCCGTCCTTCAGCTGTGCCTCGAAGATGATGTTTTGGTGTACCACATCATACACTCGCCCTCCATACCAGGTGAGCTTCACGATTTCTTGTCTCGGGAGGACGTATACTTCTGTGGGGCAGCCATCGAAGGGGACAAACAGAAGCTGGAGCCGTACAACCTTGATTTGAAAAGCATCGCTGACCTACAAACCAGAATCAAAATTCCTGTAGAAGATTGTGATAAACAAACACCATCCCTATTCAACGTAGCAAATTTTGTGCTCGGTACAAATCTTCAGAAGGGTGACGAGACGGTGGCATTAAGGTCGTCTGGATGGGAGAATTATCCCTTGACGTACGAGCGGATAAAATATGCTGCCCTCGATGCCCGTGTGAGTTTTGAGATAGCTGCAAGGTCCAAAGAGCTTGTTGCGAAGCCGTCTCCCACAGAGAATGAGAACAAGAAGAAGAAGAAGAATAAGAAGAAGAAGAAAAGGCTGCACCAGCAGGAGGGCATTATGGATGGATGAACTATTTCATCTCTTGTAAAAAAAATATTCCCTCTCGGTGTATATTGATATAGATGGACTATTTCGATGGTGTGCATGTCTTTGGAACAGAGTAGTAGCGTGGGTCCGCTTGACTATAAGGAACTATTTATCCGCATATATAGCTTTCTCTGCTACTCCTTCCAGTGATCGGTATGCAATGCATGTGTCCGTAGACATGACAGCTTGTCCATGGAAGTTCAACTACGGCGACCATCACGTTTCATCTCGCGATTCCCACGACGCCTCTCCAACCCACGGCACCACGCCCCCCGACGTGCGCCTCACCCCTCTCGTCCGCACCGCCCCTCTGCCTTTGTGTGCATGACATGTGGGCCACCTAAAATGCGGCGAGCATCAAGTTTCTAGCACAGCCACCCGCGATTCCCACGATGCCGCTCGAACCCATGAAACCACACGTCCCCCGACCTGCGGCTCACCCCTCTGCCTATGGGAGCATTACATGTGGACCAGTCACCTATCGGGTCCACATGTTATTGACTCAAAGGTAGGTGTAGTAAGGCGCTGAAGCTCAGTCCCGACGGCCCTGAGAGGGAAATGTAACTCCCGCGCCAGGGCTTGTGGTGCTCCCGCAGCACGAACTCGTGCCAAACTCGAGATTTGTTTCTTTACTATACATGCACGCAACGATTTAATGGACATTGTAATCTCAACATGTGATGGGGAGCTCTAAATTTGAATTTGAAACTTATAAAACGAAAAGATTCAAAACAAATAAACTGGGAGAGAGGGAGTATATCGTAGGATGTGTCCCATACAAAATAAGTCCCCTGGTTTGTCACCGCGAAGATGCGGTTAGAAAGGAGCACAACGTCTTCCTACTCGTACGGCAACAAATCGACCGCAGACAGCATGGTCCGCCTTTGACTGCCATGTGCAAGGTTCGTGCATCTTATTCAATCTCACGGTGGTTCCATCGTACCAATTCATGCGGTGGCCCGTTGCATGGCTGATCCCAATGTTGGACAAAGGTTCTACGGGAACGGTGTCACCGTTGTAAATGTTGTGCAAATTGATGTTGGTACCCTCCCGTACATATGCAAGCCAATCTCCACTCGCACCGAGCCTAACCTATGAAACAGCGGGCAGGGGGAGAATTAGGAAATGGACAGGGAAGTAGTCTTTAGAATGCATTTACTATGTGATCAAACTCATCTTACCTTCTCAGCGGAGGAAATCCAAGTGCCCCTGAACGTCGACATCTCAAGGGGCGTCAACTTGCAACTACGGCCACGCCGCGCTGGAGAGACCCCCAACGAAACATCCTCGTGCATTCCACGGAACATCAAGATGCATTTGTATGAGTAGTTTATCTTGTGAGAGAAAAGGATGAACGAGGGAAGGCCTCTAGAGATAGAGATGGACACTACTACTACCAATGTGCTGGCCTGTGCGTTGCAATGGATCCAAAGTAGTAGAATAATACTTGTTCACGTGCTTGAAATATAAACACTCTAGTTTTGATATACATGTGTCAGCAGACATGACAGCTTGTCCATGGAAGTTGAACCACGGCGACCATCACGTTTCTTGTTTCTACCACTGCCACACCCACACGCGATTCCCACGACGCCGCTCCAACCCACGGCACGACGTCCCCCGACGTGGACATGGATCCTCTGACATGGCTATCACTGCCTTGCCCTGCCTTTCCTTCGCTGACAAGTGGGACCCACGCTTATGGGTCCCACATGTCAGTGACAGAATGGTAGGATTGTTCGCGTCAGGGGATCCTCATCCCCCCGACGTGCCCCTCATCCCTCTCGGCCCCACCGCTCTTCTGCCTTTGTGTGCATGACATGCGGGCCAGCTGAACTGCGGCGGCCATCAACTTTCTACCACAGACACACCCGATTGGACGCGGTTTGCCTGCTCCGCTGCTGTGCTCCGATCCGTACTCCCGCACCATCGAATTTTCATCCAACGGTTGTGACACATTTCGTCCCGGGCATCAATCCTCAGCTGGAGTACTTATGTACTACAGGTAGTACCCGCCGGTGTGGCCATCTACGCCTCGTAACGCCCCGACGCCCAGCTGTGGCACCCTCGCCACGGCCACGCCACCACCGGCCGGTTCATCTCGAACGAGTGAGTCGCGAACCACGCCACCACCATGAGAATGACATGTGGGCCAGCCGCATTTAAGGTCCGCACGTCATTGACTCATAGGCCGAGCACTAAGCCACTGAAGTTCGGTCCCGTGGGCCCCGAGAGGGAAATGTAACTCCTGCGGCAGGCTTTGTGGTGCTCCCGCAGTACGAGCTCGTGCCAAAACTGGAATTTGTTTCTTACTACTACCAACTAGTACTAGTAAGGTACACGTGCATTGCACGCATGAGATTCTGGTGGTTTATGCATTATGCTTCTACATGTGGAGCTTTCTGGATTCTAACATGTGGCAAAATCTGGTGGAATGTAAGGTTAGGCAAGTTTGATTAACTTAGGTGAGTGTTTGGTTCAAGCCACACCTTAGGCAAGCCACACTAAGGCCCCACATGAGATACACACAAAGAATGTGGCAAGATTCCCTTAGGCCTGCCAACTTGTGGCTCTCATTTTGAAGAACTAATAACTTTGCCTAAGCTTAGTTGTGGCAAAGTTAGTCATGAATTAAGCTCAACCATGGAGTCTTCTAGATTATACATGTGGCAGAATCTGGTGGATGATATCCAACCGCCAGTAGTGCTCGGATTTGCCATCTTTGTACCGTCGGATTGGCTTCATCCAACGACCAACTTTCAAAGTTTTTCACACACTATATAGGGGGTATAGATATAGATGTGCCGGTATGTTGCAATGGATCCAAAGTATATCTATTTAGTGGAGTGCACTCTAAACACATTATCTATTTATTTTTCTCTAACCTTCCGTAGCCATGCAACCAAGCCACATAAGCTTCATGGGTGGCCCCCACATCATATTATTCATACTACGTTGATTGAAAAAAAGATAAATCACCCAAAACAAGATCTTCCCGTTTTTTGTTCCTACGATGTTGTGCCGTGCACGTACCTACTAGTTGTATAGTGGTAGTACTAGTAATATAGTATTACGAGTACAAACTTGGTACTAGTAGGAGTATTACTAGTACGGAATGCTCTTACTCTATCAACGAGCCCCGTTTGACACCAAATTTCTTGGCTTCCGTGCTACAGCTAGATCTTCCCCTCGTTTCTGTTTTCCAACCCGGCGGCGGGCGGGGTGTCGGTTTGCTCAACAGCGGTCCCACATGAAAGTGAAAATGCTAGGCAACACGCCTTCCCTAAGCTATGTGTCGTGCCGGACGGGCCGTGTTGTACTCCCGGTTCCCGGGCGTGTGGGGGTGCGACGCGAACGCGGCAGGCCTTTTCCTTTTACCAGCAATGTGCCCGTGCATTGCGACGGATCCAAAGTAGTAGAATAGTAGTATTTGTTCACAAACTTGAAAGAAATCACTATTGTTTTGATATACTCCTGATATATTACTCCCTCTGTACCTAAATATTTGTCTTTTTTGAGATTTCAAATGGACTATCACATACGGATTATATAGACATATTCTAGTGTTTCTAGCAAGATGCCCGCGCGTTGCACGAAGTTGATGGAAAAGGTAAGCACAACTTATAAATTGACGGATGGAGTACTAGTTACAGTGATGCATATAATTAAGCAAAGGGATCGCACATGTCGGTATTGACTGGAACGAGAATGCAACAGCACAATAAGAATTAAGGCCACGATGATGTGATCGCAGTGGTGGTTACAGAAGGCAAGAAGAAAGATGGATCCACGAACGTACGACCTCCTCCTCCTCCTCAACTTAGTGCGCCGGGCCACCGACCGGCGGCTAAGGAGCGGCGGCTTTTGTGGCGAGGTCGAGGTGCTTCTCAGCAAAGGCATCCAAGGCTTCCAGCCGGTTGAGGAAGGCCAACGTCGTAGCGTCCTCACTGGCCTTGTAGATACCTATGTACACGATTTTCTCGTACACGTGGATGTGTAGGTCGACGAATTCTTGCAGGGCGAGGCGCCTCGCGGCGAGCGCGACCTCCAGGTGGACATTCTTCGTGGCGTCGGCGGGCAGTCGCAGGGCCACCAGTGCTTGAAAGAGGTTCCGACCATGGAGGCCGATTAGGGTGGCAGGCAATGAGGAGCCCGGGTGCGCGGGCTGGAGGAGTACGGCGATGTCGTCTGCGAGCTTCTTGAGGACGGTGAACTTGTTGCTGGTGGCAACGATCATCTGGTCCAACTGAGAGTCGTAGTTGGCGTCGACGGCGGCCATCCACCAGCCGGTCTCCAACACCGTCTGGAGACGATCCTCGGCGCCATGCCGCAGGCCGGCGTCGTGGACCATCTGGCGCAGCCGCTGGCCGCTCACACGCATCGCCACCATGGGTCTGGAGTGAGCTCTTTTGCGCTTAGTGTAGGTGCTTAGGCAAATGCTTCGGTGCGTACGATGTGGTAGATGCATTGGAATGGAGGGGCGCCTTTATATGAGGGCAATGAGGGCAAACTGTGTTGCATTCACATCGTGCATCCTCTTTTCCCGGACCTCCTCCCATTACTTCCCTCATGCATTAATTGAAGGAGGATGCATTGGCCGTTCAACATATCGGGAACCGCTACTCCCTCCCTCGTCTGCATTAAAGCCATATCGGGAACTGCGCCGCCCACTGTCAAATCGAATAGTCCCTCCGTCTAGGTGAGTATTAAGTCATCTTATGAAAACCAAATAGTAAACACATAGGCGTGGTGCATTAACTCTCACGTTGTTTCTTATTTTTTGACATAAATAGAGGAATCAACCAAGAAGAGATGTGGGGCTTGTATGCTTTTAATGACTTGAGACTATCAAACATGACATGCAGTGGTCAGTTCGTTGCACAAGAACAAATACAACCCATGTCAGCACACACACATCTTATATAGCATCACATCCAATGGCTATAAAAGATGAATGAGACCAAATTATATCTCATCTAGATGAGTTCTAGCAAAACTGTATTAATAATACTTAGTACTCCTGCGCCATGTATCATATATTAGTATAATGTAGTACTTTATTTATTGCCATGTATGACACATAGTACTCAACTCTCTCTCTTTCTTCATTTAATTCTATGACACCTCATCAAAATTGCTAAGGCTAGTACCATTACAACCAGCCTTAGCAAATACTAAACATTAAGTTCTCTCATTTTCCTCTCCACCTTGGTCACCTAGACGGAGGGAGTATACTGCGCGGGCTTTTCCTGCGTGGTAGGCGGGGCAGTTCCGCCTAGTCGGTTCGACAGAGACGCGAGAAGACGAGGGAGTAGGCTGCTGCAAACGTAGGGCTGTGTGATTTGACAACGAGCTACTGCTGGACAGGTGGGACCCGTGATTTGACTTGCCATTATCATTTTAACTGTGGCGCTACGACCGGCGTGAGTCTCCCGATTCCTGACCACCTCCATACAGGTGCCTCTCCCAATGCTCCACCATGTAGTAGAGGCTGGCTCTTGCATGAGAGCCCACTTCTCCAGTTTTTCCTTGCCTCTCTTTGTTAGAAATATGCCCTAGAGGCAATAATAAATGGTTATTATTATATTTCTTTGTTCATGATAATTGTCTATTGTTCATGCTATAATTGTGTTATCCGGAAATCGTAATACATGTGTGAATACATAGACCACAACATGTCCCTAGTAAGCCTCTAGTTGACTAGCTTGTTGATCAAGAGATAGTCATGGTTTCCTGACTATGGACATTGGATGTCGTTGATAACGGGATCACATCATTAGGAGAATGATGTGATGGACAAGACCCAATCCTAAGCATAGCATAAAAGATCGTGTAGTTTCGTTTGCTAGAGCTTTTCCAATGTCAAGTATCTTTTCCTTAGACCATGAGATCGTGCAACTCCCGGATACCGTAGGAGTGCTTTGGGTGTGCCAAACATCACAACGTAACTGGGTGACTATAAAGGTGCACTACGGGTATCTCCGAAAGTGTCTGTTGGGTTGGCACGGATCGAGACTGGGATTTGTCACTCCGTGTGACGGAGAGGTATCTCTGGGCCCACTCGGTAATGCATCATCATAATGAGCTCAATGTGACTAAGGCGTTAGTCACGGGATCATGCATTACGGTACGAGTAAAGAGACTTGCCGGTAACGAGATTGAACAAGGTATTGGGATACCGACGATCGAATCTCGGGCAAGTAACATACCGATTGACAAAGGGAATTGTATACGGGATTGATTGAATCCTCGACATCGTGGTTCATCCGATGAGATCATCGTGGAACATGTGGGAGCCAACATGGGTATCCAGATCCCGTTGTTGGTTATTGACCGGAGAGGCGTCTCGGTCATGTCTGCATGTCTCCCGAACCCGTAGGGTCTACACACTTAAGGTTCGGTGACGCTAGGGTTGTAGAGATATGAGTATGCGGAAACCCAAAAGTTGTTCGGAGTCCCGGATGAGATCCCGGACGTCACGAGGAGTTCCGGAATGGTCCGGAGGTGAAGAATTATATATAGGAAGTCAAGTTTCGGCCACCGGGAAAGTTTCGGGGGTTATCGGTATTGTACCGGGACCACCGGAAGGGTCCCGGGGGTCCATCGGGTGGGGCCACCTATCCCGGAGGGCCCCATGGGCTGAAGTGGGAAGGGAACCAGCCCCTAGTGGGCTGGGGCGCCCCCCATGGGCCTCCCCCTGCGCCTAGGGTTGGAAACCCTAGGGTGGGGGGGGCGCCCCACTTGACTTGGGGGGTAAGTTACCCCCCTGGCCGCCGCCCCCCCATCCAGATGGTATCCTGGCCGCCGCCCCCCCTCCCAGGGGGCCTATATAAAGGGGGGAGGGAGGGCAGTAGCATTACAGCCTTGGGCGCCTCCCTCCTCCCCTGCTACACCTCTATCTCTCGTAGAAGCTCGGCGAAGCCCTGCCGACATCCCGCTACATCCACCACCACGCTGTCGTGCTGCTGGATCTCCATCAACCTCTCCTTCCCCCTTGCTGGATCAAGAAGGAGGAGACGTCGCTGCACCGTACGTGTGTTGAACGCGGAGGTGCCGTCCGTTCGGCACTCGGTCATCGGTGATTTGAATCATGGCGAGTACGACTCCGTCAACAACGTTCATTGGAACGCTTCCGCTCGCGATCTACAAGGGTATGTAGATGCACTCCTTTCCCTTCATTGCTAGTATACTCCATAGATGGATCTTGGTGAGCGTAGGAAAATTTTAAAATTATGCTACGATCTACACAGTGGCATCATGAGCCAGGCCTATGCGTAGTTACTATGCACGAGTAGAACACAAAGCAGTTGTGGGCGTTGATGTTGCCAATTCTTCTTGCCGCTACTAGTCGTATCTTGTTTCGGCGGTATTGTGGGATGAAGCGGCCCGGACCGACCTTACACGTACGCTTACGTGAGACAGGTTCCACCGACTGACATGCACTAGTTGCATAAGGTGGCTAGCGGGTGTCTGTCTCTCCTACTTTAGTCGGAACGGATTCGATGAAAAGGGTCCTTATGAAGGGTAAATAGAAATTGGCAAATCACGTTGTGGTCATACGTAGGTAAGAAACGTTCTTGCTAGAAACCTACAAACCACGTAAAAACTTGCAACAACAATTAGAGGACGTCTAACTTGTTTTTGCAGCAAGTGCTATGTGATGTGATATGGCCAGAAGATGTGATGAATGATATATGTGATGTATGAGATTGATCATATTCTTGTAATAGGAATCACGACTTGCATGTCGATGAGTATGACAACCGGCAGGAGCCATAGGAGTTGTCTTTATTATTTTGTATGACCTGCGTGTCATTGAATAACGCCATGTAAATTACTTTACTTTGTTGCTAAACGCGTTAGCCATAGAAGTAGAAGTAATCGTTGGCGTGACGACTTCATGAAGACACAATGATGGAGATCATGATGATGGAGATCATGGTGTCATGCCGGTGACGAAGATGATCATGGTGCCCCGAAGATGGAGATCAAAGGAGCATAATGATATTGGCCATATCATGTCACTATTTGATTGCATGTGATGTTTATCATGTTTTGCATCTTATTTGCTTAGAACGACGGTAGTAAGTAAGATGATCCCTTATGATAATTTCAAGAAAAGTGTTCCCCCTAACTGTGCACCGTTGCGAAGGTTCGTTGTTTCGAAGCACCACGTGATGATCGGGTGTGATAGATTCTAACGTTCGAATACAACGGGTGTTGACGAGCCTAGCATGTACAGACATGGCCTCGGAACACACGCAATACACTTAGGTTGACTTGACGAGCCTAGCATGTACAGACATGGCCTCGGAACACGGAGGACCGAAAGGTCGAGCATGGGTCGTATAGAAGATACGATCAACATGGAGATGTTCACCGATCTTGACTAGTCCGTCTCACGTGATGATCGGACACGGCCTAGTTAACTCGGATCATGTTTCACTTAGATGACTAGAGGGATGTCTATCTGAGTGGGAGTTCATTGAGTAATTTGATTAGATGAACTTAATTATCATGAACTTAGTCTAAAATCTTTACACTATGTCTTGTAGATCAAATGGCCCACGTTGTCCTCAATTTCAACGCGTTCCTAGAGAAAACCAAGCTGAAAGATGATGGCAGCAACTATACGGACTGGGTCCGGAACCTAAGGATCATCCTCATAGCAGCCAAGAAAGATTATGTCTTAGAAGCACCGCTAGGTGAAGCACCAATCCCAGAGAACCAAGACATTATGAACGCTTGGCAGCAGCGTGCTGATGATTACTCCCTCGTTCAGTGCGGCATGCTTTATAGCTTAGAACCGGGTCTCCAAAAGCGTTTTGAGAAACATGGAGCATATGAGATGTTCGAGGAGCTGAAAATGGTTTTCCAAGCTCATGCCCGGGTCGAGAGATATGAAGTCTCCGACAAGTTCTTCAGCTGTAAAATGGAGGAGAATAGTTCTGTTAGTGAGCACATACTCAGAATGTCTGGGTTGCACAACCGCTTGTCTCAGCTGGGAGTTAATCTCCCGGATGATGCGGTCATTGACAGAATCCTTCAGTCGCTTCCACCAAGCTACAAGAGCTTTGTGATGAACTTCAATATGCAGGGGATGGAAAAGACCATTCCCGAGGTATATTCAATGCTGAAATCAGCGGAGGTGGAGATCAGAAAAGAACATCAAGTGTTGATGGTGAATAAAACCACTAAGTTCAAGAAGGGCAAGGGTAAGAAGAACTTCAAGAAGGACGGCAAGGGAGTTGCCGCGCCCGGTAAGCCAGTTACTGGGAAGAAGTCAAAGAATGGACCCAAGCCTGAAACTGAGTGCTTTTATTGCAAGGGAAGTGGTCACTGGAAGCGGAACTGCCCCAAATACTTAGCGCACAAGAAGGCCGGCAACACCAAAGGTATATGTGATATACATGTAATTGATGTGTACCTTACCAGTACTCGTAGTAGCTCCTGGGTATTTGATACCGGTGCGGTTGCTCATATTTGTAACTCAAAACAGGAACTGCGGAATAAACGGAGACTGGCGAAGGACGAGGTGACGATGCGCGTCGGGAATGGTTCCAAGGTCGATGTGATCGCCGTCGGCACGCTACCTCTGCATCTACCTACGGGATTAGTTTTAAACCTCAATAATTGTTATTTAGTGCCAGCTTTGAGCATGAACATTGTATCTGGATCTCGTTTAATTCGAGATGTCTACTCATTTAAATCCGAGAATAATGGTTGTTCTATTTATATGAGAGATATGTTTTATGGTCATGCCCCACTGGTTAATGGTTTATTCTTGATGAATCTCGAACGTGATGTTACATATATTCATAGTGTGAATACCAAAAGATGTAAAGTTGATAACGATAGTCCCACATACTTGTGGCACTGCCGCCTTGGTCACATTGGTGTCAAGCGCATGAAGAAGCTCCATGCAGATGGACTTTTGGAGTCTCTTGATTACGAATCATTTGACACGTGCAAACCATGCCTCATGGGTAAGATGGCCAAGACTCCGTTCTCTGGAACAATGGAGCGAGCAACCAACTTATTGGAAATCATACATACCGATGTGTGCGGTCCAATGAATGTTGAGGCTCACGGAGGATATCGTTATGTTCTCACTCTCACTGATGACTTAAGTAGATATGGGTATGTCTACCTAATGAAACACAAGTCTGAAACCTTTGAAAAGTTCAAGGAATTTCAGAGTGAGGTTGAGAATCAACGTGACAGGAAAATAAAATTCTTACGATCAGATCGTGGTGGAGAATATTTAAGTCACGAGTTTGGTGCACACTTAAGGAAATGTGGAATAGTTTCACAACTCACGCCGCCTGGAACACCTCAGAGAAACGGTGTGTCCGAACGTCGTAATCGCACTCTATTGGATATGGTGCGATCTATGATGTCTCTTACCGATTTACCGCTCTCATTTTGGGGCTATGCTTTAGAGACTGCCACATTCACTTTAAATAGGGCTCCGTCGAAATCCGTTGAGACGACACCGTATGAATTATGGTTTGGGAAGAAACCTAAGCTGTCGTTTCTAAAAGTTTGGGGATGCGATGCTTATGTCAAGAAACTTCAACCTGAAAAGCTCGAACCCAAGTCGGAAAAATGCGTCTTCATAGGATACCCTAAGGAAACTATTGGGTATACCTTCTACCTCAGATCCGAAGGCAAGATCTTCGTTGCCAAGAACGGGTCCTTTCTGGAGAAGGAGTTTCTCTCGAAAGAATTGAGTGGGAGGAAAGTGGAACTTGATGAGGTGATAGTCACCCCTTCCGTGCCGGAAAGTAGCGCAGCGCAGGAAGATGTTCCTGTGGTGCCTACACCGACTGGGGAGGAAGTTAATGATGATGATCATGAAACTTCGGATCAAGTTGCCACTGAACTTCGTAGGTCCACAAGGACACGTTCCGCACCAGAGTGGTACGGCAACCCTGTCCTGGAAATCATGTTGTTAGACAACGGTGAACCTTTGAACTATGAAGAAGCGATGGCGGGCCAGGATTCCGACAAATGGCTAGAAGCCATGAAATCCGAGATAGGATCCATGTATGAAAACGAAGTATGGACTTTGACTGACTTGCCCGATGATCGGGGAGCCATAGAAAACAAATGGATCTTTAAGAAGAAGACAGACGCGGATGGTAATGTGACCATCTATAAGGCTCGACTTGTCGCTAAGGGTTATCGACAAGTTCAAGGGGGTGACTACGATGAGACTTTCTCACCCGTAGCGAAGCTGAAGTCCGTCCGAATCATGTTAGCGATTGCCGCATACTATGATTATGAGATATGGCAGATGGACGTCAAAACGGCATTCCTTAATGGCTTCCTTAAGGAAGAGTTGTATATGATGCAGCCGGAAGGTTTTGTCGATCCTAAGAATGCTAACAAAGTATGCAAGCTCCAGCGCTCAATCTATGGGCTGAGATATGGCAGATGGACGTCAAAACGGCATTCCTTAATGGCTTCCTTAAGGAAGAGTTGTATATGATGCAGCCGGAAGGTTTTGTCGATCCTAAGAATGCTAACAAAGTATGCAAGCTCCAGCGCTCAATCTATGGGCTGGTGCAAGCATCTCGGAGTTGGAACATTCGCTTTGATGAGATGATCAAAGCGTTTGGGTTTACACAGACTTATGGAGAAGCCTGTGTTTACAAGAAAGTGAGTGGGAGCTCTGTAGCATTTCTCTTATTATATGTGGATGACATATTATTGATGGGAAATGATATAGAATTCTTGGAAAGTATAAAGGCCTATTTGAATAAGTGTTTTTCAATGAAGGACCTTGGAGAAGCTGCTTATATATTAGGCATCAAGATCTATAGAGATAGATCAAGACGCCTCATTGGTCTTTCACATAGTACATACCTTGACAAGATATTGAAGAAGTTCAATATGGATCAGTCCAAGAAGGGGTTCTTGCCTGTATTGCAAGGTGTGCAATTGAGCACGGCTCAATGCCCGACCACGGCAGAAGATAGAGAAAAGATGAGTGTCATCCCCTATGCCTCGGCCATAGGGTCTATTATGTATGCCATGCTGTGTACCAGACCTGATGTAAACCTTGCCGTAAGTTTGGTAGGAAGGTACCAAAGTAATCCCGGCATGGAACACTGGACAGCGGTCAAGAGTATCCTGAAGTACCTGAAGAGGACTAAGGATATGTTTCTCGTTTATGGAGGTGACGAAGAGCTCGTCGTAAAGGGTTACGTCGACGCTAGCTTCGACACAGATCTGGATGACTCGAAGTCACAAACCGGATACGTGTATATTTTGAATGGAGGAGCAGTAAGCTGGTGCAGTTGCAAGCAAAGCGTCGTGGCGGGATCTACATGTGAAGCGGGGTACATGGCGGCCTCGGAGGCAGCACAGGAAGCAGACTGGATGAAGGAGTTCATTACCGACCTAGGGGTGATTCCCAATGCGTCGGGCCCGATGACTCTCTTCTGTGACAACACTGGAGCCATTGCCCTTGCAAAGGAGCCCAGGTTTCACGGGAAGACCAGGCATATCAAGCGTCGCTTCAACTCCATTCGTGAAAGTGTTCAAAATGGAGACATAGATATTTGTAAAGTACATACGGACCTGAATGTAGCAGATCCGTTGACTAAACCTCTCCCTAGAGCAAAACATGATCAACACCAGGACGCAATGGGTGTTCGATTCATCACAATGTAACTAGATTATTGACTCTAGTGCAAGTCGGAGACTGTTAGAAATATGCCCTAGAGGCAATAATAAATGGTTATTATTATATTTCTTTGTTCATGATAATTGTCTATTGTTCATGCTATAATTGTGTTATCCGGAAATCGTAATACATGTGTGAATACATAGACCACAACATGTCCCTAGTAAGCCTCTAGTTGACTAGCTTGTTGATCAAGAGATAGTCATGGTTTCCTGACTATGGACATTGGATGTCGTTGATAACGGGATCACATCATTAGGAGAATGATGTGATGGACAAGACCCAATCCTAAGCATAGCATAAAAGATCGTGTAGTTTCGTTTGCTAGAGCTTTTCCAATGTCAAGTATCTTTTCCTTAGACCATGAGATCGTGCAACTCCCGGATACCGTAGGAGTGCTTTGGGTGTGCCAAACGTCACAACGTAACTGGGTGACTATAAAGGTGCACTACGGGTATCTCCGAAAGTGTCTGTTGGGTTGGCACGGATCGAGACTGGGATTTGTCACTCCGTGTGACGGAGAGGTATCTCTGGGCCCACTCGGTAATGCATCATCAAAATGAGCTCAATGTGACTAAGGCGTTAGTCACGGGATCATGCATTACGGTACGAGTAAAGAGACTTGCCGGTAACAAGATTGAACAAGGTATTGGGATACCGACGATCGAATCTCGGGCAAGTAACATACCGATTGACAAAGGGAATTGTATACGGGATTGATTGAATCCTCAACATCGTGGTTCATCTGATGAGATCATCATGGAACATGTGGGAGCCAACATGGGTATCCAGATCCCGCTGTTGGTTATTGACCGGAGAGGCGTCTCGGTCATGTCTGCATGTCTCCCGAACCCGTAGGGTCTACACACTTAAGGTTCGGTGACGCTAGGGTTGTAGATATGAGTATGCGGAAACCCGAAAGTTGTTCGGAGTCCCGGATGAGATCCCGGATGTCACGAGGAGTTCCGGAATGGTCCGGAGGTGAAGAATTATATATAGGAAGTCAAGTTTCGGCCACCGGGAAAGTTTCGGGGGTTATCGGTATTGTACCGGGACCACCGGAAGGGTCCCGGGGGTCCACCGGGTGGGGCCACCTATCCTGGAGGGCCCCATGGGCTGAAGTGGGAAGGGAACAAGCCCCTAGTGGGCTGGGGCGCCCCCCATGGGCCTCCCCCCTGCGCCTAGGGTTGGAAACCCTAGGGTGAGGGGGTGCCCCACTTGACTTGGGGGGTAAGTTACCCCCCTGGCCGCCGCCCCCCATCCAGATGGGATCCTGGCCGGCGCCCCCCCTCCCAGGGGGCCTATATAAAGGGGGGGAGGGAGGGCAGTAGCATTACAGCCTTGGGCGCCTCCCTCCTCCCCTACTACACCTCTATCTCTCGT
This sequence comes from Aegilops tauschii subsp. strangulata, assembly GCF_002575655.3. Classification (NCBI taxonomy): domain Eukaryota; kingdom Viridiplantae; phylum Streptophyta; class Magnoliopsida; order Poales; family Poaceae; genus Aegilops; species Aegilops tauschii. The sequence continues at coordinate 352,255,736 of NC_053036.3, forward strand.
AGAAGCTCGGCGAAGCCCTGCCAACATCCCGCTACATCCACCACCACGCCGTCGTGCTGCTGGATCTCCATCAACCTCTCCTTCCCCCTTGCTGGATCAAGAAGGAGGAGACGTCGCTGCACCGTATGTGTGTTGAACGCGGAGGTGCCGTCCGTTCGGCACTCGGTCATCGGTGATTTGAATCACGGCGAGTACGACTCCGTCAACAACGTTCATTGGAACGCTTCCGCTCGCGATCTACAAGGGTATGTAGATGAACTCCTTTCCCTTCGTTGCTAGTATACTCCATAGATGGATCTTGGTGAGCGTAGGAAAAATTTAAAATTATGCTACGATTCCCAACACTCTTTCCTCCACATATGCAAAAATGCCATGTAAAGCGCACTATTGTACTTACTTGCTCCTACAGGTGCTTAAGCTTGCCACATAGGCATAAAGTCTGATGTGGAAAGTTAATCAAGAAGAGAGAGACTAGTTTGGTGACCCAAGGAAGAAACGGTGCTAAGCGCGTGTACCTAGGTGAAAAGACAATTTTGAGTCTATAGCTAATTAAATGAAGCAAACTTAGCAACACCATTTCATTGGAAGAGGTCACTCCTTGGCAAATGCAATAAATACTAGTACTCCCTGTGTCCCACAATATAAGAACGTTTTTGGCACTACACTAGTGTCAAAAACGTTCCTATATTATGGGACGGAGGGAGTACGAAGAAAGAGATAGAGACAAGTAAAAAAATAAATACACTTATAGCCAACCTTATAGCCAAAACCTTGTTGTAGTATGAGTGACTAAGTGATGACTATGTATGACATGCCAACATTAGATAGCCTAACGCACCGTGTTAAATCTCCAAGGGCGCGACCGCACGAGCGACGCGACGGTCGTGGTAGGCGCGACCACGATACGGGCTGCTCGCAGCCCTTGGATTTGAGATCAAACGGTCGCATGCTAAGTTGCTAAAAATTTGCAGAATAACCCTCCAGGATAGGATATTCACCCATAGGTCTAGAATCACGCCATGCAACCGTTCGATCTCAGATCCAAGGGCTCTCGGAAGCCCGTATCATGGGAGAATGGAAAGCCACTACCCTGCCGTTCGCACGCTGGTAGTTCGCTCCTACTCGTCCCCGCACGTCCTTCAATACTACGGTGGTTCGCTCCTAGTCGTCTCGTCCATTCACATTACGGCAGTTCCACTAATCCTAACCCTCCTCCCAAATCCATGGCGTCCCAAATCTCCCCGATCGGCGGTGAGTACAAGGTTAGAACCATCACCGGCGATGAGTTCGACGTCATCTACACCCGTTCTTCCGCGACGGTGAAAGGATGCCTTTCTTGCTTCAGACGCATGTTCGAAGACTCAGATGATGAGTGGGTCGCTGGGATAGATGTTGAGTACACCACAGTCCTGGGACGAGAAAAAGATCTAAAGGACGAAGAGAGGAAGAAGCCCGCTGTGATCCAGGTTTGCGTGCATGACTTATGCTTGGTCTACCACATATGCCATGCCGACGTTGAGTGCCATGATTTTAAGGACTTCCTCGAGAGCAACCTAGTCAAATTCGTTACTGTAGACTTTGGTAACGACAAAGAAGTCCTGCGTCGGATAGGCCTCGTTGTAGGCAACACCTTCGACCTCCAGAAGAATCAGTTGGTGTCCTCTCGTCAGCCTTCAATGCTGACCCTGGCAGGAGCCATGGTTCATCCTTCGTACGGTAAACTGGAGAAACCTCCATACACGTTTCATCGTCATGCATGGCAGCGGAATGTACTAGATATAGGCCACATCCACTACGCTGCAATGGATGGCTACCTTTGCTTCAATATCTACAAGGGTTGGATGAAGAGCAACAGCCAAGTGTGCGGTTCAAGCAAAGAAGTATCGGCCAAGAGGAAGAGGACAAGGATGAAGTTGAGGACGTGGACGAGGACTCCGAGTAAGGTGGCAGTGTCGTTGCTCATGGTGGTTCTAATGCAGTGTCTACCGGAATAGTTGCAAAGTTTAATTTCAGGTGTGCTTAATTTAATTTGAGGGGTGTGTTGTGCTGAGCCCCCAGCAGAACTATGTTATGTTTCTTCTTGTTACTTTAACTCTTCAGTACGTACATACTAGTATTTCTTACATTTCATCTTTTAGTTGGTATAGTACTACCACTCGTTTCTTCACATTATATACGTACAATATATATGGCCAACATCATATAGCCAGTAGTTTAGTTGTGAAAGAATTTCAGGGTGCTTAGTTTTGTCAAAGAATTCCAGGGTGCTTAGTTTTATTTGAGGGGTGGGTTGTGCACTTGTGCTGGACACCATTATTGTGACAAGCCTTTTTAATAGTACTATATGCATAATTTGGCGACGAGCGCTCTCTATATGTACCACCTTTTTTTTAATTTCAAGTTTTGCTCCATGGCGCAATCCATCGATACTACTACTGTACAAAAGTGGAGTATATACATTTTTTAAAAGGCTAGAGGGCGGGGCAGTCTAGCTCGGTCGGTTTCACGAGAGGCGAGGGCCTTTGTGATTTGACGGCTCATTACTGCTGTCAAATCGAATAGTACTGCGCCGCCCGCTGCACGCCCGGCGCCTCCATTAAACCCCTCCATTAAACCCGCATGCAAACTGAGAATCCTACTCCTGCCACACGTCCGTTCATGAGCGGGCCGGAATTAAACGCAACACCGGCCGAGCTCCTCCCGTCCGCCCTCAGTTTAAACGAGGCCAGACACCGGCCAAGCTCCTACCGTCCGCCCTCTATTTACACGAGGCCAGACAGACAGCGGGCAAGAATCGCACCCCTCCGCCGCTCCCCCATCTCCTCCTTCACCATTTTCTCCACTCTTCCGATGGCTTCCGATGAGCTGTTCTCCGGCATATTACCCGGCTGGGTGGCCCGCCGAGCCCTCCGGATACGGGCGAGGCCGCTCGGTGCTTCACCAACCTCGCTTGGCCCGACGGAGCCAGTTGCCGCCCCAAGCAGGCGCGTGGTTCAGCAACTCGCCGCTCCAGTTCAGCTCGATGAGGAGTGGCGAGTTGCTCCACGCCGGCACGGCAGCTAGCACGCCGGTACAGGCGCCGTCGCTGCCGCGTCGTACCGCGCCACCAGTGTCTGCGGTGGCCGCGCCTCCCGTGTCTGTGGGCGCGCCTCCCGTGCCTGCGGCAGCGCCATGCAGGCAGAGACAGAAGCCGGGTGCGTGGAGAGCGACGAGTCGGTGGCCAGCTTCTCCGTGTCCGCCGCCATCATCGAGGAGAAGTAGAACACGGGAGGCTACCGCCACTTGGGACCCATGAAGGCCACCGCCGAGGCGACGACCGCGGATTCAGGTGGTTTCTTTGCTGCTTCGTCTCTTCCGAGGACCTTCATCGACCCCGCAAGTGTCTGACGGACATGAGGAAGACAAAGGGATCCGCGGGCGGCCATTTAGAACTAAAATAAGTCTAGATACATCCATTTCTAGGACAAGTATTTCCGGACGGAGGGAGTATTAGTTATATAAGAGAGCCGGATTGGCACCTCTTAGTTCATGTAAATGTAATGAAATCCATCATGTTTATATGAAGATCCGGCTTTTTTATACGAAATCCTTCATGCTTATATGAAATCAGTCCGTGTTTGCACGAATTTCATCTAGTTGGTTAGAGTTGTAAAAATGTATGCCGCTGGCGTTTGATGTCGTCCTCCGCTTAAGGAAGCGGGAGGAAATTTGCCGGCTCCCGTTGGAGATGCTCTTTATGCTGGAAATAATAGAGTGACATCCAATCCATTTGAGTTAATTGCCTGTATGATTGTCCCTCTATAAAAAGTTAATTGCATGTACAGTGTACACGTGACTTGCAGGGTGGCTACAGCTTCGTACAGAAAGTTAAAAAGAAACAAGTCCATCCTTAATCTTGTATTCTAAGTACTCTGTGGGTTCCACTGTCAGTACAGTAGCGAAAAAAGTATATATTAAATAAGTAGAGTAATATATAATATAAAAATATAAAGTTAAAAGACAGAATTTGAACTCATGTCATCGCGTTGCGAGCATCCGGCGCTAACCAGCCCAGCACATTTTTGTTGTAGACCATGCTGGAGATATATCTCCATGTCTACTCTTATATATACTCCATTCGTTCCTAAATATTTGTCTTTTTCAGATTTCAAATGGACTACCACATACGGATGTGTATGTAGACATATTTTAGAGTGTAGATTCACTCATTTTGCTCTGTATGTCTTTTCAGGAAGGGGTTAGATTTGTCCTTGATTTATTTATGAGGTATCCAGATGGCACTGCACCACCAAGAAAAGAGGGAAACATCAAAATTATGGACTACTTTTTTGAGTATGTTGGTAAGGTCCGGTCATAGTCACTTGTTGAAATCTCTAAAAAGACAAATACTCCCTCCGTCCGAAAATACTTTTCATCAAAATGGATAAAAGGAAATGTATCTAGACGTATTTTAGTTTTAGATACATCTCTTTTTATCCATTTTGATGACAAGTATTTTCGGACGGAGGGAGTAGAAAACAGAGTTGGTGATGATGGTGTGCGTGCCATCCTGCAATATAGGCCGTCGGATTTATATCTAACGGATAGGAAAGAAACTATGGCAATTTTGCAAAAATATACCCACACGTCTCTCCACGTTCGCAAATAAGGCCTTCCCTCGTTCAACCTTTTCTCTCACAAGATAAACTACTCATACAAATGCATCTTCATGTTCCGTGCAACGCACGGGCAGCTAGCTAATTTCTTTTAAAATAGTTGCTGCGATAATTGGGTTGAAGTGATATATTTTATGTCTGCCCCGAATGATTTCAGATTCACTAGTAGTAACAAAGAAAAGGTTGCCTTGTTAATTAACAGAAAACAGGGTGAAAACTATCACATGAGGCTGGTAAAAACAAGGCACACTGGGTTCAGCGTCATCGTCATTACAGCTGTGCGCGCGCGAGAAGTCTACATATCGAGGGGGCTACCGAGCGAGGCACCGAGACACAATGTTTGAGAGAGAAACCAATTGACAGATTATGATCAGATCGAGTTGTCACCTTTCTGCTGTCATTGTTGGGGGGAGGGAGAGAAAGACGTATCGAGAGTGTGCGCGGTAGGCACAGAGGCACAACTAGCGAGTGTGTGTGTGTGTGTGTGTGTGTGTTTGAAAGAGGAGTAGATAGATTATTATCAAGATCGATGTGCCACCCTACTCCTTCGGTGTCGGGTAGTGTGTGTGTGTGTGTATGTTTGAGAGAGAAGCCAGTCGATAGATTAGTATCAAGATCGAGGTGTCACCCTACTCCTTCGGTGTTGGGAAGTGTGGGTGTGTGTGGGGGGGTAGTGACACTCACATATCTCTACTCTTATAAAAAACAGAGTTGGTGATGATGGTGTTCCTGCCATCCTGCAATATAGGCCATCCGATTTATATCCGACGGACAGGAAGGAAATGATGGCAATTTTGCAAAAAGATACCCACACCCCTCTCCGCATTTGCAAATAAGGCATTCCCTCGTTCATTCTTTTCTCCCACAAGATAAACTTCTCATACAAATGCATCTTGATGTTCCGTGCAACGCATGGGCATCTTGCTAGTAGGGAGAAGGAGTTTGTGTGACACATATCTAGCTATATTAAGGGATAGGTAGATAGCATATGTGTGAGAGACATTATTATACTTTGAGACATTAGTGGATGTGGGTGGGCGGAATTAAAGGGGTGGGCGTGTTAGACATAGAGAGCGTGTGTGTTTCTGTGTAAGAGACTTGTAGGACGGGGTAGAAAGACGAATTTAACCCTGACGGAGGGAGAGAAATACACGAAGTGCGCGTGTGTGATTCCGATGCCCACAGGGAAATGAGATATGTATGCGTGTGAGAGAGATTGCACAATTCATTCACGTATCACTATCTAGCGATCGTGGACGTGCATCGCTTGAACATAAGTCAATATCTACTTCGTATCGTGGCCAAAGGTACAATATCGATTCAACGCTACAAAAATTGGACACTCACATATCACATTTTTTCTATTTAAATAAACCTTTTCAGTTGTGCATGCCAAAGTTACAGTGATGTTTCTTCAAACAACCAATGTAGCTATCATGTATATGCACCATTGTTACTCTTGCATTCAAATTCATTAGTCTTGGATGATTTAAGTTCTATTTTGAAGTAATATATGTAATATTCATATATGAATTCAACGGGTACGCAATTTATGAATGGAGGCTATGTAATCAGATGAGGTAACACTTTTAAGTAGCTGACTACAATATCCATTTCTTTTTGTGCGCCTCTACACTAACACGTCAATGCATTATGTTTAAAGTAAATAACCAATGGCACTAAATTATCTATTTACACGAGAAATACATAGGCTGAGCATTTGATCCCTTTTTTGTGAACGCGCCACTACACCCGTACGATTGGCCGCGCCCATGTGAACGTCCAAGTTATCTGCGCATCATCCCGAGTTATTGTCTTTTTTCTGGGGTGGACTTCACACCAGTTATTAACTGCTGACGCGTGCCCCATGTACACAGTCTAGCATGACCTTCCCGCTAGCACGGTCCAAAATTAGTTGAAACTGGATACGAATGATCCCGCGGGCGGCAAAATCTCCCGCCTCCTTCTAAAATTTCCGCCACCTTAGTCTTTAGCATGCGAAATCCCCCTTTTGTCCTTGGTGCACGGAGACAAAGTTACAATACCGCCCTCATCTACATGATAGGTCAGGGCTGCTTTGGTAACTTCCGGTTCCCCCACTACACGGCACCCCCATTTCCTCTCCCCCTCCCGCAAAAACGACTAACTCCACAGCACCAGAGCATCTTACATCACGTCGTCCGTACTTCATCGCCCTTTCTCCCCTCCCCTCTCGAAACCCTCGACTGCTCATCCACCGGCGTACCATAGCCCATTCACTGCCAGCGGCATCCACCTCGCCGGATCTGCTTCTGCGGCCGCATCTACCCCTCCCACCTCCCCTAGAAACAAGTAGACTGCTCATCCACCACTGTACCACAGCCCATTCAGTGCCGGCCTTGTCCACGGTGCCGGATCTGCTTCGCCGGTACTCTCATCAACCGCCGCGCATCTGCAGCGGCTCATTCGTACTCCCCACCGGAGACGCTTCGTCCACACCCCCCGGAGCTGCCCCACCGACGCCCCCGTCGACGGCCTCTGATCCTCTTCACCGACACCTTCCTCAACCCTACCAGAGCCGCTTCGCCGACACCTTCCTCAACCCTACCGGAGCCGCTTCGCCGACACCATCCTCAACCCTACCGGAGTAGCTTCGCCTATACCATTCTCAACCCTACCGCGGCCGCTTTGCCAACTCACAAGTCCACGGCCTCAGATCCGCTTCCTCGCACCCTCATCCAACCTACCGGAGCAGCTTCTGACGCCCCGTCCACGGCCGCAGATCCGCATCATCGACACCACCCTTAACCCAACCACCGGAGCAGCTTCTGACGCCCCGTCCACGGCTGCAGATCCGCATCGTTGACACCATCCTTAAACCAACCATCGGAGCAGCTTCTGACGCCCCGTCCATGGCCGCAGATCCGCATCGTCGACACCATCCTTAACCCAACCACCGGAGCAGCTTCTGACGCCCCGTCCACGGCCGCAGATCCGCGTCGTCGACACCATCCTTAACCCAACCACCGGAGCAGCTTCACCTACGCCCTCGTCCACGGCCACAGATCCGCTTCACCCACACCGTAGTCCACCCTACCGGGGCCGCTCCACAAACACCCTACTCGACGGTTCTAGATCTCCTTACCGGACCCCGACAGCCAGCGCAGCGTCATCACCCTCGACGTTTCTAACCTGATTCCCACCGTCTGGAGAGATGCCAAGCACCCGCCACGGCCTAGGTACTTGTCACCTTTAAACCCGTCCAGCATCACCTGCCCGATGTACTTCAAATATACTAACCGGTCGCTGTTACCTGTTATGCAGCTGGCAAAAACTACAAGGACGATGTTTCTTCTGGATCTAACAGCTTGGCCAACCAAGATCCTGGACTGAGGCATTGCTATGATCTTGTAAGCGCGTCTCTCTCTCTTGTATTGTTCTGTGCCTGCCAGGGTGCTTTGCTAGGATTTTCGACCAGTAATCCCTTTGTGCAGACAATGATTTCTACTACTGGCTTCTAAATTAGATATGTAGATGTCATACATGATACTACCTCGTACCTCCGTTCCTAAATATAAGTATTTCTAGAGATTCCACTATAGGCTACATACAGAGAAAAATGAGTGAATCTACACTCGAAAATGCATCTATATACATCTGTATGTGGTCCATACTGGAATCTCTACAAAGACATATATTTAGGAACAGGGGCAGTACATTACACAAAATCGTAGGTGGCATGTAGGAATTCCGGTGCACTACATTAGGCTCCCTTAGAGTGCCTGCTAGTCCAGCATACAGAGTCATGGCTAGTTTATGGTACGCACACAATCGTTAATTGCTGGTTTAAATATGCGCAAGGGATATGCAATGTAGTATCATGTAGAGATGTCTGAAATTAGCTGTGTCAACTTGCAGATAGGGTTACACAATGAAAAAGTACAAGATGTATGTGGCAATTTCATGGAACATCGCAAAAAAGGAGAGGCAGCGGTGAGCCTATACAGTGTGCTATGGTACATCACTCCTCCATTGCAATCAACGTGACATGTTATTTGTATGCCAGTTCTATTAGCCAAGTTTCTTAGGGACAGTTATTACGAGTTATCCTAAGAAAATAAGCACCTGTGAATATAAGCTCCATGTAATAAGCCAACCAGTTCTTTTCATTGCGTTTTCAGCTTATCTTTGGTATGATCAGTGGAAAGTCTAGATTGCATTATATTTTTTTCATTTTGCTGCCCATATGGAAATTAATTTGACTTGCAAACATCACAAATTGAACCCAGTGTAGTAATTAATATGATAGGAAAACAGACCATCACTATTTGCTCAAAATTCAAATACAAAGATACCATCTACTTGGCACAATCTACTTTGGTCAATGTTTTCCATAGAGATCCCATTGCCTAATTTAAACGAAGAATGCATGACCCACATTTAAATGAAGAACAATTATTTATTGAAATTCGATGGTCCAAGTGGCTGGTTATTATCGTATAGCAGCACCACCTGAAAGCATCATATAGTAGCAGCAGCTCATAGCAACTCATCATACAGCAGCAGCAGTCTGCAATTCATCATATACCAGCAGCAGCTCATAGCAATTCATCATATAGCAGCAGCAGGAGAAGCTCATAGCGATTCATCATATAGCAGTAGTAGGAGCAGCTCATAGCAATTCATCATATAGCAGCAACAGGAGTAGCTTGTAGCAACTCATCATATAGCAGCAGCTCATAGCAATTCATCATATAGCAGCAGCAGCAGCAACAGCTCATAGCAACTCATCATACAGCAGCAACAGCTCATAGCAATTCATCATATAGCAGCAGCAGGAGAAGCTCATAGCAATGCATCATATAGCAGCAGCAGAAGCAGCTCATAGCAATTCATCGTATAGTGGATCAGAATGAAAATTTGGCAAAAAACAAAGGAGATCCTCACCTTGTTGGATGAGCTCATCCTTCAACAGCACCTCAAGGCCATGGCCTGGGAGGAGGGGAGGGGGAATAAGGTGCCTTCTGCCGTAGTGTGGCATCAGCCGTAGTTGTGCAGCGCCTGCCGGAGTAGTGCGTTGGACGAACCACAGTGGAGCAGCTGCTGGAGACCATGAGAATGAGGGGCGGCGCCAGAGGGAGGAGCAGCCAGGGAGATTTGCCCCTACCCGCCGGCCATGTAGCCTAGCTGGACATAGCATCGTCGAGGACCAGGCCAGATGGGACCAGTGGCGACGGCTCGCTGGAGGAACCCTAGTGCTGCAGGCAGGGGATCGAGGTAGAGGGAAAGGGGAGAGGAGATGCAAGCGGGCAGGGCAATGAATGCTTGCGTGTTTGTTTTTACTTGAGGGTCAGGTGTGACATGGGCGTCAGCAGTTGCATTTTGAGTGTAATATAGGCAGACAACAGAGTCATTTCACTATTCCCCTTCCCTTCAATTTTTAGTGAGGTTCTACCCGAAACACCCCCCTCCAAAGCGAAATTAGTTAAGCCCAAGCCCATAACTCAAAAATGACTTCTTTACATCTTTTATGGCTTATTTTGACAATATGCCCTGAAAAGGCAGAATCGAACTGGCCCTTAACCTGCAATTCAATTGTGCGTGCAATGATGAATCACTCCTGCCTGCTATCTGTACATTTAGGCATCATCATACATGGCACAACCTAATACATGTGCATTCCATTGTAGAATCTGGAATATGCAATGTTTATGTTAGTTCATACGTTGCACATGATGTTTAAATGCCCCTTAAATCTGGTCAGTCAAGTGATGGTCTTTAAGCCTCCTTATTTGCTTCTTTTCTTGATATGTAAGATTTGCTCACACATCTGTTCAATTGCTTGTTTGCATCAGCCAGCCATACTAGGACTGTTTGCTTTGATTACTTGTTGTTCTTGACCTAACACTCTAACAGAGCTTGTCAACGATTTAAACACTAAGGGCTGTTATAGTGGGGCCTTGTCTACCTCATATGTGACATAAAGGTTTGGTTGTACACTACAGTAGGCTCTCCAAGAATACCTGGAGATCCAGTTCGAAGGTATGCCTAGTTTTTACATAGTGCAGACATAGTAAATGCTCATTTCATTGTGTGCAAGTGCAAGAGATGCGGCATGTTTCATTATGTGGTGTTGTTTTGTTATAATCTCATCCTTTTGTGTTCACAGACTGGAAAGTATGCATATTTATCTTCCAAGGAGACGAGTAACTAGTTTGTGTCACCTTGCAGAGGGGGTGCAATGAAGATAAGATTGAGGATTTCCAAGTACAAGATGTTAGGAAGGAGCCTTGCAAGAGAAGTAGGAGCTGCGCTGAGCCTCTTCAACCTGCTAAGGTAAGTCACTGTATGCAACTCAACAGTTCAATTCCTTGTTTGTTTCAGGCATAGTTAATTTTCTCTTTTCAATTGCTTTATTTGTCCTTAGTTAATGAGATGCCCAAATAATCATGCCTGATGTTCGGTACTTGTATCACTATTAGTTGACATAATTAAAGGCCTTACCATTTAATTACTCTGCCGAAGTGTGCCTGAAGCTTTGAAGTCTATTAACCAACTATTATTGCATGAGGCTCACAATCTAGTTTATACTACGCTAATGATTGCATAGTTTTGCCTGCTGTAGTATGTTTGTATGAAACCCTCTGTTGTTCATTATGCTCCCTAAGACTTTAATTGAGGCACAGAATGGCCAACTGCTTGCTTACTTATACGCAACGTGCTGTCTAAATTTGTAACTTGTCTGTGTTTTCGATTGGGCCCCAACATCATGCTCCTCTGGTGAGCTAAGAGGGATTTTTGTATGCAGGCTGCACAGACTATCTTTTTATAATTTTTAAAATATCACCTACTTATGCTTCATGACGTGTAACATTTTTTTTGAAAGTGACGTGTAACATTATTGTTAGTCCTGTTTTGCCATGTAGTACAAAATAGTGTCTTGTTCGCTTCACTGTTGTAACTATATTTTTGCCCTAGTCATGTGTACTTACAGAAACATTTCAGGATGAAGTGACATCAACATAAAGATCTGCGAGCAGTGCGGCATGGCCGTTACCGAATGATTATGGATTGGAATTGGAATGTGCTGATGTTCTCGAGCATCAACTAGAGGTGGCAAGACAACGTGTACATGATTGTCAACGTATAATCAACAAGTTGAGACTGGACATGCAGGTATTAGATGCAAGAGTCAAGAAAATGAAACAAGACACTGAGGTAACCATGAAGGAATTGGAGATTTTGCAGACTGAAATTTGTGCTATCTGAATCCGGCCAATCCTATTTTCTGAAGAGATTATAGTTAAAATGGAGTTAAGTTGATGCGCGTCCATGATGTATGAGCTGTATTTGCCCAGTGTATGTAATTTGCTATTTGTGTATGCTTTATTATCACCTGTGCCGAACCATAATGCCCAGTGGGTATAATCGGCTGTAATTTCTTTATTGTATAGTGTAGGATTATTCTACCTTTCTATGCCTTGATCTCTTTGTTGTATAGTGTATGCTTTTTAGAGGTGATAGTATTGAGTAGGATAATTCTTTGAATATGCTATATCGTTCAAACGGGGGCCAACTCGCCCGACCATGGCCCTTCACGGGCCGTCGGATCCATGGGCCTTCTACGTCTCGTAGGATCCATGGGCCTTCTACGTCTCGTAGGATCCATAGGCCTTCTACGTCTCGTAGGATCCATGGGCCTTGTACGTCTCGTAGGATCCATGGGCCTTGTACGTCTCGTAGGATCCATGGGCCTTCTATGTCTCGTAGGATCCATGGGTCGCCGACTCATTTATGGGTCTTGTACGGGCCTTTAATGGGCCGTAGACGGGCCTTTAATGGAAATCATACGTTTTATGGGCTGACCATAACGGGCCGTTAATAGGCCGTATTTGGTGATGCTATGAAAATGGCCCAACAGACTAACGGTCCACAAACGGGCCGACTGTAACGACGGGCTGAATTTGGCCCATAAGCAGAAAATGACAGTAACGGGCCGTAAGTAATCGAATGCTGCAAATGAGCCCAAGAATAAATGGGCCCTCAGAAGGCCGAAAGTTAACTTGGGCTGGAAACGGCCCAACGGAATAACGGGCCGTTAATGGGTATAAAGTGATACACTGTTCATTACGGGCCAGTTTCACCACGGGCCGTTAATGGGTGTAAAGTAATACACTATTCATTACGGGCCAGTTTTAGCACGGGCCGCTAATGGGCCAAGAGTTACAAAGGGCCTCATATGGGCCGAAAGACGTCATGGGCTATACATGGGCCAGAAGTGAAAACGGGCTGGAATCATATTGGATGGCCCAGATGACGCTACTGGGCCTAATTCGGATAGGGCGTAACGGGCCTTGGGTTAGCGGGTTGTAAATGGGCTATATGTGAACAGGCCGTTAACAGGCTTTCCATGGGCCGGCCTGCCAGCTTTTGACCAAGTCAAACGGGCTGGCCTTTTCACAGGAATGGGCCACTGCTGGGCCGTGCCACGTGTCGACGTATCATAGGCGCCTTCTGTCCAGTGAGTGAATGACATCTGTCCCAACGATGAGCCGACACGTGTTTCCTCTAGCCAATGATGATTTTACACGTGGAAAATCCCCATTGGTCGGGGCTGTTAACGGGTTATCGGATCCAAAACCCGACCTGATAGCTTAACGGCATTCCGTTACGGTGGATGCCACGTGTCGGTCACCCTTGACGAAAGCACTTCTGTGACGCGCGATTTATCATCATGGAAGTGGACACTTCCGTGATGATAATTTTGGTAATGTCATGGAACACTTCTACGACAGCACATGTATAACTATCTTGATTCTGTCATAAATTTGTCATGGATGTACATGCATGACAAAAAACGCGACCTACTGTGACAAACACGTATCATCACGGAAGTGTATTTTTTTTGTAGTGATAGCTTCAATTTAACAATATCATTATCCACATCTTTCTTCTTTTGCATATCGCACAAATAAACAAAGTTGTTTTGATGGGTAGCGGCATCTTCACTAGGAAGGCAAGAAAATTGATCTTTCATGACAAGATTCAACAAAGCAGCATTAATTTCACAAGATTCAGCATCGGTAATAGGAGCAATCGGAGTGCTAATAAAATCATTGTTGTTGGTATTGGAAAAGTCACACAATTTAGTATTGTCTTGAGTTCGTGACAAGCAATCAATCCAACACACAAGCATACAAGAAGCAGGCGAAAAGCGACGAACGAAAAAGGGCGAATAAAACGGCAAGGGTGAAGTGGGGGAGAGGAAAACGAGAGGCAAATGGCAAATAATGTAATGCGAGGGATAAGAGTTTGTGATGGGTACTTGGTATGTCTTGACTTGTGCGTAGATCTCCCCGGCAATGGCGCCAGAAATCCTTCTTGCTACCTCTTGAGCATGCGTTGGTTTTCCCTTGAAGAGGAAAGGGTGATGCAGCAAAGTAGCGTAAGTATTTCCCTTAGTTTTTGAGAACCAAGGTATCAATCTAGTAGGAGAATACACGCAAATCCCTAGTACCTGCACAAACAAATAAGAACTTTGCAACCAACGCGATAAAGGGGTTGTCAATCCCTTCACAGCCACTTGCAAAAGTGAGATCTGATAAAGATAATAAGATAAATATTTTTGGTATTTTTATTGTATAGATTGTAAAGTAAAGATTGCAAAATAAAATAGATCTGAAACTTGTATGATGGAAAGTAGACCCGGGGGCCATAGGTTTCACTAGTGGCTTCTCTCAAGATAGCATATTTTACGGTGGGTGAACAAATTACTGTCGAGCAATTGATAGAAAAGTGCATAATTATGAGAATATCTAGGCATGATCATGTATATAGGCATCACATCCGTGACAAGTAGACCAAAACGATTCTGCATCTACTACTATTACTCCACACATCGACCGCTATCCAGCATGCATCTAGAGTATTAAGTTCATAAGAACAGAGTAACGCATTAGGCAAGATGACATGATGTAGAGGGATAAACTCAAGCAATATGATATAAACCCCATCTTTTTATCCTCGATGGCAACAATACAATGCATGTCGTTTCCCTTTCTGTCACTAGGATCGAGCACCGCAAGATTGAACCCAAAGCTAAGCACTTCTCCCATTGCAAGAAAGATCAATCTAGTAGGCCAAACCAAACTGATAATTCGAAGAGACTTGCAGAGATATCAAATCATGCATATAAGAATTCAGAGAAGAATCAAATATTGTTCATAGATAATCTTGATCATAAACCCAATATTCATCAGTTCTCGACAAACACACCGCAAAAAGTATTACATCGAATAGATCTCCAAGAGAATCGAGGAGAACTTTGTATTGAGATCCAAAGAGAGAGAAGAAGCCATCTAGCTAATAACTATGGACCCGAAGGTCTGTGGTAAACTACTCACGCATCATCGGAGAGGCTATGGTGTTGATGTAGAAGCCCTCCGTGATCGATTCCCCCTCCGGCGGAGCGCCGGAAAAGGCCCCAAGATGGGATCTCACAGGTACAGAAGGATGCAGCGGTGGAAAAAGTGTTTCGTGGCTCCCCTAGATGTTTTCAGGGTATAAGAGTATATATATAGGCGAAAGAAGTAGGTCGATGGAGCTACGAGGGGCCCACGAGGGTGGGGGGCGTGCCTACCCTGTTGGGCGCGCCCTCCTACCTCGTGGCCACCTCGTGGCTTCCTTGACGTCTACTCCAAGTCTCCTTGATTGCGTTTGTTCCAAAAACGATCCTCGCGAAGGTTTCATTCCGTTTGGATTCCGTTTGATATTCCTTTTCTGCGAAACACTGAAATAGGCAAAAAAACAGCAATTTGCACTAGGCCTTCGGTTAATAGGTTAGTCCCAAAAATAATATAAAAAGGTATATTAAAGCCCATTAAACATCCAAAATAGATAATATAATAGCATGGAACAATAAAAAATTATAGATACGTTGGAGACGTATCAGGCTCCGGCAAGGTCCGGCGTCGGCGGCGGCGTCAGTGGCGGCGGCGGCGGGGTGCGGCGGCGGCGCGTGGAGGATGCGGCGGTGGCGGCGGCTGCGGTGAGAGGCGGCGGCTGCGGCGTGGGGTGAGGAGGCGACTGGGCGGTGGCGGCGGCATTTATAGGAGGAGGGGGCGAGGCCGGCTTGCGGGAGGGGCAAGCGGGGCGGCGGCGGAGCGGCTCCGACCCGAACTCCGTCGGGAGTCCGGCGCGAGCATGGGGACGAGGCGGCGGCGCGGACTGGGCCGGCTTGGCCTTCGGCCCAGTCGGTCCAAAACTTTTTTTAAATAAATTTCGCCCGAAAGAAAATTCCTAATAAAATATAAAAAAATTCTAAAAATACCAGAAACAATTTTCACCGTCCAAACCTAATATTTAGGACAAGATGAACATTTTTCTGGCCTAAAATGCAATTTTCAAAAATGCATATTTTTCTAATTCAAATAAAATGCAAATAAAAATATGAATTTGATTTTAAATTTCTTCTCCAATATTCCTCTCTTATTGAAGAAGTCATTTTATCTTCTCTCTTTTATTTTTATTATTGGAAATAATTGGAGAAAAGAAATATTTTAAAATTAAATCGATCCTTTCTTCAAATATGCAAATAAATTCAAATATGAAAATTTGTGAAACCTCCAACTCTCTCCTTGGGTCCTTGAGTTGCTTAAGATTTCTAGGATCTCAACCAAAAGCAAATAAAATATGATATGCATATAATGACCTATGTATAACATCCAAATTGAAAATTGGGATGTTACAAACCTAGCCCCCTTAGGATGAATCTCGCCCTCGAGATTCGGGTTGGCTAGAAAATAGGTGTGGGTGGTCTTTCCGTAGGTCTTATTCTCGTTCCCAGGTGGCTTCATCCTCGGTATGGTGGCTCCACTGAACTTTTCAAAACTTCATAACCTAGCTGTGTGTAACTCGGCTGGCAAATTCAAGAATCTTGATGGGTTTCCCTCGTAGGTTAGGTCACTATCCAACTGTATTGCTTCCAGGGGCACTGTATCTCTCAGAGGAATAGCGACCATCTCAGCATGGCACTTCTTCAACTGGGAAACGTGAAACACATCATGAACTCCTGACAATCCTTCGGGTAATTCCAACTTATAGGCCACCTCTCCCATACGTTCCAGAACTCGGTATGGTCCTAAAAATCTCGGGGCTAACTTTCCCTTAACTCCGAATCGTTTAACTCCTCGCAGTGGTGACACACGGAGATATGCTCTGTCTCCAATCTCATAGACTACCTCCTTGCATTTAGTATCGGCATAACTCTTCTGCCTAGACTGAGCTACCTTCACTCTATCACGAACCAACTTAACCTTCTCTTCAGATTCCTTGATTAAATCTGGTCCGAACAACGGACGGTCTACGACTTCATCCCACATTAACGGTGTCCTGCATCTTCTTCCATACAAAGCTTCGAAAGGGGCCATCTTCAAACTAGCTTGATAGTTGTTGTATGAGAACTCTGCGTAAGGCAAATTATCATCCCAACTGGACCCATAATCTAGCGCACAAGCTCTCAACATGTCCTCCAGAATCTGATTGACTCTCTCGGTCCGTCCATCAGTCTGTGGATGAAAGGCTGTACTGAACTCTAGCCTAGTACCCAAAGTCTGGTGCAGCCGATTCCAAAACTTCAAGGTAAACTGTGTCCCTCTATCTGATACGATGGTCCTCGGAACTCCACGTAGACATACGATCCTGGTCATATATATCTTGGCCAACTTCGTGCTCGTATAAGTGGTTTCCACGGGGATAAAGTGAGCCACTTTGGTCAAGCGATCAACTACTACCCAGATAGAATCATATCCCGATCGGGTCCTGGGTAATCCGGTGATGAAATCCATGCCAAGTTTATCCCACTTCCAATCGGGTATCGGCATAGGCTGTAATAATCCAGCTGGCTTCTGATGTTCTGCCTTCACTCTCTGACATACATCACATACTGCTACATACTCGGCAATATCCTTCTTCATACCGATCCACCAAAAACGTTCCTTCAAATCCAAATACATCTTGTTGTTTCTGGGGTGAATCGAGTATGGTGAGTCATGAGCCTCCTGAAGTATTAATTTCCTGATCTCCGTGTTATTGGGCACATATACACGATCCTCAAACCATAAAGTTTCGTGCTCATCCTCACGAAAACCCTTGGCTTTTCCTTTGCTCATCTTCTCCTTTATCTCAGCAATTTCCTTATCATCCTTTTGAGCTTCTCGAATCTTTCCCAATAATGTAGACTGAACCTCCATTTCTGCCACAAAACCTCTTGGGACTATCTCCAAACGAAGTTCCTTGAGATCGTCAACTAACTCCTGCGGTAATCCTCTGCTTACGAGGGTATTAACATAACTCTTACGGCTCAAAGCGTCTGCTACATCATTGTCCTTTCCTGGATGATAATGCAGCTTCATATCATAATCCTTTATGAGCTCTAACCATCTCCTTTGCCTGAGATTCAGCTCCTTCTGCGTGAAGATATACTTCAAACTCTTATGATCCGTGTATACATCACAACGGTTTCCAATCAGAAAATGTCTCCAGGTCTTGAGCGCATGCACTACGGCTGCTAACTCCAAATCATGTGTGGCATAATTCAACTCATGAGGTCGAAGCTGACGTGAGGCATATGAAACAAGTCTTCCATCTTGCATGAGTAAACCTCCAAGTCCTAGGCGAGAAGCATCGCAATACACTTGGAAATCCTTGCATATATCTGGAAGAATTAGCACTGGGGCTGTAACCAAACGTTTCTTCAACTCCTGAAAACTGGCTTCACAATCTTTGGTCCATTTGAACTTGGTGTCCTTCTTCAACAACTCTATCAAGGGTTTCGCAATCTTGGAAAAATTCTCAATGAACCTCCTATAATACCCTGCGAGTCCCAGAAAACTGCGGATCTCTCCTACTGAGGTGGTTGCCAACCACTCAGTGACAGACTGAACCTTGGTAGGGTCTACTGCTATACCTTCTCCAGATATAACATGTCCAAGAAATCCAACTTCTTTCAACCAAAACTCACATTTGTTGAACTTGGCATATAACTGATGTTCCCTGAGCTTCTCGAGAACTAACCGCAGATGTTCCTTGTGTTCCTCTTCATTCTTCGAGTATACCAAAATGTCATCAATGAACACCACAAGAAACTTATCCAAGAAGTCCATGAACACCTTATTCATCATACTCATAAAATAGGCAGGGGCATTAGTCAATCCAAAAGACATGACCATGTACTCGTATAGCACATACCTTGTGGTAAAAGTTATCTTAGGTATATCTTGTTCTCGGATCTTCAACTGGTGGTATCCTGATCGAAGATCGATTTTGGAGAATTCTTTAGCTCCTTGCAGCTGGTCAAACAAATCATTGATCATCGGTAGTGGG
Organism: Aegilops tauschii subsp. strangulata; assembly: GCF_002575655.3. NCBI lineage: Eukaryota > Viridiplantae > Streptophyta > Magnoliopsida > Poales > Poaceae > Aegilops > Aegilops tauschii. The sequence goes on from NC_053036.3 coordinate 352,274,752, forward strand.
TAGTTGTTCTTGATCGTCACTTCATTCAATGCCCGATAATCAACAGCCATTCTCAAAGATCCATCCTTCTTCTCAACTAAGAGCACCGGGGCTCCCCACGGTGATGAACTTGGTCGAATATAACCTTTCTCCAGTAACTCCTTGATCTGCTTCTTAATTTCCTCCAGATCATTTGTGGGCATCCGGTATGGCCTCTTTGATATTGGTCTGGTGCCTGGCAGCAGCTCTATTAAAAACTCTATGTCTCGATCTGGCGGCATGCCTGGTAGTTCCTCTGGAAATACATCCGGGTAATCCTTTACAACAGGCACTTCCTCCTAAACAACTCCCGAGAGGGAATTTACTTGGGTTCTCCTCGGCGCATGCCGTGACACATACTTAATCCTCTTTCCCTCAAGGGTGGTGAGTAAAATTGACTTACTAGCACAGTCGATGTTTCCTCCATACTTCGATAGCCAATCCATGCCTAGTATTATATCCAATCCTCGTGACTCCAAAATTATTAGGTCTGAGGGGAAAACATGGCTACCAATGGTTAATGGTACTCGATCACACCATCAGTTGGCCATATACTCTGCTCCTGGCGAGCTTACTAACATGGGTGACCTAAGGGCTAAGGTTGGCAACTGGAGGTGGTGGCGGTGGGTTGTTGTTGCCTTGGTTCTGGACTAGCAACTGCATCAAGGCATTCTGCTATTGGATCAACTGAGTGAGCTCCGGTGGGAAGACAAATCCGGGGTCACGTCTCAGATGCATCTGATAGGTTTAGAGGGGGAGAATAGAATAAAGTGAGGTCTAAGGAGAAAGCACTACCCATATGCACATGAGATAAACACATTCATATCACACCACTCAATTCAAACAAGATCATATAATCGATCTAACTACCGTTTCAAAATACTCGGACTATTACTATATACATGGGGGAATACTACTGATAATATGGTGGTCGACTAGACATTGTGATCGGAGGAAGACTCCATGATATCTGCTCCAGCTTCGTCTCCATAATCATCATCGCTATCGGGGTCGGAGTCGGTATCATCGATGATGATGTAGTCTTCAGGGTGGTTGTCTTCCTCTGGTGCGGGATCTCCCATGAATATTCCTAGCTTCTTCTTCAGGTCTTCATTCTTCTCCAGTAACACTGCAATTTCCTCTTCATATCCATCGTGTGTAGTCTTGAGTTCCTCTTCTAGCTCCATGTTCCTGGTCATCACCTTATTCATGTCTATCATGCTGGCGCACATCTGGTTCTCCTGACGACGAATGTGTTGGTTTAACTCCTGGATGTAGGTTGCAATGGATTTATCCCTCCTGGTGCAAATCATCTCCCATTTCTCATCTCGGCGTCCACATATCTGGTAGATGGTGTCTTTAAGATCCTTGTGATAAACTTCGCCGATGCGTCCCATGGCGATGTGGGCTGCCATGCTCTTTCCTAGACTCCAGGTTGGTGCATCAAAGGAAAACTCGATGGGCTCAGTAACTGGTGTGAAGGTCCTTCCTGGAACATGAACTTGAATCATCCAACGCTACTCTTCTGGTAAAGTGGCGGTGTAGGTCCCGGTGAAACTTGGTATTCCGATGTTCAGGTACCTAGTGACTTCCTTCAAGTGTCGTCCAAAAGGTGTGTCCTCATTCGGTTGAGCAAACTTGTTCCTTGGGTCCGCCATCTATAGAGTAGAAAATGGAGAAGAGTCAGAAATGAGTAGAGAAGAGTGTCCTATGGCTTTTCTTAGTGGTCGCGTCCTATAGTCAGCGTGTGCTCTGATACCATCTTGTAGCAATCCGACCTCACATGGTCAAATCTCTATGTATAAGTGTCATCCCTGGATCGGTAATGCTGACACACAAAGTACTCGAGGATTTATAATAGAGTTTCAATCACACACTTATTACATCGAATGCCTCAAAAGACAACTTATTACAATAATATGGCTTAAGGCCATCTAAATAAGATAACAGCGGAAGCTTCGAAGGTAAATGAGTCCATCAACTCCAACGGCATAGTTGAGTGCACGACAACGACCTAGCGCACCTTACTCTTCGTCTGAAAACTCTGCAACATAATACGTTGCAGCCTGTGTAGGTCAGCACATGGAATATGCTGGCAAAATAACACTATAGAGCAAATGAACATGAAACAGCTATTACTATATGCATATATGGCTGGTGGAGGCTCTATGGTTATCATTTTGCGTAAAGCCAATTTTTCCCTACAGCAAAGGAATATATTTTATTTAACTACAAAGTGTGTTGAAAACATTGAGAATGGTAACCCCATCTCAATCCCAAATTAATAATCAATAACCCAACAAATTAATTAAGTAAAGTGATGAGATCAATATAATAATTCAAGCACCAGATACTCAAAATGTCCATAACCAGGGACACGGCTAATCATGATTAGTGTGTACACTCTGCAGAGGTTTGCACACTTTTCCCCACAAGACTCGATCTCCTCCGTTGAATTTCTCACACTACATGATGTTTGAGAAACGGATGACCGAGACACAGTCTTTCAGAAGCATTAACTCTTTCGACGGGTAAATTGTACCACCTACATCCCCTACATCTGCTAGTTTACCACTGAAAGAGGTCACACAACATACTCAACTATGCCAAAGCCCATAATGGCTTGTGGCTGCACACGGAAGTTTCCAGCATGAATAACATAATGATCCCTTTGAGTCTGGGTGGCAAACCATAGGAAAAATCACACGGATACCCCGGGATCTCCTTTGGACAACACTGGATTACCCCAGGTGCCCACAAACCAATCCACCCAGATGTGTGTTAAAGTAGCCACCTTAAGTTAAACCTTAGTTAACAATAATCTCTCACATCTGTCATGAATCACTCAAACCAAACCACGTCTACGAGCATAGCATAGCAGTATAAGCATAACGTAGAAGTAACTCCCAAGGTTTGAAGTAAAAGACAATAGGTTCTACCTCATCAACTACTTCCCAATACCCACATGTTAATCAGATCCTACTCATGCAATGTTTGAGGGTTGAAACTAATGCATAAAAACTGGGTAATAAAGGGGTATGATCAAAGTGTTACTTGCCTTGTTGACGATCTGAAAACCCTAGTGACTTGTAGTAGCACCCTTCGCACCCCAGAAACTCTATCGTAAACAAACAATAGCATACATAAGCACTCAAGCATAAGATGCAAGGATAAAACTCAAGGGAAAAGATATAAACTGAAAGTTCAACTAAAGAGCTTCGATTTGCAAAAAGAATCAATCGAATCGGAGCTACGAAACTCAAACTACGATCAAAAGAAGTTCACATTCAAATCTTCTTGAAACCAAATTTTAAATTTTCAAAATCATGTTCAAGTTGGTTATCTGTAAAGAGGGGAACAAGACGAAGATTTTGGCATTGGTTTCACTGGATTTGGACAAACGAGGAAAAAGTTGCGAGGGTTTGAAGATCATGGACTAATCTGTGATAAAAGTATTTGCGGATAGGTCCCTGGCCGAAAATAAACGGAAAAAGAAAAATTTAACGAACGAACGTTCCACTAACAGAACTAAACGAACGAATCCGTTCGTTAAAACAAACTAAACAGAGAACGTTCGCGAAAAAGCGAATCCTAAAAAAATCGATCTAAAACCGAAGAACTAGAAAAAAATGAAAAAGAACCGGCGAACCGGGACGGTTTTATACTGGTTAAATGGCGGTGGCGGGTCAGCGGCGGCGGCGGGCAAGGCGGGCGGCGGCGGCGTCAGCGGCGGCGGGATGCGGCGGCAGCGGCAGCAACGAGCGGCGGCGGTGCGCGGAGGATGCGACAGCGGCAGCGGCGGCGGCGGCTGCGGTGGGAGGTGGCGGCTGCGGCGCGGGGTGAGGAGGCGAGGGGGCGGTGGCGGCGACATTTATAGGAGGAGGGGGGCGAGGCCGGCTTGCGGGAGGGGCAAGCGGGGCGGCGGCAGAGCGGCTACGACCCAGACTCCGTCGGGAGTCCGACGCGAGCACGGGGACGAGGCGGCGGCGCGGACTGGGCCGGCTGGGCCTTCGGCCCGGTCGGTTCGAATCTTTTTTTTAAATAAATTTCGCCCGAAAGAAAAATCCTAATAAAATAGAAAAAAATTCTAAAAATACCAGAAACAATTTTCACCGCCCAGACCTAATATTTATGACAAGATGAACATTTTCTGGCCTAAAATGCATATTTTTCTAACTCAAATAAAATAGCAAATAAAATGCAAATAAAATATTAATTTGATTTTAAAATTTCTTCTCCAATATTCCTCTCTTATTGAAGAAGTCATTTTATCTTCTCTCTTTTATTTTTATTATTGGAAATAATTGGAGAAAAGAAATATTTTAAAATCAAATCGATCCTTTCTTCAAATTTGAAAATAAATTCAAATATGAAAATTTGTGAAACCTCCAACTCTCTCCTTGGGTCCTTGAGTTGCTTAAGATTTCTAGGATCTCAACCAAAAGCAAATAAAATATGATATGCATATAATGACCTATGTATAACATCCAAATTGAAAATTGGGATGTTACACTCTTATATAAAGCAAAGCGCTCCCGAGTGGGAATTGTTGTCAAGATAGTTTCCATCATGCTCATATGATTCGCGTTCGTTACTTTGATAATTTGATATGTGGGTGGACCGGTGCTTTGGTGCTGCCCTTCCTTGGACAAGCCTCCCACTTATGATTAACCCCTCTCGCAAGCATCCGCAACTACGAAAGAAGAATTAAGGTAAACCTAACCATAGCATGAAACATATGGATCCAAATCAACCCCTTACGAAGCAACGCATAAACTAAGGTTTAAGCTTCTGTCACTCTAGCAACCCATCATCTACTTATTACTTCCCAATGCCTTCCCCTAGGCCCAAATAATGGTGAAGTGTCATGTAGTCGACGTTCACATAACACCACTAGTGGAGAGACAACATACATCTCATCAAAATATTAAACGAATACCAATTCACATGATTACTTACAACAAGACTACTCCCATGTCCTCAGGAACAAACATAACTACTCACAAAGCATATTCATAATCAAAACCAGACGAGTATTAATTATCATTAAGGATCTGAACATATGATCTTCCACCGAATAAACCAACTAGCATGAACTACAAGGAGTAATCAACACTACTAGCAACCCACAGGTACCAATCTGAGAATACAAGAGATGAACTAGGGTTTGAGAGGAGATGGTGCTGGTGAAGATGTTGATGGAGATTGACCCCCTCTTGATGAAGGGTCGATGGTGATGATGATTGCGATGATTTCCCCCTCCCGGAGGGATGCTTCCCCGGCAGGACAGCTCTGCCGGAGCCCTAGATTGGTTTTGCCCAGGTTCCGCCTCGAGACGGCGGTGCTTCGTCCCGAAAGCTTCCTTCTGATTTTTTTTCCAGGGTAAAAGACACCATATAGCCAAAGATGGGCACCAGAGGCCTGCCAGGGGGCCCACAAGGTCGGGGGCACGCCCAAGGGGGTAGGGCGCGCCTCTCACCCTTGTGGCTGGCTGGTGGCCCCCCTCTGGTACTTTCTTCGCCCAATATTTTTTATATATTCCAAAAACATGCTCCGTGAAGTTTCAGGACTTTTGAAGTTGTGCAGAATAGGTCTCTACTATTTGCTCCTTTTCCAGTCCAGAATTCCAGCTGCCGACATTCTCCCTCTTCATGTAAACCTTGTAAAATAAGAGAGAATAGGCATAAGTATTGTGATATAATGTGTAATAACAGCCCATAATGCAATAAATATTGACATAAAAGCATGATGCAAAATGGACGTATCACAAGGTAACAAGTAACAAAAGTGAGGAAAAACGGTATTGCAATGCTTGAAAACAAGGCCTAGGGTTCATACTTTCACTAGTGCAAAGTCTCTCAACAATGATAACATAATTAAATCATATGGCAATCCCTCAACGTGCGACAAAGAGTCACTCCAAAGTTCCTATCGCGGAGAACATAAGATGAAATTGATTGTAGGGTACGAAACCACCTCAAAGTTATTCTTTCTGATCATCTTTTGAGCTATTCCTATAAGTGTCACAAACAACCCTAGAGTTCACACTAAAATAACACCATATGATACACATCAATCAACCCTAATGTCACCTAGATACTCCAACGTCACCACAAGTATCTGTGGGTCAATTATACGATATGCATCAAACAACTTCAGATTCATAATATTCAATCCAACACAAAGATCCTCAGAGAGTGCCCCAAGATTTCTACCGGAGAAACAAGGATGAAAACATGCATCAACCCCTATGCATAGATTACCCCAATGTCACCTCGGGAATCCATGAGTTGAGTGCCAAAACATACATCAAGTGAATCAATAGAACACCCCATTGTCACCACGGGTGTCCCATGCAAGACATACATCAAGTGTTCTCAAATCCATAAAAGTATGCAATCCGATAATAGTGAAACCTCAAAGGTAAAACTCAATTCATCACAAGAAGATAGAGAGGGAGAAACATCATATGATTCAACTATAGTAACAAAGCTCACGGTACATCAAGATCGTGCCAAATCAATAACATGAGAGAGAGGGAGGGAGATCACATAGCTACTAGTACATACCCTCAGCCTTGAGGGTGAACTACTCCCTCCTCATCATGGTGGCCGCCAGGATGATGAAGATGGCCTCCCGTGATGATTTCCCCCTCCGGCAGGGTGCCAGAACAGGGTCCTGATTGGTTTTTCGTGGCTACAGAGGCTTTGCGGCAGTGGAACTTCTCATCTAGGGTTCTTTCTGGAGGTTACAAAATATATAGGAATTTTTGGCGTCAGTCTCACGTCAAGGGGGTGCCCGAGGGGCCCACAAGCCAGGGGGCGCGCCCCTAGGCTTGTGGCCTCCTCGGTCACTTCCTGGCCCAGCTCCGATGCTTCCGGGTCCCTTTTGGTCCATAAAAATTACCGTAAATTTTCAGCCCATTCCGAGAACTTTTATGTCTGCACAAAAAACGACACCACGGTAGTTCTGCTGAAAACAGCGTCAGTCCGGGTTAGTTCTAATCAAATCATATCAAAACCATATAAAATTATTGTAAACATGGCATGAATACTTCATAAATTATTGATACATTGGAGACGTATCAATGACATGGTGAAGCTCCGCATCAAGCGCGACCTACTGGTAGTGGAATTCATGGCTGCTGCCAAGCAAAGTCTTGAGGATGTGAAGGAGAGCATCGACGCTCTCCACGAGAAATCATGCGCCATGGACGCAATGACGAAGATGGTGGAGGAGAGGCGAGAGGAGATGAGGGCCGTGGAGGCGATGAAGAAGGAGATGGAGGAACTCCGTGCCCAGCAACCCATCATGAAGTAGAGAGCGGTGACCCTGATCGTTGTCTGCGTCTTCCTTCTTCTTCTGCCCCTGTGTCTTTCGGGCATTGCCGCATGTGGCATTTTAAATTATGCAGAATATGTAACACAATTATTATCCGTTGCCATTGTCACCGTCTTATTCGTTCGTAGGCAAATGTATATGAGTTGAAAATAGGCTAAAAGTCATGTTCTCGGCGAGGCACGAACAAAACAATGCTAACATTGAGTGGAGTCGTGGGATCATAAGAAAACCACTCCTTCCGTCCAGGTGTATTAACCGCCTATTAAATAGCGGCTTGGCTGCCATTAATGGAGAAGTTGGAAGTGACGCGGACGAAGGGTGGAGGTCAAAGGGCTCACTTGCTGGTGAGCCTGCACGGCAGACTGCTCGCATGTGTCCCACTGAGCCTGCACAATGGACTGCTCACATGCGTCTCACTAAGCCTGCACGGCGGACTTCTTGCACGCGTCCCATTGAGCCTGCACGGCGGACTGCTGGCATGCGTCTCGTCTAATCAAACAGCTACCCGCACATTGCTACTTCTTGAGCTTGCGTTGGTTCCCTTGAAGAGGAAAGGGTGATGCAACAAAGTAGAGATAAGTATTTCCCTCAGTTAAGAACCAAGATATCAATCCAGTTGGAGAAGAACGCACAAATCACCTAATACCTGCACAAACAATCAAACACTTGCACCCACTGCGATAAAGGGGTTGTCAATCCCTTCACGGTCACATCTGATAGAGATGGATAAAACTAAACAAAAGATAAAGTAAATATTTTCGGGGTTTTTGGTTTATATATTTGAAAATAAAAGATAGCAAAATAGTAGATCGAAAACTAATATGATGAAAAATAGACCTGGGGGCCATAGGTTTCACTAGAGGTTTCTCTCATGATAGCAAATAATACGGTGGGTGAACAAATTACTGTCGAGCAATTGATAGAAAAGCACAAAGTTATGACGATATCCAAGGCAATGATTATGTAATATAGGCATCACGTCCGTGTCAAGTAGACCGACTCCTGCTGCATGTACTACTATTAGTCCACACATCGACCGACTCCTGCCTGCATCTAGAGTATTAAGTTCATAAAGAATAGAGTAATGCTTTAAGTAAGATGACATGATGTAGAGGAATAAACTCAAGCAATATGGTGTAGACCCCATCTTTTTTATCCTCGATGGCAACAATACAATACGTGCCTCACTAGGCCTACTGTCACTGGGTGAGGACACCGCAAGATTGAACCCAAAGCTAAGCACTTCTCCCATTGCAAGAAAACCCAATCTAGTTGGCCAAACAAAACGTATAGTTCTAAGAGAATTACAAAAGATATCAAATCATGCATATAAGAATTCAGAGAAGATTCAAAAAATATTCATAGATAAGCTGATCATAAATCCACAATTCATCGGATCTTGACGAACACGCCACAAAGAAGATTACATCGGATAGATCTCCAAGAACATCGAGGAGAACATGGTATTTAGAATCAAAGAGAGAGAAGAAGCCATCTAGGTACTAGCTATGGACTCGTAGGACTGAGGTAAACTACTCACGCTTCATCGGAAGGGCAATAGAGTTGATGTAGATGCCCTTCGTGATCGAATCCCCCTCCGGCAGGATGCCGGAAAAGGCCCCAAGATGGGATCTCACGAGAACAGAAGGTTGCGGCGGTGGAAAAGTGTTTTCGTGGATGCTTCTGGTGGTTTGGGAATATATGTGAATATATAGGAGGCAGAACTAGGTCAGGGGTGTTGGGGATCGTTGCAGAATTTTAAAATTTTCTACGCATCACCAAGATCCATCTATGGAGTATACTAGCAACGAGAAGGAAGGAGTGCATCTACATACCCTTGTAGATCGCGAGCGGAAGCGTTCAAGTGAACGGGGTTGATGGAGTCGTACTCGTCGTGATCCAAATCACCGATGACCGAGTGCCGAACGGACGGCACCTCCGCGTTCAACACACGTATGGAGCAGCGACATCTCCTCCTTGTTGATCCAGCAAGGGGGGAGGAGAGGTTGATGGAGATCCAGCAGCACGACGGCGTGGTGGTGGAAGTAGCGGGATCCCGGCAAGGCTTCGCCGAGCGCAAGCGGGAGAGAGAGGTGTCACGGGAGGGAGAGGGAGGCGCCAGGGGCTAGGGTACAGCAGCCCTCCCTCCCCCCCCCTTTATATAGGCCCCCTGGGGGGGCGCCGGCCCCTGGGATCCCATCTACAGGGGAGGCGGCGGCCAAGGGGGGAAACTCCCCCCCCCCCCAAGTCAGGTGGGGCGCCCCCACCCCCAGGGTTTCCAACCCTAGGCGCAGGGGGAGGCCCATGGGGGGCGCACCAGCCCACTAGGGGCTGGTTCCCCTCCCACTTCAGCCCATGGGGCCCTCCGGGATAGGTGGCCCCACCCGGTGGACCCCCGGGACCCATCCGGTGGTCCCGGTACAATATCGATAACCCCCGAAACTTTCCCGGTGGCCGAAACTGGACTTCCTATATATAATTCTTCACCTCCGGACCATTCCGGAACTCCTCGTGACGTCCGGGATCTCATCCGGGACTCCGAACAACTTTTGGGTTTCCGCATACTAATATCTCTACAACCCTAGCGTCACCGAACCTTAAGTGTGTAGACCCTACGGGTTCGGGAGACATGCAGACATGACCGAGATGCCTCTCCGGTCAATAACCAACAGCGGGATCCGGATACCCATGTTGGCTCCCACGTGTTCCACGATGATCTCATCGGATGAACCACGATGTCGAGGATTCAATCAATCCCGTATACAATTCCCTTTGTCAATCGGTACGTTACTTGCCCGAGATTCGATCGTCGGTATCCCAATACCTTGTTCAATCTCGTTACCGAAAGTCACTTTACTCATACCGTAATGCATGATCCCGTGGCTAACTCCTTAGTCACATTGAGCTCATTATGATGATGCATGACCGAGTGGGCCCAGAGATACCTCTCCGTCATACGGAGTGACAAATCCCAGTCTCGATCCGTGCCAACTCAACAGACACTTTCAGAGATACCCGTAGTGCACCTTTATAGTCACCCAGTTACGTTGTGACGTTTGGTACACCCAAAGCACTCCTACGGTATCCGGGAGTTGCACGATCTCATGGTCTAAGGAAATGATACTTGACATTGGAAAAGCTCTAGCAAACGAACTATACGATCTTTTGTGCTATGCTTAGGATTGGGTCTTGTCCATCACATCATTCTCCTAATGATGTGATCCCGTTATCAATGACATCCAATGTCCATAGTCAGGAAACCATGACTATCTGTTGATCAACGAGCTAGTCAACTGGAGGCTTACTAGGGACACGTTGTGGTCTATGTATTCACACATGTATTACGATTTCCGGATAACACAATTATAGCATGAACAATAGACAATTATCATGAACAAGGAAATATAATAATAACCATTTATTATTGCCTCTAGGGCATATTTCCAACAAGGGGGTCACTGAGGGGCCCAGAAGGCAGGGGCGCGCCCTCCCCCCTTGTCGCCGCCTCGTGGCTCTTCTGACTTGAACTCCAAGTCTCCGGGGTGTCTTCTGGTCCAAGAAAAATCATCACGAAGGTTTTATTCCCTTTGGACTCCGTTTGGTATTCCTTTTCTGCGAAGCTCAAAAACAAGGAAAAACAGAAACTGGCACTGGGCTCTAGGTTAATAAGTTAGTCCCAAAAATAATATAAAATAGCATATTAATGCATATAAAACATCCAAAACAGATAATATAATAGCATGGAACAATCAAAAATTATAGATATGTTGAAGACGTATCACACATCACTTCCTAGACAATAAAAGTGGGGCGCGTGGTGGCACGTAAATGGTTAGTGGAATGCCTACAATTCAAATAATACAACCGTTTGTGATAATAACGTGGCAGCTTTGTTCCAAAATGCCTACGTTAGTTGTTAATGTGTGCACGTTGTCTCAAATTGGAAAGACGAAGGTACCATGGCCTATACGTGGCATGTCATGACACCATCGCAAGTTTCATGAAATTTAAGCGGGTTTTGGACTTGTAAGAATTTAAAAATCAAGATTATCAATGTTTGCGGCCGAGCCATGATGCCAACATGTTTGGAAGTCATTCCCAATTCTTGCATGGGACCTAAACATGCACCGAAGGACACATATATGATTTTTCAACCCATTTGGGTGCATTGCAATATGTGGATGTAGTTCAAATTTGAATTATGCACATTAAATGCTTAGAAAACTCAATTAATGTATAAATAGGCCAAAAAAACTGAATAATTCCATGTTTTAACATGAAACTTCTATTGGTCTATGTTGTCTCTCAAATAAAATTCAAGGTGAGAAGAGGCAGCAAATGTCGTATCGCCCACAAAGGTGACACGTTCTCTATCAGAATCACAAGGCTTCTTGTCAGAAGCTTCACTTTGTAAAAACACTGTACCACTTGTCTCAAATTGGACAAAAAAATTACCACAACATGTTGGTGCCATGTCATAACTCCATGCCAAGTTTCATGAATATTAGACGACTCTTGGATTTACAATAATTTTAAAACCAAGTTTCTTAATCTTTGCGGCCAAGCCACGAGATCGAGATATTTGAAATTCATTCCTATTCCTTGCATGGGACCTAAACATGCACCCAAGGACACATATATGATTTTAACCCATTTTGGTGCACTGGAGCATGTGCCAGTGGTTCAAATTTCAATTATGCACATTAAATGCCTAGAAAACTCAATTAATGTATAAAAACGCCAAACGAACCATAAATAATTTCATATTTTAGCACGACACTCCTCTATGTTGCCTCTAGAAAAAATCAAGGTGAGAAGAGGCAGCGAATGCCGTTTCACCCACAAAGGTGTCACGTTCTCTTTCAGAACCACGAGGCTTCTTGTGAGAAGCTCCAGTTTGTAAGAGTGATGTCGCTTGAACTACGTCGGTATTTCCCCAAAGAGAAAGGGATGATGCAGCACAACTACGGTAGGTATTTCCCTCAGTTATGAAATCAAGGTATCAATCCAGTAGGAGAACCAAGCAACACAATGTAAATGGTACCTGCACACAAAGAACAAATACTTGCAACCCGACGCGTATGAGGGGTTGTCAGTCGCTCTTCGGGTAACAGCGCCAAAAATTGTCAAGTTGACGGAATAAATTTGTGGTAGATTGGATAAATAGATCCCGATAAAACGTGAAATAAAAAGGGCAGCAAAGTATTTATGGGTTTTTAGAATTATAGATCTGAAAACAAAAGCAAATAAAAATAGATCTCAAAGCAAATATGATAAAGAATAGACCCGGGGCCCGTAGATTTCACTAGTGGCTTCTCTCAAGAAATAGCACACGGTGGGTAAACAAATTACTGTTGGGCAATTGATAGAAAATCGAATAGTTATGACGATATCCAGGCAATGATCAATATATAGGCATCGCGTCCAAGATTAGTAGACCGACTCTTGCCTGCATCTACTACTATTACTCCACACATCGACCGCTATCCAGCATGCATCTAGTGTATTAAGTTCATGGAGAAACGGAGTAATACAATAAGAACGATGACATGATGTAGACGAGATCTATTCATGTAGGAATAACCCCCATCTTGTTATCCTTAGCAACGATACATGTGTATCTTGCTGCCCCTTCTGCCATTGGGAAAGAACATTGCACGATCGAACCCATCACAAAGCACCTCTTCCCATGCCAAGAAAAACCGATCTAGTTGGCCTAACTAAACCAAAGATTCGAAGAATAAACACGAGGCTGTAAATAATCATGCATATAAGAGATCAAAAGAAGACTCAAATAATATTCATGGATATAGATCTGATCATAAACTCAAAGTTCATCGGATCCCAACAAACACACCGCAAAAAGAGTTACAACAAATAGATCTCCAAGAGATCATTGTATTAACAATCAAAAGAGAGAGAGAGGAATCCATCTAGCTACTGACTACGGACCCGTAGGTCTATGATGAACTACCCACACATCATCGAAGAGGCACCAATGAGGATGATGAACCCCTCCATGATGGTGTCTATATTGGATCTCGTAGTTATGGAACTTGCGGCGGCTGGAATTGTGTTCCGTCGACTCCCCTAGGGTTTCTGGAATATTTGGGTATAGGGCGAAGAGGCGGTGCGGGAGGCCATCGAGGTGGGCACAACCTATCTGGGCGTGCCTGGGCCCCCAGGCACACCCTGGTGGGTTATGCCCCCCTCGGGGCTCCCCTCTGGTACTTCTTTGGCCCACTGGTGGTCTTCTGGTCCAAAAAAATCTCCAAAAAGTTTCACTGTGTTTGGACTCCGTTTGGTACTGATATTCTGCAAAGTAAAAAACAAGCAAAAAACAACAACTGGCACTGGGCACTATGTCAATAGGTTAGTCCCAAAAAATGATATAAAGTTGCTATAAAATGATTGTAAAACATCCAAGAATTATAATATAACTGCATGGAACAATAAAAATTATAGATACGTTCGAGACGTATCAAAGAGGCTTGTCCAAATTGGACAAAAAATTACCACGACATATATGTGCCATGTCATGACACCATGCCAAGTTTCATGAATTTCGGGCAAGTTTTGGATTTACGGAATTTAGAAACCAAGATTCTCAATGTTTGTGGCCGAACCACGACGCCGAGATTTTGTAATTCATTCTCATTTCTTGCATGGGACCTAAATATGCACCTAAGGACATATATATGATTTTTAACCCATTTTGGTGAACTGGAGCATGTGCTTGTAGTTCAAATTTGAATTATTCACATTAAATGCCTAAAAAATCAATTAATGTATAAAAAGGTCAAACGAACCCTGAATAATTCCATATTTTAGCACGATACTCCTATTGGTCTATGTTGCCTCTAGAAAAAAAATTCAAGGCGAGAAGAGGCAGGATGTCGTTTCGCCCACAAAGGTGACACGTTCCCTATCGAAACCACGAGACTTCTTGTGAGAAGCTCCGATTTGTAATAGGCCTGTACCAAAACTTGTCCCAAATTGGATAAAAAAATTACCACTACATATATGTGTCATGTCATGAGACCATGCCAAGTTTCATGAATTTCAGGCGAGTTTTGGATTTACGGAAACTTAAAAACCAAGATTCACAATGTTTGAAGTCGAGCCACGACGCCGAGATGTTTGAAAATCTTTCTCGTTCCTTGCATGAGACCTAAACATGTACCCAAGGACATATATATGATTTTTAACCCATTTTGATGCACTGGAGCATGTGCCTGTAGTTCAAATTTGAATTATGCATGTTAAATTCCTAGAAAACTCAATTAATGTATAAAAAGGCCAAATGAACCACGAATCATTTAAAGCAGTTGTGGACAACCGTCTGGCACCCGTGGGTAAGCACTGTGTGCGCACACGTCGTACTAGTTCGTGCTTCCTTCTTTCCTAAGTTTTCTATATTATATTAATGGTGTTATATCCAGAGACGTTATCGTTTCCCGCCTGGCGGTACTAAAACCGGCAGACCTCGGGGTAGGGGGTCCCGAGCTGTGGATCTTAGATCTATGGGTAACAGTAGACAAAGGGGACAGTATTTACCCAGGTTCAGGCCCTCTCAAAGAGGTAATACCCTACCTTCTGCTTTGATTGTATTGATAATGATGTATCGAGTACAAGCTTGATCTACCTCGAGATCGTAAGTTGTGTTCTAACCCTAAGACTAGGTGGTTGTAATTGTGACCGTGGTCTCTATGGACTAAACCACTCAACTTATATAGATGTTGAGATTAACTAAGGTTACACGTGGTCGGTTGCCCATCTAGGGATACATACGCTGGCGGCCGATGCTGTCCTTGGAGTACATGTCAAGTCTTTGGCAGAATCCATCTTGATCACGTTAAAGAAGTACATGTCAAGCCTTCGGAGTTGGTACCGACATCCCCGCCCCGGTGGCGCGCAACCATCGTGAAGGAGGAGCCCTCCCTGGCAACCGCCAATGCGCGCGGCCGCCTCCTTTACTATCTCGCTCGTGGCGGCATTTCCTCACCCTCGCGCACCAGGATGGCGATCGACAAGACGTCACTCGAGGAGGATCCCTGGGAGCGGTGCAACGCGGCACATCGTTCGACCTTTGCGAAGTCGGACGTGGTGCCGGATTGGGTGCGTGCTGACCCGGACCTTGTGTTGGCCTAGGCCGAGGATCGATCTAGGACTACCGCATAGACTTCCTCCCGCCGTCGGCGCCAGATCACTGACCAACAATACAAGATCGGGTTGTCCGAGTTTGAGCATGCCTCCCTTGCCCTTCCAGCAAGGGGGCGGGCGGTGTGGGCCGGAGGCCGATCGTCCGCGCGAGGAGGAGCGGCTTTGCCGCGAACGCGTAGCGCCGATCGGTCAGGGCTACCGCGACCCCTAGGCAGTCGTCCTCTGGAAGGACGATGACAACAACGGCAACATGGACGTCAGCGGAGGTGCTGGCGGCCTCGGAGATCATGCCTATTGGGTCACCGTCCGATACCTCGCATAATTTAATTTACTTTTTAAAATTTTAGTTGACCTCGTTGAATAGTGTTTGTTGTGCATGTAATATATGAAACTTGCTTAAATTTTGTTCGTTTTCATGCATTTTGTCTGGTTATTTAAATAACCACTTGAAATATGGGCAAATATTTGATGCATAGAGTCGGATGACCGTTCCCCTATCTGCTATCCACGGACACGTTGGACGAAAATTTTGTTGTCTTCGATTTAGTGGACTGTGTTTTTCTTTTTTTGAGAACCGTCTCATAGGCATTTATACGTTCAGGGTAGATGATGAGTGGTGGAATAATTTTCGTGGTTTGTAAAAGCACTCAATTAATGCACTCGTTTTCCTCAAAGAATTGTGTTTACCAATGCATTAATTACAATACATGCATGCATGAAGTACATGCATTGGTCAAGTTTCTCATAATCCTTGCATGCAATGAATTAATGCACCTTAAAATCTGAGCATGTGATGGGAAACAATCAAATTGAGACTTATAAAACGGGAAACTGAATTTTTTTAGATAAACCCTATAAAACGGAAAGGAGGAAGTACCATCACATAGCGCTTCCCAATGCAAAATGAGTCTAAAAAGCAATAAATAAAGACATCTATGTTACCACACCTATGACTCTACCCACTATGAAGGTAGTAACATAGACTAGTAACATATGCATGTTACTAGTCTAAGTTACTCTCCACTATGACTAGCCTTAATACGTGGCCCATCTTTCACTCTCACACAATGTCTAGAAGCACGTGCTGTAGCTGGCTCTTGCATGAGAGCCCACTTATATTCTTTCCCCTATCTTCTCTCCTCCAACTAAGCATAGAAATATTACTTTACTCCTTACAACCTGCTGACTGTACCTTATTATACTTGCTCTCATCTATACCTAATATTAAAGGACATGTCGTTTCTCCATTTTTTCGTCCATCAGGTGTTTTCGTACGTGCTCTCTTTTTTCTGTCTGTACGTCCTTTTTTTCGTCCGTCCTTTTTGTGTTGTTGGAAAAAAATTGCGTGCCATAAATTAAAATTAAGATGCATTCTTAGGACTACTTTAAGTGCACTCGCAGAAACCAGCTCACCTAGCTACCCCACTTTGTGAGAAAACAAAGGAAAATTCCTTTTATTCTATACGGGCTCATGGGAAATCATTTTTGGGGAGAAACAAGGCGCTGCAGTGGGGGATCGAACCCAACACCTGCATGTTTCCACAAAGACTACAATCCACCAAGCTACAACATGGTTTAATGTAAAAGTAAATATTATTCTTTTATAAAATAGTGCCACCTCGCCTCCTTGCATCTCATCCCACCAATTTATATATTTTTGTGATCTAAAATTAGCAAGCCACCTTAACAATTGTAACATAAGGCGCTAAGAAGGAAACAAAAAGAAGGAAATCCGGCCTTTCCTCGGGAAGGAAAGGAAATAAAAGAGAGAATTAATTCAGCCTTGCCTCAATAAGGAAAATAATTAAAAGAAGAAATCACCTTGCCTTCGGAAGGAAATAAATTAAGAAAAAGAAAGAAAATAAAATAAGGAATAAATTCAGCCTTGCCTCAATAAGGAATAAGGAAAGAATTAAAAGAAGGAATAGAATAATTGTAAAAGAAGGAATAAATTCGCCTTGCCTTCGGAAGGAAAGAAATTAAGGGAAGGAATAAATTTCGCCTTGCCTCAGGAAGGAAAGGAATTAAAAGAGGAACTAAGAAAACTGAATTAAACGAAGAATCGAGTATACAACGAGTTGTTACATATATGTTGGCGAGTCCCCTATATATATATATATATATATATATACACACACACACACACACACACACACACACACACTATTCTGATCACAGGATCAGAATAATATTCTGATCACAACCAGAACTTCCTGAGTTACACGCCTGAACTTCCCTCTGTAGGAACCCGACCTTCGGGCTATCTTCACAACCGTGTCTCCCCGCGTGAATTATTTCGGTCAGTCGTGTTATATGTGATTTAAGTGCAATCTAGAAATGGTTTTTAGCAACTAAATGCCTATTTTAAATAGGAATCTCGCTCGTTGGCGGATTTTGCTCTCGGGTCGTGGCGTTTTTTGCAATTTTACTGCCTGAGTTGTCCGACCTGAACTTCCCCCGGTGCTAGGTTGAACTTCCACCAACATTGCCCAAATGGGGCTTGCGATACACCGTTGGAAAGCTATGGACACGAGTATCATGGCCCAAGTTAAATTTTTGGCAAAATATAAGCGGTCTAAGAGCAGTTTTGAAAATCGTTCTTCCTTCATACAAAAAACGTGAATAGTATTTTCGATCGCATTTCTAAACCATTTATCAGAATGAGGCAAATAATATGGCATTGGAAAGCTGCTGCAAAACCGCTCCTTCCACATGTTGAAAGTTTTCTCTAATTCCGTAAGGTTAAAGAGTAATTTGGAAAATCGTAAAATTTCGTAAACCGAACAGCCGAGTTCGTATTTTCTATGTCATTTCTAAACGGCTCATCCAATTGAAGCAAATGATATGGCGTTGGAAAGCTTATGAAAATGTGCTAATTTCTCATGTTGAAAGATTTTTCTAGTTTTGAACGGTTTAAGAGTAATTTAGAAAATGGTACAAGTTCCAGCGAGTTCGTATTTTCAAGCTAATTTTTCAACCGTATGTCTGAATGCAGCAAGTGATATGGCGTTGGAAAGCTTGAGGAAATGGAAAACTTTTTTCTATATATTTTTTCTCCCAATTCCTTACTGTTTTAAGTCAATTTGAAAATGGCTAAAAACGTATTTTCGCCGTAATTTCTACAAACTTTATCGGAATGGGGTAAATAATGTACCGTTGAAAAGCTATGGAAAATGCGAAACTTCTTCATGTTGACGGTTTTCTCTGATTCCTAGCCGTTTTCAAGTAATTTTGAAAATGGCGGGATCATTCATTCTGCCTTTATCGCGAAACAGATTCTTCGAAAATGCACCGTGTGAAGAACTTGAACTTCTCGGCATGTCTACTTGAACTTCACTCTGTTTTTCATGTGCTTTTTTGCATGTGGCTCTCCATCCACTCACCGGAACACTCATCGGAATTGAGTATGTGATATACCAATGGAAAGCTGTTGTAAACACGCAATTTTCCCGTGTTGATCATTTTTTCACACTCGCGACGATTTTAAAAGTTTTTCATCTGAAATTCATTACGTGCAGTACTTGAACTTCTTGCTGTTTTCACGCTGAACTTCTATGACATATTTTCGTTTGTAATTTTCTCATCAACTTCGTTAGTGTTACACAAATGATATTCCTTTTGTACAAACCTCTGTCACAATATTTTTTTTTAACTTTCTCTGACCGAGGACTTGAACTTACATAAATGATATTCCTACCGTTTTGAAGTAAATTAGAGAAATGACGAGATCATGATTTCTGCCTTCATCCCGAATGGAAATGCACTGCGTGAAGTAGTTGAACTTCTCAGGCATGTTTGTTTAAACTTCACTTTGTTTTTGACGTGCTGTTTTTTGCCCGTAACTCCCAAACCACTTACCAAAATTGAGCTAATGATATACCAATGGAAACCTATTGAAAACACGCAACTTTTTCGTGTTGATCAGTTTTTCATACTTGCGATGGTTCAAATATTTTTTTTGAATGAGTAAAAATGTGCTTTTAACGGTATACATAAAATTTTTAAACCATTCATCAAAATATAGCATATAATATACCGTTGGAAAGCTTATGAATAGGAGCACCTTTTTCATGTAGACACACGTTACAATTTTTTGTCGTTTGAGAGCAGTTTTAAAAATGGCAAAAACAACGTCATTTTTTGCTTGTTTTTTACATGTAATTAAAGGTCAGACGTCTCGCACTAGAGATCTTGAACTTCACCAGGAGGAGCACGTGAACTTCTTGCAACAAACCTTTTAAGCTCTTTGTTTTCTATTCATATATTCTTACGTGAAACACATTTCGTGTAGTAGTTGAACTTCCTGCTGATTTCACCTTGAACTTCTGTCACATATTTTTGTTCAACCTCTCCCACAAGAATTTTTGAACTTTCTCGGGCCGAGCACTTGAACTTTTAGCAACAAAACTTTTAGCCTTTGCTTTTTCATTCTTTTTTAAATACAAAATGCACACCGTGTAGTACGTGAACTTCTGTCACTATCAATCTGAACTTATGAGATCATAATTTCTGCCTTCATCGCGAATGAAAATGCACTGCGTGAAGTAGTTGAACTTCAAGGGCATGTGTGTTTGAACTTCACTCTATTTTTGACGTGTTCTTTTTTGATAGTAACTCCCAAACCACTTACTGGAATTGAGCAACCGATGTACCAATGGAAAGTTGTTGAAAACACGCAACTTTCCCGTGTTGATCAATTTTTTATGCTCGCGACGGTTCAAAAGAGTTTTTTGAATACATAAAAACGTGTTTTAAATGGTATATATGAAAATTTTAAACCGTTCATCAGAATGTAGCATATAATATACGGTTGAAAAGCTTATGAATAGGAGCAACTTTTTTATGTAGACAGGTGTTACAAATTTGTTGTCGTTTGAGAGCCGTTTAAAAAAATGGCAAACACGATGTTGTTTTTGCCACTCTTTTTTAACATGTAATTGAAGGTTGGAGTCTCGTAATATAATTTTTGAACCGTGTAGGGTGGAGCACATGAACTTCTTGCAACAAACCTTTTAGGCTTTTAGTTTTGCATTTTTTTATTCTCATCTGAAACGGATTCCATGTAGTAGTTGAACTTCTCGCTGTTTTCATATTGAACTTCGGCCACGTATTTTTAGTTTGTAATTCCTCACCCGTTCCTCGGAGTTTTCCCAAATGATAAATCATTAGAAACTTGTTGAAAAGATGCAACTTTTTTTAATACGGCTAAATTTTTTTTTCGAACAACATACGCCAATTTATTTTAACCATTTATATTTCGAATAGAGCATACAATATACCCTTTGGAAAGTTGTTGAATAGAAAAAAAACTTTTTTCGTGTAGAGTTTTTTTGTTCCAAACTTGCAATGGATTGAGAGAATTATTTTAAAACATGAGACACAACATCTTTATTGTGTTTTTTTGAACATGTAAACCCACGTTGAACCTCTCTAACAATTAACTTCCGAGGGAAGAGCACTTGAACTTCTAGCAACAAAATTTTAAACTTTATCTTTTTATTCTTTTTTTCTCATATGAAATGCACACCATGCAATACGTGAACTTTCGACAGTTGTCAATTTGGACTTCTCTTTGTTTCGCTTTAGTAACGGAAAAAAAATCTGAGTTTTTTATAGACATCAAACCGCTCTAACTTTTTTATTTGAACTTCTTTGTGGATTTTTTAGAAATGTGAACATTGGAGTTTTGTTAGAAACATCAAACTTCTTCATTATTTTGAATATAACGTATTGGTCTTATTCTTTAGTAACCGAAAAAACTGAGTTTTCAAATAAATATCAAAATGTTCGGCTTTTAAAATTGAACTTCTTGGTTTTATTCTTCAGCAACTTTTTCATGTAGACACTTGTTACACATTCGTTGTCATTTGAGAGCGGTTTTAAAAATGGCGAAAACAACATTGGTTTTCACTTTTTTACATTCAATTGAAGGTCGGACGTCTCACAATTTAATTTTTGAACCGTGCAAGAAGGAGCACCTGAACTTTTTGCAACAAACATTTTAGGCTTTTAGTTTTGTATTATTTTATTCTCATCTGAAAACACATTATGTATAATAGTTGGACTGCTCGTTGTATTCACATTGAACTTCGGTAACGTATTTTTGTTCGTATAATTCCTCACCCATTCGTCGGAGTTGCACAACGTTTTTGTGTGTTTTTGCACAAGTAAATAGACAGCGAACGTCCTTTACAAGAACATTTAAACATCGTGGGACGACCACGTGAACTTCTAGCTAAAGTCTTTTTATTTTTATTCTTTTTTTCTTATATGAAACACACTCCATGTAGTTGTTGAACCGCGGGTTACTTTCACTTTGAACTTCTCTCTGCTTTTGTTTCGGATCCTTACCATATTCGGTGCCCTGAGGTGCAAGGTGGCGGTGCGGTGCAGCCGAGACGGGAGCCACAGCCGGTGGCGCACGGGGCGGCGGCTGGGGTGTGATAATACTGTTTGGAAAAGCTTATGTATAGAAAACCGAGTTATTTGAATTTTGAACTACTCTATTGTTATAAATTGAACTTCTTGGTTTATTCTTTAGTAACTGGAGAAATCTGAGTTTTGTAAAAAACATCAAACCACTCTACTATTATAAATTGAACTTCTTGGGTTTATTGTTTTAGTAATGAGGAAAATTTGAGTTTTTTATATACATTGAACTACTCTGTTATTTTAGTTTGAATTTCTTGGTTTTATTCTTTTAATAACGAGAAAAATCAAAGGTTTAATAGACATCAAACTATTCTATTATTTAAAATTGAACTTCCTAGTTTTTATTTTCCTAGGAGTATTTTAATGAACATCCAACTGTTGTGGTATTTAAACCTGAACGTTTTATTTTACTTTTTAGAAACGAATAAATTTTGTTCTTTTTTTAATAAACTTCAGACTTCTCTATTTTCAAATTTTGAACTTCACGGATTTTTTTGCATGTTCGCGTCTTTATTTTTGGATACCCAATGTGTGTGTTTTGCCGTAAGCGAACATATTGAACTATCCGCGGCAGAGAATATGAACTTCGCATCAACCTTTTTTTGTCTTCAAGAAATGCGTGCTTATTTTTTGCTTTTAATATTCAACTTCTATGCTTTATTTTTAACTTCTATGCTCTATTTTTTTAACCGTTTCATGAAGGAGAAGGAAAGCAGCAACATAATGTGCGTCAGAGAGCAACTAGTTTGGGAAACCAACCAATACATGATACATTTTTTATGTAAAGAACAAAGAACAATTTTTCCATTATTTTAACTTGAACTTATCCATTTTATTCGCACACACACAAATGCCGCGGCTGCCACCTGCAACGCCAGTACACTTCTAATAAAGAATTACTAAAGTAGCTTTCATAAACATTGAACCTCTATTTTATTTAAATTTGAACTTCTATACAAATGAATATTGGATCTCTCTATCCATCACCATTTAGTACATGATGGAACCTGTCGGGAACTAACACAAACACATACTGTGCACCCGCCATGGGCATCCAGTGATAATTTATGCATCAAATGGCACATCAAAAAAGAAGAAAATGCATCAAGGTCATAAAACTGAAGCTCCAGGAGACATCACGACCAACTGCACAACGTGATAGATCTCCACGGGTTATGGGCGCAACTTTCTTCTGGATTGCAAGTCGTTCAGTGCTAATTATCCAACCGGTGGCCATGGGCATCCAGTGATAATTATGCAGTGCCGATGGCAGGAGTCAACTCGGCTGGATCGCAAGGCGTTCTCCTTCTCTGTAATGAGACCCGCACTTCTTTGATTGTTGCATATTTCCTTCTTCAAATTTCATCTTTGAACTTCTGTTTTTTATTTTTCCGCTACAACCTGAAACAAAGGGAAAAAATTGAACGTTTTTATCACTGCCTTCTATGAACTTTTATATGTTTTTGGCTCTAAATTTTTGTAACTCCGTAATGCAAATTTATATGTTCTTTTTTACTCTGCAGGTGGGTTCATTTAACTATTGTTTTTATTCTCCAAACATACATCTTGTGGAGTCAGAACTTATATATTTTATATCATTAAACTTCTAGATTTTTCAAATGAAATCAGAACACAAGTTGGGGTAAATATAGTGGGAAATCATAGACCCAAATTTCCCTTTTTTCTTGGTTGGTAATATCTTACTTTAACATAGTCCAACCTTGCTGAGATTACATCTTTGCAGATCCTAAAAAATTACAGTACCAAACTTTTAAACATTACAGAGAGCAAAAATACCAACCTTTTTAAAACATCTTGAACTACAGAAGCAAAGAGGCAAGAGAATAGAGGAGGAGAAGAAGATGGTGTGGTCGGTGGGGTGTACAACCTGCAGGGGAAGCGGCTGCGGGAGGTGGAGCTCGAGCTCCCTCGGCGTGGCCCTGCCTCTGTGCCCACGTCCAGTGGGTGGCTGGACGTGGTTGCACGCATCGGCAACAGACAGTGGTGGGAGTGGTTGCCGCAGCATCCACTGTATGTGGTGGACCTCGGCGGCAGCGGCAGGCGCGACATGCTGCAAGTCAATACCTCCAGGTGAAGTGTTTGTGCAAATCACTGAATAATAAGCTGTGTTATCTAGCACAACGGTGCAAGAATTCGAACATATATTTTCTCTGCCACAGCTAATGTACACTGTATGTAACCCAGACTCTCTCTCTCTCTCTCTCGCCTATTTCCTGTTGATTAACGTGGTTGGGTCATTCAGTCAGGGCGATCGATCCATGGAGACGGTGCTTAAAGCCTAGCTGGCTAACGTGCTTGAGCTCATATCGATCTTTTAGTAAGATCGTCGCCTGAAATAAGACACCACCATCGATGACAATTTGTGACTGCATATATTCTTGTAATCCCAACTATTTGTAGAAGACCAAGTATCCATAGTAAGGTTCAGGCTTTTCAGCCATACGTACCTGCAGGTCGAGACCTCCTCAAGCTGCAGTTCGAGACCTCCCCCAGCTGCAGGTCGCCCAGAGGGATGGTGAGGCGGTGGTTGGTCAGGAGGGGAGCAGGACTGGACCCGGACACCGTTGCCATCGCTGGCAGTTTAAGGGGGAGAAGGATTTTTTGCGATGCAAGAGACGATGCAAGGGCGCCAGTGGAGATTGACCGTCCGCGGGAGTCGCAATTGACCTGCAGGAGCATGGGATCTGCTCTGCTTCTGGAGGTCCGACTGCGGGAGGCGCGTCGAGGATGAGTGGCAGCAGGAGGATTCTCGGGGCCAGGGGGAGGGGAGGGCTGCAGGAGATGCGTCTGGGTCCTGGTGGGAGCGACAGCGGGGCTGAGGGGATCGCTGCAGGAGGTGCTTCGGGTCTGGGCAGCCGCGGGGGATGCGCGCGTCCAGGCCGTGGGTGACTGGGGGGCATCTACGGGTGGCGCGTCGAGGCCGTGGGGGCGGGAGAGGGTGGTGCGTCGAGGCCGCGGGGACGGCGGAGGGTGGCGCGTCGAGGTCGTGGGGGTAGCGGGGGGTAGAGCGCCGGAGGCAGGGGCGGTGCTGGGTGGCGCGTCGAGGCGTCCGTCGGTGGCGCCAAAGCCAAGGGCCGGCGGCGGGTGGCTCGCCGGAGCCAGGTCGGCGGTGGGTGGTCAAGAGGATCGGGGCAGAGAGGTGGTCGTGTGGATCGGGGGAGAGAGATGGTGTGGTATGTGCGGGACGGGGCGGCGGGGTTGAGTTCGGGAACATCCTCGCGAGTGATGCAAATAGTTATTCTAATTCCAAGATTAGAATAGTATATATATATATATATATATATATATATATATATATATATATCCTATCACCTGGTGGTAGTTACCCCACATATTTCATATACTATCATGTGGTATTGTATATACTATTTTATTATTTTAAATATGTTCATAGACTATATCTAAGATTTTTCAAAGCAAGTTAGATGAAAAAATTGCATATGAGCCCATAGTTTTGTTATATTTGTGAAATACGTACATATTTGTACGTAAAAAAGAGTATACTCAAAACATGGTACATACTACCTAAAAATTAGTATATATACTACCTAATCATTGTTATATACTACATACTACACGTACATACTCTCGATTTTGATAGATACTACATACAACATACAAAACGCAAGTGGTGGTAACTACCACTGCTTGTAGGAAACATTTGTCACACACACATATATATATAGACACACTAGCAAAAGAGCCCGTGCGTTGCAATGGGAGAAAAACACAACACACACTCTTAACCGAACAACCATCACTTAAGACCACAATAGGTCTATCTCCTTTATTTTAGCGACGCATCATATTTGTGTTGCCGCTTATCCTTCTTCTCACCCTCACTGGCGGTGGCCTTAGTGTTCACACAAACCAAAACGTGTTTGAATGTGGTTAATCCTAAGACGTCTCTCTCCCTCTCCTCCCTCTCTCCCTCTCTCTCTCTCTCGCTTTCTCTCACATTCACAATGAGAAATCTGTTGTTTTCCCCTGTGATGTATTCAGAGGTATGCATGTGTAGTTATTAATGTTTTCTTTTTCCTATATGATTATAGTGGGTGTTTATTTGCAATCCGGATCGCCGCCTGTACGAAAGAAAAATGGATCGTGCGCTATAGTTATAAGTTTGCTTTCAAAACAATACTTAAAAAATATTTAACAGGTAAAATTAACATCATATTCAGATTTCACACATTTTTCTAATCAAATTTAATATATAACATGTTAAAATCGGAGTTACGGTTTAAAAGATACGTATAATTTAGAAAACCATTTGTTTGAATTAAATACCTTCCAAAATAATATTTATAAATACTTAACAGGTTAAAATAATCTTATATTCATATTCTACATATTTTTCTAATCAAATTTCATATATAACATGTTTAAATCGGAGTTACGGTTTAAAAGATATGGATGATTTAGAAAAGCATTTGTTTGACTTAAATATATGACCCATGGATGGAATACCTAAAAAGTCAGGGGGTTTTCGAAAAACTATAAAATAACGGTTCGGTGTGACTTAAATCCGGACTGCGGGTTGATTTCATGAAAACACAAGGGCTTTTTTGCAAAATGGTGCGACGGACGGGCAGAAACCCTCCGTGCTTTATTATTAGGTAGAGATATATATTATATGAAGCTTGGTTGCATACCTCCTGATCACTTGCAATACAAATCATTAGTCTTCGCAAAAAATTGGGCATCCTCACAAAAAGTTTTTTTTGTGTCATTTGAAAAGTCTTCTACCTTCTGAAAAATGTGATGTACTTTTTTTGAAATCATTCATGAATCTTAAAATATTTGCGTTGTATTAAGAAAAGTGTTCATTTATTAAAATAATGTTTATATCATTTAAAATGTATTCACCCTTTTTTTTTAAATCATGTAATTCTAAAAAGTGTTCACGTGCAAATATATTTGTAATTTTAAAATATGCATGCTCTTTAAAAAGGTTCATGTGATTTTAAAGTGTTCATGTTTTAAAAAGAATGTTGATGAATTTTGAAAAACAAATATACAATTTTAAAGTGAGTTGGCATAAGAGGGGTGTTGTATGGACTAGGAGTACGCAATAGCTTAGGAAGGACAGCTGTCACACCAGTTTAACGAGATTAGTTTTAAAACTATTAGACATTCACTTGCGATGGTGTAGTTCAGTGACTGGTGTGTGGTGGCCTAGATCATCATTTTGAAATTGACCATATTCAAATACATTGTGATCAGGTGGACACCTTTGACCATGGCCAATAAAGACGGGAAGAAGGATAAACCACAACACGAATGAGACGCTATGTTCAAATAGATAATTTGAACCTGTGAAGGGGTTCAAATAAATAACTTGGACTTGCAAAAGGGTTTTGAGTCATGCTTATTGGCTAGGAGCATGCGATTTTCTTTCTCATTGCAACACATGGGCATATGTGCTAGTAGTTTTAATGGACGGTGTCGAAGATGGCCTAATCACGTACATCTGATTCCGCTAAGGAAAAGGATAATCAGATGCGAATGACCACGTCAGCTGGTTCTGGTCGGCCACGCCAAACAGAAGAACCCAAACGCTAACTTGCAAGCACTCTCCAGCCAAAAACATTTCGCTTCTTCCACCCACTCTTGAATCATTCGCCTTTCCTTCCTGCCCCTACCGATGACCTTTTCCTAAACCAACGCCCTGCTTGCTCTCCCCTTGCCATGGACGGGACAAACGCCGCGGCCGCTGCCCCGCCGCCGGTACCCATGGCGGCGCCCGTCGTCCCGGTCGATCTGACGGTCGTCAAGAAGCTCCTCGGGGGCGGCGGCGACCTGGCGGTCCACGACGCGTCTGGCGGTCTCGCCTTTCGTGTCACGGCGGCGGACGGTTGTGGCAGGAGGTGCGGAGGCAGGGCGCTCCTCGACGCCTCCGGGAGCACTCTGGTCACTGCCAGGACCAGCGAGGTGATGATTCCAGCTTGGGTGTCTGCTCTCCTTTAATTCTGAGTGAGAGATTGCACCATCATCAAGTCAACTTGGCTTCTTAATTTGGTCTACTCCGGTGTAGCTTAGAAAAGTTTCAGCTTCAAGTATGCATACGCAATACTGTATACTGCTTATGAAATAGGAGTAGATTGCTCCAATTTGTTTATCCTCACTTGATTCGTATTAGTTGGATTGCTGCAAAAATGTTACACTTCAGGAGAGTTCAGGACAGAATACAAGCACTTCGTGTCTAATATCATACATCCTCTGTTCATTGAACTGCCAAAACGTCTTATATTTAGGAACAGAGGTACTACTCCCTCCGTTCCTAAATATTTGTCTTTTTAGAGATTTCAAATGGACTACCACATTCGGATGTATATAGACATGTTTTAGAGTGTAGATTCACTCATTTTGCTCCGTATGTAGTCACTTGTTGAAATCTCTAGAAAGACAAATATTTAGGAACGGAGGGAGTAGTACCTAATAAGCTTAATTAGGCCGATAAGACAAAACAAACGTCAGGTGCAATACTTGACATAAGTTTATTGTCCGCACTTTGGCTCTCGGAAGCCTGAAGATGATGCTACAATTGTAATGCCCGCCTTTATAATTCACGATTTATCCCTTGTTGCGCATAATACATATATAAACTATGTCACTGAGTGGGAGGCTACTATTTTCCAGGGTGCGTGGCAGGCATTCAGAGGAATTAGTTGGGAACAGACAGACATAATTTTTTCAACAAAGGTAATTTGTGCTTCTTCAGATCGAAAGGAGGTACATGTCTTTGTCCCGCCGAGAAGCACATCTGAGGAGCAAAAACCAAGCTACATACTCGTAGGAAATCCATCTCGAAGAGCATGCACGATTATAAGGGGAAACTCCATTGTTGCTCAGGTACTATGGAAATATTGGATGGGCGTGATCCACTGATGATCATTATCTGTTGTCTAGTGTACTAGCTAGGTTGGTCCAATGGTTATAACTTTGAACACATTTTGGACTGACACTAAAATTGTCAATCATTAATTTGTGCAGACAAATCTCCCGTACAAACTCAATAAGGCCGTCTATTCAAGGCGGAAGTTTAGAGTGACGATTTACCCAGGAAACGATAACATTCTGATCATGGCAATGGTTATGACCTTCCTTGTTCAAAAATAACATAGGTGATGAGTACTCAGACATTGCTTTCAGAAAGCTGAGAGGATGATTTAGTTCATTCTTCTCTCACTGACCAATGCACTTACTGGACGAAAAAAGGATTCTCGAACATGCACCCAAATGCGTGTCGTTTTTCTTACTGGACAGGCTGATATGTTGTAAATATTTTGTTGTTGTCCAGTTTCGTTTTTTTTTTTTTGGCTAGATAACTACGTACATCCAAATTTTACATGTTCATGCCCTAAATATTTTTCTCGCATTCATTGGCATCAAGGGATGGATAGGACATGGTACTATGAAACCCAGCATTATCTTCTGATCAAGACAGCAGTATGTGTTGCATAATTGTGGCTATAATCCGGATTACCGAACAGATGTTTGTTCTAGTTGTTACGGAGGGCATGGAAAATCATACCAGAACTCAGCCCTTGTACTGAGCTAGTGAATTTTCCCCTCAAAAGGAAGAAAATAGCTAGTGAATTTTCTTTTCTTATTAGACAATGAATGAACTATTGAATTTCCTGCGCAGGTTCCTAATGAAGGAGACGCCTTCAGTAGAAAGGCCTTAAGCCCTTAAGCACCCACACGAGAAACAGTGTTCCATTAGAATGATACATTCTCTCTGAAAACTTCTGAGAACTTGAGTAAGGTGTTCAGTGAAATTCTGCAACAGGATAAGAGAAGTTGAGTTGAGCACCAAAGTTTTGTCGTGTTCACTTATCGCCGATGATGAAATGTATAAATTTTATAACAAATGCTATTTTGACTGAATAGATGGAATCAGTGAAAGTATGGGCAATCATTTCAACGCTTGAATTACCAGAACCTTTGAATGCTTAGGGCGCCGTCACTTGGCGAGGTTCTTCGAGTTCACAATACACTGACCTTGGCCTGGCATGTGTCCAGATGATTATGAATTGTATCATGTCATGGACAATAATGAAAATGTTAAATTGCATTTGTTCAGCCTGGGCATTACCAAAAACATGGCATCACATGGCGACAGAGTTCCGTGTATACTGACCTTGGTTGGCATGCCATGTGTGGCTGCTTGATCCATCCGAGGGTTTTGTATCACTCAAAACTGTGGTTGTTTCATTTATGAAGGGTGGAGTTCTCAAAGAAAAATCTCCAAAACATCTTAGAGGGGCATTCTTGGAACGTAGTCTAAGAGTTCGGTAAAATGAAGATAAAATGCAGCCATGGAAGAAAAAATGATTTCTAATCATGTCCATATGCATCCAGGAAACAAAATGCAAAACTTTGCTACCACTCCCTCCGTTCCTAAATATAAACCTTTTTAAAGATTTCAATACAAACTACATACAAAGCAAAATGAGTGAATTTACACTCTAAAATATGTCTATATACATCTGTATGTATCCCTATTGAAATCTCTAAAGAGGCTTATATTTAGAAAGGGAGGGAGTAGATGTTACTCCTTCATTTACAAATATAAAATGTTTTGGATATTTTAATACGTATAACATAGAGACTGAAATGAGTGAACAAACACACTAAAACGTGTCTATATACATCTAAATCAGAAAAAGTTACTTAAACGCAGAGAGCACATGATTAGAGAGAGAAGTTGCAGGGAATGGAAATTCATTGGAACTCTCACACCAAGTTCCATTTTGGATTGGATTCTCCCATATTTATTCTTCCTAGGACGCCCAAAGAGCCATTGGCATTGTACAGACATACTAATAAGTAGAACAAAACAAGATTATAAAGATATATGTCTTGGACAAAAAAAAAGATATATGTCAAAAGGTTAATATAAAGCTCAGGGCAAGATAGGTGCAACTGGCAACCTTCCCGACACAACGGCTTGGGAGACATACAACGCCTTGACAAAATCGTCGAACCTATATATCAGTATGCACTTTTCTGAAGCACGGCAGCTAAGGCTCCTCCTTGCTAACTTTACCAAGTGCTCGCTGAGCAAACAGCAACTCCTCTCGCTCTCGTTTCTTCGCCAAGGCCTCCTCATCGAGCACTTGGATAGGTGACCATTCGGGTACAGTAAACCAGTCTTTCGTATCAACGAACAAATGCTCTTTCCAATCATGCCATTGAGGGCTTAGCTTCATCGCGGCGTAGTCCAGTGCAGTACCAGCAACCGCTAGGGTGACTGCATACTTCACCGCCCCAAAGTGACCACCTACAGTTACGGTCAGTTGAGGAAATTAGAAATGGTGACGCATTGTTGGTGTGTTTAGGCCTTTAGGACATAAATATAACTTTCTTTGTTTGAATATTCAAGGCTCACAACGTGCACATGCCACTAAAATGAAATGATCAGTGCATATGCAGGCCTGCAAGCTTTTAACTGTACTCCAAAATAAATTCCCTTTTGTCAAAGTTACATTGCAGTATCGATGGACAATTAAAGGTACACAAAAGCAATATGCAGGGCCAACTTGACCTGGTAGAAAAATGCACATTAGCATACATGAAACTTACATCCCATAAAAAATCACCTGATTTCACTTTTGAGGTTAAAATTTTATTTTAACTAGCCCAAAATTCTTGGCACATTTAGGGCAACGATGTTAAGTTTGGTAAGACCCAATTTTTCCAAAGTGAGCAGAGTACTTTTGGGCTACAGAGTCAAATACAACGGTGTGTCTCTGCAATCGTATCAAACTGAATATATTGAAATTGAGATTGTCTAGTCACACCTTACTTGATTTTTTGTTATATCCCAGTCACATTTCTTATCCATTAGATCAACATCCAATCTTCCTCGTCCCAATCCCACGTATATAGAGAATTGACTT
Organism: Aegilops tauschii subsp. strangulata; assembly: GCF_002575655.3. Classification (NCBI taxonomy): domain Eukaryota; kingdom Viridiplantae; phylum Streptophyta; class Magnoliopsida; order Poales; family Poaceae; genus Aegilops; species Aegilops tauschii. The sequence goes on from NC_053036.3 coordinate 352,306,632, forward strand.
AAATTTTAAATACAAGAAATTGATTAAGCTTGTTTGAAACTGAAAAGACAAACGGAAATCTAAGATACCAAGAAGTATCCTATGGAGGATTAACCTCACTAAAACTGAGAATTGCAGTAACTTTTTACTAAATACTGCACATATTTGGACTACAATTTTAGGTTTACTATTGTTTAAGTTGAGATGACCAGGATTAGCAAACATTCGAAGCATCTGAGAATTACCAAAACCGATTGAAATTTGCAGTAGATGCTAACTGATCTCAAATACCCATGGAAAACCAAGGTTAAATATCTTTAAGTTCCTGAAGTACAATAGAGTTAGAATGGCCGACTTGCAAATCAATCAGAAAAGGTACACCCCTGTCCCAAAATGTAAGACCATTTTTGACACTATGATAGTGTCAAAAATGATCTTACTGGAATTCTTATTGTGTCTGTGTGTTGGGGGGGGGGGGGGGGGGGGGGGGGGGCGCTGTGGTAGGGGTTAATTTGAACAGATCAGAAGATCCCGTGGAGATCTCGGATGTGCAAAGTAATACAGGCAATCTGCCATCTCACCAAATATGGGAAAACAGACAACTTTCTCAATAGTTGCCTTGCTACTACGCCCCTGGCCACACACAGCATGTGATTATAGAGAACAAGATAAGCCCAAGGTGCCATTTAAATTCACCCTGTGATGTTTCGTACATGGATACATTTATGTAGTTGAAAAAAAAACTTGTACTTGTGCGAAAATAAGAGTGTCCCATTACACGAGGAGGTCATGTGGTAAAAAATTATTTTGATCGTGTATGATGTAGCCAGTTGGCACAGCACCTAGCTTCTAAGCACTTGCACAAGCTCTAGCAGAACGCACATGACTGACCACAATCGCACGTTTCCCTGACCTTCAGTGCGTAATGCAATTTAATATGTATCTTGATCTGATACTGCTAGTATGTGTGATACCATAAACTTAATTCTTTCAGATATATAAGTTTGCTTGGTGCATTGTGGTGATTAAATCCATAAGAACAATGAGGAATTGAACACTATAGACAAATTTGACTTGAGGAAAACTGCAAACGTGAGTCACTGAAAGATGTTAAGTATGAAAAGAAACATAAGTCAATATATGATTGTGCAATATAATGACCAACCTTGTATTCGGCCAAGAACAGCTCCACTTGCTAGCCCACCAACAACAGAATTCATGAGGTCATCAGGTGTTGTAGCTCGAGCATCTCTTGCAAGTTCACGTGCACCTAAGTATCAAAAGAGTATGTGCTTTGCAAGTTTACTCCAACATGCTATTTGTTACCTTGATTAATTCACATGAGCAAACTAACATTTCAAAGTAGAGAAAAAGAAGTCACGAAACTGTGCAAGCGTGCAATACCATGGGAACTGGCACTAATATGGGCCACTTTGCTGTTTAAATTAGCTTGTAGCTATATATTTAACTTGCATCCTTAAAGCAAGACTCAAGCCAGCAGGTGAAACTTGTATATAGCCAACTAAAGATCAAGACATAAACCATATTTGATGACTTAAAAGTAAGTACATTCATCATGCCAACCAATAGAAGCTGAACCCGCAAAGACTACACTATTCCCAGAACACATATAGGGCCGTGGCTACATCCTACTTCAACATATAAACAGCCACTTACACAATTCCCAGCGATATTAAGCAGTAAATCCCTGGGCACATTCTTTCACTAGTCAAGTGCTGGCAGTAATAAATATATCCTGCTGTGAGCAATGTGCTGCAAGATTATAGCTGCCAGCCTGCCAGGTTGTCTATGTGATTACTCATGAGCAAAGACCTTAGATCTTGTGATCAAAATATCCAAGAACAAAAAAAAGGTTGCTTCAATAGAGTGATTTACATTACGAGCAATTTTACGCAATGATAATGAAGTGAACAACAGACTAAGATAATCAAATACTACTTGACACTCCTTGATAAAAGAAGGCCTTGGGTAATTGAGTTTTTACTATGGTTAGGGCACAACATTTTGCAAACCGTTCATAGCATGGGCAGGGGCAGGGCAGGCACCATATTCAAATTTCCCACCATAATGACTGGAAATTCATCAAAACCATAATCCCCGTAATTCAATGGTAAAAGGATGCATTTCCAGTATCTCAAATGGTGCACTGGAAACAGGAAAAGCATTCCACCGCCGCATCATGATACCATCTACACTAAATGTTCCACGCAGCAACATCAAAAGTTGATTCAGTTCATCTCGAAGTTGCAATCAAGGCAACGAATCTGATGCCTCTGTGTTAGGGGCCTCACCTCCGTAGCATCCGGCCACGATGGATAGGTTAGCCGCATAGGTAGCGGCAGCGCGGATCGGGCCAAGGCGCGCCCTGTGCCGCGACAGCAGCCCGAACCCAGCTCCGGCAACACCTGCCAGGCAACCAGGTCAACGAACTCAACAGATCAGAGATATCTCCCGAAAGTAAACGAACGCCACGACAAGTTCCTGACTCCAACGGAGGCGGAAGTGAAAACTAGGACAGGTGAGGGCGGCTCACCGGCGGCCACGACGGGGACCAAGATCCGCTCCTTCCAGTCGGCAGAGAATGGCGCTGCTGCTTCCGGCGTCCCTGCGCCGGGGTCCTCGCCGTCGCCGGCCGGAGTAGACATTCGTGGTGCTGTGGTCGGGCTTGGCGTCGAGGTGACTGAACAGAGCTCGGGCTGAGTGCACGGAGGGCCCAATATCGGGTGACCCTTTCGGTGAGCTAAAATATCCGGTTGATGGGCTCTCTCGCTTCTCCGCTATCGCCAGTATTGGGCTTGTACACAGCATCTAAACTGAGCCTAAAGCGAGCCCTCTCACGCTATCCGTCTTTTTAACCGTTCGATTTCGCGTCTGGGTGATAGCCGTCAGATCTTCCCTCATACACGTTCACGACTTCTCACGCCATTAGACGTCTAGGCCGTCCATTGTCCAGATCGAACCGTTTTCGGCCGTACGAACTGATATGTGCGCCCGTTTTCCTGCTGTCCTAAGGGACGCTTTTCCGGCGGCAAAAGCGGAGTATGCTGGTGATTGGGCTTTTCAGCTGAGGGAACCAGCCCATTAGGCTGAGCGTTTGTGTTGTTTCCGTGGATAGCCGACGTTTCCGATCTTGTCAGGAAAAAGGAGCCCTAAAAAAATCAAGAAAAAGTTAAAGGAAGGTGACGGTTCGGTCGTGACATTCCCTACTTTCCCCCGTCCACGTCGACACCACCAACAGAAACCCCGTGCTGATCCCCTCCTCCACTCTGCTCCCCGCCGCATTGGAAACCCTATACACTGGATCGGATCGTGCTCGGAGGTCCTCCCATCCACGTCGGCTCTGCGTGGTCACTCAACTCGTTTCGCCAAACCAAGTTCTCCACCCGTGGGTTCTGATTGCGGCTAACCCCGTGATTGTGCGGCTCCCTCCTTGGAGAAATGGTTAGGGTCAGTTCATGATCCAGCACCTTGAACGGTGCAGTGGTGCAACCAGAGATCCTGCGGCGACTAGGGGTGCCTCTTCTATAGGCACAGCCGACCGCCTGAGCCAACGTCACCGCAGGCTGAAAACGGATGCTGGACAAGGACCTCTGGTGGACCCATGAGTGTTTCCATAAGGAATTTGAAGACGTTGTGAGCCACAGCTCGATCACGAACGTTCGGTGTATCGCGCCGAAACCGGGTCAGTCCAACCGACAAGGCCCAGCAAGAGGCCGCAAAAAAGGAAAAAGGGGAGAGTTGTGCGCGATGTGGCCCGACTGAGGCTCAATATGGGCCAAAATTCGGCCCATAGCCGACCGATATTTCTTTTCTTTCTTCGCGTGAAAAAGAAATTTTATGAAGAGGCCCTTGTAATTATGGAAAATTATGCAAAAGCTCATCCATGAGGCCACATGCATTTTTCATAAAGCCCCTGGAGGTCCAAAATGTGCCCAGAATGCCCTGTTTCGACCAGGATTTCGTGAAGAAGCTCAAGGAATCATCAAAAAAATCTGGAAAAAAATCCAAAAAATTCCTCGAAAGTTGTATGCACCTACAGGAGCACTTGGGGACTTGAAAGGTTTGTCCTCGAATCCAAAAAGACTCTTGAAGGTCATAGATATGTCTTGGGGACTCCAAAAGACGTCGACAACCATCAAAGGGACCAGTGAAGGACGATGAGGACACAATCTACCTGCTAAGTACATCAACAAGAAGTAGAAGTCAGGTCCACCTCCTGAACATCCTTTGACAAAGATAAGATTGTTGATCTAAAGACACAAAGAAGACTTTGATGACTCTGGCTCAAGGGGACTCCTGTTACAATAGAGGATTTTAATCCTACTTAAGGTGCCAACCCCTGTCCTACATGGAATACCACATCACTAGTCAAGACCTGTTAAAAGAAGGAGACCACATAAAAGAATAATTCAAAGGAGAAGACAAAGTAGCAAAGTACAAGTCCAAGCAAGGAGGCCTCTCCTAGTGTAGGGATTTTCAACCTAATGGACCACAACCCACCTCCTGGCCCTATGATGTCTACTACACAAGCTTCATCTTGTAGACGTTGTTGGGCCTCCAAGTGCAGATGTTTGTAGGACAGTAGAAAATTTCCCTCAAGTGGATGACCTAAGGTTTATCAATCCGTGGGAGGCGTGAAGATGGTCTCTCTCAAACAACCCTGCAACAAAATAACAAAGAGTCTCTTGTGTCCCCAACACACCCAATACAATGGTAAATTGTATAGGTGCACTAGTTCGGCAAAGAGATGGTGATACAAGTGCAATATGGATGGTAGATATGGGTATTTGTAATTTGAAAATATAAAAACAGCAAGGTAGCAAGTGGTAAAAGTGAGCGTAAATGGTATTGCAATGCTAGGAAACAAGGCCTAGGGTTCATACTTTCACTAGTGCAAGTTCTCTCAACAATAATAGCATAATTGGATCATATAACAACCCCTCAACATGCAACAAAGAGTCACTCCAAAATCACTAATAGCGGAGAACAAACGAAGAGATTATTGTAGGGTACGAAACCACCTCAAAGTTATCCTTTATGATCGATCCATTCAAGAGTCTGTAGTAAAATAACACGAAGCTATTCTTTCCGTTCAATCTATCCTAGAGTTCGTACTAGAATAACACCTTAAGACACATATCAACCAAAACCTTCATGTCACCTAGATACTCCAATGTCACCTCAAGTATCCGTGGGTATGATTATACGATATGCATCACACAATCTCAGATTCATCTATTCAACCAACACAGAGAACTTCAAAGAGTGCCCCAAAGTTTCTACCGGAGAGTCAAGACGAAAACGTGTGCCAACCCCTATGCATAAGTTCACATGGTCACTGAACCCGCAACTTGATCACCAAAACATACATCAAGTAGATCACGTGAATATCCCATTGTCACCATAGATAAGCACATGCAAGACATACATCAAGTGTTCTCAAATCCTTAAAGACTCAATTCGATAAGATAACTTCGAAGGGAAAACTCAATCCATTACAAGAGAGTAGAGGGGGAGAAACATCATAAGATCCAACTATAATAGCAAAGCTCGCGGTACATCAAGATCATGCCATATCAAGAACACGAGAGAGAGAGAGAGAGAGAGATCAAACACATAGCTACTGGTACATACCCTCAACCCCGAGGGTGAACTACTCCCTCCTCATCATGGAGAGCGCCGGGTGATGAAGATGGCCACCGGTGATGGATCCCCCCTCCGGCAGGGTGCCGGAACAGGGTCCCGATTGGTTTTTGGTGGCTACAGAGGCTTGCGGCGGCGGAACTCCCGATCTAGGTTTCTTTCTGGGGGTTTATGTATTTATAGGAATTTTTGGCGTCGGTCTCACGTCAAGGGGGTCTCCGAGTCATCCACGAGATAGGGGGGCGAGCCCAGGGGGTAGGGCGCGCCCTCCACCCTCGTGGATGGCTCGGGACTCTTCTGGACCAACTCTTTTACTCCGGGGGCTTCTTTTGGTCCATAAAAAAATCAAAAATTGGCACGTCAATTGGACTCCGTTTGGTATTCCTTTTTTGTAGAACTCAAAAACAAGGAAAAAACAGAAACTGGCACTGGGCTCTAGGTTAATAGGTTAGTCCCAAAAAATCATATAAAACTACATATAAATGCATATAAAACATCCAAGATGGATAATATAATAGCATGGAACAATCAAAAATTATAGATACATTGGAGACGTATCAAGCATCCCCAAGCTTAATTCCTGCTCGTCCTCGAGTAGGTAAATGATAAAACCAGAATTTTTGATGTGGAATGCTACCTAACATATTTATGAATGTAATCTCCTTTATTCTGGCAAGAATATTCAGATCCATAAGATTCAAAACAAAAGTTTAATATTGACATAAAAATGATAATACTTCAAGCATACTAACAAGGCAATTATGTCTTCTTAAAATAACATGGCCAAAGAAAGCTTAACCCTACAAAATCATATAGTCTGGCTATGCTCCATCTTTATCACACAAAATACTCAAATCTTGCACAACCCCGATGACAAGCCAAGCAAATGTTTCATACTTTTGATGTCCTCAAACTTTTTCAATTTTCACGCAATACATGAGCGCGAGCCATGGACATAGCACTATAGGTGGAATAGAATATGGTGGTTGTGGAGAAGACAAAAAGAGGGAGATAGTCTCACATCAACTAGGCGTATCAACGGGCTATGGAGATGCCCATCAATAGGTATCGATGTGAGTGAGTAGGGGTTGCCATGCAACGGATGCACTAGAGCTATAAGAGTATGAAAGCTCAAAAAGAAAACTAAGTGGGTGTGCATCCAACTTGCTTGCTCATGAAGACCTAGGGCATTTGAGGAAGCCCATCGTTGGAATATACAAGCCAAGTTCTATAATGAAAAATCCCCACTAGTATATGAAAGTGACAACATAGGAGATTCTCTGTCATGAAGATCATGGCGCTACTTTGAAGCACAAGTGTGGTAAAAGGATAGTAGCATTGCCCCTTCTCTTTTTCTCTCTTTTTTTTGTTTTTTTTGGCTTCTTTGGCCTCTCCTTTTTTTCATTGGCTTCTTTGGCCTCTTTTTTTCCTCACATTGGACAATGCTCTGATAATGAAGATCATCACACTTTTACTTACTTACAACTCAAGAATTACAACTCGATACTAGAACAAAATATGACTCTATATGAATGCCTACGGTGGTGTACCGGGATGTGCAATGAATCAAGAGTGACATGTACGAAAGAATTATGAATGGTTGCTTTGCCACAAATACGATGTGAACTACATGATCATGCAAAGCAATATGACAATGATGGAGCGTGTCATAATAAACGGAATGGTGGAAGTTGCATGGCAATATATCTCGGAATGGCTATGGAAATGCCATAATAGGTAGGTATGGTGGCTGTTTTGAGGAAGGTATATGGTGGGTGTATGGTACCGGTGAAAGTTGCGCGCTACTAGAGAGGCTAGCAATGGTGGAAGGGTGAGAGTGTGTATAATCCATGGACTCAACATTAGTCATAAAGAACTCACATACTTGTTGCAAAAATCTATTAGTCATTGAAACAAAGTACTACGTGCATGCTCCTAGGGGGATAGACTGGTAGGAAAAGACCATCGCTCGTCCCCGACCGTCACTCATAAGGAAGACAATCAAAAAATATCTCATGCTCCAACTTCGTTACATAACAGTTCACCATACGTGCATGCTACGGGACTCACAAACCTCAACACAAGTATTTCTCAAATTCACAACTACTCACTAGCATGAATCTAATATCACCATCTTCATATCTCAAAACAATCATAAGGAATAAAACTTCTCATAGTATTCAATGCACTTTATATGAAAGTTTTTATTATATCCCTCTTGGATGCCTATCATATTAGGACTAAATTTATAACCAAATCAAATTACCATGCTGTTTAAGACTCTCAAAATAATATAAGTGAAGCATGAGAGTTCATCAATTTCTTCAAAATAAAACCACCGCCGTGCTCTAAAAAGATATAAGTGAAGTACTAGAGCAAATGACAAACTACTCCAAAAGATATAAGTGAAGATCAATGAGTAGTTGAATAATTATGTAACTATGTGAAGACTCCCCCTCATAAATAAAATTTTAGATCTTAAGTACTTTATTCAAACCACAAGCAAAACAAAATAAAATGACATTGCAAGGATAGCACATATCATATGAAGAAGCAAAAACTTAGGCTCAACCAAAACTGACCGATAGTTGTTGAAGAAGAAAGGTGGGATGCCTACCGGGGCATCCCCAAGCTTAGATGCTTGAGACTTCTTGAAATATTGACTAGGGATGCCTTGGGCATCCCCAAGCTTGAGCTTTTGTGTCTCCTTAATTCCTTTCATATCGCGGTTTCCCTAAATCTTAAAAAACTTCATCCACACAAAACTCAACAAGAACTCGTGAGATAAGTTAGTATAAATCAACGCATAACCTTATCATTCTCTACTGTAGCAAATCACTAAAATTATTATTTGACATTGCATACTAATTGCCTCTGCATATTTAATACTCCCATCCTCAAATAGAATCAATAAACAAGCAAACATATGCAAACATAACAGCAATATGTCTAAACAGAACAATCTGTAAAGAATGCAAGAAAATCCATACTTCTGTAACTCCAAAAATTCTGAAAAATTACCATACTGTAGAAAATTTATCATAGCATACTGTGTGAAAATTTCAAGATTTTATCACGTTCTGACATTTTTAAATAATTCATACAATGATAGAAAATTTTCTGTTTTCCAAACAGCAACATATGGAATTGCAAAATAAGCATGGTAAAGGCTATACTTGACATTTTTATTGAACTAAAAGCTGCAAAACATTACTCTAAATAGCAACAAGCAAATACTAATAAAATAAAATGACGCTCCTGTTGGAAATATGCCCTAGAGGCAATAATAAATAGGTTATTATTATATTTCCTTGTTCATGATAATCGTTTATTATCCATGCTAGAAGTGTATTGATAGGAAACTCAGATACATGTGTGGATACATAGACAACACCATGTCCCTAGTAAGCCTCTAGTTGACTAGCTCGTTGATCAATAGATGGTTACGGTTTCCTAACCATGGACATTGGATGTCGTTGATAACGGGATCACATCATTAGGAGAATGATGTGATGGACAAGACCCAATTCTAAGCCTAGCACAAGATCGTGTAGTTCGTTTGCTCAGAGCTTTTCTAATGTCAAGTATCATTTCCTTAGACCATGAGATTGTGCAACTCCCGGATACCGTAGGAATGCTTTGGGTGTACCAAACGTCACAACGTAACTGGGTGGCTATAAAGGTGCACTACAAGTATCTCCAAAAGTGTCTGTTGGGTTGGCACGAATCGAGACTGGGATTTGTCACTCCGTGTAAACGGAGAGGTATCTCTGGGCCCACTCGGTAGGACATCATCATAATGTGCACAATGTGACCAAGGAGTTGATCACGGGATGATGTGAGTTACGGAACGAGTAAAGAGACTTGCCGGTAACGAGATTGAACAAGGTATAGGGATACCGACGATCGAATCTCGGGCAAGTAACATACCGATAGACAAAGGGAATTGAATACGGGATTGATTGAATCCCCGACACCGTGGTTCATCCGATGAGATCATCATGGAACATGTGGGAGCCAACATGGGTATCTAGATCCCGCTGTTGGTTATTGACCGGAGAACGTCTCGGTCATGTCTGCATGGTTCCCGAACCCGTAGGGTCTACACACTTAAGGTTCGATGACGTTAGGGTTATAGGGAAAGTATGTACGTGGTTACCGAATGTTGTTCGGAGTCCCGGATGAGATCCCGGACGTCACGAGGAGTTCCGGAATGGTCCGGAGGTAAATATTTATATATGGGAAGTCCTGTTTTGGTCACCGGAAAAGTTTCGAGTGTTATCGGTAATGTACCGGGACCACCGGGAGGGTCCCAGGGGTCCACCAAGTGGGGCCACCAGCCCCATAAGGCTGCGTGGGCTAAGTGTGGGAGGGGACCAGCCCCAGGTGGGCTGGTGCGCCCCCCCACCAAGGCCCAAGCGCATGGGAGAGTGGGAGGGGGCAAACCCTAGGTCCAGATGGGCCTTAAGGCCCACCCTAGTGGCGCCCCCTCTCCTCCCCTTGGCCGCACCCTAGATGGGTTTGGGGGCTGCCGCCACCCCTGGGGAGGGAACCCTAGATGGGGCGCAGCCCCTCCCCCTTCCCCTATATATACTGGAGGTATTTGGGGCTGCCAGACACAGGAGAACGTCTCTCTTTCGGCGCAGCCCTACCCCTCTCCCTCCTCCTCCTCTCCCGCGGTGCTTGGCGAAGCCCTGCGGGATTGCCACGCTCCTCCATCACCACCACACCATCGTGCTGCTGCTGGACGGAGTCTTCCCCAACCTCTCCCTCTCTCCTTGCTGGATCAAGGCGTGGGAGACGCCAACGGGCTGCACGTGTGTTGAACGCGGAGGCGCCGTGGTTCGGCGCTTAGATCGGAATCAACCGCGATCTGAATCACTACGAGTACGACTCCCTCATCCGCGTTCTTGCAACGCTTCCGCATCGCGATCTACAAGGGTATGTAGATGCACTCCCCTTCCCCTCGTTGCTGGATTACTCCATAGATTGATCTTGGTGATGCGTAGAAAATTTTGAATTTCTGCTACGTTCCCCAACAGTGGCATCATGAGCTAGGTCTATGCGTAGTTTCTATGCACGAGTAGAACACAAAGTAGTTGTGGGCGTAGATGTTGCCAATTCTTCTTGCCGCTACTAGTCTTATCTTGTTTCGGCGGCATTGTGGGATGAAGCGGCCCGGACCGACCTTACACGTACGCTTACGTGAGACAGGTTCCACCGACTGACATGCACTAGTTGCATAAGGTGGCTAGCGGGTGTCTGTCTCTCCCACTTTAGTCGGAACAGATTCGATGAAAAGGGTCCTTATGAAGGGTAAATAGAAATTGGCATATCACGTTGTGGTTTTACGTAGGTAAGAAACGTTCTTGCTAGAAACCTATACAAGCCACGTAAAAACTTGCAACAACAATTAGAGGACGTCTAACTTGTTTTTGCAGCATGTGCTATGTGATGTGATATGGCCAGAAGATGTGATGAATGATATATGTGATGTATGATATTGATCATATTCTTGTAATAGGAATCACGACTTGCATGTCGATGAGTATGACAACCGGCAGGAGCCATAGGAGTTGTCTTTATTTTTTGTATGACCTGCGTGCCATTGAATAACGCCATGTAAATTACTTTACTTTATTGCTAAGCGCGTTAGCCATAGAAGTAGAAGTAATCATTGGCGTGACAACTTCATGAAGACACAATGATGGAGATCATGATGATGGAGATCATGGTGTCATGCCGGTGACAAAGATGATCATGGTGCCCCGAAGATGGAGATCAAAGGAGCAAAATGATATTGGACATATCATGTCACTATTTGATTGCATGTGATGTTTATCATGTTATGCATCTTATTTGCTTAGAACGACGGTAGCATAAATAAGATGATCCCTCACTAAAATTTCAAGAGAAGTGTTCCCCCTAACTGTGCACCGTTGCGAAGGTTCGTTGTTTCGAAGCACCACGTGATGATCGGGTGTGATAGATTCTAACGTTCGAATACAACGGGTGTTGACGAGCCTAGCATGTACAGACATGGCCTCGGAACACATGCGAAACACTTAGGTTGACTTGATGAGCCTAGCATGTACAGACATGGCCTCGGAACACAAGAGACCGAAAGGTCGAGCATGAGTCGTATAGAAGATACGATCAACATGGAGATGTTCACCGATGATGACTAGTCCGTCTCACGTGATGATCGGACACGGCCTAGTTTGACTCGGATCATGTATCACTTAGATGACTAGAGGGATGTCTATCTGAGTGGGAGTTCATAATCAGATGAACTTCATTATCATGAACATAGTCAAAAAGGTCTTTGCAAATTATGTCATAGCTTGCGCTTTAGTTCTACTGGTTAAGATATGTTCCTAGAGAAAATTTAGTTGAAAGTTGGTAGTAGCAATTATGCGGACTGGGTCCGTAAACTGAGGATTGTCCTCATTGCTGCGCAGAAGGCTTATGTCCTTAATGCACCGCTCGGTGTGCTGAACCTCAGCGTCGTCTGTAGATGTTGCGGAACATCTGACATACACGTTTTGATGACTACGTGATAGTTCAGTGCGTAATGCTAACGGTTTAGAATTGTGGCACCAAAGACGTTTTTGAAACGTCGCAGAACATATGAGATGTTCCGAAGACTGAAATTGGGATTTCGGACTAGTGCCCACGTCAAGAGGTATGAGACCTCTGACAAGTTTCTTAAGCCTGCAAACTAAGGGAGAAAAGCTCAATCGTTGAGCATGTGCTCAGATTGTCTGAGTACTACAATCACTTGAATCGAGTGGGAGTTTATCTTCCAGATGAGATAGTGATGGTTCTCCATAATTACTGCCACCAAGCTATTAGAGCTTCGTGATGAACTATAAATATCAAGGATAGATGATGATCCTTGAGCAACTCGCGATGTTTGACACCGCGAAAGTAGAAATCAAGAAGGAGCATCAATTGTTGATGGTTAGTAAAACCACTAGTTTCTAGAAGGGCAAGGGCAAAAGGGATACTTCATGAAACAGTCATTTGCTGCTGTAGTGAAGAATCCCAAGGTTGAACCCAAACCCGAGACTAAGTGTTTCTGTAATGAGGGGAACGGTCACTGAAGCAGGACTACCCTAGATACTTGGTAGATGAGAAGGTGGGCAAGGTCGACAGAAGTATATTGGATATACGTTATATGAATGTGTACTTTACTAGTACTCCTAGCAGCACTAGGGTATTAGATACCGGTTCGGTTGCTAAGTGTTAGTAACTCGAAATAAAAGCTGCGGAATAAACGGAGACTAGCTAAAGGTGAGATGACGATATGTGTTGGAAGTGTTTCCAAGGTTGATGTGATCAAGCATCGCATGCTCCCTCTACCATCGAGATTTGGTGTTTGCGTTAAGCATGATTGGATTATGTTTACCGCAATACGGTTATTCATTTAAGGAGAATAATGGTTACTCTGTTTATTTGAATAATACCTTCAATGGTCTTGCACCTAAAATGAATCTCGATCGTAGTGATACACATGTTCGTGCCAAAAGATATAAGATAGTAATGATAGTACCACATACTTATGGCACTGCCACTTGAGTCATATTGGTATAGAAACGCATGAAGAAGCTCCATGTAGATGGATCTTTGGACTCACTCGTTTTTGAAAAGAATGAGACATGCGAACCATGTCTATTGGTATATATGCATGAAGAAACTCCATGCAGATGGATCGTTTGGACTCACTTGATTTTGAATCACTTGAGACATGCAAATCATACCACATGGGCAAGATGACTGAAAGGCCTCGTTTTCAGTAAGATGGAACAAGAGAGCAACTTGTTGGATGTAATACATTTTGATATGTGCAGTCCAATGAGTGCTGAGGCATGCAGTGGATATCGTTAAGTTCTTACTTCACAGATGATTTGAGTAGATGCTGAGTGTATTTACTTGATGAAACACAAGTCTGAATTATTGAAAGGTTCAAGTAATTTCAAAGTGAAGTTGAAGATCGTCGTGACAAGAGGATAAAATGTCTGTGATATGATCATAGAGATGAGTATCTGAGTTACGAGTTTGGCACACAATTAAGACATTGTGAAAAGTGTTTCACAATAAATACCGCCTGGAACACCATAGTGTGATGGTGTGTCCGAACATCATAACTGCACCCTATTGGATATGGTGCATACCATGATGTCTCTTATCGAATTACCACTATCGTTTATGGGTTAGGCATTAGAGATAACCGCATTCACTTTAAAAGGGGCACCACGCAATTCCGTTGAGACGACACCGTTTAGAGAAACCTAAGTTGTCGTTTCTTAAAAGTTTGGGGCTGCGACGCTTATGTGAAAAATGTTTCAGGCTGATAAGCTCGAACCCAAAGCGGATAAATGCATCTTCATAGAAAACCCAAAACAGTTGGGTATACCTCCTATTTCAGATCTGGAAGCAAAAGTAATTGCTTCTAGAAACGGGTCCTTTCTCGAGGAAAAGTTTCTCTCGAAAGAATTGAGTGGGAGGATGGTGGAGACTTGATAAGGTTATTGAACCGTCACTTCAACTAGTGTGTAGCAGGGCACATGAAGTTATTCCTGTGGCACCTACACCAATTGAAGTGGAAGCTTATGATAGTGATCATGAAACTTCGGATCAAGTCACTACCAAACCTCGTAGGACGACGAGGATGCGTAATACTTCAGAGTAGTACGTGATCCTGTCTTGGAAGTCATGTTGTTGGACAACGATGAACCTACGAGCTATGGAGAAGCGATGGTGGGCCCATATTCCGACAAATGGTTAGAAGCCATGAAATCCGAGATAAATGGATCTTTAAGAAGAAGACGGACATGGACGGTAATGTTACCGTCTATGAAGCTCGACTTGTGGCAAAGAGTATTTTCACAAGTTCAAGGAGTTGACTACGATGAGATTTTCTCATCCATAGCGATGCTTAAGTCCGTCGGAATCATGTTAGCATTAGCTGCATTTATGAAATCTGGCAGATGGATGTCAAAACAAGTTTCCTTACCAGTTTTCGTAAGGAAAGGTTGTATGTGATACAATCAGAAAGGTTTTGTCGATCCTAAGGATGCTAAAAGGTATGCTAGCTCCAGCGATCCTTCCATGGATTAGAGCAAGCATCTCGGAGTCAGAATATACGCTTTGATGGAGTGATCAAAGTTTTTGGGTTTATACAAAGTTTGTTAGAAACTTGTATTTACAATAAAGTGAGTGGGAGCGCTACAACATTTCTGATAAGTATATGTGAATGACATATTGTTGATCCGAAATGATGTAATATTTCTGGAAAGCATAAAGGGTTGTTTGAAAGGAGTTTTTCAAAGGAAGACCTGGATAAAGCTGCTTACATATTGGGCATCAAGATCTATAGAGATAGATCAAGACGCCTGATGATACTTTCAAAGAACGCACACCTTGACATGATTTTGAAAGAGTTCAAAATAGATCAGCAAAGAAGGAGTTCTTGGCTGTGTTACAAGGTGTGAGTATTGAGTAAGACTCAAGACCTGACCACAGCAGAAGAGAGAGAAAGGACAAAGGTCGTCCCCTATGCTTCAGACGTAGGCTCTACAGTATGCTATGTTGTGTACCGCACATGAAGTGTGCCTTGCCATGAGTTGGTCAAGGGGTACAATAGTGATCCGGGAATGGATCACATGACAGCGGTCGAACTTATCCTTAGTATCTAGTGGACTAAGGATTTTCTCGATTATGGAGGTGAAAAGGAGTTCGTCGTAAAGAGTTACGTCGATGCGAACTTTGACACTAATCCGGATGACTCTGAGTAGTAAACCGGATTCGTATAGTAGAGAAATTATTTGAAATGGCTCCAAATAGCGCGTGGTAGCATCCACAAGATGACATAGATATTCGTAAAGCACACACGGATCTGAAAGGTTCAGACCCGTTGACTAAATAACCTCTCTCACAAGCATAACATGATCAAACCAGAACTCATTGAGTGTTAATCACATAGAGATGTGAACTAGATTGTTGACTCTAGTAAACTCTTTGGATGTTGGTCACATGGTGATGTGACCTATGAGTGTTAATCACATGGTGATGTGGACTAGATTATTGACTCTAGTGCAAGTGGGAGACTGTTGGAAATATGCCCTAGAGGCAATAATAAATAGGTTATTATTATATTTCCTTGTTCATGATAATCGTTTATTATCCATGCTAGAAGTGTATTGATAGGAAACTCAGATACATGTGTGGATACATAGACAACACCATGTCCCTAGTAAGCCTCTAGTTGACTAGCTCGTTGATCAATAGATGGTTACGGTTTCCTAACCATGGACATTGGATGTCGTTGATAACGGGATCACATCATTAGGAGAATGATGTGATGGACAAGACCCAATCCTAAGCCTAGCACAAGATCGTGTAGTTCGTTTGCTCAGAGCTTTTCTAATGTCAAGTATCATTTCCTTAGACCATGAAATTGTGCAACTCCCAGATACCGTAGGAATGCTTTGGGTGTACAAAACGTCACAACGTAACTGGGTGGCTATAAAGGTGCACTACAGGTATCTCCGAAAGTGTCTGTTGGGTTGGCACGAATCGAGACTGGGATTTGTCACTCCGTGTAAACGGAGAGGTATCTCTGGGCCCACTCGGTAGGACATCATCATAATGTGCACAATGTGACCAAGGAGTTGATCACGGGATGATGTGAGTTACGGAACGAGTAAAGAGACTTGCCGGTAACGAGATTGAAAAAGGTATAGGGATACCGACGATCGAATCTCGGGCAAGTAACATACCGATAGACAAAGGGAATTGAATACGGGATTGATTGAATCCCGACATCGTGGTTCATCCGATGAGATCATCGTGGAACATGTGGGAGCCAACATGGGTATCCATATCCCGCTGTTGGTTATTGACCGGAGAACATCTCGGTCATGTCTGCATGGTTCCCGAACCCGTAGGGTCTACACACTTAAGGTTCGATGACGCTAAGGTTATAGGGAAAGTATGTACGTGGTTACCGAATGTTGTTCGGAGTCCCGGATGAGATCCCGGACGTCACGAGGAGTTCCGGAATGGTCCGGAGGTAAAGATTTATATATGGGAAGTCCTGTTTCGGTCACCGGAAAAGTTTCGGGTGTTATCGGTAATGTACCGGGACCACCGGGAGGGTCCCGGGGGTCCACCAAGTGGGGCCACCAGCCCTAGAAGGCTGCGTGGGCTAAGTGTGGGAGGGGACCAGCCCCAGGTGGGCTGGTGCGTCCCCCCCACCAAGGCCCAAGCGCATGGGAGAGTGGGAGGGGGCAAACCCTAGGTCCAGATGGGCCTTAAGGCCCACCCTAGTGGCGCCCCCCTCTCCTCCCCTTGGCCGCACCCTAGATGGGTTTGGGGGCTGCCGCCACCCCTGGGGAGGGAACCCTAGATGGGGCACAGCCCCTCCCCCTTCCCCTATATATACTGGAGGTATTTGGGGCTGCCAGACACAGGAGAACGTCTATCTTTCGGCGCAGCCCTACCCCTCTCCCTCCTCCTCTCCCGCGGTGCTTGGCGAAGCCCTGCGGGATTGCCACGCTCCTCCATCACCACCACGCCGTCGTGCTGCTGCTGGACGGAGTCTTCCCCAACCTCTCCCTCTCTCCTTGCTGGATCAAGGCGTGGGAGACGTCACCGGGCTGCACGTGTGTTGAACGCGGAGGCGCCCTGGTTCGGCGCTTAGATCGGAATCAACCGCGATCTAAATCGCTACGAGTACGACTCCCTCATCCGCGTTCTTGCAACGCTTCCGCATCGCGATCTACAAGGGTATGTAGATGCACTCCCCTTCCCCTCGTTGCTAGATTACTCCATAGATTGATCTTGGTGATGCGTAGAAAATTTTGAATTTCTGCTACGTTCCCCAACAGCTCCAAGCAAAACACGTATCATGTGGTGAATAAAAATGTAGCGCCAAGTAAAGTTACCGATGAATGAAGACGAAAGAGGGGATGCCATCCGGGGCATCCCCAAGCTTAGGCTCTTGGTTGTCCTTGAATATTACCTTGGGGTTCCTTGGGCATCCCCAAGCTTAGGCTCTTGCCACTCTTTATTCCGTAGTCCATCAAAACTTTACCCAAAACTTGAAAACTTCACAACACAAAACTTAACGGAACTTCGTGAGA
Source organism: Aegilops tauschii subsp. strangulata (assembly GCF_002575655.3). Lineage (NCBI taxonomy): Eukaryota > Viridiplantae > Streptophyta > Magnoliopsida > Poales > Poaceae > Aegilops > Aegilops tauschii. Next base: position 352,324,424 of record NC_053036.3, read on the forward strand.
TAGGTTAGTATGATAAAGACAAATCATTGATACGTCTCTAACGTATGTATAATTTTTGATTGTTCCATGCTATTATATTATCCATCTAGGATGTTTTATATGCATTCATATGCTATTTTATATGATTTTCGGGACTAACCTATTAACCTAGAGCCCAGTGCCAGTTTCTGTTTCTTCCTTGTTTTTGAGTTTTACAGAAAAGGAATACCAAACTGAGTCCAATTGACGTGCCAATTTTTGATGATTTTTTATGGACCAAAAGAAGCCCCCGGAGTAAAATAGTTGGGCCACAAGAGTCCCGGGCTGTCCACGAGGGTGGAGGGTGCGCCCTACCCCCTGGGCGCGCCCCCTATCTCGTGGACCACTCGGAGACCCCCCTGAGACCTACGCCAAAAATTCCTATAAATACAGAAACCTCCAGAACATAACCTAGATCGGGAGTTCCGCCGCCGCAAGCCTCTGAAGCCACCAAAAACCAATCGGGACCCTGTTTCGGCACCCTGCCGGAGGGGGTATCCCTCACCGGTGGCCATCTTCATCATCCCGGCGCTCTCCATGACGAGGAGGGAGTAGTTCACCCTCGGGGCTGAGGGTATGTACCAGTAGCTATGTGTTTGATATCTCTCTCTCTCTCGTGTTCTTGATTCGGCACGATCTTGATGTATCACGAGCTTTGCTATTATAGTTGGATCTTATGATGTTTCTCCCCCTCTACTCTCTTGTAATGGATTGAGTTTTCTCTTTGAAGTTATCTTATCGGATTGAGTCTTTAAGGATTTCAGAACACTTGATGTATGTCTGATACTTCCATTTTGCATCATGCTTTTATATCGATAGTTATTGCATTATGGGCTGTTATTACACATTATGTCACAATACTTATGCATATTCTCTCTTATTTTACAAGGTTTACATGAAGAGGGAGAATGCCGACAGCTGGAATTCTGGGCTGGAAAAGGAGCAAATATTAGAGACCTATTCTGCGCAACTCCAAAAGTCCTGAAACTCCACGGAAGTTATTTTTGGAAATAATAAAAAATATTGAGCGGAAGAAATACCAGAGGGGGGCCACCCACCAGGCACGAGGGTGGGGGGTGCGCCCTACCCCCTGGGCGCGCCCCCTGCCTCGTGGGCCCCCTGGTGGCCCTCCGATGCCCATCTTCTGCTATATGAAGTCTTTCATCCGAAGAAAAATCATAAGCAAGCTTTCGGGACGAGACTCCACCACCACAAGGCGGAACCTTGGCGGAACCAATCTAGGGCTCCGGCGGAGCTGTTCTGCCGGGGACACTTCCCTCCGGGAGGGGGAAATCATCGCCATCGTCATCACCAACGCTCCTCTCATCGGGAGGGGGCCAATCTCCATCAACATCTTCACCAGCACCATCTCCTCTCAAACCCTAGTTCATCTCTTGTATCCAATTCTTGTCTCTAAGTCTGGGATTGGTACCTGTAGGTTGCTAGTAGTGTTGATTACTCCTTGTAGTTGATGCTAGTTGGTTTATTTGGTGAAAGATCATATGTTCAGATCCTATATGCATATTAATACCCCTCTGATTATGAACATGAATATGCTTTGTGAGTAGTTACGTTTGTTCCTGAGGACATGGGAGAAGTCTTGCTATTAGTAGTCATGTGAATTTGGTATTCGTTTGATATTTTGATGAGATGTATGTTGTCTCTCCTCTAGTGATGTTATGTGAACGTCGACTACATGACACTTCACCATTATTTGGGCCTAGAGGAAGGCATTGGGAAGCAATAAGTAGATGATGGGTTGCTAGAGTGACAGAAGCTTAAGCCCTAGTTTATGCGTTGCTTCGTAAGGGGCTGATTTGGATCCATATGTTTCATGCTATGGTTAGGTTTACCTTAATACTTCTTTTGTAGTTGCGGATGCTTGCAATAGGGGTTAATCATAAGTGGGATGCTTGTCCAAGAAAGGACAGAACCCAAGCAGCGGTCCACCCACATATCAAATTATCAAAGTACCGAACGCGAATCATATGAACGTGATGAAAACTAGCTTGACGATAATTCCCATGTGTCCTCGAGAGCGCTTTTCTCTATATAAGAGTTTGTCCAGGCTTGTCCTTTGCTACAAAAAGGATTGGGACACCTTGCTGCACTTTCTTTACTTTTGTTATTTGTTGCTCGTTACAAATTATCTTATCACAAAACTATCTGTTACCTATAATTTCAGTGCTTGCAGAGAATACCTAGCTGAAAACCGCTTATCATTTCCTTCTGCTCCTCGTTGGGTTCGACACTCTTACTTATCGAAAGGACTACGATAGATCCCCTACACTTGTGGGTCATCAAGACTCTTTTCTGGCGCCGTTGCCGGGGAGTGAAGCGCCTTTGGTAAGGAAAATTTATATAGTGTGCTGAAATTTACTGTCACTTGTTACTATGGAAAGTAATCCTCTGAGGGGCTTGTTCGGGGTATCTTCACCCCGACCAGTAGAGCAAAGAGTTGCTCCTCAACCAACTGAACCTACTGAAAATGAAAATGTCTACTTTGAAATTCCTTCGGGTATGATAGAAAAACTGCTAGCTAATCCTTTGCAAGAGACGGAACATTGCATCCTGATGAGCACCTAATCTATGTGGATGAAGTTTGTGGATTGTTTAAGCTTGTAGGTATGCCCGATGATGTTATCAAGAAGAAGGTCTTCCCTTTATCTTTGAAGGGAGATCCATTGACATGGTATAGGCTATGTGATGATATGGGATCATGGAACTACAAACGATTGAAACTGGAATTTCATCAGAAGTTTTATCCTATGCATCTTGTTCATCGTGATCGTAATTATATATATAATTTTTGGCCTCGCGAAGGAGAAAGCATCGCTCAAGCTTGGGGGAGGCTTAAGTCAATGTTATATTCATGCCCCAATCATGAGCTTTCAAGAGAAATGATTATTCAAAATTTTTATGCTCGGCTTTCTGACAACAATCGCACGATGCTCGATACTTCTTGTACTGGTTCTTTTATGATGAAGACTATTGAATTCAAATGGGATTTATTGGAAAGAATTAAACGCAACTCTGAAGATTGGGATCTCGACGAAGGTAAGGAGTCAGGTATAACACCTAAGTTTGATTGTGTTAAATCTTTTATGGATACCGATGTTTTTCGTAAATTTAGCACTAAATATGGACTTGACTCTGAGATTGTAGCTTCCTTCTGTGAATCTTTTGCTGCTCACGTTGATCTCCCTAAGGAGAAGTGGTTTAAATATCATCCTCCTATAGAAGTAAAAGTAGTTGAACCTATTAAAGTTGAAGAAAAGACTATCACTTATAATGATCCTATTGTTCCTACTACTTATGTTGAGAAACCACCTTTCCCTGTTAGGATAAAGTGAAGTAACTATTCCCTAGAGGCAATAATAAAGTATTATTTATTTCCTTATATCATGATAAATGTTTATTATTCATGCTAGAATTGTATTAACCGGAAACATAATACATGTGTGAATACATAGACAAACAGTGTGTCACTAGTATGCCTCTACTTGACTAGCTTGTTAATCAAAGATGGTTATGTTTCCTAGCCATAGACATGAGTTGTCATTTGATTAACGAGATCACCTCATTAGGAGAATGACGTGATTGACTTGACCCATTCCGTTAGCTTAGCACCCAATCGTTTAGTATGTTGCTATTGCTTTCTTCATGACTTATACATGTTCCTATGACTATGAGATTATGCAACTCCCGTTTACCGGAGGAACACTTTGTGTGCTACCAAACATCACAAGGTAAATGGGTGATTATAAAGGTGCTCTACAGGTGTCTCCAAAGGTACTTGTTGGGTTGGCGTATTTCGAGATTAGGATTTGTCACTCCGATTGTCGGAGAGGTATCTCTGGGCCCACTCGGTAATGCACATCACTATAAGCCTTGCAAGCATTGTGACTAATGAGTTAGTTATGGGATGATGTATTACGGAACGAGTAAAGAGACTTGCCGGTAACGAGATTGAACTAGGTATCGAGATACCGACGATCTAATCTCGGGCAAGTAACATACCGATGACAAAGGGAACAACGTATGTTGTTATGCGGTCTGACCGATAAAGATCTTCGTAGAATATGTAGGAACCAATATGAGCATCCAGGTTCCGCTATTGGTTATTGACCGGAGAGGTGTCTCGGTCATGTCTACATAGTTCTCGAACCCGTAGGGTCCGCACACTTAAAGTTACGATGACAGTTATATTATGAGTTTATATGTTTTGATGTACCGAAGGTTGCTCGGAGTCCCGGATGTGATCACGGACATGACGAGGAGTCTCGAAATGGTCGAGACATAAAGATTGATATATTGGACGACTATATTCGGACACCGGAAGTGTTCCGGAGAAGTTTCGGATAAAACCGGAGTGCTGGAGGGGTTACCGGAACCCCCCGGGGTAGTATTGGGCCTTAGTGGGCCTTGAGGGGAGAGAGAGGGCAGCAGCCAGGAGGTGGCGCGCCCCCTCCCATGAGGAGTCCGAATTGGACTAGGGGAGGGGGGCACGGCCCCTCTTTCCCTCTCCCTCTCCCTCTCTTTCCTTCCCCCCTCTCTTCCTAGTTGGACTAGGAAAGGGGAGTCCTACTCCTACTAGGAGGAGGACCCCCCCTCTCTCCTTGGCGCGCCCAAGGGCAGCCGGCCTCCCCCTTGCTCCTTTATATACGGGGGCAGGGGGGCACCTCTACACACAATTGATATACGATATTTTAGTCGTGTGCGGTGCCCCCTCCACCATATTACACCTCGATAATATCGTTGCGGAGGTTAGGCGAAGCCCTGCGTCGGTAGAACATCATCATCGTCACCACGCCGTCGTGCTGACGAAATTCTCCCTCAACACTCGGCTGGATCGGAGTTCGAGGGACGTCATCGAGCTGAACGTGTGCTGAACTCGGAGGTGCTGTGCGTTCGGTACTTGATCGATCGGATCGTGAAGACGTACGACTACATCAACCGCGTTGTGATAATGCTTCCGCTTTCGGTCTACGAGGGTACATGGACAACACTCTCCCCTCTCGTTGCTATGCATCACCATGATCTTGCGTGAGCGTAGGAATTTTTTTGAAATTACTACGTTCCCCTACAGTGGCATCCGAGCCAGGTCATATGCGTTGATGCTATGCACAAGTAGAACACAAGTGAGTTGTGGGCGATATAAGTCATACTGCTTACCAGCATGTCATACTTTGGTTCAGCGGTATTGTGAGATGAAGCGGCCCGGACCGACATTACGCGTACGCTTAAGCGAGACTGGTTTCACCGTTGGGAGCACTCGTTGCTTAAAGGTGACTGGCGGGTGTCTGTCTCTCTCACTTTAGTTGAACCGAGTGTTGCTACGCCCGGTCCTTGCGAAGGTTAAAACAGCACCAACTTGACAAACTATCGTTGTGGTTTTGATGCGTAGGTAAGAACGGTTCTTGCTAAGCCCGTAGCAGCCACGTAAAACTTGCAACAACAAAGTAGAGGACGTCTAACTTGTTTTTGCAGGGCATGTTGTGATGTGATATGGTCAAAACATGATGCTATATTTTATTGTATGAGATGATCATGTTTTGTAACCGAGTTATCGGCAACTGGCAGGAGCCATATGGTTGTCGCTTTATTGTATGCAATGCAATCGCCATGTAATTGTTTTACTTTATCACTAAGCGGTAGCGATAGTCGTAAAAGCAATAAGTTGGCGAGACGACAACGATACTACGATGGAGATCAAGGTGTCGCGCCAGTGACGATGGTGATCATGACGGTGCTTCGGAGATGGAGATCATGAGCATGGTGCTTCGGAGATGGAGATCACGAGCACGGTGCTTCGGAGATGGAGATCACGAGCACGGTGCTTCGGAGATGGAGATCACAAGCACAAGATGATGATGGCCATATCATATCACTTATATTGATTGCATGTGATGTTAATCTTTTATGCATCTTATCTTGCTTTGATTGACGGTAGCATTATAAGATGATCTCTCACTAAAATTTCAAGATAAAAGTGTTCTCCCTGAGTATGCACCGTTGCGAAAGTTCTTCGTGCTGAGACACCACGTGATGATCGGGTGTGATAGGCTCTACGTTCAAATACAACTGGTGCAAAACAGTTGCACACGCGGAATACTCAGGTTAAACTTGACGAGCCTAGCATATGCAGATATGGCCTCGGAACACGGAGACCGAAAGGTCGAGCGTGAATCATATAGTAGATATGATCAACATAGTGATGTTCACCATTGAAACTACTCCATCTCACGTGATGATCGGACATGGTTTAGTTGATTTGGATCACGTAATCACTTAGATGATTAGAGGGATGTCTATCTAAGTGGGAGTTCTTAAGTAATATGATCAACTGAACTTAAATTTATCATGAACTTAGTACCTGATAGTATCTTGCTTGTCTATGTTAATTGTAGATAAATGGCCCGTGCTGTTGTTCCGTTGAATTTTAATGCGTTCCTTGAGAAAGCTAAGTTGAAAGATGATGGTAGCAATTACACGGACTGGGTCCGTAACTTGAGGATTATCCTCATTGCTGCACAGAAGAATTACGTCCTAGAAGCACCGCTAGGTGCCAGGCCTCCTGCAAGAGCAACGCCAGAAGTTATGAACGTCTGGCAGAGCAAAGCTGATGACTACTCAATAGTTCAGTGTGCCATGCTTTACGGCTTAGAACCGGGTCTTCAACGACGTTTTGAACGTCATGGAGCATATGAGATGTTCCAGGAGTTGAAGTTAATATTTCAAGCAAATGCCCGGATTGAGAGATATGAAGTCTCCAATAAGTTCTATAGCTGCAAGATGGAAGAGAATAGTTCTGTTAGTGAGCATATACTCAAAATGTCTGGGTATAGTAATCACTTGATTCAACTGGGAGTTAATCTTCCGGATGATAGCGTCATTGACAGAATTCTTCAATCACTGCCACCAAGCTACAAGAGCTTCGTGATGAACTATAACATGCAAGGGATGGATAAGACAATTCCCGAGCTCTTCGCAATGCTAAAGGCAGCGGAGGTAGAAATCAAAAAGGAGCATCAAGTGTTGATGGTCAGTAAAACCACTAGTTTCAAGAAAAAGGGCAAAGGGAAGAAGAAAGGGAACTTCAAGAAGAACAGCCAGCAAGTTGCAGTTCAGGAGAAGAAATCCAAGTCTGGACCTAAGCCTGAAACTGAGTGCTTCTACAGTAAGCAGACTGGTCACTGGAAGCGGAACTGCCCCAAGTATTTGGCGGAAAAGAAGGATGGCAAGGTTAACAAAGGTATATGTGATATACATGTTATTGATGTGTACCTTACTAATACTCGCAGTAGCACCTGGGTATTTGATACTGGTTCTGTTGCTAATATTTGCAACTCGAAACAGGGGCTACGGATTAAACGAAGATTGGCTAAGGACGAGGTGACGATGCGCGTGGGAAATGGTTCCAAAGTCGATGTGATCGCCGTCGGCACGCTACATCTACATCTACCTTCGGGATTAGTTTTAGACCTAAATAATTGTTATTTGGTGCCAGCGTTGAGCATGAACATTATATCTGGATCTTGTTTAATGCGAGACGGTTATTCATTTAAATTAGAAAATAATGGTTGTTCTATTTATATGAATAATATCTTTTATGGTCATGCACCCTTGAAGAGTGGTCTATTTTTAATGAATCTCGATAGTAGTGATACACATATTCATAATGTCGAAGCCAAAAGATGCAGAGTTGATAATGACAGTGCAACTTATTTGTGGCACTGCCGTTTGGGTCATATCGGTGTAAAGCGCATGAAGAAACTCCATACTGATGGACTTTTGGAATCACTTGATTATGAATCACTTGGTACTTGCGAACCGTGCCTCATGGGCAAGATGACCAAAACACCGTTCTCCGGAACTATGGAGAGAGCAACAGATTTGTTGGAAATCATACATACAGATGTATGTGGTCCGATGAATATTGAGGCTCGTGGCGGATATCGTTATTTTCTCACCTTCACAGATGATTTGAGCAGATATGGGTATATCTACTTAATGAAACATAAGTCTGAAACATTTGAAAAGTTCAAAGAATTTCAGAGTGAAGTTGAGAATCATCGTAACAAGAAAATAAAATTCCTACGATCTGATCGTGGAGGAGAATATTTGAGTTACGAGTTTGGCCTACATTTGAAAAAATGCGGAATAGTTTCGCAACTCACGCCACCCGGAACACCACAGCGTAATGGTGTGTCCGAACATCGTAATCGTACTTTATTAGATATGGTGCGATCTATGATGTCTCTTACTGATTTACCGCTATCGTTTTGAGGTTATGCTTTAGAGACGCCTGCATTCACTCTAAATAGGACACCATCGAAATCCGTTGAGACGACGCCTTATGAACTATGGTTTAGCAAGAAACCAAAGTTGTCGTATCTTAAATTTTGGGGTTGCGATGCTTATGTGAAGAAACTTCAACCTGATAAGCTCGAACCTAAATCGGAGAAATGTGTCTTCATAGGATACCCAAAGGAGACTGTTGGGTACACCTTCTATCACAGATCCGAAGGCAAGATATTCGTTGCTAAGAATGGATCCTTTCTAGAGAAGGAGTTTCTCTCGAAAGAAATGAGTGGGAGGAAAGTAGAACTTGATGAGGTAACTGTACCTGCTCCCTTATTGGAAAGTAGATCATCACAGAAATCAGTTTCTGCGACACCTACACCAATTAGTGAGGAAGTTAATGATAATGATCATGAAACTTTAGATCAAGTTATTACTGAACCTCGTAGGTCAACTAGATCAAGATCCGCACCAGAGTGGTACGGTAATCCTGTTCTGGAGGTTATGTTACTAGACCATGACGAACCTACGAACTATGAAGAAGCGATGGTGAGCCCAGATTCCGCAAAATGGCTTGAAGCCATGAAATCCGAGATGGGATCCATGTATGAGAACAAAGTATGGACTTTGGTTGACTTGCCCGATGGTCGGCAAGCCATTGAAAATAAATGGATCTTCAAGAAGAAGACTGACGCTGATGGTAATGTTACTGTCTATAAAGCTCGACTTGTTGCGAAAGGTTTTCGACAAGTTCAAGGGATTGACTACGATGAGACCTTCTCACCCGTAGCGATGCTTAAGTCTGTCCGAATCATGTTAGCAATTGCCGCATTTTATGATTATGAAATTTGGCAAATGGATGTCAAAACTGAATTCCTGAATGGATTTCTGAAAGAAGAGTTGTATATGATGCAACCGGAAGGTTTTGTCGATCCAAAGGGAGCTAACAAAGTGTGCAAGCTCCAGCGATCCATTTATGGACTGGTGCAAGCCTCTCGGAGTTGGAATAAAGGCTTTGATAGTGTGATCAAAGCATTTGGTTTTATACAGACTTTTGGAGAAGCCTGTTGAAAGGGCATGTAGCCCCTAAGTGTGGTTTTGGTAATTGAATGACAATCTCTATGGACTAATGTTTTCAGTGAGATATATTTGAAGGTTTTGTCCATAGATGGTGCCTCAAGGATATTGGATGGAATCAAGGATGAAGTCCATATATATGAAGATAATGCCTCAAGGATATTGGATGGAATCAAGGATGAAGTCCATATAGATGAAGTTATATTTGCTCTAAGCTTTGGTATTAAATGACAATTCCTATGGAGCATCAAGTGCATTGGATCTTATATGAAGATATGTTCCATAGTGATGCTTGAAGTTCTTTGGGTTGTTATGTGAAGATTGCCATCAAAGCATCCGAAGAAGTCCTCATGGTATCCCTCTCTGGATACCCCATGCACACGGGCTTATACCGTGCACACGGGGTCGAGTGTCAACTCTCGGGATACCCCGTGCTCACGGGGCCTAGGTGTTGGCTCTCGAGATTCCATATCCAGCGAGGTTTCAAGTTGGTCTTCTGAGGATCAAGGCTTGAGAGAATGACCAAAGAGAAGAATTCGAGTTATGGTTTCAAGACAAGATCATGGTGAGCTCATGTGTTGGGTTTCGGTTGATCAAGCCTTGAAGCAAGCAACTAGAGTGAAGAATTCATTATGCCTCTCAAGACAAGATCATGTTGATCAAGTCTTGAAGCAAGCAACTAGAGTGACGAATTCATTATGCCTCTCAAGAGTTTGGGATGGAGTTTTTAGAAGGGCAAGTGGTGACCAAAATGATATTCATAGTGGAACTTGATATGGTCATGAAAGAGTCTTTGGTGATATTGTCTTGAAGCAATGAAGTGAAATGAAGAGTTCATTGTGGCTTTCAAGAAACCAAGATGGAGCTTGAAGTAAAGATGTTGGTTGACCAAGATGAAGCTCGAAGAGTATATCTAAGTGGTCAACTCACAAAGCACAAACAATGTACCACGTGAGATCAAGTGATCTAGTGGTATGGTAAGTAATTGTGAATTGTGCTTTGTTACCTAACCCATGCTATATGTTTGTTATGTCTATGTGGGTTAGGTGTTTCTCATAGGCTTGCATCAAAAGGAAAGATCTCGTGTAGCCTATGTGTGGATGACATCAAGTGGTGATGGTCATCGGATTCGAGGAGTCCAAGTGCAAGATGAGATGACATCAAGTGGTGATGGTCATCGAGTTCGGGGAGTCCAGGTGCAAGATGAGAAGCCGGAGGTTATATGCTTTGAAGCTTGCGGTCCACATCATGATAATGTGCATGTGAAGATGGGCTTGAGATAAGGCTTCCCTCATTGCATCATGAGGAAGCAATTCGAGTATCTTCACCAAGTGGTGGTGGACAAGAAAGGGATTCCAACTTGAGGCAAGCATTAAAGTCATCATCAAGCTCAAGTTGAATGTGCAAGGCAAAGGTATACCTTAGCTAGGTTTTCCTAGTTTTGCCGGTCTCATAGTGCTTGGTGGGAGACCGGATTATAGGTTTGATAGCCATACTATCAAGAGGGACTCTCGGGCAAGTAGCTTGATGAAGTCGCATGTAGAGAGCTCAAACCTTTGCATTACTTGCATCATTCTTTCTTGTTGATCTTGGGTGGTTCTCTATGTGAGGACCTTGGGCTTTTCCATAGCTTCAAACGATCCCAAGATCATCGTATTCGGAGTCCGTATGCCCAAGTTATCGATGTTTTAGTGGGTTGCTGCTGGCTGTCCTGGGGACCCCGTGTGCACGGGGTCTTCACCCCCGTGCGCATGGGGTGTCCAGAATTCTGGGTACTCCGTGCACACGGGCTCGTACCGTGCACACGGGACCCCGTGCACACGGGGTCTCAACCCCCGTGCGCACGGGGTGCCCAGGAAATGCCCGTTGGAGCCCCAACGGCTAGTTTCGGAGTTTGGCTATTTAAGGGCCCTTTCCTCCCACCGGTTGGGGGTTGGTTCACACACATTCTAAACACCATTTTGAGCCTCTCTCCACCTCTCCCAAACCCCTATCTCCCCTCTATGTGAAGGGGGATTTGTGTATGGATTAGTGAGCCATTTGTTGATCATATCCAAAGCATCCCCTCTCTTCAATCTCCTACTTTCAAGAGTGCATCTTATGAGATTGAGAGAGTGAGTTGAGCATTTGTTGCTTGACCTTGCATTGCATTTGTTGCATTGGTTTGAGCTCCCTGCATCGATTTGTTTGAGTGTGAGCCCGTGAGTTTATTACTCTTGGAGGCCTCCGCCTCCTAGATGGTTTGGTGATACATTGAGAAGATTGTGAAAGAGGCCTATGTGGCCAAGGTTCCCCCGGAAGCTTCCTCTTGTGGTGTGCTCCGGGGAAGGGCGTTGAAGTGGCCTAGGTGGTCAAGTTCCTCCAGAAGCTTCCTTGTTTGTGGTGTGCTCAGGAGAAGTTTGTAAAGGTGTGGTGGTCGCCTTCAAGACCAACCCCGAGTGAATCGAGGCTCATCCGTTGGGGGTGACTCGAAAAGGAGAATACGGTGAGTCACTTGGTGACGCCCCGGAGCTTTGGCTTCGGCACCGCTCTAACGGAGATTAGCACTCTCACGAGTGTGAACTTCGGGATAAATCCGCGTCTCCGACTCACTTGTGGTTATCTCTTACCCACACCCTTTACTTACCGCAATTCATACTTGCTCATATTGATATATCTTGTGCTAGTTGAATTGTTTAGTTGTTCCTACATTTCCATATCTTGTGATATAGTTTGTGCTTGCTAGTTTCCTTAAGTGCCTATCTTGTTTAGCATAGGTTGTTGGTGCACTTAGTTGAGCCTAGCATATTTAGGATTTGTGCTTGAAAGGTATCCGTTTAGTTTAATTCCTCATTAGGATAAAGCCAAATCCGTAACAGTTTTAAAACGCCTATTCACCCCCCCTCTAGTCGTCATCTAGATCCTTTCAATTGGTATCAGAGCTTTGGTCTCTCCTTGCTAGGCTTCACCGCCTAGAGAGTAAAGATGTCGACTAGTGGTATAGTGCACGATGACACTTTCTGTTTTAGTGGCATAAACTATCACTTGTGGAAAATTCGCATGCTTTGTCATTTCTGGGCCATGGGTCCAAATTTTGTGCGAATTGTTCTTGTAGGGGCTTCTCCATGGAAGGATGAACTTTTTCCATCTATTAAGGAAAATGATGATATGCTTTGTGGGTATGGTGCAAAGAATGCCTTAATCCGGTCTATATCCCTCGAAGTGTTTGAGTCAATTATGACGTGTGCGTCGGCTCATGAGATGTGGACAAAACTTGAAGAAATATATGGTGGGTCCAATCTTGATGAGGTCAATCATATTTCGGAGGTGTCTCTTGAGGAGTTCTCCACATCTTCATATCATGAAGAACTCCATATTGCTTCTTCCTCCGTGTGCTTGGACATTTCAACTTCTTCCACCTCACCATCATATGACATGTCCCAAGGTAATGACATGGTGAGTGGAAATATAATTTGTGATGATGATGTTGTGCTCAACATTGATGATCTTTCATGCATAAATGCTAATTTTGTAGCTTCTTTGGACTTGAACACATCTAGCAAAAATGACATACATTCTTGTGTTGATAGTCCTTACATATCATATAGAGATTCCTTGAATACTTGTTGTGATGATATGCTTGATTCTCCTTGTTGCCATGATATATATGCTTCTATTTCCTCTAGTTGTTGTTTGACTAACCATGTAGAGGAAATAAGAGAAAATGGTGCACACATCACTAATGGAGAATTTGCTAGAAGAGCAAAGAAGGAAATCACTATGTTGGAGAGGAAATGCTATGAGTGTCAAGAGGATGGACATGGATATCCTACTCTTGATGATGAAGAATCTCCCTCTCCAAAAGAATCATCATCAACCTCCGATGTTCACATGTGCCTCATGGCAAGAGGTACTACCGAGGTATCATCTACTCTTAGTAATGATAATGATGAGAGTGATGATGAATGTGATAGGGATATGAGTCAAGAAATATATGAAATTGGTAATTCTCTTCGTGGAGTAAATAAGAACACTTATGAGATATTTAAAGATCTTATTACTCATTTTGGAAAGTGTAATGATTTACTTCACGAAGAGCAAGAACAAAATGATAAACTTGATTGTAACCTTCTTGATGCTCTAGAAACTCTTAGAGACTTAGAATCTTCCAAAGAAGAGATTGAAGTTGCTCATGATAAACTTAAAGAGGATTTTGAGCACCTTGACCTTGGCTACAAGAATGTCAAAGGAGAGCTCGCCAAACTCTCTAAGTCTTATGAGGAACTTCAAGCTACTCATGTGAAGTCTCTAGTTTCTTCTAGCTCCTCTCATATTGTCAATGATGCTTGTGCTACTAACTCTACTTCTTGTGAAGCATCTATCTTGAAGGAGAATGTTGAGCTACGGGCTCAACTTGTTTTGCTAACTAGCAATTATGGGAAATTAGAAGAAAGTCATGAAAAGCTCTCGGGATCTCATGATGACCTTCTAATCTCCCATGAAAGGCTAAAGTTAGCTCATGAGGCTATTGTGACTAAGGTAACATCTTGTGAGCCTCATGTGGACATTAGCACTATTTCTACTCAAAATGCTTTATTGACATGTGCTAGTCCTAGTGATTCATCTAGACATATTATTCCCAATTCTTGTGATGAATTGCTCTCCTTGCCTTGTTGCTCTAACAATGAAGTTTCTACTTCCTCTAGTACTTTTGTTGATACTAACCTTGTAGAGGAAAACAAAGAGCTCAAGGTCCAAGTCACTAATTTGAAGAAAGACTTGGAAATGTGTCATGAAGGAAATTCCACTCTCAACACTATCTTGAGTGTTCAAAAGTCCCCTCATGATAAGGGTGGACTTGGTTTCATCTCCAACAACAAGAAGTCCAAGAAAAAGAAGAAGGGACAAGACCAAGTCAAGAATGATGCCAACATTACATGCTTCAAGTGCAAGAATGTTGGACACCATGTGAGAGATTGTCCATTGAAGAAGAAGGCTTCAAATGTGAAGCAACAAGGGAAGCGGCCTCAAGTTCAATCTCAAGGTCAACCTCAACTTGAAGAAAGGCCACTACCAATGATGAACCAAGATAATGCTCCCCAAGTTGAGAAAATAAAGAAGAAGAGAAGGGGGAGCACATGTTGCTATAATTGTCGTGAGAAGGGACACATATCATCATCTTGTCCCAACGGTAACATCCCTAAGCCTCCTCTAGTCAATGATCATTATTCGCTTAGGAAGGATGTTGTTGGCAATTTGTTTGCCAAGTTTGTTGGCGCCCAAAGTGGCTTGGAAATGGAAAAGGCCATTTGGGTTGCCAAGCCTATTGTGACTAACTTCTTAGGACCCAACTTGGTTGGGTACCATCAATCTCAAACTTGATCAATAGGTGTGTGGAGGACATTGGAGATTTGGCTAGTTCATAAAGAAAAGGATATCCACCATTTATTTGTTCGAGCCAAGTCATGTGGATTATCTTCATATTATCTATCCAATGTTCCTCTTTGCTGTAACTTGTATTTATATTGCTTACATTGAAAGTTGCTCGCCCCGTGCATGCTTAGGTTTTGTATCTAGCATGTGCATCTATATGTTGTGTTTCTTAGTATGCTTGATTTGTGTTATCTAGCATGTGTAGGTTGCATTGCACATTATATAGTGGTGTTTGCTGTTTTGAGCCTGTATTGTATCATGATTGGCTCTTGCAAGATATTAGTGGATCATCACATTATGGGGCAGTGTTTTGTTGTGTGCACATCACAAACCCAAAATGTGAATATGAGAAATGCCACATAGTATTGATATTCAATCTTATCTAGTCACTATGTGGTATGTCAAGCTCATTCGAAATTCAAATTCTCAGAGTATCCACTAATTATCTCTTGTTGGTTGTTATTTACCTTTGTTGCGTGCTTCGTCGCGGTGTCCTGTGAGGTTCTTCAGTAAGTTTCTGGATACCCCGTGTGCACGGGGTCTCTGACCCCCGTGCGCACGGGGTACCACGAAACTTACTGGACACCCCGTGCGCACGGGGTCCTAGACCCCCGTGCGCACGGGGTGGGTGAAAATCACTGGACACCCCATGCACACGGGGTCCTAGACCCCCGTGCGCACGGGGTGGTGTTTTTTCTCTGGACACACCGTGCGCACGGGGCTGACCTAGCCCGTGCGCACGGGGTCCTATGGGCAGAAATGTCCACCCGGCCAAGTACGCTTTATTTATCTTTGTTTGCTTTGGAGTTGTTGATGATCCTGTGCATCTTCGTAATCTACCCCCGAGTGTTAATTCCAAATACCATTTGTATTCTCTTACAATTGGTATTCCCTCATGTGGTAGAACCTTATGATCATCTTCTTCTCGGCTTGTGCTTCAACTTGCCTTATCTCACTGCTTGTGCTATCTATTATCTACTTGAGTAAGATAAGCCTTTGAGCATGTGTGTATTGTATATCCTATATGCTCTTTGGTTTTTTGCTTAGTTCATATGTTGTACTTTGTGTGCGGTCCTGTGTGGATTCGTCACTTTGATATAATTTGGACAACTTGAATACTTTGTGATATTTTCGGAGTATTCTTCGGTTAAGTGTTCTTTTGTCCAAATCGTATCTCTCTGGATCTTAGTAGGCATGAGCATGCATATTTATTTATATTCTTCTTCATGCCTTGCTTGCTACTTGATCCTCTATGTAGGGTAAACTCCATAAAATCATTAATGGTTAAAAGTGTGCATGAACTTGAAGTTCATATCCTTTTGCACATATTTAATGTGGAGTTTGCCCTATATATTGTGGTTGTCCTAACTACTTCGGACCCAATATGTTTGGGGACCAAATTGTACCTTAATGTGCTTTAGGTACTGTGGAGAAGCATTGGATGCTTGGCTTATTCACAAGGAAGGTGGAGACACCATGGAAAATTATTAGAGCCAAGCTTGGTTGATTGTTTGATTTGAGGGAGAAGATAAATGAAAACCCGATTCGGTTGTAAGTGTTTCATTCTCATCAATTCAACCCGGTTAACATAATTTGGGTCTTTTTGTTGGATATGCATCAAACTCCCACACTTACTGTATTCTCAATAAATCCACGGGATGTATTGAGGAAATGGTGAATGTGGAGTGTGATGAGAATAACATCTTCCATGCGGAGCAATTTGTTTCAAGTGTTGTAGGTGATGAGGCTCCTTCCCAAGCTACAAGTACAATGGGGATTGGTCATATTCTTCCACAAGAAACACCCCTTGTCCATGTAGAAGAAGAAGGAGTAAGAGCCCCTCTTGTGGATCCACCACAAGGGAAGTCATCACCCCCAACACAAGAACAAGATGCTATGGGAGATCATTTACCTATCCAAGAACAAGATCAAGTCCCTCATGTTCATGGGCTAGATCAAGGGCCCCTTGAACCAATGCTCTCTCGGTAACAAGTACTTACTTCATGCGTTTGTTTAAATTAGAGTCAACATTGTGTATGTTGCATCATGGCATGTTTAGTACTTGTTGAGTTTGTGTTTCTTGCAACAGCTTAAACCTCCTTATTTCATCTATGAGACTTTTGAGAAGAAGCATATCATGGGGATCTATAAAACCATGCTCATGGTTCACTTATCCCAAATATGCCAATTAAGCAATTTATTGCATACCAATTCCTCAAAGTGCTCTTATGTGCAATATTGATAAAATTGCAAGAAACAATCTTTTTGGTTGTGGTATTTGCTCTCATGCTTAGTAATTCATTTTTATGCAAATGAGATCAGTTTGCGCCATGTGCCTTGTGCCATGTGCCATGTGACAAAGCCCTACGCTAAGATCAAGTTTGTATAAATAATGGATTCATTCTTGGGTATCATGTTCTTATCTTTTGTATCTTTTTGTGTGTGCAAGTTTCTTTGTGGATGCTCATCTTGATGATTATTGGCCACGTAAGAAACTTATACACATGAGAAAGTGCATATCCCTCTTTGATATCCTTTCGTTTCCTTGCCGGTCCTTGGAATTGTCTCTTTTTATTCTTTGGTGGATCCGGTAAGAGGTTGAGTAGTGAGTGCTTGTATGTATGGCATATATCATTGCACTCATGAGTTGTTGGATATATTTTGGACCCTTGCTTAGTCAAGTGATGATCCTATTTTGTGCACGTTGTATCCAAGTACAAAACTAAATAATGCACAAATCATGGGGAGCTTCTCTATGTTCTTTAGAACACTCCTATGCTCATATCATAATATCTTTTTGGTGCATTTTATGGATCCTCAATATAGTGTGAATTTCTTCATTTGTTCGTAACTGGATATGTGCATTTGATTCCACTCACAATATGAGAAATGCACAAATTAAGGAGGAACTCATACTATATTGGTCTTCTAGATTTTTTCTCCATTTTGGCACTTGTTGCCAATGGGGGAGAAGTTTAGAGGGTTTAGGTGAAGTAGGTTGGTTCATGCATATCTACATTTGTTGTGGTTGTTGCATGGATGTGTATATAGAGGAAACTCCACCAAGTTCTTCCATGCATATATTGTGGGGGAGTTTGCTCTATATAGTGTGGTTCTACTAGCATCAAATTCTTGTGTAGTATTTCGATGCTAGTACAACCGGTTTTGATAACATCAACTATCTTTGTGATATTTGAGGCTATGAAAACCACCTCAAGTATTCAATTTATTCTCGGATAGATTGCATACTTGTTTTAAATTCATTATATAAACCCTCTTGTTGAGATTGTCATCAATTACCAAAATGGGGGAGATTGAAAGGGCATGTAGCCCCTAAGTGTGGTTTTGGTAATTGAATGACAATCTCTATGGACTAATGTTTTCAGTGAGATATATTTGAAGGTTTTGTCCATAGATGGTGCCTCAAGGATATTGGATGGAATCAAGGATGAAGTCCATATATATGAAGATAATGCCTCAAGGATATTGGATGGAATCAAGGATGAAGTCCATATAGATGAAGTTATATTTGCTCTAAGCTTTGGTATTAAATGACAATTCCTATGGAGCATCAAGTGCATTGGATCTTGTATGAAGATATGTTCCATAGTGATGCTTGAAGTTCTTTGGGTTGTTATGTGAAGATTTCCATCAAAGCATCCAAAGAAGTCCTCATGGTATCCCTCTCTGGATACCCCATGCACACGGGCTTATACCGTGCGCACGGGGTCGAGTGTCAACTCTCGGGATACCCCGTGCTCACGGGGCCTAGGTGTTGGCTCTCGAGATTCCATATCCAGCGAGGTTTCAAGTTGGTCTTCTGAGGATCAAGGCTTGAGAGAATGACCAAAGAGAAGAATTCGAGTTATGGTTTCAAGACAAGATCATGGTGAGCTCATGTGTTGGGTTTTGGTTGATCAAGCCTTGAAGCAAGCAACTAGAGTGAAGAATTCATTATGCCTCTCAAGACAAGATCATGTTGATCAAGTCTTGAAGCAAGCAACTAGAGTGACGAATTCATTATGCCTCTCAAGAGTTTGGGATGGAGTTTTTAGAAGGGCAAGTGGTGACCAAGATGATATTCATAGTGGAACTTGATATGGTCATGAAAGAGTCTTTGGTGATATTGTCTTGAAGCAATGAAGTGAAATGAAGAGTTCATTGTGGCTTTCAAGAAACCAAGATGGAGCTTGAAGTAAAGATGTTGGTTGACCAAGATGAAGCTCGAAGAGTATATCTAAGTGGTCAACTCACAAAGCACAAACAATGTACCACGTGAGATCAAGTGATCTAGTGGTATGGTAAGTAATTGTGAATTGTGCTTTGTTACCTAACCCATGCTATATGTTTGTTATGTCTATGTGGGTTAGGTGTTTCTCATACGCTTGCATCAAAAGGAAAGATCTCGTGTAGCCTATGTGTGGATGACATCAAGTGGTGATGGTCATCGGATTTGAGGAGTCCAAGTGCAAGATGAGATGACATCAAGTGGTGATGGTCATCGAGTTCGGGGAGTCCAGGTGCAAGATGAGAAGCCGGAGGTTATATGCTTTGAAGCTTGCGGTCCACATCATGATAATGTGCATGTGAAGATGGGCTTGAGATAAGGCTTCCCTCATTGCATCATGAGGAAGCAATTCGAGTATCTTCACCAAGTGGTCGTGGACAAGAAAGGGATTCCAACTTGAGGCAAGCATTAAAGTCATCATCAAGCCCAAGTTGAATGTGAAAGGCAAAGGTATACCTTAGCTAGGTTTTCCTAGTTTTGCCGGTCTCATAGTGCTTGGTGGGAGACCGGATTATAGGTTTGATAGCCGTACTATCAAGAGGGACTCTCGGGCAAGTAGCTTGATGACGTCGCATGTAGAGAGCTCAAACCTTTGCATTACTTGCATCATTCTTTCTTGTTGATCTTGGGTGGTTCTCTATGTGAGGACCTTGGGCTTTTCCATAGCTTCAAAACGATCCCAAGATCATCGTATTCGGAGTCCGTATGCCCAAGTTATCGATGTTTTAGTGGGTTGCTACTGGCTGTCCTGGGGACCCCGTGTGCACGGGGTCTTCACCCCCGTGCGCACGGGGTGTCCAGAATTCTGGGTACTCCGTGCACACGGGCTCGTACCGTGCACACGGGACCCCGTGCACACGGGGTCTCAACCCCCGTGCGCACGGGGTGCCCAGGAAATGCCCGTTGGAGCCCCAACGGCTAGTTTCGGAGTTTGGCTATTTAAGGGCCCTTTCCTCCCACCGGTTGGGGGTTGGTTCACACACATTCTAAACACCATTTTGAGCCTCTCTCCACCTCTCCCAAACCCCTATCTCCCCTCTATGTGAAGGGGGATTTGTGTATGGATTAGTGAGCCATTTGTTGATCATATCCAAAGCATCCCCTCTCTTCAATCTCCTACTTTCAAGAGTGCATCTTATGAGATTGAGAGAGTGAGTTGAGCATTTGTTGCTTGACCTTGCATTGCATTTGTTGCATTGGTTTGAGCTCCCTGCATCGATTTGTTTGAGTGTGAGCCCGTGAGTTTATTACTCTTGGAGGCCTCCGCCTCCTAGACGGTTTGGTGATACATTGAGAAGATTGTGAAAGAGGCCTATGTGGCCAAGGTTCCCCCGGAAGCTTCCTCTTGTGGTGTGCTCCGGGGAAGGGCGTTGAAGTGGCCTAGGTGGTCAAGTTCCTCCGGAAGCTTCCTTGTTTGTGGTGTGCTCAGGAGAAGTTTGTAAAGGTGTGGTGGTCGCCTTCAAGACCAACCCCGAGTGAATCGAGGCTCATCCGTTGGGGGTGACTCGAAAAGGAGAATACGGTGAGTCACTTGGTGACGCCCCGGAGCTTTGGCTTCGGCACCGCTCTAACGGAGATTAGCACTCTCACGAGTGTGAACTTCGGGATAAATCCGCGTCTCCGACTCACTTGTGGTTATCTCTTACCCACACCCTTTACTTACCGCAATTCATACTTGCTCATATTGATATATCTTGTGCTAGTTAAATTGTTTAGTTGTTCCTACATTTCCATATCTTGTGATATAGTTTGTGCTTGCTAGTTTCCTTAAGTGCCTATCTTGTTTAGCATAGGTTGTTGGTGCACTTAGTTGAGCCTAGCATATTTAGGATTTGTGCTTGAAAGGTATCCGTTTAGTTTAATTCCGCATTAGGATAAAGCCAAATCCGCAACAGTTTTAAAACGCCTATTCACCCCCCCTCTAGTCGTCATCTAGATCCTTTCACCTGTATTTACAAGAAAGTGAGTGGGAGCTCGATAGCATTTCTGATATTATATGTGGATGACATATTGCTGATTGGAAATGATATAGAATTTCTGGATAGCATAAAGGGATACTTGAATAAGAGTTTTTCAATGAAAGACCTCGGTGAAGCTGCATATATATTAGGCATTAAGATCTATAGAGATAGATCAAGATGCTTAATTGGACTTCCACAAAGCACATACCTTGACAAAGTTTTGAAGAAGTTCAAAATGGATCAAGCAAAGAAAGGGTTCTTGCCTGTGCTACAAGGTGTGAGATTGAGTAAGACTCAATGCCCGACCACTGCAGAAGATAGAGAGAAGATGAAAGATGTTCCCTATGCTTCAGCCATAGGCTCTATCATGTATGCAATGTTGTGTACCAGACCTGATGTGTGCCTTGCTATAAGTTTAGCAGGGAGGTACCAAAGTAATCCAGGAGTGGATCACTGGACAGCGGTCAAGAACATCCTGAAATACCTGAAAAGGACTAAGGATATGTTTCTCATTTATGGAGGTGACAAAGAGCTCATCGTAAATGGTTACGTTGATGCAAGCTTTGACACTGATCCGGACGATTCTAAATCGCAAACCGGATACGTATTTACATTGAACGTGGAGCTGTCAGTTGGTGCAGTTCTAAGCAAAGTGTCGTGGCGGGATCTACGTGTGAAGCGGAGTACATAGCTGCTTCAGAAGTAGCAAATGAAGGAGTCTGGATGAAGGAGTTCATATCCGATCTAGGTGTCATACCTAGTGCATCGGGACCAATGAAAATCTTTTGTGACAATACTGGTGCAATTGCCTTAGCAAAGGAATCCAGATTTCACAAGAGAACCAAGCACATCAAAAGACGCTTCAATTCCATCCGGGATTTAGTCCAGGTGGGAGACATAGAAATTTGCAAGATACATACGGATCTGAATGTTGCAGACCCGTTGACTAAGCCTCTTCCACGAGCAAAACATGATCAGCACCAAGACTCCATGGGTGTAAGAATCATTACTGTGTAATCTAGATTATTGACTCTAGTGCAAGTGGGAGACTGAAGGAAATATGCCCTAGAGGCAATAATAAAGTATTATTTATTTCCTTATATCATGATAAATGTTTATTATTCATGCTAGAATTGTATTAACCGGAAACATAATACATGTGTGAATACATAGACAAACAGTGTGTCACTAGTATGCCTCTACTTGACTAGCTCGTTAATCAAAGATGGTTATGTTTCCTAGCCATAGACATGAGTTGTCATTTGATTAACGAGATCACCTCATTAGGAGAATGACGTGATTGACTTGACCCATTCCGTTAGCTTAGCACCCGATCGTTTAGTATGTTGCTATTGCTTTCTTCATGACTTATACATTTTCCTATGACTATGAGATTATGCAACTCCCGTTTACCGGAGGAACACTTTGTGTGCTACCAAACATCACAACGTAAATGGGTGATTATAAAGGTGCTCTACAGGTGTCTCCAAAGGTACTTGTTGGGTTGGCGTATTTCGAGATTAGGATTTGTCACTCCGATTGTCGGAGAGGTATCTCTGGGCCCACTCGGTAATGCACATCACTATAAGCGTTGCAAGCATTGTGACTAATGAGTTAGTTACGGGATGATGTATTACGGAACGAGTAAAGAGACTTGCCGGTAACGAGATTGAACTAGGTATCGAGATACCGACGATCGAATCTCAGGCAAGTAACATACCGATGACAAAGGGAACAACGTATGTTGTTATGCGGTCTGACCGATAAAGATCTTCGTAGAATATGTAGGAACCAATATGAGCATCCAGGTTCCGCTATTGGTTATTGACCGGAGAGGTGTCTCGGTCATGTCTACATAGTTCTCGAACCCGTAGGGTCCGCACGCTTAAAGTTACGATGACAGTTATATTATGAGTTTATATGTTTTGATGTACCGAAGGTTGTTCGGAGTCCCGGATGTGATCACGGACATGACGAGGAGTCTCGAAATGGTCGAGACATAAAGATTGATATATTGGACGACTATATTCGGACACCGGAAGTGTTCCAGAGAAGTTTCGGATAAAACCGGAGTGCCGGAGGGGTTACCGGAACCCCCCGGGGAAGTATTGGGCCTTAGTGGGCCTTGAGGGGAGAGAGAGGGTAGCAGCCAGGAGGTGGCGCGCCCCCTCCCATGAGGAGTCCGAATTGGACTAGGGGAGGGGGGTGCGGCCCCTCTTTCCCTCTCCCTCTCCCTCTCTTTCCTTCCCCCCCTCTATTCCTAGTTGGACTAGGAAAGGGGAGTCCTACTCCTACTAGGAGGAGGACTCCCCCCCTCTCTCCTTGGCGCGCCCAAGGGCAGCCGGCCTCCCCCTTGCTCCTTTATATACGGGGGCAGGGGGGCACCTCTACACACAATTGATATACGATATTTTAGCCGTGTGCGGTGCCCCCCTCCACCATATTACACCTCGATAATATCGTTGCGGAGCTTAGGCGAAGCCCTGCGTCGGTAGAACATCATCATCGTCACCACGCCGTCGTGCTGACGAAACTCTCCCTCAACACTCGGCTGGATCGGAGTTCGAGGGACGTCATCAAGCTGAACGTGTGCTGAACTCGGAGGTGCCGTGCGTTCGGTACTTGATCGGTCGGATCGTGAAGACGTACGACTACATCAACCACATTGTGATAACGCTTCCGCTTTTGGTCTACGAGGGTACGTGGACAACACTCTCCCCTCTCGTTGCTATGCATCACCATGATCTTGCATGAGCGTAGGATTTTTTTTGAAATTACTACGTTCCCCTACATAAAGGACCATGCTAAAGCTTCAACTATGGTTCGTAAAAGTAATATTAGAACTTATACACCTCCTGAGCAAGTTAAAGTTGAACCTAATATTTCTATCGTTAAAGATCTCTTGGCTGATAATATTGATGGGCATGCTATTTATTTCTGTAATGAAACTGCTAGAATTGCTAAACCTTGTGCTAAAGATAAACATAGACATGTGGTAGGCATGCCTGTTATTTTTGTTTAAATAGGAGATCATTGTTATCATGGCTTATGTGACATGGGTGCTAGTGCTAGTGCAATACCTCATTCCTTATACAAAGAAATTATGCATGACATTGCACCCGCTGAGTTAGAAGAAATTGATGTCACCATTAAGCTTGCCAATAGAGACACTATATCACCAATTGGAATTGTTAGAGATGTTGAAGTCTTGTGTGGGAAAACTAAATATCCAGCTGATTTTCTTGTTCTTGGTTCCCCACAAGATAGCTTTTGTCCCATTATATTTGGGAGGCCCTTCTTAAACACTGTTAATGTTAAGATAGATTGCGAAAAGGATGTTGTTACTATTGGTCTAGGTGATATGTCTCATGATTTTAACTTTCCTAAATTTCGTAGACAACACCGTGAAGAGGAATTGCCTAGTAAAGATGAAATTATTGGTCTTGCTTCTATTGCCGTACCTCCTAATCATCCTTTAGAACAATATTTGCTAGACCATGAAAATGATATGTTTATGAATGAAAGAAGGGAAATAGATGAAGTATTCTTTAAACAGGGACCTATTCTGAAACACAACTTGCCTGTTGAAATCCTAGGGGATCCTCCTCCACCCAAGGGTGATCCCGTGTTTGAGCTTAAACCATTGCCTGATACTCTTAAATATGATTATCTTGATGAAAAGAAGATATATCCTGTTATTATTAGTGCTGACCTTTCAGAGAAGGAGGAAGAAAAATTATTAAAAACTCTGAAGAAGCACCGTGCTGCTATTGGATATACTCTTGATGATCTTAAGGGCATTAGTCCCACTCTGTGCCAGCACAAAATAAATTTGGAGAAAGATGCCAAACCAGTTATTGATCATCAACGACGTCTGAATCCTAAGATGAAAGAAGTGGTAAGAAAGGAAATATTAAAGCTCCTTGAGGCAGGTATAATCTATCCCGTTGCTGATAGCCAGTGGGTAAGTCATGTCCATTATGTCCCTAAGAAGGGTGGGATTACTGTTGTTCCTAATGATAAAGATGAATTGATTCCGCAAAGAATTATTATAGGTTATAGGATGGTAATTGATTTTTGCAAATTAAATAAAGCTACTAAAAAGATCATTACCCCTTGCCATTTATTGATCAAATGCTAGAAAGGCTATCCAAACATACACATTTTTGCTTTCTAGATAGTTATTCTGGTTTCTCTCAAATACCTGTGTCAGCTGATGATCAATCAAAGACCACTTTTACTTGCCCTTTCGGTACTTTTGCTTATATACGTATGCCTTTTGGTTTATGTAATGCACCTTCTACCTTCCAAAGATGCATGATGGCTATATTCTCTGATTTTTGTGAAAAGATTTGTGAGGTTTTCATGGACGATTTCTCCGTCTATGGATCCTCTTTTGATGATTGCTTAAGCAACCTTGATCGAGTTTTGCAGAGATGTGAAGAAACTAATCTTGTCTTGAATTGGGAGAAGTGCCACTTTATGGTTAATGAAGGCATTGTCTTGGGGCATAAAATTTATGGAAGAGGTATTGAAGTTGATAAAGCTAAAGTTGATGCTATTGAAAAGATGCCATGTCCCAAGGACATCAAAGATATAAGAAGTTTCCTTGGTCATGCTGGATTTTATAGGAGGTTCATTAAGGACTTCTCAAAAAATTCTCGGCCTCTGACTAATCTATTACAAAAATATATACCATTTGTCTTTGATGATGATTCTGTAGAAGCATTTGAAATACTTAAGAAAGCATTGATTTCTGCACCTATCGTTCAGCCACCTGATTGGAATTTACCTTTTGAAATTATGTGTGATGCTAGTGATTATGCTGTAGGTGCTGTTCTAGGGCAAAGAGTTGATAAGAAATTAAATGTTATTCAATATGCTAGTAAAACTCTAGACAATGCCCAGAGAAATTATGCTACTACTGAAAAGGAATTCTTAGCAGTTGTATTTGCTTGTGATAAGTTCAGACCTTATATTGTTGATTCTAAAGTAACTATTCACACCGATCATGCTGCTATTAAATATCTTATGGAAAAGAAAGATGCTAAACCTAGACTTATTAGATGGGTTCTCTTGCTACAAGAATTTGATTTGCATATTATTGATAGAAAGGGAGCTGAGAACCCCGTTGCAGACAACTTGTCTAGATTAGAAAATGTTCTTGATGACCCACTACCTATTGATGATAGCTTTCCTGATGAACAATTAAATGTCATAAATGCTTCTCGTACTGCTCCTTGGTATGTTGATTATGCTAATTACATTGTTGCTAAATTTATACTACCTAGTTTCACATACCAGCAAAAGAAAAAAGGTTTTCTATGATTTAAGACATTACTTCTGGGATGACCCACATCTTTATAAAGAAGGAGTAGATGGTGTTATTAGACGTTGTGTGCCTGAGCATGAACAGGAACAGATCCTACGCAAGTGTCACTCCGAGGCTTATGGAGGACACCACGCTGGAGATAGAACTGCACATAAGGTATTGCAATCCGGTTTTTATTGGCCTACTCTCTTCAAGGATGCCCGTAAGTTTGTTTTATCTTGTGATGAATGTCAAAGAATTGGTAATATTAGTAGACGTCAAGAAATGCCTATGAATTATTCACTTGTCATTGAACCATTTGATGTTTGGGGCTTTGATTATATGGGACCGTTTCCTGCCTCTAATGGGTATACTCATATTTTAGTTGCTGTTGATTACGTTACTAAGTGGGTAGAAGCTATTCCAACTAGTAGTGCTGATCATAACACTTCTATTAAGATGCTTAAAGAAGTTATTTTTCCGAGGTTTGGAGTCCCTAGATATTTAATGACTGATGGTGGTTCACATTTTATTCATGGTGCTTTTCGTAAAATGCTTGCTAAGTATGATGTTAATCATAGAATTGCATCTCCTTATCACCCACAGTCTAGTGGTCAAGTAGAATTGAGTAATAGAGAGCTTAAATTAATTTTGCAAAAGACTGTTAATAGATCTAGAAAGAATTGGTCCAAGAAACTTGATGATGCATTATGGGCCTATAGAACTGCATATAAAAATCCTATGGGAATGTCTCCGTATAAAATGGTTTATGGAAAAGCATGTCACTTACCTCTCGAACTAGAACATAAGGCATATTGGGCCATTAAAGAGCTCAACTATGATTTCAAACTTGCCGGTGAGAAGAGGTTATTTGATATTAGCTCACTTGATGAATGGAGAACCCAAGCCTATGAGAATGCCAAGTTGTTTAAAGAAAAAGTTAAAAATGGCATGACAAGAGGATACAAAAGTGTGAGTTTAATGTAGGTGATTATGTATTGCTATACAACTCTCGTTTAAGATTTTTTGCAGGAAAACTTCTCTCTAAATGGGAAGGTCCTTACGTTATCGAGGAGGTCTATCGTTCCGGTGTCATAAAAATCAACAACTTCGAAGGCACAAATCCGAAGGTGGTAAACGGTCAAAGAATCAAACATTATATCTCAGGTAATCCTATAAATGTTGAAACCAATGTTATTGAAACCGTAACACCGGAGGAATACATAAGAGACACTTTCCAGAACGTTTCAGACTCCGAAAAGGAATAGGTATGTGGTACGGTAAGTAAACCGACTCCAAAACAGTTCTAATGCCAATTTTTCTCTATTTTGGAATATTTAGAAAAATAGAAAAATAAGAAGCAGTCCGGGAAGGACACGAGGGCTCCACGAGGGTGGAGGGCGCGCCCTACCCCCCTGGGCGCGCCCCTGCCTCGTGGGCACCTCGTGCGCTCTCCGGACTCTGTTTTATTGCACGATACATATTTTGGTCGGTAAAAATTCATTATATAATCTCCCGAAGGTTTTGACTCATGTATCACGCAATTATCCTCTGTTCTCGTTTCGAGCTATTTTTCTGACAGATCTAGAGCACCATGACGTCCCCAAGTGCTCCCAAGGACAAGTTCTTCGAGAAGGTCATCAACCCCTACCTCGCGGAGGAGCTGCAACACCCTCAAACCATTGAGATGCATGAGGGGGTGCTGCACATCCACGATGTTGAGGGGCCAAGGAGGACCGAAAGCGTGGAGACAAGACTTGAGGCAATGGAGCAACAAGTTTTCAAGTGTCAGGAGATGGTGGAGCGTGGACTTGACTCCAATCACATAATGATCACGGAGTTCACCAACAACCACAAGCTGGACGCCAAGGACATCGGGGAGGCCATCTTGAAGCTTCACGAGAAAATCGAGCACCTCCAAGCCCAGATCTATGACCTGCAAAACCAAAACTGTGAGTATGAATATAGATTCAAAAGGATGAGTTTGGCTGCAGATTTAAGGATCCCGGAGACTCGATCATCCTTCTATGATGGATAGCCTATGCCTTGGAAGAGGGACGACAAGCCTACATCTTCTTCACCAGCAAGGGAGACATAATTATATGGGTATGGGCACTCCCCTTGGCAACTGCCAAGCTTGGGGGAGGTGCCCCGGTATCGTATCACCATCACACTCCTATCTTTACCGTTTTCTTAGTTCGATCCTTTTAGTAATATCTTGATCTAGTAGAATAAAGTTTTAGTATGATTTAGTTTTGAGTTTTGCTTTATGATCCCTCTATATAATCGAGTCCGTGAGCTATATATAATAAAGATTAGTGTTGAGTCAAGGGCTTGATTATTTTGCCATGATCTTGAGTGAATAAAAGAAAAAAGAAAGAATAAAAAGAAAAAAAGAGATCATATTGATCTTATGGAGAGTAATGACTTCACATAGAAAGAGTATGATGATTAAAAATTGTTGAGAGTTGACAAACATAGCTTTGGTCATCGTTGCAATTAATAGGAAGTAATAAAGAAAGAGAGGTTTCACATATAAATATACTATCTTGGACATCTTTTATGATTGTGAGCACTCATTAAAATATGACATGACTAAAGAGTTGATGTTGGACAAGGAAGACAACGTAATGGGTTATGTTTTCTTATATCTGAGATAAAGTATATTGTCATGGATCATCCAACATGTTGAGCTTGCCTTTACCCCTCATGCTAGCCAAATTCTTTGCACCAAGTAGAGATACTACTTGTGCTTCCAAATATCCTTAAACCCAGTTTTGACATGAGAGTCCACCATATCTACCTATGGATTGAGTAAGATCCTTCAAGTAAGTTGTCATCGGTGCAAGCAATAAAAATTTCTCTTTAAATATGTATGACTTATTAGTGTGGGAGAAAATAAGCTTTATACGATCTTGTGATGTGGAAGAAATAAAAGCGACGGACTGCATAATAAGGTCCATATCACAAGTGGCAATATAAAGTGACGTTCTTTCGCATTAAGATTTTGTGCATCCAACCCTGAAAGCGCATGACAACCTCTGCTTCCCTCTGCGAAGGGCCTATCTTTTACTTTCATCTCTTACCCTTATGCAAGAGTCATGGTGATCTTCACCTTTCCCTTTTACATTTTATCCTTTGGCAAGCACAGTGTGTTGGAAAGATCCTGATATATATATATATATATATATATATATATATATATATATATATATATATCCAATTGGATGTAAGTTAGCATGAACTATTATTGTTGACATTACCCTTGAGGTAAAAGGTTGGGAGGCGAAACTATAAGCCCCTATCTTTCTCTGTGTCCGATTAAAACTCCGTAACCACAAGTATTGCGTGAGTGTTAGCAATTGTGAAAGACTAAATGATAGTTGAGTATGTGGACTTGCTGCAAAGCTCTTACATAGACTCTTTCTGATGTTATGATAAATTGCAATTGCTTCAATGACTGAGATTATAGTTTGTTAGTTCTCAATGAAGTTTCTGATTCATACTTGACATTGTGAATAGATTATTACTTGAGCATAAGAAATCATATGACAATATTCAAATATGTTGCTGTTATGAGAATGATCATGATGCCCTCATGTCCGTATTTTATTTTATCGACACCTCTACCTCTAAACATGTGGACATATTTATCGTTATCGGCTTTCGCTTGAGGACAAGCGAGGTCTAAGCTTGGGGGAGTTGATACGTCCATTTTGCATCATGCTTTTATATCGATATTTATTGCATTATGGGCTGTTATTACACATTATGTCACAATACTTATGCCTATTCTCTCTTATTTTACAAGGTTTACATGAATAGGGAGAATGCTGGCAGCTGGAATTCTGGGCTGGAAAAGGAGCAAATATTAGAGACCTATTCTGCGCAACTCCAAAAGTCCTGAAACTCCACGGAAGTTATTTTTGGAAATAATAAAAAATATTGAGCGGAAGAAATACCATAGGGGGGGGCACCCACCAGGCATGAGGGTGGGGGCGCGCCCTACCCCCCTGGGCGCGCCCCCTGCCTCGTGGGCCCCCTGGTGGCCCTCCGATGCCCATCTTCTGCTATATGAAGTCTTTCGTCCGAAGAAAAATCATAAGCAAGCTTTCGGGATGAGACTCCACCACCATGAGGCGGAACCTTGGCGGAACCAATCTAGGGCTCCGGCGGAGCTGTTCTGCCGGGGACACTTCCCTCCGGAAGGGGGAAATCATCGCCATCGTCATCACCAACGCTCCTCTCATCGGGAGGGGGCCAATCTCCATCAACATCTTCACCAGCACCATCTCCTCTCAAACCCTAGTTCATCTCTTGTATCCAAATCTTGTCTCTAAGTCTGGGATTGGTACCTGTAGGTTGCTAGTAGTGTTGATTACTCCTTGTAGTTGATGCTAGTTGGTTTATTTGGTGAAAGATCATATGTTCAGATCCTATATGCATATTAATACCCCTCTGAATATGAACATGAATATGCTTTGAGAGTAGTTACATTTGTTCCTGAGGACATGGGAGAAGTCTTGCTATTAGTACTCATGTGAATTTGGTATTCGTTTGATATTTTGATGAGATGTATGTTGTCTCTCCTCTAGTGGTGTTATGTGAACATCGACTACATGACACTTCACCATTATTTGGGCCTAGAGGAAGGCATTGGGAAGTAATAAATAGATGATGGGTTGCTAGAGTGACAGAAGCTTAAACCCTAGTTTATGCGTTGCTTCGTAAGGGGCTGATTTGGATCCATATGTTTCATGCTATGGTTAGGTTTACTTAATACTTCTTTTGTAGTTGCGGATGCTTGAAATAGGGGTTAATCATAACTGGGATGCTTGTCCAAGAAAGGACAGCACCCAAGCACCGGTCCACCCACATATCAAATTATCAAAGTACCGAACGCGAATCATATGAACGTGATGAAAACTAGCTTGACGATAATTCCCATGTGTCCTCGGGAGCGCTTTTCTCTATATAAGAGTTTGTCCAGGCTTGTCCTTTGCTACAAAAAGGATTGGGCAACCTTGCTGCACTTTATTTACTGTTGTTACTTGTTGCTCGTTACAAATTATCTTATCACAAAACTATCTGTTACCTATAATTTCGGTGCTTGCAGAGAATACCTTGCTGAAAACCGCTTATCATTTCCTTCTGCTCCTCGTTGGGTTCGACACTCTTACTTATCAAAAGGACTACGATAAATCCCCTACACTTTTGGGTAATCAATGTCTTGCGTGGGATACCCGTGGTGAAAATGGGGTATTCTATTGATTCACTTGATGTATGTTTTGGTGATCAACTTGCTGGTTCCCTGACCTTGGGAATCTATGCATAGGGGTTGGCACACGTTTTCGTCTTGACTCTCCGGTAGAAACTTTGGGGCACTCTTTGAAGTTCTTTGTGTTGGTTGAATAGATGAATCTGAGATTGTGTGATGCATATCGTATAATAATACCCACGAATACTTGAGGTGACATTGGAGTATCTAGGTGACATTAGGGTTTTGGTTGATTTGTGTCTTAAGGTGTTATTCGAGTATGAACTCTATGATAGATCGAACGGAAAGAATAGCTTCGTGTCATTTTACTACGGACTCTTGAATAGATCGATCAGAAAGGATAACTTTGAGGTGCTTTCGTACCCTACAATAATCTCTTCGTTTGTTCTTCGCTATTAGTGACTTTGGAGTGACTCTTTGTTGCATGTTGAGGGATAGTTATATGATCCAATTATGTTATTATTGTTGAGAGAACTTGCACTAGTGAAAGTATGCACCCTAGGCCTTGTTTCCTAGCATTGCAATACCGTTTACGCTCACTTTTACCACTTGCTACCTTGCTGTTTTTATATTTTCAGATTACAAATACCCATATCTACCATCCATATTGCACTTGTATCACCATCTCTTCGCCGAACTAGTGCACCTATACAATTTACCATTGTATTGGGTGTGTTGGGGACACAAGAGACTCTTTGTTATTTGGTTGTAGGGTTGCTTGAGAGAGACCATCTTCATCCTACGCCTCCCACGGATTGATAAACCTTAGGTCATCCACTTGAGGGAAATTTGCTACTGTCCTACAAATCTCTGCACTTGGAGGCCCAACAACGTCTACAAGAAGAAGGTTGCGTAGTAGACATCAATCATTCACTTTGGTACTGTCAAGACAAGATTCAAAATTGTTCTCACACAGTGCCTACTGCACCATATCATTTATACAATTTATATTGACCAATATAAGCCATAGAAACTAGAAAACAAGCAAACTGTGTATTGAAAACAGAATCTGTCAAAAACAGAACAGTCTGTAATGATCTGATCAACTATCATACTTTTGCTACTCCAAAAATTCTGAAAAATTAGGACAACGTCGACAATTTGTATATCAATAATGTGTAAAATATTCAGAATTTTATCACGCTCCAATGAATTTAAACAATTCTGGGACTGGAAGAAAATGTTTCTGTTTTTGCACAGAATCAAGTCAACTATCATCCACACTATCCCAAAGGCTGTACTTGGCACTTTATTGAAACAAAAGCTATAAAACATTATTACTACAGTAGCTTAATCATGTGAACACACAAAAACAGTAGGGGTAAATATTGAGTTGTCTCCCAACAAGCGCTTTTCTTTAATGCCTTTCTAGCTAGGCATGATGATTTCAATGATGCTCGCATAAAAGATAAGATTTGAAACATAAAGAGAGCATCATGAAGAATATAACTAGCACATTTAAGCCTAACCCTGTGATGCCCGGATAATTAAGCTACAACAACCCTCTGCTAATGATGCCACGTCACTTCGATTACTGTTGCTAATCTCGCGCTAGTTCGAAACCGGTTCAAATTCAAATTCAAAATCAAGCAAACAATAAAAGTGTTCAAATATTAAAACTGAAATGTTCATCATGTGGCAAATAATCCCTAACTAGTTTTCGTGGTGGAACCAACCTTTTAAAAAGTGTTTAAATGCCCTAAACTAATTAAAAACAGTGGCTAAAATAATAATTTAATTGCTTTTGAAAGTATAAAAATATTAAACTAATTTATTTTGGGTCCAAACTAGGTTTGGCAGTGGCCTATTTTGATGATACTAATTTAGGTGCTAACTAGGTATTTTAAAGAAACTAAAATAAAACAAGAAAGAATAAATAAAAAGAAAAGAAATAAAACAAAAATAAAAGGGAAAGCCAAAAATAGTAAAACCACGCCACTACCTTTGGGCCTAGGCCAGCTGGCCGGCCCAGACGAGCAGCCCAGCCGGCGCCCCACTCACTCCCCATAACCCCCCACCGACGGGAAACCCTAGCCCATCGCACCCACTCCCCCCACTCGCTGCCCACGTCCCTCCTCCCCCTCTCTCGATCCAGATCTGGATCAGGCATGAACCCCCCTCGACGCCGTTCCCAGTCGCCCCCTGACACCGCCCGTTGGGGCCCCTCGCCGCTCGTCTACGCCATCGCCGCCGTCCTCTCCGTCGCCGATCCCTGACGCCCGGCCACATCGTCGCCGGACCGCTCCCCGTCTCTGTCGCTCGTCCCCATCCTCCTCCCCGACCGCCATTGACCCTCGCCGCCCGATCCCCTGAAACGTAGGGTGAGGAACCCCCTCCGTCTCTCCCTCTGCCCGCTGACCACCGCACTCGCGCCATCCGCCCCGCACGGCCACCCCGTGCTGCGCCCACCCCCGTCCGTGCGTGTCCACGACCACGCCCATAGTCGTGCGCTGCTCGCGCTTCGCCCACCCCTGGCCGCGCTCCCATCCCTCCGCGCGCGCGCCCCGCCTCGCTGTTGCCGCGCCGCTCGTCGTGGCCCCGCTCGCGCCCTCCTGCTGTAGCCCGCGCGCGCCTTCACCTTCCCTTGCCCCTGCTCGATGTCCTCGCTGCGTTACCCACAGCTCACGCGTGCCCTTCAACGCGGCCCTCCGCTCCCGCGCTGAGCTTCGGCCGCCCCCAAGCCCTGCTACTTGTTGCGCCGCTGGTTACCCTCCGCCCCGCTGCCGCCGCTCGCCGGCCAAGGCCGTCAACCGCGGCCCCGCACCAGACTGCTCGTCGCCGCCGCCCGGTCCGGTTCCCACCTCCGGCCGCGTCCTTGGCCGCCCGCCGCCTCCCCGCCTCTTCCACTTCCGCCTCGCGCCGGCGCTGCCGTCCCACGGCCTCGATCTGCTGCCACGCCCCGGTGGCCTCGCACCGCCATGCTCCCTCGGGCACGCGCCCGCAACCGCTTACCCGTTGCCCGATAAGGCCCCCTGGGCCTATGACTAGGGGACCCCACGCCCCAGAACGTTAAAAAAAGAATAAAAATATAAATACTAATTAATTAGTTAATTAACTTAATTAATCTGTTTAGTTAGTTAATTTTGTTTAACTAAGCTAATTTAAATTAGTTAACCTAATCATTTAGTTAAAACTAATTAACCATGTTTAATTACTCTGAGACTATGACGAGCGGGACCCACACGTCTGTTGACCCAGTCAACAGACGGTTGACTGAGGTCATCATGCTGACATCATAATTACATTTTATTAATTTAATTTTGTTAATTATAAAAATTGAATTAGAACTTTGATAAATAATATAAATTAAACCGTTTATCAGACGAAGAAACTTTGTACATGAAAGTTGCTCAGAACGACGAGACGATTCCGGATACACAGCCCATTCGTCTGCCACACATCCCTAGCATAGCAAACACACAACTTTCCCCCTCCGGTTCATCTGTCTGTAAACGTCAAACACCGGGAATACTTTCCTAGATGTTTTCCCCCCTTCACCGGTAGCACCTAGTACTGCGTTAGGTCATCCCTAGCACCGTGTATTGCCTTGTTATGTTTTGTGATGCTGTGTTTGCTCCGTATTTACTGTTCCTCCCCCATCTTCTTCTCCGGTAGACACCGAGACCGACGCCGCTGCTACCCAGTACGACTACGGTGTTGACGACCCCTCCTTCTCGGCTGAGCTTCCAGGCAAGCCCCCCCCTTGATCACTAGATATCGCCTATTCCTTCTCTCTACTGCTTGCATTAGAGTAGTGTAGCATGTTACTGCTTTCGATTACTCCTATTCTGTTGCATAGCCTGTCATTGTTGCTACAGTTGTTACCCTTACCTGCAATCCTAAATGCTTAGTATAGGATGCTAGTTTTCCATCAGTGGCCCTACATTCTTGTCCGTCTGCTATGCTATACTATCAGGCCGTGATCACTCGGGAGGTGATCACGGGTATATACTATATACTTTATACATGATGCATGTGGGGACTAAAGTCGGGTCGGCTCGTAGAGTACCCGCGAGTGATTCACGGATTGGGGGCTGAAAGGACCATTGTCCCGACGGCCCTCTGGGAGGATCTTTGTGGCGGAGCGACAGGGCAGGTTGAGACTACCTAGGTGAGAGGTGGGCCTGGCCCTGGTCGGCGTTCGCGGTTACTTTAAAATAACACGCTTAACGTGTTCTTGGTATTTGATCTGAGTCTGGCCACTGGCCTATACGCACTAACCAACTACGTGGGAACAGTTATGGGCACTCGGCGTCGTGGTATCAGCCGAAGCCTTCTTGACATCAGCGACTGAGCGGCGCGCGCCGGATTGGACCGTAAGCCTGCTCTTGTATTAAGGGGGCTAGGTCTGCTTCCGGCCGCCCACGCAACGTGCAGGTGTGCAATGGGCAATGGGCCCAGACCCCTGCGCTCATAGGATTTAGACCGGCGTGCTGACCTCTCTGTTGTGCCTAGGTAGGGCTGTGACGTGTTGATCTTCCGAGGCCGGGCATGACCCAGGAAAGTGTGTCCGGCCAAAGGGGATCGAGCGTGTTGGGTAATGTGGTGCACCCCTGCAGGGAAGTTTATCTATTCGAATAGCCATGATCCTCGGTAACAGGACGACCCGGAGTTGTACCTTGACCTTATGACAACTCGAACCAGATACTTAATAAAACACACCCTTCCAAGTGCCAGATATAACCCGGTGATCGCTCTCACACAGGGCGACGAGGGGAGGATCGCCGGGTAGGTTTTGAAGGAAATATGCCATAGAGGCAATAATAAAGTTGTTATTATATTTCCTTATATCATGATAAATGTTTATTATTCATGCTAGAATTGTATTAACCGGAAACTTAGTACATGTGTGAATACATAGACAAACAGAGTGTCACTAGTATGCCTCTACTGGACTAGCTCGTTGAATCAAAGATGGTTAAGTTTCCTAGCCATAGACATGAATTGTCATTTGATTAACGGGATCACATCATTAGAGAATGATGTGATTGACTTGACCCATTCCGTTAGCTTAGCATTTGATCGTTTAGTATATTGCTATTGCTTTCTTCATGACTTATACATGTTCCTATGACTATGAGATTATGCAACTCCCGAATACCGGAGGAACACTTTGTGTGATACAAAACATCACAACGTAACTGGGTGATTATAAAAGTGCTCTACAGGTGTCTCCGATGGTACTTGTTGAGTTGGCATAGATCAAGATTAGGATTTGTCACTCCGATTGTCGGAGAGGTATCTCTGGGCCCTCTCGGTAATGCACATCACTATAAGCCTTGCAAGCAATGCAACTAATGAGTTAGTTGCGGGATGATGTATTATGGAACGAGTAAAGAGACTTGCCCGTAACGAGATTGAACTAGGTATTGAGATACCGACGATCGAATCTCGGACAAGTAACATACCGATGACAAAGGGAACAACGTATGTTGTTATGCGGTTTGACCGATAAAGATCTTCGTAGAATATGTGGGAACCAATATGAGCATCCAGGTTCCGCTATTGGTTATTGACCGGAGACGTGTCTCGGTCATGTCTACATAGTTCTCGAACCCGTAGGGTCTGCACGCTTAACGATTGGTGACAATCGGTATTATGAGTTTATGTGTTTTGATGTACCGAAGGTAGTTCGGAGTCCCGGATGAGATCGGGGAGATGACGACGAGTCTCGAAATGGTCGAGACGTAAAGATCGATATATTGGACGACTATATTCGGACATCGGAAAGGTTCCGAGTGATTCGGGTATTTTTGGGAGTACTGGGGAGTTACGGGAATACGGGGGAAGAAGTATTGGGCCTCATGGGCCAAGTGGTGGAACAGAGGAGGAAAGACAAGGCAGGGCGCACGGCCCCCTAGCCCAAACCGAGTTGGACTTAGGGGGTCGGCCCCCCTTTCCTCCCTCTCCTTCCTTCTCCCTCCCTTCCTTTTGGTGGACTCCTACTAGGACTTGGAGTCCTAGTAGGACTCCACACTTGGGCGCGCCTCTAGGGCCGGCCGGCCTCCCCTCCTCTCCTCCTTTATATACTGAGGCAAGGAGCACCCCATGGTCACACAAGTTGATCAGTTGATCTTTTAGCCGTGTGTGGTGCCCCCCTCCACCATAATCCATCTCGGTCATATCGTAGCGGTGCTTAGGCGAAGCCCTGCGTCGGTAGCATCATCATCACCGTCATCACGCCGCCGTGCTGACAGAACTCTCCCTTGAAGCTCTGCTGGATCGTGAGTTCGAGGGACATCATCGAGCTGAACGTGTGCTGAACTCGGAGGTGTCATGCGTTCGGTACTTGGATCACTTGGATCGTGAAGACATACGACTACATCAACCGCGTTGTCATAACGCTTCCGCTTTCGGTCTACGAGGGTAAGTGGACAACACTCTCCCCTCTCATTTCTGTGCATCACCATGATCTTGCGTGTGCGTAGGAAATTTTTGAAATTACTACGTTCCCCAACAGTGGTATCAGAGCGAGGTTTATGCGTAGATGTTATATGCACGAGTAGAACACAAGTGAGTTGTGGGCGATACTAGTCATACTTCTTACCAGTGTGTCATAGTTTGATTCGGCAGTATTGTTGGATGAAGCCGCCCGGACCGACATTACGCGTACGCTTACGCGAGACTGGTTCTACCGACGTGCTTCGCACACAGGTGTCTGGCGGGTGTCAGTTTCTCCAACTTTAGTTGAATCGACTGTGGCTGAGCCCGGTCCTTGTGAAGGTTAAAACAGCACATACTTGACGAAATATCGTTGTGGTTTTGATGCGTAGGTAAGAACAGTTCTTGTTCAGCCCGTAGCAACCACGTAAAACTTGCAACGACAAAGTAGAGGACGTCTAACTTATTTTTGCAGGGCATGTTGTGATATGATATGGTCAAGACGTGATGAAATATGAATTGTTGTATGAGATGATCATGTTTTGTTAAAGTTATCGGCAACTGGCAGGAGCCTTATGGTTGTCTCTTTATTTGCATAAGATGCAAGTGCTATGTAATTGCTTTACTTTATCGCTATGCGATAGCAATAGTTGCAAAAGCAATAGCTGGTGAGACGACCATGTGACGACACGTTGTTAAAAGATCAAGATGATGGAGATCATAGTGTCATGCCGGTAACGATGGAGATCATGACAGTACTTTGGAGATGGAGATCAAAAGCACAAGATGATGATGGCCATATCATGTCACATATTATGATTGCATGTGATGTTTATCTTTTATCCATCTTATTTTGCTTAGTTCAGCGGTAGCTTTATAAGATGATCCCTTACTACAATTTCAAGGAATAAGTGTTCTTCCTGAGTATGCACCATTGCAACAGTTCTTCGTGCCGAGACACCACGTGATGATCGGGTGTGATAAGCTCTATGTTCACATACAACGGGTGCAAGCCAGTTTTGCACACGCAGAATACTCGGGTTAAACTTGACGAGCCTAGCACATGCAGATATGGCCTCGGAACACTGGAGACCGAAAGGTCGAACGTGAATCATATAGTAGATATGATCAACATAGTGATGTTCACCATTCAAAACTACTCAATCTCACGTGATGATCGGACATGGTTTAGTTGATTTGGATCACGTGATCATTTAGATGACTCGAGGGATGTCTATCTAAGTGGGAGTTCTTAAGTAATATGATTAATTAAACTTTAATTTATCATGAACTTAGTCCTGGTAGTATTAGCATATCTATGTTGTAGATCAATAGCTCGCGTTTAGCTCCCCTGTTTTATTTTTTCCTAGAGAAAACTAAGTTGAAAGATGTTAGTAGCAATGATGCGGATTGGATCCGTGATCTGAGGATTATCCTCATTGCTGCACAGAATCATGTTTATTGCAATACGGTTATTCATTTAAAGTCAGAGAATAATTGTTGTTATGTTTACATGAATAAAACCTTCAATGGTCATACACCCAAGATGAATGGTTTATTAAATCTCGATCGTAGTGATACACATATTCATAATATTGAAGCCAAAAGATGCAAAGTTAATAATGATAGTGCAACTTATTTGTGGCACTGCCGTTTAGGTCATATTGGTGTAAAGCGCATGAAGAAAATCCATGCTGATGGGCTTTTGGAATCACTTGATTATGAATCAATTGATGCTTGCGAACCATGCCTCATGGGCAAGATGACTAAGACTCCATTCTCCGGAACAATGGAGCGAGCAACAGACTTGTTGGAAATAATGCATACTGATGTATGCAGTCCGATGAGTGTTGAGGCTCGCGGCAGGTATCGTTATTTTCTGACCTTCACAGATGATTTGAGCAGATATGGGTATATCTACTTGATGAAACATAAGTCTGAAACATTTGAAAAGTTCATATAATTTCAGAGTGAAGTGGAAAATCATCGTAACAAGAAAATAAAGTTTCTACGATCTGATCGTGGAGGAGAATATTTGAGTTACGAGTTTGGTCTTCATTTAAAACAATGCGGAATAGTTTCGCAACTCACGCCACCTGGAGCACCACAGCGTAATGGTGTGTCCGAACATCGTAACCGTACTTTATTAGATATGGTACAATCTATGATGTTTCTTACCAATTTACCACTGTCGTTTTGGGGTTATGCATTAGAGATAGTTGCATTCACGTTAAATAGGGCACCATCTAAATCCGTTGAGACGACACCATATGAACTATGGTTTGGCAAGAAACCAAAGTTGTCGTTTCTTAAAGTTTGGGGTTGCGATGCTTATGTGAAAAAGTTTCATCCTGATAAGCTCAAAACGCAAATCAAAGAAATGTGTCTTCATAGGATACCCAAAGGAGACAGTTGGGTACACCTTCTATCACAGATCCGAAGGCAAGACATTCGTTGCTAAGAATGGATCCTTTCTAGAGAAGGAGTTTCTCTCGAAAGAAGTGAGTGGGAGGAAAGTAGAACTTGATGAGGTAACTGTACCTGCTCCCTTATTGGAAAGTAGTTCATCATAGAAATCTGTTCCTGTGACTCCTACACCAATTAGTGAGGAAGCTAATGATGATGATCATGTAAGTTCAGATCAAGTTACTACCGAACCTCATTGGTAAACCAGAGTGAGATTCGCACCAGAGTGGTATGGTAATCCTGTTCTGGAGGTCATGTTACTTGACCATGATGAACCTACGGACTATGAGGAAGCGATGATGAGCCCAGATTCCGCGAAATGGCTTGAGGCCATGAAATCCGAGATGGGATCCATGTATGAGAACAAAGTGTGGACTTTGGTTGACTTGCCCGATGATCGGCAAGCCATAGAAAATAAATGGATCTTCAAGAGGAAGACGGACGCTGATAGTAGTGTTACTATCTACAAAGCTAGACTTGTTGAAAAAGGTTTTTGACAAAGTTCAAGGTATTGACTACGATGAGATTTTCTCACTCGTAGCGATGCTTAAGTATGTTCGAATCATGTTAGCAAATTGCCACATTTTATGAAATCTCGCAAATGGATGTCAAAACTACATTCCTTAATGGATTTCTTAAAGAAGAGTTGTATATGATGCAACCATAAGGTTTTGTCGATCCTAAAGGTGCTAACAAAATGTGCAATCTCCAGCGATCCATCTATGGACTGGTGCAAGCATCTCGGAGTTGGAATATACGCTTTGATAAGTTGATCAAAGCATATAGTTTTATACAAACTTGCGGTGAAGCCTGTATTTACAAGAAAGTGAGTGGGAGCACTACAACATTTCTGATAAATATATGTGAATGACATATTGTTGATCGGAAATAATGTAGAATTTTTCTGGAAAGCATAAAGGAGTGTTTGAAAGGAGTTTTTTAAAGAAAGACCTCGGTGAAGCTGCTTACATGTTGAGCATCAAGACCTATAGAGATAGATCAAGGCGCTTGATAAGTTTTTTCAATGAGTACATGCCTTGACAAGTTTTGAAGTAGTTCAAAATGGAACAGTAAAAGAAGGAGTTCTTGACTGTGTTGCAAGGTGTAAAGTTGAGTAAAGACTCAAAAACTGACCACGACAGAAAATAGAAAATAGAATGAAAGTCATTCCCTATGCCTCAGTCATAGGTTCTATAAAGTATGCTATGCTGTGTACCAGACCTATTGTGTACCTCACCATGAGTTTGGCAAGGGAGTATAATAGTGATCTAGGAGTAGATCACTGGACAACGGTCAAAATTATCCTTAGTGGAATAAGGATATGTTTCTCGATTATGGAGGTGACAAAAGGTTCGTCGTAAAGAGTTACGTCGTGCAAGCTTTGACACCGATCTGGATGACTCTAAGTCTCGATCTAGATACATATTGAAAGTGGGAGCAATTAGCTAGAGTAGCTCCGTGCAAAGCATTGTTGACATAGAAATTTGCAAAATACATACGGATCTGAATATGGCAGACCCGTTGACTAAACTTCTCTCACAAGCAAAACATGATCACACCTTAGTATTCTTTGGGTGTTAATCACATGGCGATGTGAACTAAGATTACTGACTCTAGTAAACCCTTTGAGTGTTGGTCACATGGCGATGTG
The DNA here is from genome assembly GCF_002575655.3 of Aegilops tauschii subsp. strangulata. NCBI lineage: Eukaryota > Viridiplantae > Streptophyta > Magnoliopsida > Poales > Poaceae > Aegilops > Aegilops tauschii. Next base: position 352,366,571 of record NC_053036.3, read on the forward strand.
AACTATGGATGTTAATCACATGGTGATGTGAACTATTGGTGTTAAATCACATGGCGATGTGAACTAGATTATTGACTCTAGTGCAAGTGGGAGACTGAAGGAAATATGCCCTAGAGGCAATAATAAAGTTGTTATTTATATTTCCTTATATCATGATAAATGTTTATTATTCATGCTAGAATTGTATTAACCGGAAACTTAGTACATGTGTGAATACATAGACAAACAGAGTGTCACTAGTATGCCTCTACTGGACTAGCTCGTTGAATCAAAGATGGTTAAGTTTCCTAGCCATAGACATGAGTTGTCATTTGATTAAAGGGATCACATCATTAGAGAATGATGTGATTGACTTGACCCATTCTGTTAGCTTAGCATTTGATCGTTTAGTATATTGCTATTGCTTTCTTCATGACTTATACATGTTCCTATGACTATGAGATTATGCAACTCCCGAATACCGGAGGAACACTTTGTGTGCTACAAAACGTCACAACGTAACTGGTTGATTATAAAAGTGCTCTACAGGTGTCTCCGATGGTACTTGTTGAGTTGCCATAGATCAAGATTAGGATTTGTCACTCCGATTGTCGGAGAGGTATCTCTGGGCCCTCTCGGTAATGCACATCACTATAAGCCTTCCAAGCAATGCAACTAATGAGTTAGTTGCGGGATGATGTATTATGGAACGAGTAAAGAGACTTGCCCGTAACGAGATTGAACTAGGTATTCAGATACCAATGATCGAATCTCGGACAAGTAACATACCGATGACAAAGGGAACAACGTATGTTGTTATGCGGTTTGACCGATAAAGATCTTCGTAGAATATGTGGGAACCAATATGAGCATCCAGGTTCCGCTATTGGTTATTGACCGGAGACGTGTCTCGGTCATGTCTACATAGTTCTCGAACCCGTAGGGTCCGCACGCTTAACGTTTGGTGACAATCGGTATTATGAGTTTATGTGTTTTGATGTACCGAAGGTAGTTCGGAGTCCCGGATGAGATCGGGGAGATGACGACGAGTCTCGAAATGGTCGAGACGTAAAGATCGATATATTGGACGACTATATTCGGACATCGGAAAGGTTCCGAGTGATTCGGGTATTTTTGGGAGTACCGGGTAGTTACGGGAATACGGGGGAAGAAGTATTGGGCCTCATGGGCCAAGTGGTGGAACAGAGGAGGAAGGACAAGGCAGGGCGCACGGCCCCCTAGCCCAAACCGAGTTGGACTTAGGGGGCCGGCCCCCCTTTCCTCCTTTCCTCCCTCTCCTTCCTTCTCCCTCCCTTCCTCTTGGTGGACTCCTACTAGGACTTGGAGTCCTAGTAGGACTCCACACTTGGGCGCGCCTCTAGGGCTGGCCGGCCTCCCCTCCTCTCCTCCTTTATATACTGAGGCAAGGAGCACCCCATTGACACACAAGTTGATCAGTTGATCTTTTAGCCATGTGCGGTGCCCCCCTCCACCATAAGCCACCTCGGTCATATTGTAGCGGTGCTTAGGCGAAGCCCTGCATCGGTAGCACATCATCACCGTCATCACGCCGTCGTGCTGACAGAACTCTCCCTCGAAGCTCTGCTGGATCGTGAGTTCGAGGGACGTCATCGAGCTGAACGTGTGCTGAACTCGGAGGTGTCGTGCGTTCGGTACTTGGATCGGTCGGATTGTGAAGACGTACGACTACATCAACCGCGTTGTCATAACGCTTTCGCTTTCGGTCTACGAGGGTACGTGGACAACACTCTCCCCTCTCGTTGCTATCCATCACCATGATCTTGCATGTGTGTAGGAAATTTTTGAAATTACTACGTTCCCCAACAGGTTTATGCTATGCGATGATACTTGGTGAACTTACCATCTACTCTCTTCTACATGCTGCAAGATGGAGGCTTCCAGAAGCGTAGTCTTCGACAGGACTAGCTATCCCACTCTTATTCTGGCAGTCCGCAGTTCAGTCCACCGATATTGCCCCTTTACAGTGATACCCATGCATATGTAGTGTAGATCCTTGCTTGCGAGTACTTTGGATGAGTACTCACGGTTGCTTTTCTCCCTCTTTCCCCCCTTTCCATTTCTTCCTGGTTGTCGCAACCAGATGCTGGAGCCTAGGAGCCAGACGCCACCGTCGATGATGACTCCTACTACACTGGAGGTGCCTACTACTACGTACAGGCCGCTGACGACGACCAGGAGTAGTTTAGGAGGATCCCAGGCAGGAGGCCTGCGCCTCTTTCGATCTGTATCCCAGTTTGTGCTAGCCATCTGGCAACTTGTTTACTTATGTCTGTTCTCAGATATTGTTTGCTTCCGCTGACTCGTCTATGATCGGGCACTTGTATTCGAGCCCTCAAGGCCCCTGGCTTGTATTATGATGCTTGTATGACTTATTTTATTTTTAGAGTTGTGTTGTGATATCTTCCCATGAGTCCCTGATCTTGATCGTACACGTTTTGCGTGTATGATTAGTGTACGATTGAATTGGGGGCGTCACAAGTTGGTATCAGAGCCGACTGCCTGTAGGAACCCCTTTCTAACTCCTTGGCCGAAGTCGAGTCTAGACATTACAAAACTTTTACTAACATGGTTGTGTGCCTTACGGGCCCACGTCGCCATCGGGTGGTATTAGGATCTTTTATTTCTCATCTATACTCAGGGACTCTGATTTCTCTTCTATTCGGGTTAAATGATTTTCTAAAATCTAACTTTAGGTTCTCGAAAATACTTTCTCCCGAAGAGCGCCTTTAGTCCGGATGATCGCCGGCTGCATCAGAAGATTTCAACGATACTTTCTGATATTCTCTTGAGAAAACTTTGTGCCCGTTGCTTTTGCAATTCCCTACCACCAAAATATCCCTATGGATAAATACATACACCTGTCGTTCTTACCTTCTGAAAGGATCGATATAGTTTACTAGAGGGGGGGTGAATAGGCAACTAACAATTTTTAGCTTTTCTTTACCAAATTAAACTTTGCATCAAAATAGGTTGTCTAGATATGCAACTAAGTGAGCAACCTATATGATGCAACGACAACAAGCACGCAATCAAGTAAGAGATATAACACAAGTAAACTAGCTAAAGTAAAGGAACGAGATAACCAAGAGTGGAGCCGGTGAAGACGAGGATGTGTTACCGAAGTTCCTTCCTTTTGAGGGGAAGTACGTCTCCGTTGGAGCGGTGTGGAGGCACAATGCTCCCCAAGAAGCCACAAGGGCCACCGTATTCTCCTCACGCCCTCACACAATGCGAGATGCCGTGATTCCACTATTGGTGCCCTTGAAGGCGGCAACCGGACCTTTACAAACAAGGTTGGGGCAATCTCCACAACTTAATTGGAGGCTCCCAACGACACCACAAAGCTTCACCACAATGGACTATGGCTCCGCGGTGACCTCAACCGTCTAGGGTGCTCAAACACCCAAGAGTAACAAGATCCGCTAGGGATAAGTGGGGGGAATCAAATTTCTCTTGGTGGAAGTGTAGATCGTGGCCTTCTCAACCAATCCCGAGCAAATCAACAAGTTTGATTGGCTAGGGAGAGAGATCGGGCAAAAATGGAGCTTGGAGCAACAATGGAGCTTTTTGGGGGAAGAGGTCGGGTCAACTTTGGGGAAGAAGACCCCTTTATATAGTGGGGGGAACAAACCAACCGTTACCCCCCTTCAGCCCCGAAGAGAGCGGTAGTACCGCTGTGCCAGCGGTACTACCGCTTGCCACTATAAGCGGTACTACCGCTGCACACCGCGGTACTACCGCTTGGCCCACAGCGGTACTACCGCGGAGGGAGGGCGGTACTACCGCACAGGAGCGGTACTACAGCCCCCACAGCCGCGGCCAGTACCGTAAAACCCGACACGAAAAAGGAGCCCTCGAATCGAGGCGGTACTAGCACGAGACCACCGCGGTACTACGGCTTGGGGCCACTAGCGGTACTACTGCTCTGGAGCGGTACTACCGCCCCCAGAGCGGTACTACCGCTTGTGGCGCCCAAGCGGTACTACCGCTCCGTCCCGCGGTACTACCGCTGGGACCAGAGTTAGTACACACATGGGGCTACTAGCGGTACTACCGCTCCGGAGCGGTACTACCGCTTGTAGCACCCAAGCGGTACTACCGCTCAGGGCCGCGGTACTACCGCTGGGACCAGAGAGGGCACAAAGAGAGGAGACCCAAGCCCATCATCGAAACGGAAAGGCTCGGAGGGAGGGGCAAAGGAAGTGTACGTGATGATTCCGCCCTAGCCTTTCCAAAACGGACCCCCTCTTGATAGTACGGTAATCCCTATGAAACTAGTCCACCAAACTAATCCGAAAGGACTACACCGTCTTCGCTTTAAGATCCGAGGGGAGAAAATCGTCTCGTGCCAAAAGGATGAATCTCTGAAAAACACTCAACGCACACGATTAGTCCGCAAAAGCATTGTCATCAATCACCAAAACATCTTAGGGATAAATATGCCCTTACACCTTCATTCCCGGCTGCTCTTGTTATTACAAGATACACCGAAATTCTCTCTATTGTTCCAAGGATACTTTGTGGCTACTGCCTTGTAGTTCTTTGCCACACGAATACCCCTACAGCTAATTCGTTGCACTTACCTAGTATCCATCCATCCCCAATTGTTCAGGTGTTTCCCAAAATTCTTTGAAATACTATCCGATCTTTCGAGAATCCTCTGCAGCCCATCGTTCTTGAAATTTTTGTCTGCCTGCATTATGGTTAATTCCAAATGCCTAGTAATATTCATTGACGTCCCTTGCCATTATCATCCTGAGTCCCTTGATTTAATATGTTGTGAATGTTCGCAATCCTTAATCAGATCCTAGAATTCATCATTTTAGCTCAGACGTCATTTTAACAAGAGCTGGATCTCGACCAATCAAATTAAATTGCCATCGACTGTACCCCCAAGCCTACTCAACTTATCCATCCTTAATCAGAGCGTTTGCTTCTGATCCCTTGAATTGGAAATCATAATTCCTTTGCATTTGAGCCTTGATTAGCCAGTTGCTTCTATAATCCAATGCCTTCGCATTGTTTCTTCCTCTGGTTATGTGCCAATGCTCACATCAGCTCCGCTATGGACCGTCGGATCCTTTCTTGAAATATCATCCGACAGTGTCCTTCGTATACAAAAACCTCGAGAAGCTCTTTCCCTGATACATAATGCCTTCGGTAAATTGTATCCTCTGCTTTTGTCCACCATGCTCTACTATCGAGCTTGTGTTATTTACTATTGAAGCTTGTGGTATATGTTCCTTAGATGCCCCTAAGGGTTGAACCTATGCCTTCCCAGATCCGGGTAAACCCGAGAGCTATCACGAGTCATACTCTTCTGGTGTTTTGCTAGATAAAATTTGAACATTACAACTTCTTCGAGAATGAGAAGTGAATGAAAGGTTATGCATTGGAGAAGTGGGAGTCGACCTTGAACTTGGTGTTCATGCCCATGGACACGATGTAGATCTTATCATGGATGCTTCTTTTAAAATTAATTATCCCCTTGGTGTAATTTCATCTTATATCTAGGAATTGGTCCCTTGCAATCTGGTTCCGACCATGTTGTTCTTCTTTGATCCCATTTCTCGGACAAGTTGAAGTACCTGTCTTCTGTTGGTCAATACACATATCCAACCTTTACTTTGATCTACTGTTGAGTATTACACTAGTATCTCAAGATTATCATGGAATTGCATAACTTCTTATGGGTTCTTCATCAACTGTTAATTCTCACCAATTCCAATTTTCCTGGGTTTTGGGTTGTCGTCAACCGAGAACACCGATATGTGAACCGATTTCGCATTCCGGTTCGATAACCCTATGTAAGTTTTGTTGCTTACGAGTTTAAATAATCCTTCAAGTCATTCCTTGCCTGATCGGCTATACCATTATCGTGCTAAATTTTAGACTGTGCCACCTGGTCCTTCTTCCCGGAGCACAACTTTCGACGGTGAGCTAACCTTACGTCGATCTTCCCCGTAATACCATTTCACATTGAGCAGCAAGCTTGATTTCGAATTTGTGTCATACCCGTGGTTCCAATAACCTTTTGCTTCATCATTCCATTGACTTGATGTCATCGCCGATCGATTACATTTTCATGAAATCTCTTGACAAATGTGTCATGATCATCATCAGCATTCTGAGCTCTTCCAGGATATCAATTGAATTCATGATGACAAATACCATCCTTTCCCTCGATGATTTGTATTATCATCGACCACTTTATTGCCTTTCGTTTAACACAAACTTGTCCGTGTTTTGTGCTTGAGTTCCTTGCTATCCAGCATTTGTTCTTCTTTACCTTGGAGTATTACCATCTTTTATGCCGAGGATGTCATGAGAATTTCACCACTTCTTAAGAATTCTTGATACAAGTGATACTTCTTGCCATCTCCGTTCATTCCTTGGTCCCCGTGTTGTTTCTAACCGGAAAACCGACAATTGAACTATGATGTGCAAATCCAAAACTTCTAAGCAACCCTATTGCTTTGAAGTTAATGGTTGACATTTCATTCTTAGACCATTGGTTATTGAATGACATTCTAACATTGATCATGCTACCTAAACCCATATTTCGGGTGCACCTTTCAACCAATGTTTAATTGTGTATGTTTTCCTCGAGCATACCTCATCATATCATTTGATCTGACAAATGTTATCTCCTTGTTCACCTAATTATGGAAATCCATCTTTTTGGAAATCTCGATGATATGTCGCTGAGTCCATCAGCCACCTCCTCATCCTCTCCTTGGTTTAATGATGAACTCTGATTTCGGAACTTGCTTCCATGGTTCATTTCCCGAGAATCTTACGATGTCTTCTCGTCAATTTGTGTCGCACCTTTTTCTTCTCAGGCATCCTGAGTCTAAGGTATCCTGACCCCAATCAGATATGAATCTCGGTCGGATATGATGGTTGGAACATTTTCCAAGAGTCATAATGTTGGTCCTTATTTGACTCGGTAAGGTGATTCATGCCTAGCACACCTGGCCGTAGGACCTATTGTTATAGTATCCTTTTTAGCAAGGTTATCCATTCTTCCATGAGGAAATTGTAAGACTTATTCTACAAGCTGTTCCTGATGGATTCTTCGTGTATTCAGAGTTTGAACTTTGCTTGAAGACCATGTCAATGCTATCTCGAAGCGTGTCTCTGGTACTCCGATTTTACTATAAGCATATTTGTAGCACAATGCAAAATGTTTCTTGATCAATTACCCAAACACCGTTGTATGGGTAATGTCATGAAATTTCTTCCCCCTTTCCTGAAGGGTTTTCTACTTTATATCCTGCCATGGATATCATGCTCTGCTTGTCCTTGGGAAGGGTATACCCCTGGCATATGTGTCAAACACATTTTCCTTTCCATTGATCTGATGATCACATCTTCCTTTCCATTGATTTGTTTAATCTTCCTTGTGATCCATATGATCTAAGCAGTAATATTCTTCTGCTTATGTAAACACCTTGGTGTACAACCGTGCCAGTAAAACCATGTTGCATTTGTCGATAGCATTCCGGTAACCACCGATGGACGAGAACTTTGCCTATTGGTCCGCCTCGTTCAACGAGCAGGAAAATGGTTCTCTTCGTCCCTCGCCCTTGGTATCGATGTTGTTGCCGACATAACTGACAGGCTACTCTCTGACATGCCTTGCTATTGTGACCGTGCAAGATGCCAGCCCCCTTTCTACTTTGAACCACATGGTGGGCCCATAACCCACAGTTCCACAGGATCGAAACCTGACTCTCCTGTACACCCTGTTGCCAAAGTTATTCCTAGAGCTTGACTCGTATGTAGTTCACGGGCCACCTGCCTAGTGATCTAATCTGGTATCAGACGCAATACTTATTCCCATTGCTCTGAACCCCTTTCACATTTTGTATCAGGCAACAAACGATTGCCTATGCGCTTGAAACTTCTACTTTGCACCTTCTTACTTTGCTCTCAATAATTTCTTAAGTTTCAATTCGAGAGTTACTTTTCGCCACCTTCCCTAATGATATCTACCGGATAAGAAACCGTGCAGAGTTTCATTCCTTCGAGTTACCCCTTATCATTTTACGTAAGTATGATGGAGTTCCCAAAGAAAGGATGACAACTTCGTCCCGACGCACAGAAGTAGAGAAATGGAGGGATAAACATCATGGAGCAAACTCTTCGAGAAGAGCAACCAAAGACGAGAAGATCCGTTAGAATTTCGTAACCAGAACTTCCCCCCTTACACCCCTCTTAAATCTTGGGATGAGATTTCTTGTAGTGGAGGAGATTTGTGATGCCCGGATAATTAAGCTACAGCAACCCTCTGCTAATGATGCCACATCACTTCGATTACTGTTGCTAATCTCGCGCTAGTTCGAAACCGATTCAAATTCAAATTCAAAATCAAGCAAACAATAAAAGTTTTTAAATATTAAAACTGGAATGTTCATCATGTGGCAAATAATCCCTAACTAGTTTTGTTGGTGGAACCAACCTTTTACAAAGTGTTTAAATGCCCTAAACTAATTAAAAACAGTGGCTAAAATAATAATTTAATTACTTTTGAAAGTATAAAAATATTAAACTAATTTATTTTGGGTCCAAACTAGGCTTGGCAGTGGCCTATTTTGATGATACTAATTTAGGTGCTAACTTGGTATTTTAAAGAAACTAAAATAAAATGTAACTAAAATAAAACAAGAAAGAATAAATAAAAAGAAAAGAAATAAAACAAAAATAAAAGGGAAAGGCAAAAATAGTAAAACCACGCCACTACCTTTGGGCCTAGGCCAGCTGGCCGGCCCCGTCGGGCAGCCCAGCCGCACGGCCAGCCGGCGCCCCACTCACTCCCCATAACCCCCCACCGACGGGAAACCCTAGCCCAACCCCCCCCCACTCGCTCCCCACGTCCCTCCTTCCCCTCTCCCGATCCAGATCTGGATCGGGCATGAACCCCCCCTCGACGCCGTTCCCCGTCGCCCCCTGACACCGCCCGTTGGGGCCCCTCGCCGCTCGTCTATGCCATCGCCGCCATCCTCTTCGTCGCCGATCCCTGACGCCCAGCCACATCGTCGCCGGACCGCTCCCCGTCTCCGTCGCTCGTCCCCACCCTCCTCCCCAACGAGCGCCATCGACCCTCGCCGCCCGATCCCCTACAACGTAGGGTGAGGAACCCCTTCCGTCTCTCCCTCTGCCCGCCGACCACCGCACTCACGCCGCTAGCCCCGCACGGCCACCCCGTGCTGCGCCCACTCCCGTCCGTACGCGTCCACGACCGCGCCCATAGCTGTGCGCTGCTCGCGCTTCGCCCGCACCATACACGCCCGGCCGCGCTCCCATCCCTCCACGCGCGTGCCCCGCCTCGCCATTGCCGCGCCACTCGCCGTGGCCCTCCTGCTGTAGCCCGCGCGCGCCTTCACCTCCCCTTGCCCATGCTCGCTGTCCTCGCTGCATTACCCACAGATCACGCGCGCCCTTCACCGCGGCCCTCCGCTCCCGCTCTGAGCTCCGGCCGCCTCCGAGCCCTGCTACTTGCTGCGCCGCTGGTTACCCTCCGCCCCGCTGCCGCCGCTCGCCGGCCAACGCCGTCAACCGCGGCCCCGCACCAGACTGCTCGTCGCCGCCGCCCGGTCTGGTTCCCGCCTTCGGCCGCATCCTTGGCCGCCCGCCGCCTCCCCGCCTCTTCCACTACCGCCTCGCGCCGGCACTACCGTGCCACAGCCTCGATCTGCTGCCGCGCCCCGGTGGCCTCGCACCGCCATGCTCCCTCTGGCACGCGCCCGCAACCGCTTGCCCGTTGCCCGCTAAGGCCCCTGGGCCTATGACTAGGGGACCCCACGCCCCCAGAACATTAATAAAAGAATAAAAATATAAATAATAATTAATTAGTTAATTAACTTAGTTAATTTGTTTAGTTAATTAATTTTGTTTAACTAAGCTAACTGAAATTAGTTAACCTAATCATTTAGTTAAAACTAATTAACCCTATTTAGTTACTCTGAGACTATGACGAGCGGTACCACACGTTTGTTGACCCAGTCAACAGACGGTTGACTGAGGTCATCATGCTGACATCATAATTACATTTTATAATTAATTTAATTCTGTTAATTATAAAAATTGAATTAAAACTTTGATAAATAATATAAATTAAACCGTTTATCAGACGAAGAAACTTTGTACATGAAAGTTGCTCAGAACGATGAGACGAATCCAGATACGCAACCCGTTCGTCCGCCACACATCGCTAGCATAGAAAACATGCAATTTTCCCCCCTCCGGTTCATCTGTCTGAAAACGGCAAACACCAGGAATACTTTCCCAGATGTTTTCCCTCCTTCACCGGTAGCACCTAGTACTGCGTTAGGTCACCCCTAGCACCGCGTATTGCCTTGTTATGTTTTGTGATGCTGTGTTTGCTCCGTATTTACTGTTTCTCCCCCCCTCTTCTTCTCCGGTAGACACTGAGACCGACGCCGCTGCTACCCAGTACGACTACGGTCTTGATGACCCCTCCTTCTCGGCTGAGCTTCCAGGCAAGCCCCCCCTTGATCACCAGATATCGCCTATTCCTTCTCTCTACTGCTTGCATTAGAGTAGTGTAACATGTTACTGCTTTCGGTTATTCCTATTCTGCTGCATAGCCTGTCATTGTTGCTACAGTTGTTACCCTTACCTGCAATCCTAAATGCTTAGTATAGGATGCTAGTTTTCCATCAGTGGCCCTACATTCTTGTCCGTCTGCTATGCTATACTATGGGGCCGTGATCACTCGGGAGGTGACCACGGGTCTATACTATATACTTTATACATGATACATGTGGGTACTAAAGTCGGGTCGGCTCGTAGAGTACTCGCGAGTGATTCGCGGATTTGGGGCTGAAAGGACCTTTGTCCCGACGGCCCTCTGGGTGGATCTTTGTGGCGGAGCGACAGGGCAGGTTGAGACTACCTAGGTGAGAGGTGGGCCTGGCCCTGGTCGGCGTTCACGGTTACTTTAAAATAACATGCTTAACGAGTTCTTGGTATTTGATCTGAGTCTGGCCACTGGCCTATACGCACTAACCAACTACGCGGGAACAGTTATGGGCACTCGGCGTCGTGGTATCAGCCGAAGCCTTCTTGACGTCAGCGACTGAGCAGCGCGCGCCTGATTGGAAAGTAAGCCTGCTCTTGTATTAAGGGGGCTAGGTCTGCTTCCGGCCGCCCACGCAACATGCAGGTGTGCAATGGGCGATGGGCCCAGACCCCTACGCGCATAGGATTTAGACCGGCGTGCTGACCTATCTATTGTGCCTAGGTAGGGCTACGACGTGTTGATCTTCCGAGGCCGGGCATGACCCAGGAAAGTGTGTCCGGCCAAAGGGGATCGAGCATGTTGGGTAATGTGGTGCACCCCTACAGGGAAGTTTATCTATTCGAATAGTCGTGATCCTCGGTAACAGGACGACCCGGAGTTGTACCTTGACCTTATGACAACTAGAACCGGATACTTAATAAAACACACCCTTTCAAGTGCCAGATATAACCCGGTGATCGCTCTCACACAGGGCGACGAGGGGAGGATCGCCGGGTAGGTTTATGCTATGCGATGATACTTGGTGAACTTACCATCTACTCTCTTCTACATGCTGCAAGATGGAGGCTTCCAGAAGCGTAGTCTTCGACAGGACTAGCTATCCCACTCTTATTCTGGCAGTCTACAGTTTAGTCCACCGATATTGCCCCTTTACACTGATACCCATGCATATGTAGTGTAGATCCTTGCTTGCGAGTACTTTGGATGAGTACTCACGGTTTCTTTTCTCCCTCTTTCCCCCCTTTCCATTTCTTCTTGTTTGTCGCAACCAGATGCTGGAGCCCAGGAGCCAAACGCCACCATCGACGACGACTCATACTACACTGGAGGTGCCTACTACTACGTGCAGGCCGCTGACGATGACCAGGAGTAGTTTAGGAGGATCCCAGGCAGGAGGCATGCGCCTCTTTCGTTCTGTATCCCAGTTTGTGCTAGCCATCTTATGGCAACTTGTTTACTTATGTCTGTACTCAGATATTGTTGCTTCCGCTGACTCGTCTATGATCGAGCACTTGTATTCGAGCCCTCGAGGCCCCTGGCTTGTATTATGATGCTTGTATGACTTATTTTATTTTTAGAGTTGTGTTGTGATATCTTCCCGTGAGTCCCTGATCTTGATCGTACACATTTGCGTGTATGATTAGTGTACGATTGAATCGGGGGCATCACAAACCCACTTCCTATGCATAGGGATTTTGTGAGCAAACAACTTATGGGAGCAAGGATCAACTAGCATAGGAAGGCAAAGCAAGCATAACTTCAAGATTTTAAGCACATAGAGAGGAAACTTGCTATTATTGCAACTCCTACAAGCATATATTGTTCCCTCATAATAATTTTCGGTAGCATCATGAATGAATTCAACAATATAACCATCACATAAAGCATTCTTTTCATGATCTACAAGCATAGAAAATTTACTAATCTCCACATAAGCAAAATTCTTCTCATTCAGAATAGTGGGAGTATCATAAGAAACTCGAATACTATAAATTGTTTCCACATTAAAAGAATAATGTTCAAAAAAGGGAAATCATAATCATGACAAGTTTTGTAATCATCACTACTTTTTATAACATAATTATCATCACAATAATCATCATAAGTAGCAACTTTGTTCTCATCATAATCAATGGAAACCTCTTCCAAGATAGCGGAATCATTACTAAATAAAGTCATGACCACTCCAAATCCACTTTTATAATTATCACAATAAGATTCAACATCCTCCAAAATAGTGGGATCATTACTTCCTAGAGTTGACACTCTTCCAAACCCACTTTCATCAATATAATCATCATAAATAGGAGGCATGCTTTCATCATAATAAATATTCTCATCAAAACTTGGGGGACTAAAAATATCATATTCATCAAACATAGAATCCCCAAGCTTGTAGCTTTGCATATCATTAGCATCATGGATATTCAAAGAATTCATACAAACAACATTGCAATCATGCTCATCATACAAAGATTTAGTGCCAAACATTCTAATGCATTCTTCTTCTAGCACTTGAGCACAATTTTCCTTTCCATCATTTAAAAAAATGAAGCATATGAGGCACCCTCAATTCCATTTTTTAGTTTCTTTTGTAGACTAAACTAGTGATAAAACAAGAAACAAAAAGATTCGATTGCAAGATCTAAAGATATACCTTCAAGCACTAACCTCCCCGGCAACGGCGCCAGAAAAGAGCTTAGTTGACGGGGTGTTAGTGCCGCTTAGCTAGCCTCCCCGGCAACGGCACAAGAAAAGAGCTTGATGTCTACTACACAACCTTCTTCTTGTAGACGTTGTTGGGCCTCCAAGTGCAGAGGTTTGTAGGACAGTAGCAAATTTCCCTCAAGTGGAAGACCTAAGGTTTATCAATCCGTGGGAGGCGTAGGATGAAGATGGTCTCTCTCAAACAACCCTGCAACCAAATAATAAAGAGTCTCTTGTGTCCCCAACACACCCAATACAATGGTAAATTGTATAGGTGCACTAGTTCGGCGAAGAGATGGTGATACAAGTGCAATATGGATGGTAGATATGGGTATTTGTAATCTGAAAATATAAAAACAACAAGGTAGCAAGTGGTAAAAGTGAGCGTAAACGGTATTGCAATGCTAGGAAACAAGGCCTAGGGTTCATACTTTCACTAGTGCAAGTTCTCTTGACAATAATAGCATAATTAGATCATATAACAATACCTCAACATGCAACAAAGAGTCACTCCAAAGTCACTAATAGCGGAGAACAAACGAAGAGATTATTGTAGGGTACGAAACCACCTCAAAGTTATCCTTTCTCATCGATCCATTCAAGAGTCCGTAGTAAAATAACACGAAGCTATTCTTTCCGTTCGATCTATCCTAGAGTTCATACTAGAATAACACCTTAAGACACATATCAACCAAAACCCTAATGTCACTTAGATACTCCAATGTCATCTCAAGTATCTGTGGGTATGATTATACGATATGCATCACACAATCTCAGATTCATCTATTCAACCAACACAAAGAACTTCAAAGAGTGCCCCAAAGTTTCTACCGGAGGGTCAAGACGAAAACGTGTGCCAACCCCTATGCATAAGTTCACAAGGTCACTGAACCCGCAAGTCGATCACCAAAACATACATCAAGTAGATCACGTGAATATCCCATTGTCACCACAGATAAGCACATGCAAGACATACATCAAGTGTTCTCAAATCCTTAAAGACTCAATCCGATAAGATAACTTCGAAGGGAAAACTCAATCCATTACAAGAGAGTAGAGGGGCAGAAACATCATAAGATCCAACTATAATAGCAAAGCTCGCGGTACATGAAGATCATGCCATATCAAGAACATGATAGAGAGAGAGAGAGCAAACACATAGCTACTGGTACATACCCTCAGTCCCGAGGGTGAACTACTCCCTCCATATCATGGAGAGCGTCGGGATGATGAAGATGGCCACCGGTGATGGATCCCCCCTCCGGCAGGGTGCCGGAACAGGGTCCCGATTGGTTTTTGGTGGCTACAGAGGCTTGCGGCGGCGGAACTCCTGATCTAGGTTTCTTTCTGGGGGTTTCTGTATTTATAGGAAATTTTTGCGTCGGTCTCACGTCAGGGGGGTCTCCGAGTCATCCACGAGATAGGGGGGCGAGCCCGGGGGGTAGGGCATGCCCTCCACCCTCGTGGATGGCTCGGGACTCTTCTGGCCCAACTCTTTTACTCCCGGGGCTTCTTTTGGTCCATAAAAAATCATCAAAAATTGGCACGTCAATTGGACTCCATTTGGTATTCCTTTTCTGTAAAACTCAAAAACAAGGAAAAAACATAAACTGGCACTGGGCTCTAGGTTAATAGGTTAGTCCCAAAAATCATATAAAACAGCATATAAATGCATATAAAACATCCAAGATGGATAATATAATAGCATGGAACAATCAAAAATTATAGATACGCTGGAGACGTATCACCCTATAGGGAGCACATGGGTCAAAGGACAATAAGTTACCTAGTTCTATCCTTCCACCTCCTTACTGGGTAGTCTTGGTCATTTGTCAAGGACCCCTAGCTACCCCTCCCCCCGGGCATGTAACCAACTCACTCTCACTTGTATAGACTCAAGTGGAGGATCACTCTTCCCTTTCGAGCCCCTTCAGGAGGGCAAATGAAGGCCGAGAGCTCGAAGTCCAAGGGACCTTGTAAGGATCGGACTAGTCGGGAGTAGTGGGATACCGAAAGCGACTGCACTCTAAGTGTCACATGCGCCCTGCACCACTCTCGACAATCCTCCCATAGCACGTAGCTCGCGGTCCCACGAGGCGACTGGACCTATTTAAAAACATCGTCATGCCACTTTGTCAAGTGTACGACGAGTTGTACACGCCCTCGCTAATTTCTGACCACGCTACCATGGATACCCCATGGTCGAAAGTTGATTCTCGCACGTCAGCACAAAAACCATTCGATCTATTAACAAAGTTGAACTTAGCTATCTCGTGTGCCACCACATTGGCATGCCTATTTATCTTTGCCGGCTTAAAGTTTGGAAGTGGCTTCGTGATGACTAAAGCCTTCTTCAAATCAACGAGGGACGACCTATTAAGGGTATCATGTGCTCGGAAGGAAACCACAAAAGAGCAATCAATTTTCAAAATAACAGGCCTATGAAGAGTGATACCGATATACAGACCAGCGAGACACGTCCGAAGCTCTGCTTCATCAATATAATCTCAAGAGGAGGTAAGGAGGTTGCCAACTGAATTTTTGGCGACAACCCCAGACTCGCGGCGCAAATACTCTCCACAAAATTACAATACATTTATCTTAATACAATCCAAAGGCGGAGGTTGTCATACCTCATGAATACTGCAAGGAGTACATCCGCTACTACTTTAACTTTGACGCTCGTGTGACGCCCGGATAATTAAGCTACAGTAATCCCATGTTAATGATGCCACGTCACCTCTGTTATTGTTGCTAAATCTCGCGTCGTTCAAAACCGATTCAAATTCAAATTTGAAATTAAGTCAAACGATAAAAGTTTTCAAATGCTAAAACAAAAATGTTCTAAATGTGTCGGATAAATCATAGGTAATTGTGGTGGCGAAACCAAACTTTGACGAAGTATTTAAAGGCTCTAAAATAATTAAAACAGTAGGTAAAACAATTAAGTAAATACCTTTTTTAGTTAATATAATATTTAACTCATTTAATTTGGCACTAAACTTTCTATGGAACTTGTCTAACTTGATATGCTAATCTAGGTGCTAAAGATGTGTTTTACAAAACTAAAATAATTAGACTCTAAAATATAAAGAGCAAAAGAAAATAAATAAAAAGAAAACGAGAATACAAAAACAGAAAAAAGGAGTAAACCCCTCCCCACTGGGCCGTGGCCCAGCTGGCCTCCAGGCTGCCCGACCGGCCCACCTGGCCCAACCAGCCGTGCCCCATCCCACTCCCTTATCCTCTCCCCCCACTCCCCCGAACCCTAGCCCATTCCCCACTCGCCCCACGTCTCCCTCTCGTTCCCCTCCCCCATCTCTCGTTGGATCTGGATCAGGAGGGCCCGATCCCATCCCCGCCGCCGCCGCCCGGATCGAACCCCACCGTCGCCGCCGCCCGGAGCTCCACGGGCCTCGCCGGAGCCACCTCGTCGTCTACCCCGCCGGCCTGCCTCCCCCTACGCACGTCGTCCCCATCCCCCACCTAGAACCCCGCTGCCTTTGCCCTACGAACCCCGGTGAGGACCCCCGCCGCTGCTCTCCTGCCGCGACTGCTGCTTGAGTTGTTATTCCGCTGCCGTCGCGCAGGCCTTGCCTCCTCCCCTGCTCATCGCGCCGACCACCCGTGCCACCCGCACGCTGCGCGCGCGCCGTGGCCGGCCCCCTCCTGGCCGCGCCGAAGCGCGCGCGCCTGCACCCCGTGCTCCTCGCCTCGCCCCTGATGCCTCCCTCCGCCGCGGCCTCCCCGCTCCCTTCTGCCCGCGTCGCAGCTCGGCTCCCGCTTGCGCCGCACCGCCCGTTGCCGCCCTTGCCCCGCCATGGCCTGCGCTGCCGCAGCTCCGCCGTCCCCCTCCTGCTCGGCCTGGCCACGCGCTGCCCGCGCCGCTCAGCCCGCGCGCTGCCAGCGCCCGTCCCGCCGTCGCCTTCGTCCCGCTGCCCGCCGGCCGGACCCAGGTCCGGCAATGGCCGGGCTGTGGCCACCGAACTCCCCTGCTTCGGCGCCCTGTCGGGTCCACCCGCACCTGGGCGTGTGCCCGCTCGGGCCGCGCCCTTCGCCCGCTAGCGTCCGCCGCCCGCTAAGGCCCCTAGGGCCTATGACAAACGGGGCCCAGCCCAGAACGTTTTTTTAAAAGGAATTTAAAATAATAATAAATAAAATAACAATTAATTAATTAATTAATTAATTAACTTAATTAATTCTATATTAGTTTAACCTAATCATTTTAGTTAACTAATTAAGCCTAACTAATTAACCTAAACCCCTGATTAACCTAAATAGTGTATGACGGGTGGGTCCCACTGGACCCACACGTCAGTTTGACCAGTCAACACCTTTGTTGACTTCTGACGTCATGCTAACGTCATGATGATGTCAGCAAACACTATTCTGGATAATTTTGAATTAAAATTAATTAAATAAATTCTAAAAATGAATTAAAACTTTAGAAAATCATATAAAATAAACCGTAACTCGGATGAAAATACTTTCTACATGAAAGTTGCTCAGAACGACGAGACGAATCCGGATACGCACCCGTTCGTCCGCCACACATCCCTAACATATCGAACTCACAACTTTCCCCCTCCGGTTCATCTGTCCGAAAACGCGAAACACCGGGGATACTTTCCCGGATGTTTCCCCCCTTCGTCGGTATCACCTCTTACCGCGTTAGGGCACACCTGACACCGCTGTTTGCTTTATCATGCATCGTTATGCATCTGTTTGCATTGTATTCATTGTTTCTTCCCCCTCTTCTCTCCGGTAGACTACGAGACCGACGCCGCTGCTGGTGCCCCGACCGACTACGTTGTTGACGACCCCTCCTTCTTGCCAGAGCAACCAGGCAAGCCCCCCCCCTTGATCACCAGATATCGCCTATTCTTCTCTCTACTGCTTGCATTAGAGTAGTGTAGCATGTTACTGCTTTCCGTTAATCCTACCCTGATGCATAGCCTGTCTTTGCTACTGCTGTTGTTACCTTTACCTACAATCCTACATGCTTAGTATAGGATGCTAGTATTCCATCAGTGGCCCTACATTCTTGTCCGTCTGCCATGCTATACTATCGGGCCGTGATCACTCGGGAGGTGGTCACGGGTATATACTATATACTTTATACATGACACATGTGGTTACTAAAGTCGGGTCGGCTCATGGAGCACCCGCGAGTGATTCACGGATTGGGGGCTGAAAGGACCTTTGTCCCGACGGCCCTCGGTGTGGATCTTTGTGGCGGAGCGATAGGGTAGGTTGAGACTACCTAGGTGAGAGGTGGGCCTGGCCCTGGTCGGCGTCCGCGGTTACTTCAAAATAACATGCTTAACGAGTTCTTGGTATTTGATCTGAGTCTGGCCATTTGGTCTATACGCACTAACCAACTACGTGGGAAAGTTATGGGCACTCGACGTCGTGGTATCAGCCGAAGCCTTCTTGACGTCAGTGACTGAGCGGCGCGCGCCGGGTTGGACCGCGTAACGTGACTTCCTTTGTAATGGAGGTTGCTAGGTCTGCTCTCTGGCCGCGTACGCAACATGCATGTGTGCAATGGGCGATGGGCCCAGACCCCTGCGCGCATAGGATTTAGACCGGCGTGCTGACCTCTCTGTTGTGCCTAGGTAGGGCTGCGACATGTTGATCTTCCGCGGCCGGGCATGACCCAGAAAAGTGTGTCCGGCCAAATGGGATCGAGCGTGTTGGGTTATGTGGTGCACCCCTGCAGGGAAGTTTATCTATTCGAATAGCCGTGTCCCTCGGTAAAAGGACGACCCGGAGTTGTACCTTGACCTTATGACAACTAGAGCCGGATACTTAATAAAACACACCCTTCCAAGTGCCAGATATAACCCGCTGATCGCTCTCACACAGGGCGACGAGGGGAGGATCGCCGGGTAGGATTATGCTATACGATGCTACTTGGTGAACTTACCATCTACTCTCTCCTACATGCTGCAAGATGGAGGTGGCCAGAAGCGTAGTCTTCGACGGGATTAGCTATCCCCCTCTTATTCTGGCATTCTGCAGTTCAGTCCACCGATATGGCCCTTTACACATAACCATGCATATGTAGTGTAGCTCCTTGCTTGCGAGTACTTTGCATGAGTACTCACGGTTGCTTTTCTCCCTCTTTTCCCCCTTCCCTTTCTACCTGGTTGTCGCTACCAGATGATGGAGCCCAGGAGCCAGACGCCACCATCGACGACGACTCCTACTACACCGGAGGTGCCTACTACTATGTGCAGCCCGCTGACGACGACCAGGAGTAGTTAGGAGGATCCCAGGCAGGAGGCATGCGCCTCTTTCGATCTGTATCCCAGTTTGTGCTAGCCTTCTTAAGGCAAACTTGTTTAACTTATGCCTGTACTCAGATATTGTTGCTTCCGCTGACTCGTCTATGATCGAGCACTTGTATTCGAGCCCTCGAGGCCCCTGGCTTGTATTATGATGCTTGTATGACTTATTTATGTTTTAGAGTTGTGTTGTGATATCTTCCCGTGAGTCCCTGATCTTGATCGTACACGTTTGCGTGCATGATTAGTGTACGATTGAATCGGGGGCGTCACAAGTTGGTATCAGAGCCGACTGCCTGTAGGAATCCCCCTTCCACGCTCTTTGGCCGAAGTTGAGTCTAGTCATTGCAAAACTTTTACTAACATGGTTGTGCGGTTTACGGGCCCACGTCGCCATTGGGTGGTAGTAGGATCTTTTATTCCTCGACCTATACTCTGGGACTCTGACATCTCTTCTATTCGGGTTAAACGATTTTACTAACTCCAACTCTAGGTTCTCGTAAATACTTTCTCCCGGAGAACCCCTCGGTCCGAACAATCGCTTGTTTCACCAGAAGATTCCGAAGACACCCTACGATGTTCTCTTGAGACTATGTGACATCACTTTTACAATTCCCTATCACCGATGTATCCTTATGGATAACTACCTACATTTGTCATTCATACATTCATCCCCAGTTGATCTTGTTATTACAAGATACACCGAAATTCTCTCTATTGTTCCGAGAATACTTTGTGCCTTGCAGTTCTTTGCCACCTGAATACCCCTACGGATAATTGTCGCTCTTACTGAGTATCCGCTCATCCCCAGTTGTTCATGTGTTTCACAAAATTCTTTGAAATACTATCCGATCTTTCGAGAATCCTCATTAGCCTATGGCTCTTGAAATGCTTGTCTGCCTGCATTTTGGTTAATTCCAAATGACTAGCAATATTCATGGATGTCCTTTGCCTTTATCATTTCGAGTCACTTGATTCGATAATTTGCGAATGCTCGCAATCCTCAATCAGATCCTAGAATTCATCCTTCCGACTCAGACGTCATTTTGAACATGAGCTGGTCCTCGACCAATCAAGTTGTCGTCGAATGTACCCCTAAGTCTATTCAACTTATCCATTCTTAATCAGAGCGTTTGCTTCTGATCCCTTGATTGGAAATCATAATTCATTTGCATTTGAGCTTTGAATTAGTCAGGTGTTTCTATAATCGGATGCCTTTGCATTCTCTTTCCTCCTGATTGAGTACCGATACTCACATCAGATTCCTTGTGGTCTGCAAGACCAATTGCTTGGTTATTATCCGACAGTGTCCTTCATATCCAATAACCTTGAGAGTTTCTCCCCTGATACATAATGCTTTTGGTAAATTGTGTCTTCTGCCTTTGGCAAGCTATATCCTATGCTTTTTGTCAACCATGCTCTGCTTCGAGCATGTGTTAAATTGATCCTAAAGTTCATGGTATATGTTCTAAGAGGCCCTGTTGGGTTGAACCAACACCTTCACTATTCTGTGTGAACCTGAAAGATTTCACAGGTCATACTTATTTGGTATTGCACCAGGTAAAACTTTCAACAACTAATGTCATTTAAAAAAGAGAGGTGAATGGAAGGTTATACATTGAAGAAGTGGGAGTCGACCTTGAACTTTGAGTTCATGCCCATGGACACGATGTAGATCTTGTCATGGAAGCTTCTCGTAGCAATAATTATCCGCTTGATATAATTTCATCTTATATCTAGGATTTGGTCTTTTGCAATCGTGCTTTCCGACCATATTGTTCTTCTTTGATCCCATTTCTCGGGCAATGTGAGTATTTGTCTTCTGTGGATCAATACACCAGTCCAACCTTTACTTTGATCTTTCGCCGAGTATTACACCCTGGTATCTCAAGATTATCACGGAACTGCATAACTTCTTATGAGTTCTCCATCAAGTACTACATTCTCACTGATTCCAATTTTTTCACGGGCTCTAAGTCATTAAACACTCAAGGACACCGATAACTGAATCGAGTCCGCACTGTGATTCAACAACTCTTAGTAATCTTCATTGCTTATGAGTTTGTACTCGATCGTGTCATTCCCAGCTGATTGACTACATCATCATCGTCAGGTTGATTGCTTGACCATTCTACCTATGTCCTTCATCCTCGGGACACAATCCCGACAGTGCTCTAAGCTTACATTGAACTTTCACCATCATATTATTTGTCTTGAGAGACAACTCTAAATTCTGAGATGACATCTTATCTATGGTTATAATAGCCTTTTGCTTCACCATTCCCTTGGCTTGATGTCGTCGCCGAGCGATTGCATCTTCATGGAGCCTCTCGACAAAATTTGTCATGATCATCATCAACATTTTAACTCCTTCCAGGATACCAATCGAATTCATGATGAGAAATACCATCCTTCCCTCGATGATTTGTGTTATCATCGACCACTTTATCGCCTTCCGTTCAACACAAACTTGTTCGTGTTTTGTGTATACCTTGAGATCCTTGCTACCCAGCATTTGTTCTTCTTTACCTTGGAGTATTACCATCTTTTATGTCAAGAATGTCGTGAGAATTTCACCACGTCTTGAGAGTTCTTGGTATTGTGATACTTCTCATCCTCACCATTCTTTCTTGGTCACCGTATTGATTCTAACCGGGATACCAACATGTGAACCGTGCTGCTTGGGTTCTGTACTTCTAGCAACCCTATTGCTTTGAAGTTAATGGTCGATATTTCATTCTTAGACCATTGGTTATTGAAACACCATTCTAACATCATTCCTACCTAAGCCCATATCTCGGGTGCACCTTTCAACCAATGTTTAATTGTGTATGTTTTCCTCGACCATACATCATTATATCGTTTGATCTGACAAGTGTTACCACCTTGTTCACATCATTGTGGAAATCCATCTTTTGTTAACCTCGATGAATAGTCGTTGAGTCCATCAGCCAGCTCCTCATCTTCTCCTTGGCTTAATGATGAACTCTTATTTCGGAACTTGCTTCCATAGTTCGTTTCCCGAGAATCTTACAATGTCATTTCGTCAATTGGTGTTGCGCCTTTTCTTCTCAGGCATCCCGAGTCTGAGGTATCCCGACACCAATTAGATCTGAACCTCAATCAGATATGATGGTGGGAACATATTTCCAAGAGTAATAACAATGGTCTTTATATGACCCGGTAAGGTGATATCGTGCCTAGCACACCTGGCCGGAGGACCTATTGTTACCATTTCCTTTTTAGCAAGGCTATCCTTTCTTCCATGAGGAAATTGTAAGACTTATTCTACAAGCGGTTCCTGATGGATCCTTTGTGTTTCTAAAGTCTGATCTTCACCTGATAACCATGTCAAGGCTATCTCGATGCATGTCTATGGTACTCCGATTTTAAACAGGAACATTTGAAGTCCGATGCTAAATATTTCCTGCTCAATTATCCAAACACCGCTGTATGGGTAATGTCATGAAAATTCTCTCCCCTACCTAAAGGGTTTTCTACATTATACCCTGCCACGGATAGCATGCTCTGCTTGTCCTTGGGAAGGATATATCCCTGAAATATGTGTTTAAACACATTTTCCTTTCCATTTGTTCTGTTTAATCTGATGATCACCTTTTCCTTTCCATTGTTTTGTTTAACCTTTCTTGTGAATTGTATGATCTAAGCAGTAATAATTCACTGCTTATGTAAACACCTTGGTGTACAACTCTATCAGTGAGACCCTATTTCTACTGTTGATGACATTCCGGTAGCCACCGATGAACGGGAACTTTGCCTATTGGTCCGCCTCGTTCAACGAGCAGGAAACTGGTTCTCTTCGTCCCTCGCCCTTGGTATCGACGTTGTTGCCGACATAATCGACAGGCTACCCTCTGACATGCCTTACTTGCATGATCACGCAAGACATCTCCGCCCTTCCTACTTTTAACCCACATGGTGGGCCCATAACCCACAGTTCCACAGGATCGAAACCTGACTCTCCTATACAACCCTGTTTCTAATGGTTATTCCCCACGCTTGGCTTCGTATTTAATTCATGGGCCACCTTCCTAGTGATCTATTCTGGTATCAGGCGCAATACTATTTCTCGTTGCTCTGGACCCCTTTCACACTTTGTTCAGGCATCGAACGATTGTCTACCCGCTTAAACTTCTCATGGTACCTTCTTACTTTGCTCTCGAAATTTTCTTAAATTTCAGTTCGAGAGTTACTTTCTGCCACCTTCCCCCGATGTTAGCTACCAGGTAGTCAACCTTGCAGAGGTCCGTTCTTCCGGAATAACTACCATTTATTCTTTCGTAAGTACGATGGAGTTCCCGAAGAAAGGATGGTGACTTCATCATGATGACATGAAGCAGAGAAATGGAGACATCAACGTAATGGATCGACCTCTTCGAGAAGAGCAACCAAGACTGAGAGGATTCGTTAGAATTTCGTAACTAGATCTTTCCCCCTTACTCCCCCTCTAAAATCTCGGGACGAGATTTCTTGTAGTGGAGGAGAATTGTGACGCCCGGATAATTAAGCTAAAGTAATCCCATGTTAATGATGCCACGTCACCTTTGTTACTGTTGCTAAATCTCGCGTAGTTCAAAACCGATTCAAATTCAAATTTGAAATTAAGTCAAACGATAAAAGTCTTCAAATGCTAAAACAAAAATGTTCTAAATGTGTCGGATAAATCATAGGTAATTGTGGCGGCGAAACCAAACTTTGACGAAGTGTTTAAAGGCTCTAAAATAATTAAAACAGTAGGTAAAACAATTAAGTAAATACCTTTTTTAGTTAATATAATATTTAACTCATTTAATTTGGCACTAAACTTTCTATGGAACTTGTCTAACTTGATATGCTAATCTAGGTGCTAAAGATGTGTTTTACAAAACTAAAATAATTAGACTCTAAAATATAAAGAGCAAAAGAAAATAAATAAAAAGAAAACGAGAATACAAAAACAGAAAAAAGGAGTAAACCCCTCCCCGCTGGGCCGTGGCCCAGCTGGCCTCCAGGCTGCCCGACCGGCCCACCTGGCCCAACCAGCCGCGGCCCATCCCACTCCCTTATCCTCTCCCCCCACTCCCCCGAACCCTAGCCCACTCCCCACTCGCCCCACGTCTCCCTCTCGTTCCCCTCCTCCCTCTCTCGTTGGATCTGGATCAGGAGGGCCTGATCCCGTCCCCGCCGCCGCCGCCCGGATCGAACCCCGCCGTCGCCGCCGCCCGGAGCTCCACGGGCCTCGCCGGAGCCACCTCGTCATCTACCCCGCCGGCCTGCCTCCCCCTACGCACGTCGTCCCCATCCCCCACCTCGAACCCCGCTGCCTTTGACCTACGAACCCCGGTGAGGACCCCCACCGCTGCTCTCCTGCCGCGACTGCTGCTCGAGCTGTTGCTCCGCTGCCGTCACGCAGGCCTCGCCTCCTCCCCTGCTCATCGCGCCGACCACCCGTGCCGCCCGCACGCTGCGCGCCCCGTGCGCCCGCGCCGTGGCCGGCCCCCTCCTGGCCGCGCCGAAGCGCGCGCGCTTGCACCCCGTGCTCCTCGCCTCGCCCCTGATGCCTCCCTCCGCCGCGGCCTCCCTGCTCCCTTCTGCCCGCGTCGCAGCTCGGCTCCCGCTTCCGCCGCACCGGCCGTTGCCGCCCTTGCCCCGCCATGGCCTGCGTTGCCGCCCTGCTGCCGCAGCTCCGCCATCCCCCTCCTGCTCGGCCTGGCCGCGCGCTGCCCGCGCCGCTCAGCCCGCACGCTGCCAGCGCCCGTCCCGCCGTCGCCTTCGTCCCGCTGCCCGCCGGCCGGACCCCGCTCCGGCAATGGCCGGGCCGTGGCCACCGAACTCCCCTGCTTCGGCGCCCTATCGGGTCCACCCGCACCTGGGCGTGTGCCCGCTCGGGCCGCGCCCTTCGCCCGCTAGCGTCCGCCGCCCGCTAAGGCCCCTAGGGCCTATGACAAACGGGGCCCAGCCCAGAACTTTTTTTAAAAGGAATTTAAAATAATAATAATAATAATAATAATAAAATAACAATTAATTTTAACCTAATCATTTTAGTTAACTAATTAAGCCTAACTAATTAACCTAAACCCCTGATTAACCTAAACAGTGTATGACGGGTGGGTCCCACTGGACCCACACGTCAGTTTGACCAGTCAACACCTCTGTTGACTACTGACATCATGATGATGTCAGCAAACACTATTCTGGATAATGTTGAATTAAAATTAATTAAATAAATTCTAAAAATGAATTAAAACTTTAGAAAACCATATAAAATAAACCGTAACTCGGATGAAAATACTTTCTACATGAAAGTTGCTCAGAACGACGAGACGAATCCGGATACGCAGACCGTTCATCCGCCACACATCCCTAACATATCGAACTCGCAACTTTCCCCCTCCGGTTCATCTGTCCGAAAACGCGAAACACCGGGGATACTTTCCCGGATGTTTCCCCCCTTCGCCGGTATCACCTCTTACTGCGTTAGGGCACACCTGACACCGTTGTTTGCTTTGTCATACATCGTTATGCATCTGTTTGCATTGTATTCATTGTTTCTTCCCCATCTTCTCTCCGGTAGACTACGAGACCGACGCCGCTGCTGGTGCCCCGACCGACTACGCTGTTGACGACCCCTCCTTCTTGCCAGAGCAACCAGGCAAGCCCCCCCTTGATCACCAGATATCGCCTATTCTTCTCTCTACTGCTTGCATTAGAGTAGTGTAGCATGTTACTGCTTTCCGTTAATCTTACCCTGATGCATAGCCTGTCTTTGCTACTACTGTTGTTACCTTTACCTACGATCCTACATGCTTAGTATAGGATGCTAGTATTCCATCAGTGGCCCTACATTCTTGTCCGTCTACCATGCTATACTATCGGGCCGTGATCACTCGGGAGGTGGTCACGGGTATAGTTTATACATGATACATGTGGTGACTAAAGTCGGGTCGGCTCGTGGAGCACCTGCGAGTGATTCACGGATTGGGGGCTGAAAGGACCTTTGTCCCGACGGCCCTCTGTGTGGATCTTTGTGGCGGAGCGACGGGGCAGGTTGAGACTACCTAGGTGAGAGGTGGGCCTGGCCCTGGTTGGCGTCCGCGGTTACTTTAAAATAACACGCTTAACGAGTTCTTGGTATTTGATCTGAGTCTGGCCATTTGGTCTATACACACTAACCAACTACGTGGGAAAGTTATGGACACTCGACGTCGTGGTATCAGCCGAAACCTTCTTGACGTCAGCGACTGAGCGCCACGCGCCGGGTTGGACCTCGTAACGTGACTTCCTTTGTAATGGAGGTTGCTAGGTCTGCTCTCCGGCCGCGTACGCAACGTGCAGGTGTGCAATGGGCGATGGGCCCAGACCCCTGCGCGCATAGGATTTAGACCGGCGTGCTGACCTCTCTGTTGTGCCTAGGTACGGCTGCGATGTGTTGATCTTCCGCGGACGGGCATGACCCAGAAAAGTGTGTCCGGCCAAATGGGATCGAGCGTGTTGGGTTATGTGGTGCACCCCTGCAGGGAAGTTTATCTATTTGAATAGCCGTGTCCCTCGGTAAAAGGACGACCCGGAGTTGTACCTTGACCTTATGACAACTAGAACCAGATACTTAATAAAACACACCCTTCCAAGTGCCAGATATAACCCGGTGATCGCTCTCACACAGGGCGACGAGGGGAGGATCGCCGGGTAGGATTATGCTATACGATGCTACTTGGTGAACTTACCATCTACTCTCTCCTACATGCTGTAAGATGGAGGTGGCCAGAAGCGTAGTCTTTGACGGGATTAGCTATCCCCCCTCTTATTATGGCATTCTGCAGTTCAGTCCATCGATATGGCCCTTTACACATATAACCATGCATATGTAGTGTAGCTCCTTGCTTGCGAGTACTTTGGATGAGTACTCACAGTTGCTTTTCTCTCTCTTTTCCCCCCTTTCCTTTCTACCTGGTTGTCGCAACCAGATGCTGGAGCCCAGGAGCCAGACGCCACCGTCGACGACGACTCCTACTACACCGGAGGTGCCTACTACTATGTGCAGCCCGCTGACGACGACCAGGAGTAGTTAGGAGGATCCCAGGCAGGAGGCATGCACCTCTTTCGATCTGTATCCCAGTTTGTGCTAGCCTTCTTAAGGCAAACTTGTTTAACTTATGTCTGTACTCAGATATTTTTGCTTCCGCTGACTCGTCTATGATCGAGCACTTGTATTCGAGCCCTCGAGGCCCCTGGCTTGTATTATGATGCTTATATGACTTATTTGTGTTTTAGAGTTGTGTTGTGATATCTTCCCGTGAGTCCCTGATCTTGATCGTACACGTTTGCGTGCATGATTACTGTACAATTGAATCGGGAGCGTCACAGCTGGGGACCGATTCTACATTAGAATGGCAAGACAAGAACAACAACCAATTGTTATCCACAAAATTAGCAAAGTTTGAAACAGAATTGTTACCCTTATCAAACAATTAGGTCATTTCTTAAGTGTCAGGCTCCCTAGAATATGAATAAGGTATGTTCTTGTAATGGAGAGGTTAACTGATCTAGCAAGATAAGCATCCAATCAGGCCTTGAGAAGTTGAAGATTTCACTCCCCGGAATATTCCACACTTCCTTCAACTCCATGCGCGGAGCTCACCTCAGGGCAAGCCACCAGGCATGGAGCATGCTTTCATCTTCCACTCCACAAATATAGAGTACATACTCGGAGTAGCCAGATGGTGCATAACTCTATTCACCTAGACCGCCAGGCTATTAGACGTCCCATGCCAAACAAAATTTTGATCTTGTGAAGGACATTGGCCTTCTATATGACATTCCAAAGCCCCCTATCCCCATTCACGCCTCCACTTGATTGCCCACAATCCTCCTTACACTCCTTAAGCTTCAACGCCAGATTATGCGCCCGCAATAAAAATCGTTTGTCCATCGAGCGTTGAATACACACATTTAGAATTTCTTCGGCATCATGAGGATAGAATGAGTGAGTGATCAAATTTACATCCCATTTCTTCGACCCGC
The DNA here is from genome assembly GCF_002575655.3 of Aegilops tauschii subsp. strangulata. Lineage (NCBI taxonomy): Eukaryota > Viridiplantae > Streptophyta > Magnoliopsida > Poales > Poaceae > Aegilops > Aegilops tauschii. The sequence goes on from NC_053036.3 coordinate 352,395,158, forward strand.
TCATGACACCCATTTGACATGGTTCTGTTATTTTTAGCTGAAATCTTTAGACCAGAAATCATAAGGATCCAAATATTTATACTAGATCCATCGAACACTCTTCAAATAATCCTTTTTTTAGAAGTTCCAGTCCATGCATAATACCTTGCTGAGTCACCGACCTGTGGAAAGACCGTGCCCCAAGCTAGCCGATGGGTTTTCTTTTGTTCTCTTCATCTCTCCATCAAAAATTCCAGATCGTTCCGTAGGCCAAAGGAGGATCGATAACTAATGTTATCTAAACTTCCCACTATAAGCACATTTTTCAATCAAACTTATGTCTTCATTCTTTCTTCTGGCACTAGTGAACGGTAAACCCAGATATTTATAACTAAAACCATCAGCCGTAAACCATAGTGGCCACTTCTCCAAGCTACAACTCTTCCAAACATAACAGAGCACTTATCATGACTCAACTGACCTGTCCCTCCTCATAAATCGTCAAAATATTTGTAATTGTCAAAGTTTCAATCAATGGTCCTCTCAAAAAAGTTAAAGAAGTGCAGGTTGTCATCAGCGAACAACAAATGAGATATACCTGAATCCTATTTGTTGATATGAAATTTTAGAAGGGACCCTTTATCACACGCATCCTTAAAGAATAAGGACAGACCTCTGCCGGAAAAGTGAAGAGATAAAGCCCTTGCATGAGCCTGCAATGAAGGGAAAATGAATCCAAAATCTCTGCTTCCACATAATTTCCATCAAGCTTTTTAGGAGATTAACTTATGTGCTCTAATTTCATTAACCTATCAGATTACCAGCCACGTCTTGGAGAATTTCAATTCAATTTGCTGCCCAGAGCTACAACAGGATTTAATTTGCTCATCCAGAACTAAACCAACCTTACGTCTCCCAAGACTCTTATCTCAATAAAAAGAGGGCACTGGTCTTGCGTTCATAAAAAGATGTTGGCGAACCCAACAACTCAATAAAAAGAGGGCATCGGTATTACGTTCATAAAAAGATGTTGACAGATTAGGTGCCCATAAAAAGAAGGCATGTGCCGCCCGCCTCAACGGCATTTCCCACGTCTACGGACCACGATGAAATGACGACTGAATGGTCCCGTTTCCTGCAAATAAAATCATGCAAACGAAGGATCTTGATGGAGTCGAACCATCATTCCCAGCAATTTGTTTGCTAGGATGCTCTTTCCAGTTCAGAGCTAAAGATCCACCATTTATTCATCTTTTAACTTTGAAGTAGACAAAATATGCAGATCAAGCCATTTCAGACTCGAGCACAGCCCCAAGATTCTCCAATCAAATTGAATGAGTGACAAGCCCACTTTGAATAAGCCTGCTTACTAAAAAAATACATAAATTTGTTTTTAACAATCTTGTTAAGACAAATGTCAGAAGAATGCAGAGCTTGTTAGACAAATGTTAGAAGACAAATTAAATTATAGATTTGTTTGACAAATCAAAAAAGATCAAGCCAATTCAGACCAGCCATGCAGAGCAAAATTCTCCAATCCAATCTAACTTGAAACGACATTCAGCCAATTTGAATTTGCCTGCTTACTAAAATAAATTAGAACGACATTCAGTAAGCTATGAAAAAACCATTCGCTGGATTCTCTAATCTTACATAATGCAATTTAAGCCCCAGGCTTCCTCGACGCAGCGCCTGCACCGTACAGAATATATCAACCCAATTTAATTCTTCAATTCAGGTTTCAGTATATCAAACACGAGCAACATTTCTTGAGAGCGAAAATGGCATCGAAAATCATAACTTGTCTGCAACTTCATTAGATATGAAGATCTGCCTCCAGTAATCCTCAAAGAGGAATCCAACTTTCCACGAGAGGTAGTATGATGCAGCAGCAACATCTGGACAAGCTCCAGTAACTAAAGTACAGATAAATTTCGAAGACTAACAAGTCGTACAAAAAGGAATCAAGTCTTTCAATGGTATATACATACAGAACTACTCATGGCAACCAACAGACAAGCAACTCGCCTTATTAGGATCACAAGACTATGAACACGGCATGGTAAGATAAAATAGATATGCAGAGTTACTAAAAGTTCTCAGGATCACTTAGCCTGTGTTGCATAAGTAGATGGTTGGCTCGTGGGAATTTCCCTATTTTCATTCTTGGGGTGCAAGGGTACAAAATTACAGGTATGATCAACCTTGTATTGAACTGAAGATCCACCATGTACAGTTAACTCATTTAGTTGAGATGAAGTGCACAAGAATTTTTTGATCGACAACTTTGAGGTCAGTTCAGATTGACCCTTCAGAAAAGCACTAACGTTTCTGGGTCACTTAAAATTTAAATTGATATAACGCTGAAAGAAGTAGTTAGATGTACCTTCGTGCGTAGTTAAATTGATCCTCACAACGTAGTTACCGCTGCGCCCAGGCCTGTTCACATATTAGCTATGTAGGATCGCGGTGTACTTCAGATGATGCGGTGGAATCAACAACACAGGAGAAGGACAGAGACACCATGGCAGGGTGGAGAACCCGGGCAAAATAGAACAAATAGATTGTTCCCGTGCGATCTCCACCCCGCAAACACCACCAAATATACTTTTTATTGTCTTGTGGCCTGCCAAGCGAGCGCACCCGACATGGCAAAGGCCGTCCTACCCTACCAATGTATTGGTACATCAAGTAGTACAATACGCACGTCCTCGCATGCGCATCATCAGCTTACCAACACAATTACCTTTCTGTGATGTTTGGAGACAGGCCAGAATCATCTTGTGAGCAGAAGGGAACACGTACATCATTTGATCGGCAAACAGAAACCATATATTGGATGGCCCGTTTCCTTCTGGCGCCTTACGAGAAAGACTCAAGAAAGCATTCTTCAGCTTAACCACCAACCGTCGTCGGGGAAGATATCAGTTGGCGTTGGCCGTGGGCATCATAAACCAGTGAAGATGAACCAGCAGGGGTGGCGTTCCACGGAGACAAACATCCACAGCGGCATGCGAACAGGAAGCAGATGACATAAACTGACGGATCTGACGCATCAACCGATTCAGCCGTCACAAGCGGAAGGACACAAAATCCCTTCGCTTAAGGGATAGACATGTATTTGGAGAGGCGAATCGTCCACCACTGCATCAAAAAGAAGAGATAACCCATGAGATCTGAAAGGCGTTGACGAATATTCAGAACAGAAATCCTAATTAGGTGAACAGCGTACAAAAGGTCGTCTAACTTTGGCTCCATAATATAGTTATAAGAAATTTGAAACAGAAATAATTTGGAATTTAAGACAACAATCCAGGAATCCACATAATAATCTTATAACGAATAAACAAACACATATATAGATCGAATTCGTAGTACTGTATTAGGGCAAGAATGAAGACAAACATATACTCTCTTGGATCTAGATCTAGCTGTGCTAAAAATGCGAAATCACCCACCTACCAAATCACGACCAAACCATACTAGTAATCTGAAGTAGCGTCAATGATTTCTATCTAATAATTCGAGGATCTAAAGTAAGAGAAGAAAGTAGATAGTTGGCACCTCACGATCCCCGCGACGGAACCAAGATGAGCCGTCCCTGCGACGGGCGGTGACGGGAGCAGGAGAGAACGGTGCGAGGGAAACGCGTATATAAGAGAGAGGGTGGTTGGTGCTTGGTGGATTCTCGATCACGGAGTCGGTTCGGGTGGTGGACGGCTCCGATCGGGTCACGTATAGCTGTCTATATGTGCCGTTGTCGGTTGGGGGACGACGGAGGACCTCACGTCTCGCACGGATTCTTGTTCGCGTTTGCGTGCTCCCTTTGGCCACTTTTCCTGGTTGGCGTAATCCCTTGCGTCACCGGGAGGCTGATCGTCTACATCCACAAACCGTCTTGATATTCCATGTGGCCAGTTATGTGCTGGCTAGGGTTGCATAAACAAACCCTCGTGTAAGGGCATATCCAACGACGACCTGCAAATTTTCTTCTGCATCCGTCGCGGACAGGGGGGCCTAGTCCACGGACATAGATGCAGAAAACCGTCATCCAACATTGTCTGCATACATCCCACCAAGAATTCAAACTTATCGAACGAAATTCGTTCAAATACGGCCAGATTTCATATAAACCTACGAATTTTACTACATTTACATCAACTAAGCGGTGCTCGTTCGGCTCTTGAGGTATGATTAATACACCTATTCTATGATCGTCGGTGCTTGTTCCTTGTGTCCGCCGATGAGCCTCGAGAATTAAAGATTCGTCTTCCGTAACATCCGCCTCCGGACCCCCTGGAAGTGAAGTTGTCCGCCTCCACGTCGCCGCCAAACGGCTAATCAGCCGCCAATATTGAGCCCACCAAGCTTGGCTTCAACGAGAGAAGAAAAGTGGTGGCCTTCTTAGGACCCTAGCGACGGCGACCTACTGTGCTCTACTCTTCCTCGTTGTTGGCGGCTCCCGCGGACGTGACGGCTTCGTGGTCGTGGCGGCAGGGCGCGACGATGTTGTCCCCGTCGTCGGTCTCGCCGAACAACACCTCGTCTACCGCCTCGTCGCACTCCTTGTAGGCGGCTACCAGTTCTGCCGCCCGCTGGCGGTACCACCAGCGGGTGAGGCGAATCACACGGGCGGAGTGGTAGGACTCAAGCAGCGTCGCCTGCTCCGCTGCTACTTGTGAGCCGCGTTGAGATTTTCTTCGAAGAGGAAGGGTGAAGCAATACAGTAGCTGATAAGTATTTCCTAAGTGAGAACCAAGTTTATCGAACCAATAAGAGAACCATGTAAATCCTAGCGAATAATACATGCACACACAAGAGCAAATACTTACACCCAATGTCGGTGTCAAAACTGGCAGACCTCGGGTAGGGGGTCCCGAACTATGCGTCTAAGGATCGAAGGTAACAAGAGGCAGGGAACACGATGTTTACCCAGGTTCGGGTCCTCTTAATGAAGGTAATACCCTACTTCTTGCTTGATTGACTTTGATGAGTATAGGGGTTACAAGAGTTGATCTACCTCGAGATCGTAATGGCTAAACCCTAGATGTCTAGCCTGTATGATTATGATTGCCTCTACGGACTAAACCCTCCGGTTTATATAAACACCGGAGGGAGCTAGGGTTGCACAGAGTCGGTTTACAGAGAAAGGAATCTTCACATCCGCACGTCAAGCTTGCCTTCCATGCCAAGGAGAGTCCCATCCGGACACGGGGAAAGTCTTCCGTCTTGTACATTCACGGCCCATCAGTCCGGCCCATGTCACATAGCCCGGACGCCCGAGGACCCCGTAATCCAGGACTCCCTCAGTAGCCCCTGAACTTGGCTTCAATGACGATGTATCCGGCGCGTAGACTATCTTCGGCATTGCAAGGCGGGTTTCTCCTCCGAACACTTCAAAGCAGTTGATTACAAGAACTGTATCCGGATTTGTGCAATGACCACAACCCTCCACCGCTAGGGTATAATACTTAACAAAAAAGCATGACACGTCTTTTACTGACAATTCCACGGGCGAGACGTTACATCCAGCCTCCCCATCATTTTGAATCGCTCCTCCCATTTCGCGTTTCAAGACGCAGTCTCCGGTGACACGTCTTGTCAAAGCAAAAGATTGTGTCCCCTTATTACGGGATTCCCATCAATACAGGTTTGGGTAATCCAACCATGCCGTTCGCACGACCCCTTGGGAATATGCGAGTTCTAATGCTCGTGGGGGGGGGGGGCGCTCTATATCCACTGCCTTTATAAGGGCATAAGAATCCAACTTTTCGCCCCATGCCTTCTTCTTCCTCAGCCCATCCGCCCTTGAGCTCCAGCGCCCAGGCTTCGATCCCCTCCGTTCCCAGAAAATACTCTAGCCATGTTCGGATCCGGAGCGCAGGGGAGGTGGCTGGCCTCCTCCGTCACGAAGGGGAACATCAAGGAGCTCCGGGAAGCGGGGTATTTAGCCAAGGAAATCGCCCACCGGCTTCCGCCCAAGAAGCAGATCGTCCTTACTCCGGAGCCCCATGAGAGGGTAGTTTTTATTCCTCATTTCCTTCGCGGATTAGGGTTTCCCCTCCATCCTTTCGTCTGCGGCCTTATGTTTTACTACGGGCTAGATTTCCATGATCTAGCCCCGAATTCCTTCCTCAATATTTCGGCGTTCATCGTCGTGTGTGAGGCATTCCTCCGCATCCCTCCCCACTTTGTCCTATGGCTCAAGATCTTCAATGTGAAGCCCAAAGTGGTGGATGGTCAACACGCGGAGTGCGGCGGCACCATGGTGAGCAAGCTCCCCAACGTCACTTGGCCCGAAGGCACCTTTGTGGAGACCGTGAAGGGGTGGCAGCAGGAGTGGTTCTATGTCATGGAACCCCGCGACTCCACATGGGCCGCTTCCCCCGAGTTCAAGTCCGGGCCTCCAATGCAGCTTACGTCCTGTCTCAATAAGGGCCTAGACTGGGCGTCGTCCGACGAGGTGACGATGCTGCAAAGGCGCATCAAGAGTATGGTGGACAAGAATACAAGTCTTGCCAGCGTGATCCAGGTGATGCTCTTTCGTCGGATTCTCCCCTGCCAAAGCCGGACTCAGCACATGTGGGAGTTCGACCCGGCCGGTCCCCGGACTGTACAACGGTTCTTCGGCACGAAGCACGAAGACATGTGGAAGCTGCTGTTCAAGACCCAAAAGACATGGCCGAAAACGACCGACGACCTCGGCCTCGACTGCACTCACGCAACGTCTCCCGTAAGTTTTTACGATAACCTCATTATTTGTGAATCCAAGGGGCATGCTTAAGCTTTCCATTCTTCTGACAGGGCTGGACGAAGAAGGCGGAGTAGATTCACTGTCCGGCTCCGCTACCCGGAGACCCAGCCATTCCTCTGTTAACGAGGATGCTGGTTCCGGCGCCATATCAGGCGCCGGAAAAGAAGGCCAAGAAAAAGGGCAAGGAGGCCAAAAGCGGCCTCCGCCGTAAAGGTGCTTCGGACGTAGTGTCCAAAGACACCGAGACTCACTCCTCCCCTGACGAATACGAAGGGGAAGAGGAAGAGAGTAACTCTCCCCCTAAGGGGGGAAAGAAGAAGAGGGGGGCTTCCGCGGATCTGGAGGCGGAGGCGTCCAAGAAAGGGAGAATCTCCCACACGGATGACTCCGAATCGGACGCCGATGGGTGGCGTCCCAGGCCGAAGCCCCTGGCCGGATCGTAAGTACCCCCAAAGGCACTTGTACTTATATATCTATTCGGCCTTCTGCCTTGTGATTTTAATATACTGAATTTCGTGCTGCAGTCCGGCTCGCGTCCTCCCCCAGCAATCCTCATCTTCGGGGAATTCGCTGGATCCGAACATGATGGACAGCGGGTCGCCTCCGCCGGCCTCCGCCCCCAACGCTACGGATAATGCCGAAGTGTTGTCCTGAAAGACCCTTCCGGGCCAGGGAGAGGTGCGGGGAGCCGCCAAGGTGGCGCCAGAGGGTGATATCCCTGCTACCGGCAACATGGGGGAATCGACCCCCATGGAGACTGACGGTGGGGGCCATGCCCAATTCGGCCCCCAACCGAATATTATTCCGGAGGCCCATACGGCTCCGGAATCAGGTGAGCAGCCTCCTTCGAAAGAAGGGGGTGCGCAAATTCCATCGGCGACCTCTTTCAATCTGGAGGCGCCGGATACTCTGGTGGAAGCACTTCAGAGCGCCATCATTGTAGAAGAACATCGTACCCTTATGGGTACGGTGGTTAAAAGGGTTCGGTCCGCCAAAAGCGGATTGAACGAGGCCTATACTAGCCTTCTAAGAGGCTTTGAGGTATGTAGTATAATGCCTTTTGGCTACATAAGAAAAATATCTGTGTATAGATAGCAGCCCCTGAGACTCTGTTCGGTGTTCACAAAGAAAGGCCGAATAGAGGATCTAATGACTCAAACAAGGGATTAACATACATATCTATTTGAACCGAACAGGCTGCGATGCAGACATCGGCTACCCATGCCGCCGAAGCGTCTGAGCTGAGGCGAAATTTAGTGGAAAGCAAGGTATGTGATACCGAAAATGCTTTTGAAATTAATATCAGCAATAATTTGCCGTCTGAATGAGTCGTATAACTGTGCTCATAGCTGATGCGTCTGAGGTCGATACCCTGAAGAGCGCGCTGGCCGAGGCCAAGAAAGAGGCGGAGGAGAAACGAGCCGCCCGCCTAAAACATGAGTCAAGGGTGTCCGAAGTCCAGCAAGAGCTTAAGGATGCTATAAGCAAATGTGAGTCCTTAGAGCACCAAGTTTCGGATCAAAAATCCGAACTTGCTAAGGCCCTCCAAAGTGCTCAGAAGGCCCGGACTGAAGTCCAAACGTCTGCCGGAGATCCAAGAGGCGAAGAAAATTGCGGTTGGTAAGGCCTTTAATATGCAAAGCAGATTTGTGAGGGAGAAATACATCTTACTGACCGAGGTTTGGAGTTCTCCAGGAGCATTTGCGGATCTGCCCCATAGTGTTGCTGATGCTGCAGAGTTCTTCCGAGCCGAAGAGGGAGCTCAACGGAGAAACTGTTCTGGTCGCAATACCTTGCACCAGAGCATCAAGTGCCCCTCAGCGATCAGCTGAAACAACTGACCGAACTGCATAAGATGGCCGAGCTGGCTATGAAGGATTCTATAATCCGTCTATGGCCTGCCGAATCCATACCCAGCAGCTACTTCGGGCTCGTGAAGCGGCTGATCAATGCTTGCCACCGACTTAACGCCGTGAAGCGGTCGGCCTGCATCGAAGGTGCGCGGATGGCCTTCGCCCGCGTCAAGGTGCAGTGGGCGAAGATGAACGCCGTCAAGCTCGCGACCGAGGGACCGCCTGCAGGCAAAGAGCATCGCACACCGGAGCGGTATTTCGATGATGTCCTGGAGGGATCCCGCATTGTAGAGGGCTAGTGTTCAAAGGACGTTGATACGTCTCCAACGTATCTATAATTTATGAAGTATTCATGCTATTATATTATCTGTTTAGGATGTTTATGGGCTTTACTAAACACTTTTATATTATTTTTGGTACTAACCTATTAACCGGAGGCCCAGCCCAAATTGTTGTTTTCTTGCCTATTTCAGTGTTTCGAAGAAAAGAAATAACAAACGGAGTCCAAAAGGAATGAAACCTTCGGGAGAGTTATTTTTGGAATGGAAGCAATCCAGGAGACTTGGAGTAGACGTCAGGGAAGCTTCGAGGGAGCCACAAGGCAGGAAGGCGCGCCCCCACCCTCATGGGCCCCTCATGGCTCCCCTGACCGACTTCTTTCGCCTATATATATGTCCATATACCCTAAAAACATCGGGGACAGAATAGATCGGGAGTTCCGCCGCCGCAAGCCTCTGTAGCCACCGAAAACCAATCGGGACCCTGTTCCGGCACCCTGCTGGAGGGGGGATCCCTCATCGGTGGCCATCTTCATCATCCCGGCGATCTCCATGACGAGGAGGGAGTAGTTCACCCTCGGGGCTGAGGGTATGTACCAGTAGCTATGTGTTTGATCTCTCTCTCTCTCTCGTGTTCTTGAGGTGATACGATCTTGATGTATCGCGAGCTTTGCTATTGTAGTTGGATCTTATGATGTTTCTCCCCCTCCACTCTCTTGTAATGGATTGAGTTTTCCCTTTGAAGTTATCTCATCAGATTGAGTCTTTAAGGATTTGAGAACGCTTGATGTATGTCTTGCATGTGCTTATCTGTGGTGACAATGGGATATCACGTGATCCACTTGATGTATGTTTTGGTGATCAACTTGCGGGTTCAGTGACCTTGTGAACTTATGCATATGGGTTGGCACACGTTTTCGTCTTGACTCTCCGGTAGAAACTTTGGGGCACTCTTTGAAGTTCTTTGTGTTGGTTGAATAGATGAATCTGAGATTGTGTGATGCATATCGTATAATAATACACACGGATACTTGAGGTGACATTGGAGTATCTAGGTGACATTAGGGTTTTAGTTGATTTGTATCTTAAGGTGTTATTCTAGTACGAACTCTATGATAGATCGAACGGAAAGAATAGCTTCATGTTATTTTACTACGGACTCTTGAATAGATCGATCAGAAAGGATAACTTTGAGGTGGTTTCGTACCCTACCATAATCTCTTCGTTTGTTCTCTGCTATTAGTGTCTTTGGAGTGACTCTTTGTTGCATGTTGAGGGATAGTTATATGATCCAATTATGTTATTATTGTTGAGAGAACTTGCACTAGTGAAAGTATGAACCTTAGGCCTTGTTTCCTAGCATTGCAATACCGTTTGTGCTCACTTTTATCATTAGTTATCTTGCTGTTTTTATATTTTCAGATTACAAATACCCATATCTACCATCCATATTGCACTTGTATCACCATCTCTTCGCCGAACTAGTGCACCTATACAATTTACCATTGTATTGGGTGTGTTGGGGACACAAGAGACTCTTTGTTATCTGGTTTGCAGGGTTGCTAGAGAGAGACCATCTTCATCCTACGCCTCCCACGGATTGATAAACCTTAGGTCATCCACTTGAGGGAAATTTGCTACTGTCCTACAAACCTCTGCACTTGGAGGCCCAACAACGTCTACAAGAAGAAGGTTGTGTAGTAGACATCAAGCTCTTTTCTGGCGCCGTTGCCGGGGAGGTGAGTGCTTGAAGGTATATCATTAGATCTTGCAGTCGAATCTTTTAGTTTCTTGTTTATCACTAGTTTAGTTTATAAAAGAAAACTACAAAAAATGGAATTGAGGGTACCTCGTATGCTTCATATTTTTAATATCTTTCATGAAAATAAGGATTCTGATAATTGTGCTCAATTGCTAGAGGAAGAATGCATTAGAATGTTTGGCACTAAATCTTTGAATGATGAGCATGATTGCAATGTGGTTAGTATGAACTCTTTGAATATCCATAGTACTAATGATGATTGCACTAGTCATGATGAAAATGTCTCTTATAAGCATGTCAATTTTTGTGGAGTGCATAGAGTTTGCAAGTACACACCAAATAGGGAAGATAGATTTTGCAAGAGGCACAAGTATTTAGAAACCAAATGGTTGCAAGAGAGGCTAGATGTTTGTGCTAAAAATTTAAAATCTTTTCGCCATACTTGTGAACTTTGCAATGAACATGGTCATTTAAACCCCCAATGCAAATTGTTTCATGATCGAATCGTGTCCAAAAATTGTGATGACTTGATTTCCCTTGCACATCATAATGAACTTAGTTTGCTTTTGGGTTATGAAGAAATGAAACGTATAACTAAGCATATTCCAGAATATAACCTTGAGAAATTCCTCGATATTGATCTAGAAGAAATTTTTATGTATTGTGCGGTGAATTGCATTGAAAATCCTTATATTGCCAATTACATAAAGAAAAGAAAAGAAATAGAGGATGAAGAGAATACTAATGAAAGGGAAGAGGCTTCCCAATATCCTCCTATTATTTCTTATGATGAATCAGGCAACGAGGAGGAGCTTTCTATTTGACCAATCTCATCAATAAGGAGCTCAAAAAAGGGGGTTAAACCCACACATAATATGAAGAAGAAAAATAAAAGACGGAGAAGCAAAGGTAGAAAGGTATCCCTCCCAAATGATGTTGCTCCTATTACTCCTTGTGATGATGATAATTGATATACTGTTGGTGCTATCCATACTATTAATGATGAGAGTGATTATGCTTATGATATGAAAAGGCCCAAGCTTGGGGATGCTATGTTTGATGAGAATGACATGTTTGAGAATTTATTTGCTGCAATTAATGTTTGTCCCGAGCTTGGGGATGCCATGTTTAATGAAGAGGATATTTTTAGTCCCCCAAGTTTTGATATGCAAATTTATTATGATGATAACGTGCCTCCTACTTATGATGATTATATTGATGAAGGTGGGTTTGGAAGAGTGTCAACTTTAGGAAGTAATGATACCACTATTTAGGAGGGTGTTGAATCTTATTGTGATAATTATAAAAGTGGATTTGGAGAGGTCATGACTTTATTTAGTAATGATCCCACTATCTTGGAAGAGGTTTCAATCGATTATGATGCGAACAAAGTTGCTACTTATGATAACTATTGTGATGATACTTATGCTATAAAAAGTAGTGATGATTATATTTATAAAACTTGTCATGATTATGATTACCCTTTTTCTGAACATTACTCTTTTAATATGGAAACAATTTATAGTATTCAAGTTTCTTTTGATACTCCCACTATTCCGAATGAGAAGAATTTTTCTTATGTGGAGAGTAATAAAAATTCTATACTTGTAGATCATGAAAAGAATGCTTTATGTGATGGTTATATTGTTGAATTCATTCATGATGCTACTGAAAATTATTATGAGGGAGGAACTTATGCTTGTAGGAATTGCAATAATATCAAGTTTCCTCTCTACGTGTTGAAAATCTTAAAGTTATGCTTGTTTTGCCTTCCTATGCTAGTTGATTATTGTTCCCATAAATTGTTTGCTCACAAAATCCCTATGCATAGGAAGTGGTTTAGACTTAAATGTTCTTTCCATGTTCTTCATGATGCTCTCTTTGTGTTTCAATTCTTATCCTTTATGTGAGCATCATTGAAATCATCATGCCTAGCTATGGGCGTTAAACGTTAGCGCTTGTTGGGAGGTAACCCAATTTTATTTTTGTTCCTTGATTGCTTATGTTTAGCAATAAATAATCTATATAGCCTCTGGTTAGATGTGGTTTTATGTTTTAATTAGTGTTTGTGCCAAGTAGAACCTTCGGGAAGACTTGGGTGAAGTCTTTATGATCTTGCTGTAAAAAAACAGAAGCTTTAGCGCTCACGAGATGTGCTGCCATTTTTTACTGGAGAGTGATTTTAGGTTGATTCTTTTTGTAGATGATTAATAGACAAATTCCTCAGGTCCACCAATTTATTTCAGAATTTTTGGAGTTCCAGAAGTATACGTTTGATACAGATTACTACAGACTGTTTTGTTTTTGACAGATTCTGTTTTCTATGTGTTGTTTGCTTATTTTGATGAATATATGAGTAGTATCGGAGGGTATGAACCATAGAGAAGTTGTAATACAGTAGATATTATACCAATATGAATTTAGAATGAGTTCACAATAGTACCTAAGTGGTGATTTATTTTCTTATACTAACGGAGCTTACGAGTTTTCTGTTAAGTTTTGTGTTGTGAAGTTTTCAAGTTTTGGGTAAAGATTCGATGGACTATGGAATAAGGAGTGGCAAGAGCCTAAGATTGGGGATGCCCAGGGCACCCCAAGGCAATATTCAAGGACAACCAAGAGCCTAAGCTTGGGGATGCCCCGGAAGGCACCCCCTCTTTCGTCTTCGTTCATTGGTAACTTTACTTGGAGCTATATTTTTATTCACCACATGATATGTGTTTTGCTTGGAGCGTCAATTTATTTTGTTAGTATTTGCTTGCGGTTATTTAGAACAATGTTTTGCATCTTTTATTTCAATAAAAGTGGCATTGATAGCCTTTACTATGCCTATTTTACAAGTCTACATGTTGCTGTTTGAAAACAGAAAGTTTACCGCTGTTGCAAAAATTCCCTAGAAAAGTCAGAATGTGATAAAATGTTGAAACCTTTTTCATAATAAGCTCTGATAAATTTACTACAGTGGGAATTTTCTTTCATAATTTTTGGAGCTAGGGAAGTATCGATCTTGCTGCATTCTTTACAGACTGTCCTGTTTAGGCAGATTGCTGTTATGTTTGCATTGTTTGCATATGTTTGCTTCTTTAATGATTCTATTTGAGGATAGGACTATTAAATATGCAGAGGCATTTAGTATGCAATGTTGAATAATAATTTTAATGGTTTGCTACAGTAGAGTATGATGAGGTTTTTGCATTGGTTTATACTAACTTATCTCACGAGTCCTTGTTGAGTTTTGTGTGGATGAAGCTTTTGAGATTTAGGGAGACCGTGATATGAGAGGGATTAGGGAGACACAAAAGCTCAAGCTTGGGGATGCCCAAGGCATCCCAAGATAATATTTCAAGAAGTCTCAAGCGTCTAAGCTTGGGGATGCCCCGGTTGGCATCCCACCTTTCTTCTTCGACAACTATCGGTTAGTATCGGTTGATCCTAAGTTTTTGCTTCTTCACATGATGTTTGCTATTCTTAGAATGTCATTTTGTTTTGCTTGCTGTTTGAATAAAATATCAATATCTGAAATTATTAAATGGGAGAGTCTTCACATAGCTAAATAATTATTTAACTACTCATTGATCTTCACTTATATATTTTTGGAGTAGTTTGCCATTTACTCGTGTGCTTCACTTATATCCTATGAGTAAATAGTTGAATGAGCGAATATCATAAATCTGAAATTATATATGTTTCATATGCTTATCCCTTGGGGAGTAATGACTTCACATATAAGAAGTAGAGGTGGTAAATTTATTGAAGGTTAGCAAACATTGTATTGGTCACTTGAACAATTCATGAAAGAATATTGTGGGAAGAGAGGTTTCACATATAAATATACTATCTTGGACATCTTTTATGATTGTGAGCACTCATTAAAATATGACATACTAAAAGGTTGATGTTGGACAAGAAAGACAACGTAATGGGTTATGTTTTCTTATATCCGAAATAAAGTATATTGTCATGGATCATTCAAAATGCTGAGCTTGCCTTTCCCCCTCATGCTAGCCAAATTCTTTGCACCAAGTAGAGATACTACTTGTGCTTCCAAACATCCCTTAAACCAGTATTGCCATGAGAGTCCACCATACCTACCTATGGATTAAGTAAGATCCTTCAAGTAAGTTGTCATCGGTGCATGCAATAAAAATTGCTCTTTAAATATGTATGATCTATTAGTGTGGAGAAAATAAGCTTTATATGATCTTGTGATGTGGAAGCAATAAAAGCGACAGACTGCATAATAAAGGTCCCTATCACAAGTGGCAATATAAAGTGACGTTCTTTCGCATTAAGATTTTGTGCATCCAACTATAAAAGCGCATGACAACCTCTGCTTCCCTCAGCGAAGGGCCTATCTTTTATTCTTGTCTTATACCTTATGCAAGAGTCATGGTGATCTTCACCTTTCCTTTTTACATTTTATCCTTTGGCAAGCACATTGTGTTGGAAAGATCCTGATATATATATATATATATATATATATATATATATATATCCAATTGGATGTAAGGCATCATGAACTATTATTGTTGACATTACCCTTGAGGTAAAAGGTTGGGAGGCGAATCTATAAGCCCCTATCTTTCCCTGTGTCTGATTAAAACTTTGAACCCATAAATATCGCGTGAGTGTTAGCAATTGTGAAAGACTAAATGATAGTTGAGTATGTGAAGTTTGCTGAATCAAAGCTCTGACATAGACTCTTCCTGAAAATAAGATGAATTGTAATTGTTTGATGACTAATAACATCGTTTGTTAGTTTTCAAGAAAGTTTATGATCTATACTTTAACATATGAATAGTTTGTTACTTGATCATAAAAAGTTTTATGAGATGAGCTACTATTATGACATATGATGATGCTAGAAAAGGTGATTGAAATTATCATTGATCAAACTTGTGCACCTGCTAGCATTGACACTTCATAAATTATCTCTTTTATCATTTACCTACTCGAGGATGAGCAGGAATTAAGCTTGGGGATGCTGATACGTCTCCAACGTATCTATAATTTATGAAGTATTCATGCTATTATATTATCTGTTTTGGATGTTTATGGGCTTTACTAAACACTTTTATATTATTTTTGGGGCTAACCTATTAACCGGAGGCCGAGTCCAAATTGATGTTTTCTTGCCTATTTTAGTGTTTCGAAGAAAAGGAATATCAAACGGAGTCCAAACGGAATGAAACCTTTGGGAGAGTTATTTTTGGAACGGAAGCAATCCAGGAGACTTGGAGTAGACGTCAGGGAAGCTTCGAGGGAGCCACGAGGCTGGGAGGCGCGCCCTACCCCCCTGGGCGCGCCCCCCACCCTCGTGGGCCCCTTGTAGCTCCCCTGACCGACTTCTTTCGCCTATATATGTCCATATACCCTAAAAATATCGGGGACATAATAGATCGGGAGTTCCGCCGCCGCAAGCCTCTGTAGCCACCGAAAACCAATCGGGACCCTGTTCCGGCACCCTGCTGGAGGGGGGATCCCTCATCGGTGGCCATCTTCATCATCCCGGCGATCTCCATGACGAGGAGGGAGTAGTTCACCCTCGGGGCTGAGGGTATGTACCAGTAGCTATGTGTTTGATCTCTCTCTCTCTCGTGTTCTTGAGGTGATACGATCTTGATGTATCGCGAGCTTTGCTATTGTAGTTGGATCTTATGATGTTTCTCCCCCTACACTCTCTTGTAATGGATTGAGTTTTCCCTTTGAAGTTATCTCATCAGATTGAGTCTTTAAGGATTTGAGAACGCTTGATGTATGTCTTGCATGTGCTTATCTGTGGTGACAATGGGATATCACGTGATCCACTTGATGTATGTTTTGGTGATCAACTTGCGGGTTCAGTGACCTTGTGAACTTATGCATATGGGTTGGCACACGTTTTCGTCTTGACTCTCCGGTAGAAACTTTGGGGCACTCTTTGAAGTTCTTTGTGTTGGTTGAATAGATGAATCTGAGATTGTGTGATGCATATCGTATAATAATACACACGGATACTTGAGGTGACATTGGAGTATCTAGGTGACATTAGGGTTTTAGTTGATTTGTATCTTAAGGTGTTATTCTAGTACGAACTCTATGATAGATCGAACGGAAAGAATAGCTTCATGTTATTTTACTACGGACTCTTGAATAGATCGATCAGAAAGGATAACTTTGAGGTGGGTTCGTACCCTACCATAATCTCTTCGTTTGTTCTCTGCTATTAGTGTCTTTGGAGTGACCTTTGTTGCATGTTGAGGGATAGTTATATGATCCAATTATGTTATTATTGTTGAGAGAACTTGCACTAGTGAAAGTATGAACCTTAGGCCTTGTTTCCTAGCATTGCAATACCGTTTGTGCTCACTTTTATCATTAGTTACCTTGCTGTTTTTATATTTTCAGATTACAAATACCCATATCTACCATCCATATTGCACTTGTATCACCATATCTTCGCCGAACTAGTGCACCTATACAATTTACCATTGTATTGGGTGTGTTGGGGACACAAGAGACTCTTTGTTATCTGGTTGCAGGGTTGCTAGAGAGAGACCATCTTCATCCTACGCCTCCCACGGATTGATAAACCTTAGGTCATCCACTTGAGGGAAATTTGCTACTGTCCTACAAACCTCTGCACTTGGAGGCCCAACAACGTCTACAAGAAGAAGGTTGTGTAGTAGACATCAGACGTCATTTTTGAATGAATGTATCTATGTTGTCTGATCCTGTATTATGAAACAAGGCTTATGTATGATATATTGCTTGTTTTGCTTTGAAAATATTTCCTCTTGTGCGATCGTTTATGATATCTGAGAGTTGGCCAGTCGTCGGCTTCAGCCCCCACGTAGGTAGTATGGGGGTGTTCAGGATAGCATCTAAACACACTTGACCCAGCAATTTGGTCCGTGAAGGAGGTGTTAGTGCGGCGAACCAGGCAATCAGACTATGTGGCTTTATCGCTCTCACTAATTAGCCATAGGAGTTTTATAATAGGCGCATCCCCTAGTATTGTTCGATTATCTGAACTTGGGTGCTGTGGGTGCTCGGCCGGGTTAAGGCCGGCCTATCGCGTAATGCGGAAAAAATCGCAAGAGATTTATACTTAGTCACCGAATAGCTGGCTAGCTCTCGCCGCATCATGACAGTCAGTTTTTGGCTTTCTCTACTGAGGTGTTTGTCCGGATGAACCAGAAACACAATCGCAGTAGTTCTCCCTTTACTACCTTAGCCGAACAGGCGGAACGTAAGGCAGTAACCACAGGAGCCGGGCAACCCAACTATTGACCAAAGACATGATTCGAAGCCAATGCATATAATGCTACATTCGGGACGCCAAATTGTACTAGAAAAGTGTTCGGACTTTGTTTAGTATTTAAGAAATGTTTGTGGCTCAATAGAGCCCCTGGCGATTTAAGTCATACCGTGGTGTACATGACAATCAGACGAAAACAGGGAAATACAGGTTAAGAGGTAGGTTAGTACCGCATAGGCTGGGCTAGAACTGCTTCCATTATAGTCTGATTGATACGTCAAAACGTATTTGTACAACTAGTGCAGTAAGCAACAGGGCTATTTTACATGCCGAGTACAAGGGAAAGTTGCGTGCGGGTCCTGCAAACGGACGAGGTGGTCTTTAAAGACCCTTTAGATACTCTGCCATGCTTCTACACTGCTTTTGTCCTTGGTGTATTGTCCTTCGAGAGGATCGTCGCTCGGTGTTGTCATGATAGGCCTCGAAAAGAGGCCTAGGCACCGTTGAAAAGGTGACGTGGGTTGTAATTAAGGGACCTGAAAAAGATAAAGAAAAGAGAAAAAAGGAAAATATAAGTGCCCGGATAAGGTCTGGTCGTATTGTGGACTTTGTCTTTATGATGCCTCCATCTTTGCCCATGGTATCTTTAGTGCATAGTTATGTATGCGTGGCACATGGTCTGCAATTCGGTTGGAGCTGAGATGGAGGCCGGATTGCTAATGAGCTACTGCGGTGTAGTCCGGACTCGTTTAATGGTGTCCGGGGGCTTGGCCGCTGATGTAGTATTTGGCTTGATAAGGCTGCCCTGTACTTCCGCTGCCAAGGCCGCGGTGTGCTCCTCAGTACGGAGGGAGCGTTCCATGTTTCCATTGACTGTTATAACGCCGTGTGGTCCGGGCATCTTGAGTTTGAGATAAGCATAGTGCGGGACCGCATTGAAGCGAGCGACCGCGGTTCGTCCGAGCAGTGCATGATAGCCACTGCGGAAGGGGACGATGTCGAAGATCAAGTCTTCGCTTCGGAAGTTGTCCAGCGAACCAAAGACGACCTCCAATGTGATTGAGCCCGTGCAGCGGGCTTCTACACCAGGTATTACTCCTTTGAAGGTAGTTTTGGTGGGCTTGATCCTTGAAGGATCAATACCCATCTTGGAGACTGTATCCTGATAGAGCAGGTTAAGGCTGCTGCCGCCATCCATGAGGACTCGCATAAGGTGGAATCCACCGATGATTGGGTCGAGGACTAGTGCGGCGGAACCTCCATGACGAATACTGGTCGGATGGTCTCTACGATCAAAAGTGATCTAGGCTGACCATGGGTTGAATTTAGGGGCGACCGGCTCTATTGCGTAGACGTACCTTAGCGCGTGTTTGCGCTCCCGCTTGGGGATGTGGGTGACGTATATCATATTCACCGTTTTGACTTCGGGGGGAAATTTCTTCTGACCCCCTATTTTCGGTGGAAGAGGCTCCTCGTCATCGTCTTCACTGGGCGACCCTTTCTCCTTATGTTCGGTATTTAACTTACCGACCTGTTTAAAGACCCAACAACTTCAGTTGGTATGATTGGCAGGCTTGTCGGGGGTGTCGTGAATCTGGCAGGGTCGATCGAGTATTCGGTCCAAGCTGGATGAGCCCTCTCTGTTTCTTTTGAATGGCTTCTTCCGCTGACCAGACTTGGAGCCGCTGAATCCGGCGTTGACCGTCGTGTCTTCGGTATTGTCATTATTGCTGCGGCGCTTGTGTTTGTTGCGTCGGGGCCCACCGTTGCTATTCCTGGCTTCGTAAGTGCCAGGTTCACTTGTACTGTTATTGCTACGGGCTAGCCAACTATCTTCGCCTGCGCAAAAGCGGGTCATGAGTGCTGTAAGGGCTGCCATGGACTTTGGCTTCTCTTGGCCAAGGTGTCGGGCAAGCCATTCGTTGTGAATGCTGTGTTTATAGGCCGCTAGGGCTTCGGCATCCGGACAGTCGACAATTTGGTTCTTTTTAATTAGGAACCTGGTCCAAAATTTCCTGGCCGACTCTCCGGGCTGCTGGACTATATGACTTAGGCATCGGCGTCCGGAGGCCGGATATAAGTGCCCTGGAAGTTGTCTCTAAAGGCGTCTTCCAAGTCTTCCCAGCTTCCGATAGAGTTTTCTGGGAGGCTATTTAACCAGTGCTGGGCTGGCCCCTTAAGTTTTAGGGGGAGGTATTTGATGGCGTGTAGATCGTCACCGCGTGCCATGTGAGTGTGGAGAAGAAAGTCTTCAATCCATACTGTGGGATCTGTTGTGCCATCATATGATTCAATGTTCACGGGTTTAAATCCTTCTGGGAACTGGTGCTCCATTACCTCATCGGTGAAGCATAGGGGATGTGCGGCGCCTCTGTATCGGGCCATGTCATGACGCAGTTCGGATGAAGTCCGTATGCGGTTTTCGATCCGGGCGTGGTTGTGCTTATCGCGCCAGGCTTGATAGTCTGACCCGCTCTAGTTTCCAGGTCCTGTCGTAGGTCATATATGTATCCCCAAGCTGTTGTTTCTCTGCTTTTTCAGCGAGGTAGCGTGGGCTGGTGTTCAGCTTGAGTTGCCGTTTTGTCCCGGCCATGTGGTGGTCGGTCAGGTCCGTCAGCCGCGTTACGCGCGGGTGGTATAGGCTCCAGTGCCTCATCGTCGAATTGGGGTAGCAGCTTACGCTTCGGGTAACTCTTTGTTGACCGTTCGAGGCTGTATTCTTCGGCTGCCAGGACGTTAGTCCATCTGTCGTTGAGCAGATCTTGGTCAGCTTGAAGCTGCTCCTGCTTCTTTTTTAGGCTTCTTGTCGTGGCTATTAGCTGGCGCTTAAAGCGCTCTTGTTCGAGGGGTTCCTCTGGCATGATAAAATCTTCGTCGCCGAGGCTCACGTCGTCCTCGGAGAGTGGTAGATAGTTACTATCCTCCGAGTCTTTGTTCCCTACGCCAAGACCAAAGACACAAAGAGCAAGAGGGCGAGGTGGACTCCCCCGGCAAGACCCTTGCCGGGGCGGCCTCCGCAGCCCCGGCAAGAGCCTTGCCGCGGCAACTAGCCCAACGCCAACGGAACGCGCCACTCTTGAGCCCAAGGGTTCCAACACCATCAACCACATTGGAACCAAGGCTCGAGAGGCACCTCCATGGTGGCATGCAGATCTTTGTGAAGATCATAAGCACACAAGATCAGATGAGGACCAGAAGACGACGACCCTCGGCAAGACCCTTGCCAAGGAAATCCACGAGACCCCCGGCGAGATCCTTGCCGGGGACGACCGCGATGCCACGGCAAGACCCTTGCCGGGGCCCCGGCAAGACCCTTGCCGAGGACATCAGCGGGGCCGCGGCGAGGCCCACGTGTGTCAAGACTCCACCGCCGTTCCCATGCAGCTGCCAGCCCAACCAGCTGGGCGAGCACCTGCGTGGCGGCGTGCGACCTTGTAACGCCCACGATGCGGCTATATCTCCCACGTGTCGAGGCACGACTTAGAGGCATAACCGCATAGTGGTTTTGTCGCAAGAAGGGTCATCTTCACACAATCCCATGTAATGAACAAGAATGGGATAAAGAGTTGGCTTACAATCGCTACTTCACACAATACATAAATATCATTCATACATCATCCAAAATACAATCATATAGACCGACTACGGTCAAAATCCAGATGAAAATAAGACAACCCCAAATGCTAGATCCCCGATCGTCCCAACTGGGCTCCACTACTGATCATCAGGAAAAGACACATAGTAATGGCCACGTTCCTCGTCGAACTCCCACTTGAGATCGACGCCATCATCTGCACTGGCATCGTCGGCACCTGCAACTGTTTTGGTAGAATCTGTGAGTCACGGGGACTCAGCAATCTCACACCCGCGAGATCAAGACTATTTAAGCTTATAGGACAAGGAGGTGCAAGAGGTGGAGCTGTAGCGGCAAAAGCATATATGGTGGCTAACTTGCGCAAATGAGAGCGAGAAGAGAAGCAAAGGAACGGACGTCATCTAGCAATGACCAAGAAGTGATCCTGAACACCTACTTACGTCATACAAAACACAGACCGTGTTCACTTCCCGGACTCCGCCGAGAAGAGACCATCACGGCTACGCACGCGCTTGGTGTATTTTTAATTGGGTCAAGTGACAAGTTATCTACAACCGGACATTAACAAATTCCCATCTGCCTCATAACCGCGGGCACGGCTTTTGAAAGATAATACCCTGCAGGGGTGTCCCAACTTAGCCCATCATAAGCTCTCACGGTCAACGAAGGATAAACCTTCTCCCGGAAAGACCCGATCAGTCTCGGAATCCCGGTTTACAAGACATCTCGACAATGGTAAAACAAGACCAGCAAAGCCGCCCGAATGTGCCGACAAATCCCGATAGGAGCTGCACATATCTCGTTCTCAGGGCACACCGGATGAACACTACGTACAGCTAAAACCAATCCTCGAGTTTCCCCAAGGTGACGCTGCAAGTGGCTCTAGTTTGGACCAGCACTCAGAGGAACACTGGCCCGGGGGTTTAAAATAAAGATGACCCTCGGGCTCTAGAAAACCCGGGGGAAAAAGGTATAGGTCGCAAATGGTAAAACCAAGGTTGGGCCTTGCTGGAGGAGTTTTATTCAAGGCGAACTGTCAAGGGGGTCCCATAAATCACCCGACCGCGTAAGGAACGCAAACTCAAGGAACATAATCCCGGTATAACAGTAACTAGGGCGGCAAGAGTGGAACAAAACACCAGGCATAAGGCCGAGCCTTCCACCCTTTACCAAAATATATAGATGCATTAATTAAATAAGAGATATTGTGATATCCCAACATATCCATGTTCCGACATGGAACAAACTTCAACTTCACCTGCAACTAGCAACGCTATAAGAGGGGCTGAGCAAAAGCGGTAACATAGCCAAACAACGGTTTGCTAGGAAAGGATGGTTAGGGGCTGACATGGCTGAAATAGGAGATATGATATAGCAAGTGATAGGTAGCGAGCATGGCAATAGAGCGAACATCTAGCATAGCAAAGATAGAAGTGATTTCGAGGGGTGGTCATCTTGCCTGCAAGATTCTCAGAGTTGTCGAAAGCTTGATCCTCGTAAGCGTACTCGACAGGTTCCTCGTTCACGAACTCGTCTCCTGGCTCTACCCAAGAAAAGGACACAAACAACGGAACCACAATCAACAACGAGAAATGCACAAGCAACACGATGCAAAACATGTAAGATATGCAAGATATGATATGCGATGCGTATGCGTGCTCCGGAAGGAAAATGATGAACATGGCAGTAACTTGGCAAACCAAGCATGCCACTAGAAAGATGAGATTATTTCGGTCGAAATCGATATAAAGATCACCGGAATCGGATGCACGGTTTGCAAATGGCAAGCAAAACAAGAATGACACGAATCTGCGATAAACAGCAAGATAGCACTTAAAATGCAACAAGTAACAATGCTACAGCACCCCAACATAGCAACAAAGCACATGGTAGTAATGTACAGGAGATGCTTGACAAAATATGAACACTGAGCTACGGCTAGTTCACAACATATCAGGCTCAAACAAGCATGGAAAAAGTGCAAAAGATTACAGGTTCACAGACTTGGTGAAAAACTGGACATGGCAGAAATCAGCATCAGGTAGCAATGTTCAGAGCACGAAATCAACATGCTACAGGAACTTAACATAGCAAAACAAGGCATGGCAGTGTTCTACTAAATGCACATGACAAAAGTCCCTTACTGACCATAAGCCAAAAAGGATCAGAAAATATGATGGCAAGCATGTAAACATAGCAAGTTTCGTTATCAGGTTTCAGACTTGGCAGAAAACAGAGCATGTCAGAAATATTAATATGTAGGCATCTTTGTGAGCTTGATGCACTCACTACAGAGCAATGCATGACAAACCAAGCATACTTACAGCAAGATGGCATGTTTATGAAGTTATACATGGCAAGAACAATTACATAGTATGTATGGATCAACTACAATAAGCTTGGCAAGATTGCAAATCTTGTCAAGAATCTGCCAGAAATATTTTATAGCAAAAGTAGAGCAAGATTGAGTCATTCTATGGCACTCTAAAATAGCAAACAATTGCAGGAATGGATCAATTACACTTATATCTACAAAACATCCTTACTGAACATCTCCAAAATATGCATGGATCTCTCTGTAGCATCAAGTTTACATGGCAACAAAATTACAGCAGACAAAGACTTAGAGATCAAAAAAATATTACGGGGCCTACTTTGCATGCTTGTGCTAGTCACCACAGAGATCAAAAAAATAGATGGACTATACCACTGGAAAGATGGCATGGCATACTTCAAAACACATGTAGAGCTCATGCTCAAAAGATGCACAGAATAAATGATACAAAAATGACAAATCTCCAAGTTCTGCTAAGAACCAGAGATTAACAGCAACTAGCCCTCTTCCAACGAAGATTTGGGCATCAATATGACCTCTAATGAAAATGGTGCAATTGAACAAAATGAAGAGCATCACGAGACGAACAATTTGACATATTATAAGCGCGAATCGGAGCTACATGCAAGAAGTTATCGCATCTCGAACAGGAGCACATGCTGAGAATAATTAAGGACTTCGGAGAATTTCGAGGGTTTTTTTCGGAAAGTCAACGCCGTACCAGATCGGATCGGGCCGGCTCCTCGAGCTCGGGCTCGCTCGCCGGCGGGAGGAGGAAAGGAGGCGGTGGCGGCGGCCGTGGGAAGGAGAGGAGGCGCCGGACGCGAGGGTCGCCGGCGGGGGCGGCGGAGGGCGGCGCCGGCGGGGACTGCGGCGCGGTGGCGGTCGGCGGCGGGGCCCGCAGCGCGGCGGCGGCCGGCCGGCGGCGGAGGGCACCGCGGCGAGCCTCGGGCGCCGGAGGCGGCGAGGGCGGCGGGCGTCGGGCGGCGGCGGAGCTCGGGCCCGGGAGGGCCGGCGATGGGCCTGCGGGCCGGCGGCGCGGTGGAGAGGCCGGCGGGACACGTGTCGCGCTCTGATTGGTCGGGGCGCGGCGGCGGACGTTGTCCGGCGCGGCGCGGAGGGAGGAGCTAGGGTTCGTCTGCAGTTGTAATTCGGGATGCCCACATATATATAGGTAGAGGGAGCTAGGAGGCTCCAAATGAGGTGCGGTTTTCGCCCACACGATCGTGATCGAACGACCTAGAGCATGGAAGGGAGTTTGGTGGGTTTTGGGCTGGTTTTAGAGGGGGTTTTTGCTGGATACTCAAATGGACTTTGCGGATGCCCGGTTAACCGTTGGAGTACCAAACGACCTCCGAATGGAACGAAACTTGACCGGTAGTCTCCGGGTGGTATATTAAGGCCACTTGACAAGCCTCGGTCCATTCCGAGAAAGTTTGACACACGCACACCAAAGAAAACAAGAGGGGTGCACCGGAGGAGATAGGAGCGCCGGATTGGAAAACGGACAACGGGAAAAAGCTTGGATGCATTAGACGAACACGTATGCAAATGCAATGCACATGATGACATGATATGAAAATGCATGACATGACAAAATACAAAACGAAAAACAAAACCCGACAACGGAGGAAAAAACATAACACATAGCCGGAAATGGCAAGAGTCGGAGTTACAAATATGGCAAGTTACATGCGGGGTGTTACAGACCTCCATGCCGACTCAGCGAGCACCTGCGTGGTGGCATGCAGATCTTCGTGAAGACTCTGCCACCGCGCCAGCCCAGCAGCCAGCCAACGTGGCACTACGACGCCTCATCATCTCGGACGCGCGTCGGAGCCAAGCGAGGCGGCGACAGCTGGGACAAGCTTCCTTGCCATCCCCGATAAAGCAAGAAGGACACGTCGGCAGCGCATTAAATGCGTTTGTTCGACGGTGCCAGAGGATAGACTTAACCACTGTACACCTTTCCACCTCCTGTGTGCCACTGTGGCAACCCCTTTTGTCTTTAAAAGGAGGCCCGAGGGGTACTGGAGAGGGATTCAGATCTTTTGGACAAGTTACACCCCGTAGCTAGTTCAAGAACTCAAGAACACTCAAATATACACCAAAGAAGGACTAGGGTATTACGCATCCTCGCGGTCCGAACCTGGGTAAACGATCTTTGTGCTGACTTCTAGACCCGCTCTTTGTACAACCCCGCGCCCGCCAACCGTAGAAGGGATCCCAGTGATTCCATAGGTGTCGTTTTCCCCCGACATCTTTGGCGTGCCAGGTAGGGGGCGGCGCAGTTGTGAAAATCCGGTCTAGTAGTTCTTCATCGCCATGGCTCCCAAGAAGAAGACGATCATGACGATCGGTTCATCCGGAGCCGGATGGCCCGTGCCAGTGCGGGCGAGTAACGGGGCGGTTGCGGACGGGAGCCGAGGCGCGGCCCGCGAACATCCACATCGCTCTGGCAGTCAAAGCCTGGCGAGCAGCGTCGTTCGTGCGCGAGACGACGGGCCGCACGCCGCCAAATCCAAAGACGAAGCTGGGCCCCCCGCAAGCGGCGCGAGGCCCTCCAAGGGCGGCGCCATGCCACCTATGGGTGGTGCGGCGACCTCCAAGACGCCTATGTCGGCGCCCACGATGTGCTCTTCCCATGCCGTGCGCGATGAGCAGCGTCACCACGCTGGTGACCCTGGGCGCCCTCGTGGGAAGAGTCCCGTGCATCATTCGTGAGACGAAGGAGGCCAGCATGCACGCCGAAGTGCTGGCGAAAATGGCGCACAGCCGCAAGGCCGTGATAGAGCTCCTTCTATCATGGTTAGAAGTCGGAGCGCGTCATGGTCCACGCAGCTTTCGCCGCCGCCCACGCCAGCAGAAGCTTTGGCGCGCGCTCGACGAGTGGAGAGCCACCATCCGGAGCCTCGTCGGCGTCGCCAACAAAGATGAGCCGCGACCAGCGGGGCCCTCAGGACGACGCTCCATCGAGCCACCGCATGCTAGTGGTGGAAGGACCAGAGGTTCTGCAGCCACGGTGCACTCTCCTCCCCCACGCCAGTTAGCGCGGGTGCCGGTTCGTCGTGATGACGCTTGTGATAACATTTCCATAGCGTTGTCCGACCCACGGACCCACCGCGATCAGCGCCAAGTTCTTCGGGAGCGAGCACTTGAAGACGCCCGAACGACCATCGAACGCCGGCGCGAAGCACACCACCAGTCAGATAGGCGGGCAGGGCCCACTATAGACCACCCAGCACCGGGAGGCTCTGGTGGCCTACCCTACGAGGTGGGTTGCCCAGCCTTTACCCGTGAGCTGCGGCAGTTCTAGTGGCCCTCCCACCGCATGTTCAAGCCCGACGTTGGTGAGAAGTACAATGGCAAGACCCACCCGTCGGAGTTCCTCAGCATCTACACCATCGCGATGCAAGCTGCTGGAGCTCGCGACGACAAGGTGCTTGCCAATTACTTCCCGTTGGCACTTAAACCCAATGTTATGTCATGGTTGATGCACTTGCTGACGGATTCCATTTCTTCTTGGTCAGATTTGTGTCATGAGTTCGTTGGCGCCTTCACTGGAGGCCATCAAGCTCATGGCCAGGCAAGCGATTTGCATATCATCCCCCAGAAGGAAGGTGAAAACCTGCGCAAGTACATACAGAGGTTCAGCCGGGTGCAGTACAACATCCCTGATGTTCATCCCGCCGCTGTGATCAGCGCATTCCATCAGAATGTGCGCAACCGCAAGATGCGTGAAGAGCTAGCGATGAACAAGGTCAAAGATGTGGCCGAACTTTATGTTCTGGCCGATAGATGCGCTCGAGCTGAATAGGGGAGGAAGTACCCCGGCGAAGACGCCGGTGCGGAAATCGACTCCATAGACGAAGACACCGCCGCCCCGATGAAGAAGGCCCGGCGTCGCAGCAGGAAGCGCAAGGGCAAGGCCATGCCTGCCGTCGAGGGATCCGACGACACCGGCGCTGCCAAGAAGGCCAAGGCAGACGACCCCGACAAGGAAATTGCCGGGTGCGCCGCTTGCCGGGCCTTGGCGGCTGCCGACAAGCCAGGAAGCTCTGACAAGCAGTATTGCAGGATCCATGGCACCAAGGGCCACGACCTCCAGAACTGCCGACAAGTTGAGCTGCTTGCTGAGAAGCAAAAAGCTGAGTATGAGAGGCGGGACAAGGAGAAGGGTCAGGACGGTGCCGAAGGATCCGGCAAGAAGCGTGGCGGCCAAGGAGGCCGCCGCGGCAAGGATAACCAGCAAGAGAGGCCCGCTCGGGGCCGCGACAAATAAATGTATCCCAATAGCATTTTCTTTTAGCACATCTTCATTATTAGCTATTGCTTTACAATAAGAAGCAAATTTTAAAAGGTTAGCAATGGGATGAGGATCCATATGTCTTTATTTTCTATTTTTGTGTGATAACATGAATATCACAAGCAAACAAGCAAAGTATAATATTTTTGTGTTTTTCGATTTTTTAGAGAAGTGGAGGGAGATGAAAGAGAAAGCAAATAAAAAGTAGAGTAAGTAAATGACAATGTAAATGTTGATACTTGTAGAGATTTGATGATGTCTCCCTATAGGGACCAAGAGTATATCGACCAGAGGGGGTGAATGGGAGATTCAAAAATTCTTTAAAATGTTTTGCATCTGGCCCAAACACAACAACATAATAAACTTGAACGAACCTTCGATATAGAAAGTAATGATAGCTCGAGTATAGTAGATTACGGGCTTGATATCACAAAGATATATAGTATGAGTGGAAACTATATGAAAACAACAAGGTAAATGCAGGCAGAGGTGAATGTATTAGAATTCTGCTCGAAAGATAAGAGAAATGTGCAGCAGTTTACACGGGAAGGATAAATGATCAAATCATGAGAAAATACATGATCATCGTAGAGCATGAAAGATAATATCTGAATGAAATATTGAGTGAATAGAAAGGACCAGTGGTGCTCGATGGTGACAAGTTTATTTGGTAGACCAGTTCGTCCTTCTGCCAAAGGACTACGTCTGGTTGGAGGGACTTGTGATTGAACACAGGAGCAAACCTCTCTCCGTCCTATTCTCCTTCAACTGAGAGCTGAACAGACTCCAGTTGATTTCACTCATGGTAGATACTTATCGGTGATCCTCAAACCTTCGACAGACTTCCTTTGCAAACCACAATTACTCTTGGTTGTTGAAGATATTTCTCGACGAAGACAACAACTCTTCAACACTCGAGCCAACACCTATCCTCTAAAGAGTGCGCAATTCTCAAGAGTAATAGGTACAAGAACTCTGACTCAGAACTACTGTGATGCTCAACCACTGTCTAAGTTTGGTTCTTGGTTTTCTCTCGGTGGATTTTAAACTCAACTCTCTCGGAGAGGGGATGCTCACAGCCAACAAACAACGTTGGAGCGGGGTTGCTATTTATAGCCGCAACCTTTCCTGATGGGAAATGACCAGAATGGACATGTGGGACAGCCAGTGGCCGAACGACACGAGTCCAACGGGCAGAAATTGAGCACAATGGTAACATTCCTTGTAGAGCAAGAAACGCTAGCTCCTCAGTCCAAAAGATATCTCTTGCAGCATCGAAGAACTACCTCTTCTGGTGTCAGATAATCATTAAGAGCATAAAGATATTTCTCTCAGTCTTGCATAAGTTTTAGGCTAAGCATCAGAACGGATCTAAGCTTCGAGAACCTATACCCCTCTTAATAGTACGAACGTCCTAAGACTCAAGAAAGACAAGAATAACGAACTGAATTCTACATCTTCGCTTCGCCTTCAGTCTTCTCAGTCAATTCTCTTTAGACGACCTCTGAACCAATTGCTTCACATCAGCAATAGATTTTAAGGGGTCAACTTCTTCACATCAATCTTCTCGCCTGACTGGCCTCAAGAGATAAGACTGAATCTTCTCTGCATCTCAAATGTCCTTCGGTGAAGTTTCTCGAACTTGACACCAAAGATGGCATTCTTATTCGGTTCTACATGGACTATTTCTCTCTGTGTGCACTCAAACAAATCAGTCAACGCTTGTTTCTATCAACAATCTCCAAAACACAAGAGGGCAAGATTTGCACCAACAATCTCCCCCTTTTGGAGAATTGTTGACAAAACAGAATATAACGAAAGATAGATGAAGTGAAATGAAGTAGGATGTAAATTGACCAAGAGAGACAAGAGAGATTTATGAAGATGAACATGCTCCCCCAGAATGTACGCATTATACTGAAGAGGTTTCATTTGAGGCTATGCTTGAGAGATAAACTGGAAGATAGCGATGTTAATCTTTGTGAGAGAAGCATTGTTCTAGGTAGGCATCTGGATCACTGATCAATGCTCTCATTCCTGTCTGAGGTATTTCTTGCGACAACACAACCTTGAAAAAGATTTGTTAAATATTACGAATACTTTGAACTGATTTGTCGCAAAAATGAGCCATGAAGATTTTCTCAAAACAGAGTATGAATGCACACGAGGTATACTAAATCCCTGAACATTAGCCATGCAAGATATATCACAGCAAGGGATGCTCATTAAAACATCTCGAAGTGAATGAGTTCCATATGAGATTTTCCTTTACCGAGAAAGAATAAATAACGGTTGATGAAGGGAAAAACATCATATCGAGTAGACTAAATTGACTTTTAGTTCGAGAAAAGAATATGTTCAACCTGAATACGGTAGATTTCCTGCATTGTTTGATGAGGCAAAGAACGGAAGTAGGAAATATGAGATATTGATTGACACGAAGGATATCTCTTTTCAGAGAGAGAATTACTTCTCAATCTCCTTCGAAATGATATTACTTCACTTGCAACACATATATGTATTGAAGATAATCATTGTAAGGAAGTAAATATCAATAGCACCTGCATCCAAATAACCGAGAGCAAATAGCATTGCAAGCGTTATTAACGGTACATGACAACGAAGTTCACCAACACCACATGCGGTGTTATAAAGTTTCATGACCAAAACTAAATAGTTCAACGACGGATAACACAAACTGTTCGAAAGAAAAACAAGTGCAAATGAAAGTCCCCTACAAATATCCTGCTCATCTATCCTCTCGATGTTCTTCCCCCCTTTTCGTAAACAAGTGTCAAAAAAGGAAAGAGAATTCATGCGAGGAACTACTCGTCCATAGAACCCTCAAAACTCGAACTGTTAGGCAGACAAAATGAGGAATTGTTGAAGCCGAGGCAGGAGCAGGACTCGTAGCATGGGCTTCGGGAGCAGCTTCTGGAGTGGAGCGAGGAGCATCTAGTTTGAATATCACTGTTCCAGCAGTATCTTCAATCTCATCATCTGGTTCCACAAATAGTAGGTCAGTTTAGTCAAAACGCTGAGGAAGCACTGGGGTTTGCCTTTGAGTGCGAGGAACTTCAAATAGATTCAGATGCTCATATTATTTTTCGATTCCTCTTGTTGCTAGCTACTAGCGAGAGTCACTACAAAAAAGACACATCTGTGACATTATGGCCCGAACGAAAACTTTTTCTGTCATGGTTATGACACTTCTATGACGATAATTGTGACAAAAACACGTATCATCATAGATGTGGTAGGCTCCTACTTCTATGACAAAAAATCATGATAGAAAATGGGGTTTCCGTCCTGGGCGGGCCGGAGACGTATCTGCATGGCATTATTTTGGCCGTCCATGACATAAAAAATCATGGTTGACGTGAGGGCGATGAAATTTTTGTCGAGTTTCCGGTTACGGTGGGTGGCCGGGGCCGAGCAACAATGTGGTTTGCGCGTTTCTCTCTCATACGCGCGCGTGGTGTGAGCCGTGTTTGCTATAACTAAACCCGAGCGAGGCGTTCACTTACTGAGCCCGAGCGATCGATCCCTTCTTCACAGATAACTAAACCTAAGTGATTCCTTCACTGCTAATTGAACCCGACCGACTCCTTCGCTGCTAGCTAAACCCGATCGAACCCCCGTGCGAGACGTAGCTAGCTGGTTGGGTTGCCTCTGGATGAACAGGGCCCGTTGCTGTTGTGTGCATGATACGTAGAATGGGTCAAGACGTGGTGAGTCCAGCCGGTTGGTTGGATGTGGATGAACAGTTCTCGGTGGGGGTTGGATGAACATGTCCCCAT
Source organism: Aegilops tauschii subsp. strangulata (assembly GCF_002575655.3). Lineage (NCBI taxonomy): Eukaryota > Viridiplantae > Streptophyta > Magnoliopsida > Poales > Poaceae > Aegilops > Aegilops tauschii. The sequence continues at coordinate 352,427,060 of NC_053036.3, forward strand.
GGTAGTAGGCGGTTGCCGCTTGATGAATAGGACCCCGAGGAGGCCGTGCCGCGGTATGCCACACCCAACCAGTTGGGGGTGGATGATTAGGACCCCGTGGAGGCTGGATGGACAGTAGCTGGTGGAGGCTGAAGGAAGTCGCGGTGGATGAAGAATAGCAGGTGGAGGCTGGATGAAGTCGACGATGGATGAACAGTAGCCCGTGGAGTCCCGTTTTGCGGTACGCCACACCCCTCCCAATGAACATGACCCCGTTTTGACCATAGGCGGTTGGCGAGAAGTTCTTTCCTCTGTTTTGCGGTATGCCGGACACCTCCCAATGAACAGGACCCCGTTTCGACCGTAGGCGGTTGGCCAGAAGTCCGTTTCCTCTGTTTTGCGGTACGCCACACCCCTCCCGATGAACATGACCCCTTTTCCACCGTAGGCGGTCGAACATAAGTCCATTTACTCTATTTTGCGGTACGCCAGACCTTGTTTCGGCTGTTCCATCCAAGCTGGTTGGTTCCTGATGAACAGGACGCGTTTCGACCCAGTCGGTTGCCTCCGGATGAACAAGATGATGTTTCTCCGTTCCGGCCCAGCCGGTTGGCCGCCGATGAATAGGACGCCGTTGCTGCCGTCCGTTGCCTCTCCATGTACACGAGCCCTCACTGGTGCGTGTTGGTCATAAACAAACGGTTTTTAACCCCTTTCCGCGACGGCATTTGGAACCATCGCCAAGTGAGTGTGGGCGAAACGGGGGTCCTTCCCACATGACCCAGAAATCATCGGGGATATGCCCTCCTGGCACCCACGCTTGGCAAAATGAGGTCGTGTGCGACCGACGAGCGCTCAAATACGGAAATACGTACAGTAGAGCTAAAAAATACAATTATACGACGAAATTGTTTCCGGTCGCAAGTACATCCCACACAGTCAGTCCCTGCTAAACGTTTCCGTTTGTATGTACATCCCACACAGTCGCTCCAAGGAAAACGTTTCCGTTCACAAGTACATCACACACAATTTTTCCTGTTAAATCGTTTGTGATAGCGTTGCCAGTGCACACGATATTAATAATTTTATCATTTGCGTTATTGAATGCATCACACACGGTGCATAGAAGAAACTGTGTGGCAAAGGCTGTCCATCACACACACTTTTTATATGGTAAACGTTTGCGCAAGGTGGCCTAACGCAAACAGTTTTCAAGAGAAAGTCGTGTGTGCAGTGGAGATTGATCATACAGGTAGTGGATCCTAGAAACGGTTTTGATCTCCACGTATATCGCAGACGTTTCGCTTTCGCAAACCATGTGCAGTGTAATCCCTAATTTAAAAATCACATGTTTTGAATTTGTAAGTAGGCAATCACTTATTTCATATCCAACCATCTTTATTACAAATATAGGTTCAACCACGAATCCATAATTCGATGCACAGGTACATATACTGAAGAACTACAGAAGCACCAAGTAAAGAATGATGAACCACAGTTGTACTAAAGACTGTAAAGAGAGAGGCGAAAGACATTCTGGTTGCTGGAGAAGGTGAAGCGGAATGCCCATATTGTGCCCTCCTCCATGCGTAATGCGCGCACGACTCTAGGCCAACCCCTTGTGATGGCTGCCCGTCCATCCTTCATTGTCTTCATTAGGACTTCTCGATGCTCATAGTAGTCAAGATGAAATACTTTAACATTCATTGCGTGTCCACCAATCATGTACTTTGCGAGGTAATATTGAGTGAACTGCTTCGGGAACCACTGGGAACGAAAAAGATTCAGACATTGTTGTCTAACAACTCATTATGGGCAGTAAAAAGAGAAGGCTGCAAAGTTTGTAGTTACCATCCTACAGCTCATTGTTGTGTTGGATAGAGCATAAAAAAATAATTTGCTTGCCACCATTCGTATCTTTTTGCTAATAATCCTTATCAGTTTCCTCACTTGATGCTTGTTCATCAATATCTCATTTCCCCATACGCAAAAAGGGTCGATGCGTGGATCCTGGCCAAGGCCATATGTACCTACAAGCAACAAGTCAACATTAGAAGCTAACTAGTGTCCAGGTCTGGATCTATATGCACTACATTATGGAACAACGGGGGGAGTACAAGCCGAGGGATGAATCTAACCTCGGCGGAAAATGGTGGCCACTCTCGTTGTTGTCCTGCATAAGTAGTGGAAAGGCATGATAAGTACAACAATCTTAACATCAAACAAATATAACAAAGGTAAACAACATCATCTCCAAATGATAGCTTGAATGTGTTGGTTTCAGCATGCTGTTAAAGCAGATATAAAATGGAAGGCACTGTTACCGACAGCAGGCTTAACAGCCATCAAATATTGCAATTCAAACTGGTATTGTTGAAAATGAATAGAACGTAGGTAATGCTTAAACATCACACTGGATAAATGTGTAAAACTGAAATAAAGGGCATGTGTTAACTACACCAGGAATAACTGGAACCAAATATAGACGTTCAAACTTGTATTGATGTAGTCGAGCGGCACAGTTCCGACTTGCATATAATGAACAACACATTGTGAATGACTGAAATAAACAAGGCATAAATGACTAGTATAACAACCAAATATAGCCATTGAAAACTGGACAGAGTCTCACTGCAACCAACCTAACAAGCAAATACAGATAAACATGGCATATGCTTGAAAACTGGACAAATGCTCACTACAACCAACCTAACAAACAGATAAAGATAAACAAGGCATCTGCTTGATAACTGGACAAATGCTAAAAAAAGCAACCTAACAACCAAATACAGATAAACAAGGCATCTGCTTGATAACTGGACAAATGCTAAAAAAGCAACCTAACAACCAAATACAGATAAACAAGGCATCCGCTTGATAACTGGACAAATACTCACTGCAACCAAACTAAGAACCAAATACAGATAAATAAGGCATCTGCTCGATAACTGAAAAAATGCTCACTCCAACCAACCTAACAACCAAATTCAGATAAACAAGGCATCTACTCACTATAAACAACCAAATATATCCATTCGTGAAACTAAAGTGGACAATTCATACTTAAACATTACATAGACCTATTGAACAATACATTTTTTGCATAACTGAAATAATTAAACACGGCACAGTTAAAGCACCGCACGACAAATGCTACTACAACAAAGGGTACGGGTTGGCAAGCTAGAAAAGGTAGGATTTGCTGATAGAATGTTGCCTCACATTTCATGGATGGGATCCTTCCAGTTGGAAGAGCACAAACCCATGGTGCGCTCTCTAATCTCACAGATGGGCTATTTCACCTTGGAAGAACCTTCGTGGGTGCCCTCCTCGTGGTCGTGGTCAATGAGGATCCCAAGCCGCCGCCGTAGAACGTGTCCTTCAGAAGTGACAAAATGGGCTCGATGGCGTATAAAGCTCGCAAATCCTTGACCGCTTGGCGGAGGAGATCAGCGGCAGGGCCATCGAAGAGATCGACGGCGGTTGAACCAGAGGGGTTGGGGATGGACCACTTAACCTGTGACATGGCCCGCGTGAAGCCGTCGGTGTGGATGAGCTTGATGTCGTAGCCAGCTTTCCCGAGATACAGTAATACGCTAGCCCGCTAACATGAAGCCTTCGGCATGGCAACGTAGTCAACGTCTTTGCCGGCTTCCGCGGTGACGTGTTGCTCCGGGATCGACAGGTCGGGGTGAACGGCGGCCACCTCACCAACGTCCGCCGGAGAGGCCATGATAAACCTCTTCTTGGCCGAACGCTCGTCGGGCTCCCCGGGATACGTGGTCGAGTTTAGGCTGCGACATTCTGCAGCAGGGGATGTGGATCTAGTGGGGAGGGACACCGCATGCCTCATCTAAAAACTCAGGGGAGTGGGGCGACGGTATGGGAATCGCTGGGTAACCTGAACTTTATTATCTAAGCTAGGAGGAACGGGTAGATCGGCAGGGTTGGCGGCGGCGCCGGCGGCGGTCGCGAGCCAGGGTTCGAGGGGGGAGGGGCGGGTGGGGGACTATGGAGGGGGGGGTGGTGTTTGAGGATACGCTGCGGCTACTGAAAAGTTTAGTAATGGTGGGTGGAGATGGTGGTGGACGAGGGAGGGCGACGGTTCAAATGCCTCGGCTACTGCAATTTTACTATAAGGTCGGTGCTGGAGGAGTGTGGGCGACGGTTGAAGTACGTCGGCTACTAAAATTTGGGTAAAGGAATTGATGCGGGGCGGGAGTGCCCAAGATCGCGCACGGTCCAATAACAATATGCGTGTATGATAATAAGGAAAAGTGGCGCGGATCCGCCGATTTTTGCAACGCTCAAGGCGGGTAGTTTGTTTTTTATATTTCTAGCTAGCTGGTCTATCGCACACGGTTTGTCCTAATTTCCAAATAAACTTACCCGCCTTTAGCTTGCACAGGTGGTGGTTTTACAGCGCACTTGCATCGCACAAGGTTAAGCCAGTACCTCCACCCTTTGCTTGCGCTTGCGCGGTCGTGGTGATTTCGGGGCACTTGCGCGGTCGTGGTGATTTCAGCGCACTTGCATCACACACGGTTGAGCCAGTACCTCCACCTTAATTTGCTCGCGCTTGCGTGGTCGTGGTGATTTTAGCGCACTTGCATCGCACACGGTTGAGCCAGTACCTCCACCCTTTGCTCACGCTTGCGCGGTCATGGTGATTTCAGCGCACTTGCATCGCACACGGTTGAGCCAGTAACTCCACCTTAATTTGCTCGCGCTTGCGCGTTCATGGTGATTCACATCGCACTTGTGTCGCACACGGTTAAGATATTATACCCCGTGTCCATCGAGGGTCATCAGAGTCTTTGCAGCAAAAAATAATGTTAGAGAGGATCAAAAGGCAGCCACACCAGCATGTGGCCCAAATATATATGAGTGAAAAGGGTGGTCTGTGATGTTCAAAATTCCAATGCACAACTTTGACCCCGCGGGCCCACGGTTGGGCGCGTCATTGAAGATTGATGGGAGGGGCCAGAAGTCAAGAAGCACCTGGAATTGGCCAAATATATGTACGAATATTGGGGATGTTTGAAACTTTAAATACACAATGCATAACTTTGGGTGGCACCTGCCTCGCAAACCCGAAAGCACCCTAACAACCACCTAGCTAGGATATATATAATGACATAATGTCGTACCTAGCTAGGATGCTTGGCCCACCACCTCCCACTTCGTGTCAGCGGGGCGTATGCATATAATGATCGATACTTTGGTCATACATGCATGTCGCCATGACCTACCATAAGACGGACCAATGAATCTTTCGTTTGGTCAAATGATAGTTGTTGTTGTCGATAAACCGCTGGGGCCAATAGATTGAACCATCATAAAAATCGCACGAGAGGGCCCACAAAACTAGCACCTCTTGCATGCGGCCCAAAATGATGTACGTTGGGAAGGGGTGATGTGTGTTTTCAATGTAGAATAATGTACAATTTAGATGTGGTGCCTACCTCTGGATACAGACAACAACCATGAAGGCAAGGTAGTTAAGGACGAGATACGTACGCAGGGTTTGATGTAGGTCGAACCCAGCAATCCGAGCATCTGGGAGGGAATCCCGACAATGCATGAGCTTGGGCTTTGGTTGACCGACATTTGACGGTGACCGTCCCTAACACGAACTAGGAGGAATCCATGCATGGCCAACACACATACCCCTCATTATCGGTCAAAGGGATGATATATATACACTCGGGGAGCCCACAGATATCCGTGTCGTCACAAAAAACGCACAAGGGAGACGTGGTTGATCAGAAGACCCCGTATACACTACGTGCGACCCAAAAATATGTATGGGTACGATGGTGTATGATGTGTTTAAATCCCAAATGCACAACTTCGATGGGCCACGCCAACTACATTACAAACCGAACACCGTACCCGACTGCAAGCCTGGTTCAATACCTATGATGTCAGTTTCCCAACTTTGAGGCGGCGGCGGGGGGGGGGGGGGGGGGGCAGGGGGGTCGTCCCACGCATGCGCTCAAACTTTATTTTCTCTAGCATGGGACACATCTATATATATCTATACATCTATACACCTATATAGTGTGCGAAGAACTTTGAAAGTTGCTCGTTGGATGAAGCCAATCCGACGGTACAGAGATGGCAAATCTGAGCACTACTGGCAGTTGGATATCATCTACATTCCACCAGATTCTGCCACATGTACGATCTAGAAGACTCCATGGTTGAACTTAAGCATAATGCACAAACCTCAAAACACAAGCACTTCTCCTTTGTTCTCTAGAATCTTTCATATCTTAATTGCCCAAACCTTTTTTTCTAAATGAATTGTCACTTTTTGTTTTTACCTTTACAATGCACAATTTCATGAATCTTAAAATAGTTTTTTATAAAACTAATTGATTTTGGATGAGATGAACTATAAGAATTGAACGAACATCTACATCATGCATATCTGGGAGAAGAGGCGGGAAACCGATGAGAGGAGTGGCGAGAAATGGTAGCCTATTTTGAATGAAAACCTAGTAGAGAAGGAAGCGTGAGCTACACGATGCATGCGCACAGTGCTTACCCATGCACTGCATGTGCTGTCGAAAGGGCTCAGGGTTGCCGTTCAATCTGGGAGCATCCAACGGTGCACACATACGATCCGTGGGCTTTGGGTTCTGGCCAGTCAGAACGCACGACTCAGATCGCGCGCGCAGCAGGGGGATATCATACGGAAACCAACATTTGGTGGAAACCGGTGAAAACCACGAGAAAAATATGTTTTGAAGTTTCAAAAAAATTCAAAAAATGCGAGATGTTAAGAGGATGATGTTTTATTGCCACACAAAATTTCAAGTTGAAACACATTACGAGATGTGAGCTATGAAAAAGACAAAATCAGTGTTGAATAGTGCCGAATAGTAATGTCACTATTCAGGGTGGAATTTGTCTTTTTCATAGCTCACATCTCGTAATGTTTTTCAACTTGAAATTTTGTGTCGCAATAAAACAGCACCTTCTTAACATCCCACATTTTTTCAGATTTTTATGAAACTTTAGAATATGGTTTGCACGAAGTTTTCATTGAATATCGGCTTTCGTGAGTGAACCGTGTGCTATTTGAAAACATTTTGTGAGAAGAATCTCGGTTTTTAAATCCTCGTAAATCCAAAACTAAGCTGAAAATCGTGAAACCTGCCATGGTGTCACAACATCGCACTTATATGTCGAGGAATCTTTTTCGTCCATTGTGGCGCAAGTTTTATTACAAGCCTCTTACAAACCGGAGCTTCTCTCAAAGAAGCCTCGTGGTTCAGATAGGGAAACGTGTCCCCCTTGTGGGCGAAACATAATCACTGCCTCTTTTCGCCTTGTATTTTCTTCGACGGGCAACATGGAACGACATGATATCCGTGCTGAAATTTAAACTTATTCAGGGTTCGTTTGGCCTTTTTATATACTAATTGAGTTTCCTAGGCATTTAATGTCCACGATTCAAATCTGAACTACAAATACATGCTCCAGTTCACCAAAAATGGCTAGAAAAATTATACATGTGTCCTTGGGTGCATGTTTAGGTCCCATGCTAGGAATGGGAACGAATTACAACTGTACCGGTGTCATGGCTCGTCCTCAAACATTTCGAATCTCGGTTTTTAAGTCCCCATAAATCCTAAACTCACCAGAAAGTCATCAAAGGTGGCATGGTGTCACGTCATGGCACATATATGTCGTGGTAAAAACATTGCCAATTTGGGCCAAGCTTTATTACAAACCTCTTACAAAAACTGGAGCTTCTCTCAAAGAAGCCTCGTGGTTCTGATAGGGAAACGTGTTCCCCTTGTGGGCGAAACGTAATCACTGCCTCTTTTGCCTTGTATTTTCTTCCACAGGCAACATGGAACGACAGGATATCCGTGCTGAAATTTAAACTTATTCAGGGTCCGTTTGGCCTTTTTATACACTAATTGAGTTTCCTAGGCATTTAATGTCCATAAATCAAATCTGAACTACAAATACATGCTCCAGTTCACCAAAATGGCTAGAAAAATTATACATGTGTCCTTGGGTGCATGTTTAGGTCTCATGCCAGGAATGGGAACGAATTACAACCGTACCAGTGTCCTGGCTCGTCCTCAAACATTTTGAATCTCGGTTTTGAAGTCCCCATAAATCCTAAACTCACCAGAAAGTCATCAAAGGTGGCATGGTGTCATGTCATGGCACATATATGTCGTGGTAAAAACATTGCCAATTTGGGCCAAGCTTTATTACAAACCTCTTACAAACCGGAGCCTGTCGCAAGAACCCTCGTGGTTTCGATAGGGAAACGTGTCCCCTTGTGGGCCAAACGATAATCACTCCCTCTTCAAGCCTCGTATTTTCTTCTACACGCGACACGGAACAACTGGAGATTCGCGCTGAACTTTGAAATTATTCAGGGTTCGTTTGACCTTTTTATTCATTAATTGAGTTTTCTAGGCATTTAATGTCCATCATTCAAATCCGAACTACAAATACATGCTCCAGTGCACCAAAATGGCTAGAAAAAACATACATGTTTCCTTGGGGTGCATGTTTAGGTCCCATGGAACGAATGGAGTGAATTCAACCGTCTCGCCGTCCTGGCTTGGCCACAAACATTGCGAATCTCGGTTTTTAAATGTCTGTAAATCCAAAACTCACCAGGAAATCATGAAACTTGGCATGGTGTCACTACATGGTACATATAATTGTCCAATTTGGGCGAAACTATATTACAAGCCTTTTACAAACCGGAGCATGTCGCAACCCTCGTGGTTCTGGTAGGGAAATATGCCCCTCTTGTGGGTGAAACAATAATCGCTGCCTCTTCTCGCCTTGAACTTTATTTTCTACAGGCAACATAGAATAACAGGAGTGTCGGGCTGAAATTTGAAACTGTTCAGGGTTCGTTTGATATATATTACTAATTACTAAATTTTCTATGCATTTAATGTAGTCCATAATTCAAATTTGAACTACAACCACATGCTCCAGTGAAGCAAAATGGGTGGGAAATCGTACATGTATCATTGGGTGCATGTTTAGGTCTCGTTTAAGGAATGAGAATGAATTACAAACTTGTCGTCATCCTGAAACAATGAGAATCTCGGTCTTTAAATCCCAGTAAATCAATAAGTCACCCAAAAAACATGAAACTTGGCATGGTTTCATGACATGGCACATATATTCTGTGGTAAAAAAATCGTCCAGTTTGAGAAGAGGCGCACACATTAGTAGCCAACGAAGTCCTTTTTGAAACAAAAAGCTGACACGTTAATATCGCAAACAGTTGTATTATATTTACCGTGTGGCGTGCGTGTAGCTGTTTGATTAGACGGGACGAGCGCGAGAAGTCCGCCGTGCAGGCTCGACGGGACGTGTGCGAGCAGTCCGCCGCGCAAGCTCGACGGGACGCGTGCATCCTATCCACCTCGCAGGCTCGACATGACACGTGCGAGCAGCAAGGCCGCCCATGCTCACCGGGAAGCGAGCTCTTTGACCTCCATGCACCAGCCGCCGCCCGCCTCGCTCACAACTTCTCCATTAATGGGTTAATTAAAGCCCCTGGACGGAGGGTGTGTGCTTGTGATCCCATGGCAGCATTTGCTTTGTTCGTGTTTTCAACTCGTATTCCGCCCTAATTTAAATTGCCACATAGGGCAACGAATAATACGACCACAAATAAAATGGCAATGAATAATACGACTACAAATTTACAATGGCGCAGATAATAATTGTCTTACATATTCCGGTTAATTTAAAATGCCACATGCGGCAAAGCTCGAAAGACACGGGGGCAAGAGAAGAAGGAAATTACAGACAACGATCTGGGTCGCTACTGTCTATACTCGTCGATGGATCGCCGGGCGGCGAAATCCTCCAACTCCTTCAATTCCTCACGACTTTGCTTGAAAGCAGCCACGGATTCCTCCACCTCCTGCTCACGCTCGATCCGGAGCTTCCTCAAGCCACCCATCAGCTCCTCGACGACCGCTTACATCATCTTTGAGGCACTGCTCTGCTCATGCAGCATCTTCCAGCCGGCGGCCTCCTCCTCCTTCTCGGCGACCAACTTGAGGAGCTTCGCATTGTCACCCATGAGTTGCTCGACGAGGCTGGTCGCCTTGTCAATCGAGGCATCGCTGATCTTGAGCAGCTTCATCAAGCCGTCGACCAGCTCCTGCTGCGTAGTGACGCCAGCGAGAATGTCATCGTCGCCGGCGAAGGACTTCAGGAACACCGGCTCATCGCGATGGCCGACACCGCGAATGCGCTTGTGAGAGCCCTCGCGTGCCCGTGAGAGCTCGTTCGAGGGCTCCACGGCGCGCCGGGACATCTCTGTTGCGGCTGCGGCTTCGCTACGGGACCTCTCTAGTGCTTCCGCGGCCTTGGTCTTTGTTGCCTGGTTATATGTCCACCCTAAACTCCTCCTACCGGTCATGGCGGAATGACTTGACAGAAAAAACCAGTTTTGTGGGTGACGAGGAGAGGACTGTGAAGTAATTTTCGAGTGGGTGGTTTTTATAGCCCGGTGCTAAGTGTGAACACATATTACTTTGATAGTTGTGAACAGATTTGCAATTACTTATTGCGTTGTAATCAACAATGTGACGAGAAACAAGGTAAAAATTTATTGATGGCAGAAGGTTGACCACGTGGTGGCTCGCCATTGAGGCGGCCGCGGCGCGCTCCGCTTTGGCGTCCCTGCGCGCGCTCTGCTCACCGTTGAGGCAAAGTTACAATGGCAACTGTTAATAATTCTTAATAATTGTCTTACATATTTAGGATAATTTAAAATGTCAAATGCGGCAAGGCCCAGAACACTCACGACCTACATATGCATACAATTATAATAAATATAAGCTAAAAGGCTGAGCTGGCGGCCTTCCGACGATGGTCTTCTCGAACTCCATGATCAGCATAGCACCCTTGCGGCCGTTCACTCCAAGTGTCCCGACCCGCCTCCGCCTACGGAGCTGCTGGCGCTGGGAGGCTCTTCGGGCTGCTGGGCCTCTTCCAGAAGAGCTTGACAGCATGCAATCACGCGCATGACAACTCCGCGGAACCGCTCCATTTCCATGTCTCCGGCCTGGTAGCAAATTCCGTCGATCACCTGCATCATCAAGATATCATGTTGGCGATGTTCTACTTCGTCGGGGACGTCAACTCCGCCAAGGATGCGCTCGAGCCTGGCCACCACATCATCCGGATCGAGGTTGACACGGCCGCCGCGGGCAATGATGAAGCCATAGGCTGCCTTTGTCTTGACTGAATCGCAGAGGTCCTCTGCCCATTCCTTGCGGGGCATCAGGCTCTCGATGAGCACTAGTGACGGCGGCTCTTCGGGTGGGTCGTCGATCATGCCGCCGAGCAGCTCTGGATCTTTTGCACGGTGGATGGCAAACTGCTCATCACACCTCCTCTGCAATATGTCGATTGTGCTCCCAAGGACTGTGACGTCGATATCGCTGCTGATGGGCCATGGTGCCTGCACCGGCCGATGAAGCTCTTGCTCCTCGACCTGCTCTGGGTCGTTCTCCTCGCCGAAGATGTAACACAGGTAGGCGTTGACGATGAAGCTTTGGTCGTTGCCTGGCATGCTTGGAATAACTAATGGTAGATGGGCGAGGACTAGATCTTCGCAGAGTGTCGCCGCGGTGCGTTGCTGCCTGGGTTATATGCAGCAAGCCGTTAGCTGGTGGCGGGAAACCGGTGAGGGAATAGGCATGGATTTTACAATTCCCCCATGTGGAGCATGGGAAGCATTCGCTGGAGCGCGGGAAGCATTCGCTGTAGCGCGGGAAGACTAAGTGGAGCACACACACACAACCCGAATACCGTATCCGGTGCCACGTGTTATTTATCACACAAGTGTTAACAAAAGGAAATGTATGTGTAACTCACTAATCATCGCACACGAGTACTCGCAGACGCATCGTGTGCGATACTCCTAGCCACCGCAAGCAACTAGTTTGCATTTTTCAAAGTTTTTTGTACACACAGAATCGCACACGAACTGACTGTATTAACCGTCTGTTTTGTAATTTCTCATCGCAAACAGTTCATCCGAGTCGGCTGTTTGCCATGTATCACACACATCTTGTTAAGTTGAACCATTTCTGTTGCGTTCGCTAATCAAAAACAGTTCGTCCGAGTGAACCGTATGCCCTATATCACACACACCTTGATCTGGCTAACCGTTTATATTGCACTCCCTAATAGCAAACGGTTCATCGGAGCGAACTATATGCCGTATATCGCACACACATTGATATGGCTGCCCGTTTCTGTTGTTCTGCCTCATCGCAAACAGTTCAAAAGGGTTAACCATGTGGCCTGAATCGCACACGCAACTAAAATCTGAACCGTGTTTGATGGCTCCGCCATCACAAACGTTTTGCACCTTTTTTGACGGTTTTTTACATCCCAGTTTGTGATTAATGCATAGCACACAGTTTCGTCAAAGTGTCTCTGATCGTAGTGTCGTGTTAGCAGCATCCTGCAGTAGTGCCTGGTCGTACGTATGCATGAGTACACGTTTGAGTCCCCACTCGTATGTACGTATGCGGCAGTATTTTTTGCCGTGTGGCTGTACGTACATGTACACGGTTTAGACGGGACTGCATGAACTGTTACATCGGGGGCTCTACTACGACACATGCCACTACTTACTCAACCACGGTTCATCCTTGTAGAGACACCGATTGACCAGTATGTACGTACACATTCGCGACCAGACAGACAACACTATGTACGCTTCCACCGATGGGTCCCAGCTATCAGGGAGGATAAGGAGGCACTTTCTTATGTGCGAAGACATAACTGATGGGTCCCAGATGTCGGGGGGATGAATCATTTTTTTGCCTGTAATAAGGAGGCACTGCTGGGTGCGAAGATGTAGCTGGTGGGTCCCAACTGTTTGAGGGAGGAATAAGGAGGCATTTCCTTCCGTGCGAAGATATAGCTGGTGGGTCCCAGATTTCAGGGGGAGGAATCACTACAAAAAAAATACACTTCCGTGATGATACGTGTTTGTCACAGTAGGTCGCGTTTTTTGTCATGCATGTATATCCATGACAAATTTATGACAGAATCAAGATAGTCATACCTGTGCTGTCATAGAAGTGTTCCATGACATTACCAAAATTATCATCACGGACGTGTCCACTTCCATGACGATAAATCGCGCGTCACAGAAGTGCTTTCGTCAAGGGTGACCGACACGTGGCATCCACCGTAATGGAACGCCGTTAAGCTATCGGGTCGGGTTTTGGATCCGATAACCCGTTAACAGCCCCGACCAATGGGGATTTTCCACGTGTAAAATCATCATTGGCTGGAGGAAACACGTGTCGACTCACCGTTGGGACAGATGTCATCTGCTCATTGGACCGAAGGCGCCTATGATATGGCGACACGTGGCACGACCCAACAGAGGCCCATTCCTGTGAAAAGGCCGGCCCGTTTGACTTGGTCAAAAGGTGGCGGGCCGGCCCACGGAAAGCCTGTTAACGGCCTGTTCGCATATAGCCCATTTACAGCCCGCTAACCCAGGGCGCGTTACACCCTATCCGAATTAGGCCCAGTAGCGTCATCTAGGCCGTCCAATATGATTCAGCCCGTTTTAACTTCCGGCCCATGTGTGGCCCATGACTTCTTTCGGCCCATATGAGGACCTTTGTAACTCTTGGCCCATTAACGGCCCGTGGTGAAACTGGCCCGTAATGAACAGTGTATCACTTTATACCCATTAACGGCCCGTTATTCCATTGGGCCGTTTCCAGCCCAAGTTATCTTTCGGCCTTCTCAGGGCCCATTGATTCTTGGGCTCATTTGCAGCATTCGGTTACATACGGCCCGTTATTGTCATTTTCTGCTTGTGGGCCAAATTCAGCCCGTCATTACAGTCGGCAAGTTTGCGGACCGTTAATTCGTTGGGCCGTTTTCATGTAAAAAACCCATTGGGCTGTTTTCATAGAGTTATCAGATACGGCCTATTAACGGCCTGTTATGGTCCACGAATAGTACGACCCATGATTGGCAAAATGATGATACGCCCCGTAGAAGGCCCATGAATCCTACGGCCCGTATGAGGCCCATGGATAGTACGGCCCATAGAAGTCCCATGGATCGTACGGCCCGTAGAAGGGCCATGGACCCTACGGCCCATAGAAGGCCCATGGACCCTAAGGCCCGTATAGAAGGCCGATGGATCCTACGGCCGGACGAAGGCCCATGGATCATACGGCCTGCAGGAGGCCCATGGTTACAACAGTCCGTGTGTTGCCACGATTATTTTGGCCTAGTTACCAAAAATAGGCTATTGTGGCCACTAGAAAAAAACAGAAAAAGAACTGCAGTGACTACAAGCAAACAACTAAACAAGACAATAAGGAAATAAATAAGCAAGCAATTAACGCTAGCCTATTACCGCTATTACACATATTACATCCACTGGGCATCAAAGTTCGCCACCAGTGCAAATATAGGGAACAAAGCAGCACATTACATACACTGGCCGTCAAAATTGGCCACCAGTGCAAATAAACGCGGCAGCAAAACAAGAGCATAACTGAAACAACTTCAGAAGAGCTCAAGAAACGTTATCCTGGGTATCCACCATGCTGGCAATAAGCTTAGCAAGCTGATTAGCTTTGTCCTGTTTGGCGCTAAAATCCTCCAACGCTTGCTGTTGCACCAGAAAGTATGCATCTGAATGCTCCAGGGACTTCCGCAGTCCTTCCACTTCTTGTCGCAGCATAGCTCATCTATGTCTTTCAGCTTGTAGTTGAGACTCAAGAAACCAAACTGATTCAGACAGTGAGTTTGAATAGCTTGTGCAAGCGGTAGTGGCCAGTAACTCGAACACTAAACCAAGACAGGACTTTAGGGTTGTCTCGCTGTCTTCAAGATAGTCTTCCTTAGCTGTTTTATCAGCTTTGTTGGAGACCAACAAGGATGTGTCACTATCCTGAACCTTATCTGCATTACTTCCTTTACCATTGCTTAATAAGGCACTCTTCCCCAATATTCTGTCAGCATTCTAAAAGAAGAAACAAGCAGACACATAACAAGTTTAGCTTGTACTAGTATATGAAACTCATTTCGGTGAACCAGTTCATTAGTAAGGTGGACATGATTAAACTACCAAGTCTTCTATTGCCAAGTACTAGTACATAATAAAAGCATCAAACAAACATATATCTATGTCCTATGGTCACTGCATTGTCTTGCCAAATCAAAATAGAGACACGGTTCAAATCATATCAGTTCAAGACAAAGCAGTAGTGAAAGAATACAAAGCGTGGGAAACTACACGGCACAACAAGATTTCAGATGGGTACCACGGGTCTACATGTACAACAACACTATTGGCTCTGTTGTGATGCTAGTAATGTGCATGATATGAAAGTCAACTGTATACACAATTGAAATTGAAATCAACAGAGCTATTGATAAGAGCAAACCTGTTAAAGAAACATGCGTGAACATACCTGCTGTGCCATTGGAGTTTCGATTGGATCCTTCAATTTAAAAATAAGTTTGTATGAGTAAATACAGTGATACAAGAGCAAAGCAATCATAGTTAAAAAAGGCGCGCCTAGGCTCTAGGCGTTGGCAAAACGCATTGCGCATAACTACACATAATCTGTGCATAACTGCGCATAAGCATGCGCTTTGGTCAGTAAAGCGCAAGGCGGTGGCAAAACACACAATTAACGCCTAGAGCTTTTTTGAACTATGATAGCAATGGAATCTTAAATTAGAACCGTTGTTCTTCAGGTTTAGGCACTTGTTCTACATGAACAGAGTACAGTAAGACGCAAGAATATAATACTAAAAAATAGAAAATGAGCTCATAGACCTTACCACATTCTTGGTTCGGGACCAGTACAGAACAAGGCGTTCCGAGTCATCGTCCAGTAAATGTGTCTCAGGAGAACGTACGGGAATTTGATGAGTTTCTTTGCCGGCGAAGTACGTTTTCTTCAGGTAATTCCGATACTGCCACCAAGCATTCTTGAAGATAGCAGAGGTATTAGCACAGGTTACCTCATCCTGAGTTTCCAAATCGGTCCTTCTCTAAAGAGAAAAATGGGAAATTTTGCTGCATTATAACCATCATGGAGGTAGGATGTATGGGACGAAGCAAAGTAATTGCCATGAATAACATTACTTACACATAACTCCTGGACAAACACCTGCAACTGGCATTTTCCTTCATCTTCAGTATAATATTTCCAAGATGGGAAGATACGCACATACGATTTAACAACATCAAATGCGATAGATGCTAAACTACGACTAGCTGGTTGTGCTTCCTCCACAGGAATAGGCGTACTAACTGGTGGAGTTGGGGTTCGCCGTGATAGTACTGGCCCTTTGGGCACTAGAGCTGCCTTACTAACTGCTCTTGTTTGGGAGCTCTGTGGTGGAGATGGTGCTGTGTCAACAGGAACTGGGTTACTATCGGCTGGGGTTGGGGTTAGATTGGGTGAAGCTGGTTCTCTGTCCATCGCAGTAGGGGTACAATCTGCGAGAGTTTGGGTTATGTGTGGTAGGGCTGGTTCTTGTGCATGTACAACCGGGGTGCTATCTCCACCAAGAGGTAGCACTGTTTTATTTGAAGACCGTGTTTTTAGTCCGCTAGATACTGGCATCACCTGCTCCAAGTCAAATGGCTGGTAAACAGGAAACATAGTTGAATGTACAGACATTGTATGAGAGACAGATGCAATAGATAGTGTGGAAAAAAGAGGGCATGAAATAGTTGACATGTATATTGTTTAACTAAAACGGATAGCATGACATAATTTCACATATATGATGTCTATCTAAACTAGATAGCATAGCATAACATAATTCAAAGATATGATGAATAACTAAACAGGATCACATGACATAATTCACCTACATGTTATCTAAGTAATCAGGATCGCATCATTTAATTCACACATGTGATTTATATGCTAAACAGAGGGCATTCGATATGATGTCTGAACTAAGAACATGGTGTTGAATATTGTGTATATGATGTCTAAACTATGCAATGCAAGACACCGTATGCATGATATGAGCAGTATAACCGTGCCAAGTTAGAGCATACACCTCAGTGGGGGAATAGGACTGGTCATCTGTCTCTGAATCCATCTCTGAGGAGCTATCGGGACCCAACAAGAGATCTGCTTCGACAGGTAGCACTGTCTGCTCTGAAGGCCTTGTTTTCACTCCAGATTTTTCCATCTCCCACCCAAATGGCTGATTCACAGGAAGAGTAGTTTAATGTACAAACATTGTCGACAAATGGAAATGTAATGAAGAAAAGGATGGGCAAGATATCATTCAAATATATGATGCCTGGTTAAACAGGATGGCATTGCACAGTTCACATATATTATGGCTGGCTAAAAGACATGAGACTGCATAATTCCCATATATGATATAGAAACTAAACAGGTGGCATTACAGAACATGTCTAAACTAAGCAGATGACATATATGATGTCAAAAGTAGGCACTGCAAGGCAACATATGCATGATATGACTAACATCATCATGCCAAGGTAGAGCAAACACCTTGGGGGGTAAATTGGAGTGGTCAGCGGCGTCTGAATCCGCCTCAGAATAGATATCTTCCTCTGGATTACAATCTGGAGAGGGGTGGGGAGGGTTTTCCATTGAACCCACCATGGAGCGATGTCTGCATGACATTGTATTGCCGTGCAAAACTCTTCTCTTTTTCTCTACATGTTCAGCATGACTGTGTACAATATCTGACATGCATACGAAAAAAAATATGGTGAGATTATGTAAGGAGAGCATGCAGAAATTTAGAGTGATGGTAACAACCAGTGGATCGACATTTTTCCGTTGAACCAAAATAGCCCTAATGGATCGACGTGAATGTATAGTAATAAGTGATGCAACAAGTGTACAACCTCTTTGCCGTAGCCATGTCGACCTCAGCATCATTGGGTTGGTCGCTGAAGCAGTTGAGGTAGAGGTGGCTGTCGGAGGTGTGGAGGGAGATCTGAGGAATCTGTAGACGGCGTCCAGGGCACTGCTCTGTTGTGATGGATCGTTCTGTCGTTGGAGCAGCTCCGGTGAGCCGTAAGACGTCAAGCCTGAAGCAGCACAAGACAAACATCATCAATCTCAAGTGGGATTCTAATAGCATCTCCAATAGATGATGTAAAATGGATGTAAAATTAACATCACCAAAAACCACCTGACTACAACAGATGAGGTAAAAACTGTTGACTCTGAACTTAACTATCGAAACTGAAATTTACTGTGGAATCTAAATGCTACTGTCGAAACTGAACGCAATGGTAGCAGAGAGGCACTTGACATGTAGTTTAGGGAGGGCCTGCAGTTCATCTTCAACCTACACCCCCCTGAGCCGCCAGCCACCACCAGCCGAACCGCCGGCCCCAGCGCCGCCTCGCCGCCCCGAAACAACTCGCCACCGCCGCCCCGGCCAGCCCTCTAGGCCCCCCGCCCCCACCCTGAACCCTAAGATAGATAGTGGGGTACCTCTCCGGCGAGCCCCCGTCCCCGCTGCCGGTGGTTCTTCCTTAACTCCGGCGAGCCCCCCAACCCCTGAAAACCGACTGACCCAAAAGTCGATTCAGTCAACTGAAGTGTGGCTTAATCGGAGCAGAGCAGCAGCACGAGCGAGGGGGAGAGCAGCAGCAGCAGCTGGGCGAGCGAGCGATCGAGCGAGAGCCGGAGCAGCAGCAGATCCGGCTGGTATGGACGCCGCCGCCGAAGGGGCCTCGCACTGGGGGAGAGCCGCCGTGGAGATGTCGCCCGCGGCGCCGGCTTCAAGGTAGCCGCTCCATGGGGGTGCGGGATGGAGCACCGTCGGCGCCGGGAGGTCGAGTTAAGGAGAAGGTGCGATGCGATGAGTGTACAACCTCTTTGGTGGCGCCGAGTAGGCCTCGGCTTCGTCCGAGGAGTCGGTGAGGATGCTGCGATTCCGGTGGAGTAGGTTAAGGCGGCGCTGTGGGGATGGAGCAGCCGCGATAGACGAGGCGATCTCGGAGCAGCTCCTTGGAGGTGGAGGACGGGGCGGCTGAACCGGCGGGACGGCGAGATGGACGACGGATCCTCATCCGGGGAGGTGGACGAGGGACGTCGAGCTGTTGCGGTGGACGACGTCGCCGGGGAAGAGGCTCCGGCTGGGTAGCGATGATGTGGCGGACGGAGGAGGGTGGGGTTTCACGGCTGGAGCGGAGAGGTTATGGCGGCTTGGGATTTTGAATGGCGAAAAGGGGGCGATGGGAGGGGGTGATGCATGACTTAGGGACGCGCTTGTCCAAAATGTAGGGTGTGTTACAGAAGTACCCCCCACCGATTTGAACTAGCGGCCCTTTCGGCTCAGGGTTAGAAGGGGGATTTCGCGTGTCGGGATTTGGCAGCTGGAGGGAGTTTTTGCGCGCGTTGTAATTTCGGGATAGCAAGGCGCGGGTTGTGAAGGCGCCAGTTTTGGGAGCACGATATCTGAATTTTCGGGATATAACAAGACGCGGGTTGAATTTTAGGGACAAGCCTAACGTGTAGTAATATTGTACTTACGTACCAAATCAATTCGCACTTCCCTCAACCAAAAAGAAAACGAAAAAAATAAAACTATTCACACCACACAAAGAGAGAGTCTTGCCCCGTTTTACTATACAAATGCTATTCAAAGCTACTCCCTCCTTCCATCTATATAGGGCCTAATGCGTTTTTCGATGCTAACTTTGACCAAATATTAGAGCAATGATATATGACATGCAACTTACACAAAGCACACCGTTAAATTCGTCTGTGAAAGGTTCTTTCAATGATATAATTTTCACATTGTGCATGCCATGTACTATTAATCTTGTCAATAGTCAAAGGCGGTCTTAAAAATCTCATTACGCCCTATATAGATGGAAGGAGGGAGTATGAATCCATGTTATGTCCGATTAAATTTTTTCGCTTGCTGTATAATGCATGTAACCTACTCATACCAACATTTTCGTGCATTCCAAATGTCTATACTACCGCTGCAATTCGAACTAAATTTGAATTCGTTTCTCTATTTCAATAAGAATCTACAATCATGATTGTTGCCAACTTCAACCATCATAGTTTCCTTGCTATCCGCCAGATATAAATCGGACGGCCTATAATGCAGGATGGCAGGCACACCATCATCAACAACTCCGTTTTTTATAAGAGTAGAGATAAAATATATTAAATGTAGTATAACATGTTCATAACCACACCATGTGTGTCACCGTTATATATTCACACATGCGTCGGTTTGAAACTATATGATAAATTCTTCAAATATCCGAATCGCTTTTTATAATGAAGTATATATGATCTCTATTCGTCTTTTACACCCACACAACCCTCTTATCTTTGTAGCTAGCGCTAACTTTCTCTTGTGCATGCACACGCCCGCATCCCTCTCACCCTCCCTCAGCATTCTCTAGTTCCATCACGCAAATTCATCTTTCCACTTTAGGTCGTTCACCCACGGTGTGTGTAGGCCCCCCAGCTCCTTCTTTACGGCACACATCGATCGATATGCCTCTCTAGCCAGGTGTGCCTAGC
Source organism: Aegilops tauschii subsp. strangulata (assembly GCF_002575655.3). Classification (NCBI taxonomy): domain Eukaryota; kingdom Viridiplantae; phylum Streptophyta; class Magnoliopsida; order Poales; family Poaceae; genus Aegilops; species Aegilops tauschii. Next base: position 352,447,627 of record NC_053036.3, read on the forward strand.
ACAAACACAAGCTTCCCCTCTTCTCTTGTCACCGTCCATGCCTCACTCCCACCACTCTTTTCATCGTTCTCGTACTCGCACACTCCTCCCCCCTCGATATAGTATGCCTCTCGTACCACCTCCTACATGCATCCCTCTCTCTCTATCCTTCTCCTCGTGCCTCATTTGCTTCTAACACACACATGCATGTATACCGATCGATCTCCCAACATATACCTAGATCGACTTTAACTACCCCCCATCGATCGACGTACCTCACAAGTTATGTCTCTCCTTTCTCTAACAAAGGGAGATTGATCTTCCTATGTAGTTACGTCTGCTTACCATAGCCACATCGTCCCCCCTCATCATTCGTGCATGCCTCCTGACCCGTCTCTCACACGCACGTGCACAGACAACAAGCAGCCATCTCCTCTCTTATTGATATTGCGGGCGTGCCCTCCGTTTGTCTAGCAAGCCTATCCCACCATTTGTTAGAAGCAACTCCACTACCACCCCCTCCAACACTCTAGCTCTGTCTCTCTCCCAACCTTATTCCTCTCCTGCACATATGCATGGATGCCGATCGATCTCCCTTAATACATGAGGCAGATCGATCTCCTTAATACATGAGGTAGGCCTCTCTCCTCCTCCACACATATACCAGCCATTGTACCTCTATAGTTAATTGGGCCTCCCTCTTCCCCCTCCACACACTGATAGTCGAGCGCTGCAGGTAGGTATCCATGCCACAGAGACAAATTGCACATGTCCCATCTCACGTTCCAGTAGGCCAGCCACTCTATATTTTTGACGTGGGCACACACAAATTCGATGGCACTCTTTATCGATCGCTCGCGCACACACACACACATCATCCCTCTCTTCGATTCTATGGACACCTCAAGCCGATGATACCTCCACTCTCTTCTCGTGGATCGCCCCCTCTATATATATGTTATATCCAGGACTCTATTTCACACACATTGCATATGTTACATTTTTTGATTGACCCCCCCAAAAAAACTCTCAATAACCCACACACTATATCTCTCTAGGTTTGTATCTCTCTCACACAACCCCACGTAGGTGGTGTACATATACAAGAAGAGAATAGGTGCACCGTGCACGTACTCACGCTTCGTGCCCAGCCACACCCGCGCGGGTACACGGTGGAGCTCATTTCTTTACGAAATGGCAGCCCACGTGCTAATTTGAATGCCTGTAGCGGTTGTTTACCTAGGGAGGTCGTGTACCATGCGTGCACGAAACAAAGTTCGACTTGACGCATTGCCGTGTTATTTTTAAATAAAGTTATAGCGCTCAATGGCACGTACTCAGAATATAAAACGATTTTTATGGAGAAAAAGGTAGTCCGCTCACTATATACAATGGAGCCTGCCTGCCTGGTTTGTCGCTCTTCAGAGTATCTCACACAAGGCTACCGTGGCCTCTCTCTCTCACCGTTGGTCACTGATCCGGCCGCATCCCGTCCGCCGGGGGAAAGGGAGTGCGGTGGCCTCTCTCTCTCTCTCTCACGGTTGGTCACTGATCCGGCCGCATCCCGTCCGCCGGGGAAAGGGAGTGCGGTGGCCTCTCTCTCTCTCACCGTTGGTCATTGATCCGGCCGCATCCCGTCCACCGGGGGAAAGGGAGGAAGTGCATCGTTTCTCCGTTTGACGGCGCCGAGGCAGCACGTCCCGATCTGTGGTACACGCTGTTCTCTCTGACCAAGCTCCGGCGCGGCAGGGCCTACGCCACCTGCTCGCAGATTCCGCCCGCCGCCGCTCACCTAGTTACATCCCGACGACCTCCAGGTATCCCCTCCGGCCTTGCTCCACTGCCCGTCTTCCCACGTCGCTGCATGTGGATCTTCCATAGTTCTTTGCCCAAAACGTAGCTCGTCCGGCGTACTTTCCATATGGCATTCTCGTCCTCACACCGTTTTAGACAAACACAACCGTGTTGTTATCTTCCCTTAGGACAAGGAATATGCTTCTTTTTTGTCGTCGCATGTGTCATCAACTGTTATTGGCCAATAATTGTTTCCTTTCTACTCGTTGCTATTGCGACCTTTTGGTGAACTGCACAAATCACTTTTTTCTTAAGAGTGTTTTGTGCAATTGTACTAAAATGTCACATGGGCAACGTCTCTACATTTCAGTGCGACTGCACAAAGGGAGATTGGTTTTGCTCTATCCTCCTCATCCAACTCTGAGCCTAATCTTCTCCAACTAGTTAGTCTTAAGAGAGACTGCAAAGCTGACCGGCTTCTATTTGTGTGTTTATTGTTTCATCAGCAGTCCGCTATTATCATAATCACACTTAATATCTTTGGAACAGGGACGCTCAGCTCTATTTTAGTGGAACTGCACAAAATGATCGGAACGTTGCATGCTCCAGACAGCTACTTTTTTTTCCCAACATGCCTTGTTGATTTAGACAGAGATGGGGGGACGTTGCTGCCAATGAAAGCATGGATCAATTTTAATTTAACACCTTCTCACAACTCTGTCTTCAGTTGTGATGTAATTATTAGCTCTGATCTGCTAATAATTGACATGCATTAGCAAGGAAGTTAGTTTTTTTATTGTTTCCGAAAGAGCATCGATGGCAAGACACGCGAAACAAAAGCTGAAAGCTCACACCATTGTATAATTTCATGTCGCTGGAAAATTATTTGTATAGTACGTCAATTATGTAAACAAATGATGGAAGCTTGATAGCATTGCCAGTAGCCTCTTCATCATCCGGGTCCATGTGCCATGCACAAAATTATACTCCTTCGTTCCTAAATATTTGTCTTTTTACAAATTTCAAACGGGCATATTTTAGAGTGTAGATTCACTCATTTTGCTTCGTATGTGTACTCCCTCCGTTCCTAAATATTCTATTCGTCTTTCTAGAGATTTCAACAAGTGACTACATACGGAGCAAAATGAGTGAATCTACACTCTAAAATATGTCTATATACATCCGTATGTGCCAGTCCATTTGAAATCTCTAAAAAGACAAATATTTGAGTAGTCACTCGTTGAAATCTCTAGAAAGAAAAATACTCCGGAGTATATTTAAGAACCGAGGGGGTAGTGCACAACCGCATGGGAGACTCAGCCCGGTCGTTGCGCCGCATTAATAGTGAGTAATGAGCAGTCAAATCATAAGCCCCACCTTTCCCACTGTAAGTTGCTCTGAAGAAGCAACCATCAATACACTCTTCTTTGAATCCGCTCATACTACTCCATCCGTCACTGTTTATACAACGCGCTTCAGAAAAAAGAAAAAAATCTGTGGGACCAAGGCGACTAGCGATCGGCCTGAAAAATAGCATTGGTAGTGATAGCACGACGTCTATTACTAGAGGGAATAATGCGTACACACATGCATGCAGTGCTTCCACCCCGGGTACACACATGCATGCACTTACTCCACTCCGTAGTAGTACAGTACATGGAGAGAAAATTGTGGACTTGATTGCGGTTACCACGCCCTAATTAATTGAGCATTAAACCAAACACGTCTAAAGTCTCTCTGGTGGTGGAAATGCATTGAGAGAAATGCATCATAATGAAGCGCGCCCTGTAAACTGTGACGGAGGGAGGAGTAGTATGAAGGTGCAAAACCAAGTACGCGTATGGCCAGTCGGCAACGCACCTCCTCTTGGCATATCACTGACATGTGGGACAGGAGTGTGTGAGCAAACCGATCTCAATTGACGGCAAAGAGCCAACCCGCCGAGGAGCGAGAACACACAGACGGGCTCGCACGGAGGCCAAGATATATTCGAGCATGGTTGGTTGGTTGATATCATTCATTACATGTTGGGCTGCCGTTTTCCGCCCTTCTCCGGAATAAACGTGGACTTTATCAGAGATAAAAAAAGAGTACAGACGCTCCAGCATGCGGTTCTAGTAGTAGTACTACTCGTACTACTGCGCTTGGCTCTTCGCCTCTTCGTGAAGTCGAACAATGATGGTACTCCGCATGTTGGGTACTACAGTGTATGCCTCTGACAATCTGACACCGAATGGACTGATGCATGTCCACCGAGGGTAGGTTGCATTAGTCAAAAGGCGTAAGTGAGCTTCACCTTGTCCTGCAAGCTTCTCCTCGTTCTGCGAGTTGACGGGACACACCAAAAAGTAGTGCTAGTCCATACTCCCTCCTTTCCGGTTAATATGGCTTAATCGTTTTTGCGGGTAAATGAGAGAGCTTTATTCATATATAAGCATTATTAGGACGATCAGCCAAGACACTGGTCACTAGGAAGCGAGGTACCCCGCAAAAAAAGAAGTAGGAAGCGAGGTGTTCCATCAAGCCAGCTCTCGGCCACATTCAAAGTGCAGCAAGCACGGTTCGCACGAAGATGCGCTGCACGGTTCGCATGATGCGCCGCAAGGTTTGCTGACCTGTTTACTTTGCGCTTGGCTGTTCGCCTATTCGGGAACTCGAACAATAATAGCACTAGTAGTATAGTGTATGCTTCTGGCAACATGACACCGAATTAACTGTTGCACGTCCACCGCCTGAGCGAGGGAGAGCTTGCATTAGTCAAAAGTTTCTCCTTGTCCTGCGAGCCACCGCGCGCAAGCTTCTCCCGTCCTGCAACCTTCTCCTCGTTCGACAAGTTGACGGAACACAACAAAGTAATGCTAGTCCATACTACCTCCTCTCCGGTTAATATTGTCTTAATTTCAAACGAGATAAATACACTGTCTGTCACTATATATTTGTAAAAATACGGTCAGTGGACTTCATAATACGCTCATTGCGCTCAATATATATATTTTTTCGGTGTTTATACGGTCACTAGCTCACCCTGACTGAGTATGTGTGTGCATGCACGTGTAGGTTGAGCACTTGAGCGTGACCGTGTGTGTTCCATCGTGTGCTTGGACATGCATGCATTAGGGTGTCGTGCGCCTTTTTGCGTCCATGTGTACGTGTGACTGTTGCATACACGTAGGGGGAGTATGTGTAGGGGCCACTAAGGAGCAGTCAAATCACACAGTAAGTTAGTCGGAAGAAGCAACCACCATTTCACTCTTGAATGACACGTACACAATATAAAATGGTTGATATGGAGAGAAAAAGAAAACCACTATATATACACTAGCAGGAGCCTAAGCTACAAGCCTACTTGCTTAGGTTGCTCTCTTCACAAGCATAGATCGACGGGCCTAATCCCGCGGCTGGGGGAAGGGAACAATGTTCTGCGTAGACGCGCTCGACATTGGCGAGGGAGAAAACCCACAGTCGGTGCGTCCCAATCGGGGGTCACCGCGGTATGGGCCGATGCCGCGTCCCAACCGCCCTTCTAGCTACAGCCCGACATCCTAGGTAGTCCATCTTCCTTTTGGAGCCGGCTTGCTCCACTGCCGTAGCTCCATCTCCATGTCGATCTTTCTCTACTTCTACCGGCTTCTACTTGTGATGAGTTTATGTCTCATGAACTAGTGCCAGTACTATTATTCTAATCACACTTCTTCAATATCTTTGCCATCAGGGATGCTCAGGTCAATTTTAGTGGAACTGCACAAAAGCATCATATGATCAGAGGGTGCCAGCCGTCTTTCCTTCAACAGGTTCTACCTGGCCAGGAAATTAAATCATGTTTAGGGTTTAGGGTTTAAGTCGTAGTGACCCCATCAGTAGTTTTTCTTTCGTACACGCTCTCACAACTTTTTTCTTTAGTTGTGAAGTAAATATTGGCTATGATCTGTGAATCATTGAGATGCATCAGCATGCGTGTTAGTTTTCCTTTGTATTTGATGGAATGTTGTAACAGGGCAACCTTGGAATAGGAATGAAAATGGAGTGGAAAGTTTCCGTTTTTCCAGAGAAAAAATGGAAATGGAGAGAAACCAACGTTTCGTTTCGTTGGATCGCGCCATCGAGCAAAGCCAACGTTTAAATCATGTCTGTCGTGTTCGTGTCTCACCCTCCTCCACGGCTCGACCCCACATGGTCGCTTGGCATGCCACTCACCGCAAACCGAGTATACGATAACTTTCCCGCCTGCTTGTCGATGGATTGCGCCATGGAGTACTAGCACTACTGGAAGAGATTGACGAGTTGGGGGAGGACAACTTGCTGTAGCACGGACTCCCAAGAACTTTTTACATGCATGTTGTAGCCAGCTATTGCGACCATTGAACACGGAGCAGCCACGTGCACCCAGAAGCGGCGCGGGCGACGCTCTCTCGGCCGGCGCGCCGCTTCAATGCCGGCGCTAGTGAGAGGTCGCGTCCGCTCTGGCCGGGCATGAATGCGGCACTGACCGTTTCGGGCGGGAAGCACGCGCGGGTGATGAAGAGGGTTCGGGTTGGTCAGGACCGGCCGTGGCAGCGGTCCGGACGTGCGCAAACAAGAGATGCTGTACGTTAATATTGCTGCGTATATAATTAACAACGTAAATAATGTGCCAGTTGGACAAATATGATTGGAGATGGAGATGGAAATGGAATTTTACGTAAACACGGATATGCATGTCTATGTCTATGTGTGTGGGGCGTGTTTTTGATCGAGTTTTCTTTCTTGGTACGTTAGAAAAATTGTCCGCCAGTTTTCGTTTCTTTTTTCCGGGAACGCGCGTATTCTATTTAAAACCAGTGCTATGGATAGATTTTTTACTCCATTATAGCCTCTTGTTTGATAGAGTTTCTCGCGTCTCGCTCTCTCACCCTCTCCATATGAAAACAAGATGACAGTGTCGACTCTATCTCTCTCCTCACTGGTGGTCACAGATCCGGCCGAATCCTGTCCGCTGCGGGAGGTGAGGAGGTGTAGCGTTGACGTTGTCGCCGTCGGCGACGGAGGAAGCCGATGCGCACCGTCCTCTCGGAGCCGGCGCTGGCGCGGACGAAGATCCTCCGCGCCCTTGTTCGCTGCCGTCGTGTGGGCAGATCCTGCCCGCCCGCCTAAACAGCATCTCGCCCACCTGAGGTATAACTTCTTGTACTGGTCCAGCTCCCGAGGTTGCTGCGTGCGGTTTTTCTTCTATGCGACTACTCCCCAGCTCCCCATGCATAGTAGCTAGGGTTCGTCGGCTGGTCCAACATCACCTACTAGTACTATTATAGAGGAAATGCCACTCGAAAAGTTGTCCTGATTTATGCCTCGGTGGAGGTATACATGTTGTTTCGACAAAAAGTACATGGTGGTTGTGCGGTCATTGTCCATATGGTGGTAGTACTATCACTGGTTAAATGAAGAAATGCTTTTTTTCTCGGGTATCCTGGTTTTGTTCCCATCAAGATAATTATGATGCTTCTGTTTGTTGGTCTACTTTTCATTAATTCTTATTGACAATCGAGATGTCGTTTCTAACCCTTTTTTATATTTTTGAAAACATCGATGCATGTCTCCATACCCGGGCATGTCTTCCTCAATTTTAGTGGAACTGCACAAAATTGGATGGCCATTGTTGTTCCGCCTCACTGTCCTCTGCCACGTGGTTCTTCCTTCCTCGAGCTTGATTACTGAGAAGAAACAGACCACAGAGAGGATTTGTCGAACTTCATAGGTGCCTCACCCAAACTTGATGCCAAATGGATGATGCATCACCAGGATGACCTATCGATGCTCATGGTTGCGCCTCATGGTTGCGTCGGCTGGTGAAGCTGATCGATTTTCAATGAAAAACAACCTGTCTTTCATCAGTGCTCTTTGCTTGTTACGCACAAAGATGATATCCTTCGTCAGTTCACCTTGGTTGCGTTGGAGACGCAGTCGTCTTTCACGTTGGTGCAATTTTATCACACAATTGGCTATGAACCAAATGTTTCCTCGAAGAAGGATCGACGTTGGTACTAAGAGCATAAGTTTTGTATTGATTTCTAAGCCTTCTCACAACTTTGTCTCCAGCTCCCCTGTAATTTTATTTGTCCAGCTATTAACTTTGATTTAAAAAATGGTGTGGACTAAAAACCCGGATGGACGTAGTAGCCCTCCATTTTTATTTACTCCGCATATTAGATTTGACTGAAGTCAAACTTTGTAATACTCTCAAACCTTTCCGATAATTGAAATTAAAATTCTTTATTTGTACACACTCTCACACGTTTCCGATAATTTGGCGCATGTGTGGTTGTTCACTTAAGGAAGGGTGTGTACCACACGTGAAGGACAGGAAGTGCGACCAGGACGCGTGGGCGTGGATCATTAGTTCATCGGAAGTAGTACTAGTTTTCTTCACTGTACATTAAATAAAGAGTTTCGTTTCGTACTTACACAATTTAAAACGACTGTTATGGAGAGAATAAGAAAACCAGTCCACTATATATTAGTTGTATACACGAGAGTACTATATGGACGCAGCTTCATTGACTTAGTGCACCTGCCTTTGGATTTATGACAGGTGGGCCCAAAATGTGGCTGGCTCACCTATCATACAGCCAAAGGCAGGTGCAGTGAAGGCACCGGAGCACAGTCCATACTACAGTAGTATATATATAAGTGGGAGCCTCAGCGCTTGTTCGCTAGGGTTTGCACTCTCCACACGCTCGCCGCACTACATATATGTTACATGCTAGAGGCTCAGCGTTCATTTGCTAGGGTTTGCTATATTCACAGTCTCTCACCCTCTCTTCACCAGATCTAAACAAGACTGCGTTGGCCTCTTGTCTCTCTCTCCCCCTTCACAGCTGGTGAAGGAGGCGTCCGTATCCCGTCGCACCGGGAAGGGGAGGAGGTGCAGCGTTCACTCTATCGCCTTCGGCGAGGGAGGCAATCCACTGCCGGCTGCGCTGTTCTCTTTCACCCAGCGCCTGTGCGGGAGGGCCACCGACCCCTTCTTCCTCGCTGCCGTATGTAGTGTGGGCAGATCCGGCCTCCCGCCGCACGCCTTGCCACATCCCGACGACCCTAAGGTATAAGTTTCTTTGAAACCGTCGTTGCTCTAGCTGCATGTGGATCTTTTTCGATCTGTAGTCGAATCTAGGTCTTGGTTCAAAGAGGAAAGAAGGGTGCGGTGGGCTGGAGCAAGAATCTAGGACGTGGTTCAATGAGGAAAGGAGGGGCGGAAAGTAGTATAGACTGGCTATCCAGCCGCTTTGTAGGTCGAAAAGGGAAAAAGGGGGTAACCCAGTACACACATCTGTAAGGAACCGATCTCTTTGTTGAAAAGGGAAAGAAATTGGGGGGTCGGGTAGTTTGTGCAGGACTAGATTTGCTACCCTCACATAGGAAGAAGGTTCAAAGAGAACAAATATGGGACCAGCGCATATATGCTGCTTGGCTACATACTCTGCATCACGCATTTATACGTGTGGACGCACATGGTGCTGGCATGTCCCATACAGCTATTTTGCTGTTGTTAATCTAAGAATGCCGCCGGGAAATTAAAGCAATGCCACTGTTAAAAGTAAATTACATTTTTTAACGAATGTTGTTTCAAGAGAATGTCTCTGTTAATATGAAATGCAACCGTTTTAGAAATGCTACTGTCCTACCTTGTTTTCCATCCAAGATAAGTTAGATGCTTCTTTCTGTCACCGTTTGTTTCATCCTCCTTTATCGGCAAGTAATTGTTTCCTTTTTTGCCTCTGTTAAAACAGGGCTATCGATTCAACTTGTTGCTATTGCGACATTTTGCTTCGCTACTCGAAACACTTATGTTTTAAGAGTGTTTTGTGCAGTTCAACTTGAATGTCACACCGGTGACTTTGCTTAATTTTGGTGGAACTGCACAAAAGGAGATCGAGATTCGTATTTTACCTTTGTCGGTCTCATGAAAGGTCAGTACAAGCCTTCATCCACATGATTGTGCAGTGTGCTTTGAGATGTTGTGCTACTTGTATTGGTACTGTTTTAAATAAATGTTGAATTGAAGCTATTGTATTGCTGTCTTTTCCCATTAAGTAGTGAACAAAAATGGGACCAACCCAGACATGATGCTTGTTGCTTTGTTACAACAAACTATGCATCACCCCCTTTATAAGTAGATGGAAGCACATACTGTTGTTGCGCCCACTCTCCCTGGAATTGTTTATGCTTTTCGTTAATCTAATGCCGCTGGTAAAATTAAGCAATGCCACTCTCAGAATTAATTAACTACTGAATCTTAGTTCAAAACTGCAACACTTGTTAGGAATGGTACTATCCTGCTTTGTAGTTCTTTCTACATGTTTAACCAAGGTATTGTTAAGATAATGTCTCTGTTAAAATGAATCAGTTGCATTGTTTTAGGAATGGTACTTTTCTGCTTTGTCGTTCTTTATACATGTTGAAACAAGGCATTGTTAAGATAATGTCTCAGTCAATATGAATGAATCACACTGATGGAGAATTGCTACTCTCCTGCTTTGTTTCCCATTAAGATAAAGTAGATCAGTAGATGCTTTTGTTTTGGGAGTACAAGTCATCAACCGTTATTTCTCAGTAATTATTTCCCTTATACCTATTGTTGCTTACAGGGATATCAAAATTAAAGATCGGTTTTATTCTGACTTCGATTTTAGTTGAACTGCACAAAAGGAGCCAATGTGTCCAAGGCAAACTGCTGCATTACTGGGTCCAGTTGGTCGTTCCACTTTGCAGAAAGAAGCGGTCACTGTTTGCGCTACATTATAGAAGGAATGACCGAGAAGCTTTACAGAGTATTATTAGACACCGGTGACATGACTAGTCTGCAGAGACCATTGGCAATTTAACAACACGTGGAGTGCCCTGGGCAAAAAGTGCCCAAACAAGTACAAGAAGCTACGACATGACTCCACGATCATAGGCATTACATATTTTGAATGGGAAAAGCTTGTCAAAGTTTAATCATTGATGTTAGCAAGAAGACGTTAGTTTAATATATTGGAATTGGAAAACCTTGTCAAAATTTGCTCATTGATGTTAGACAGAAGACATGCATTTGATATTTTTGAGTGGGACGCCCTTGCTGTGAGCAGCGTCGAGTGTTTTTTCCTATTCCTGTGTTCAGTTTAGAAGTAAATAGTTACTCTGCTGAGATATTCTTGTGTTAAGAGTTTGTTCTGAATATTGTCTATGTAATGCCAGGCCTTGTGTTTGATTGCAAAGTTGAGTTTGGAATGTTGTGGCATGCGGCATCACGAGGTGTTCACCGTGCCTCCTGAGAATAATGCTTCGCATTGTTTTGCATGTCGATCTAATGCCAGTGATTTGCTTGTTAAGAAGATCATCCTCTCCTGTTGTTTCCGTGCTTAAGAAGTTCATCGTCTGATGTTTCATTCATAGCCTATACGACAAGTTGGGTAGGTTAGACGTGAAACCATATGATCTTCCGACCAACTCATGATATTAGGCGGTGATTGGATCGTCGTTTTCCAACCAAAACGGCTTGTAAAACTGACGCTTGTAAATTAAAGCAGACGGTCTCGGGCGAAGGCGCTTGGTTGGTCGATTTCGACTAGTAAAATATCGGAAGTACTTCACACACAATAAAAACGCTGAACGACACTCGGACGATTGCTAATCCAGTCATTAGCTGCTGTTTCAGCCTTGCCCATGGATGGCATGATATGCACGTTGTGCATGTATCGTCTGGTAATGTTGTCCATATAGCAGTGCTCGTAAAATATACACTGGTCTCTCAAATTACACGCGTAACCCGCCGGTTTTACTTACAGACCTCGGGCCCTCGGTTTCATTACGCCTGTATTTTACACGTTGTTTCCGATGACGAGTAAATTACACTTGTATGTTAATACAGGTTTGAAATAAACCAGAGCTCCCAAGCGCGGCCTTACCGTTTCATGCCGTCTCAGTTTCTCGAAGGTGCTCATAGGTGTCCGATGATCCTGGCTTCCTGAATGAGCAGCGGGCGCTGTATCAGACCATCCATAGGGCCCACGAGGCCCTCTCCGTTGTCCTTCGAGTTGTTGCGCTCACCGTGGCGCCGAGCATTGTTAACATCGTCAACGAACATGAGGATTCAGGAGATGACTTTATTTTGACTGGATGACACTAGGGACCCACTAGGGCCATAGCCGTACGTACGCAAGTGCCTCCTTATTATGTACAACTATATTTTTTTTGCTTTCTCCTGGTTTCCTGACATCACGGTCCCACACCATTGTCAACCTATGTAGTCAATATAAACGAGAGAATTGCACAAGGTGCGGCCGACGGCTGGGACCAAGCAGCTCGAGCAGTATTTGTGTTTTTGAAGCGTGAGCACTGTAGAGTTTTTTCTTGGCGATGATTTCGTTGTTGTTCAGAGGAGAGCAGGGTAGATATCCAGCCCAGATACTAATTTTTTCAAGATGAAAATGGCTAGCCCCGCTATACGTCTTTTTGAGGAATACCGAGGCAAGGTCAACTTGTTATTCTCCGCCTCGCTGGACTACAAATCTTTCCTAGGAGGGATGCATTAGGCTTAACAGGAAAATGGGCTTTAAAAAATAATAAATGGGATGTAATTATAAAAATTGGGCAGTAACTATAAAAAAATGCACCAAACACGAAATTAGTTCATAAAATATTATTTATGGATTTTGAAAATCTTAAATTTTCATTGTTGCGCGCGCAATGTTTCGTTGGATTTTTACGTAATACAAATTTATATTTAATCTGACTAGAAATTTCAGGATAAAAATATTTCGGATCCCATGAAAATGTGTGAAATTTTATTGAATTCTGTCTTCAACGGTTGGTTGAAATTATTAATCGTTGTCCAGCTAGAAAATGGGCTGTACTTTTAACAAACTGTAAATGGGCTGTTGTAAATTCCATTAGAATTCAAAAATGGGTTGTACATTCTTACAAAACGCAAATGGGCTATAAGTTCTCTGCCACACACTTGTGGGCCTACTAAGTGACGCGTCCCCTAAAAAAAATAAGTTGACATGTATGCAAGGCTTTGTCAACTTATTATAGTCAACACACGGTTCTAGCAGCAGTGGCCGTTGGATGTCTATCCAACGGATGTCGTGCTTCTTCTTCAATCTCGGATATTCTTAGCTTCGGCCGCCCAAAAAATGATTCCTCCCCCTGACATCTGGGGTGCACCGTTTCGGAGGCTGACCTGTGGGCCTACTAAGTTGGAGCGTACCAAGGGCTTTGTCAACTTAGTCAATATAAACGGTTCTAGCTTCAGTGACCGTACGATGTCCATCCAACGGCCGTAGTGCTTCTTCAACCTCTGGTCTTCTTGGTCCAGCCGCCCAAAGCAGCGCCGGTCGTGCCGCCTGCTCCTGGCTCCCGTGGCCGGCTGTGCTGCCGCGGAGGCCTCACCGCCCCATACTACTCCCACCGCTGGTCAGGCCATCCCTCCACTCACCCACACCCCCTGTTATTCTGCGGCGACGGCAGCCTCACACCGCAGCCGAACCAGTGAACCCTCGTACTCCTCTCCGCGTGGGCTTCCACTGCTGCGTCTTCCCCGGCTCCGCGTCGACCCCTTCCTAGGCCTCGCCGTCGTCCACCGCCCTGGTGCTCTCGGCGCGGCGTGGTCAACTTGGTCAACGACCGACTTCCATCGGAAGAGTACTGTACGTGGAGAGGCTGGCAGCTGGGTCCACGGTGGCCGCAAGGAAGTGCCTCCTTATTACGCGCAAAATAATTATTCCTCCACCTGACAGCGAGGACCCACCGGACGGGCCACCAGTATTTTGCGAAAAAATCGTTTCCCCCTGACTACTGGGACCCACCGGACGGGCCACCGTATTTCGCGAAAAAAACGTTCCCCCCGCTGTCAGCTCGGACCCACCGGAAGTGCCTCCTTGTTACGCACAAAAAAATGAATACTCCCCCGGCTAGCTGGGACCCACCTTGGTGGGAGGCTGACTTGTGGGCCTACCAAGTTGACGGGGACGAAGGGCTTTGTCAACATAGTCAATATGAACGATTCTAGCTCCAGTGACCATACGATGTACATCCAACGGCCGTAGTGCTTTTTCAACCTCTGGTCTTCTTGCTCCAGCCGCCCAAAGCACTGCCGGTTGTGCCGCATGCTCCTGCCTCCTGTGGCCGACTGTGCTGCCGCAGAGGCCTCACCGCCCCTACTATTCCCACCGCTGGCCAGGCCCTGCGGCGACGGCAGCCTCACACTGCAGCCGAACCAGTGAACCCTCATACTCCTCTCCGTGCGGGCTTCCACTGCTGCGTCTTCCCCGGCTCCGCGTCGTCCCCTTCCTAGGCCTCGCCGTCGTCCACCGCCGTGGTGCTCTCCGCGCGCGTGGTCAACATGGTCAAGGAACGACTTCCATCAGAAGAGTACTGTACGTGGAGAGGCTGACAGCTGGGTCCACGGCCACAGCCCAGTTTTTTTGTGATTTGCCAAGTAAGTCGCTTTGTCAGGCCTGTTGGGCTGCAAATCTTCCAAGACGAGGAGAGCTTTCATTCGGCTGGCCGAGAAAATGGCCTATCAGTAATGAGAAATGGGCTGTACATTTTTAAAACACATCAAACCGGCAATTAGTTTCAAATATCTTTTTTTTTTCATTTCAAGATTTTAAATTACATTAATTTTTATGTGTGGAGAATTTGTTGGATTTTATATTGATATACATTTATTTTTAAAATCAGTTTGAATGTGAGTCGAATTTCGGGATTAAAAACAGTTCGGACCGCACCGAAATATGCAAAATTTCGTATAAGTTTTTAACCGTGGCCACAATATGGGCTGTAATGCTAACAAAAAGAATATGGGCTCCAAAAAAACCTTAAGAATTAGCAAATGGGCTGTAAATTATTAGAAATAGTGGCAGATGGGTTGTATGCTGTTTTCCACAGATTTGAGGCTTTCCTAAAAAAAGGTTGACACACAAGCACTGACTGCTGGATGTCCATCCAACGGCCGTCGTGCTTCTTCAATCTCTGCTCTTCCTGCTCCAGCCGCTCAAACAAGCGCCGGCGGGACTGCCTGCTCCCTCCTCCCCGCGGCCGGCTATGCTGCCGCGTAGGCCTCACCGCCCCACCATACTCCCATCGCTGGCCTAGCCATTCCTCTACTCACCCACACCTGCTGTTATTCTCCGGTGACGGCAGACGAACCAGTAAACCCTCGTACAGTCGTACTCCCCTCCGCATGGGAAACAACTGCCGAGTCTTCCCTGCCTCCGTGTCGTCCCCTTCCTAGGCCTCGCCGTCGTCCACCGCTGTGGTGCTCTCGGCGCGGCATGGTCAATGTGGTCAACGACCGACTTCCATCGGAACAGTACTGTGTGTGGAGACGCTGACAGCTGGGTCCACGGCCACAGCAAGGAAGTGCCTCCTTATTACACGCAAAATAATTATTCCTCCACCTGACAGCGGGAGCCCACCGGACGGGCCACTATATTTCACGAAAAAAACGTTTCCCCCCTGACTGCTGGGACCCACCAGCTACACCTTCGCACGCAAGGACGTGCATCCAGGCAAAAAAAAAACAAAACGATTCGCCCCCCTGACTGCTGGGACCCACCAGCTACATCTTCGCACACAAGGAAGTGCCTGACAGTCGGGACCCACCTGGTCGAAGCGTACGTAGCGTTGTCATTCTGGTCGCGAACGTGTACGTACATATATACTGGTGGATGTAGAGGCGCGCACGTGTTGTAGTAGAGGCACGCACGTAGCATGTACATGTACGTACAGCGGCCAGGGTGCAAGAAAGAAAATACGGCCACGTATGTGTACATACGGGCAGGGTCTCGAACGCCTACTCGCGCATACGTACGGCGAGGGCTCGTTGACATGGCTGGGTCGGAACGGAGAAACAGCGTCGTCGTCGTGTTCATGGGGAGGCAACAGAATGCGTCGTGTTCATGGGGAGGCAACGGAATGCGTCGTGTTCATCGGGAGGCAACATAACGCGTGGGAGCCAACCGGCTGGGTCGGAACGGAATGCGTGGTCGTCTTCATCGGGAGGGCTTGGACGGAACAGGCGATGGAAATGAGGCCTGGCGTACCGCACAACGGAGGAAACGGACCTCCTACATTCGGAACGGGGTCCTGTTGATCGGGAGGGGTGTTGCATACCGCAAAACGGAGGAAACGGACCTCCTACGGTCGAAACGGGGGTCCTGTTGATCGGGAGGGGTGTGGCGTACCGCAAAACGGAGGAAACGGACCTCCTACGGTCGAAACGGGGGTCCTGTTGATCGGGAGGGGTGTGGCGTACCGCAAAATGGACGAAACGGGCCTCCTACGGTCGAAACGGGGGTCCTGTTCATCGGGAGGGGTGTGGCGTACCGCAAAACGGACAAAACGGACCTCCTACGGTCGAAACGGGGGTCCTGTTCATCAGGAGGGGTGTGGCGTACCGCAAAACGGGACTCCACGGGATACTGTTCATCTCCATCGTCGACCTCCTCCAGCCTCCATGGGCTACCGTCGACCTCCTCCAGCCTCCACGGGCTCCTGTTCATCCAGCCTCCACCGCGCGCTACTCCACCGGCTACTGTTCAACCACCCCTCCACGGGCACCCCTCCACCATCTACTGTTCATCCAGCCCTCCACACCACGGGGTCCTGTTCAACCACCCCTCCACCGTCCACTGTTCATCCAGCCCTCCACACCACGGGGTCCTGTTCAACCACCCCTCCACGGGCACCCCTCCACCGTCTACTGTTCATCCAGCCCTCCACCACAACACGGGGTCCTGTTCATCCAGAGGCAACGCCACCGCTCACTGTTCATCCAACCCCCCTGCAACGCTCACTGTTCATCCCAAAGGCAGCATCGATCGGCTTCAGTTAGCAGCAGTAGCGAAGGAATCGCTCGATCGGGTTCAGTTAACAGCCATCGATCGATCGCTCGGGTTTAGTAACGCGTAGCCTGCAGTGCAATCGCTCGGGTTCAGTTAGAGCCCAACGCCTCGCTCGGGTTCAGTTAGAGCCAACGCCTCGCACACACGCGCGTACGTGTACAAGAGAAACGCGCATCGCTCGGCCCCCGACCTCCCTCCGTAACCGGGAACTCCCCGAAATTTTCCTCGCCCTCGCTTCTACCACGGTTTTTTCTGTCATGGACGGCCCAAAGAATGTCATGCAGCTGCGTCTCCGGCCCGCTCAGGACGAAAAGCCCATTTTCTGTCATGATTTTTTGTCATAGAAGTAGGAGCCACCACATCTATGATGATTCCGGGTTTTGTCACAATTATCGTCATAGAAGTGTCATATGTATGACAGAAAAAAATTATGTTCGGCCCAAAATGTCACGGATGTGTCTTTTTTTGTAGTGAATAGTTTTATTTCCGCGTAATAAGGAGGCAGTTGCATGCGTGCGTCCATGGACCTACTGCGTCCCCACTGTCAGCCTCTCCACGTACAGTTTGTTTCCAATGACTCTCGATGTTGACCACCTTGACCACGCCGTGCCGAGCGCACCAAGGCGTTGGACGACGGTGAGGCCCCGGACGGGAATGAGCCGGAGATGGGAAGACGCGGTAGTAGAGTCATAGACGGAGAGGTGTATGAGGATTAACTGGTTCTGGTGCGGCGTAGTTCTGCAGTTGACGAAGAATAACAGGAGGTGTGGAGGGGTGGAAGGATGGCCTGGCCGGCGGTGGGGTAGCGCTTCACAACGAGGCGTGCTAAGCAGAGCTCCTAGCCGCCGGAGGTGCGAGCCGGTGGTCCCGGCGGTGCTGGAGGAAGAAGAAGAGGGATTGAAGATGGATGCCGGCCATTGGATGTAAATCCAATGGCTATGGATATCAGAATCATTTATTGACTAAGTTGACAACGCCTTGCGTAAGCATCAACCTATTGGCCCACATTTCAGCCTCCAAAAATGTGGCAGGTTTCAACCCATTTTTTAGAATTTGTAGTCCATTTGATGGGCTAGGTGAACAAATAATGTAGCGTCCATGCGGTCAATTTATTTTTCCTAGGAAATTACAGCCCATTTGCACTTTCTCGAAATACATGATTTTGCTGGACTGGTTGAAATATAATGTTGGGTTGGGCGGAGCAATGTTATCAAAAAATAAACTAGGGTCAAGCACTTTATTATGAATAAAATTAGATAATAAGCGTGTTATTATTACATTGGTCCTTAAATCTTACCAAGCTTTTGTACGCAATCACCAGGATTTTCTTTACCTTAGAGTAAAAACCGCCAGGATTTTATTGTTAAACATTTATTTTTATAAGTTAATATGATGTGGGATATTTTTTCTTATATATATAAGTATCTATTAAATAATAATAATAGATAATAAAATATAAAATAATATAAATATAAATATAATATAGTTAGAGGGGAAACATAAGTTGGACTTTGCGTTCTTATTCTTATATAGAAAAATAGAACAAAGCTCAGCGTTTTCTTCAAAAAGTATATTAGTTGGGCTGTAGATGTTTAAGAAAAAATAAAACCTAGGCTGGGTGCCCATAGGCCGGTCGATACATGATGGTCCTCAAAAAAATAAGTTCAAATCACCGTGTCAGCATGTCGTGATTGCACATGTTAAAAAATAAAACCTAGACTAGGCAGTACACAACCCCGCTGATACTTGCTCGCCCTGTGATAAAAAATGATACATGCCAGCTCCCCGATGACCGGCTTTGTTGTAAATTTATCTCATTTATTAACTACATTGACAAACCCGTGGGCCCCAAAGTTAGTATACATTAGGAGGAAGCAATTTTTCAATGAGTCACTTGCTTCCGTACGGCTGTGGACCTGGTGGGTCCGACTGTCCGCCTCTCCATGTATAGTCCTCTCTAGATTCCTCTTGTTTGTTGAGCATGTTGACAACAGCAGATGGTGGCACCGCGACGAGCACACAAAGGCGGAGGATGACATCGAGGCCTCGAACGAGAACGCACCGGAGCCGGGGAAGATGTGCTACAGTAGTGGTAGAACTTGCGCCTAATTTCTAGCGAATGTACTGCAGTAGCCCAGTGGTTAAGTCCCACTCCCCAACCGCTGCTCCGCCCGGGTTTGATTCCACCTAATGCAATGAAAATATCGCCAACCTTTTGGTCTGTGCCATTACTGACATGTGGGTCCCCCTTTGTCATCTATGCACACTACCTCCAACACTTGGCAAAACTTCGTCCCTATTTTCTCTGTTTTTCGCACACTCAACATTGTGTGGGCATTTTGAAAATAGCATATCTTTTTACTGTACATCATATGAAGATGTGCTATGCATGAATGTTGATCACCATGATGTTAAATGGCTGGTAGTTCCATTTTCGACCATGAATAGAACTTTCAACATGCTATTATCCCTGTTTGAAAAGGGTGTGTTAATATAAATGCTCTACCTCTGAAGCTTGCAGTTCCTTATCTAAAACTGAAACTTGTAGTTTCTTCTATGAAAATCACATGGTCCACACTTTTATATGAAACAACATTATTGGAAGTACTAGAAATACATCTTTGGAATTCAGAAAATACTTCCATCATAAATGGCATTGATTTATGCATAATTGGGGGAGGGAGAGTTCATTGAGAGAACAACACTCCCCCTATGTCCATGCCTACATCTAGAACGAGGTACAATGATGAATGCGGTGGGGTGTGCCTAGGTTCAAGCCACATTGCTCAAATCAATGATATTTAGCTCATGCCTTAACTTGCAAAATCTTGCTTCATCTAGAGGCTTGGTGAAGATATCCACTAGTTTCTCTTGAGTGTTGATGTAGATGATCTCAATATCTCCATGCTTGATGTGGTCTCAGATGAAATGATGACGAATCTCAATGTGCTTCGTCTTGCTATGTTGCACTGGATTGTATGAGATCTTGATAGCACTTTCATTGTCACATAGAAGAGGCACTCTATCACAAGTGACACCGTAATCCTTTAAAGTTCGCCTCATCCATAGAAATTGTGCACAACAACTTGCGGCAGCTACATACTCAACCTCGGTGGAGGAGAGAGACACACAATTTTGCTTCTTCGAAGACCAACTCACCAAAGAGCGACCAAGGAATTGGCACCCTCCAGAAGTTGACTTCCTCTCCACACAGTCTCCCGCCCAATCCAACTCCGAATAAGCAATGACATCAAAGCTTGCTCCTTTGGGGTACCATAAGCCAAAGTTTGGGGTACGAGCCAAATATCGAAAGATTCGCTTGACCGCCACATAGTGGATTTCCTGAGGTGCGGCTTGAAATCATGCACAAATTCCCACACTCAACATGATATCCGGTCTAGATGCACAAAGGTAAAGCAAGGTTCCAATCATGGAGCAATATACCTTTTGATCCACGTCTTTACCATTGGGATCACTGTCAAGCTTGCATTTGGTGGGCATGGGAAACTTGACTGGATGGACATCATCTAGCTTGAATCTCTTGAGCATGTCTTGGGTATACTTGGCTTGGTTGATGAAACGTTCCTTCTCTCCTTTACTTGACTTCGAACCCAAGAAAGAACTTCAACTCTCCCATCATAGACATCTCAAACTTCTTGGTCATTAGTGCGGCAAACTCATCATTGAAAGATTTGTTAGGAGAACCAAATATAATATCATCAAAATATAGTTGGCATATGAACAAATCCCCTTTTACCCTCTTAGTAAAAAGAGTGAGATCAATTTTCCCAATTTCAAACCCACGATCTTGCAACAACTCGGTAGGGTGCTCATACCACACACATGGGGCTTGTTTAAGGCCATAGAGCGCCTTCTTGAGTTTGTATACATGATTGGGGAGCTTGGGATCCTCGAATCCTAGAGATTATTTGACATATACCAACTCATTCAAAGGACCATTAATAAATGCACTCTTCACATCCATTTGTTGCAACTTAAAATCATGATGAGATGCATATGCAAGCAACACACAAATAGATTCAAGACGAGCAATGGGGGCAAAGGTTTCACCGTAGTCGATACCCTCGACTTGGGAGTAGCCTTGTGCCACCAATATTGCCTTGTTTCGAACAATCACACCGTTCGCATCTTGCTTGTTCTTGAATATCCATTTGGTCCCAATGACATTGTGTTCCTCCCTTGGCCTTGGCACTAATTCCCAAACTTGGTTGCACTCAAAGTTGTTGAGTTAATCATGCATGGCTTTGAGCCAATCCACATCATCGAGCGCCATGTACCTTTTGGGGTTCAACACACGAAACAAACGCGTGATGCTCACAAAAATTTGACAATTGTCTACGAATAGGTACCCCTTTTCTCAAGCTTCCAATCACATTCTCCATGACATGTTGTTGGTGCTTGAGCTTGGAAGCCACCTTGGCGGCACGATGCTCCAAAAGTTCCTCAATTGGAGTTTGAGGATCATGCACTTGATCATCTTGAGCACCGTCTTGAGCTTGCTCTTGATCTTGCCCTTCATCTTGTTCATTTTGTTTAGGGACTTCACTTTTTTCTTCCGAAGCGAGTGGGTCTAGCGTCGGTGATGGCTCCACTTGAGTAGAGCACATTGTCCTTCTCCTTCGGCCACAAGGGGTTCCTCAATGTGGAGTATTTGACCAATCCCCATTCTTATTATGGCTTTGGGAGGAATTTCATCACCTACAACACAAAGACCACTTTGCTCCACTTGGGAGCCATTATTTTCATCAAACTCCACGTTACACATCTCCTCAATGAGTCCATTGGACTTGTTGAGGACATGGTAAGCATGAGAGTTTGTGGCATAACCAACAAATACGCCCTCTTGAGCTCTAGGTTCAAGTTTAGAGAAATGAGCACCTTTCTTGAGAATGAAACCCTTAAAACCGAACACCCGGAAGTACTTGAGGTTGGGCTTGTTACTGGTAAGTATCTCATATGGAGTCTTGTTCAAACCTTTGTGGAGGTAGAGCTAATTGGATGCATGACATGCGGTGTTGATGGCTTTGGCCCAAAAGTTGTACAGAGATTTGAATT
Source organism: Aegilops tauschii subsp. strangulata (assembly GCF_002575655.3). NCBI lineage: Eukaryota > Viridiplantae > Streptophyta > Magnoliopsida > Poales > Poaceae > Aegilops > Aegilops tauschii. Next base: position 352,469,343 of record NC_053036.3, read on the forward strand.
CCGCCATCATGGTCCTTGCCGCATCCATCAACGTTTGGTTCTTCCTCTCTGCCACACCATTTTGTTGAGGGGTATAAGGTGCGGCATATTGGTGCTTGATCCCCTCATCACTAAGAAACTTGTTGGGGATATGACTATTGGATATGACCCGCCCAGGAGGGGCCGGGTTATCCCAATGGCGGTTCATCTAAACAGAGCCAATAAGTATGTTGATGATGGAGGTTCATGAAGCAGGCTTATTGAAGGGCCCAAACCCGAAGGCGACTTAAGGCCCATAAGTGTAAACCACCATGTATATGTAACTTGTATTGTAAGGCATGTAAGATAAGTCGCCGGGCCGGACAACGTTTGTATGAGCCGGCCGGGACTCTGTAAGCCGCGGGGCGTCAACCCGTGTATATAAGGGGACGACCCGGCAGCGGCTTAGGGTAAGAAACAATGATCGAAAGCCAGGCCAAGCGTATTCACTCCCTGGTAATCGAAACCCTAGCAATACCACCTCAAACTGGATTAGGCTTTTACCTTCACCGCAAGGGGCCGAACCAGTATAAACTCTTCGTGTCCTTTGTCCCGTTTTAACCCCTTTAAGCTAACTATGTCGCAATGGCTCCATGTTTAAGTCCTTTCACTAGGACATCTGCCATGACAATTCCATGATAGTTGGCGCCCACCATGGGGCCAGCGCACGGTGGTTTTGAGTTCTTGAAGGGCAGCATTGAAGGGCTCAAGGGATATGCTGTGGGTCGGATGACCAAGAGTCGTCGCGGCAAGCTCTACATCGACGATGCAGGCTGGGGCCCCGAGGTCGGCTCAATTGAGTACGGGTACCGGGTCCCCTTCGGTGGAATCCACGTCTTCATCGGCAAGATTGGCGAATCGGGCCCTGAGCTGGACATCTGCACCAACATCTTCAAGATGGCTCAGTGTGCACGAGCTGCCCGGGTTCAACCAGTCGTGAAGCGTGCCTTTGTTGGATTTATCCATGTGGCTGAATTGGAAGGCTCTGTGTCTGGCGGTGAGACGGCCATATACTTTGATGGTGAGTCGTCCACGGGCGAGACCAACTCAATGTATCAACTACAAGACGGACGGCTTGGGGGCTGTTCCGATGGTGACAGTATTCCAGACCCCCGTGAGCCGCCGAACAGGGTGGCGATCTTCATGGCTGGCACCCAGCCGGTTCTTGGTTCGACAGCCGCGGCGGCCATGACTTCCAGTGCGGCAGCGGTAACAGCAGCTGGTGCTGGCGGGTCGGCTCGCCCGCCGGCTCAAGTTTTGAAAGACCTGTTGGATGATCTGGCGACTCTGATGGGGGTGGAGGTAACCCCGGATAACCAGGAACAACATAAGGTGGATGTGGATAAGCTGCGTGAAGAGATAACACAAGCCAATGAGGATCTGGCGGCGGAGAACGCTAGGATGAATGCAGAGCGGGCCGTTTTAAACGCTCAAGCACAGCGGATTCAAGCGGACTCATACCGGCTCTCGGTGGATCAGAACGCTGCAAACGAGGTCTTAAGGAGGAAATACCAGAGTCGTCTGCCTTTGGTGTATGAGTCGAGGAACCTCTTCAACACACCTGGGGCAGGGGCCAGTAACCCGCCGGGTATAAACCAGATGACTGAAGCACCAGGGGGTGGAGCACCGGTTCAGCCGCGCGTGACAGGTCCTCCACATATGAATAACACCCCGCCTCAGCATGTGGTAATGCCATCGGGTCATTATTCCAACCCTTTAGACAATAAGGTTGCCGCAGCTACACGATTGGCGGCTCTGCCAGTCGAGGGTGAGACTCTGACGGCGGTTGAAACCCGAAGGGCCAGGGAGCTTCTTCAAACGGCTTTGGTATAGTAGCAGGCTTATTCCTATAGTCGTGATCGGATTCATTCGACCCCTCATCCAAGCCGGAGCTACAGTAGGCACATTGACTCACCAGCAGTCTCGAGCACTGAGCAGCGCCGTAACCAACCTCATGGACATGACCCGGCGCGCAATGGTACCAATACTCAGGACTTGGTGGACCAAGGCAGCGCATGCCGGGAGGCCGAGCTGGCGGCTCATCAGCACGCACCGGTTTACCCGATGGCTTCAGTTGAGGCTGGTGTAACCTCTAGAGCTCTGGGTGTGCCATGTTTAACGGCGGCTCTGCGAAATGAACGTCTGCCCAAGGACTTCAAAGGCCCTCGTAAGGTGCCTAATTACACAGCAGATCAGCCCCCTGAGGCTTGGGTGGAGAGTTATGAGATGGCTATGGAGATGCTGGATGTTAGTGAGGCTGCGTACGCTAAGTATTTCACCATGATGCTGGAGGGGACGGCTCGTACCTGGTTGAAGGGGTTGCCGGCTAACTCTATCGGATCATGGGCAGAGCTAAAGGCCCAGTTTATCCAGAATTTCAATGATACATGCAAGTAGCCTATGTCGATCGTGGACTTAGTTTCTTGTGTTCAAGCTGAGGGCAAGTCAACGACCAGCTGGGTGCGCCGGGTCTCGACTATCATACATTCGTCAGATAACATCAACGTCGGCTCAACGGTTTTAATGTTGGAGAAAAACTGTCGTTTCCTTCCACTCAAGCAGAAGCTTGGGCGGCTTAAGCGTCATTGCAACGACATGGGGGAGCTCATGGCGGCTCTTGTCAAGTATGCCGACTCTGATAGTACCAGGGACCCCGACATCGACGATGAAAGATCGGGAAAGGGAAAAAAGAGTGGCGGTATGAGGGGACAGCAGTACAATCCGGCCAATCAAGGCGGCAACGGTAAGCGCAAAGCTGGTGATTTTGTGGCTAACACCGGGGCATGGAATTATAACCAGCGTCGTAAGGGGAGGCCGGCTCAAGGGACGAAATTTGACCTTGAAACAATACTGAACCAGCCATGTCCGAAACACAGAACAGATCAAAAGCTAGCTACTCATCTGTGGACGGATTGCAGCATAATGAGACACTTTAGGGAGTCCATCCAGCACAACCATGGCCCGAACGGTGGTTCAGGGTCCGGCTCTCATGGTCCGGGTCATGGAGGCAGCGGTTCAAATTCCGGATTTCAAGGCCACGACAACCAGGGTGGCTACAACCAGCAGAATAATCAGGGAAATCAGCAGTAGCACTAGTCTGGTTATCAGAGCAACCCGAAGCAATTGAATAGTGGATAGTACAACGTCTTCACCACTAGCTTGTGCAAGCGGGATCAGAAGCTTCATAAGAGGGCAGTGAATGCTGTTGAGCCGGCGGTGCCACGTTACTTACGGTGGTCAGAGTAGCCTATCGTGTGGAGTCGTGAGGATCATCCTCCCTGGGTTGACAATCCGCGTCACCTGGATCTAGTGGTGGCACCTCAGGTTAGGGGCTAGAAGTTTACTAAGGCACTCATGGATGGAGGCAGCAACATTAATATACTTTATTATGAAACCTTCCGTCACATGGGACTGACAGATAAAAATCTTAAGCTGTCAAACACCGTTTTTCATGGTGTAGTGCCTGGTAAGTTGGCCTATCCAGTGGGTAAGATATCCTTGGAGGTTGCCTTTGGAGATGAGCATGATTCCAGATCTGAGACTCTAACCTTCGAAGTGGTTAAGATCAAGAGCCCTTATCATGCTCTGTTTGGATGGCCGGCTTATGCTAAGTTCATGGCGAGGCCTTGTTATGTTTACTTGCAGCTTAAGATGCCGGGTTACAAGGGCACCATCACAGTGCATGGGAGTCGAAAGGTGGCCTTGGAGTGTGAAGAAGGCGATGCTGCTTATGCTGAATCAGTTTGTGTAACAGAAGAGCTAAAATTTTCAAGGATAATGTTGACCTGGCAGACATGACGTCCTTGAAAAAGCCAGCCACAGAGCATGATCCTTTGTCGAAGTTTAAGTCGGCAGATGACACCAAATTGGTTGATTTCGTTCCTGGCGACTCATCTAAGCAGTTCAACATCAGTGCTAATCTGGATCCGAAATAGGAAAGCGCGCTCATCGGGTTCATCCGTGAGAACCAGGACATCTTTGCATGGAAGCCTTCAGACATGCCGGGTGTACCAAGGGAACTCGCTGAGCACACTCTTAATATTGATCCAAAGTTTAAGCCGGTCAAGCAATTCCTTCGTCGTTTTAACAAGAAGAGGCGGAAGGCCATTGGACAAGAAGTGGCCCGGCTCTTAGCGGCCGGGTTTATCATTGAAGTTTTTCATCCTGAGTGGTTGGCTAACCCGGTGCTGGTGCTTAAGAAAATGGCACGTGGCGAATGTGTGTGGACTACACGGACTTAAACAAGGCTTGTCCGGCTAATCCATTTGCTCTCCCTCGTATTGATCAGATCATTGATGCTACAGTGGGTTGTGAGCGTTCGAGTTTTCTGGATGCTTATGCTGGTTATCATTAGATCAAGAAGGCTGTAAGTGCATCTAGTGCCACCCCTAGTTGGTTTTGGAGTATTGACGACAAACCTGGTTGAGGGACTAATGTGTTTGTGAGAATTGCAGGATAACACAGGTAGTAGTCCCTCATTGATTCGGTTTACCTACCGGAGATGACCCCTAAAAATGTATGAAGACATTGAAGACGATGGTGGTATGTGAAGATATTCACATTGAATACTATGAAAAGAGAAGGCATTGCATGAAGACTATGGAGCGTGAAGACCTAGTTGTTTCGTTGTTTCCTTTTCTTCTTTGTTGAGTCGTAGGAACCACCGTACTGTTAAGTGGGGTCCCACTGAACAAATTCAGAGTGACTGAAGTGATGCTCAACCAAAATCCTATGTCTTCGAGTGAAGACAATGAGAGCAAATCTTATCCAGAGCTGGATGAGTCAGCTTTACTTGTAGCCCAAGTCAAGCTGCCACGTGTGTTTGAAATCTGACCGTTGGAACACGTGTCAGTTCCTTAGTGACCCAGGGTCATTTCGGACAAATCAGGTCGGGTTGCCTAGTGGCTATAAATAGCCCACCCCCTACACCATAAATTGGTGGCTGCTCAGAGTTAGTGCACGGCTTTTGTCGTTTCAGAGCAACCCACCTCCGAAGCTTTTGAGAGAGAGAAATCCTTGCGAGGACAAAGCCCAAACACCCAGAGCCAAAGAGTGTTAGGCATCACTGAAGTCTTTCTGTCCGCGTGACCTGAAGACTTGTTACACTTGAGGACTGTGAATCCTCAAGCCGGTTAGGCGTCGTGTTCTAAGCATCCAAGATTCATTGTGGATCGCCGGTGAACGAAGTCTGTGAAGGTTTGGAAGTCTACCTTGAAGACTTACCAGAGTAATTGGGCGAGGACTGGGTGTCCTTAGCTCAAGGGGAATAAGGTGAAGATGCGGTCTTCTGAGTTAAATCTCAGCCTCCCTGACCAGACGTACAGTTGTCACAGCAACTAGAACTGGTCCAACAAATCCTGTGTCCTCAACAAGTGACTGGTTCTATCCTCTCCCTCTCTTTACTTACAGTTTGTCTTCGTGAAGTCATTGCTTGTTTGCTTTACCTATTTGTCTTCACTGTGTGACATCTATCGTTGTTTGGCTTCATACCATCTTCCATCCTGATCCGTACTACCTAGCTGCTATTAGTCTTCGCACTTTCACTTCATTGAATACCTGACTATGGCTTGCCTAGTGTAGTCTACCTTCCACTGCATATCAATAAGTTCATTTCTATTGTTTGTCTTTGAAACTCTCATGTTTTGAAGACTTTCATAAAAATCGCCTATTCACCCCCCCTCTAGTCGATAACTAGCACTTTCAATTGGTATCAGAGCAAGGTACTCCCTTGTTCTGTGTGATTCAGTTTAACCACCTGGAGTTTTAGCTATATCGACTGCAGGGATAATCAAAGTCTCCGCTGCTTGCCCCGTCTTCGATGGAACTGAATATCCCTACTGGAAGAATAAGATGCGCATGCATCTTGAAGCCATTGATGTCGACCTCTGGTATGTCGTCAAGAATGGCGTTCCCAAGACTGGTGAAGGTGTCACCCCTGCTGATGTCAAGAAGTTCATTCAACTGGATTCTACTGCCAAGAACATCATCTGTGGTTATCTGACCAAAGGACAGTATGGCCGTGTGAGTGCTCTAGAAACGTCGAAGCTAGTCTGGGACTGGCTCTCCAAGGTCAACGAAGGCGTCTCAACCCAGAGAGATCAAAGGATCAGTGTTCTTCGCAACCTCTTCAACCGCTTCAAGAGAAACGACAATGAGAATGTCCAGCTCACATTTGATCGCCTCACGGACATCACAAATGAGCTTCGTGCTCTCGGCGCCAATGAGATTACCAAGCATGAAATCGTCAAGACACTACTGAGATCACTTGACAACTCGTTCGACACCCTTGCCCTCATGATACAAGAACGCCCTGACTTCAAGACACTCGATCCGTTTGATATACTTGAGAGGCTCAACACACATGAGTTCCAGCTATCTGAGAAAAGAGATATTTATGGTCCCAACTACGGCCGAACTCGTGCTTTGAAGGCAAAAGATGTTTCCTCATCTGAAGAAGAATCTGACTGCAGTTCTGATGATCCTGAAGACATTGGAAAGGAACTTGCTATGCTTGTGAAGAAGTTCCAGAAGTTCACTAAGAAGAAGGGCCTCAGAAAGTCTTCACGATCCAGCTCAAGAAATGATGAAGCTTCCACTCATGACTACAAGAAGAGAACATGTCACAAGTGCAAGAAACCTGGACACTACATCTCTGAGTGTCCACAGTGGGACAATGAGAACAACAAGAAGAAGAAGAGCAAGGAAAATGATTCTGATGACAAGAAGAAGAAGAAATCCTCAAAGTCTTCTTCCAAGGCCTCATCCAAGTCTTCATCTCATAAGAAGAGCTCATCTGGCAAGGCTCGTGCTTTTGTCGGCAAGGAGATGGATTCAGAGGAGGAGTCTGCTTCTGAGGAGGCGGAGGTGGAGTCTGAGGAGGAGTCCGACCCTGGCGTTGCAAGTCTGGCTCTAGCTACAGCCTACGTTGCCAAGTCCATCTTCAACACTGAAGACAATGGCTCCGTCACGAACGCTGAAGCTAATGACAAGGACGACTCTGCTCCCACCTACTGCTTCATGGCACGTGGTGCCAAGGTAAAATCACGCGATGCTTACTTTCAAACATCTAGTGAAGATGACTCTGATTGTGAATCCAAACCCAGCTACAAAACACTTGCTAAAATTGCAACTGAACAACAGAAAGCTATGGAACATACTCAAAAACTGTTAGATAAAAGCGATGACCTGTTGGACGCTAAAATGACCCGTTCTCAGTCCTTAATTGAAGACATAAAAAATCTTCATGTTAAGTACCAGGAACTTGAAAGTCGTCATGAAACGCTCTCAACAACTCATGAAAAGCTCTCCTATGGTTATCTTCAAAGGAAGCAAGAGCTTGAGAAATTGGGAGCGACTCATGAAGATCTTCAAAAAGAGAATGAGTCACTTCGCGCTCAATAGATCAGTTCCGCTCAGGAAGGATTTGAACCACCATGTCTAAAATGCCTTGAGCGTGATAATGCTACTTCTGTTGCTAAATGTTCTACTGCTGCTACTGTTGCAATATCTTCAACTGCTGATGTGGTAACTAACCCCTCTGCTAAGGATACCACTACTATTGCTGATGAAAATGCTAGGTTGAAGACATTGCTTGAAACAGGGATGTACAAAAGTCTCAAAGGGCATCAGACACTGTGCGATGTCCTCAAAAAGCAGATTCTGAACCGAAACCCTAGGAAAGAGGGTGTTGGGTTCGAGAGGAAAATGAATGTTGATGGCTCCTACTGGAAGCCTGAGCAGTACCCCAAAACCACATGGGTTGCTGCAAAGGGACCTTCAGTGGATCCATCCACCTTATCTGGCTTCACCTGTGCTAACCCTATTATCATTGATGAATCCTTTGATGCAAACTATAAACTGTTTAAGAATCAGAATGATGAAGTGTTTGCCAGGTATATTGGTACTAACTGCAGGAATGGGCCACCTATGAAGAAGATCTGGGTTCCCAAAAGTTGTCTTGAGAATATTCCTGTGAATGTCATCATGACACCACCTGGGAAGAAGACAAATCCCAGACCAAAGGCTTCATATGGCCCAAAGGCTTCATACAGACAGAGGACTCACCTGAGTCACCCTAATGCCAATGTTTTGCAGGGAAACCATACTCAGACTTATGAATATGAGCGTGTTTCTTCAAACCGCTATGTTCATAAGACTAAGAACTTTTCTGCTTATTCATATGAGTATCATTCATCTCCTGCAAGGCTATTTGCTAGGGCTCCAAAGCCGAAGTTCTCAGATGCTGCACTTAGACTCATTGCTTCTAAGCCACCCCTGAAGATGTGGGTGGTTAAGAAGAATTAACTTTCTTTTGCAGGGAAAGGTCTCCAGCCGGAAATCAAAGGCGTTTGATGCTATTGCTGGGGACCTAAAACATCTTGTAGGGCGTAAGATCAAATGCCCAAATGGTCTCACTATGTATTTTGTTCCTGAATCGTTTGCCAATCATCCTATCAGTCCTAATCTTGATCCGAGCTTTGATAATCCTCTTGCCCGTCAAATGTTTATGCTTCACAATACTCTTGGTGAAGCCTATCCCCCTAACTGTACTGTAGGGTATGACACCTCATGCTTCAGAATGGATTATGGACAGCGGATGCACTAATCATATGACTAGTGATCGAAGTCTTCTCATGGACTCAACCTTACGTCCATCTGACAAGAGTCACATCACATTTGCTGACACTGGTAAAAGCAAGGTATTGGGTCTAGGTAGAGTTGCAATCTCAAAGGATCAGCACATGGATAAAGTGATGCTTGTTGAATCCCTTGGTTTCAACTCAATGTCTGTCTCAATGCTATGTGACTTGAACATGATTGTGATATTTGGAAAATATCGTTGCCTTGTACTTATGGAATCTGACAAGTCTCTAGTCTTTGAAGGGTACCGGAAAGATGATCTATACATGGTAGATTTCTCAGCAGGGCCACAGCTTGCCGTATGCCTTCTTGCAAAAGCTTCAGAGTGCTGGCTCTGGCATCGGAGGCTAGGGCATGCTGGCATGAGGAACTTACACACTCTCGCAAAGAAGAAGCATGTCATAGGCATCGAGGGCGTCAAGTTCAAGAAGGATCACTTGTGCGGTGCCTGCGAAGCTGGAAAGATGACTAGGGCCAAGCATCCCTTGAAGACAATCATGACGACATCTCAACCCTTCGAGCTGCTACACATGGACTTATTTGGCCCCACTCACTACTCTACTCTCACTACAACTGCTTGTCTCTATGGCTTCGTCATTGTTGATGATTATTCAAGATATACATGGGTTCACATAATTCTCTACAAGACTGAAGTGCAGGATGTCTTCAGACGCTTCGCCAACCGTGCCATGAACAACTATGGCGTCAAGATCAAGCATATCAGGAGTGACAACGGCACAGAGTTCAAAAACACCAGCCTCGATCTGTACTTGGATACATTAGGCATCACTCATGAGTTCTCAGCTCCGTACACCCCTCAGCAGAATGGCATCATGGAGCGCAAGAACAGAACACTCATTGAGATGGCTCGGACGATGCTTGATGAATACAAGACACCCAGAAAGTTCTGGCCTGAAGCTATTGCTACTGCATGCCATGTCATCAATTGTGTTTATCTTCACAAGCTTCTGAAGAAAACATCCTATGAACTCCTCACTGGTAAGAAGCCAAATGTCAGTTACTTCAGAGTATTTGGTGCTAGGTGTTGTATCAAGGATCCACATCACACTTCAAAATTTGCACCGAAAGCACATGAAGGTTTTATGCTCGGTTACGGAAAGGATTCGCACTCCTACAAAGTCTTCAACCTCTTTCACTATAAAGTGGTTGAAACTGTGGATGTGCGGTTCGATGAGACTAACGGCTCGCAAAGAGAGCACCTGCCAAATGTGCTAGATGAAGTTCCACCTAGTGAATCCATCAAGCTAATGGGAACTGGAGAAATCATACCAAATGAAGCACAACCTGAAGAGGAACTTATCATTTCTGCACCCAATCAACCTGAAGACAGTGCTCAGCCCGAAGACAATCCTCCTAACGATGACAATGATCAGCAAGAGCAAAATCTTCGTCCGGTTCATCCTTGAGTTGCAAATGAAGTACATATTGAGAAGATAATTGATAGCATCAATGCGCCTGGTCCACTCACTCGTTCAAGAGCAACACAGCTAGCAAATTTCTGTGGGCACTTTGCATTTGTCTCAATATCTGAACCCAAGAAAGTTGCTGAAGCCTTCATGGAACCTGAATGGATTCAAGCTATGCAAGAAGAGCTTCAACAGTTCAAGCGGAACAATGTCTGGGAACTTGTCAAGCGTCCTGACCCTCGCAAGCACAACATAATAGGCACAAAATGGATATATCGCAACAAGCAAGATGAGCATGGTCAAGTTGTCAGAAACAAAGCTCATCTCGTTGCTCAAGGATACACTCAAATTGAAGGGATTGACTTCGATGAAACATTTGCTCCTGTGGCTAGGCTTGAAGCTATTCGCATACTGTTAGCCTATGCTAACCATCACAACATCTTGCTGTATCAAATGGATGTGAAGAGTGCATTTCTCAACGGCAAGATTGAAGAAGTGTATGTCGCACAACCTCCTGGCTTTGAAGATCCAAAACATCCTGATATGGTGTACAAGCTAAACAAGGCACTGTATGGCCTCAAACAAGCCCCTCGCGCTTGGTATGACACGCTCAAAGACTTCCTGAAGAGCAAAGGCTTCAAACCTGGTTCCCTGGATCCCACACTCTTCACGAAGACATATGATGGTGAATTGTTTGTGTGCCAAATATATGTGGATGATGTTATCTTCGGCTGCACCAACCAGAAATACAGTGATGAGTTTGGACACATGATGCAAGAGCAATATCAGATGTCCATGATGGGTGAGCTGAAGTTCTTCCTTGGTCTTCAAATTCATCAGCAAAGAAATGACATCTTCATATCTCAAGAGAAATATCTCAAAGATTGCCTGAAGAAGTTTGGAATGCAAGACTGCAAAGGTTACACGACGCCAATGCCAACCAAGAGTCATCTGGGTCCTGACGCCAATGGTAAAGAGTTCGATCATGTCATGAAGGAAGATATTGATATCATACACGTCAACACTGAAGAGCAACTGGCAGATATCTTCACAAAGCCCTTGGATGAGAAAAGGTTTTGCAAGTTACGGTGTGAGCTAAATATCTTGGAATCCTCAAATGTCCTGTGATCAGGCACACATCCTAACACTTATGCATGATGATGACTTAGATGTGCAACACATGAAGTAAAGTATATCTTCAATCAATGAAGACTTACATTCTAAGTGTGAACACATTAACGGGGAATTTGACTTCGGAGCGCCACGATAATTGTGCGCCGTGTCTGGGTCTAATACTTCATATACGGTGGGTAATGCCACCACCAAATTCTTCTATTTGAAGTGTTTTTCTCATGACGTTACATTTGCTATGTCTTCGCATTTGGTTTGTCTTCAATTTCAACTTGTCTTCATGATTATCATCACTATGTTGATTTGGTTGCATTCTGATATATACATATATTAGTGTTCTGTCCTCTACAACATTCACTTATAGCTATGTCTTCTCGTTTGAATCTTTTGAACTAAGTGAATGTGATCGGACCCTAACCTCTCTATGCTTCCTACCTCAAACTCTATCTATCCAAATCATATGCATTCTGTTGAAACTGTCGAATGTCTTCTCTGCGTCCTTGTCAGCAGAAGATACAGAGACAAACATTAAATCTATTTTAAATGTTCAATTCTTATTGCCTGAAACCCGGAGAAGCCAGAACGACCATCCGACAGTCCAGGCGGGCATGGGAACGTGGGACAATTCCCAATGTGTTGCATGTTCGCCACGTGTCCCTCAGATGTGAACCGCCAGGGGCACCTGCGTAATCGCTGTGCTGTCCCTTTCCCTATAAATACCCGTCCAATCGCGGTCAAAATCCTTCTTCCACCTCTCCACCTCGACAAACCCTAGCGCCACCGCTAGCTCTCGACGACGCCGGCGACGAAGCGCTTAGCTGCCGCGACCTCTCCGACGCCGTCTTCACGCCGGCCGCGGACATCGTCTTCTCCGCTGCGGCCGTAGGTGTCCTCCGTCGCCAAGTTAGGGCACGGAAGATCGAACTGCTCGGCCTCATCTTCTACTCTGTCTAGCAGTTCATCGTGTGGTAAATTAAAACCCTCTTTTTACCGTCTTTTTGATCCTATTGATTCATCCTTTCTACCAAAAGTGGTTTCTGCCTCCACAAATTTGGATCTATCATGTCTGCATCTCATATAATGCCTAGTATATTCACTTATGCTTCACACATAGTTAGATTCCTCACTTGTACTTATTCTTGGATTCGTACAAATCTGGAACTAACTCTCAACATATAAGTGAATGTCTTCGCTCTATGAGGTCAATGTCTTCTAAACTGATTTATCTTCAAAATCTTCTGAGAATGAATATGACCTCTTCCCCTTCCCTCGCATCTCTAATGCTGTCACAGGTACATGTCCGTGGGAGAATCCCTTGGTTCTCATAGTCTGCATTCATTTGCAGAATTCTTACAGCATCACATCAACTCTCCCGAAGCCAGTTCCTGTCTGACCAGCAGACGAAAGCCTACCTTGAAGACTTACCAGAGTAATTGGGCGAGGACTGGGTGTCCTTAGCTCAAGGGGAATAAGGTGAAGACGCGGTCTTCTGAGTTAAATCTCAGCCTCCCTAACCAGACGTACAATTGTCACATCAACTGGAACTGGTCCAACAAATCCTGTGTCCTCAACAAGTGATTGGTTCTATCCTCTCCCTCTCTTTACTTACAGTTTGTCTTGATGAAGTCATTGCTTGTTTGCTTTACCTATTTGTCTTCACTGTGTGACTTCTATCGTTGTTTGGCTTCATACCATTTTCCATCCTGATCCGTACTACCTAGCTGCTATTAGTCTTCGCACTTTCACTTCATTGAATACCTGACTATGGCTTGCCTAGTGTAGTCTACCTTCCGCTGCATATCAATAGGTTCATTTCTATTGTTTGTCTTCGAAACTCTCATGTTTTGAAGACTTTCATAAAAATCGCCTATTCACCCCCCTCTAGTCGATAACTAGCACTTTCAATGGCGGTTAAGGACCAGGAGAAGACAACTTTCATTACTCCATTTGGAGCCTTCTGCTATGTGTCTATGCCTTTTGGGCTCAAGAGTGCCCAGGCGACTTACCAGCGGTGTGTGTAGAATTGCCTTCACAATCAGATTGGGCGTAATGTTCATGCTTACGTAGATGACATTGTGGTGAAGTCCAGAAAGAAAGAGACCCTGATTGATGATTTGAAGGAGACGTTTGACAACCTCCGGGTTTACAAGATGATGCTTAACCTGGCCAAGTGTGTTTTTGGTGTACCGGCGGGCAAACTTTTGGGTTTTTTGGTTTCAAACCGAGGTATCAAAGCTAACCCGGAGAAGATCAAGGCTATTACTTCCCTAGCTAAGCTAAAGTGTGTTAATGACATCCAACGCTTGGCGGGTCGGACAGCAGCTTTAAGCCGGTTCATAAGCCGCCTAGGAGAAAAAGCCATCCCTCTGTATCAGATGATGAAGAAGACAGATAATTTCGTCTAGAGTGATGTTGCTAATGAGGCATTTGAGGCACTTAAAAAGCAGCTGGCTGGGCCGCCGGTTCTTGCTGCTCCCATTGATAAGGAGCCTCTGTTGTTATATGTGGCTGCCAATAGCCGGGCTGTCAGTGTGGCTATTGTGGTGGAAAGGAAAGAGGCAGGCAGGGAGTATCCGGTTCAACGGCCGGTTTATTATATCAGCGAGGTGCTTATTGAGTCCAAACAGAGGTATCCGCATTGGCAGAAGCTTGTGTATGGGGTCTTCATGGCAAGTCGGAAGCTCAAGCAATATTTCCTGGGTCATCCTATTACTATGGCAGTTCTGCTCCTTTGGGGGATATCATCTAGAATAGAGAAGCCACAGGCCGGGTCGCCAAGTGGGCCACTGAGCTTGGACCTCATGGTTTGAAGTATGTGCCTCGTACGACCATCAAGTCTCAAGCATTAGTAGATTTTATCAATGATTGGACAGAGTTGCAGATGCATGAAGAAAAGCCGGATAACATGTATTGGACTATTCACTTTGATGGATCCAGGCAGTTGGAAGGCTCGGGGGTTGGAGTTGTATTGACTTCCCCGCGAGGTGATAAATTCTCTTATGTTCTCCGGTTAATGTTCCCCTGTACTAACAATGCAGCTAAGTATGAAGCCTTGCTCCACGGTCTTCAGATGGCTAAAGAGATGAATCTAAGCAGGGTGAGATGCTTTGGCGACTCAGATTTGGTAGCTCAGCAAGTTTCTGGCACTTGGGATTCTAAGGATCCACTCATGGCGGCTTATCGTCGAGAGGTTGACACTATTGCGGGTCACTTCAATGGTTACCGAGTTGAGCATATTGATCGCAGGAAGAATGAGGCAGTTGACAACTTAAGCCGGTTAGGGTCTCAGCGTAAGCCGGTGCCACCTAACACATTCCTGGATGTTCTGCTCAACCCTTCGGTCAAATTACCTACGGAGGAGGATCTTGCTGTTCCTGACCCGGAAGCACAATTGGTGGCGGCTCTTTATTTTATTCCTGATTGGGTAGTGCCGTATTTGGCTTACATGACCCGGGGCGAATTACCTGAGGATGAGATTTTGGCCAGGCAGATAACCCGACGGTCTAAGTCAATGACAATTGTTAACGGGGAGTTGCACCATCGCAGTGTCACAGGGGCGTTTCAACATTGCGTCTCTCCTGAAGAAGGCTGTGAGATTCTGCAAGAGATTCATGAAGGAGATTGTGGTCATCATGCTGGCACTAAATCTCTTGTAGCTAAAGCCTTTCGTCATGGGTTTTATTGGTTGATGGCTCATGCTGGTTCGGAGGATTTGGTGAGCAAGTGTGTCGGTTGTCAGAAGTTTTCACGCCGCGCTCATGTGCCGGCTCAAGAGTGGAGGATGATTCCAATCACTTGGCCTTTTGCGACCTGGGGGCTTGACATGGTGGGGCCTTTCAAGAGGTCCAAGGATAAGAAGACCCACCTCTTGGTGGCAGTTGACAAGTTTACTAAGTGGGCTGAAGCAGAGCCGGTTAGCAAGTGTAATGCAGCAACGGCGGTTCAATTCATCAAGAAGGTGATCTTCCGTTTTGGCTTTCCCCACAGCATTATAACGGATAATAGCACTAATTTGTCCAAAGGTGCTATGAAAGAATTTTGTCAACGGGAGCATATTCGACTTGATGTTTCTTCTGTGGCTCACCCTTAGTCCAATGGTCAAGCAGAACAAGCTAATCAAGATATTCTGCGAGGCATCAAGCCCCGGCTTATGGTTCCTTTGAAAAGAACGCCAGGTTGTTGGGTGGAGGAGTTACCCTAAGTGTTATGGAGTATCAATACAACCCCCAACAGATCTACGGGTTACACACCTTTCTTCATGGTTTATGGAGCAGAGGCGGTTATCCCTAGTGACATCCGTCACGATTCACCACGGGTGGCGGCTTACGTTGAAGCTGACTGTGGAAAGGCACATCAAGACGCACTTGACCTGTTAGATGAGGAGCGTGACCTCGTGGCGGCTCGTTCGGCGATTTACCAGCAAGATCTACGTCGTTATCATAGCCGCCGAGTCAAAACCAGAACCTTTCAAGAAGGCGACTTAGTGCTCCGGCTCATCCAGGATCAAACGGATATACATAAACTATCACCGCCTTGGGAAGGACCTTTTGTGGTCAGCAAGAATCTGCATAATGGGTCATATTATCTTTTCGATGTTCGAGACCACAAGGACTCACGCAAGTCGGAGGAGGAGACCCGTCGGCCATGGAATATTGCTCATCTTCGGCCCTACTATACTTGAGCCACCGGCTCTCATGATGTACATAGTCTGATGATGTATATATTATAAATAGTATAATAAAGCCGGCATCCCTGATAATTCAGGGCCTCTGTCGTTTCACCTCTTCGAAGCTGAGTCTTTATCATCGTCTTACATGTTCATTTAAAAAGGCTTGACGCCCAAACTACAGGGACCAAAGAGAGTTGGATGCACCGCATGACTCGAACATAGGTCCCCGACGAGCACGATTTGTAAGCATGTCACTTGGGGGCTTCCTGTTCAAACATAGGTGTATTCAGCAAAGAGAACATAGCGTTACTACCCTCTTGACCAGGTTATCTTCTTCAAACATAGGCGTATTCGACCAAAGAGAACATAACCTTTCCGGGTCATCCTACCTGTATACCAGCTGCTTCAACTCCATCAGGTCATCCTGATTGACCCACCGAACTCTTAAACAATCAGTCTTTTACAGTGTATTCACCAAAGATCCTGAGCTTGTTAAGGTTCAAACGACGCTTTGTCATGCGAGAGCACGGCTTACAGATAGTCAGGATAGATCCAGGCTTCATAAGCCGCCTTCCTTGAAACTTGGATAAATCGGCCCGTGGTGCATGCTGCTACTCTGACCCCGCGTACTCCTGATAAGTCTATCTTTAAACAAGACCTGACTTTATCTGGGTTCAAATGTCGATTGGGTACTGTGAGTGCCGGTTCACGGAAAGCACGTACCTTCTAGTGGCTCAGGCTAGTTTCATCGAAGAAGACACTTTGGCTTGGCGACCTACAAAAGCCTCGAATTTTTTGATTTCTTATTTTTTTCATCTCTTTTTTTGCCATTTGGTTTATAAATCGGGCCAAGTTTCCCTATTTATGGCTCATGTTTGAAGCATCTTTGGGTTTTTGCAACCCGCCAGGATGGCAGACTCTAAGTCGCCAAAGTATAATAATCTTATGTTTAGAGTTATAGCTCTAAATACTCTAATCGCACGAAGCCGTTAAGCCGACAGTTTAAGCGTACACCACAGGTACGACATTTATTTAACAATTGTGTAAACATCATGGTCAGACCGGCCCTGGTTATGGACTAGTCGTCCCCAGTGGCTTCAATTGGGTATCATGACCTGCCCGGCGGTAAGCCGCCAGGGCACGTGTAATTTCTTTGTGTGCAGGGTAATAGTCATTCAGATCTGCATAAATCAAACGCTGTCATAAGCATAAAGTGATGGTTTCTCAAACTGGTGGATCAACAGTATTGCGCAAAACATGAGCGTGCATGATGGCACGGCAGTTTAAAGTTTCACTACCCTATTACATGACTCCGTGAGTCCAACAGATCAAGTGTTTTCATACAGATCAAATATAAACCGCCTGGAGATTCAATCTTCTTGGCCTTGCTGATTTGAGGCCTCTGGGTCATCCCTTTTCGGTTCTTCGTCCTCCTCCGTTGTCTGAAAATTTGGTGAGGACCAATCGATGCCAGACAAAGCTTGAAATTCAGCCTCATCATCTATAAGATCAGACGACTCAACTTCAGGGGTGAAAGTGTGCTTACGGATTGGGGGAATTAGGTCCATCACTTTATAAGCCGGCGTCGGCATCTTCTGATTCTCCATGTTGTAAGCCAGATGATACTTTGACAGGTCTGTTTCATTGGCAATCAGACTAGCCAGAGGATGATTTCTTTGACACATGCAACGAAGTCCTTTTGATCAAATGCAGTGCCGTCTTCCTTCAAGCTTGGGTATCCAATAGCTACCTCAGACGGGTCTAGCTCTAGTAACCATGCCTTGGCCCGGCTCAAAGCCGTCACGACACCGGCTCTTGCAGACGACCGCTTCATCTCATCAAACCTAGCGGGCAGCACAAAAAGTTTCTTCAAGACATCTATCAAAATAGTAGGTGCTTGGTTGGCTGGAGAAATTGTGGCAAGTGCACGCTGGGCTCGAGTGTATAGCTGTTCAACGAGTGTGTACACAGTTTTCAGCTTCACAAGCATATCCTAGTGTCAACGCAATTTTCTCTTCAGCCCAAGTGTTTTTCTCCGCCTCAAAACTGGTCTTCAGTTTTACCGCTTCCGCTATGCTGAACTAGAATTTTGACTCAGCTTTCCGAGTCTCAGATTCCTGGTTCACCGGCCGGGTCTTTGCATCAGTTAACTGCGACTCAAGTTCAGTAGTAGCAGCCTGTATGAAGCACATAAATTGTCAACATATTCATATCAGGGTTACAAAAGTATAAGTCCCAAGTCTTTTGCAAGCAACAACACTTGGCACTTGGGGGCTAATGCCTGCCGAAAAATTTATTCATACAAAACGGCTCATGTGAATCAGTCCCAAGCACTTTGCAAGCAAGACTAGGCATTTGGGGGCTAATGCATATCGCTTGTGTCTTCCTACTACTTTATGATGACACGATTGTGCTGTAAACGATCACAGCCGGCTCATGGGGGCTACACAGATAAGCTTTCATTTTTAAACAATGGTAAATAGGACCGGCTCATTCATGCGGATTAAACCAGCCCTTGGGGACTACGGATGCAATGCTAAATTGTTTAAATATCCGGTTTAATTCTAGCTATGACAACCGGCCTTGGAAGGATTCTACTACAGATGCTTATGGATTATTCTAAGTCTACAGTGTATTCAATCTTATCATACCCAATAGACTTGGGGGCTGGCAGGATGGATATAACTTATTTAACAGAGATTCATACCTCATACTTTTGGTGCATCTGTTTCACCATATCAATCACAAGGTCGCGGCTGGAATGAACTTGGTTAAGATAACCAGAGTATACTTCACTGATGTCCAGTTGAGAGTAATCGGCAATATCAAATTTTGTTTTCCTCCTCTCAATGAACTCATCTTTGGCGGAGTGCTTGGCCAAGACTGTAGGTCGTCCCGGTTCTCTGAAGCTGGTGCCAGTAATCATAACGTCGTCACCATGTTCTTCTGGAGGTTTAGTTGGGTTTGAGGATTCAGTGTTTAAAGGATTGACATTTGTATGTTCAGGGTTCTCTGGAGGGGCCTCATGAGCAGGCTCTTCTGGCTGTTTTTCAGAAGCGTCGGGTGCAGAGACTTGCTGCTCTAATTCAACAACTTTAGGTGCCTCACTTGGCTTGGTCACCTTTTCCTTCTTATTAGGCTTTGCTTGTCCACTGCACGGATTGTGACAAATCAGTACAAGTATAAGAACATAAAGAGGTACATAAATAATAGTAATTGTCCTTACCCAGGGGCAGTCTTGAAAGCCGGCAGCTGGGTCTGTGATGAGTCGCCAGAAGAAGAGCGAGAAACCTCCTGGTAGTTTGAATCAGAAGAATTGAGTGGCTGGCGAAGGAGACCCGCCAGCGGATAAAAGGAATTTAAGTTTGGAAGGACCTCGTTTTGGCGTTTCCTCGGAACTATAGTATTTGGTAAGCCGGAGGATAATTCTTCACCTCCGCTAGTCCGAGTCTATCACCGGCTCTCGTGCTGCTGTTGCTTCAAAAGAAAGTGAGGATCCAAATGAGCTAAGGGGCGTGAAAAGCTTACTTTCCGGGTTACTCGTCAAATTTTCTGTCTTGGCAAAGGTGCTGAGCCGGATGGAATAATAGTTACCTCTTCTTCAATTGCTTGGCTGGCCCCCGTGTCATCCTGAGAGTAATCAATGTCAATAAGATGATTGAAAAAAGAGCCAAGGGAGTCAAGGGCTACCTCCAACTCAGAGGTGTCATCTAGATCAAGCAGTTCAGAAGCACTTGGTTTCTTCTTGGTGGTTTTCTTGGTGGTTTTCTTGGCGGCTTTCTTGGCAGCCCTGGCCTTTTTCGCAGCTTCATGATCATATTTTGCCTTCCAAAAATCAGATTCAGCCTGTGAAAATCAGCAATAGTTGAGTTAATAGAATATTCGAATGATGAGTTAAACGGTAAAGAAAGTTAGAGACTCACATCCGGTGGCGGGTTAAGCTTGCAGAAAGGGTTCAGACCCACTTTGCCGCAGTCTTCTGAATCTTCATCCAGAAGGGTTTGGGTCATTTCAGTGATTGCCTCCTCAGTCAAACGCACAGAGCTGTGGCGCAGTGGATCTTTTATGCCACCAGTGTAAGTGCACATTAAGCCGGGTCGGCAGCTCAGGGGTATGATCCGCTAGGCAACCTAGCACCGAACCAAGTCAATGCTAGTTAACCCATTCCCCAGAAGGGCCTTGACCTTCGCAATAGTGGGGGCAAGCTTCTTACCTTTAGCAGCGGTGAGTTTTTCAGGAAGAGGATGCTTTGGGTCAAGACGTTCAGCACGATAACCCGGCAATGGATTCTCGTCAGCCGGAGAGGTGTCTTTGCAATAAAACCACGTCTGGTTCCAATCCTTGGGGTGACTTGGCAAGCAAGCATAAGGGAAGATGGCATCTCTTCTTCGTTGAATTGAGGTTCCACCAAGTTCCAAGTTGGGTCCGTTCGTGACCTCGTTCTGGCGGTTTAAATAAAAATATTCCCTGAAGAGTTCGACGCTGGGCTCCTCTTGAAGGTATACTTCATAGAAGACCTAAAAGTTCAGATATTTGACACGGAATTGGGTCCGATGTCTTGAGGGTGGAGTTGGAAGAAGTGCAGAACATCTCGGAAAAATTTAGAGCCGGGTGGTGAGAAGCCCCGGTTCATGTGATCTGTAAACACAATGACTTCGCCATCCTTTGGCTGAGGTCTTTCTTCGCCTAGAACAGGGGTGCGATAATGCATAACATTTTTTGCTGGCAAGTACCCAATTTTGACAAAATCCTTGAGTGTGCTCTCAGTGACAATGGAGGGAACCCAATTGCATGTATAGACTGTCTTTGGCGGCATTGTGAAAAGAGAAAACCTAAAGGAAAGAAAAATTTTGCCGGTTCAAATTGATTTGTGAAACCGCAAGTTGACGGCTATGGTATATATTCAGAATGACGGCTTAAATGAGGACTAATGATATATGAGTAATTATAAGCCGGGGATGTTGTAAGCCGCCATGACGAATACTGGTACTCAAGATCTGACAAGAGCAAATCTTACTTAGTATTGGGACAAACATGTTTCATAGATTGAAGCTATGAGATTGGATCTGCAGCCGTTCAGAAAAATGAAATAAAATCTAAACCTAAAGTGGCAGCAGCAGAGAAGTGGGGATGCCTAGATGAGATCTGTTGCTATAAGGATATATTCCGATATTGCAAAACAAGTGCTAAAACTGCTACCACGCAAGCTTTGTATAGTCTTCAGATTAAAGTTATGTGATATAAGAAGGAGAAGGAAGAACGGTGACGAACACCGATGAACAGAGAAACCCTAAGACAGATCTGTTAAAGAGGAAAGGTGAGGGTTTACCGACGCTGATGAACAGCGGAGGAGTGCCGCGACGTTCTGGTCCGTTCAGGGTGATGCAGCGGCCGGAGTCAAAGCAGGGGACGAAGGTCGACGGCGGCGGACCTCGGGTGCGCTGGGGCGTTGCGAGGAGGAAGAAGAAGGCGAGAAGGCAAAGGGGGAGAGTGAAAAGAGGCCTCGTGGCCCTATTTATAAGGCTGGAAGGATAAGTGGCATGCGCGGGAATCGAGGAGACAAGAAAATGGATATGTGACGGCATGGACGCCTCAATTTTCGGAGGAGATGACATTATGGCGGGTTACAGATAACACAGGAAGATGAAGACGGATTTTTTCTAAGCGTTGAAGATTGACATGAACAAAGTTCAAATCAACCTGGGGCCTAATGTTGGGGATATGACTATTGGATATGACCCGCCCAGGAGGGGCCGGGTTATCCCAATGGCGGTTCATCTAAACAGAGCCCATAAGTATGTTGAAGATGGCGGTTCATGAAGCAGGCTTATTGAAGGGCCCAAACCCGAAGGCGGCTTAAGGCCCATAAGTGTAAACCGCCATGTATATGTAACTTGTATTGTAAGGCATGTAAGATAAGTCGCCGGGCCAGACAACATTTGTATGAGCCGGCCGGGACTCTGTAAGCCGTGGGGCGTCAACCCGTGTATATAAGGGGACGACCCGGCAGCGGCTTAGGGCAAGAAACAACGATCGAAAGCCAGGCCAAGCGTATGCGCTCCCTCGTAATCGAAACCCTAGCAGTACCACCTCAAACTAGATTAGGCTTTTACCTTCACTGCAAGGGGCCGAACCAGTATAAACTCCTCGTGTCCTTTGTCCCGTTTTAACCCCTTTAAGCTAACTACGTCGCAATGGCTCCACGTTTAAGTCCTTTCACTAGGACATCCATCAACGTTTGGTTCTTCCTTTCTGCCACACCATTTGTTGAGGGGTATAAGGTGCGGCATATTGGTGCTTGATCCCCTCATCAGTAAGAAAATCATCCAAGGTGTATTTCTTGAACTCAGTGTCGTTGTCACTTCTAATCGTCAATATCTTTGCTTCATGTTGACGTTGAGCTTCATTAGCAAAGTCGATGACGGTTTGTTGAGTCTCACTCTTCCTCTTGAAAAAGTATACCCATGTGTATCTTGAGTAATCATCCACAATCACCAAGCAATAATTTCTCCCCCCAAGACTATAAAAGGATGGAGGACCAAAGAGATCCATATGAAGGAGCTCCAAGGGCCTCTTCGAGTAGATGATAGTCGTGGGTTGGTGAGCCGTTTCATGAAGCTTTCCTTCGATACAAGCACTGCAAGCACAGTCTTTGGCAATACTCAAATTTGTTAGTCCACGAACATGGTCCCCCTTGAGGAGAATTTGCAAAGATCTCATATTGACATGGGCTAGTCGGTGATGCCAAAGCCATCCCACATAAACTTTAGCCATTAGGCAAGTCACGGTCTTAGTGGGTCACTCCGAAAAGTTCACCACATAGAGACCGTTCTCGACATGCCCAACAAAGGCTACTTTAAGAGTCTTGCTCCACAAAAGGGCCACGGTATCAAGATCAAAGAATGTTGCAAAGCCCATAAGTGCAGGTTGACAAACGGAAAGCAAATTGTATGCAAGGGACTCAACAAGCATGACCTTCTCAATAGATAAATCTTGAGAGATGACCACCTTGCCAAGTCCCAATACCTTATATGTTGAAGCATCACCGAATTGGACATGGGTGGGCATAGATGGAATTGGATGCACATCCACCACTAAGTCCTTGATCCAGGTCATATGATTTGTTGCTCCACTATCGAGCAACCATGACACCCCACCGGAAGCAAAATCCTACAAGAGATCAATGCTTGGATTTCGGTACCCATTTTTGAATGGGTCCTTTGAGGTTAGAAACAAGGGTCTTATGAACCCAAATAGACCATTCAATGTACTCATAAGAAGAACCAACAAATTTGGCATAAACATGCCCATCACTAGCTCGGCATAGAACATATGAAGGATTAAAGTCGCTAGATTGGTTAGATGGGGTGGCCTTTCCCTTCTTGGGAAAGGTTGCTTCTTCTTCTTCTTCTTCTCGCCATGAATACAAGTCACAAGGCCTTTCTCTAGTTGATCTTTCAACTTGGCATTCTCCTCCATAAGGTGCACATGTTCACAACAAGGGTTAGTAGCATTTGCATTATCAATTAGAACAAAAGGAGGACATGTAGTTATCTCCTTGGTTAGCTTCACTTGGAGTTGATCATGAGACTCCTTGAGGGAAGTGTGAACACCCTTCAAGACCTTGTGAGCCTTGTCGAGTATATCAAACTCCTCTTTGAGTTTCTCATGATCAATCCCAAGTGCAAATTTCTAAGATTTAAGCACACAAGAAAGAAGATTAGCATGATCAAGATCTTTTTGCAATTTAGCAAGAAAAACGTTGTGTGACTCCTCAAGAGTCAAACGAAGTCCTCGCTCTTCCTCAAGAGCAATGGAAAGATCCATAATCTCATCGGCATGACCACGCCCCTCCAACTTGGAGATGGTGTCTGTTACGTCTCCAACTTTTCTATATTTTTTGCTTGTTCCATGCTGTTATATTATCATTCTTGGATGTTTTACAATCATTTTATAGCAACTTTATATCATTTTTTGGGACTAACCTATTGACATAGTGCCCAGTGCCAGTTGTTGTTTTTTTGCTTGTTTTTTTACTTCACAGAAAATCAATACCAAACGGAGTCCAAACGCAGCGAAACTTTTTGGAGATTTTTTCTGGACGAGAAGACACCTGTTGGGCCAAAGAAGTACCAAAAGGGGGCTCCGAGGGGAGCACAACCCACCTGGGCGCGCCTAGGGGCCCAGGCGCACCCTGGTGGGTTGTGCCCACCTCGGCCGCCTCCCGCACCGCCTCTTTTCTCTACAAATACCCCGAAAATCCAAAAAACCTAGGGGAGTCGATGAAATACAATTCCAGCCACCGCAAATTCCAGAACCACCAGATCCAATCTAGACACCATCACGGAGGGGTTCATCATCCTCATTGGTGCCTCTACGATGATGCGTGAGTAGTTCATTGTAGACCTATGGGTCTGTAGTTAGTAGCTAGATGGCTTCCTCTCTCTCTCTCTCTCTTGATTCTCAATACAATGGTCTCTTGGAGATCTATTTGATGTGACTCTTTTTGCGGTATGTTTGTTGGGATCTGATGAACTTTGAGTTTATGATTAGATCTATTAATCCATGAAAGCTATTTGAGTTTCTTTGATCTCTTATATGCATGATTACTTATAGACTCATATTTCCTCTTTGAATCTTTGGTTTAGTTAGGCCGACTAGATCGATTTCTCTTGCCATGAGAAGAGGTGCTTTGTGATGGGTTCAGTCGTGCGGTGTTCTTTCCCAGTGACAGAAGGGGCAGCAAGACATGTATTGATCGTTGCTATTAAGGATACCAAGATGGGGTCTATTCCTACATGAATAAATCTTGTCTACATCATGTCATCATTCTTATTGCATTACTCTATTTTTCCATGAACTTAATACACTAGATGCATGCTGGATAGTGGTCGATGTCTGGAGTAAAAGTAGTAGATGCAGGCAAGAGTCGGTCTACTAATCTTGGACGTGATGCCTATATAATGATCATTGCCTGGATATCGTCATAATTATTTGAAGTTCTATCAATTGCCCAACAGTAATTTGTTTACCTGTTGTATGCTATTTTTCTCGAGAGAAGCCACTAGTGAAATCTACGGCCGCCGGGTCTATTCTTTAGGATATTTGCTTTAAGATCTATTTTTATTTGCTTTTGTTGTTCAGATATATTATTCTAGAAACACAAAAATACCTTGCTGCACTTTTTCTTTCTTTATTTTATATTGTTTTATTGCGAGATCTGTTTATCCAAAATTATACAAACCAATCTATCTTTTACCCGAGAGGGATTGACAACCCCTCTTACGCTTCGGGTTGTGAGTATTTGTTCTTTGTGTGCAGGTACCATTTACATAGTGTTGCTTGGTTCTCCTACTGGTTCGATAACCTTGGTTTCATAACTGAGGGAAATAGAAATACCTACCGAAGCTATACTGCATCATCCCTTCCTCTTCGGGGAAATACTGACGTGGATACGTGTCGGTGTACAAAAGTAGGGGCCTTTCTGTACCCCTTTACTTGTGCACGGGCAGTCATAGCCGCACCTGCGCTCATGCTTGGCGGGGCAGAGGAAGGAAAGGTACGAGACTGCCAAAGCAGCACTCAAGCCAGGGGCATGAAGAGCAAGGGGGCAAGATGGATTTCCCCCGGCAACACCTTTGCCGGGGCAGCCTACATATCCCCGGCAAGCGCCTTGCCGGGGCAACTTGCCCAACACCAGCAAGGCCGCCACCCTTGAGCCTAAGAGTTCTCACACCATCGACAACATCAGGACCAAGACTCGGGGGCGCCTGCGTGGTGGCATGCAGATCTTTGTGAAGACCAAAGGCCTGCAAGTCTAGAGAAGGACTAGAAGACGAAGCCCCCCGGCAAGATCCTTGCCGGGGACGACTGAAGACCCACGGCAAGATCCTTGCCAGGGACGGCCGAAGACCCCCCGGCAAGACCCTTGCCGGGGACGCCCACGAGACCCCGGCAAGACCCTTGCCGGGGGCATTTGCAGGGCCGCAGCCAGGCCCGCACCTGCCAAAGCTTGCTGCCCCATGACCGCCCTGACGCGGCAACCAGCCCGCCAACTAGGCGAGCGCCTGCGTGGCAGCATGCGGCTTCTAGGCCAACTAGTCAAGCACCTGCATGGTGGCATGCAGATCTTTGTGAAGACCCTATCACCGCACTAGCGCAGCAACCAGCCAGCCAGCATGGCGCTGCATGCCTCGTCCGCTAGGACGTGCATCGAAGCATGGCGAGGCGGCGACGGACGGGACGAGCCCTGTTTCCGTCCCCGATAAAGCAAGAGGGCACGTAGGCAGCACATTAAATGCGTTTGTCCTACGGTGTCAGGCGATAAAGTTGTACACTGTAGATACTTTCCACCTCCTGTGTGCCACTGTGGCGACCCCTTTAACATATAAAAGGAGGCCCGAGGCGTACTGTGGAAGGATTCAGACTTTTTTGACTGGGCACGCATAGCAGCTAGTCCAAGAACTGAAGAACACAAGATATACACAGACAATCAGGACTAGGGTTTTACGCATCATTTGCGGCCCGAACCTGGGTAAAAATCCCCTCGCGTTGATCGCTAGACCTGCTCTTTGTGCAGCTCTTCACCCCCGCCGGCTGTAGAAGCGATTCCTTGGGATCCCATAGGTGTCGTTTTTCCCGACAATACGAGCCATCAAGAAAGGATTTCTGGTGCCGTTACTACGGAGATATCATCAACATCTATCAAGTTCCTAATCACAAATCTCATCTCCTTGCAATTTACATTATTTTCCATTCGCCTCTCGTTTTCATCTCCCCCACTTCACAAAAATTTGTCGTTTTATTCGCCCTCTTTTTCGTTTGCCTTTTTCTCATTTGATCTCTTGTTTGCTTGTGTTGCCATGTGCCTTCTATATGCTTGCATCTTCGCTTGCTAAAAATCTTTTGATATGGATCCCCATCCACTTGCTAATCTTTTTAAAAGATCACATCATGATGAACCAATTGCTAGTGAGTTGAGTGCACTAGATTATCTTTATGAAGTTTTGCTTGAGATTTATGAATCTGAAAATTGTGATGAAGAAATTTATGAAGTGATTCATGATAGCTCCTAATGAAAAGCATGATTGTAATGATTTTACTATAAATTCTATTAATATCAATTGTTCTAATAATAGGCCAAACCCCAAGCTTGGGGATGCTAATTTTGATATGTCCACTACTTATTGCAATGATCATGATTGGGGTGATTCTTATTATGACCTTGAAAAATTATTTAAGCCTCATGATGAATATGATATTGATAAGAATAATATTGAGAGTGGGTTTGGAAGAGCGTCTAGCTAAAAATAATCTCACATATTTGGAGAGTGTTCAGTCTTATGAATTCTTTGATGAAAAGTGGCCTTGGACAGGAAAAGCATGCCACCCAAAATGTTTTATCTCTATCTTTTTTTGCTTTGACCTCTAGCACCTCTACAAATCCCTACTTCCCTCTGCGAAGGGCCTTTCTGTTTACTTTATGCAATTTTTATTTTTATTTGAGTCTCCATCTTCTCTAATAAAGCACCAACTAAGGAGCACTATGATCATACTTGAGCATTGGGTGTAGCTAATATGTGAGTGCGTTTCATGAATGGATCAATTATTGAGCATAATGGGCTAGGGATAACTTGCTTTGGTGTTGATATTTAGAAAGACATGGTTGCCTGTTGATATGCTTGAGTATTGAAATCTTCATGTCGAAACTAGACTATTGCTTTGAACCATATAAAAGTCCAAATGTAGCGACCAGACCTCAAACAGTCTAGTCTCTGTGCATCAGTGTCATCCCTGGATCGGTAATGCTGACACGCACAGTACTTTGAAGGATTTATAACAGAGTAGGAATCACACACTTATTACATCGAATAGTTCAAGAGAACTCATTACAATAAATATGGCTTAAGGCCATCTAAAATACGATAACAGCGGAAGGCTTGGAAGATAAAGTGAGTCCCATCAACTCCAACGACATCACTGAGTATAAGACCACGACCTAAGGCTCCTTACTCATCGTCTGAAAAGTCGGCAACATGATACGTTGCAGCCCGAAGTCTGCAACATGATACATTGCAGCCCGAAAACGGGTCAGCACATGGAATATGCTGGCAAAGTAACACATAGAGAGTAATGAATAGAATAATGCTATCACTACATGCATATTTGGCTGGTGGAAAGCTCTATGGTTACAGTTTTGCGAAAAGCCAATTTTTCCCTACCACAAAGGAATAAATTTTATTTAACTATCATGGTGGTTGTTAAACATTGAGAAGGTACCTCCAACTCAATCCCAATTAAGAACGTGATTAACCCAGTCAAATTAAATTAAGTAACATGATGATGAGATTCACATGATAATCCAAGAACTAGATACCCAAGATGTCCATAACCGGGGACACGGCTAATCATGATTAGTTTGTACACTCTGCAGAGGTTTGTGCACTTTTCCCCACAAGACTCGATCGCCTCCGCTTGATTTCTCGCACTACATGGTGTTTGAGAAACGGATGACCGAGACACAGTCTTTCAGAAACACTACTCTTTACTCCGGGTGGACAGTTACACCTACTTTCCCCTACATCTACTAGCCCACCTCTTCAAGAGGTCATGTAACCTACTCAACTATGCTAGAGCCCATAATAGCTTGTGGCTGCACACGGATGTTTCTAGCATGAATAATCTCATGATTCCTTTGAGTCTGGGTGGCGGTCCATAGGATGATCACACGGGTACTCCGGGATATCCAAAAATACAGGCAACACTGGTTTCTCCAGGTGCCTCAATCCACCCAGATGTAAATTAAAATAGCCACCTTAAGTTGAACCATAAATTAATAATCTCACATCTGTCATGAAGAATTCACTCAAACCCAATCCACGTCTACGAGCATAGTATAGCAATATAAGCAAACGTAGAAGTAACTCCCAAAGGTTTGATAGTAAACAGGACAAGAGGTACTACCTCATCTACTTTCCAAAACCCACATATTAATCAGATCCTAATCATGCAACTGTTTGAGGATTGATCTAATGCAATAAAACTGGGTGATGAAAAGTATGATCAAAGTGTTACTTGCCTTGCTGATGATCCGTGAAACCTAGAGACTCGTAGTAGCACGCTTCGCACTCCGGGTACTCTATCGCAAACAAAAAATACATACATAAGCAATCAAGCAAGGGTGCATGAAATAAAACTCTAAATAAGAGATCTAACCAGAAATTTCAACTTAAGAACTCTGGTTTGCAAAAAGAATCAATTCAAACGAAGCAACGAAGGTCAAACGGCGAAAGAAACAAGCTTCGTTTACTAATCTGGATCTAAGTCAAATTTTACAGTAGCAAAAACTTGTTTGAGTTGGTTAAACGGAAAGTGAATTTAGAGACGAAACTCTAGGCGCTTGAATCACCTGATTCTGATAAACGAGCGAAAAGTTATACTAAAACGAAAAACAGATCGGAAATCGCGATCAGGAATAATCGCGGAAATACCGAGAAAAAGAAAAACTGACGAACAGGCTAACCATCGAACGTTCGCTGTGTGTAAAAAAAAGAAAACCGTTCGTTAAAACGAACGAACGAACGGGCGTTCGCTATTTAACTAAACCGGAAAAAAAATAAACCGATCCAATATAAAAAACGCATCTCGGTTTCGAAATAAAACCAAATGGTTTTTCGAGAAAAACCGGCGGCTACTTCGGTTCGCGTGACGGCGGCGGCGGCGAGCGGCTCCGGCGGGTGGCGGCGGGGCTCCGGCGGGGCTCCGGCGGGTGGCGGGTCGGGCGGCGGGGCGACGCGGGGCGGCGGCGGCGGCTAGGGTTTCGGGGCGGCGGCGACTTGGGCTGAGGCGGGGCTGGGGCCGTGGCTTTAAAGGCCGGCCGGGCTGAGGTGTCCGGGTCGGACACGGCCCGTAAGGCGGTTGACTTTTTTTATAAAAAATAATTCGGACGTGCAGAAAAAGTATGAAAAGAAGTACTAAACGGACTCCAAAAATCCCGAAATAAATTTTCCGCGTCCTCTAAAAATAAGCTGGACAAGATGAACATTTATTTGGGCCTAAAATGCAATTTTGAAAAACGTGTATTTTTCCTAATTCGAATAAAATCAAATATTTCTTTTTAATATTTTTCCTCCAATATTTCATTATTTGTGGAGAAGTCATTTTATCACCTCTCATATATTTTGATATGAAATATTTTCGGAGAGGAAAATAATTAAAACAAATGATCCTATTTTCAAAATTTGAGAAAACCCAAATATGAAAATAACGAAATCCCCAACTCTCTCCGTGGGTCCTTGAGTTGCGTGAAATTTCTAGGATCGCAAATCAAAATGCAATAAAATATGATATGCATGATGATCTAATGTATAACATTCCAAATTGAAAATTTGGGATCTTACAAACCTACCCCCCTTAAGATGAATCTCGCCCTCGAGATTCGGGTTGGCTAGAAAATAGGTGAGAGTGGTCCTTCCGTAGATCTTCCTCTCGCTCCCAGGTGGCTTCATCCTCGGTATGGTGACTCCACTGAACTTTGAAAAACTTGATAACCTTGCTACGGGTCACTCGGCTAGCATACTCAAGAATCTTAACTGGTTTCTCCTCATAGGTCAAGTCACTATCCAGCTGAATCGCTTCCAATGGCACTGTATCTCTCAGTGGTATCTCAGCCATCTCTGCGTGGCACTTCTTCAGCTGAGAAACATGGAACACATCGTGAACTCCCGACAATCCTTCGGGCAATTCCAACTTGTAAGCAACTTCCCCCATACGCTCCAAAACTTTGTATGGTCCTACAAAACATGGGGCTAACTTTCCCTTAACTCCAAAGCGCTTTACTCCTCGAAGTGGTGATACTCGAAGATAAACTCTGTCTCCGACTTCATAAACTGTCTCCTTGCGTTTAGAATCTGCATAACTCTTCTGCCTGGACTGGGCTACCTTGAGCCTATCGCGAATCAACTTCACTTTCTGTTCAGACTCTTTAATCAAATCTGGTCCAAACAACTGGCGGTCTCCAACTTCGTCCCACAACAACGGTGTCCTGCACCTCCTTCCGTACAGAGCTTCGAAAGGGGCCATCTTCAAACTGGATTGATAACTGTTGTTGTAAGAGAACTCTGCATATGGCAAATTGTCGTCCCAACTAGATCCATAATCTAGCGCACAAGCTCTCAGCATGTCCTCCAAAATCTGATTGACTCTCTCGGTCTATCCGTCTGTCTGTGGATGAAAGGCTGTACTGAACTCTAGCCTGGTACCCAAAGTCTCGTGCAACTGATTCCAAAACTTTGAAGTAAACTGGGTTCCTCTATCTGATACAATGGTCCTCGGAACTCCATGCAGACATACGATCCTGGTCATGTATATCTTTGCCAACTTAGCACTTGTATAAGTGGTCTTTACTGGGATGAAATGAGCTACCTTCGTCAAACGATCGATTACAACCCATATCGAGTCATAGCCTGAATGAGTCCTAGGCAATCCTGTGATAAAATCCATGCCTAGCTTATCCCACTTCCATTCGGGTATCGGCAATGGTTGTAGCAATCCTGCTGGCTTCTGATGCTCTGCCTTTACTCTCTAACATACATCACAAACTGCTACATACTCCGCAATATCCTTCTTCATTCCGGTCCACCAGAAAGTATCCTTCAAATCCAAAAACATCTTGGTATTTCCTGGGTGAATCGAATATGGTGAATCATGGGCCTCTTGCAGAATCAACTTCCTGATCTCCGGATCATTGGGCACATAAACGCGGTCCTCAAACCATAAGGTGTTGTGTTCATCCTCACGAAATCCCTTGGCTTTTCCTTTACTCATCCTTTCCTTTATCTTAGCAACTTCCTTGTCTGTTCTCTGAGCTTCTCTGATCTTATCCATCAAAGTAGACTGAATCTCCAATGCTGCTACAAAACCTCTTGGAACTATTTCCAAACATAGTTCACGAAGATCCTCTGCTAACTTCTTGGGTAACTCTCCGGTCATGAGCGTGTTGACATGGCTCTTGCGGCTGAACGCATCGGCTACTACGTTAGCCTTCCCTGGGTGATAATGCAATCTCATATCATAATCCTTAATGAGCTCCAACCATCTCCTTTGCCTGAGATTCAACTCCTTCTGCGTGAAAATGTACTTCAAACTCTTGTGATCCGTGTACACCTCACAATGGTTTCCGATGAGAAAATGTCTCCATGTCTTCAACGCATGCACTACGGCTGCTAACTCCAAATCATGTGTAGCATAATTCAACTCATGGGGTTTAAGCTGTCGTGAGGCATATGAAACAACTCTTCCCTCCTGCATTAGCACTGCTCCAAGTCCTTGACGAGAAGCGTCGCAATATACTTCATAATCCTTGCGTTGATCTGGCATAATCAACACTGGCGCTGTAACCAAACATTTCTTCAATTCCTGGAAACTAGCCTCACATTCCTCAGTCCAAATGAATTTGGTGTCCTTCTTCAACAACTCCGTCATAGGCTTTGCAATCTTCGAGAAATTCTCGATGAATCTCCGGTAATATCCTGCGAGTCCAAGAAAACTCTGGATTTCTCCAACTGTCGTGGGTGCTTCCCAATTTGTCACAGTGTTAACCTTGGTGGGATCTATTGCTATTCCTTCTCCGGATATAACATGTCCAAGGAATCCAACTTCCTTTAACCAAAACTCGCACTTGCTGAACTTGGCATATAACTGATGTTCTCTGAGCTTTCCAAGTACCAAACGCAAATGCTCCTTATGCTCTTCTTCATTCTTCGAATAGACCAGAATATCATCAATGAACACTATGACGAACTTATCCAAAAACTCCATAAACACTTTGTTCATCATGTTCATGAAATAGGCAGGTGCGTTAGTCAGGCCAAATGACATAACGGTGTACTCATATAGCCCATACCTTGTGGTAAAAGCTGTCTTGGGTATATCTTGCTCTCTAATCTTCAACTGGTGGTATCCTGATTGCAAATCAATCTTGGAAAATACTTTAGCTCCTTGTAGTCGGTCAAACAGATCATTGATCATCGGCAGTGGGCACTTGTTCTTGATTGTTACTTCATTCAATCCACGATAATCAACAACCATCCTCAACGATCCATCTTTCTTCTCCACTAGAAGTACGGGTGATCCCCAAGGTGACAAACTTGGGCGAATATATCCTTTATCCAGTAACTCCTTAATCTGCTTCTTAATTTCTTCCAAATCCTTAGCGGGCATCCTGTACGGTCTCTTAGATATTGGCCCAGTGCCTGGCAAAAGCTCAATCAAAAACTCGATGTCTCTATCCGGTGGCATGCCTGGCAACTCCTCTGGAAATACGTCAGGGAATTCCTTCACCATTGGTACTTCCTCCTGTACAACTCCTGATAAGGAATTCACTTGAGTCCTCTTCGGCACATGTCGGGATACATACTTAATCCTTCTTCCTTCTAGGGTAGTAAGCAAAATCGTCTTACTGGCGCAATCGATGTTTCCTCCATACATCGATAGCCAATCCATTCCCAAAATCACATCCAAACCTTGTGACTCCAAAACTATTAGGTCTGAGGGGAAAACATGCCTACCTATGGCCAATGGCAACTGAAAACATCCTTGGCTTGCCATATACTCTGCTCCTGGCGAGGTTACTAACATAGGTGTTCTAAGAACTTTGGTGGGCAACTTAAACTTATCCACAATCCCCTTGATATGTATGAATGTGATGCACCAGTATCAAAAAGAATGATTGCAGTAAATGACTTAACCAAGAACTTACCTATTACTGCATCAGGCTGTGCTTCAACCTCCTCCACATTAACGTGGTTCACCTGTCCCCTATTGAAAGGGTTCGGCTTCTTCCCCGAGCTTCCATTGCCATTTCCATTCTTTGCTTCTGGACAATCAGTGGCATAATGTCCAGTCTTCTGGCACTTGAAACAGGTAACGTGGCTTAGATCCCTCTTGGCTGGGGTTGATGGGTTGGTATGGTTCTGTCCCTTGCTTCCTGCGTTCCCATTGCCATTCTTGGGGCCACTATGATTGTACGAAATTCCTCCATTGTGATTGTGACCTCCATGGTTATGCTGAAGGTGTCCTCCCGAGTTCGGGGTAAAACGAGGCTTTTGGTGAGCTCCTGTACTGTACTTTCCTTGTCCATACTTCCTCTTACGACTCTCAATCTGCTGCTGCTTCCCTTCAATCATGAGAGCTCTATCTACCAACTCCTGGTAGTTGTTAAAAGTTGCCACCATCAACTGCATGCTCAGCTCATCATTCAGTCCTTCCAGAAACTTCTCCTACTTAGCTGCATCCGTAGAAACGTCATCTGGGGCATAACGTGCTAACTTACTAAAATCCTCCATGTACTGGCCAACGATACGTCCTCCTTGGCGTAAGTTGCGAAACTCACGCTTCTTCATGGCCATAGCTCCTGCTGAAACATGGGCAGTACGGAAAGCTTGCTAAAACTGGTCCCATGTGACAGTGTCAATGGGGTGAGTGGCTGTGTAATTCTCCCACCATGATGCTGCGGGTCCATCAAGCTGATGTGCGGCAAAACGCACTCTCTCCGCATCTGTGCATCCTGCAGTGGTCAGCTCCCTTCCAACCTTGCGGAGCCAATCATCTGCCACAATCGGCTCGGTGCTACTGGAAAACACCGGCGGATTCAGCCTAAGAAATCGGGCTAAGTGATCGACAGGTGGTGGTGGTGGGTTGTTGTTGTTGTTGTTGCCTTGGTTTTGAACTAGCACTTGCATCAGGGCATTCTGCTGCTGAATCAACTGAGTGATCTCCGGTGGGAAAACAAATCCGGTGTCGCGTCTCGGAGGCATCTGATGGTTTAGAAAAGATGAGAAAATAGAATAGAATGAGGTCTAGAGGGAAAACACTACCCATATGCACATGAGCAAACACAATCATATCACTCCAATCAATTCAAATAAGGCATACAATCGATCTAACTATCGTTACGAAGTGCTTGGACTATAATATATACATGGTGGAATACTACTACTAATTTGGTGGTCTACTAGAAAAATTGCTCAGTCGAAGACTCCATGATATCTGCTCTGGCTTCATCCTCCAAATCATCCTCACTGGGCTTCGAGTCGGTATCGTCAATGATGATGTAATTCTCCGGGCAAGTAGAATCGTCATCATCTCCTCCTGGTGCTGGGTCTCCCATGAAAACTCCTAGCTTCTTTGTCAGGCCGTCATTCTTCTCCACTAGTGCGACGATTTCCTCCATATAATCCTCGCGTGTAGCCTTGAGTTCTTCCTCCAGTTCCATGATCCCAGTCTTTGCCTTCTTCAGTTCTATCATGTCTACGCACATCTGGTTCTCCTGGCGACAAATGTGCTGGTTTAACTCCTGGATGAAAGCTGCAATAGATCTATCCTTCCTGGTACTGATCATCTCCCATTGCTCATCTCGGCGCCCACAAATCTGATAGATAGTATCCTTGAGATCATTGTGGTACACTTCTCCAATGCGTCCCATGGTGATGTGGGCTGCCATGCTCTTTCCTAGACTCCAGGTTGGTGCATCAAAGGAAAACTCTATGGGCTCAGTGATTGGCGTGAACGTCCTTCCTGGAACTTGAACCTGAATCATCCAGCGCTCCTCTTCTGGTAGTGTGGCGTTGTAGGTTCCGGTGAAGCTTGGTATTCCGATGTTCAGGTACTTAGTAACTTCCTTCAAGTGTCGTCCAAAAGGTGTATCCTCATCTGGTTGCGCGAACTTGTTCCTTGCATCCGCCATCCTAAAAGAGTGGAAGAAAGGAGAGGAGTCAGAAATGAGAAGAGAGTAGTGATCTAGGGCTTTAGCTTAGTGGTCGTGTCCTACAGTCAGCGTGTGCTCTGATACCATCTCTGTAGCGACCAGACCTCAAACAGTCTAGTCTCTGTGCATCAGTGTCATCCCTGGATCGGTAATGCTGACACGCACAGTACTTTGAAGGATTTATAATAGAGTAGCAATCACACACTTATTACATCGAATAGTTCAAGAGAACTCAATACAATAAATATGGCTTAAGGCCATCTAAAATACGATAACAACGGAAGGCTTGGAAGATAAAGTGAGTCCATCAACTCCAGCGGCATCACTGAGTATAAGACCATGACCTAAGGCTCCTTACTCGTCGTCTGGAAAGTCTGCAACATGATACGTTGCAGCCCGAAAACGGGTCAGCACATGGAATATGCTGGCAAAGTAACACATAGAGAGTAATGAACAGAATAATGCTATCACTACATGCATATTTG
The DNA here is from genome assembly GCF_002575655.3 of Aegilops tauschii subsp. strangulata. Taxonomy (NCBI): domain Eukaryota; kingdom Viridiplantae; phylum Streptophyta; class Magnoliopsida; order Poales; family Poaceae; genus Aegilops; species Aegilops tauschii. Next base: position 352,505,478 of record NC_053036.3, read on the forward strand.
GTTGGTGGAAAGCTCTATGGTTACAGTTTTGCGAAAAGCCAATTTTTCCCTACCACAAAGGAATAAATTTTATTTAACTATCATGGTGGTTGTTAAACATTGAGAAGGTACCTCCAACTCAATCCCAATTAAGAACGTGATTAACCCAATCAAATTAAATTAAGTAACATGATGATGAGATTCACATGATAATCCAAGAACTAGATACTCAAGATGTCCATAAGCGGGGACACGGCTAATCATGATTAGTTTGTACACTCTGCAGAGGTTTGTGCACTTTTCCCCACAAGAATCGATCGCCTCCGCTTGATTTCTCGCACTACATGGTGTTTGAGAAACGGATGACCGAGACACAGTCTTTCAGAAACACTACTCTTTACTCCGGGTGGACAGTTACACCTACTTTCCCCTACATCTACTAGCCCACCTCTTCAAGAGGTCATGCTCAACTATGCTAGAGCCCATAATAGCTTGTGGCTGCACACGGATGTTTCTAGCATGAATAATCTCATGATCCCTTTGAGTCTGGGTGGCGGTCCATAGGATGATCACACGGGTACTCCGGGATATCCAAAAATACAGGCAACACTGGTTTCTCCAGGTGCCTCAATCCACCCAGATGTAAATTAAAATAGCCACCTTAAGTTGAACCATAAATTAATAATCTCACATCTATCATGAAGAATTCACTCAAACCCAATCTACGTCTACGAGCATAGTATAGCAATATAAGCAAACGTAGAAGTAACTCCCAAAGGTTTGATAGTAAACAGGACAATAGGTACTACCTCATCTACTTTCCAAAACCCACATATTAATCAAATCCTAATCATGCAACTGTTTGAGGATTGATCTAATGCAATAAAACTGGGTGATGAAAAGTATGATCAAAGTGTTACTTGCCTTGCTGATGATCCGTGAAACCTAGAGACTCGTAGTAGCACGCTTCGCACTCCGGGTACTCTATCGCAAACAAAAAATACATACATAAGCAATCAAGCAAGGGTGCATGAAATAAAACTCTAAATAAGAGATCTAACCAGAAATTTCAACTTAAGAACTCTGGTTTGCAAAAAGAATCAATTCAAACGAAGCAACGAAGGTCAAACGGCGAAAGAAACAAGCTTCGTTTACTAATCTGGATCTAAGTCAAATTTTAGAGTAGCAAAAACTTGTTTGAGTTGGTTAAATGGAAAGAGAATTTCGAGACGAAACTCTAGGCGCTTGAATCGCCTGATTCCGATAAACGAGCGAAAAGTTATACTAAAACGAAAAACAGATCAAAAATCGCGATCAGGAATAATCACGGAAATTCCGAGAAAAAGAAAAACTGACGAACAGGCTAACGATCGAACGTTCGCTGTGTGTAAAAAAAAAAGAAAACCGTTCGTTATAACGAACGAACGAACGGGTGTTCGCTATTTAACTAAACCGGAAAAAAATAAACCGATCCAATATAAAAAAACGCATCTCGGTTTCGAAATAAAACCGAACGGTTTTTTGAGAAAATCGGCGGCTACCTCGGTTCGCGTGACGGCGGCGGCGGCGAGCGGCTCCGGCGGGTGGCGGCGTCGGGCGAGAGGCAGCGGGGCTCCGGCGGGCGGCGGGTCGGGCGGCGGGGCGACGCGGGCGGCGGCGGCTAGGGTTTCGGGGCGGCGGCGGCTAGGGTTTCGGGGCGGCGGCGACTTGGGCTGAGGCGGGGCTCGGGCCGCGGCTTTAAAGGCCGGCCGGGCTGAGGTGTCCGGGTCGGACACGGCCCGTAAGGCGGTTGACTTTAAAAAAAAAATTCAGACGTGCAGAAAAAGTAAGAAAAGAAATACTAAACGGACTCCAAAAATCCCAAAATAAATTTTCCCCGTCCTCTAAAAATAAGCCGGACAGGATGAACATTTATTTAGGCCTAAAATGCAAATTTGAAAAAACGCGTATTTTCCTAATTTGAATAAAATTCAAATAAAATCATATATTTGTTTTTAATATTTTTCCTCCAATATTTCATTATTTGTGGAGAAGTCATTTTATCCCCTCTCATATATTTTGATATGAAATATTTTCAGAGAGAAAAATAATTAAAACAAATGATCCTATTTTCAAAATTTGAGAAAAACCAAATATGAAAATAACGAAATCCCCAACTCTCTCCGTGGGTCCTTGAGTTGCGTGAAATTTCTAGGATCGCACATCAAAATGCAATAAAATATGATATGCATGATGATCTAATGTATAACATTCCAAATTGAAAATTTGGGATGTTACACCAAATGTCCATGCTACAAAAGAAAAGAATATGTGATGAACATGTTTGGCAGCATTCCACATCAAAAATTCTGTTTTTATCGTTTACCTACTCGAGGACGGGTAGGAACTAAGCTTGGGGATGCTGATACGTCTCCAACGTATCTATAATTTTTGCTTGTTCCATGCTGTTATATTATCATTCTTGGATGTTTTACAATCATTCTATAGCAACTTTATATCATTTTTTGGGACTAACCTATTGACATAGTGCCCGATGCGAGTTGCTGTTTTTTTGCTTGTTTTTTTACTTCGCAGAAAGTCAGTACCAAACGGAGTCCAAATGCAATGAAACTTTTTGGAGATTTTTTCTGGACCAGAAGAGACCAATTGGGCCAAAGAAGTACCCGAGGGCGGCTCCGAGGGGAGCACAACCCACCAGGGCACCCAGGCGTGCCCTGATGGGTTGTGCCCACCTCGGCTGCCTCCCGCACCGCCTCTTTGCTCTATAAATACCCCAAAAATCCAAAAACCCTAGGGGAGTCGACGAAATACAATTCCAGCCGCCGCAAGTTCCAGAACCCCCATATCCAATCTAGACACCATCACGGAGGTGTTAATCATCCTCATTGGTGCCTCTCCGATGATGCGTGAGTAGTTCATTGTAAACCTACGTGTTCGTAGTTAGTAGCTAGATGTCTTCCTCTCTATCTTTTGATTCTCAATACAATGGTCTCTTGGAGATGTATTTGATGTAACTCTTTTTGCAGTGTGTTTGTTGGAAACCGATGAACTTTGAGTTTATGATCAGATCTATTTATCCATGAAAGTTATTTGAGTTTCTTTGATCTCTTATATGCATGATTACTTATAGCCTCGTATTTCTTCTTCAAATCTTTGGTTTAGTTAGGCTGACTAGATCGATTTTTCTTGCCATGGGAAGAGGTGCTTTGTGATGGGTTCAGTCGTGCGGTGTTCTTTCCCAGTGGCAGAAGGGGCAGCAAGACACGCATTGATCGTTGTTATTAAGGATAACAAGATGGGGTCTATTCCTACATGAGTAAATCTTGTCTACATCATGTCATCGTTCTTATTGCATTACTCCGTTTTTTCATGAACTTAATACACTAGATGCATGCCGGATAGCGGTCGATGTGTGGAGTAATAGTAGTAGATGCAGGCATGAGTCGGTCTACTAATCTTGGACGTGATGCCTATATAAGGATGATTTCTTGGATATCATCATAATTATTTGAAGTTCTATCAATTGCCCAACAATAATTTGTTTACCCGCCGTATGCTATTTTTCTCGAGAGAGAAGCCACTAGTGAAATCTACGGCCCCCAGGTCTATTCTTTAGCATATTTGCTTTGAGATCTATTTTGATTTGCTTTTGTTTTCAGATCTGTTATTCTAAAAACCCAAAAATACCTTGCTGCACTTTTTCTTTCTTTATTTTGTTTTGTTTTATTGCGAGATCTATTTATCCAAAATTATACAAACCAATCTATATTTTACCGGAGAGGGATTAACAACCCCTCTTACGCGTCGGGTTGCAAGTATTTGTTCTTTGTGTGCAGGTACCATTTACATAGTGTTGCTTGGTTCTCCTACTTGTTCGATAACCTTGGTTTCATAACTGAGGGAAATACCTACCGAAGTTGTACTGCATCATCCCCTCTTCGGGCAAATACTGACGCGGATACGAGCCATCGCTGTCCTCATGAGACTCAATCATATCATTGGCCTCACCAAGTTGTTCCAACAGAGCAACAAAGTGCTTCTTGGTATCACCCTTGAGCTTGCTCAAGAATTTGTCAAACTCATTCTCATCAACTTTCACCACCTCACTATCATCTACACAATTTAACAAGGAGGGAGTAGTAGTGATGGTGGTTGATGTTGGGCGTTACCTTGTTGATACCTTTGTCCATAAGGCACATGGCAATGAGGTTCTCATTTGGGGCACCGAATAGGGACACCTTGGTTGGGGAAGAGGTGGCAATGGCCACGGTTGCCGTTGCCATTCCTTCACCGCTTGTTTCTTCATCATCATCATCATCATCAGAGATGTACTCTTCTTGTGGCACCAAGCCCTTTTGAGGTATCTTCTTGGTGAAGTTGTTCTTGTTTGGGAAGGACTTGACTTTGTCTTTGCGAATGAGCTTGCCATTGTTCTCCTCCCTCTTCTCATAAGGATAATCCAAGAAGATGTCCAAGATAATATATTTGTATGTGAAAGTTCTCTTCCTTATACTAATCATTCATGAATTGCTTGTATGACCAATATTGTGATTGTCAAGCTTCAAAAGATTTCACTTTCTAAATCCAATGTGAAGCTACTACTAGGTATTATATGAACATATGATTTCAACTTTATGATATTCAATTCATTCACACAAAACTCAACAAGAACTCGTGAGATAAGTTAGTATAAATCAACGCAATAACCTTATCATTATCTATTGTAGCAAATCACTAAAATTATTATTTGACATTGCATACTAAATTCCTCTGCATATTTAATACTCCTATCCTCAAATAGTATCATTAAACAAGCAAACATACAAACATATGCAAACATAACAACAATCTGCCTAAACAGTACAGTCTGTAAAGAGTGCAATTTTACTCACACTTCCCTTACTCAAAAAATTATGAAAATTAACCACATTGTAGAAAATTGATCATATATTATTGTGCAAAAAATTTCAACATTTTACCACATTCTGAATTTTCTCAAGAATTCACGCAATAGCGTGCAACTTTCTGGTTTCAAACAACAACACATAGACTTGCAAAATAAGCATGGCAAAGGCTATATTTGACATTTTAATTGAAGTAAAAGATATAAAACATTATTAAAAATAACAGAAAGCAAATCCTAATAAATGAAAATGATGCTCCAAGCAAAACACATATCATGTGACGAATGCAAATGTAGCTCCAAGTGAGGTTGCCGATAATGTTGGAGACGAAAGAGGGGATGCCTTCCGGGGCATCCCCAAGCTTAGTTGCTTGGATATTCCTTGAATATTACCTTGGGGTGCCTTGGGCATCCCCAATATTAGGGTCTTTTCACTCCTTATTCACCTCATATCGAGATCTCACCCAAAACTTGAAAACTTCAATCACACAAAACTCAACGGAACTTCGTGAGATGGGTTAGTATGATAAAGACAAATCATTCACTTTGGTACTGTAAAGATAAGATTCGTAATTTTTTCCACATAATACCTACTGTACTCTACAATTTCCACAATTTATATTAAGCAATATTAGCCATAGAAACTAAAAAACAAGCAAAATATGCATTGAAAATAGAATCTGTCAGAAACAGAACAGTACGTAAAGATCTGAATTTTAGTCATACTTGAGTAACTCCAAAAATTCTGAAAAATTGGGAAAACATAGGAAATTTGTAGATCAATCATATGTAAAAACTCAGAGGTTTTCTATGCTCCAGTGATTCCTAACAATTCTGTTACTGGGCGCAAAAGTTTCTATTTTTGCGCAGAATCAAGTCAACTATCATCCACACTATCCCAAAGGCTTTACTTGGTACTTTATTGAAACAAAAGCTATAAAACATGATTACTACAGTAGCCTATTCATTTGAACACACAAAAACAGTAGGGGTAAATGTTGGGTTGTCTCCCAACAAGCGCTTTTCTTTAATGCCTTTTTATCTAGGCATGAAGATTTCAATGATGCTCACATAAAAGATAAGAATTGAAACACAAAGAAATAATCATGAAGCATATGACTAGAACATTTAAGTCTAACCCACTTCCTATGCATAGGGATTTTGTGAGCAAACAACTTATGGGAACAAGAAGCAACTAGCATAGGAAGGCAAAATAGGTAAAACTTCAAGATTTTCAACACATAGAGAGGAAACTTGATATTATTGCAATTCCTACAAGCATAAGTTCCCCCCTCATAATAATTTTCAGTAGCATCATGAATGAATTCAATAATATATCTATCACATAAATCATTCTTTTCATGATCCACAAGCGTACAAATTTTCTTATTCCCCACATAAGCAAATTTATTCTCATGAATAGTAGTGGGAGCAAACTCAACAAAATAACTATCATGTGAGGCATAATCAAGTTGAAAATCAAAATCATGATGACAAGTTTCATGGTTATCATTATTATTTATAGCATACATGTCATCACCATAATCATCATAGATAGCAACTTTATTGTCATAGTCAATTGAAACCTCTTCCAAAATAGTGGAATCATCACTAAATAAAGTCATGACCTCTCCAAATCCACTTTGATAATTATTACAATAAGATTCAACACCCTCCAAAATAGTGGGATCATTACTTCCTAGAGTTGACACTCTTCGAAACCCACTTTCATCAATATAATCATCATAAGTAGGAGGCACGTTATCATCATAATAAATTTGCATATCAAAACTTGGGGGACTAAAAATATCCTCTTCATTAAACATGGCATCCCCAAGATTGGGACAAACATTAATTGTAGCAAATAAATTCTCGAACATGTCATTCTCATCAAACAATACGAGATGCCGTGATTCCACTAGTTGTGCCCTTGAAGGCGGTGACCGAACCTTTACAAACAAGGTTGGGGCAATCTCCACAAATTAATTGGAGGCTCCCAACAACACCATGTACGAAGCTTCCCCACAACGGAATGTAGCTCCGAGGTGACCTCAACCGTCTAGGGTGCTCAAACACTCAAGAGTAACAAGATCTGCAAGGGATTAGTGGGGGTGGGGAATCAAATTTCTCTTGCTGGAAGTGTAGATCAGGGCCTTCTCAACCAATCCCTAGAAAATCAACAAGTTTGATTGGCTAGGGAGAGAGATCGGGCGAAAATGAGCTTTGGAGCAACAATGGAGTTTGGGAGAGGAAGAGGTAAGTCTTCTTGAGGAAGAAGACCCCCTTTTATAGTGGGTAACAAATCCAACCATTATGCTCTTCTCAGCCCGCACACAAGCGGTACTACCGCTTTGGGAGCAGTACTACCGCTTCCTGCAATATGCCAAGGAGAAAAAGGAAACAGGGGAGAATAGAGCATCGAGCAGTAGTAGAAGCGGTGGTAGGGACGGTAGTACCGCCTCTACTGCCGCTCCCACTTCCGCTCGTCCTGCAGGGTCTAACGAGGTTGCATGGTAGAGACCCAGAGGTTCTATCATAGAACTCGACACGAAAAGTCGAGACCACAACAGTGAACGGTAGTATAAGCGGAACTAGCAGCTGTACTACCACTTATAAGCGGTACTACCGCTGCTGCCCGCGGTACTATTGCTTGCAGCACTCCACCACTTCTTCAGCAAAACCGATGGACTACTCCAAGGAAGCGGAAAGATGAGATGGGTGCAATATGAGTGTGTGCATGATGATTCCACCCGAACCTTTTTGAAGCGGACCCCCTCTTAATAGTACGGTTTTCCTTACAACTCAAGTCCACCGAAAAAAATGCAGGAAAGAAAACCGTCTTCACTCTGAAACTCCGAGGGGCTCGAATCGTCTTGTGCCATATGTTTGATGATCTGAAATGCTCAATGCACACAAGTAGTCTGAACACATTATCATCAATCACCAAAACCACTTAGGGAGAAATATGCCCTAACAACCGGGATGATGAAGATGGCCTCCGGTGATGATTTCCCCCTCCGGCGGGGTGCCGAAACAGGGTCTAGATTGGTTTTTCATGGTTGCAGAGGCTTGCAGCGGCGGAGCTTCTGATCTAGGGTTATTTCTGGGGGTTTCTATATTTATAGGATTTTTTTGCGTCGGTTTCACGCGAAGATGGGCCACAAGGTGCCCACTACCCACCAGCCCACGGCCAAGGCCTCTAGCGCGCCCTGGTAGGTAGTGGCCACCTCCTTCACCTTCTGGTCCTCCCACAGAGCTTCTAGTGCCTCTTTTGTTCCAAACAAATCGTCAAAAAGTTTCATTGCATTTGAGAACTTCTATTTCTGCACAAAAAATAACACCACAGTAGTTCTGCTAAAAACATCGTCAGTCCGAGTTAGTTCCATTCAAATCATACCAAAACCATATAGAATTGTTGTAAACATGGCATGAATACTTCATAAATTATAGATACGTTGGACACGTATCAGAGCACCCCTATCCCTTATGGTCGGATTTTGAGCACAACGGTAACATTACTTGAGGAACAAGTAATGCTATCTCCTCGGCCTGAATCAAATCTCTCATAGTGGAGAAGAACTGTTTCTCTTGCTGGCAAGTATTTATTCAGAACACAAAGATATTTTTCTCAACTCTCATATGTTTTGGTTTAGCATTAGATTTATTCAGAACACAAAGATATTTTTCTCAACTCTCATATGTTTTGGTTTAGCATTAGATAAACATAAGTTTCGAACACTATACCCCTCTTAATAGTACGGTGGTCCTATGACTCAGGAAAGAGAAGAAGAATAACAAAAGAAAATACTACCTCTTTTCTCCATCTTCAAACTTCTCAGCTGCAATTGCTACTGATGGAATGCTTTGGGATTTCCCCGAAGAGGAAGGGTGAAGTAATATAGTAGCAAAAAGTATTTCCTTGGTAAAGAACCAAGGTTTATCAAACCAGTAGGAGAGTTATCCAAACCACCTTTAGCGGTACCTACACACACAAAACAAATACTTGCACCCAACACTGGCAAGAGGGTTGTCAATCCCCTTGTACTCGTTAATTGCAAGGACTCATTCTGGTAACGATAGATAGATAAATTGCAAAAAAATTAAAAAGATGAATAATTACAGCAAGGTATTTAGGGTTTTAGTAATATGATGTGAATAGACCCAGTGGCCATAGCTTTCACTAGAGGCATCTCTCTCATGAGCGTAGTAATGGTGGATATGATTCCTGTTGGGCAATTGATAGAAAAGCGCATAGTTACGATGTTATTCATCGCATGATCAGTACATAGGCATTACGTCCGTGACAGGTAGACCGAAACGTTTCTGCATCTACTACTATTACTCCACCCCTCAACCGCTATCCAACATGCATCTTAAGGTATTAAGTTCATAACAAATAGAGTAATGCTTGGAGCATGATGACATAATGTAGACAAATAAGACCAAATAATATGTTTGAACCCCCGTCGTTTTATCCTTAGTAGCAATAATACAAATGTGTGCCTCGCTACCCCTTCTGTCAATGGGTGAGGACACCGCAAGATTGAACCTATGATACGTCTCCAACGTGTCTATAATTTTCGATTATTTCATGCTATTATTACCAATCATAGATACTTTTTATGCAATTTTATATCATTTTTGGAAACTAACCTATTAACCAAGTGCCTAGTGCCAGTTGTTCTCTACTTGTTTTTGGTTTTCATGAAAATCTGTGCCAAACGGAGTCCAAACGCTACGAAATTTTTTGACAATTTTTTCTGGACATAAGAGACCCTGTAAGCTTCGAGAGGAGACCATACGCGAAACGAGGAGACGGCAAGGCAACAGGGCGCGCTGCTACTTCTTAAGCTTGCATTGGTTTTCCCTTGAAGAGGAAAGGGTGATGCAGCGCAGTAGAGATAAGTATTTCCCTCTGTGAAGAACCAAGGTATCAATCCAGTAGGAGAAACACGCAAGTCCCCAATAGATGCACCTGCACAAACAATCAAACACTTGCACCCAACATGATAAAGGGGTTGTCAATCCCTTCACGGTCACTTGCAAAGGTGAGATCTGAAAGAGATAGAACAAACTAAACAAAAGAAAAATATTTTTGGGTTTTTTGGTTTATAGATCTGAAAGTAGAAGATTGCAAAATAGTAGATCGGAAACAAATATGACGGAAAATAGACCCGGGGTCCATAGGTTTCACTAGAGGCTTCTCTCTTGAAGGCAAATAATACAGTTGGTGAACAAATTACTGTCGAGCAATTGATAGAAAAGCGCGAAGTTATGACGATATCCAAGGCAATGATTATGCATATAGGCATCACATCAGTGTCAAGTAGACCAACTCCTGCCTGCATCTACTACTATTACTCCACACATCAACCGCTATCCAGCATGCGTCTATAGTATTAAGTTCATAAAGAACGGAGTAACGCCTTAAGTAAGATGACATGATGGAGAGGAATAAACTCAAGCAATATGATTAAAACCCCATCCTTTTATCCTTGATGGCAACAATTCAATACGTGTCTCGCTACCCCTACTTTGTCACTGGGTGAAATCACGCAAGATTGAACCCAAAGCTAAGCACCTCTCCCAAAGGAAGAAAAGCCAATCTAGTTGGCCAAACCAAACCGATAATTTGAAGAGAAATACAAAGATATCAAATCATGCATATAAGAATTTAGAGAAGATTCAAGTAATATTCATAGATAAGCTAATCATAAATCCACAATTCATCGGATCTCGACAAACACACCGCAAAAGAAGGTTACATTGGATAGATCTCCAAGAACATCGAGGAGAACATGGTATTGAGAATCAAAGAGAGAGAAGAAGCCTTCTAGCTACTACTTATGGACCCGTAGGTCTGTGGTAAACTACTCATGCTTCATCGGAAGGGCAATAGGGTTGATGTTGATGCCCTCCATGATCGAATCCCCCTTCGGCAGGATGCCGGAAAAGGCCCCAAGATGGGATCTCATGAGAACAGAAGGTTGCGGCGGTGGAAAAGTATTTTCGTGGCTCCCCTAAGGGTTCTGGAATATATGTGAATATATAGGATGAAGAGCTAGGTCAGGGGACTCCCGAGGGGGCCACAAGGCAGGGGGCGCCCTACCCCCTAGGGCGCACCCTCCACCCTTGTCGCCGCCTTGTGGGTCTTCTGGCTTGGACTCCAAGTCCTCTGGGTGTCTTCTGGTCCAAGAAAAATCATCGTGAAGTTTTATTCCGTTTGGTATTCCTTTTCCGCGAAGCTCAAAAACAAGGAAAAAACAAAAAACCGGCACTGGGCTCTAGTTTAATAAGTTAGTCCAAAAATAATATAAAATAGCATAATGATGCATATAAAACATCCAAAACAGATAATATAATAGCATGGAACAATAATAAATTATAGATACGTTGGAGACGTATCAAGCGCCTTGGTGGGGTAGGAGCGCCCTGATGCCTTGTGGGCCCCATGTGGCTCCATCTAACCTAATTCCACTTCTATAGATTCTCAAATATTGGGAAAACCCCAGAGAGCCACCCGAAACAATTTTTGCCGCCGCCGCAAGCTTATGTTTTTCCACGATCCCATCTGGAGGCCTTTTTCGGTACTCTGCAGGAGGGGGAAATCGATCATGGAGGGCTTCTCCATGATGAATTGTGGGTTTACAATCAGATTATTCATTGAAAGTAACTAAGTCTTTTCTGAACTTTATTATGCATGATTGTTACAGATTTGTATTTCTCTCCGACCCATCGGTTTGGTTCAAGGGATAATAAAACTTCCATAATAAGTATATGATTTCTTTATGACTAATTTGAGTCTATGGATAATTACGCACTCCTACCTTTCCGCAATTTGCTAGCCTCTTCAGGACCATGCATTGCCCTTTCTCACCTCGTCGGTTGGTGCAAACTTCGTCGGTGCATCCCATCCCTGTGATATGATACGTTCTATCACACATAAGCCTCCTTATATCTTCCTCAAAACAGCCACCATACCTACCTATCATGGCATTTCCATAGCCATTTCGAGATATATTGCCATGCAAGTTCCACCGTTCCGTCTTATGAGATGTGTGTTCATCATTGGATTGCTTTGCATGATCATATAGTGTTGACATGATATTTGTGGCAAAGCCATCGTTCATCATTATTATACATGTTATGCTAGATCATTGCACATCCCGGTACACTCCCAGAGGCATTCATATAGTCATATTGTTTCAGTTAATCAAGCTGTAAGTAAATGAAAGTGTGATGATCATCGTTATTAGAGCATTGTGCCAGTTAGGATGAGACTCCCCCTCGTCGGGATGAGACTCCAGACTGAAAAAGAGGCCAGAAGACCCCAACAAAAAAAGAGCGAAGGAGCAATGTTACTATCCTTTTACCACTTTTGTGCTTCAGAGTAGCACCATGTTCTTCATATAGAGAGTCTCCCGAGTTATCACTTTCATACACTAGTGGGAATATTTCATTATAGAACCTGGATTGTATATTCCAATGATGGGCTTCCTTAAATGCCCGAGGTCTTCATGAGGAAGCAACACTACAAAAAAAGACACATCCGTGACATTTTGGGCTGAACGAATTTTTTTCTGTCAACTTATGACACTTCTATTGTAAGTGCATCTAGTGCCCCTTAGTAATTTTAGTGTATTGAAGACTTATAGGTTAAGGGACTAATGTGTTTATGAGTGTACACAGGTCTATAAGTCTATGAGGAGTTTGATATTTACAGTGAAAGTCGATCCCTAAAAATGAAGTTCTTCGACTGAAGACTTTGGATTTCTGAAGACTTTCTGAAGACTTTGAAAGTGAAGAAATTGGTGTGACCTTGAAGACTTGGTATTCATTTGAGGAACATGAAGCGTGAAGACTTTTGTTTTCGTAGTTTCATTTTCTCTTTCTTGAGTCATAGGAAACACCGTACTGTTAAAGGGGGTCGAGGAAATACTAAGGAAAAATTTCCATGTGATGCTCAACTCAAAATCCTAGACGTACCAATCCCTTCGAGTGAAGCCATTGGAAATCTCATACAGTTCAGTCATATTCTTCAGTGACAGAGACAAAGTTCTTCTGGTCTCTGAGGAATTTGTTCTGACTGAGGAGTTAGGAATTCGCCAGTGCGGATTGCCTACACAGTGAAGAACATGATAGGCCTGAGGAATTTGATACTCAAATTTTCGACCGTTGCTGTGCTATATGCCAGCTGTCCCAAAATATCTACCCACCTAACGGTCATATCATTTAAGGGCATTTATGTCTTATCATGCCGGGCTGCTCCCAAGGCTATAAATAGCCGCCCCCTACAACCACTAGCTGGTTGGCTGCTCCGAGAGAAACTGACATTTGTCATTTGAGAGCATCCCATCCTCCGAGGACTTTGAGCAAAAATCATCAAGTGAGGAAAACCCAAACCCAAACACCTACAAACCCAAAGTGATTGAGCATCACTGAAGAGATTGATCCTGCGTGGATCCGATGTTTGTTACCTTTGAAGACTGTGCTTCTTCCAGACGGTTAGGCGTCATGGTCTAGAGCATCCAAGAGGAATTGTGGATCGCCGAGTGACCGAGTTTGTGAAGGTTCGGAAGTCACCTGAAGACTTACCACGAGTGATTGGATGAGGTCTGTGTGACCTTAGTTCAAGGAGAATACGGTGAGGACTGTGTGTCCTCAGGTTTAAATACCTAACCACTCCAACCAGATGTACAACTAAGACAACAGTTGGAACTGGTCTACCAAATCATTGTCTTCACCAAGCTTACTGGTTCTATTTCCTCAACTCTTTCATTTCCTCATTACTGTGTTGTGTGCTTGTCATATCTGTGTTTGAAGGCTTTGATAGAAGACTTTATCAATTTCCTCAGTTCAATTTCTTCAGTCTGTTTGTCTTCATCCTGTGCTATCCTGTGTTTACGCTTTCTGTACTCCGTGTGATAATAATTGTGACAAAACCCGGTATCATCATAGATGTGGTGGGGTCCTACTTCTATGACAAAAACTCATGACAGAAAATGGGCTTTTCGTCCTAGGCGGGCCGGAGACGCAGCTGCATGACATTCTTTGGGCCATCCATGACGGAAAAAACCGTGCTAGAAGCGAGGGCGCGAAAAATATCGGGGAGTTCCCGGTTACGGTGGGTGGTCGGGGGCCGAGCGATGCGCGTTTCTCTCGTATGTACGCGTGTTTGTGCAAGGCGTTGGGCTCTAACTGAACCCGACCGATTGCACTGCAGGCTACGCGTTACTGAACCCGAGCGATCGATCGATGGCTGTTAACTGAACCTGATCGAGCGATTCCTTCGCTACTGCTGCTAAGTGAAGCCGATCGATGCTGCCTCTGGATGAATAGTGAGCGTTGTTGGGGGGTTTGGATGAACAGGAACCAGTGGTAGTAGAGGCCGTTGCCGCTGGATGAACACACTACAAAAAAATACACTTCCGTGATGATACGTGTTTGTCACAGTAGGTCACGTTTTCTGTCATGCATGTACATCCATGACAAATTTATGACAGAATCAAGATATTCATACCTGTGCTGTCATAGAAGTGTTCCATGACATTACCAAAATTATCATCACGGAAGTGTCCACTTCCCTGACGATAAATCACGCGTCACAGAAGTGCTTTCGTCAAGGGTGACCGACACGTGGCATCCACCGTAACAGAACGCCGTTAAGCTATCGGGTCCATTTTGGATCCGATAACCCATTAACAGCCCCGACCAATGGAGATTTTCCACGTGTAAAATCATCATTGGCCGGAGGAAACACGTGTCGGCTCACCATGGGACAGATGTCATCCACTCATTGGACCCAAAGCGCCTATGATACGCCGACATGTGGCATGACCCAACAGAGGCCCATTCCTGTGAAAAGGCCGGCCCATTTGACTTGGTCAAAAGGTGGCGGGCCGGCCCACGGCAAGCCTGCATATAGCCCATTTACAGCCCGCTATCCCAGGGCCCGTTTACGGCCTATCCAAATTAGGCCCAGTAGCGTCATCTGGGCCGTCCAATATAATTTCAGCCCGTTTTAACTTCCGGCGCATGACGTCTTTCGGCCCATATGAGGCCCTTAGTAACCCTCGGCCCCTTAACGGCCCGTGGTAAAACTGGCCCGTAATGAACAATGTATTACTTTATACCCATTAATGGCCCATTATTCCGTTGGGCTGTTTCCAGCCCATGATACCTTTCGGCCTTCTCAGGGCCCATTTATTCTTGGGCTCATTTCCAGCATTCGGTTACTTACGGCCCGTTGCTGTCATTTTCTGCTTGTGGGCCAAATTCAGCCCGTGGTTACAGTCGGCCCGTTTGTGGCCCGTTAATATGTTGGGCCGTTTTCATGTCGAAAAAAACCCGTTGGGCTGTTTTCATAGAGTTATCAAATACGGCCAATAAACGACCCGTTATTGTCCACGAATAGTACGGCCCATGATTGGCGAAATGATGATATGCCCCGTAGAAGGCCCATGGATCGTACGGCCCGTAAAAGGCCCATGGATCGTACGGCCCGTAGAAGGCCCTTGTATCCTACGGCCCGTACAGAAGGCCAATGGATCCTACGGCCCATAGAAGGCCCATGGATCATACGGCCCGCGGGAGGCCCAAGGTTACAACAGTCCATGTGTTGCCATGATTATTTTGGCCTAGTTTCCAAAAATAGGTTATTGTAGCCACTAGAAAAACACAGAAAAAGAACTACAGTGACTACAAGCAAACAACTAAACAAGACAATAAGGAAATAAATAAGCAAGCAATTAATGCTAGCCTATTACCACTATTACACATATTACATCCACCGGGCATCAAATTTCGCCACCAGTGCAAATATAGGGAACAAAGCAGCATATTACATACACTTGCCGTCAAAATTGGCCACCAGTGCAAATAAACGCGGCAGCAAAACAAGAGCATAACTGAAACAACTTCAGAAGAGCTCAAGAAACATGGTATCCACCATGCTGGCAATAAGCTTAGCAAGCTTATTAGCTTTGTCCAGTTTGGCGCTTAAATCCTCCAACGCTTGCTGTTGCACCAGAAAGTATGCATCTGAATGCTCCAGGGACTTCTGCAATCCTTCCGCTTCTTCTCGCAGCACAGCTGATCAATGTCTTTCAACTTGTAGTCGAGACTCAAGAAACCGAACTGATTCAGACAGTGAGTTTGAATAGCTTGTGCAAGCGGTAGTGGCCAGTAACTCCAACACTAAACCAAGACAAGACTTTGGGGTTGTCTCACTGTCTTCGAGATAGTCTTCCTTAGCTGTTTTATCAGCTTTGTTGGAGACCAACAAGGATGTGTCACTATCCTGAACCTTATCTGCATTACTTCCTTTACCATTGCTTAATAAGGCACTCTTCCCCAATATTCTGTCAGCATTCTAAAAGAAGAAACAAGCAGACACATAACAGTTTAGCATGTACTAGTATATGAAACTCATTTCGGTACCAGTTCACTAGTAAGGTGGACAGGATTAAACTACCAAGTCTTCTATTGCCAAGTACTAGTACATAATAAAAGCATCAAACAAACATATATCTATGTCCTATGGTCACTGCATTGTCTTGCCAAATCAAAATAGAGACACGGTTCAAATCATATCAGTTCAAGACAAAGCAGTAGTGAAAGAATACAAAGCGTGGGAAACTACACGGCACAACAAGATTTCAGATGGGTACCATGGGTCTACGTACAACAACACTATTGGCTTTGTTGCGATGCTAGTAATGTGCATGATATGAGAAGTCAACTGTATACACAATTGAAATTGAAATCAACTGAGCTATTGATAAGAGCAAGCCTGTTAAAGAAACATGCGTGAACATACCTGCTGTGCCATTGAAGTTTCGATTGGATCCTTCAATTTAAAAATTAGTTTGTATGAGTAAATACAGTGATACAAGAACAAAGCAGTATGCACGATAGCAATCATAGTTAAAAAAGGCGCGCCTAAGCGAGCGCTTAAGCGCGCCTAGGCTTTAGGCGTTGGCGAAATGCATTGCGCATAACTACGCTTAGTCTGTGCATAACTGCGCATAAGCATGCGCTTTGGTCCGTAAAGCGCAAGGCGGTGGCAAAACGCACAATTAACGCCTAGTGCTTTTTTGAACTATGATAACAATGGAATCTTAAATTAGAACAGTTGTTCTTCAGGTTTAGGCACTTGTTCTACATGAACAGAGTATAGTAAGACGCAAGAATATAGTACTTAAAATAGAAAATGAGCTCATAGACCTTACCACATTCTTGGTTCGGGACCAGTACAGAACAAGGCGTTCCCAGTCATCGTCCAGTAAATGTGTCTCAGGAGAACGTAAGGGAATTTGATGAGTTTCTTTGCCGGTGAAGTACGTTTTCTTCAGGCAATTCCGATACTGCCACCAAGCATTCTTGAAGATAGCAGAGGTATTAGCACAGGTTACCTCATCCTGAGTTTCCAAGTCGGTCCTTCTCTATAGAGAAAAATGGGAAAATTTGCTGTATTATAACCATCATGGAGGTAGGATGTATGGGACAAAGCAAAGTAATTGCCATGAATAACATTACATACACATAACTCCTGGACAAACACCTGCAACTGGCATTTTCCTTCATCTTCAGTATAATATTTCCAAGATGGGAAGATACGCACATACGATTTAACAACATCAAATGCGATAGATGCTAAATTACGACTAGCTGGTTGTGCTTCCTCCACAGGAATAGGCGTACTAACTGGTGGAGTTGGGGTTCGCCGTGGTAGTACTGGCCCTTTAGGCACTGGAGCTGCCTTACTAATTGCTCTTGTTTGGGAGCTTTGTGGTGGAGATGGTGCTGTGTCAACAGGAACTGGGTTACTATCTGCTGGGGTTGGGGTTAGATTGGGTGAAGCTGATTCTCTGTCCATCGCAGTAGGGGTACAATCTGCGAGAGTTTGGGTTATGTGTGGTAGGGCTGGCTCTCGTGCATGTACAACCAGGGTGCTATCTCCACCAAGAGGTAGCACTGTTTTATTTGAAGACCGTGTTTTTAGTCCGCTAGATGCTGGCATCACCCGCTCCAATTCAAATGGCTGATAAACATGAAACATAGTTGAATGTACAAACATTGTAAGAGAGACAGATGCAATAGATAGTGTGGAAAAAAGAGGGCATGAAATAGTTGACATGTATATTGTTTAACTAAAACAGATAGCATGACATAATTTCACATATATGATGTCTATCTAAACTGGATAGCATAGCATAACATAATTCAAAGATATGATGAATAACTAAACAGGATCGCATGACATAATTCACCTACATGTTATCTAAGTAATCAGGATCGCATCATTTAATTCACATATGTGATTTATATGCTAAA
Source organism: Aegilops tauschii subsp. strangulata (assembly GCF_002575655.3). Taxonomy (NCBI): domain Eukaryota; kingdom Viridiplantae; phylum Streptophyta; class Magnoliopsida; order Poales; family Poaceae; genus Aegilops; species Aegilops tauschii. The sequence goes on from NC_053036.3 coordinate 352,523,695, forward strand.
CAGAGGGCATTAGATATGATGTCTGAACTAAGAACATGGTGTTGAATATTGTGTATATGATGTCTAACCTATGCAATGCAAGACACCATATGCATGATATGAGCAGTATAACCGTGCCAAGTTAGAGCATACACCTCGGTGGGGGAATAGGACTGGTCATCTATCTCTGAATCCATCTCTGAGGAGCTATCGGGACCCAACAAGAGATCTACTTCGACAGGTAGCACTGTCTGCGCTGAAGGCCTTGTTTTCACTCTAGATTTTTCAATCTCCCACCAAATGGCTAATTCACAGGAAGAGTAGTTTAATGTACAAACATTGTCGACAAATGAAAATGTAATGAAGAAAAGGATGGGCAAGATATCATTCAAATATATGATGCCTGGTTAAACAGGATGGCATTGCACATTTCACGTATATTATGGCTGGCTAAAAGACATGAGACTGCACAATTCCCATATATGATATAGAAACTAAACAGGTGGCATTACAGAACATGTCTAAACTAAGCAGATGACATACATGATGTCAAAAGTAGGCACTGCAAGGCAAGATATGCATGATATGACTAACATCATCATGCCAAGGTAGAGCAAACACCTTGGGGGGTAAATAGGAGTGGTCAGCGGCGTCTGAATCTGCCTTAGAACAGATATCTTCCTCTGGATTACAATCTGGAGAGGGGTGGGGAGGGTTTGCCATTGAACCCACCATGGAGCGATGTCTGCATGACATTGTATTGCCACGCAAAACTCTTCTCTTTTTCTCTACATGTTCAGCATGACTGTGTACAATATTTGACATGCATACGAAAAATATATGGTGAGATTATGTAAGGAGAGCATGCAGAAATTTAGAGTGATGGTAACAACCAGTGGATGGATCCAAAAATAATGATAGCAGGCTGATGATTGCTTTAATTTAATAAAAAGACAGATGATGATTGCTTTACTATTTGTTTCCCACCCAAGATGAACAACATAGACATACCCTAGGTGAACCAGATATTAGACAGAGATACTATTCATTGCTTCCTCGATATGTGCCCCACAACTAATTTAGAACTCAAGTTTGAACATTAATTTGGACCTGACTTGGAGTCCAAGAGGTGAACAAGACGATAAAGTAGCAGGTAATTTTAAGCAATGCATAACATAAGCAGAAACAAAAGAGTGCGACCTCTCTTGTGGACCTGTGTACTCCTCAGGTTCATTTGCTGAGTCGATGATGGTGATGCCATTGCGGTGGGTGCCGGCGGCAGGGACGGAGATCTGAGGTGGCGAAAGACGGTCAGGAGTCATGTTGTCTGGTTTGGTGGATGTTTCTGTCGATGGAGCAGCTCAGTTGAGGTGGACGATGTCGCGGTAGGAGCAGGACAAACCACACAAAGTTCCCTTCAACACCTACCTGTAACTGAAGTAATTCTGTAAGGGCTCATTTGGCTTGCATGATTCTAAAAACGCAGGGATAGGAAAAACACCGGAATAGGATAGGAATGCACATGGTAAACAATGCATTTGTAAACACAGGATTTCTGTCAACTTGAGTGTTTGGTTTACAGGAATTGGAAGAGCAGAGGAATGCAAAGAAACATGGCCAAAATAAAGTGAAACCATGTGAAAGCGTGTACAGTTAGAATGTTATTCTGCCACTAATGCACTTGGTCTTGTTTTCATGCATAGGATTTTGAAAAGTAGGTCCAGGTGGATGTTTTGCTTCATTCCTTTCAACCAAATGCATGAATAATTGAATAGTAGAGTGCCATTGGAAAATTCCCTATTGCTATGTTTTTCCGTTGAACCAAAATAGCCCTAATGGATCGACATGAATGTGTAGTAATAAGTGATGCAACAAGTGTACAACCTCTTTGCCGTAGCCGTGTCGACCTCAGCATCATTGGGTTGGTCGCTGAAGCAGTTGAGGCAGAGGTGGCTGTCGGAGGTGTGGAGGAAGATCTGAGGAATCTGTAGATGGCGTCCAGGGAACTGCTCTGTTGTGATGGATCGTTTTGTCGTTGGAGCAGCCCCGGTGAGCCGTAAGACGTCAAGGCTGAAGCAGCACAAGACATACATCGCCAATCTCAAGTGGGATTCTAATAACATCTCCAATATGATGTAAAATATATGTAAAATTTACATCACCAAAAACCACCTGACTACAAAAGATGAGGTAAAAACTGTTGACTCTGAACTTAACTATCAAAACTGAAATTTACTGTGGAATCTGAATGTTACTGTCGAAACTGAACACAATGGTAGCAGAGAGGCACTTGACATGTAGTTAGGGAGGGCCTGCAGTTCATCACCTCCCTGAGCCGTCAGCCACCACCGGCCAAACCGCCGGCCCCAGCGCCATCTCGCCGCCCCGAAACAACTCCCCACCATCGGTCCGCCGCCGCCCCGGCAAGCCCTATAGGCCCCCGCCCCCACCCTGAACCCTAAGATAGATAGTGGGGTACCTCTCCGGCAAGCCCACATCGCCGCTGCGGGTGGTTCTTCCTTAACTCCGGCGAGCCCCCCCACCCCTGAAAATCGACTGACCCAAAAGTCGATTCAGTCGACTGAAGTGTAGCTAAATCGGAGCAGAGCAGCAGCACGAGCAAGGGGGAGAGCAGCGGCAGCAGCGCGAGTGAGCGAGAGCTGGAGCAGCAGCAGCTGCGCGAGCGAGCGATCGAGCGAGAGCCGGAGCAGCAGCAGCAGCGCGAGCGAGAGCCGGAGCAGCAGCAGCTGGGCGAGCGAGCGATCAAGCGAGAGCCGGAGCAGCAGCAGCAACGCGAGCGAGCGAGCGAGAGCCGGAGCAGCAGCAGATCCGGCTAGTATGGACGCCGCTGCCGAAGGGGCCTCGCACTGGGGGAGAGCCACCGTGGAGATGTCGCCTGCGGCGCCGGCTTCAAGGTAGCCGCTCCATGGGGGTGCGGGATGGAGCACCGTCGGCGTCGGGAGGTCGAGCTAAGGAGAAGGTGCGATGCGATGAGTGTACAACCTCTTTGGTGGCGCCGAGTAGGCCTCGGCTTCGTCCGAGGAGTCGGTGAGGAAGCTGCGGTTCCGGTGGAGCAGGTTAAGGCTGCGCTGTGGGGATGGAGCAGCCGCGATAGACGAGGCGATCGTCCGAGCAGCTCCTTGGAGGTGGAGGACGGGGTGGCTGAACCGGCGGGACGACGGGATGGACAACGGATCCTCATCCGGGGAGGTGGACGAGGGACGTCGAGCTGTTGTGGTGGACGACGTCATCGGGGAAGAGGCTCCGGCTATGCAGCGGTGAGGTGGCGGACGGAGGAGGGTGGGGTTTCGCGACTGGAGTGGAGAGGTTATGGTGGCCTGGGATTTCGAATGGCGAAAAGGAGGCGATGGGAGGGGGTGAACCATGACTTAGGGACGCGCTTGTCCAAAATGTAGGGTGTGTTACAAAAGTAGCCCCCACCGATTTGAACTAGCGGCCCTTTCGGCTCAGGGTTAGAAGGGAGATTTCGCGTGTCGGGATTTGGCAGCTGGAGGGAGTTTTCGCGCGCGTTGTAATTTTGGGATAGCAAGGCCCGGGTTGTGAAGGCGCCAGTTTTGGGAGCACGATATCTAAATTTTCGGGATATAACAAGGCGCGGGTTGAATTTTAGGGACGAGCCTAACGTGTAATATTGTACTTGTACATACCAAATCAATTCACACTTCCCTCAACCAAAAAGAAAACAAAAAAATAAAACTATTCACACCACACAAAGAGAGAGTCTTGCCCCGTTTTACTATAAAAATGCTATTTAAAGCTACTCATACCAACAATTTAGTGCAATTAAATGCTATTCGGTAGTATGAATCCATGTTATGTCCAATTAATTTTTTTCGCTTGCTGTATAATGCATGTAACCTACTCATACCAACATTTTAGTGCATTCCAAATGTCTCTACTACCGCTGCAATTCGAACTGAATTTGAACTTGTTTCTCTATTTCAATAACAATCTACAATCATGATTGTTGCCAACTTCAACCATCATTCGTGTATTACCTTAATAACACACCACATGATTACTATAGAGATAGATATGAACTATGTGTACTACATGAACTCGAATTCTATTTTTTGAATACACTTGATGTTGATTCCAAATAATAGTACATTTGATGTACTAACTATATATTCATAATCGAAACCATGTTCCATACGTGTACACCGTGTTTATCACACATAGTATAGTGCCCTGCCCCCTACATTATGACAAGTATTTAGACCAGAGCTGCAAAAGCCACACATTAGCCCAAATTATGATCAATGTTCTATATGTTATACGTAGTACTAGCAAGATGCCCATGCGTTCCACAGAACATCAACATGATCAAGGGGAGGCCTAATTTGCAAATATGGAGAGGGGTGTGGGTATCTTTTTTCAAAATTGGCATAGTTTCCTTCCTACCCGTTAGATATAAATCGGACGGCCTATATTGCAGGATGGCACCATCATCAACAACTCCATTTTTATAAGAGTAGAGATAAAAAAATATTATATATATTATAACATGTTCATAACCACACCATGTGTATCACCGTTATATATATTCACACATGCGTCGGTTTAAAACACTATGATAAATTCTTCAAATATCTGAATTCGCTTTTTATAATGAAGTATGATCTCTATTCGTCTTTTACACCAACACAATCCTCTTATCTTTGTAGCTAGCTAGCGCTAACTTTCTCTCGTGCATGCAGACGCCCGCATCCCTCTCACCCTCCCTCAGCATTCTCTAGCTCCATCGTGCAAATTCATCTTTTCACTTTAGGTCGTTCACCCACGGTGTGTGTAGGCCCCCAGCTCCTTCTTTACGGCACACATCGATCGATATGCCTCTCTAGCCAGGTGTGCCTAGCACAAAACACAAGCTTCCCCTCTTCTCTTATCATCGTCCATGCCTCACTCCCACCACTCTTTTCATCGATTTCGTACTCGCACACTTCTTCCCCTCGATATAGTATGACTCTCGCACCACCTACTAGATGCATCCCTCTCTCTCTCTATCCTTCTCCCGTGCCTCATTTGCTTCTAACACACACATGCATGTATACCGATCGATCTCCCAACATATACCTAGGTCGACTTTAACTATTGCCCCCCATCGATCGACGTACCTCACAAGTTATGTCTCTCCTTTCTCTGACAAAGGACGATTGATCTTCCTATGTAGTTATGTCTGCTTACCACAACCATATCGCCCCCCTCATCATTCGTGCATGCCTCCTGACCCGTCTCTCACACGCACGTGCACAGACAGGCAGCCATCCCTCTCTTATTGATATTGCAGGCGTGCCCTCCGGTTGTCTAGCAAGCCTATCCCACCATTTGTTCGAAGCAACTCCACTACCACCCCCTCCAACACTCTAGCTCTGTCTCTCTCCCAACCTTATTCCTCTCCTACACATATGCATGGATGCCGATCAATCTCCCTTAATACATGAGGTAGATCGATCTCCCTTAATACATGAGGTATGCCTCTCTCCTCCTCCACACATATACCAGCAATTGTACCTCTATAGTTAATTAGGCCTCCCTCCCCCCACCACACACCGATAGTCGAGCGCTGTAGGTAGGTATCCATGCCACAGAGACAAACTGCACCTGTTCCCTCTCACGTTCTAGTAGGCCAGCCACTCTATATCTTCGACGTGGGCACACACAAATTTGATGGCACTCTTTATCGATCGTGCACGCGCACACACACACATCATCCCTCTCCTCGATTCTATGGACACCTCAAGCCGATGATACCTTGTAGGATCGAAAGTATGTCTAGAGGGGGGGTGATTAGACTACTTGACCAAATAAAAATCTAGCCTTTTCCCAATTTTAGTTCTTGGCAGATTTTAGCAACTTAGCACAAGTCAAGCAATCAACCTACACATGCAATTCTAAGAGTATAGCAGCGGAATGTAAAAATTGCATATGAAGGTAAAGGGAGGAGTTTGAGGGAGCAAACGCAATGTTGACATGGAGATTTTTTATCTGTGGTTCCGATAGGTGGTGCTATCGTACATCCACGTTGATGGAGACTTCAACCCACGAAGGGTAACGGTCGCGCGAGTCCACGGAGGGCTCCACCCACGAAGGGTCCACAAAGAAGCAACCTTGTCTATCCCACCATGGCCGTCGCCCACGAAGGACTTGCCTCACTAGGGTAGATCTTCACGAAGTAGGCGATCTCCTTGCCCTTACAAACTCCTTGGTTCAACTCCACAATCTTGATGGAGGCTCCCAAGTGACACCTAGCCAATCTAGGAGACACCACTCTCCAAGAAGTAACAAATGGTGTGTTGATGATGAACTCCTTGCTCTTGTGCTTCAAATGATAGTCTCCCCAACACTCAACTCTCTCTCACATGATTTGGATTTGGTGGAAAGAAGATTTGAGTGGAAAGCAACTTGGGGAAGGCTAGAGATCAAGATTTATGTGGTTGGAATGGAATATCTTGACCTCAACACAAGTGTAGGTGGTTCTCTCTCAGAAAATATGTGTTGGAAGTGTAGGCATGTTCTGATGGCTCTCTCCATGAATGAAGAGTGGGTGGAGGGGTATATATAGCCTCGACACAAAATCTAACCGTTACACACAAATCACCAAACTCGATGGGACCGAATCATGAAACTCGGTCAGACCGATTTGGTTCATAATGAGACCGTTAGGCATTTCGGTGGGCTGACACGTCAACTCGGTGGGACCGATTTCGTTAGGGTTAGGGCATAACGTAATCTCGGTGAGACCGATTACACAAACTCGGTGAGACCGATTTTGGTAATAGACAAACAGAGAGTTGGTCAGGCAAACTCGGTGGGACCGATTCACTCATCTCGGTTGGACCGAAACGTTACGAAAAGGAAACAGAGTGTTTGCATTGCAATCTCGGTGGGACCGATCGCTCAGCTCGGTTTGACCGAAACATTACGAAGGGAAACAGAGAGATTACAATCCCATCTCGGTGAGACCGAGTTCCCTATCGGTGAGACCGAAAAGACTAGGGTTTTTGGCAGTGGCTATGTCAACTGAACTCGGTGGCTCTGGATATGAAATTTCGGTGGGGCCGAGTTGGACTTTTTGGTTTGGGACATATGTGGATGTTAGAAAGTAGTGGAGGGTTTTGGAGCATATCACTAAGCATTTTGAGCAAGAACCTCATTAAGCAACACCTCACCCCTTCTTAATAGTATTGGCTTTTCCTATACACTCAGTGTGATCTTGGATCACTAAAATAGAAAATGTAGAGTCTTGTGCTTTGAACTTGAGCCAATCTTCTGTTCTTAGCATTTTGAAGGGTCCACTTTCTAATCCATGTCATGCCAATCATTGAGCTTTCCTGAAATATTTATCTTGGAATAGCATTAGCTCAATGAGCTATATGTTGTTAGGAATTACCAAAACCACCCAGGGATAGTTGCACTTTCAATCTCCCCCTTTTGGTTATTGATGACAACATATAGATCAAAGCTTCGACAAATGATAAATAAGATTGAAAAACATCGTCGCTTTGAGAAGTATGTGATAAGCAAGAGCTACCCCTAAATTTGTGCATTATTTAAAATTTGCTTTTGAATGCAAATGCACAATCGATTAGGATCATGGGTTACTCTTCCATGTCACATACATCTTGGTGGAGCGCTCAAAATGATAGAAATTAAAAACATGCACTCATCACCAAGCAAATTGAATGATCATAGAGGATATGAAAGATAATATCATACAACAAGCATTAAGGTAGCATATGATCGAACACGTGATCAAACAAGTATCTCACAAGGACATAGAGTAGTATCTCACACAAGCACACAATAAAATGTTTCAACCAAAATAGCAAGAGAGATAAAGAAGCAACACTCTCTCTCGAAGCCTACGATCTATACATTTTTCTCCCCCTTTGGCAACAATTTACCAAAAAGTTCAAAAATGCATAGTGCTAAACGACTCTCAGGCTTGCTCTTCGGTAGGAGGTGTTGAGAGAACTCCAAGAACGAAGGCTTCAGATGAAGTAGCTGGAGCTGGTGGAGTAGCTGCCGGAGGTGGAACTGGAGCTGTTGCTGCTGGTGCTGATGTTGTTGCTCTAGTATCTGTCACGGGCACTGCAACAGATCTTTGTCCTCTGGGCACTCTAGCAAAAGCATCTGTGGTAGACTTGCCCTTCTTCTACTCTGCTTCCTCCTGAAGTTGCTCAACTGCAGTTTGGATCTCTGTTACTTTGACATCTAGGTCATAGAATTTCTGCTCAATGATCCTTTCCAAACTCTCCTGGTTCTTGGTCAGGGTGGCCAAGCCCTTCTCAATCCTCAGGGTGGATTGGATCAGATATCCAAGCTGGTCTTGCTTGCTCTTCAAGAATATCTGAGATGCCTCCTGTATAGTTGGCATCTCTGTAGCTTTCTCAGCTTTAGCCTTCTCTCTCTTATCATTTGCTTGAGCTGAAGATGGTTCATTCTCATTCATCACCACTGTGTTGTCTTCAAATTCAGGATAGATGGGCAGGTGCTCCTTATCAAAAAAATATTTGCTTGTGCCCATCTTCGAGTTGATGAGCTCCTGAATGTGTGGGGCATACCCACAGCTTCTCTTCTGGTCAGCAGCAGTCCTCTTGATTGTCTCAACAATCAAACTCATGACCTTGAACTTCTGCGGGACATCAAATATATGCAGCAAGTTTATTGCATGTCCTCTGATCATATTGTGATCACCTGACTTGGGTAGCAGTGTGTGCCTTAGAATCTAGTTGATAGTTGGCAGACCAGACAACAAGAAGTGAACATATCCAAACTTACGTGTATCCACAGCAGCATCTGGGATCTCTTTGTACATGTTGGCCATTGTGTTGTGGTCTTTCTTCTTCTCTGCATAAATATCCAAGTCATCCTCATGTTCCTCAGGAGCATTGATAAGCTTGGCCCATTCCTCAACTGTAGACTGGTACCTAGTACCCTCAGACATCCATACTATCCTTCCATCTGGATAGAAGTGGGCAGTGGAGTAAAATTGCATGATGAGCTCATCATTCCACTTGGTGAGCTTCTAGGCAACAAAAGTGTCAACCCCACATGCCTTGAAGCTATCAAGCACACCAGGGAAGTGATCCTCATTCTCCTTGATGAACTCCCAGTCAACCCATCTCATGTCACACACAATGGGCTTCTTATCAAGCAGAACTGCCTCATAGAAGTCCTGTTGTTCCTTAGTGTGAAACCTATAGTCCACAGCAGTTCTTCTCCTGATAGCATATGGATCAGACTGTCTCCATAGTCTCAATCCTGCATCCTTCCTAATTTTCATGTTCTCTGCAACTGGGTGTGCATCATTGTGGTCAGGGATCTTGGGTTTCAGCTTCCTCAATACAACAGAGTCATCATCTTCTTCTTCTTCAGCATGGCCATTGCCCACGAAGGATTTGCACTACAAAAAAAATACACTTCCGTGATGATACGTGTTTGTCACAGTAGGTCGCGTTTTTTGTCATGCATGTACATCCATGACAAATTTATGACAGAATCAAGATAGTCATACCTGTGCTGTCGTAGAAGTGTTCCATGACATTACCAAAATTATCATCACGGAAGTGTCCACTTCCATGACGATAAATCGCGCGTCACAGAAGTGCTTTCGTCAAGGGTGACTGACACGTGGCATCCACCGTAACGGAATGCCGTTAAGCTATCGGGTCGGGTTTTGGATCCGATAACTCGTTAACAGCCCCGACCAATGGGGGTTTTCCATGTGTAAATTCATCATTGGCTAGAGGAAATACGTGTCGGCTCATCGTTGGGACAGATGTCATCCACTCACTGGACAGAAGGCGCCTATGATACGTCGACACGTGGCATGGCCCAACAGTGGCCCATTCTTGTGAAAAGGCCGGCTCGTTTGACTTGGTCAAAAGCTGGCGGGCCGGCCCATGGAAAGCATGTTAACGGCCTGTTCGCATATAGCCCATTTACAGCCCGCTAACCCAAGGCCCGTTACGCCCTATCCGAATTAGGCCCATTAGCGTCATCTGGGCCATCCAATATGATTCCAGCCCGTTTTCACTTCTGGCCCATGTATAGCCCATGACGTCTTTCGGCCCATATGAGGCCCTTTGTAACTCTTGGCCCATTAGCGGCCCGTGCTGAAACTGGCCCGTAATGAACAGTGTATTACTTTACACCCATTAACGGCCCGTGGTGAAACTAGCCCGTAATGAATAGTGTATCACTTTATACCCATTAACGGCCCGTTATTCCGTTGGGCCGTTTCCATCCCAAGTTAACTTTTGGCCTTCTGAGGGCCCATTTATTCTTGGGCTCATTTGCAGCATTCGGTTACTTACGGCCCGTTACTATCATTTTCTGCTTGTGGGCCAATTTCAGCCCATCGTTACAGTCGGCCCGTTTGTGGACCGTTAGTCTGTTGGGCCATTTTCATAGCATCACCAAATACGGCCTATTAACGATGGCCCGTTGTGGTCGGCCCATGAACGGACGATTCCAACTCTAGCCCGTTTACGACCATAATGCGGTATGTTTGGCCCATGTTTGGCCAATCGATCATACGGCCCGTATAAGGCCCATTGATGATACGGCCCGTAGAAGGCCCATTGTTTCTATGGCCCGTAGAAGGCCCATTGTTTGTACGGCCCGTAGAAGGCCCATTGTTTCTACGGCCAGTAGGAGGCCCAGTGTCACCACAGTAAATATTAGCCCATGGTTATTGTGGCCTAGTTTTGAAAAACAGGTTATTGCAGCCACTAGCTAACCCCGGAAAAAGAACTGCAATGACTACAAGCAAACAAATAAACAAGACAACAAGGAAATAAATAAGCAAGCAACTAACGCTAGGCTATAACGGCTATTACACATATTACATCCACTGGGCATCAAAGTTCGCCACCAGTGCAAATATAGGGAACAAAGCAGCATATCATATACACTGGTTGTCAAAGTTGGCGACCAGCGCAAATAAACGCCGCAGCAAAACAAATCCAGAACTGAAACCACTTCAGAAGATCTCAAGAAACAATATCCTGGGTACCCATAATGCTGGCAAGATGCTTAGCAAGTTTATTAACTTTCTCTTGTTTGGCGCTTAAATCCTCCAGCGCTTGCTGTTGCACCAGAAAATATGCATCTGAATTCTGCAGGGACTTCCTCAGTCCTTCAGCTTCTTCTCGCAGCACATCTGATCGATGTCTTTCAACTTGAAGTTGAGACTCAAGAAGACGATCAGGCAGCGAGTTCGAAGAGCTTGTGCCAGCAGTAGTGGCCAGTAACTCGAACACTACATCAAGACAGGACTTTTGGGTTCCCTCACTGTCGTCAAGATAGTTTTTATCAGCTTTCTTGAGACCAATAGGGATGTCTCACTATCTTGAACCTTATCTGCATTACTTCCTTTACCATTGGATAACGCGGTACTGTTCTCCAATATTGTGTCCGCATTCTAAAAGAGAAACAAGCAAACACATCACATGTTTACCATGTGTATATGAAACTCATTTTGGTAAATGAGTTCAGTAGTAAAGTGGACAGGATAACAGCATGAAAGAAACATATATCTATGTACCATGGTCACTTTATGGTCTATATCATTCTAGTTTTTGTTGCCAAATCAAGATAGAGACACAGTTCAAATAATATTTGTTCAAGACAAAGCAGAATAGACAGAATATAAGTGTGGGTAACTATAGAGCAATAACAACACTTGTAATGTGCATGACATGAGAACATAACTGTTTATTCAATTGAAACTGAAATCAACATAGAGCAGGTTACAACAGCAAACCAGTTAAAGAAACAGGTTTAAAACATACCTGTTGCGCCATTGAAGTTTCAATTCCATCCTTCAAATTTGAAAATAGTTGGTATGAGCAAATACAGTAATGCAAGAGCAAAGGAGTATGAACCATAGCTGTAGAACCTGACCTGAGAACAAATCTTCTTCTCCTTTAAGCGTTGAGTTGGGATTCGGAGTGGTGGTCCTCGTGCTTTGGGCACTGCAGTTCCCTTACTAACTGCTCGTGTTTGGGTGCTCTGTGGTGGAGACGGTGCTGTGTCAACTGGAACTGGGTTACTATCTGCCGGGGTTGGGGTTAGAAGGGGTGTAGCTGGTTCTCTGTCCAACTGGGTAGGGGTACAATCTGCGAGAGTTTGGGCTATGTGTGGTGGATCTGGTCCTTGGGCAAGAACAACCGTGGTTCTATCTGCATCAACTGGTAGCACTATCTTTTCTGAAGACCGTGTTGTTACTCCCTTAGATACTGCCATCAGGCTCTTCAATTCAAATGGCTGATAAACAAGAAAAGTAATTGAAAGTATAGACATTGTATGATAGACAGGTGCAATGGATAGTGGGGAATAAAAGAGGGCATGAAATAATTCATATTTATGTTGTCTAACCAAACAGGATAGCATGACACAATTTCACATATATGATGGCTAACTAAACATGATAGCATGACACAATTTCACATTATGATGGCTAACTAAAAAAGATGGAAAGACATAGTTCAAAATATGAGACTATGTAAACAGGATGAGATGACATAACTATATAATGTGTTTATTAAATAGGTTGGCATGCCATAATTCACATACATTCACGGATATAATGCCATAATTCAAAATATGATGACTGTAAACACTAAACAGGATGAGATGATATAACTATATGATGTCTTTATTAAATGGGTTGCCATGCCATAATTCAGATAGATGATGTGTATGTACTATGTAAACATGATGGCATGATATAATTCAAATATATGATTTATATAGTAAGAAAGTAAGCAGATGCCAATCCATATATGATGTAAAAACTAAGCAATGCAAGACAACATGCATGACATGGGTAATATAACCCTGCCAAGTTTGAGCATAGACCTCAGGGAGGAAATAGGACTGGTCATCAGTCTCTGAATCCTCCTCTGAGGAGCTCTCTGTACATAGCAAGATGTCTGCTTCAGTAGGTAGCATTACCTGCTCTGAATACCTTGTTTTCACTCCAGATACTTCCATCACCGCTTGAAATGGCTGATGCACAGGAAGAGTAGTTGAATATACAAACGTTGTCGACAAATGGAACACGTAATACAAAAAAATGATAGCATGATATAATTCACATACATGATGATTGGCTAAACAGCCTGGCATTGCATAATTCACATATATAATGCGTTTGCAACAAGATAGCATTGTATAATTCACATATATAATGTCTTGCAACAAGATGGCAATGCATAATTCACATATATGGTAATTAGACACTGAACAGGTGGCATTCACACAAAGCATGTCTAAACTAATCAAATGACATAGCAATGCGAGACACCATACGCACGATATGAGCAACATAACCCTGCCAAGTTAGAGCATACACCTCGGGGGGAATAGGACTGGTCATGTGTCTCTGAATCCTCCTCTGAGGAGCTATCCGTAACCAGCGAGATATGCGCTTCGTCAGATAGCATAGTCTGCTCTGAAGACCTTGTTTTCACTCCAGAATTTGCCATCACCGTGTCAAATAGCTGATGCACACGAAGAGCAGTTGAATGTACTAACATTGTTGACAAATGTAATATGTAACGGAAAAAAAGGATGGCCTGATATAATTTACATATAAGATGACTGGCTAAGCAGGATGGCATTGCAAAATTCACATATATGATGCCTGGCTAAACAAGATGGCGTTGCATAATTCACATAAACGATGAATAAACTAAACAGATGGCATTCGCACAAAGGATGTCTAAACTAAGCAGATGACATATTTGATGTATAAAGTAAGCAATGCAAGACACCATATGCAAGATATAACCAACATCAGCATGCCAAGTTAGAGCGAAGACCTCAGGGGGTAAATAGGAGTTGTCTTCTCCTTCTGAATCCCCCTCGGAACAGATATCTTCCTCTCGGTTACAATCCGAAATGCGTGGAGGGGGGCTGCCTTTGCGCCTACCATGGAGCGACGTCTGCATGAAATTTTATTTCCACGCAAGGCTCGTCTCTTTTGCTCTACATGTTCAGTTCCATTGTTTACAATAACTGTCATGCATAGGAATAAAACATAGTGAGATTATGTAAGGAGTTCATGCAGAAATCTAGAGTGATGGTAGCAACCTGTGGATAGACCCAAAACCAATAATAGCAGGCAGATAATGGCTTCAGTTAAAAAATACAGATAATGGCTTCTTTACTGTTTGTTTCCCACCCAACATGAAACTCATAGTAGACACCGGAGATTAACCAGATAGTAGATAGATACTATTGATAGCAGCCCCGATATGTACCCCACAACCATTTAAAAACTCAAGTTTGACCATTAGTTTGGAGCTGACTCAGACTCTAATCGGTGAACAGGATGATAAAGTAGCATGTAATATTAAGCGATGCATAACGTAAGCAGACACGAAAGAGTGCGACCTCTCTTGCGGACCCGTGTAGTCCTCGAGATCATCTGGTCGGCTGATGATGGTAATGCAGTTTTCATGGCTGCCAACGGCGGGGAAGAAGATCTGAGGCGGCGAAAGACAGTCTGGAGGCCGGATCCATGCTGTGCTGGACCCTTCTGTAGTTGGAGCAGCTGAGCTGGGGTGGACGACGGCGCAGCAGGAGCGGGACAAACCACGCAAGGTTTTCTTTGACAACTATCTGTCAGAGAAGTAATTTTGTAAGGGCTCGTTTTAATTGGAGGATTCCAACAATGCAGGGATAGGAAATAGACATGAATAGGATAGGAATGCACGTGCAAAACAGAGAATTTAAAAACACAGGATTTCTACCAATCTGGGTGTTTGATTCACAACAATGGGAAGATCACAGGATGCAAAGAAGCATGGTGAGATTAAGTCAAACCACAAGAAAATGTATGGTTATAATGCTATTATGCTACTATCTCTTAGTCTTGTGCTTCATGAATAGGAATTTTAAAAGGAGGACAAGTGAAAATTAAAATTCCTACGTTTTTTCTTTCAAGGAGATACTAAAGGAACAAATCCGTGTGCTCAGTGGACAATATATATAACATGTAGAGTAAAAAAGAGATGCAACAAGTGTACAACCTCTTTGGCGAAGCCATGTCGATCTCAGCGTGATTGGGTTGGCCGGTGAGGATGCTCCGGCTGACTTTGCTGTCGGAGGAGGGGAAGAAGATCTTAGGCGTCTGGAGATGGAGCCCGAGGTACTGCTCCGCTGTGATGGAGGGTTTCGTCGTTGGAGCAGCTCCGGTGAGTTGTACGACGCCGAGGCTGAAGCAGGACAAGAGAGACAACGAACAACGTTAACCTGAGTGGAATTCTAATAGCATCTCCAATACATGACGTAAAATACATAACCACAAAGTGCTAGATGTAAAATACATCAGCCGCTCATCTCTGAACTTAACTGTCAAAACTGAACTTAACTGTCGAAACTGAACTTAACTGTCGAAACTGAACTTAACTGTTGAAACTGAATTTTGCTGTCGAAACTGAATTTTGCTGTCGAAATTGAACGCACTAGCAAGGTGAGGCTACACGTTGGTCGACTGACTTTTTCATCTCTGGTCAGTCGATTTTGCAGCCGTTGGATACGAAATCAAGGGCCTGCGGTTCATCTTCAACCTCCACCCCCTGAGCCGCCAGCCACCACCGGCCAAACAGCAGCCCCCCGCCGCCTGCGGCCGGCGGTGCGCCGCCCCGCCCGCCCCGAAAACACTCCCCACCGCCGGTCCGCCGCCGCCCCGGCCATCCCTCTAGGCCCCCCGTGCCGAGCTTTTTCTCCGGCGATCCCCACGCCACCGCCCCGCCAACGCCCCGCCACCGCCAGCGACCACCGCCCCCATCCTGAACCCTAAGATAGATAGTGGGGTACCTCTCCGGCGATCCCTCCTCCCCGCTGCGGCTGGTTCTTCCTTCACCCCGGCGAGCCCCCCACCCCCTGAAAATCGACTGACCCAAAAGTCGATTCAGTCGACTGAAGTGTAGCTAAATCGGAGCAGCATCGCAAGCAAGAGCAAGAGCGAGAGCAGCAGCACGAGCAAGAGCAATAGCAAGAGCAGACCAGGCAGGGGACCGAGAGCAAGAGCAGAGCAGCAGCGCGAGCGAGAGCTAAAGTAGCAGCAGCTCCTACTGATGTGGACATCGCCGCCGAGGGAGCAACATCGTGGAGGAAGTGGCCGGCGACGCCGCCGTGGATGGAGCCACGCCGTGTCGGCTCGGGACCGTGTGCCGGCAGCACCGTGAGATCGAATCAAGAAGAAAATGCGGCGATTAGTGTACAACCTCTTTGGTGGCGCCGATTAGGCCGCAACTTCATCCGAGGAAACGGTGATGATGATGCTCTTCTGGTGGTGCAAGTGAAAACGGCGGTGTGGGAATGGAGGTGGCGCGAAAGACGAGGGGAACATCGGGGCAGCTCCTTGGAGGTGGAGGACGGGGTGGCTGAACCGGCGGGACGATGAGATCGACGACGGATCCTCATCCGGTACGGTGGATGAGGGACGTTGAGGTGTTGCTGTGGACGATGTCGTCGGGGAAGAGGCTCCGACTGGGTGGCGGATGGAGCAGGGTGTGGGGTTTCGTCACGGGTTTTCGCGGCCTCGGTGTACGAATGGGTGGGCGGATGGGATGGCAGTGGGGAACCATGGCTTAGAGATGCGCTTGTCCAAAATGTGGGGTAAGTTACGAAAGTACCCCCACCGATTTGAGGCGGTTCTTTCGGTTCAGGGGTACCACGGGCATTTCGCGTGTCGGGATTTCACAGGAGGTAAAAGTTTTCGTGTGCATTGTAATTTCAGAATAGCATGGTGTGGGTTGAGATGGAGGGAGTTGTCGGAGCACAACGAGACAAAGATATATCTTAAATATTTCGTGCTAACAAGGCGCGGGTTGAAATTTCCGGACAAGCCTAACGTGTACTGTACCAAATCAATGCGCACTACAAATGTCATTCAAAACTTTGAATTCATGTTATGTTCAATTAAAATATTTCGCTACGTGTATAATGCATGCAACCTACTACTCAAATGAACGTTTTAGTGCATTCCAAACGTATATACTACCGCTTCAATATGAACTAAATTTGAATTCGTTTCTCTATTAGAATAAGATCTACAGTAATGATTGTTGTGAAGTAAAAGCAGTTGAATTCGTTTCTCTGTTTTAATAAGATCTACAATCATCATTATTGTCAAGTTAAACCATCGTTTGTGTATTATCTTCACAGCACACCACATGATTAGTCTCGAGTTACATATGAACTATGTGTACTATATGAACTCGAACTAGATTTTTTGAATCCACTTTATTTTGATTTCAAATCACATTACATTTCTAGCTCTAGCTAGATCTTCATAATCTAAACCATGTCTCATATGTATAATGTGTTTATCACATTATGTATGGTGCCCCGCCCCCTACGCCTACAAGTATTTAGATGTGAGTTGCAAACACCACACATTACCACAAATTCAAATAAAATGTGAGAATGTTCGATATATAGTATTGTTTAGATTGTTCGATATTTAGTTGTAAGCTGCAAACGCCACACATTATCACAAATTCAAATAAAATGTGAGATTGTTTGATGTATAGTATGGTTTAGATTGTTCGGCATTTAGATGTGAGTTGCAAACGCCATGCATTATCACATTATGGTATAACATGATGGTATAACATGTGCACAACACGTGTATCACCGCTATATTCATGCATGCAATGTTTAAAACACTATGATCTCCTATTCAAATATATGAATCCGCTTTCATATCAAATTATGATGTCTGTTAGTCTCTTACACCCACACAATCCTCTAACCTTTGTAGCTACCACTAACTTTCTCTCGTGCATGCACACGCCCTCCTCGCCCTCCCCCTCCCTCGGCATTCTATCCACCGGGCATATTCATTTTTTCTTTAGGTCGTTCTCCCAGAGTCTCCACAACTCCTTTTCGACACACACCGATCGATAAACCTCTCCAGCGATGCCTGCCTACAACATACACACACACCTTCAATCTCCTCCTTTATGTGTCCTTGCCTCGTGTCTCTCATACGGTCAGACACACGTGTAAACTCTCGCCCCTCTTTTCATCGATCTCACAACCGCACACTCCTCCCCCTATCTAGCTAGTAGTTGGGCCTCTCGCACCACCTCCTAGCTCCATTCTCTCTGTCTATCTGTCTCGCTGGGCCTTATTTGCCTCTAGCAAATGGACATACACCGACCGATCTCTCGCTATACATATAGCTAGCTAGGTCCTTATAACTCGTTTTTACCCACACAACAATCGATCTACCTCATTAGTTGTGTCTCTCCCTTCCTCCGACAAACAACAATTGATCTACCGATCTAGTTAGGTTTGCTTACCAAACACATGGTTCCCCTTCATCATCCATGGATGCGTCCCGACAGATCTATCACGCACAGGCACACACAGAAACACATCCCCACTCTTATTGATAACATTGCAGTTCCACCCTCAGTTTGTCTAGTAGGCCTCTCCCACCATCTTTGAGAAGCAACTCCATCACCCATCCAGAACTCTACCCCTCTCCCTCCCTCTCCCTCCCTCTCTCTCTCTATCCCATCATATTTCCCGTCCTTCAGTTATGTATGGATGTCGACCGATCTCCCTCAAGACATAGCCTCTCCTTCTCAACACATATACGAGTCGTTCTACCTCTATAGTTAGGCCTCTGCCTACCCCTCCCCCCACCCCCCTCCCCCCCACACACACAGATACATCGAGCGCTCTAGTCATGTCTCCCTGCCACACACAAACTTGACATGTGCCCTCTAACGTTCTGGTAGGCCAGTCGCCCTATATCTTTGACTTGCACACACACACACAATTTCGATGGCTCTCTTCATCGATCTCACACCCACCCACTTGATCCTCTCTTCGACTCTATCGATAGCTATGACCGCTCCCTCTCTTCTCGTGGATTGCCCGACCCTCTATGTACGATATGGATAGGCCTCCATTTCACACACATTGCATGCAAAATTTTGTTTGAGATGTCATCGACACATATTCCCACAAATAATTCACGAAATCAACCCCCCACCCCACCCCCACCCCAAAACAAAAAACACTCACGAACGCGGTTTGTATCTCTCACACACACCCACGTAGGTGGGGGACGTGCACGAAGAGAAGAGGTGCATGCACGGCGCACGTACTCCCGTCTCTTTCCCAACCACACCCGCGCGGGTACACAGTGGAGCTCATTTCTGTATGAAAAAGGCAGCCCACATGGTAATTTGGCACGTGTACTGGTTGTCCACTTGGTGGAGGGAGGATCGTCTACCACGGGTGAACAAACAAATTGCGACTTGACGTGTTATGTTAAAAAAAGAGACAAACCATGTGGGGCCTACCTTAGAGGCAAGGCTCTATACACTGGAGTACTTTTGATGTGTCCCGTCAACTCGCAGAACGAGGAGAAGCTTGCTTAGTAAGCCGTCTCCCCCGCCCACGGGCGCGGTGGCTCGCAGGATGAGGTGAAGCTTGCTCCGCCTTACGCCAGCTCCCTCGCCCATGCGCGCGGTGGCTTGCAGGACGAGGAGAAAAATTTACTACTCCCTCCGTTTACTCCTCGTCCCTACTACCTTGGTTATAGAGATTATTACCATATTGTTTGGAATATATATGTCCTTTAGTAGATTTCAATATGAACTACTAGTACATACTCCAAACACTGATGTATATAGCCGTATTTTAGAGTGTAGATTCACTCATTTTGCTCCGTATGTAGCACTCTCCCTCGCCCCTCGACCCTCGCCCACGTGGTGGACGTGCAGCAATTCATTCGGTCTCATATAGCCAGAACGATATATACTGCACTACCATTATTGCTCGACTTCCCGAAGAGGCGAAGAGCCAATCGCAAGGTTAATATTTTGGAGATGCCAAGCGCAAGGTTATAGGAGAACGAGTAGTAGGTGCCACGTCATTTATAAATAAAGTTTTTTCTTCAGTGGCACGTACGCAATATGATAGGTTCATATGGAGAGAAAAGGAAACCGCTCCACTATATACATAGTCAGGACGGGCCAGCCTACACGGTTGCTTGCTGGGGTTGCTCTCTTCACACTCTCTCGCACAAAACGACTGTGGCCACATCTCTAACATCCCGGCGGATCACGTCCGCTTGGGGAAGGGGTGGATGCTTAGTGTAGATGCGGTGGCCGTCGCCGACGGCGAAAACCCACTATCGGCACGTCCCGATCAGGGGTCCCCGCCGTTCTCTCTCACAAAGCCGGTGAGGTTGCCTTCGTCCCTTGCTCACTGCCGCGATGTGGGCAGTTGCCGCCTCCCGCTGCCCTCCTCGAGGTTGAGCTACGTCCCTCAGGTACAACTCCCTTTACAGCCGGTTTGCACCACTGCTCCAGCTGCCCACATCACTCCCTGTGGATATTTCTCTACTTCTTTGCCCCGCACATACCTCTACTGGCTTCTACGTACTGTATTTGTGATGAGTTTATGTCTCATCAACTAGTCCCAGTAATCTTATTCTAATCACGCTTCTTCAATATCTTTGCCACAGGGATGCTCATCTCGATTTTGGTGAAACTGCACAAAATGATCCGATGGTCAAAAGGTTGCAAACTTCATTTATTAGGAAGCTCGAACGTTGCCAGCAAATTGAAGCCTGGTCAGGGTTCACGGTTCAAGGGCTAGGGACTGCATGGATCGTTTTTTTCTTTAGCTGCCTCTGTTCCAAAATAAGTGTCAACTTTAGTAGTAGTACAACTTTGTACTAAAGTTTGCACAAAGTTGAGACACTTATTTTGGAACGGAGGGAGTACATATTTGCTATGATCTGTCAATCATTAAGATGCAATAGCATGCATGTTAGTCTCCTTTGTATTTGATGAAATGTTGCAATGGGCAACCTTGGACGCAAGATACATGTAACAGAAGCTGGAAGCTTCATAGCATTGTACAAATTTATCTCGCTGATAAATTACAGTACGTACTATACTAGTACTTCCTCCGTTCCTAAATATAAGTCTTTGTAGAGATTTCACCATGAACCACATGCGGATGTATATAGATGCATTTTAAGTGTAGATTCATTCATTTTGTTCTGTATGTAGTGGAATCTCTACAAAGACTTATCTACTAGTAATAGCTAGCCCCCACTACTAGGAATTCTCTATTCTCTCCTTGAGCCACATCATCAAAATTGATGTAGCCGTTAGATGAAGTAAATCAGTCCATAATAGCCGTCTGATCTAGACGTTGAGAGGCTCCGCACTAAGCCACATGCAAGCATGCAGAAATACCGTGGCACATGCATGTGAGTGGGTTTTAAATCACATCAACATGTCTGCATGCAAGCATGCACCGGTAGCATGCATGTAAGTGAGCTTTTAAGTCCCATTAACATGTCAAAAAGAAAAATATAATCCCATTATGCAGTAGGAGTTGGCTGATCTTTTTTCCTTACGTGGGATGATCTAAATGATGATGGGAGTTTATTTAGTTTGGCTACCACATTTGTCATGCGGTTATAGAGTTTTTTTTACTTCTATGAAATCGATAATTTTGCGCAGAGAGATATACCGCTGTTCCGCGGCAACGCGCGGGGACTCATCTAGTAATATTTAGGAATGGAGGGAGTACTATGTAAAGAGTTAGGTGTCGCACGGTGATAGTGTAAGGTGGGCCATGTAATCACTGAGCCTGCGTGTTTTCACTGCTCTTGCACGCCTCCGCTGTAAGAATGGAGAAAATTGTAATCTAGTAGTACCTCCTTTCACTGAAAGCATGGGACATCCAGCAGTCCTACCACCTCAGTAATAAAGACCAATGAGCCATCAAATCACATAGACCCAGCAGTAAGTTGGACGGACGAAGCAACCATCACTCTTGCGCCAGTGAGAGGGCGCGTCCGCTCTGCCCGGGCATGAATGCGGCACCGATTCTTTGGAGCGGCGCTGACCGTTTCAGGCGGGAAGCGTGCGCGGGCGATGGAGGGGCTTTGGGTGGGCCAGGCTGGTCAGGAGCGGGCGTGGTAGCTGTCTGCATGTCCCTACCGGACACGCCCGAAAACGAGAGGATGCACCGACTCTCGCAGCTAAAATCGTACACTACACAACATCTCTCTGTAGGAGTAGGTCGATCTGTCGCTCTCTCTAACACACACATGCTGTTAAACACACACACACACACGCACACGCACGCACCTTGGTCCCGTTGCACCTTCTAACGTGACTTATTACACCTAGACGGAGGGATTAGTAAGTATACGAGATACGGTGGCACACTGACTTAAGTCGCATACAAGTGCCCAAAATTTGTGTGCATGTTATAATAAGGATTCACTTAAAATAGTACGTGAGCGAACAGAGGGATCAATTGGACAGTGTTCCCGAGCAGTAGCGAGATGTGTGAGGTAAGATACACCGCTGGCGCTTTTAATTTTTCTTATTAATTTGTTTGTTTCACCCTCTGACTGGTCCGACCCAACGTACTACGTGGAGAGAGGTAAGGTGACTAAGGCTGCATTATTTCTGAACCACTGTGGATAGTCTTACCACCAAAGCCACATGACACGATTATGATTGAAATCCCAATGACTCCCACACACACACAAAAAAACACGGCATGCTTGTCACATGAATGCAGGAATGTATAAAAGGTTATTTCCCTCTCGTTGAACATAACGGGAGGGTTGTGTAGCTGGTTAGCCTGTTCGCTCATCAAACTTGAGGTCTCGGGTTCGATAACTACACTTGAGCATAATTTGTGCCAGGAGGATTCTTTGACTGGTCAAAATGTTTTCTAGGGTTTGCACGCTTCACACTCTCTCTCCAGTATATATATACACGTTGGAGCCTCAGCGCTTGTAGTTGCTCTCTTCACACTCTCTCGCCCTCTCCCGCTGGAGCCTCAGCGCTTGTAGTTGCTCTCTTCACACTCTCTCGCCCTCTCCAGATCTAAACAAGACTTCGTTGGCCTCTCACTCCCCTCACTGTTGCTCAAAGAGCCGGCAGGATCCGTCCGCCGGGAAGGGAAGGAGGCTTAACGCTGTCACTGTCGGCGAGGGACTA
Organism: Aegilops tauschii subsp. strangulata; assembly: GCF_002575655.3. NCBI lineage: Eukaryota > Viridiplantae > Streptophyta > Magnoliopsida > Poales > Poaceae > Aegilops > Aegilops tauschii. Next base: position 352,546,722 of record NC_053036.3, read on the forward strand.
CCGGCGCAGCTGTTCACTTTCCACCCAGCGGCGGCGCGGGAGGGCCTCTGACCCCTTCTTCTTCGCCGCCGTCCCGTCGCCCATCGAACCACGCCCCAAGAACCTTAAGGTATGATTTACTTACTCCACATGCATTGCTCTAGCTGCATGTATACCATGAATCTAGGACGTGGTTCAAAGAGGAAAGGAGTGGGGGAAAGTAGTGGGAAAAGTTGTATATAGCATGAATCTAGGACGTGGTTCAAAGAGGAAATGAAGGGGGAAAGTTGTATAGCATGAATCTAGGACGTGGTTCAAAGAGGAAAGGAATGGGGGAAAGTAGTGGGGAAAGTTGTATCGCATAAATCTAGGACGTGGTTCAAAGAGGAAAGGAAGGGACAAGGCTGTAGAGTTTGAGCAGGACTAGATTTGCTGCGCTCACATAGGGAAAGGTGTCTAAAGATAACAAAACTGGGACCAACACAAATATGCTCCTTGGTTGTTTTTGTTCTTTGTTGCAACAGACTATGCATGACCACAGTACATCGGTAGATGCACATGGTGCTGGTGCGTCCACTGTCCCGTGCAACTCATTAGCTGTTGTTAATCTAAGGCCCTATTTGGTTAAAAACTCCCTAGTCCCTACCTGCTTGGTTCCAGGGACTAAACATGGACTAGAGGTTATTAAATGACATGCTAAAAGACCATGTTACCCCTAGTAATGAACTAATAGAGACAAGGTGCGATGCGTGGCAGGGGCAACTGTTGGAAAAAGTCCCAAAAAGACTCCCTCGGGGTCTTCTTTCTTTAGTCCCAAATGCCCACTTTTAGTCCCTAAAAGTCCCTCCTGTTTGGTTTAGATGGGACTGACACGGAGTTTTTTTTAGTCCCTACACCAAAATGTCCCTGTAAACAAACACCCTCTAATAATGCCGCTAGAAAATTGATGCAATGCCACAGTTAAAAGCAAATTACATGTTTAACGAATTTTATTGTTAATATAATCTCTATGTTAATATTAATCAATGCCACCGTTTGAGAAATGCTACTGTCTTGCTTTCTTTCCCATTTAGATAAGGTAGATGCTTCTTTTTGTTGGCTTCTGTGTCATCCACCGTTATTGATCACTAATTGTTTCCTTTGCACCTCTGTGTAAACAGGGTTATCTACTTCACCTCGTTGCCATTGTGACCTTTTGTTGCACTGCACAAAACACTTTTGTTTTAAGAGTGTTTTGTGCAATTCAACCAAATGTCACACCGACAACGTTGCTTGATTGCTTGATCTTAGTGGAACTGCACAAGAGGAGATCTTACTTCCTATCCGTTAAGGCGAATTTGGTTCAGATCTTCTTCTTGTGAGTTGTTTGAATTCCGCATCATGAGAGGTCGGTACTAGCCTTCTTTCACATGATTCTGCAGTGTGCTTTCATATGTTGTGCTACTTGTACGATAATGTTGCTTGATTTTAGTGAACTGCACAAATGGAGACAAGACTTCCAATCTGTATGTGCACCGTAATATCCCATTCAGGTAAGATAAGGATATTTCACAACTGCTGGCCTGTATTTTGCCACTTTCATCAGAAAATTAAGTTTAGTACTATACTTGTGCTCCCTAATTGACATGCCAAATCTTACATTGAAGGCGAAGCTTGTCTGTTATTGAACCAAGTGATGAAGGGGAAGAACAAGGGGAAGAAAAACAAAAATCAACTCCCAGTGCTGTCATGAAGCACTCGAACTGTGATGACACAAGTAATGATATAATTTTGCATCTTAATTTATTGCTATGGCTGGAACGAGCAATTGTTTTGCCACTGATTTGATGCCACTCTTAATGTAATATGTAATTATCTCTACTTGTGCAAACAGGGATCTTCTTTGAAGATACCATATATTTTAGTGGAACTGCACAAGAAGATGTTGGAAACATTAAACTAATCGGTGAGTATATAGTAAGCATGGCCACCACCGTAGATAGCAACAGATGGTTTCGGAGAAGTGCTTCATCTGTATGCTCTACACAACAAGCCTCCTGACAAAGGTTGGTACTCGCCTACTGATTACATCCATATGATTGAGCTTTGTCATCTCTATTGGTGTTGTGCTACTGTTTAGATACTGTCATGAAAAAGTGGTATTGTCCTTGAGAAGTGCTTCATCTGTGCTGTTTTAAATATTTCCTTTCCTTTTTTTCGAGCAAACAGGGATGCTAGCATTTAGTAGTCCTCTTGTCTTTGCACAACAGGATCATCTTCCTCTGAAGAAGAATATGGAGTACGTGAAGTGACTAGTTCCGGTTATGCCAGGATGAAGAAGCCCTGTCTATCTTCTCATCAGAAGGAGCAGTTGAAGGATGGTTACATTACTCCCCACAAGACCAAACTAACTTCAGCTCAGAAGGACTGACAAATCTCCGTTTTTTTGCTGTGATGCGCGAGTACAATGTTGTTCTAGGATTCTTTCTGGTGAGTTCCATTTTTCTAAAAGTGTGCTCTACATGGACCATGTATGTGCCTGTTGAAACTGTCAATTCATAGTACAGTTTGCTTTATACTAATCACTTTTTTGTATTTGTGCAAACAGGGATGCTCAGCTTGATTTCAATGGGAACTGCACAAAATGTTCATGAATACATCGAATCATTCATTTCCACCACAAGAAAGGAGGTGCCGATAAGTTCAAGGCGTTGCAACATATAAGGGCGAAATCATACAAGCTACGCGCGAATTTGGTTGATTTTGGTGGAACTGCATAAAAAGAACAGCTGGTTTATTTAGCATGAGGTGCCATGTCAATATCCGAACTGATGGCAAACCCTGCCCATTCCACAATCGTAGGCATTTGATATTTTGGAATGGGACAACCTTGTCAAATTTTGCTCATTAATTTTAGCAAGACATGCGTTTGATATTTTCGAATGGGAAGCCCTTTGCTGTCAGCAGCGTCGATCAATTTTTTATTTATTCTTTAGTTGTGAAGTAAATATTGCCTCTGACATGTGAGTCGCTGAGATGCATAATCATCGATTGTTTTGAATGTTCTCTTTGAATTGCCAGGCCTGTGTGTTTGATTGCAATGTACAGAAACGCTAAAAAGCTGGTCAAACTCTTTGTACTCCTTCTGTTCCTTTTTACTTCGCACATTGTGAAAGTGCATACTTTTTGTATAAGATTGGTTAAAGTAGAGATACTTTGACTGCAGACAAAACTTGTATGCACGACTAGAAAGGACCGGAGGGAGTACATGTGAAACTGCTGCAAACGAGGTGATCACCCTGGGAATAATGCTAGTACGTATTGTTTTGCATGTTCATCCAATGCCAGTGATACAGGAATTCGAACTAATCGAAAAGAATTCATTCATACATGGTCGGATTTCATATAAACATGCCGGATTTCATTACATTTCATACATTCTTCAACTAAAAAGGGGTGCGCTGGAGGTATAATTAATTAACCGAAGCTACCCACCTGTGTCCCGCTGAGCCGAACAGAAGCTTCAGTGACTTAACTGCAGGTGCAGTTGCGTAACTGACATGTGGCCTGTTGGGCCCACGTGTCAGTCAGCCAACTGCACCAGCAGTTAAGTAGACGCAGCGTTCTTCTCCAGCGCAACTCTCCGACTCCACGTCGCCGCCAAGAAGCTAACCGGCCGTCAATGGTCAACCCGCCTAGCTTGGCTTCAACCGGAGGGTAGCAGGGGTGGCCTTACTTGGACCCGAGCGGCGGCGACCTACCGTGTTCTACTCTTCCTCGTTTTCTATGTGGCGCGGCCTCGTTGGCAGCGGGGCGGGGCCTCGGCGGAGCCGGCGATGTCCTTTGTCTCGTTGCCGGCGGGCGGCGCCTCAGTGGAGCGGTGGAAATCCTCCCCCACGTTGCCGGCAGGGTGGGGCCTCGGCTGAGCCGGCGATGTCCTCTGCCTCGTTGTTGGCGGGGCGGGGCCTCGGCGGAGCCAGCGGTGTCCTCTGCCTCGTTGTTGGCGCCGCGGGGCCTCGGCGGAGCAGGGCCTCGTCGACGCCAGCGGAGCGGGGACTCGTCGGAGTCGGCATTGTCCTCTGCCTCGTCCTCGGTCTCGCCAAACAGCGCCTCGCCCGCTTCATCGCCCTCTTTGCTAGCCTCTTTGTAGGCGGCCGCAGCCTCCGCCACCCGCATGCGGTACCGCCAGCGCTCGAGGCGGCCCTTGCGGTGGATGAACAGTCGTAGGTGGAGACTGGAGGAGGTCGACGGTGGATGAACAGTAGCCTGTGGAGGCTGGAGGAGGTCGACGGTGGAGATGAACAGTATCCCGTGGAGTCCCGTTTTGCGGTACGCCACATCCCTCCCGATGAATAGGACCCCGTTTCGACCGTAGCGCTCCAACACAAGTCCGTTTCCTCCGTTTTGCGGTACACCACACCCCTCCCGATCAACAGGACCCCGTTTCGACCGTAGGAGGTTCGTTTCCTCCGTTTTGCGGTACGCCACACCCCTCCCAATGAACAGGATCTTGTTTCCACCGTGGCCGGTCGAACACAAGGCCGTTTCCTCTGTTCTGCGGTACGCCATGCCTCATTTCCATCGCCTGTTCTGTCCAAGCCGGTTGGCTCCCGATGAACAGCACGCGTTCTGTTGCCTCCCGGTGAACATGACGCATTTTGTTGCCTCCCCATGAACACGGCGACGACGCAGTTTCTCCGTTCCGACCCAGCCACACCCATGTACACGAGCCCTGGCCATACGTATGCACGAGTAGGCGTTCGAGACCCCGCCCGTATGTACGTACGTGGCTGTATTTACTTTCTTGTACCCTGGCCGTTGTACGTATGTGTACATGCTACGTGCGCGCCTCTACTACCACACATGCCCTTCCTTGCACGGCCACAGTTCATCGCTGCAGCCTGCAGACAGACCGATCGACCAGTATGTACGTACACGTTCGCGACTAGAATGACAATGCTACGTACGCTTCGACCGGGTGGGTCCCGACTGTCAGGCACTTCCTTGCGTGCGAAGATGTAGTTGGTGGGTTGATACGTCTCCAACGTATCTATAATTTATGAAGTATTCTTGCTATTATATTATCTGTTTTGGATGTTTATGGGCTTTACTAAACACTTTTATAATATTTTTGGGACTAACCTATTAATCGGAGGCCCAGCCCAAATTGTTGTTTTCTTGCCTATTTCAGTGTTTCAAAGAAAAGGAATATCAAACAGAGTCCAAACGGATTGAAACCTTCAGGAGAGTTATTTTTGGAACGGAAGCAATCCAGGAGACTTGGAGTAGACATCGGGGAAGCTTCCAGGAAGCCACGAGGCAGGGAGGCGCGCCCCCACCCTCGTGAGCCCCTCGTGGCTCCCCTGACCGACTTCTTTCGCCTATATATGTCCATATACCCTAAAAACATCGGGGAGCAGAATAGATTGGGAGTTCCGCTGCTGCAAGCCTGTGTAGCCACCGAAAACCAATCTAAACCCGTTCCGGCACCCTGCCGGAGGGGGGGATCCCTGACCAGTGGCCATCTTCATCATCTTGGCGCTCTCCATGACGAGGAGGGAGTAGTTCACCCTCGGGGCTGAGGGTATGTACCAGTAGCTATGTGTTTGATCTCTCTCTCTCGTGTTCTTGAGGTGGTACGATCTTGATGTATCACGAGCTTTGCTACTATAGTTGGATCTTATGATGTTTCTCCCCCTCTACTCTCTTGTAATGGATTGAGTTTTCCCTTTGAAGTTATCTTATCGGATTGAGTCTTTAAGGATTTGAGAACACTTGATGTATGTCTTGCATGTGCTTATCTGTGGTGACAATGGGATATCACGTGATCTACTTGATGTATGTTTTGGTGATCAACTTGCGGGTTCAATGACCTTGTGAACTTATGCATAAGGGTTGGCACACGTTTTCGTCTTGACTCTCCGGTAGAAACTTTGGGTCACTCTTTGAAGTACTTTGTGTTGGATTGAATAGATGAATCTGAGATTGTGTGATGCATATCGTATAATCATACCCACGGATACTTGAGGTGACATTGGAGTATCTAGGTGACATTAGGGTTTTGGTTGATATGTGTCTTAAGGTGTTATTCTAGTACGAACTCTTGAATAGATCGATCCGAAAGAATAACTTTGAGGTGGTTTCGTACCCTACAATAATCTCTTCATTTGTTCTCCGGTATTAGTGACTTTGGAGTGACTCTTTGTCGCTTGTTGAGGGATAGTTATATGATCCAATTATGTTTTTATTGTTGAGAGAACTTGCACTAGTGAAAGTATGAACCCTAGGCCTTGTTTCCTAGCATTGCAATACCGTTTACGCTCACTTTTATCATTTGTACCTTGCTGTTTTTATATTTTCAGATTATAAAAACCTATATCTACCATCCATATTGCACTTGTATCACCATCTCTTCGCCGAACTAGTGCACCTATACAATTTACCATTGTATTCGGTGTGTTGGGGACACAAGAGACTCTTTGTTATTTGGTTGCAGGGTTGTTTGAGAGAGACCATCTTCATCCTACGCCTCCCACGGATTGATAAACCTTAGGTCATCCACTTGAGGGAAATTTGCTACTGTCCTACAAACCTCTGCACTTGGAGGCCCAACAACGTCTACAAGAAGAAGGTTGTGTAGTAGACATCAAGCTCTTTTCTGGCGCCGTTGCTGGGGAGGTGAGTGCATGAAGGTATATCTTTCGATCTTGCAATCGAATCTTTTTGGTTCTTGTTTTATCACTAGTTTAGTCTATAAAAGAAAACTACAAAAAATGGAATTCAGGGTACCTCATATGCTTCATCTTTTTAATATCTTTCATGAGAATAAGGATTCCGATAATTGTGCTCAATTGCTAGAGGAAGAATGCATTAGAATGTTTGGTACTAAATCTCTGAATGATGAGCATGATTGCAATGTTGTTAGTATGAACTCTTTGAATATCCATAGTACTAATGATGATTGCACTAGTCATGATGAAAATGTCTCTTATAAGCATGTCAATTTCTGTGGAGTGCATAGAGCTTGCAAGTACACACCAAATAGGGAAAATAGATTTTGCAAGAGGCATAAGTATTTGGAAACTAAATAGTTGCAAGAAAGGCTAGATGTTTTTGCTGAAAATTTAAACTTTCTTTGCCGTCCTTGTGAACTTGCAATGAACGTGATCATTTCAATACCCAATGCAAATTGTTTCATGATTGTATCGTGTCCAAAAATTGTGATGACTTGATTTCCCTTGCACATCATAATGAACTTAGTTTGCTTTTGGGTTATGAAGAAATGAAACGTATAACTAAGGATCTTCCAGAATTTGTCCTTGATAAAGTTCTTGATTTTGATCTAGAAGAAATTTTTATGTATTGTGCGGTGAATTGCATTGAAAATCCTTATATTGCCAGTTACATAAAGAAAAGAAAACAAATAGAATATGAAGAGAATACTAATGAAAGGGAAGAGACTTCCCAATATTCTCCTATTATTTCTTATGATGAATCAGGCAACGAGGAGGAGCCTTCTATTCAACCAATCTCATTAATAAGGAGCTCCAAAAAGAGGATTGAACCCACACATAATGTGAAGAAGAAAAAGAAAAGACGAAGAAGCAAAGGTAGAAAGGTATCCCTCCCAAATGATGTTGCTCCTATTACTCATTGTGATGATGATAATTGCTATACTATTGGTGCTATCCATACTATTAATGATGAGAGTGATTATGCTTATGATATGAAAATGCCCAAGCTTGGGGGTGCTATGTTTGATGAGAATGACATGTTTTAGAATATATTTTCTGCAATTAATGTTTGTCCCAAGCTTGGGGATGCTATGTTTAATGAAGATGATATTTCTAGCCTCCCAAGTTTTGATATGCAAATTTGTTATGATGATAGCATGCCTCCTACTTATGATGATTATATTGATGAAAGTGGGTTTGGAAGAGTGTCAACTTTAGGAAGTAATGATCCCACTATTTTGGAGGATGTTGAATCTTATTGTGACAATTATGAAAGTGGATTTGGAGAGGTCATGACTTTATTTAGTAATGATTCCAGTATCTTGGAAGAGGTTTCAATCGATTATGATGAGAACAAAGTTGCTACCTATGATGATTATTGTGATGATACTTATGCTATAAAGAGTAGTGATGATTATATTTATAAAACTTGTCATGATTATGATTACCCTTTTTCTGGATATTACTCTTTTAATGTGGAAACAATTTATAGTATTCGAGTTTCTTATGATACTCCCACTATTCCGAATGAGAAGAATTTTTCTTATGTGGAGAGTAGTAAATTTTCTATGCTTATAGATCATGAAAAGAATTCTTTATGTGATAGTTATTTGTTGAATTCATTCATGATGCTACTGAAAATTATTATGAGGGAGGAATATATGCTTGTAGGAATTGCAATAATATCAAGTTTCCTCTCTATGTGCTTAAAGTTTTGAAGTTATGCTTGTTTTGCCTTCCTATGCTAGTTGATTATTGTTCCCATAAGTTGTTTCCTCACAAAATCCCTATGCATAGAAAGTGGGTTAGACTTAAATATGCTAGTCATATTCTTCATGATGCTCTCTTTATGTTTCAATTCTTATCTTTTATGTGAGCATCATTGAAATCATCATGCCTAGCTAGGGGCGTTAAACGTTAGTGCTTGTTGGGAGGCAACCCAATTTTATTTTAGTTCTTTGCCTTTTGCTCCTGTTTAGTAATAAATAATCTATCTATCCTCTGGTTAGATGTGGTTTTATGTTTTAATTAGTGTCTGTGCCAAGTAGAACCTTTGGGAAGACTTGGGTGAAAGTTAATGTGATCTTGCTGTAAAAACAGAAACTTTGCGCTCACGAGATTAGCTGTAATTTTGTACTGGAGAGCGATTTTAGGTTGATTCTTTTTGCAGATGATTAATAGACAAATTATTCAGGTCCACCAATTTATTTCAGAATTTTTGGAGTTCCATAAGTATACGTTTGACACAGATTACTACAGACAGTTCTGTTTTTGACAGATTCTGTTTTCTATGTGTTGTTTGCTTATTTTGATGAATCTATGAGTAGTATCGGAGGGTATGAACCATAGAGAAGTTGGAATACAGTAGATATTACACCAATATGAATTTATAATGAGTTCACAACAGTACCTAAGTGGTGATTTATTTTATACTAATGGAGCTTACGAGTTTTCTGTTAAGTTTTGTGTTGTGAAGTTTTCAAGTTTTGGGTAAAGATTCGATGTACTATGGAATAAGGAGTGGAAAGAGCCTAAGCTTGGGGATGATCAAGGCACCCCAAGGCAATATTCAAGGACAACCAAGAGCCTAAGCTTGGGGATTCCCCGGAAGGCACCCCCTCTTTCGTCTTCGTTCATTGGTAACTTTACTTGGAGCTATATTTTTATTCACCACATGATATGTGTTTTGCTTGGAGCGTCAATTTATTTTGTTAGGATTTGCTTGCTGTTATTTATAACAATGTTTTGCATCTTTTATTTCAATAAAAGTGGCATTGATAGCCTTTACTATGCCTATTTTACAAGTCTACATGTTGCTATTTGAAAACAGAAAGTTTACCGCTGTTGCAAAAATTCCCTAGAAAAGTCAGAATGTGATAAAATGATAAAACCTTTTGCATAATAAGCTCTGATAAATTTAATACAGTGGGAATTTTCTTTCATAATTTTTGGAGCTAGGTAAGTGTGGATCTTGCTGCATTCTTTACAGAATGTCCTGTTTAGGCAGATTGCTGTTATGTTTGCATTGTTTGCATATGTTTGCTTGTTTATGATTCTATTTGAGGATAGGACTATTAAATATGCAGAGGAATTTAGTATGCAATGTTGAATAATAATTTTAGTGATTTCCTACAGTAGAGTATGATAAGGTTTTTGCATTGGTTTATACTAACTTATCTCATGAGTCCTTGTTGAGTTTTGTGTGGATGAAGCTTTTGAGATTTAGGGAGACCGTGATATGAGAGGAATTAAGGAGACACAAAAGCTCAATCTTGGGGATGCCCAAGGAACCCCAAGATAATATTTCAAGAAGTCTCAAGCATCCAAGCTTGGGGATGCCCCTATAGGCATCCCACCTTTCTTCTTCAACAATTATCGGTTAGTATCGGTTGAACCTAAGTTTTTTGCTTCTTGACATGATGTGTGCTATCCTTGAAATGTCATTTTGTTTTGTTTTGCTTGTTGTTTGAATAATATCTCAAGATCTGAAATTCTTAAATGAGAGAGAGTCCTCACATAGCTAAAGAATTGTTTAACTACTCATTGATCTTCACTTATATCTTTTTGGAGTAGTTTGTCATTTACTCGTGTGCTGCACTTATATCCTATGAGTAAATGGTTGAATGATTTGAATATCATAAACCTAAAATTATATATGTTTCATATGCTTATCCCATGGGGAGTAATGACTTCACATATAAGAAGTAGAGGTGGTAAATTTATTGAAAGTTAGCAAACATGGTATTGGTCACTTGAACAATTCATGAAAGAATATTGAAGGAAGAGAGATTTCACATATAAATATACTATCTTAGAGATCTTCTATGATTGTGTGCCCCATTAATTATTTTCAAACCTGAGCAAATTAGTTGAAGTTGGACAAGGAAGACAACATAATGAGTTATGCTTGGGTATATTTGTATAGAAGTTATATTGTTATAGATCCTCCAACATGTGATGCTTGCTATTTAGAATCCTTTGCTAGCCAAAATATCTGTACTAAGCGGGAATACTGCTTGTGCATCCTAATTCCTTGAACCAAGTTTCTTCCATGAGTGTCCACCATATCTACCTATATGCGGTATTTACCTGCCGTTCCAAGTAAATTTGCATGTGCCAAAGTCTAAACCTTCAAATAATAATATGTTTTGTATGCCCAAATCGCTCATGTAGCCACTAGGGGCTGTCAGTATCTTCCATGCTAGGTGGGTTATTCTCACGATGAGTGGACTCCGCTCATCATTCACGAGAAAATGGCTGGTAATTGGGATGCCCAGTCCTATGATCAAAAGATCAAAAACAAATTCGCAAATAATTTAAACAAACTCCCCCAGGATTGTTGATAGTTGGACGGCACCCGTTGTTTCGGACAAGCCGTGGAGTGTGATTGTTGGTGGAGGGGAGTAAAATCTTTACCTTTCTGTTTGGGAACTGCCTATAATGTATCTAGTATGGAAGATATTGGTAACTCTTGGTCGTTATGTTGACAATGAAAGCATACCTCTCAAAATTATTTTCATCTCTGTTTTAGCTTCGAGCTCTGGCACCTCTGCAAATCCCTGCTTCCCTCTGCTAAGGGCCTATCTTTTACTTTTATGCAAGAGTCAGTAGTATTCCTTCTCATTCCAACCTACTTTTTAGTTGGCAAGCATCATGTGGTGGAGAAAGATCTAAGCATATATGGTCATTCAAATATATTTGATCATGAATTATTATTGTTGACAATTATCTATATGATAAATAAGTTGGGAGGTGAAACATTACACCCCTATCTTTCTCTGTGTTTGATGGATGCTATTTGTTCTAAAAATATGCTTTGAGTGGTAGCAATCATGAAAGACTATATGATAGTTGAGTATGTGGGATTTGCTAAATCAAAGCTCTTACATAGACCCTTCCTGAAAATAAGATGGATTGCAATTGTTTGATGACTGAGAACATAATTTGTTAGTTTTCAAGAATGTTTATGGTCTATGCTTTAACATGTGAATAGCTTGTTACTTGATCATGAAAACTTTTATGAGTTGAGCTACTGTTATGACATATAATGATGCTAGAAAAGGTGATTGAAATTATCATTGATCAAACTTGTGCACCTGCTACCATTCACACTTCATAAATTATTTCTTTTATCATTTACCTACTCGAGGACGAGCAGGAATTAAGCTTGGGGATGCTGATACGTCTCCAACATATCTATAATTTATGAAGTATTCATGCTATTATATTATCTGTTTTGGATGTTTATGGGCTTTACTAAACACATTTATATTATTTTTGGGACTAACCTATTAACTGGAGGCCCAGCCCAAATTGCTGTTTTCTTGCCTATTTCAGTGTTTCGAAGAAAAGGAATATCAAATGGAGTCCAAACGGAATGAAACCTTCGGGAGAGTTATTTTTGGAACGGAAGCAATCCAGGAGACTTGGAGTAGACGTCAGGGAAGCTTCGAGGAAGCCACGAGGCAGGGAGGCGCGCCCTACCCCCTGGGCACCCCCCACCCTCGTGGGCGCCGCATGGCTCCCCTGACCGACTTCTTTCGGCTATATATGTCAATATACCCTAAAAACATCGGGGAGCAGAATAGATCCGGAGTTCCGCTGCCGCAAGCCTCTGTAGCCACCGAAAACAAATCTAGACCCATTCCGGAGGGGGGATCCCTGACCAGTGGCCATCTTCATCATCCCGGCGCTCTCCATGACGAGGAGGGAGTAGTTCACCCTCGGGGCTGAGGGTATGTACCAGTAGCTATGTGTTTGATCTCTCTCTCTCATGTTCTTGAGGTGGTACGATCTTGATGTATCGCGAGCTTTGCTACTATAGTTGGATCTTATGATGTTTCTCCCCCTCTACTCTCTTGTAATGGATTGAGTTTTCCCTTTGAAGTTATCTTATCTGATTGAGTCTTTAAGGATTTGAGAACACTTGATGTATGTCTTGCATGTGCTTATCTGTGGTGACAATGGGATATCACGTGATCTACTTGATGTATGTTTTGGTGATCAACTTGCGGGTTCAATGACCTTGTGAACTTATGCATAGGGGTTGTCACACGTTTTTGTCTTGACTCTCCGGTAGAAACTTTGGGGCACTCTTTGAAGTACTTTGAGTTGGATTGAATAGATGAATCTGAGATTGTGTGATGCATATCGTATAATCATACCCACGGATACTTGAGGTGACATTGGAGTATCTAGGTGACATTAGGGTTTTGGTTGATATGTGTCTTAAGGTGTTATTCTAGTACGAACTCTTGAATAGATCGATCCGAAAGAATAACTTTGAGGTGGTTTCGTACCGTACAATAATCTCTTCGTTTGTTCTCCGCTATTATTGACTTTGGAGTGACTCTTTGTTGCATGTTGAGGGATAGTTATATGATCCAATTATGTTTTTATTGTTGAGAGAACTTGCACTAGTGAAAGTATGAACCCTAGGCCTTGTTTCCTAGCATTGCAATACCGTTTACGCTCACTTTTATCATTAGTTACCTTGCTGTTTTTATATTTTCAGATTACAAAAACCTATATCTACCATCCATATTGCACTTGTATCACCATCTCTTCGCGGTGCACCTATGCAATTTACCGTTGTATTGGGTGTGTTGGGAACACAAGAGACTCTTTGTTATTTTGTTGCAGGGTTGTTTGAGAGAGACCATCTTCATCCTACGCCTCCCACGCATTGATAAACCTTAGGTCATCCACTTGAGGGAAATTTACTACTGTCCTACAAACCTCTACACTTGGAGGCCCAACAACGTCTACAAGAAGAAGGTTGTGTAGTAGACATCATGGGTCCCAGCAGTCAGGGGGCGAATCGTTTTTTTGCCCGTAATATGGACGCACTTCCTTACGTGCAAAGATGCAGCTGGTGGATCCCAGCAGTCAGGGGGCGAATCATTTTTTTGCCCGTAATATGGACGCACGTCCTTGCGTGTGATGATGTAGCTGGTGGGTCCCGGCAGTCAGGGGGGAAACATTTTTTCACGAAATACGATGGCCCGTCCGGTGGGTCCCCGATGTCAGGTGGAGGAATCATTATTTTCCGCGTAATAAGGAGGCACTTCCTTGCTGCGGCCGTGGACCCAGCTGTCAGCCTTTCCACGTACAGTACTCTTCCGATGGAAGTCATTCCTTGACCATGTTGACCACGCCGCGCCGAGAGCACCAGGGCGGTGGACGACGGCGAGGCCTAGGAAGGGGACGACGCGGAGCCGGGGAAGACGCGGCAGTGGATGCCCACGCGGAGAGGAGTACGAGGGTTCACTGGTTTGGCTTCGGTGCGAGGCTGTCGTCGCCACAGAATAACAGGGGGTGCTGGTGAGTGGAGGGATGGCCTGGCCAGCGGTGGGAGTAGTAGGGGCGGTGAGGCCTCCGCGGCAGCACAGCCGGCCACCGGAGGCAGGAGCAGGTGGCACGACCGGGGCTGCTTTGGGCGACTAGAGAGAGAAGACTAGAGGTTGAAGAAGCACTACGGCCGTTGGATGGTCATCGTACGGTCAGGGGAGCTAGAATCGTTCATATTGACTAAGTTGACAAAGCCCTCCGTCCCCGTCAACTTAGTAGGCCCAAGTCAGCCTCCCATTATGCTGGGTCCCAGCTAGCAGGGGGAGTATTCATTTTTTTGTGCGTAATAAGGAGGCACTTCCTTGCGTGCGAAGATATAACTGGTGGGTCTGACCTGTCGGTGGGGGGACATTTTTTCACGAAATACAAAGGCCCTTCCGGTGGGTCCCAGATGTCAGGTGGAGGATCATTATTTTGCGCGTAATAAGGAGGCATTTCCTTATGTGCGGCCGTGGACCCAGCTGTCAGCCTCTCCACGTACAGTCCACGTCTGATGGATGTCATTTGTTGACCACGCTGTGCCGAGAGCACCAGGGCGGTGGACAACGACGAGGCCTAGGAAGGGAACGACATGGAGTCGGGGAAGACTCGGCAGTGGTTGCCCACGCGGTGGGGAGTACGAGGGTTTACCGGTCCGGCTGCTGTCGCTGGAAAATAACAGGAGGTTTGGGTGAGTAGAGGAATGGCCTGGCCAGCAATGGAGTAGGGTGGGCGGTGCGGCCTGTGCGGCAGCACAGCCGGCCACGGGAGGCGGGAGCAGGCAGTCCCACCGGCGCTGGTCTGGGCGGCTGGAGCAAGAAGATCAGATATTGAAGAAGCAGCACGGCCGTTGGATTAACATCCAACGGTCACTGCTGCTAGAATCGTTTGTGGACTAAGTTGACAAAGCCTTTCATACACGTCAACCTAGTAGACCCACAAGTCAGCCTCCAAATCTGTCCCAAACAGCATACAACCCGAAATTTCTAGCCAAATTCAAATTAATTTAAAAACTAAACATACCTTAATTTAAATCCAATGAAATTTTACCCGCACAAAAACAATGAAATTTAAAATATCAAAATCCGAAAGAAAAAAGTATTTTGGAACTAATTGCCTGTTTGCTATATTTTTTCATTTTACAGCCCATTTCTTATTACTCATAGCCCATTTTCTGGGCAAAATGCATCCCTCCTCGTCTTGAAAGATTTCCGGCCCAGCAGAGCGTAGAAAAGCAAGTAGGCCTACGTTGGTTATTCTACAAAAAAACAAAATAGCTGGGCTAGCCATTTTCAGAAAGGAAAAAACAAACTGGGTTGGTCATGTGCTAAACATATGAAATAAAAGCCTGGGCTAGACGGGCGACAGCTCCCGCACAACCCAGTTCCCTTCCCCGTCCCGAAAAAACAAAATTACTATGCGCGCTGCTGGGTCCCTACTATCATCCTCACCATGCACAGTCATATCCTTATTCCTCCCGGTTGTTGACCATGTTGACAACACTGGAGGGCGGCGCCGCGGCGAGCGAACCAAGGCGGAGGACGATGGTGAGGCCTCGGACGGGAACAGGAGCCGGGGAAGATGCGCAGAGTTTTAGGGTGCGATGTGGCCACGATGCATGCGCGGCAGCACAGCCAGCCGTGGGAGGCGGGAGCAGGCGTCCCACCGGCGCTGGTTTGGCTTTGGCGGCTGGAGGAAGAAGAGACTGAAGAAACACGACATACGTTGAATGTCAATCCAACGGTCAAGGTTGGCACAATCGTTTGTTGACTAAGCTAACACCAAGTAGCATACTTTTTATATATAGGAAGAAAAGAAAAACTGGGCTCGTTCGCCTGGTAACATTCCCGAAACTGCGACTGTTCGATCTTGCGTCGCAACTAAAACTGCGAGGAAAATGCGTCCGTCTACCCTCCTCCTCCCAGGGAACGTATGCCACATAAGTGACTAGCACCCTTGGTATTCAACCAAGAGGCCTTGGGTTCGAGTCCCAGGAACTCTCAATTTTGTCCTGCTTCCTTCCTCGCAAAAAAGAAAGAAAATCAAAGACTTGAGAAGGCGTACAGAACAAACTAGTGTACCAGTAAAGAGACGTTGCTGAGTTTTAGAAAAAAGAGAGACGTGCTCCTGTAGCTGGTTCAAATCCAAACCTAGACTATGACTATATATGGTGCTATGCTACTCTGCAAGTGATGAAACTGACATATCCAACATTCACTTCTCCTCTTCTCTACTTACTCTGCCTAGCATCAGAAGCTCTGGCCACAGCAACCATGTCCCCAGGCTGCTCGTCCACCTGCTCTTCAGCATGCAACAACCGGATATGCGCCAAGTCGCCACCCGTACCATCGCCTGTGGGTCTCATCACACCCCCGCCGGCACACGCACCGTAGCCGGTTGCTCATCGCAACCCGCTGCCGTTGGTGTGGTGCCACTGCTGCAAATCACGCAGAGTCATCCGTCGTGTCTCAACCACAATCCTCAACCCTGGCCGAGTCTTCTACAAATGCCCGAATCATGGGGTAATAATATGTTTAAGTGTTGTTCTGCTGCTTTCAGTTGCTGATTTTTTTAATAGTTTGCTTTATGATCTTCCAATTTGATTCGTGCAGAAAAGGGAAGATTCGTGTGATTTGTATTTCTGGGAAGTTGCTGATGTGGGGGAATGCAACTATGCTGATTATTTGGTTAGCCGAGGAATCCCAATACCAGCAGGTTGGGGTGTTGGACAAGTAACTGAAGGAACCGCAGAAGAGGAAGATGCAGAGCAGAAGGTTAAAGATGCAGTTCCTCTGATCATGGCCATGCAACAACTGCTGAACGGCCTTGACAACAATGAGGAGATGAAAGAGCTTGTGAAGATAATGGGAAAAATCGATGTGCTATGTAGGATGATTGTCTCTTTATTTGCAATGTATGTAGCACTCGTGATGTATTCAGTGGCTATGACATAAGGACTTTGCTGAAATTAGTAATGAATGAAACCTGTGTAGCAGGCTGGGCGTAGTGTTGTGAACATCTAATGATTTCTATTAACAGAAATCGGGGGGTATCCCCTTTTGCTCATAAATAAATAAATAGCAGAGGCCCTTTTGGTAATAAATAAATAAATTAGAAGAGGCCCTGTCGGGTCAGCTTTGTTTCCATTCGAAGACGTTGAGCAAATTGCAGTCCAACAGCAAACTATGTCATCAAATTCAAGTTTCACAGCCAAATATGAGTACAACTAAACAACAATGTCATCATGTTTTACTCGTCATACAATCACCAAACACAAATCAACATACATAACAAGTGATGTTCTCACAGCAAAATACTAAACAACACGTTCATCAGGTTTCAGTTGTCATAGGAAGCACAATTTCACATAGTAGATGAAAAACGTCTTCTGACAGGCAAATACGACAAAAGCAATCTAATCATCATCCGCAGCAGCAGCATCAACATCTTCGCCATGTGTATCAGTCTGAATCATAATTCCCAGAGTGTCATCTTCTTCTTCATCCTCAATGCCCTCGAACATTGGCTTCTTCTTGATCAACTCTTGTATGTCCACAACACGACAGGCAATCTTTTCGCCAGCGTCATTGACGTGATGGTTCTCAAAGATATTAGGAACATCTGTTGAATCTTGTACATCAGGAGCGGTGTAAGCATCATCTTGTCATGCAACTTCATTAAACGAATTCTTCTGCTGAAACCTTTGCAATACTCTCCAGTCATCGCTACGTGCAAATGTGTCTTCCAAGAAAAATATATGTGTTGCTTGATTTACCAAAATAAAAGGCTTGTTGGTCTGGTACGCCGCCTTGACATTGATGGATTTGAAATAATCATCAGCTCTGGGTTTTGCGATCCTGGAAAACAGGTTATACCAATGACAGCACAATAGAACCACACACCGATGATCCTCAAAACTGGAGATATACTGCAACTGAACAATGTATGTTATGTTAGCATACATTTCAGTTGTCTCTCTGCCATACGTATCTGTGCTCATGATGGCACTGTTTTGTGCCTTCCTGCCTTCATCGCGTGCAAGGGTGTTGTAGCGCACATCTCCAACAACGCAAGATTCATAATGTCTTACCCGAGTATCAGGACCCATTGCTAGTGCATAAAGGGCATCATCAACTGCCTGCCCATCCTCCCGCATCTTCTTAACCTATGTTAAGAAAATAGACAAACTGGTCATCTTATGTACTCAATATATTAAAAAACTGACAGTGCAATTCCGTAGCGTACATGGCTCTTTAACCATTTCGCAAATCCTGCCATAACCAGTTTGTCAATGTTTCTTGGATTTTGCGGCAGTAACTCGTTTTTGTAGATGCTGCACAACATAGTGATCGCGTCAAACATCTAAATATATAAGAATGTGCTGCAAGTTTAGTAGACTATGATGTATAAGCTGCAGTACTTAGCACTTACTTGATATAAGGTAGTATCTCAGGACAGTTATTAACACATACCAAACCATTTTGTCCAAATCTTTAGGTTTGTCCTCTTGTCGACTCTTCCGTGTAACTCGAACAAAATAATCGAAAACATTGAGCCCGGGATTGTCTTCACCCACCTCTTTGCTAAGTTGATCAGCTGTTTCAATGTATTTTGAGCAGAATGTCAATGCTTCTGTAGCAAGGTAGGCCTCTGCAATGGAACCCTAAGGTCTAGCTCTGTTCCTGACATAGCCCTTGAAAGTGCCTAGCCACCTTTCAATAGGGTACATCCAGCCATACTGTACTAGACCTCTAAGTAGTGCCTCATCAGGTAGATGAACAGCCAAATGCACCATCACATCAAAGAAGGCTGGAGGATATATCTTCTCAAGGTCGCACAGGATAGTTGGTATCTTGTCTCTAAGACGCTCCAAAGCATCTATCCTGATATTTCTACTGCAGAGTTCCTTGAAGAATTGTCCCAACTCTGCAACTGCTCTGTATAAGTCAGGGCGGCCCAATCCTCTAAGGATAATAGGTAAAACCCTTTGAAGTAGGACGTGGCAGTCATGAGTTTTCAACCCTTGTACCTTGTTTCCATCTGCACTGACTCTCCTTTCAGGGTTGGAAGAAAATCCATGTGGGAATCTCACAAGTGACAGGACCTCGCAGAATTCTTTTCTTTTTACCTTGTCCAAGACGTACACAGCTGGTGCCATATCCCGTGGTTTACCTTCATCTTGCACCTGCAAATCCTTTCTGATACCCAGATGTGTCAAATCAATCCTAGATTTTAAGGTATCTTTCGTCTTGCCTTCAATATTAAGAAGTGTGCCGATAATGTTGTTACATATATTTTTCTCGATGTGCATCATATCAAGATTATGCCGCAGATCCAAATCTTTCCAATACTCCAAGTCCCACAAAGTGGACCTGCGAGTAAACAATAATCTCTCTTCTGCCTTGCCACGCTTCCTTTTCCCGCTACCATTAAAAGGATGGTTTCCTGGTGTAATATGCCTGATCTTCTCTAATTCCACTTGCAACTCATCGGCGGTGAGCCTCTTTGGTGCATCACGGTTTTCATGCTTTGCATTGAACACGGGTCTTCGGTATTTTGTAGGACGCGCCTTGTCCTTGGCAAGGAAACGGCGGTGTCCAATGTAAAAGATCTTGCTAAGTATTGCGTATGACGGCGGATTCCTGTCACAGCGAACACATGCATTGTAACCATGTGTCGTTCCCCCTAACATAGTGTCCAAAGCCGGATAATCATGGATGGACCAAATTATAACAGCACGCAGAAAGAAATCAACTGGTGGGCTGCTATATAGGTCTCGAGTGAGAACACCCTTCCATAGCTGTTGAAGTTCCTCCACAAGAGGCTCCATGAATAAATCAAAATCCTTTCCAGGACTTTTTGGACCTGGGATGAGCAAGGCCGTCATGTAGTTTGATTCTTTGGTGCAGACATTTGGAGGCATGTTGTAAGGGATAACAAGCACTGGCCGCATGCTATATGTGGCGCTCTGGTGGCCAAATGGGTTAAATCAATCTGAAGCTAAGCTAAGTCTAATGTTTCCCGGGTCAGCAGCAAACTTTTTGTGTTTCTGATTGAAGCTTTGCCACTCACTACCATGAGATGGATGGCTCATTACATTCTGATCTCTGTACTCCTGGTTCCTAGAATGCCACAGTACATCCTCTCTCGTTTCAACATCATGAAACAACCTCTGCAATCTTGGTGTAATTGGAAAATGTATCAGAAAATTATGAGGAACCCTCTTCACAGCATCGCCATCTTTCCATCTTGATGATTTGCATTTCGGGCATTCACTTAAGTTGGCATACTCCTTCCGGAACAGAACACAATTATTCTTACAAACATGGATCATATCATATCCAATTCCAACTGCACGAAGGAAATTCTTCATTTTACTGTAGGTGTGTGGCAGCTCAGACGCATCTGGGAAAGATTTGCGGAAAGCAGCCAACATCGCATCGAATGATTTGTTGGTCATCTGCTCAGATGTCTTCACCTGAAGAAACGTGACCATAGCTGAGAATACTGACAGCTTATTTCCTGGGGTGACAACCACGTTGCATTGTTCCAACATGCGGGCCCACCGTTTTTCTTCTACAGGTGAAAGTTCACGAAATGCACGAGCATTTCGTAGCATTGTTTCAATGTTGGTCAAACTCACTAGCTCCGCCAACACCACCTCCTCCTCCTCTTCCACCTGAGCATCAGGCAGATCAAGATGGTGATCTGCTGCTTCCACGTAGTCAGTAACGTTGACATTCACAGCTTCACCATGATGAACCCACCTAGTATATGTGACCGACACCCCATACAAGTGTAGATGATTTTGCACAGTTGACTGGGGTCTTGTAACTGAATTCATACAACTGCTACACGGACAGAGCACATCTGATTTCGGACCACCATACTCAGCTCTGATAAAGTTCATGAAGTTTTCAACCCCCTCGACATATGCAACGGAGAATCTTCGAGCAGAGGTTATCCAAGTCTTGTCCATCTGTTAGACATACAAATTAGTTCTTCTACTAGATATTACAGGAAAAACATATATGCTTTTTTATAAAGTCCAGAAAAAAATACCTAGGTCGATGTCTAAAGCTATGGCAAGATATTTGGACGAGCAGATCTAAGTAACAAGATATATGTAAAGCTAATTCAGCAAACAGATTTGAGTGCTAAATTAAGGCAGGTTGTTTCAGCAGTCAATGAGGCCGAGCACACAGCCATCAAACTATCGAAGGCCATCACAGCAACAAAGATCGAGTATAAAATGGTGTACAGCTATTTCACCTAACAGATTGGCTACTAGACCATGGCAATCTACGTCACAATAAATATATGGCAGGATATTTTAGCAACTAATCAGCCTTGGCATGCCATCTCAGCTAAGCAGGTTGAGTGCAGAACAGGGCAAGGAAGCTTCTTAAGCAGAGCATATCGACTGTAAACTACTTCAGCAAACAGTGAGATTAACAGCGTCTATCAGCTAACATTCAACGCTACACCGGCATGCACGGGGCCTCAGTCTAGAATGCGCGTACCGTGGGAGAAGTTGACCGCCGTGTGTCTCCATACGAACGTCACCAGCGGTGGCGGCGCTGACCGCCGTGCGCCTCCACAAGAACGTCACCACCGGTGGCGGTGCGGCTAGAGGACGGCAGTCTACGAGAGCGTACTGTGGGAGCGAGAGGATCGCCGTGCGTCCCCTCGACAAACCGCGGCGCCGACGTATCGGCGCGGCAGGGAGGGCGGCTTTGGCGGAGCGAATGGAGTGGAGGGGGACGGGGGGAAGGGGGTTGGGGAATATTATTGGCTAGTTGGCCGAAGGGAGGTTTGAATTTGGGATTTGGGGGGCGGGGGGATTTTCGCATGGTGGGCAGGGGAAGTTTGGCGCATGGTCGGTTTCTCCAAGTGCAGTCCCACATGTCAGTGAAGAGGCAAGCCGAAGCGCGTTCCGTTTGCGTGAGCCGTGTGCAGGACCGAACGTGTGTGGGGTGCAATGCGACCGTGACAGGGGTGCAGTTAGTGTACCGCCTTATTTCCTTTTAATAAACTAGGTGCTTCGCCCCCTAAAGAAAAAAACTTGGTGCTTCGCGCGATCCATCGATACACTAGTAATCCGGTAATCCCGACTAAAACGGCACGGCCGGGTCTTTTCCCGCGCGATATGCTGGGAGGTTGGCTTAGTTGGGTTTTTTAGGATGAGTAATGCTACACCTACATAATCCCAGTTACGTAATTAACGTAATGTGAAACGTGTGAGCTGTTGATTGTAGATTGGGGGGAGGAAGGGGCCCACCACCATGAAAATTAAGGAGGAGAGAGAGAGGCAATTTACGTTAACCCTTCTGTAGGTTCCCGTAGATGTAGAAAGATGTGAAATGCGTGAATGTGTAGTGGACGTACTATTGGAGTGCCTAAGATAAATTGTGTATGTAGACTATATGTTTATTTTACTTCGCATGTTAGCTTTGTCTCGGTTCAATAAAAAGCAGAGTTGGTGATGATGGTGTGCCTGCCATCCTGCAACATAGGTCGTCCGATCTATATCTAACGGATAGGAAGGAAACTATGACAATTTACCCGCACTCCTCTCCACATTTACAGATAAGGCCTTCCCTCGTTCATCCTTTTCTGCCACAAGATCTTGATGTTTCGTGCAACGCACGGGCATCTTGCTAGTACTCCTACAATATACTATATTATTGTGAAAGTTCATATACACCGGCCGAGATTAATGCAAACACGGCAGATTTTCATTACATTTTGAACTTTTATAGGACAGAAAAATAAAAGAAACCCGACCCTAAACCTATTCTACGGCGGTTACCGACGTCCTCCATCTGCGATCTCCATGTATGGGGGCGGGGTTCAAGACCCGTGAAGTGAAGGTGCGGTCTCCGTCGAGGAAAAGTAGAACATGGGAGACGGACCAGCTAGTTGGCACACCATGCCCTGCCGCCTCCCATGCCCTACTCATCCTCGGAGGAGTCCCTGACCTCGGCGGTGCCGGACGTTGGACGACGGCAAGTAGGACGTGTGGCTAACGGTGCTCCCGTCGTCGGCCGCCAGCGTGGCCACCGCTTGTGAGGCGACTTGAGCGAGGGCGACGACCTCGAGTTCATCCCCGAAGACAAGCTCTCCCGCAGAGCGTTCGCGCTCGCGGTCATGGCGGATGTGGTGCCAGGTAGCAGGACGATGCGCTATGTTGTGGAGGTTAGCTGGGCGTTGCCGCTTTAAGTAGCGCATTCCGGTGAGGCCAAGCGTCTGGGTGCGTCATTAAGTCGTCGGAGTTGGTTCCTCGAGCACCGAGCCTCTTAACGACGGCATACGGATGGACGGCATTAATGTGGGCAGCTGGCGCCGGTTGGGAACGCACCGCACGACGACGTGAGGGACGAGGGTTTTTGGTGTGCCAGGGTAGTCAGCTGCGGTCGTGGCAACGTTGGAGATGCCCTTTGCTCACATGTGACCCCACATGTCATAGAAAAAGCAAGACAACCCGGCATGGTCTCAGGTCCTGGGGATGCAGTTGGCCGCGCTACACCACTCGGGGGACGCGGCGTGGCGCGCGCGGACTTCGGCGCCCCGTGCATCCTCAACAAGCCGGGTGTTGATCTGCTGGTCGTGCCACAGCGCTAACCACCCTCGGCACTCTGAAACCCACCATGTAAAGCAAGGATGAGCGTGTCGCTCCCGCATGCCTCATTTGAACATTCCGCCGAGTATCATTCGCATGTGGGCCTAGACCATGCTTGTATTTCCAATGTTGTAATTTGTCCGACATGCATACAAACAAACGGTTCATTTAAAGTTTCACTTTGCCTCCACTACGTGTCGCTTCCCGTCTTAGTTTTGACATCCCATTCGGTTCATCCGCCGACACATCTTGACGAGATCGATTGATGTTGAGAGATCAATTTGTGTGTCGTGCAAGGAGATAAAGGTTTGGTCTGTTTCTATGAAAGAAATGACCGGCGGGGGGGTGTCTGTAGGGATCAGAGGGAGTATATTGTGCGTTCATAAGCGAAACGAACGTATTGTACCCACCCTAGTCCTCTTTCAATCGATGTCCAGACCCCGAGATGAAATCGAGAGAGAACGAGTGGGTGCATGTGTGATACGTAAGGCGGATTCAAAATTTTGAACCGGTGATCATAGCATCCACAAATCATATATAAAGGGTATTCAATGTTCGTTTCACTCTTGAACGTACAATATACTCCCTCCGATCCTTTCTAGTAGTTTACATATAAGTTTTATGTGTAGTCAAAGTATCTCTACTTTGATCAAACTTACAGAAAAAAGTATCAACATTCAACAATGCCCAATCAATATTGTTAGATTCGTACGTACTCCTAGATTTGTATTCAAACAGACATGGTTTCCAATTTGTTTTCAACCACGTGAATGTGCTTGTTCTCGCGCATGCTCTTCCTACTAGGATTTCGCCACATATAGCCAGTCCAATAGTAACTTTTTTTAAGCTCCCTGTCTGGCGAGTATCTTTGGACCCCAAAGAGTTGTATAAGTTGGAAAATGGAGATTTGCCTATGGCATTGGCCGTTGGGCAGCTAGCTATTGCATTTGAAGGCTCCACAGAAAGAACACACTGGTACTATTATGACAGGTGGCTTCGAATCCAGTTTGTTAGTCGTTTGCATCTCGGTTAACAAAAATAAGCTTGAATCCCTCCATTCGTAGATCAATCAGCTAAAGTTGTTAAAACAATAGTACTAGTGGAGTACTGACAACATCTGTAGTAGAGTATGCAGTGCTCATAGTACTCCCTCCTTCCATTTATATAGGGCCTATGTGGAGGAGAGAGATGTGAAAAAGTAAAGGGAGTGAGTTCTCATGCAAGAGCCTAGCTATATATGCATTCCTAGTTAAATACAATAAATATGAAGAAAGAGATAGAGAGGAGATGGAAAAAAGTACTAATACAATAGCCAACCTTATATATATTTTTGCGGGAAATAGCCCACACTACTGTATGAGTGCATATAGATGATGGCTATAGATGACATGTCAGTTCCTTATAGCCATCGGCTGGCTATATTATTAACCTTGCTCTAATGCGTTTTTCAAAACCGCCTTTGACTATTGACAAGATTAATAGTACATGAGATGTATAATGTGAAAATTATACCATTGGAAGCTCCTTTCACATAAGAATTTGACCGTATGCTTTGTGTAAGTTGCATGTCATATATTATTACTCTAACATTTGGTCAAAGTTAGCCTCGAAAAACGCATTAGGCCCTGTAGATGGAAGGAGGAAGTAGTAGTGGAAGTGGATCCTCTGACGTAGGTATCCCTGCCTTACCCTCCCTTTTGTTCACTTACTGGCGGACCCCATGCTTGCTAGGCCCCACATGTCAGTTACTCAATGGGTTCGGCCATGTCAGGGGATCCTCATCAGTAGTATACTCCCTCTGTTTTTATTTACTCCGCATAAAACAGAGGGAGTGGTAGTATAAATGACGCGGACGGGGGAGGGGGAGGGACGTCGGTTTGCTCTCAACTGTGGTCCCACAAGCGAGCGAAAATGCAAGACGAAGCGCGTTCCATTCGGTGAGCGACGTGGAGGGTCCAGCGTGCCGGGGTGCAATGCGAAGCGACAAGAGCGATGTACAGTCAAAACCGATTGACCGGTCATCACCGGAACCACTATTCACACCAGAACCTTCGCTGCTCGGCATAGGCCAGCCACTGCCCCAAAACCACACCTCCTCTCCAGCCCATCCCCCCACCTTTCGATCCCCTATCCCGCATCAAGCGTCCCCTAGTTCGCCGAAAAGCCATGGTGCGCCGCAAGATCACGTACTACAAGATGCTGATGCCGGAGCGCCGCGCCAAAATCGCGGCGGCGGTCGGCGCCACAGACCTCCGTTCCCAAGCTCGCTTTGCGGCGAGCCAATCCCCGAGTTCTCTGGAGCCAAGCTACGATGAGGAGGAAGCCGATCCAATGTTCATGGCGGAGGTCACGGCGTAGAAGGCCCTCGATGAATATGAGACGATGGATGTCGACTTCGTGCCGGCGTCCGGGTCCCCCATGGTGCAGGCGGCCAACGGTTCAACCTGGCGATACTAAGGGAGGACCGGGAGGCAGAGGCTCAACTCGATGCGAAGCGCGCGCATGCCGCTGCCATCGAGGCTCTCCTACAGGTGGAACCGCATGTCGTGGATGTGAACCGGGCGGCGGAGTCTCAACTTGAGGCGGAGTGCGCGGATGCCGCTGCCATTGAGGCCCTCCTGCAGGCGGAACCGGACGTCATCGACATGATCCGGGCGGTGGAGGCTCATACGGAGTGTGCGGATGCTGCTGCCATCGAGGCCCTCCTGCAGGTGGAACCGGACGTCCTCGACTTGAACCGGGCGGCGGGGGCTCAACTCGACGCGGAGCGCGCGGATGTCGCTGCCATCGAGGCCCTCCTGCAGGCGGAACCGGACGTCCTCGACTTGAACCGGGCAGTGCTCTCGTCCGTGCAGAGCGCCCGCACGCTCCGTGTGAACGAGTAGCTGGAGGCCGAGGACAACCACGGTGCGGAGACACACGTCGGCAGCTACGGCTGGTTCGCGCCGCCAGCCAAAGACGCCGAGGCCGTCTCGTTCTGCGAGCAGTGATAGTTTTTCTTTATGTTGTTGTTTTTAGGGATATTTTGCTGTGTAAAAACATATATTGTTATGCAAGTCACCTGACTTTCATCATTTGGGCCAGTCTACCATTTCAGGCTGTTGGATGAATATCCTACATCTCCTAACCCTTCTTCCTCACCTCTTCTTCTTCCCCAACAGACCACCACACGGGCCGTACGGATCCTCCCCAACATGCGGTTGGATAAACATACTGTATGAACGAAATTATGTGTCAGCGGTAGGATGGCTGAGTTTGGTTTGTTCACATGCGGTAGCACGTGTCAGTCAGGGTGCGTTCCCTTGGTTGGGTTTGCGGCGTGCAGGATCGACTATGTGAGGGTGCGGTGCGACCGTGACAGCCGTGCGCAAGTGTACCTCCTTTTTTATTTTGAAAAATTTAGGCAAGCTTGGCAAAAATGTGTGGCGAAGTATGGCAATGCAAGGCCTAGACCCAAACAGGATAAGTACGTACGTACTAGGAGTACTGGTGTTAATAAAGAAAGGCGGGGTTTTCCTTCGCGGGATTAATCGATACAAATCCTTGTTTGACGTGTCAATTAATGCGTATATTTGTCTCCAAAGCCCAAAGAGCTAACCATCTCACTCCTCATCGCTTGATTAATGCAGCACCATGCAAACCAACCTTCTCACTTCCGCATGCATGCAAGGGTATATTAATGTCCTTGGTTGCTAGTACGAGGCAAACCCCATCAATTTTGCCTCGATTAGTGTTAGTGGCCTTTTGCAAATTGTAATTTTGATATACTGGCCTTGTGTACAAAAAAATGGAGGTAGTAACTATTTGACTTCCTTCCCCATTGCGGTGACGTCGACGATATCTCGAACATTGTGGTTTGACGAAGTGCATTCGACGGAGAACACCGTTGAGGGAGACCACCGGACGCAAGTGCCGCCTGCAAGCTGAGACAACCGCCTTATTTGCATCCAGGAAGTCCGTTGAACCAAAGGACGCGTAAATGTACTAGTACTACACTATAGTGTCGCCCGTCCAGCTTAGTGCGGTGAGGTGGTTTCTCGAAGAAGACGATGGAGAAGCGGAGTCAGCGAAGAGTGAAATGATGGTTGCTTCGTCCGTGCTTTGTGATTTGACGCCTCAATGCTTTGTGATTTGTGATAGAAGGGACAGGGGAGTAGACTCTATGCTCTATACTATACATGCGTCCAAGCACAGGAGCAAGAGGAGAGACGTTGCATTTTTCTATTCCTTCAATCAATCAATCAGGGAGCTTTGGTTCCATCTTTTTGGCTTTGGCAGCACCGTCCATAATGGTTCCCATCGATGCCAAAAGCTATTTTCACATTTGGCTACACATTGTGGATGACCTTAACCGTACCACTTGGTTTTGCTCCTGTGTGCTATCTATACAAATCTCAATTATATTGATCTAAAAAATTATAGAATCAAGATTAGTAAAAATGAGGTGATTTTGCCATGCGGATGGCGGGGGAGGTTTCTTATTTTTAGAGGACGTTGGCCTGGCGGTTTTTTAACATGCGGTCCCACGTGTCAGTGCTTTATCAAGTCGATCCGCGTCCCACATGAGGCAGAACAACGGCAGAAGCAACACGTGGTTAACTTGAAGAAGATCTTATCAAAAAAAACTTGAAGAAGATGAGGGAGAAGCGGATTCAGCAACGAGTGAAATGATGGTTGCTTCGTCCCTCCAACTTCTTTTTTTAGCATTATTACTTCGTCCCTCAAACTTAACTGCGGGAAAGGTGCAGCTTTGTGATTTGACACCTCATTGCTCATTACTACGCCGGCGCCATGACTGGGGTGCTTCACCCCTGCTGCTCTGCACTGTATTTCGGTATGGCACGTGGACCCGGTAGCATGATGTCCCACATGTCGGCGAACGGGACTAGAACATTTAGAAAGCGAGTGCTCCACTCTTACGACGGAGGAGTACACGACACGGCGGCCCCGTGAACTGTCACTTGTACTGTATAGTATTATAGTTTTGTTGTTTCGCATGATCCATCGATACAAACCCGATTAAATAGGAAAGGGCGGGATTTTTCCCGCGCGGTAGATGATACTGGCCATACATTTCAAAGGCAATTTTAATGTATGCAAACTGAATAATTAAGTAACAATATGATATCTAATAAAATTAAAAACACATATGATTTATTGTGTTAGAGTGTAGTAGTAGTGATGTATTGCATAGTTGTTAGATGTAACATGCGAGAACGTGTAGAGATGTAGTTTTGGAGGGCCTATAGAGAGAAAAGCGTAATACGGTCACTGAACTTCAGAATACGCTCATTACGGTCACTATATACGTTTTGCAGTGATTATACGGTCACTTGTTCACCGTTCAGCATCAGATTGCACTGTTGACCGACCAAATAGTCTGCCTGGCACCATGTTGACTAGTTAAACTGACCACGTTCCTTGTGGGTCCCACGTGTCAGTTCACATAGGAAAAAGGTCAGATAAACACAAATTTACCCAGGCGTGACAAGACTCCAACCCGTGCGTGGGAATCACTTGGTTGTGTATGTGTCTGTCAGGGCCTGGTGTGTGCGCGTGCACGTGTAGGTTGAGCACTTGAGCGTGAGACTGTGTGTTGGTCGTGTGGTGTGTGCATGCATGCGTGCGTGTGTGCGTGTGAGTGTTGCGTGCGTGCATGGCTGCATGTGTTCGTGTGCATGCGTGCGTGTGTGTATAATCACCACACCAGCTCATGTTTGTTAAAACAGACGGCTCAGCATACCAATACAAGGCCACCTTCTCCGCTGTGCCCGCGGTCATGACTTCGAACCACCGTCCAATATTTTTTTTGTCGTTTGTTTTCATTCTTACTAGCAAGATGCCAGTGCGTTGCACATAACATCAAGATGCATTTGTATGACTAGTTTATCTTGTGAGAGAAAAGGATGAACGAGGGAATGCCTTATTTGTAAATGTGGAGAGGTGTGTGGGTACCTTTTTGCAAAATTGCCACAGTTTCCTTCCTATCCGTCAGATATAAATCGGATGGCCTATGTTGCAGGATGGCAGGCACACCATCATCACCAACTCTGTTTTTTATAAGAGTGTAGAAGAGTAGATACAAGCCGATAGGTGGGCCCAATGGTAGTGAGATAATGTGATGCAACACTAGAGGTGCAACGTGGAGCGTTTAACTGGTCAACTAGTCGTGTCTTGAGCAAATACAGAGTTGTACGGTGAGCCCGTGACTGTATAATAACCACAAAACATAAATGGTGACCGTAATGAGTGGATTCTGAAGTCCAATGTATGTATCGTGCTTTCGCTCCAAATACAATGATCTTCACTGTATATATCGCGAGAGAAAGATGAAACATGCGTGAATGTGCTGGGGGCTTACTTTTAGAGGACCTAGAGATAGTTTGTGTGCATACGTGAAAGGGGCGTAGAGGGGTTGTATGCGATGGGGAGAGAGATGCTCTTCGTTTCTCTTTATTATGACTAACTTTATATATAGTATAAAAATATAAAAATTCACAGTGCGGAATAAATATCATTGTGGGCACCATGCAATGCAAATTAACGTTCATACCCCTCCATATAACTTTGTAATGTTGTATATATGTAGAAATTCTAAAATAATTTTTTGGCCACGCTTTATTCAAAAGGAATGATGTATGCGAAATAAACGTGAAGAGAGGGCTTTTTAGATCAATGGGGTACGTGATGTAACATGTGTGAATGTGTAGTTGATGTATTTGGCAGGGCCTAGAGAGGTATGTGTGTGTATTACGTATTCGAGAGAGGCATGGACAGAGGGGCCGGCGGGGGAGGGGGCGTGGGAGATATAGCACGAGATATGAGAGAGGTCTAGAGAGAGAGA
The DNA here is from genome assembly GCF_002575655.3 of Aegilops tauschii subsp. strangulata. Lineage (NCBI taxonomy): Eukaryota > Viridiplantae > Streptophyta > Magnoliopsida > Poales > Poaceae > Aegilops > Aegilops tauschii. Next base: position 352,577,209 of record NC_053036.3, read on the forward strand.
GACTAATATATTATGTCACGACGAGAGATTCCCTTGAGTGTGTATATGCAAGGGGGGAAGGTATAGAGGCACGAGGAGATTTTTTGTGTGTGGTGTCTGTGTTGGTATGTGTGGGTGTGAGAAGATAACGAGACCTGGGGGCAGAGGTGAGGCCCTTGGTTCGGTTCCGTCCTGCGCCACATTGGTCGGCCCGTGACGCATTTAGGGAGACCCATGGATGACTTGTCGTACAAGACAACGATAGCAGAATTGTGAAGGACTCTGTGTCCATTGACAAAGTCGGCTAGGATTTGTAGCCCTGGGTTATCGGACTAAGGTAACCCCTTATCCTACAGAATGCTCTGCATTGAATCATACTCGTCGATTAGGAAGAGAGGTGTGAGACAATGCGTGAGAGACAGGCCTAAAGATAATGTGTGTACAGGAGACACGTAGGCAGGTCTATGTATATAGAAAGGGTCGATGGGGATTGTGTGTATGTATGCTTGTGAGAGGAAGAGTGCTTGTGATAAAGGTTAGTGAAAACAGTCGTAAATGGTTACGAGAGGGAGGGAGGGTTATATCAAGAGCATGTCTGCGAGAAAGACACCTCGGGAGAGAGTGTGTGAGCATGTGTGAGAGACCACCGATGGAGAGTGAAACTACACGTAAAAGACCGATGTACACATTGAGTAAAGATATAAATTGTATCCAAATATTAGGATGGGATCATGATATTTGCAATTCGCGTAAGGAACGGTCATTGATCCATCAGACATCTAGATTCTATCGAATTTGAGCATGTCTATGTTATTATTCGACATAATTGATCCACATAGTTAGTATTTTGAACTCCAGACAATGCATCACTTTAGCAATTGAATATAAACGTGAGTATAGTTCATGTTGTGTGTGTAAAGCACATTATACATATGAAAGTTACACAATGAACATTATAAATAGCTAGCTATGAACTAGCATACATTTGAATTCACCTTAAGGTGGTTTAAAAAAATCGAATTCAACATGAAGTCCATTCAATAATTTGAATTCGATATCATGGCATTTGTAAATCATACCTAAGTTATGGGGGCACCAATCTTTGCTCTGATTTTGTACATAATAGCATATATAGTTGTGTACAAAATAGATTCAAATTTAGATCCTCCAGTCCAAAATAATCGTAGTTATAGGATTTTCAAGTGTCAAAATTTCAAAAAGACGCGGATAATTTAATGAGGTTTTCAAACATACAAGGTCAAATTTAACGTTGTCTATTTAGGTCAATCCTCAAATTTCAAGAGTACTCGCCCGAAACCACGTGAGACCAATGTTTGATAGTAGAAGGAAATTACTTTTCTAACTACGACCCGACGTCCAAAGGTCTAAACCGGGGTAGGTTTGTAGCTTCATCTACACGCCACGCAACCGCCTCCGAAAAACATTCATACACAATGGCCGCCTAAGCACACATGCGCGCGGCCGAAATCGCTCCCGCCCACTATTTGGGACACCTGGGATTACCATCCTACCCCGACCCGCGGTAGGTCCGAAATTTAAGAGGGGGGTAAAGTTTGTACTTTCCCCAAATTTCAAACAAGCGCGTCCCATCTGTTCAAAAAAGCCAAAAACAAGCGCGTCCTAGACCGAAACATGGTTCTCCCTTAGCTCCCCCCGTCCCCGTCCAATTCCCCATTCGTACTCCGTGGTCGCCAAAACTACCTCTCCACCAGCCGCGAAACGCCGGCGTCCTCCGTCCGCCACCCCATCCCACCCATCAACCGCCGCCCTCCTCCATCACGCCTGAGCCGATAACCCGACGTCGTCGTCCACCGCAACCTCAACCGCAACGCCCTCCATGGCTAGTAGTTGAAGCCGAGGCCGAGCCGTCCGTACCCGAGCCAGTTCAACCACGCCGTCCTGCGCCTCACCGCTGCCGCTCCAACTTCGCCACTGTCCACCGCACTGGAGTTGTTCCTGCAACGCCGTCCTTCACCGCCTCGGATCTGCTTCCCCTCCACCGACATACGGCCACGGCAACACAGCCAACAATTTGGCCATGGGTTCGTCCAAGCCTGCACCGTCCCCCAGATAATCGGTTTCCCCGGCAAAAAGAAGAAGATCGGCGCGACATGTGGAGGCGACCACACCGGCAACCGAAAATGGTACTCCTCTTCCCTTATTCGTGCAAATCTTACGTGTCGGCTTTGCACGGTATTCATCCCACAAAAGACACTAGTTGACCGCTTCTTCTTGATACTAGATGTTCCTAGTTACTCACGATGCACAAGGTTTCTCCTCATATACTATTTCACCTTAGCTAGAGGTCTGTCGCCCCCCTGGATTTCAATTCCTGGTCAGTTGATTCCCAATTAACGGACGCATTCCCTGGCGTAACAGGCGCTAGTCCGCCTATTACGCCGGGGAAGCAGCGCCTCGGTGTTTATCTTAGGGGCGTGTGGGGCCTAGAGCTGCTGGCGCCCGGTCTAGAGGTCGGCCGGGATTAAGGAGATGGCCTGGGGACGCTGCCAAGCACGGCGGTGGTGTGAGGTCGAGGGGAGGGCGGGGCGGCGGAGGCAGGGGTCTGGGTCGGTGGGCGCTCGCGGTTCGAGAAAGATCGTCAACAGTGACTGGCGGGAGGTAGACGAAGGCCATCTGCCCGTTCCTTATAGATCGGACGGTTCGTAAAAAAAATCGACTGACCTATTTATTTTCAGTTGACTGTTATCTTGATAGGACCACATGTGGTGGTGTGCTGGAGGAGTACCTGCATTTCCTGTGCTCATATATTACAAAATCATATAGAGTAGAATCTAATTATGTTTGCCATGCAATGTTGTAGAGCTATCATATGTCTCCTGTCATTTATTTTTCAGCCACCTGCTATCTGCTACTTTTACAGTGCACTAGTTCTGTGCACACTTCACCCATACTCTCGCAATTGTGTTTTTATGCAAGGGTATTTCAGACCCTGCCTTGACAGAAGCAGAAAAGATAAGAGAGAAGTCGCTACAGCATGGTACGCGGCTAAGCCAGACACGTTTCAAGACTTTAAAGGGTGTTGTATCAGCAGATGGAGACGGGGAACGTAGCTCTGGAGTTGATGATCTCGCTCGCCGTGAACCACCATCCTAGGTGTTTGCTTTAACTTCACGGTGTCATATGTGGGTGCATGTTGCATATGGTGTCTAGCTTGTATTCGAAAGGCCAAAGTCGGACTTTATCAAGATAAGGAAAGATATTTTTTACATGAACCACCATCCCGGGAGCACCAGAAGACAAATAGCTAGTCAGGGCACTGGTCGAGCCAGTGACAAGCCCAGCACAAACATGCATCACCTGGAAGCCAACTAAAAAGCCATGATGGTGGCGAAGCAGCCCGCCTCCCACCAGCCTCTCAGGTCCTAGATGATCATGCTCACCACTCCAGCCGGATGTCTAGCTTGTATTGCTTCCAATTTGGTTAAATTGCATCTGCTTAGCTTACACACTATACCTTTGAATATGACACACCTTCCTATTTTTTGTACATACTAGTACATCTGTCTATTAACCATGTTCTTACATCAGACTAATGTTCTTGTGTATCCCTCAACAATCACTTATGATGAGGCAGTCAGGCAAGTGGACTACTGTGAGAAAATATCCTCATTTAAAGAATGCAGCGTCAGCCTCCCCACATGATTCTCAAGAAACAGCAAGGCTAGATGAAGATAGTGAATGTAGCTCTATAGTTGATTACCGCATTTCCCCTACACTAGCATCGCAGGTGCTTGCTCTAACTTGGCAGCGTGATATGTGGTTGCATATTGCATATGGTGTCTAGATTGTAATTCTTCTAATCTGGTTAAATTGCATGTGCTATTCTGCTTAGTTTATACATTATACCTGTTAATGTGACATGCCTTCCTGTTTTTAGTACATAGTACATCTGTCTATTAAGCATGTCCTCACATAAAAATATTGTTTTTTTACCCCGCATAAATCAATATGACGAGACACCTTCAGTATATGCAGTGTGATATTAGTTGCATCTTTCATATGATTTATAGCATGTGTTGCTTCTAATTTGTTGAAATGCCATTTATGATGAGACGCTTTTAACTTGGCAGAGTCACATTGGTTGCATCTTTCATGTGGTGTCTAGCTTGCATTGCTTCTTATTTGTTGAAATGGTTTCTGCTTAGTTTACACAAACAGTTGTGAATATGCCATGCCGTCCTGTTTTTCGTATTATTCCATCCTGGAATCATGTGTTTGCCTTACATCAAAGTAGTGATTGTCAGTATCATGCACGAATGAGTTCTGAAGAGTGGATTTTATTGCTTTTTCTTGTCGGTTTTACTTGACAATTCAAAATCAATAAAGCGGAAGGAAGTTAGCAAGGCAGCGGATGAAGGTGCTCCTTCCAAACGGAGGGCATCTACAGATTCTACTCCTCCATCCCCCCAAGATGATTTCCAAGACAACACATGCATAGACACTCAACGTAGCTGTGTTGGTGATGAGCACGTCTCCCCTAGTGCACCATCACAGGTGCTCCCTCTAACTTGGCACTGTTATATGTGGTTGCATGTTATGTATGATGTCTAGCTTGTATTGCTTCTAATTTTGTTGAATTTCATCTGCTTACTTTACACATTATACTTGTGACTAAGACACGTGTTCCTGTTTCTAGAACATACAATATCTGTCTATCACACCATGTTCTTACATCAAAGTACATTTGTTCTGAAGAACTAAATTTTTATTCATTTTTCTTGTCGGCTTGACTTAACATGGCACAGAGAAAGAGGAAGCAACACAGAATGACAGGGAACGGGAAGCGGAACAATCCTGCAATTCTGCTGGTACTGATGGTGCAATAGAAGGTCAAAGTCCAACGGAAAATTGTACTGACAGGGTATCCCGTGCTACATGAGCTGCAGAACAAGCCAAACAGAAACAAATAGCTGCCACCAAACAAGCAGAGACAACCCTAGTTGTTGCAACACCTTCCATAGTACCACCAGCTGCACGATTTACTCGTTGGTCAACTCAGCTAGCAGCACGTTCCCAAGCTCCCTTGCCACCTGACACTACTTCCGAAGCACTCCTGACACAAGATGAGTTGGCAAGATCAGATGAACTTTGTGAGCTTCAACAGTAAGAAGGTAGTTGCTGGAGTCAAGTTACAGTTGCATGCTTCTTTATATGTAGTCTCATAGTTTGATGTACACTAACACTTCCTATTTTTGTTGTTGGACTAGCACCTAGGCGCAAGAGGAAACAAACATCAGGGATAATGCTCGATAGGTTAACTAAATCTAGAGGAGGAAGAATGGAGATCCGTTTTGAGGCAGGCTTAAAAAGGCCACGTGATGCTACAGAGTCAGCCAAGTTAGTATCAGAGGCAGCGGTTGCCGTTAGGTGTCATGTACGTATCCTCCCAACATGGATTCAGTACAGGAATGACAAAGATGAAATCCAGTTCAACACCTTCCTTGACCATATATCTGTAAGTATGGTTATGTATGGAAACTAGTAATATCGTCTTGCTCTGTCCAATACTTTCTAGGTTGCTGATAATGAGACTCCCATAATTTTCAACAGATGAAGTTCAAGTTGGATAGCCAAGATGATGCAACCAGACAAGCTTGCACCCATGTTTTCAAGTCTGCTCTGCGATAGTATCGATATAACTTGAGGAAAACTCACTTTGAAGGCAAGGCTAACAATGAACTTGCCCAAACATCTCCAGTGGAAAATATATCGGATGAAGACTGGAGAGGCCTCGTTAAACACTGGTCTGATCCGAAGTATCTGGTACATTATATATATATATATATATATATATATATATGTGTGTGTGTGTGTGTGTGTGTGTGTGTGTGTGTGTGTGCGTGTGTGTGTGATCAGATCACATGTTGAAGTCCTATTTACACATGTGCCACACAAATCTATCTTCTTGTAGGTGAACTGTTCAAAGAACAAGGCCAACCGTACGAAAGTGAAATTCCAATAGACGGCAGGATCTCGTAGCTATATTGCACACTGCGAGGCTCTTGTAATTAGTTGTTGTTTCACTCTTTTCGATGTACCATATTATCAGATCTATATTGACTTGTTCCAAATGCAGAGGAAAGCCCGCAAGGACCAAAAAGTGCCTGAACCAAATGATGTGGAAATCTTCAAGGACTGTCACACCAGCAAGACGAAGGGCATGACTACACCAATCAAAGCCGTTGTTGTAAGTCCTTAATCCTCGTGCCTTTTAACTACTAATTACTCTGACTTGTGCCTTGAACTGCATGGTTTGCAGCCAATATCTATTACTCTTTTCAATTTATACACAATTGTCTTAGCTTATCGCTGCACCTTTGATCTTGACCTGTAATCTAGTTCTGTGCTGGACTTGCCCACACAACATTACAATTGCATGTTTGTCTGTTCTTAGTTGTTTTGTGATATGAATGATGTCATACTATGCTTATCGTATTATAAACTTTGTCTCTTTATCCTTAGTTGTCAATACAATGTGAAGAAATAGACAATACATTAGCCATGGTACATGGTCATATGTTTGGAACCTGGTTTTATTATGTACTTTGCAGTAAAATACAACTAATATTTTACATGGGTTCACCAGAATAAGTTCTGTATATAGACCAAAGCTATTTTGTTTGGTTTTGCTGCCTCCTTAATATCTTCTGTTCTGGTACTACTAATGTAAAAACTCAACTTTTCAGGAAGCTATGGAAAAACTAGTGGAACCGCCACCTTCTGAAGGTGGCGAGGCAACTATAACCGCAATGTCAGCTGCAGTGGGTCAGTACCTGTCCACTAATAGTGCCAAAAGCACGTTCCTGCATAATACTGGGTTGGTTGTTAAGGCAATCTCGTCCAAACTGCCTCATGATCAAGATATGCAAGCTCAAAACAATGTTATATCTGCGCTCCAGACACAAGTCCGTTCCTTAACAAAGACCCTTTGTGAAACAAGGACAGACATTGTTCAATGTCGTCAAGATATGCATGGTTTTGAAACCAGACTATCAGACATTTGCTATGTTGTTCAGGAGCCTAGGAGAAATGAAGGCAAACGTTATGGTGCTCCATCGGACAATACAGCATGAAAACATAACAGTCAGGTCAAATGAACTGAGCTTCTGAACTTCTGGTGGTGCATTTATCTGCCAGACTGTTAACTTTTATGCCAACCTTCCTTTTGTTTATAGTTGTAATTTGTTATGTTGCGATATAAAATTTGTTCTTAACGTCCAGCCACTAGCTGAAGAAAACAGCAAGCCATTTTTGTATAGTGTAGGGTGTTCCCTATATTTACACTGGTGGCGATCTTTGATGCCCAGTGGATGTAATCTGTGCAATCGCCTTAATAGCCTAGCGTTAGTTTCGGGCTTATTATTTCCTAGTCTTCTTTTTCCCTGGTTTGCTAGTGGCCGCAACAACCATGGGCCATATACGGACCGTCATAGCCTTGACCCTGCTACGGGCCGTAGGATCCATGGGCCTCCTACGGGCCGTCTTTAAATGGGCCTCCAACACGGCCGTAGAATCGGTGGGTGCTACCTCTTGAGCACTGCGTTGGTTTTCCCTTGAAGAGGAAAGGGTGATGCAGTAAAGTAGTGTAAGTATTTCCCTCAGTTTTTGAGAACCAAGGTATCAATCAAGTAGGAGGTCACGCTCAAGTCCCTCGCACCTGCACAAACAAATAAAAACCTCGCAACCAACGCAATAAAAGGGTTGTCAATCCCTTCATGGTCACTTACGAAAGTGAGACCTGATAGATATGATAAGATAATATTTTGGTATTTTTATAATAAAGATGCAAAGTAAAATAAAAGCAAAATAAACGGCGCCAGAAATATCTTGTTGTCGGGAGATTAATATGATGGAAAATAGACCCGGGGCCATAGGTTTCACTAGTGGCTTCTCTCAAGAGCATAAGTATTACGGTGGGTGAACAAATTACTGTTGAGCAATTGATAGAATTGAGCATAGTTATGAGAATATCTAGGTATGATCATGTATATAGGCATCACGTTCGTGATAAGTAGACCGACTCCTGCCTGCATCTACTACTATTACTCCACACATCGACCGCTATCCAGCATGCATCTAGAGTATTAAGTTCATAAGAACAGAGTAACGCTTTAAGTAAGATGACATGATGTAGGGGGATAAACTCATGCAATATGAAATAAACCCCATCTTGTTATCCTTGATGGCAACAATACAATACGTGCCTTGCTGCCCCTACTGTCACTGGGAAAGGACACCGCAAGATTGAACCCAAAGCTAAGCACTTCTCCCATTGCAAGAAAGATCAATCTAGTAGGCCAAACCAAACTGATAATTCGAAGAGACTTGCAAAGGTAACCAATCATACATAAAAGAATTTAGAGAAGATTCAAATATTGTTCGTAGATAAACTTGATCATAAACCCACAATTCATCGGTCTCAACAAACACACCGCAAAAGAAGATTACATCGAATAGATCTCCACGAGAGAGGGGGAGAACATTTTATTGAGATCCAAAAAGAGAGAAGAAGCCATCTAGCTAATAACTATGGACCCGAAGGTCTGAGGTAAACTACTCACACATCATCGGAGAGGCTATGGTGTTGATGTAGAAGCCCTCCGTGATCAATGCCCCCTCCGGCAGGACGCCGGAAAAGGCCCCAAGATGGGATCTCACGGGTACAGAAGGTTGCGGCAGTGGAATTAGGTTTTTGTGGATGCTTCTGTTGGTTTGGGGGTACGTAGGTATATATAGGAGGAAGAAGTACGTCGGTGGAGCAACGTGGGCCCCACGAGGGTGGAGGGCGCGCCCAGGGGGTATGCGCGCCCCCTACCTCGTGCCCTCCTGATTGCTTTCTTGACATAGGGTCCAAGTCCTCTGGATCACGTTTGTTCCGAAAATCACGTTCCCGAAGGTTTCATTCCGTTTGGACTCCGTTTGATATCCTTTTTCTGCGTAACACTGAAATAGGCAAAAAAACAGCAATTCTAGGCTGGGCCTCCGGTTAGTAGGTTTGTCCCAAAAATAATATAAAAGTGTATAACAAAGCCCATTAATCATCCAAAACAGAATATAATATAGCATGAAGCAATCAAAAATTATAGATACGTTGGAGACGTATCAAGCATCCCCAAGCTTAATTCCTGCTCGTCCTCGAGTAGGTAAATGATAAAAACAGAATTTTTGATGCGGAATGCTACTTGCATAAATTTTTAATGTAATTCTCTTAATTGTGGTATGAATATTCAGATCCGAAAGATTCAAGATAAAAGTTTAATATTGACATAAAAATAATAATACTTCAAGCATACTAATCAAGTAATTATGTCTTCTCAAAATAACATGGCCAAAGAAAGTTATCCCTACAAAATCATATAGTCTGGCTATGCTCTATCTTCACCACACAAAATATTTAAATCATGCACAACCCCGATGACAAGCCAAGCAATTGTTTCATACTTTTGATGTTCTCAAACTTTTTCAATCTTCACGTAATACATGAGCGTGAGCCATGGACATAGCACTATATGTGTTATAGAATGGTGTTTGTGGAGAAGACAAAAAAGGGAAGATAGTCTCACACAACTAGGCGTATCAACGGGCTATGGAGATGCCCATCAATAGATATCAATGTGATTGAGTAGGGATTGCCATGCAACGGATGCACTAGAGCTATAAGTGTATGAAAGCTCAACAAAAGAAACTAAGTGGGTGTGCATCCAACTCGCTTGCTCACGAAGACCTAGGGCATTTTGAGGAAGCCCATCATTGGAATATACAAGCCAAGTTCTATAATGAAAAATTCCCACTAGTATATGAAAGGGATATCATAGGAGACTCTCTATCATGAAGATCATGGTGCTACTTTGAAGCACAAGTGTGGTAAAAGGATAGTAGCATTGTCCCTTCTCTCAATTTTTTTCGGGCCTTCTCTTTTTTTATGGCCTTCCTTTTTTTTCTTTTTTCGTCCGGAGTCTCATCCCGACTTGTGGGGGAATCATAGTATCCATCATCCTTTCCTCACTTGGTACAATGCTCTAATAATGATGATCATCACACTTTTATTTTCTTACAACTCAAGAATTACAACTCAATACTTAGAACAACAATATGAATCAATGTGATGCCTCCGGCGGAATACCGGGATATGCAATGAATCAAGAGTGACATGTATGAAAGAATTATGAACGGTGGCTTTGCCACAAATATGATGTCAACTACATGATCATGCAAAGCAATATGACAATGATGAAGCGTGTCATAGTAAACGGAATGGTGGTAAGTTGCATGGCAATATATCTCGGAATGGATATGGAAATGCCATAATAGGTAGGTATGGTGGCTGTTTTGAGGAAGGTATATGGTGGGTGTATGATACCGGCGAAAAGTGCGCAGTATTAGAGAGGCTAGCAATGGTGGAAGGAAGAGAGTGCGTATAATCCATGGACTCAACATTAGTTATAAAGAACTCATATACTTATTGCAAAAATCTACAAGTTATCAAAGCAAAGTATTACGCGCATGCTCTTAGGGGGATAGATTGGTAGGAAAAGACCATCGCTCGTCCCCGACCGCCACTCATAAGGAAGACAATCAATAAATAAATCATGCTCCGACTTCATCACATAACGGTTCACCATACGTGCATGCTACGGGAATCACAAACTTGAACACAAGTATTCCTCAAATTCACAACTACTCAACTAGCATAACTCTAATATCACCATCTTCATACCTCAAAACAATTATCAAGCATCAAACTTCTCATAGTATTCAACACACTCATATGATAATTTTTACTAATCTTGGATGCCTATTACTTTTAGGACTAATTTTTCAATTTAAGCAAATTACCATGCTGTTTTGTCGGACTCTCAAAATAATATAAGTGAAGCATGATAGAACAAAAGTTTCTATAAAACAAATCCACCACCGTGCTCTAAAAGATATAAGTGAAGCACTAGAGCAAAAACTATATAGCTCAAAAAGATATAAGTGAAGCGCATAGAGTATTCTAATAAATTCCGAATCATGTGTGTCTCTCTCAAAAGGTGTGTACAGCAAGGATGATTGTGGTAAACTAAAAAAATAAAGACTCAAATAATACAAGACGCTCCAAGCAAAACACATATCATGTGGTGAATAAAAATATAGCTCCAAGTAAAGTTACCGATGGAAGTAGACGAAAGAGGGGATGCCTTCCGGGGCATCCCCAAGCTTTGGCTTTTCGGTGTCCTTAGATTATCTTGGGGCTCCATGGGCATCCCAAAGCTTAGGATCTTGCCACTCCTTGTTCCATAATCCATCAAATCTTTTACCCAAAACTTGAAAACTTCACAACACAAAACTTAGCAGAAAATCTCGTGAGCTCCGTTAGCGAAAGAAAACAAAACACCACCTCAAGGTACTGTAATGAACTCATTCTTTATTTATATTTGTGTTAAACCTACTGTATTCCAACTTCTCTATGGTTTATAAGCTATTTTATTAGCCATAGATTCATCAAAATAAGCAAACAACACACGAAAAACAGAATCTGTCAAAAACAGAACAGTCTGTAGTAATCTGTAACTAACGCAAACTTCTGGAACTCAAAAAATTCAGCCAAAATAAGAAGACCTAGAAAATTTGTTTATTGATCAGCAGAAATTGGAATAAATATTTTATCACGTTCTGGTGATTTTTAATAATTGTTTTCGTGAACAGAAAGTTTCTGGAATTTTCAGCAAGATCAAATAACTATCATCCAAGAAGATCCTATTGGTTTAACTTGGCACAAACACTAATTAAAACATAAAAACAAATCTAACCAGAGGCTAGATCAAATATTTAATCCTAAACAGAAGCAAAAAGCAAAAAAACTAAAAATAACATTGGGTTGCCTCCCAACAAGCCCTATCGTTTAACGCCCCTAGCTAGGCATTGAATAATTTTAATGATGCTCACATCAAAGACAAGAATTAAAGCACAAATAGAGCATCATAGAACACGTGATAAACACATCTAAGTCTAACATACTTCCTATGCATAGGCATCTTATAGGCAAAAAAATTATCAAGGCAAGCAAAAACTAGCATATGCAAGGAAGCAGAAAGAAACAATAGCAATCTCAACATAACGAGAGGTAATTTAGTAACATGAAAATTTCTGCAACCATATTTTCCTCTCTCATAATAATTACATGTAGGATCATAAGCAAATTCAACAATATAGCTATCACAAAACATATGCTTAACACGATCCACATGTATGCAAAGTTGACACTCTTCCAAAATAGTGGGATTAACATTAGCTAAAGTCATGACCTCTCCAAACCCACTTTTATCAAAAATTTCATAAGATTGAACATGCTCCAAATATGTGGGATCTAAAGTTGACACTCTTCCAAACCCACTTTCAATATTATTGCAAACACTATTATCAATCTTATATTCATCATGGGGCTTAAAGAAATTTTCAAGATCATAAGAAGAATCACCCCAATCATGATCATTGCAACAAGTAGTAGACATAGCAAAACTAGCATACCCAAGCTTAGGGTTTTGCATATTATTAGCACGATTGACATCAAGAGAATTTATAGTAAAATCATTGCAATCATGCTTTTTATTCAAGGAGCTATCGTGAATCACTTCATAAAGTACTTCATCACAATTTTCAGATTCACGTGTTTCAAGCAAAACTTCATAAAGATAATCTAGTACACAAAACTCACTAGCAATTGGTTCATCATAATTGGATCTCTTAAAAAGATTAGCAAGGGGATGAGGTTCCATAACAATAGATTTTTAGCAAGCGAAGATGCAAGCACATAGAAGGCACATGGCAACACAAGCAAACGAAAAATACGAACGGAAGAGGGACGAATAAAACGGCAAAGGTGAAGTGAGGGAGAGGAAAACGAGAGGCAAATGGCAAATAATGTAATGCAGGAGGTAAGAGTTTGTGATGGGTACTTGGTATGTTGACTTGTGCGTAGACTCCCCGGCAACGGCGCCAGAAATCCTTCTTGCTACCTCTTGAGCACTGCATTGGTTTTCCCTTGAAGAGGAAAGGGTGATGCAGTAAAGTAGCGTAAGTATTTCCCTCAGTTTTTGAGAACCAAGGTATCAATCCAGTAGGAGGCCATGCTCAAGTCCCTCGCACCTGCACAAACAAATAAAGACCTCGCAACCAACGCAATAAAGGGGTTGTCAATCCCTTCACGGTCACTTACGAAAGTGAGATCTGATAGATATGATAAGATAATATTTTTGGTATTTTTATAATAAAGATGCAAAGTAAAATAAAAGCAAAATAAACGACGCCAGAAATAGCTTGTTGTCGGGAGATTAATATGATGGAAAATAGACCCTGGGGCCATAGGTTTCACTAGTGGCTTCTCTCAAGAGCATAAGTATTACGGTGGGTGAACAAATTACTGTTGAGCAATTAATAGAATTGAGCATAGTTATGAGAATATCTAGGTATGATCATGTATATAGGCATCACATCCGTGATAAGTAGACCGACTCCTGCCTGCATCTACTACTATTACTCCACACATCGACCGCTATCCAGCATGTGTCGTGGTTCTAAGTCTGACAGTAGAATGGGGGTAGGAATGTAGAGGCAAGATCTTAGCTATGGAGAAGTTGTATGCACGAGTTCTACGAGTTCAGGCCCTTCTCAGAGGAAGTAATAGCCCTACGTCTCGGTGCCCGGAGGCGGTCGACTGGATTATATGCGTGTGTGTTACAGGGGGTGCGAACCCTTGTCACTGAGGAGGGGGGTGGCTTATATAGAGTTCGCTAGACCCCTCTGGCCCTCAATTACACAGGGTTTAAGGTACATTAAGACAGGGCGTTACTGGTAACGCTAGTAATAAAGTGTTATAAATGGCTATTAAGTCTAGGAGTTAATGCCCGACCGTTGCTGTGTAGAGTGACTTTAGGTCTTCTGTCCATCGAGTGCTTCTTGTTACGGTCGAGTGACCTTGATTCCTCCGAGTGAAATGTTTCTGGTCGAGTGGATGATGGTACCCCTCGAACGCTTCTGACTTTAGAGTGATGTCCTTGGGGAGGGTATTTAGGTCAGGCATGTGACCCTACCCTAGGTACATGTCCTCATCATTAGTCCCCCGAATGGATCAGGGTTTGAGTGGAGAAGGAGTTTGAAAATACTTCCGACTCATTTTTCGCACTTCGGGTGTGTCTTGTTTTGGATCAACGAACCGAGGTGGTGACACCAACTTATTTTTCAGTCGCCTTGATCCATTCCTAATTTTGTCGAGTGAACTTTTGCTGGAAGAGGTCCGAGTGCTAATGTGGAGGAGATCTTCCGTCTGACAAGTTGTTCTGCTGCCCGCGGATCTCGCGGGATTCGAATTTCAGGAAGCGCGCGGGGCGGAGAAGGCCGCAGTAATCGGGCTGGATAAGGCAAGGCCACATCGATTCCTGTGCCGCCTTTTTTGCCACGTATCGCGCGCGTGACTGTTGTGGGATTTGATAAGATCGCCCGGGCCTACAGGTCAGTCACTCGGAAGCAACCCCATATAAGGCGCCGGACCGGGGTTTTTGAACAGTGCGTCCTCATTCTTCTTCTCCCTTCCCAGTTTTCCCTACTGCGTTTGCTCCTAGTCCAGCGCCGCCGCTCCGTTCGAGCTCCGTCCGTGGCGATGGGGAAAGAAAAGACGGTGGCTCTGGAGCGCGCGAAGAAGGCGACGGCGAAGGCGAAGGGGAAAAAGTCCAGCCGGGGCGGATCTTCGTCGCGGTCCGGCTTGCCGCGCGGCTGGATCCAGGGCGACTGGATCCGGTCGACGATCCGCCAGGACGACCTCGACGATCTGGCAGAGGAGGGGCTGATTCCTCACGGATCGGCGCGGCTCCCGGAGGATGAGACCGAACCTCGACCGCGGGAGCGTGAGTGCGTCCTCCTCGCCACTCACATCGACCGCGGATTTTCTTTGCCTCTGCATCCTTTTTTCAAGCTTTCTTGAATTTCTTTGGACCACAACTTCATCACTTTTCCCCCAACACCATCGTGTATCTTCCTGCTTTCGTGTCTCTGTGCGAAAACTTCTTGGGTTGTCGACCACACTGGGGTCTCTTCAAGCACATTTTCACGTGTCGCACCCAGTCGGTCAAAAAGGCCAACCCGAGTGACGAGAGGACCCAAGTGATCCAGATGTGTGGGGGTCTTGGGATTCAGATGAGGGGTAAGAGCTCTTTCCCAGCCATAATTCTTCCTGAGTCGGTCCGAGGGTGGCAGTCGACCTGGTTTTACTGTAAAGACCAGCCGACTCCAGGTCAGTCGATTGGACTTCCTCCTTTTTATATGGCTCACGTAGAGAAGCCCTCCGCCTTGAAAGTGACTCCAGGGGAGAAAGCGGAGGTGAAAGTGCTGGTTGAGCGAGTGGTCCATCTCATCCGTGAGGGTGTAACTGGAATGGATCTGCTGGTAGTCTTTCTCAGACGACGCATTCAGCCACTTCAAGCCTGCGACCATCCAATGTGGATGTACTCGGGCATTGATGATTCCACTCGGATCCACCCAGAAGAGGTTGACGAGGATACGGTGGAGAAGTGGCTGAAGGGCATCACCGGCAACAAGGACAACCCCAGGGGGTCCAGGAGAATCCCTCCGCTCGACAATTCGTACGATACAGACAAGGTCCAATTCTGAATCACCGAGTGTTAACTTGTTTTAACATGCAACTGTTTATGCTTCACCGACTGACTTTGTCTAGCTTGTTTTCTTCTAGGCCCTTACTGAAATGTATTTGATGCCCAACGAAGAGCATGAGCAGGACCCGGAGCGGGAGGCAAGCGGAGGTGAAAGCGGCGAGTGGCATTCCGACGGAGAGGGGGACGAGGAGAGCGATGACCCGAGTGATGAAGAAGAGGTCGACTCTCCTCCCCGCAGGGAAAGGCGATCCAAACTTACTCACGACCCGGCGAGCGCCCGTGACAAGGCGACCATTCAGACCGGGCAGTCGTCAAAGCGTCCTCGGACGTCCTCTCCGGCACCAACTGAAAAGGCTCCAAAGCAGTCCAAGGTTGTAGTGCAGAAGACTCGGAAGGCGCTGCCAAGAATCAAAATTGACGTTCCTGTTGCTTCTGCGTGAGTTTCCTTCTTTCGCTTTTACTCGACGCTCTGTGCTATTTATTTTCTCCTTGGTTTGACCGAATGAATCTTGAAACTGGCAGTGCCGCTACCTCCGGGACCTCTGCTTATAAAAACGAGGACGAGGAAATGGAAGATGCGGTCACCTCCAATCCGGGTACAATCTTCATGATTTTGTCTTTTCTTTGTCAATTGAACTGTGATATATCCAATCGGGTGATGAAATTTTGGCGACTGATCTTTTTACAGCTCTCAACGTCATTGACCTCCCCGACGACGACGAGGACGAACCACAGAGGCCCTTGGGGAGAAGAAACAGGAAAACGTCCGCTGGCAAGACGCTTCAGTCGACGCCGGTGGCGGAACCGGTAGTTCAGGACGCCGGTTGTGACGCCCGGGTAATTGAGCTACAGTAACCCCCCTTGTAATGATGCCACGTCACCCCAGTTGCTGTTGACAAATCTCGCGTTAGTTCAAAACGATTCGAATTCAAATTTGAATTAGAGGCAAACAACAAAAGTTTTCAAAATATTAAATTAAAATGTTCGGAGTGTGCAAATAAATGCTTAGGTATTTATGGTGAGGGAACCATGCTTTTATAAAAACCTAAATACATAAAATGAATTAAAACAGAAAAGAGAAATAACTAAAAGAAAAGGAAAAGTAGAAGAGAGAGAGAGAGAGAGAGAGAGAGAGAGCAACCCCCTCCCTGGACCGAACCCACCTGGGCCGGCCCACCTAACCCACCCGAGCCAGCCCAGCCTCCCACGCTCCCCCGGTCGCCTTCCTGTTCGAGCGACCGCGGGCGCGGTCGCCATCCAACCACCTCGCCAGCGCTGCCCGACGAGAGGATAAGGCCTCCACCGCCCCGACGCCTCGGCCCCTCGCCTCCCACTTGCCCTGCCTCCCCCCCCCCACTCGCGCCAGTCCCGATCCCCTCGCACACTCGCTCCCCCTCCTCCAGATCCGCCTCACCGAGGCGCCCTGCGCCGTCCGCCGTTCTGACCGCGGCCACCGCTGTCCCCGTCCCTCTCCGACAAGTCCCCGAGCGCCGTCGTGCCCCGCGAAGTCTTCCTCGACCACCAGACCAAGCCAGGAGCCCCCGCAATGAGCGCGGCGCTCTCTCCTTCCTCCTCTGCTCCGACAAACGCCGGCGTCGAATTCGGCCACCTCGCGCCTTCCCCGAGCCCGCGAACGCACAACTACAGGGCCCAGTGAGCCCCGCTCTCCTCTCCCTCTCTTGCCAGCCTCTGCCCCCACCGTAGCTGCTTCCCCCGTCGTGCTTGAGCTCGTCGCCGCGGTGGAGCTCGCCGCCGTGGCCACAGCTCGCGGAGCTCGCAGTCGACCACCCCGTCGTGCTCAGCACCTCCACCCACACCCACTGCACGCACCCGCTACTCCTCCCGCTCCCCAGCGCCTTCCTCGACGGGACAGTGCTCCGGCCGCCGCAAGCTCGTCTCCGGCGAGCTCGTCGCCTCCCGCCTGCTGTCGACTGCGGCAATCGACTCACGCGAACGCCATCTGCCCGTAGAGCCGCTCCGCACGCCGAACCATGACCGCCTTGCCGTCCCCGTGGAGCACACGAAAGTGCCGTTGCCGCCGTCGTTGTGGCTCTTAGCTCCGGCCACCCCTCCCTACGAGACCCCCACGGGTGGATGCGGCTTCGTCCGCACGTTCGAACGCAGCCGGTCCCGTGCCAAACGGTGGCCTGTGCGCGGTTTCCGACCGGTGCCCGTACTCGCGCTCACCGCCGGCGGGTCGGTGGCCCCTGCTGACCTGGACTGACTACTGGGGCCCGCCGTGCCACTGACCAGTGGGTCCAGTTGACCTGTTGACCGCGTCAACTGCTGACTGGGCTGCCCAGTGAGACTGACGTGCGGGTCCCACCTCTTAATCCTCTAATTAAAACATTTTAATAATTAAGACTAATTAGTTTAGTTAATTAGACACTGACAGGTGGGCCCAGTAGTTTTACTAACTAAATTTAGATTAGTTTGAACTCTGTTTAACCCACTGTCTATGACAGGTGGGTCCCCCGTGTCAGTTTTGACCAGCCAACCGGACTGTTGACTGCTGACGTCACTCATACGTCATGCTGACGTCATATTCCTTTTCTGTTAATTTAAGTAATTCCAGAAAATGATTAAAACTTTAGAAAATCATATAAAATAATCCGTATCTCGGATGAAAATACTTTCTACATGAAAGTTGCTCAGAACGACGAGACGAATCCGGATACGCAGCCCGTTCGTTCACCACACATCCCTAGCATAGCAAACACGCAACTTTCCCCCTTCGGTTCATCTGTTCGAAAACGCGAAACGCCGGGGATACTTTCCCGGATGTTTCCCCCTTCGTCAGTATCACCTACTACCGCGTTAGGGCACACCTAGCACCGCGTATTGCCATGTTACACTTTGTGATGCTTTGATTGCTTTGTTATTTATTGTGTTCCCCCTCCGTTACTTCTTTCTGGTAGACCCCGAGACTGCCGGCGACCCCAGTTCGACTACGGAGTTGACGACCCTTCCTTGCCAGAGCAACCAGGCAAGCCCCCCCTCCCTTGATCACTAGATATCGCCTATTCTTCTCTATACTGCTTGCATTAGAGTAGTGTAGCATGTTACTGATTTCGGTTAATCCTATTCTGTTGCATAGCCTGTCATTGTTGCTACAGTTGTTACCCTTACCAGCTATCCTACTGCTTAGTATAGGATGCTAGTGTTCCATCAGTGGCCCTACACTCTTGTCCGTCTGCCATGCTATACTACTGGGCCGTGATCACTTCAGGAGGTGATCACGAGTATATACTATATACTTTATATGCATGGCACATGTGGTGACTAAAGTCAGGTCAGCTCGTTGAGTACCCGCAAGTGGTTCTGATGAGGGGGCTGAAAGGACAGGTGGCTCCATCCTGGTAGAGGTGGGCCTGTTTTCCTGACGGCCCCCGACTGTTACTTTGTGGCGGAGCGACAGGGCAGGTTGAGACCACCTAGGAGCGAGGTGGGTCTGGCCCTGGTCGGCGTTCGCGGATCCTTAACACGCTTAACGAGATCTTGGTATTTGATCTGAGTCTGGCCATTTGGTCTATACGCACTAACCAACTACACGGGAACAGTTATGGGCACTCGGCATTGTGGTATCAGCCGAAGCTCTTTTTGATGTCAGCGACTGAGTGGCGCGCACCGCATTGGACCGTAAGCTCGCGCTTGTATTAAGGGGGCTAGGTCTGCTTCCGGCCGCGTACGCAACGTGCATGTGTGCAATGGGCGATGGGCCCAGACCCCTGCGCGCATAGGATTTAGACCGGCGTGCTGACCTCTCTGTTGAGCCTAGGTGGGGCTACGACGTGTTGATCTTCCGAGGCCGGGCATGACCCAGGAAAGTGTGTCGGGCCAAATGGGATCGAGCGTGTTGGGTTATGTGGTGCACCCCTGCAGGGAAGTTTATCTATTCGAATAGCCGTGTCCCTCGGTAAAAGGATGACCCGGAGTTGTACCTTGACCTTATGACAACTAGAACTGGATACTTAATAAAACACACCCTTCCAAGTGCCAGATATAACCCGGTGATCGCTCTCTAACAGGGCGACGAGGAGGGGATCGCCGGGTAGGATTATGCTATATGATGCTACTTGGTGAACTTACCATCTACTCTCTCCTACATGCTGCAAGATGGAGGTGGCCAGAAGCATAGTCTTCGACAGGATTAGCTATCCCCCTCTTATTCTGGCATTCTGCAGTTCAGTCCACCGATATGGCCCTTTACACATATACCCATGCATATGTAGTGTAGCTCCTTGCTTGCGAGTACTTTGGATGAGTACTCACGGTTGCTTTTCTCCCTCTTTTCCCCCTTTCCCTTCTACCTGGTTGTCGCAACCAGATGCTGGAGCCCAGGAGCCAGACGCCACCGTCGTCGACGACTCCAACTACACCGGAGGTGCCTACTACTACGTGCAGGCCGCTGACGACGACCAGGAGTAGTTAGGAGGATCCCAGGCAGGAGGCATGCGCCTCTTTCGATCTATATCCCAGTTTGTGCTAGCCATCTTATGGCAACTTGTTTAACTTATGTATGTACTCAGATATTGTTGCTTCCGCTGACTCGTCTATGATCGAGCACTTGTATTCGAGCCCTCGAGGCCCCTGGCTTGTATTATGATGCTTGTATGACTTATTTTTATTTTTAGAGTTGTGTTGTGATATCTTCCCGTGAGTCCCTGATCTTGATCGTACACGTTGCGTGTATGATTAGTGTACGGTCAAATCGGGGGCGTCACACCGGTGATGCCAATCGGACTTCCGTCTCCTTCGCCATACCGCCGTCGAGTGCTCGGCCTTCCGCGCCAGCTGCACAGGCTCCCGCCGATCCACCTTCACTTTTTGCTACACATCACGTCCCACAGGACCAAGTGGGTGCTGCCAAAGAGGCTATACGCCAGGCGGGCATTATGATGGAGAAGGTGAAGATGGTGCGGGAAGCCAGCCAAGCTGCTTATGATGCCAGCTCCGCTCTCCAGAGCAACGTCCAGGTTAGCAGATTGCCTACCGACTCTTTGGCTTGTTCTCTTAGGATATGGTACCTGAAAACTTTCTTTCAAAGAATCTTTTCATCTGTCTGCGCTTCACACCTGTACACCCACTGGGTGTTTCGATTTGTCACTGAGCAAATCCGTACTTTGAGCTGAATTCGATGTTGTCGTTGATTTAATTTTTGAACCAGTGGGGGCACGCTGAGTGCACCCACTGGGTGTAGTCCCCGATGGTGGACTGCGGGCAGTCGATTGTAGTCTTGGAATTTGAATTTCTTCACTCGGTCTGGTCGGGCCATGTCGAGTGGAAATTTGAACCAGTGGGGGCACGCTGAGTGCACCCACTGGGTGTAGTCCCCAAGACCGTGGTCGACTGCTGGCAGTCGACTATGGTCTGAAGACTCTGTTTGACGATTGAACTCTTTTTTTGGCACTCGTGCTGGACAGGCCTTGTCGAGTGTAAAGTAAACCAGTGGGGGCACGCTAAGTGCACCCACTGGGTGTAGTCCCCGAGACTACTGTTGGATGTTTGATTCGGCAGTAGTCTTAGAATTTGTTGGCTTTATCCTTTTATCTCTCCGAAATAACCAATCTTTTCACCTATCGACTGACCTGTTCTTTGGTTGCAGAAATCTTGTGATCTTGGAGCTCGTTTTGCTGACCTGGAGAAGTAGCAGATTCAACTCAACCTCGATCTGGAGCTGGCCAAGACAGAACTGCAAAAAGCCAAGGATGACGCCGCTGGTAAGGAAGACCTGTCGACTGAGTTATCCCTGAACCGGATTTCATTCTGCTTTTTCTGAATCAAGCATTATTTCTTTCAGAGAAACTGAACCAAGCTCTGGCGAAAAAGGATCAAGATCTGGCGGCCGCGCAGAAAAAAGCTGATGAGAAAACCGCGCTCACTGAACAGAAGTTGGCTTCAGTCGGCAAATTGGAGGAAGAAAACTCCAAGCTGAAAACTGCCCTTGACGAAGCCAATAAGGAAGCGACTCGCCTGAAGAAGGACAAGGAAAATCTGACCGAGAAGATGGAAGGTATTGCCCGCAGGAGGAACGATCTGGAGAGTTATCTAGGAAGCCTTGCTAGGAAGTTGTCCGTCATGCTTGAAGGTGTTTTCTTTGATCCGACTGGTTTGTTCTTGTCGACTCGACATATGATCATTGACTCACCCTTGAATTGTGTATGCAGAGTTTTGCCGGGACTTCGAGGAAAGACCGGGCGAATTGAACCAAGCTTGGACCCCATCAACTCTCCAGTGAAGGATGAAGCTGCCATGAATGTACTCCGACTGGAATCTCGCATCACTGGTGTTGTTGATTATCTCACCCGACTAAAAGTCATGATGTCGCGGATTGACACAGCTCTCTGGACCATGGCAGCACTTCAGAATGACCTCGAGTCTATGATGGCTCGGCTCAATGAAGTTCCCAGTTGAATTCAAGAATGGAAGAAGTCTTCTGCCCGGTGCGGCGCTGATGTGGCTCTATCTCTGGTTCGCGTCCACTGTCGCGAAGCTCGGGAAGAGAAGCTGGCGGCGATTAAAGTTGCTAACACCAAGAGGCACGACTTAAGTCCTTCATGGAGACTTTCATTGCTGCCGCCACTCGGATTGCTGACGGGATCGACCTGGATGAATTTGTCGAGCCTGCCAGCCCTCCTCCTGCGGAGTGAACAAACTTTTATGCCCTGCCTTAAATTTGCCTCGGAATGCCGAGTGATTTTGTAATCGTTAAACTCCTTCGGGCTGAATGCCCGAGTACTTTGATCTGTGGTCTTGAACTTTAGGATTTATCTGAACTTGATTTATCTCTGAATATGCTTGCATTTGCCTTCGAGTGGAATTTGTTCTCCACACGGAATAATCTTTGTGCTTGAGATGCAGCTCTGAGGTGGATACTCCAGTCGACTTGCACCTCGTCGACCTTGCACATAAGGGTGGAGCGCGCGTTGTACTTGTGACGCGGCTCCGAAGGAGAGGGTTGCAGTCGACCTGCACCTCGTCGTCCTTGCGGATAGGGATGGAGTGCACGTTGCACTTGTGACGCAGTCCCTAAGGAGAAGGTTGCATTCGACCTGCACCTCGTCATCCTTGCAGATAGGGATGGAGCGTACGTTGTATTTGCGACGCAGTCCCTACGGAGAAGGTTGCAGTCGACCTGCACCTCGTCGTCCTTGCGGATAGGGATGGAGCGTACGTTGTACTTGTGACGCAGTCCCTAAGAAGAAGGTTCCAGTCTACCTGCACCTCGTCGTCCTTGCGGATAGGGATGGAGCGTACGTTGTACTTGTGACGCAGCTCTGAAGTAGAAGGTTTCAGTCGACCTGCACCTCGTCGTCCTTGCGGATAGGGAGGGTTTCGAACTTAGGCGAGTACTGGACTGCATCTAAGCCCTCTGAGTGAGAGGGTTGCTCACCAATCGGTAGGATTTTTCAAACTTAGGCGAGCACTGGACTGCAGCTAAGCCCCCGAGTGGGAGGGTTGCTCACCACTCGGTAGGATTTTTCAAACTTAGGCGAGTACTGGACTGCAGCTAAGCCCCCGAGTGGGAGGGTTGCTCACCACTCGGTAGGATTTTTCAAACTTAGGCGAGTACTGAACTGCAACTAAGCCCCCGAGTGGGAGGGTTTCTCACCACTCGGTAGGTTTTTTCAAACTTAGGCGAGTACTGGACTGCAGCTAAGCCTCCGAGTGGGAGGGTTGCTCACCACTCGGTAGGATTTTTCAAACTTAGGCGAGTACTGGACTGTAGCTAAGCCCCCGAGTGGGAGGGTTGCTCACCACTCGGTAGGATTTTTCAAACTTAGGCGAGTACTGGACTGCAGCTAAGCCCCCGACTGGGAGGCTTGCTCACCACTCGGTAGGATTTTTCAAACTTAGGCGAGTACTGGACTGCAGCTAAGCCCCCGAGTGGGAGGCTTGCTCACCATTCGGTAGGATTTTTCAAACTTAGGCGAGTACTGGACTGCAGCTAAGCCCCCGAGTGAGAGGCTTGCTCACCACTCGGTAGGATTTTTCAAACTTAGGCGAGTACTGGACTGCAGCTAAGCCCCCGAGTGAGAGGCTTGCTCACCACTCGGTAGGCTTTTTCAAACTTAGGCGAGTACTGGACTGCAGCTAAGCCCCCGAGTGAGAGGCTTGCTCACCACTCGGTAGGATTTTTCAAACTTAGGCGAAACGGATTCGCGACTAAGCCCCCGAGTGAGAGGCTTGCTCACCACTCGGTAGGATTTTTCAAACTTAGGCGAAACGGATTCGCGGCAAAGTCACCCACTGGGGGATTTCAGACGCAAACAAAAGCAACAACAATCATTTAAGAAGACTGTAAAAGCTCTTGTCTTTGATAAACAAACTACAAAGGTATTTCTTATTACATCTCATCCGAATGAGTACTTAAGTATAAAAGGGGCAGAGCAGCTCCGCGTTCCAAGCCCATGGCTCGTCTTTCTGATGCTCGACATTGTAAAGATGGTATGCTCCATTGTGGAGAACTCTGGTGACAATGAAGGGACCTTCCCAAGCAGGGGCGAGCTTGTGTGGTTTCTGCTGATCCACTCGAAGAACCAAGTCTCCCTCTTGAAAGGCTCGGCCCCTCACGTTTCTGGTGTGGAATCGACGCAAGTCTTGTTGATAAATGGTCGACCGGATTAAGGCCGTCTCTCTTTCCTCCTCTAGGAGATCGACTGCATCCTGACGGGCCTGTTCTGCTTCATTTTCAGAGAAGAGCTCGACTCGGGGTGCATTGTGACGCAAGTCACTCGGTAGAACAGCTTCAGCTCCATAGACCAAGAAGAATGGAGTTCGGCCAGTCGACCGATTGGGAGTTGTCCTCAATCCCCAAAGAACTGATGGCAGTTCATCGACCCAGGCGCCTGCTGTGTGCTTGAGATCACGCATCAGTCGGGGTTTCAGTCCTTTGAGAATCAAGCCATTTTCTCTTTCTGCTTGTCCATTCGACTGGGGGTGGGCGACTGAAGCATAGTCGACTCGTGTGCCTTGGGAAGCACAGAAGGCTCTGAACTCATCAGAACCGAAGTTCGACCTGTTGTCAGTGATGATGTTGTGCGGAACTCCATATCTGAATGTCAATTCTCTGATGAAGCTGACGACAGTACTGGCTTCAAGATTCTTGATAGGCTTGGCTTCAATCCATTTGGTAAACTTGTCGACTGCTACAAGCACATGAGTGAAGCCGCTCCTACCAGTCCTCAGGGGTCCAACCATATCCAATCCCCAAACAGCAAAGGGCCAGACGAGTGGAATGGTCTTCAGGGCTGACGCAGGCTTGTGGGACATATTGGAGTAAAACTGGCAGGCTTCACATTTGTCGACTATATCTTTCGCCATTTCATTTTCTCGTGGCCAATAAAATCTAGCTCGGTATGCTTTGGCCACAATGGTCCGAGAGGACACATGGTGGCCACAGGTCCCCGAGTGGATGTCGTTGAGGATCACTCGACCTTCTTCTGGTGTTATGCATTTCTGGCTGACTCCGGTTACGCTTTCCCTGAACAGTTGTCCTCTTATCACAGTAAAGGCTTTGGATCGACGGACGATCTGTCGAGCCTCTTCTTCATCCTCTGGGAGTTCCTTCCTAAGGATATACGCAATGTATGGCACTGTCCAGTCGGGAGTGATGACCAAAACTTCCATGATCAGGTCGACCACAGCTGGGACTTCGACTTCAGTCGGATCTGTGGCACTCTTAGGCTGCGGGGGCTCTTCGGTGAAAGGATCTTCTTGAACTGAAGGTGCATGAATGTGTTCCAAAAAAACATTGCTGGGAATGGCTTCTCTCTTGGAACCTATCTTTGCCAAATCATCGGCTGCTTGATTTTTCAGTCGGGGTATATGATGGAGCTCTAACCCTTCAAACTTCTTTTCCAACTTCCTCACCGCATTGCAGTAACCAGTCATGGCTAGGCTTCTGATGTCCCACTCTGAGTAAAGAGGCATTGCAGTAACCAGTCATCACTTGATTGACTACCAAATCTGAGTCGCCGTAGACCATGAGGCGACGGACGCCGAGTGAGATGGCCATACGTAACCCATATAAGAGTGCTTCATATTCCGCTTCGTTATTGGAGGAATCAAAGTGAATCTGGAGAACATATCTGAGCTTGTCTCCTCGGGGGGATACCAGTACCACCCCAGCACCGGAACCATTCAGCATCTTGGATCCATCAAAGAACATGGTCCAGTGCTCCGAGTGGACTTGAGTCGGCAGTTGATGTTCGATCCACTCGGCGAGGAAATCTGCTATTGCTTGGGACTTGATAGCTTTCTTTGCCTCAAACTTGATATCCAAGGGAAGGAGTTCAATCGCTCACTTTGCCACTCGACCAGTTGCATCTCTGTTGTTCAGAATCTCTGATAATGGAGCGTCACTAATGACTGTAATAGAGTGGTCAGAGAAATAGTGTGCAACCTTCTTCGTGGTCATATAAATCCCATAAACAAGCTTCTGATAATGTGGATATCTTTGCTTTGACGGAGTCAGAACTTCAGAAACATAATACACTGGGCGTTGAACCTTATAGGCTTTTCCTTCTTCTTCCCGCTCGACCGTAAGTACTGTACTGACGACTTGTCCAGTGGCTGCAATGTAAAGCAGTAAAGGCTCTTTGCTGATTGGGGCAGCAAGCACCGGCTAGGTGGAAAGCAGGGCTTTGAGCTCTGCAAATGCTGCATCAGCTTCAGGAGTCCACTCGAACTTATCAGACTTCTTCATCAGTCGGTAAAGAGGCAATGCCTTTTCACCGAGGCGAGAAATGAATCGACTTAAGGCGGCCAAACAACCTGTAAGCTTCTGGACATCATGCACACGCACAGGGTGTTTCATTCGGAGAATGGCACCAACTTTCTCTGGGTTAGCGTCGATCCCCCGTTCGGAAACGAGGAAGCCGAGTAATTTTCTGCCCGGAACTCCGAATGTGCACTTTGATGGATTAAGCTTGATATCATACCTTCTGAGGTTGGCAAAAGTTTCAGCAAGGTCAGCCAACAGGTCGGAACCTTTTCGTGACTTGACCACAATGTCATCCATGTATGCTTCCACATTCCGACTGATTTGAGTGAGTAAACACTTCTGAATCATCCTCGTGAATGTGGCTCCAGCGTTCTTCAAGCCGAATGGCATGGTGACATAACAGAAGCACCCAAATGGGGTGATGAAAGCTGTTCTTATCTCATCGGGTCCATACAGTCAGATCTGATGATACCCGGAATAAGCGTCCAAAAAGGACAATCGCTCACACCCCGCAGTCAAGTCAACTATTTGGTCGATGCGGGGGAGAGGGAAGTGATCTTTCGGGCAGGCCCGATTGATATGCTTGAAGTCAATGCACATGCGAAGTGAATCGTCCTTCTTGGGGACCATGACAACATTGGCTAGCCACTCAGAGTGGTAAAACTCTCGGATAAACTCAGCTGTAAGGAGCCGAGCCACTTCTTCACCGATTGCTTTTCTCTTCTGTACGGCGGACCGTCGAAGATGTTCTTTGACCGGTTTCACTTTTGGGTCAACTCGCAAACGGTGCTCAGCCAGCCCCCTGGGAACACCCAGCATGTCAGAAGGTTTCCATGCAAAGATGTCCCAGTTCTCACGGAGGAACTGGATGAGCGCTTCTTCCTATTTGGAGTCGAGTGTTGTCGAAATGTGAGTCGGCGCAGCATTGGGATCGGTCGGGTGAATATGAATCGGCTTCGTTTCACCAGACGACTGAAATGTTGAATCCGTGGCAGGCTTCTTGGCTCGCAACAAATCACTCGGGTCTGCATTTTTTTGATATTCCTGCAATTCTACCACTGCCATTTGTGTATCGGCGATCTTTGAGCCCTTCTGGAAGCACTCTTCTGCCTTCTTCCGATTGCCAGTGATAACTCCTTTAGGACCAGGCATCTTCAATTTGAGGTACATGTAACATGGTCGAGCCATAAACATGCATACGCCGGCCTGCCCAGAATAGCATGATAAGCACTCTGGAAATCCATGACTTCAAACGTCAACTTTTCTTTGCGGTAATTCTTGGAATCACCGAAAACCACATCGAGGGCAATCTGGCCAAGTGACTCAGCCTTCTTGCCCGGAATAACTCCATGGAAACTCATATTGCTTTCACTGAGTCTGGACATCAGAATGCCCATTCCCTTCAAGGTCTCCGCATACAGTATATTTAGGCCACTACCACCATCCATTAGAACCTTAGTCAATCGAGTGCCTTCGACGACCGGGTCGACCACCAACGCTTGCCTCCCAGGGGTGGCTATGTGCATTGGGTGATCAGACTGGTCGAATGTAATGGCAGTCTGAGACCACTTCTAATAACTGGGTGTCGCCGGAGAGACCATGTTCACTTCTCTGTTGATGACTTTCAGTCGACATTTGCTCTCAACATCAGCAAAAATCATCAGAGTGGAATTGACGTGGGGGTAACCATCATCGTCCTCTTCCTTATCCTCAACTTTGTCCGACTCTTTCTCCTTCTCTTTGGGCTGTTTCTCTCGGGACTGCTGGATTAGGAGCCGACACTGTCGAGTGGTATGTTTCGGGTAAATAAGATTACCCTCCTCATCTTTTTTGGTGTGAATGTGGCATGGTAAATCCAACACATCATTTCCATCTTGATCTTTTAATTTCTTGGGGTTCCATGGCCCTTTGGGCTTCCCCTTGAACTTTCCTTGAGTCGCGGCTAAGGCTTCTCCGGGAGCAGCTGGCTCGGCTTTGCGCTTCTGCTTCCGACTGGAGTTCCCTCCCCCGGTTTCGTGGGCGACTATTTTGTGCTTGCCACTCCGGAGCCGATCCTCCTCTTCACCATTAGCATACTTGGTGGCAATTTCCATCATTCGACTCAGAGACATATCTCCGGTCCGACCGAACTTCAGATTCAATTCTCGATACTTAACACCTTCCTTGAAGGCACAAACTGCCTGGTGATCAGATACATTCTCCACCGTGTGGTGCAACGTGATCCATCTCTAGATATAATCCCTCAAAGTTTCATTCGGCTTCTGCACACAAGATTGTAGCTCTGTTAGCCCTGCTGGCCGTTTGCATGTACCATCAAATGTTCTGACAAACACTCGGGCAAGCTCTTCCCAGCTATAAATACTGCCAGGTGCTAACTGATTCAACCACGCTCTGGCCGAGCCCTCCAACATCAGAGGAAGGTGCTTCATGGCCACTTCATCATTGCCACCACCAATTTGCACAGCTACTCGGTAGTCCTCAAGCCAAGTGTCAGGCTTGGACTCACCAGTGAATTTGCTGACTCCAGTCGCCAACCTGAAGTTTGGAGGAATCACTGCTGCTCTGATGGCTCTGCTGAAACACTCGGGACCTGAAGCATGCACTCTGTTGCCGGTCGGGTAATCCCTATCGTGGCCATCTCTGTGTGCCCTGTTCCTGTCAACCAGACCTTGAACGAGAATGGATCTCGCGTCAAAGCCCGGCTCCCGGGGGTCGACTGGAATCCTTCGCCCTCCACTGTGAGGGCGTCTGTCATCATGTTGCTGAGGTGCGTATGACCCAGTCCTTAGGGGAGGCGTGGGTACTCGACGACGATCATACTGCTCACGGTTTCTGTACTGATCTTGTCGATCTCCACGTCCCTCACGCCTTGGAGGTGATCTTGGGCTGTGAGCCGACTGAACTGTGTCTGCCATGAAAGATCTACTATGAATCCTATTCCGAGACTGTGACACTGCTGTGTTCTACTCCCCCGCCGCCCGGAGCAAAGCCCGGATCTGCATCAAACCTCTACCAGCCTCCGACTGGGAAGGCTAAATCGACTCTGCTATTCGGGCAGCAGCTGTGAGATTCTGGATCGGAGTTCGATATACCTGGGTTGGAGGCGGAAAAAGTTGTCGTCGACTGGACTCAGGAACTCGCTACCGAGCACGCTCGTCGAGTGCGTGCTGGAGGTTCTCCAGTTGAGTGCGCTCAGCCAAGTTGGCCAGGCGCGCCTCTTCCAAGGCCCGAGCCTCGGGGGTTTCTCCAACGATAGGAGTGTGAAGTGCATCCATGTTACGGCGGCGAAGCTCTTCCCTCTGCTATGAGGAGAGAGGCTCAGGGTGATACTCCTCATGGACACGCGACGGATCGCCTCCGCCATCACCACCGTCGTCGTGGGGGAAGCCAGGAGGACTGTGCGGTATGTTGACCATCAGGACTTCTGCCGCGGGGTCACTGCTGTCGCACTCGGATGCAGTCTCAACGGAGCCAGTCGAACAGGCCGTAGAGAGTTTCAACGGGCTCGATTGCCGCGACCTGGGGGTGGCCGACTGGCGATCCACCGCATGCCTCACCAACCGCTAGAGCCTCGAACGACCGGAACACTTGCGCCGGCGGGCAGCAGGGAGTGAAGACGCCACAGGAGCCGACCGATACTGGGTCGACGGCTGCCGTAGGAGGACGCCGCGGACGCACGCGTGAAAGTGTGTTGCCCCGCGGACGGGGAGCGCCTCGACGTCGAGTGGAGCCTCTTGGAGCCAAGCGGAGTCGTCGGCGATGAACACGAGCGCGCCGAGACGGATCTCGCGGCCGTCGGCCAATCCTCCGCCTGAAACCATGCTGATGGGGATCGGAAAAATCGCAACTTCTCCAATAAGTCGCTAAGACACCTGCCCCAAGGTGGGCGCCAACTGTCGTGGTTCTAAGTCCGACAGTAGAATGGGGGGTAGGAATGTAGAGGCAAGATCTTAGCTATGGAGAAGTTGTACGCACAAGTTCTACGAGTTCAGGCCCTTCTCAGAGGAAGTAACAGCCCTACATCTCGGTGCCCGGAGGCGGTCGACTAGACTATATGCGTGTGTGTTACAGGGGGTGCGAACCCTTGTCACTGAGGAGGGGGTGGCTTATATAGAGTTTGCCAGACCCCTCCGGGCCTCAATTACACAGGGTTTAAGGTACATTCAGACAGGGCGTTACTGGTAACGCTAGTAATAAAGTGTTATAAATGGCTATTAAGTCTAGGAGTTAATGCCCGACCGTTGCTGTGTAGAGTGACTTTAGGTCTTCTGTCCGTCGAGTGCTTCTTGTTACGGTCGAGTGACCTTGATTCCTCCGAGTGAAATGTTTCTGGTCGAGTGGATGATGGTACCCGTCGAACGCTTCTGACTTTAGAGTGATGTCCTTGGGGAGGGTATTTAGGTCAGGCCTGTGACCCTACCCTAGGTACATGTCCTCATCAGCATGCATCTAGAATATTAAGTTCATAAGAACAGAGTAACGCTTTAAGTAAGATGACATGATGTAGAGGGATAAACTCATGCAATATGAAATAAACCCCATCTTGTTATCCTCGATGGCAACAATACAATACTTGCCTTGCTGCCCCTACTGTCACTGGGAAAGGACACCGCAAGATTGAACCCAAAGCTAAGCACTTCTCCCATTGCAAGAAAGATCAATCTAGTAGGCCAAACCAAACTGATAATTCGAAGAGACTTGCAAAGATAACCAATCATACATAAAAGAATTCAGAGAAGATTCAAATATTGTTCATAGATAAACTTGATCATAAACCCACATTTCATCGGTCTCAACAAACACACCGCAAATGAAGATTACATCGAATAGATCTCCATGACAGAGGGGGAGAACATTGTATTAAGATCCAAAAAGAGAGAAGAAGCCATCTAGCTAATAACTATGGACCCGAAGGTCTGAGGTAAACTACTCACACATCATCGGAGAGGCTATGGTGTTGATGTAGAAGCCCTCCGTGATCAATGCCCCCTCCGGCAGGACGCCGGAAAAGGCCCCAAGATGGGATCTCACGGGTACAGAAGGTTGCGGCGGTGGAATTAGGTTTTCGTGGATGCTTCTGTTGGTTTGGGGGTACGTAGGTATATATAGGAGGAAGAAGTACGTCGATGGAGCAACGTGGGTCCCACGAGGGTGGAGGGCGCGCCCAGGGGGTAGGCGCCCCCCTACCTCGTGCCCTCCTGATTGCTTTCTTGACGTAGGGTCCAAGTCTTCTGGATCACGTTTGTTCCGAAAATCACGTTCCCGAAGGTTTCATTCCGTTTGGACTCCGTTTGATATTCTTTTTCTGCGAAACACTGAAATAGGCAAAAAAACAACAATTCTGGGCTGGGCCTCCGGTTAGTAGGTTAGTCCCAAAAATAATATAAAAGTGTATAACAAAGCCCATTAATCATCCAAAACAGAATATAATATAGCATGAAGCAATAAAAAATTATAGATACGTTGGAGACGTATCAGTGGGCCTCGGGCCGTCGGATAAATGGGTCTACATGGGCCATAAACGGGCGTAATTGGTATCGGCCCAGCATGGTAATGGGTCGTTAACAGGCCGGAGGACAACAAAGGCTTAATTCTGTCACAGGCATAACGGGTCGTTAATGGGCCAGAATATAGGACGGGCTGGAAACAGCGCAACGGGTTAATAGGCTAGAAACGGGCCGACTCTTGCCACGGGCCGAATTTGGCCCATTAGGGGAACAGGCCAGTAATGGGCCGGAAGTAATCTAGGGCCGGAAAGGAGCCCAAGAATGTATGGGCCGTCAGTAGGCCGAAAGCTAACACGGGCTGGAAACGGCCCATGTGAATCATGGGCCGTTAACGGGTACAAAGAAATTTACTGTTCATTACGGGCTAGAGTCACCGTGGGCCTCTAAACGGCCTAAAGATACGAAGGCCTCATATGGGCCTAAAGACGTCGTGGGCCATACATGGGCCGAAAGTGAAACGGGCTGGTGTTATATTTGACGGCCACATAACATTGTTGGGCCGATTTCGTGCAGGCCGGACGGGTCGTGAGTTACCAGGCCGTAAAATGGGCTGTTTGCGAAGGGACCGTTAACAGGCTTTTCATGGGCCAGCCCGCTATATTTTGACCAAGTCAAACGGGCCGGCCTTTACACCGGAATGGGCCTCTATTGGGCCGTGCCACGTGTCGACGTATCATAGGCGCCTCCTGTCCAATGAGTGGATGACATCTGTCCGAACGTTGAGCCGACACATGTTTCCTCCGGCCAATGAGAACTTTACACGTGGAAAATCACCATTGGTCCGGGCTATTAACGGGTTATTGGATCCAAAACCGGACCCGATAGCTTAACGGCGTCCCGTTACGGTGGATGCCACGTGTCGGTCACCCTTGACGAAAGCACTTCTATGACGCGCGATTTGTCGTCATGGAAGTGGACACTTCCGTGATGATAATTTTGGTAATGTCATAGAACACTTCTACGACAGCACAGGTATGACTATCTTGATTCTGTCATAAATTTGTCATGGATGTACATGCATGACAGAAAACGTGACCTACTGTGACAAACACGTATCATCACGGAAGTGTATTTTTTTGCAGTGCAAGTTGAATGCACACCCACTTAATTTCAATTGAGCTTTCATCCACTTATAGCTCTAGTGCATCTATTGCATGACAATCCCTACTCCTCGCGTTGACATCAATTGATGGGCCTCTCCATTGCCCGTTCATCTGCCGAGTTGATGCGAGCCTTTCTTCCTTTTTGACTTCTCTTATATAACTCGACTACCGCACTCTATTCCACCCTAGTGCTAATATCCATGGCTCCCGCTCATGTATTGAGTGGAGTTGAAAATGCTGAAGCACGTTAAAAAGTATGATACAGTTGCTTGGTTTGACACCGGGGTGCTCATGATTATACTTATGTGGTGAAGACGGGGTCATGCCATGCTTACATAATTCAATGAGTAGGAATAACATTCGTTAAGCATCATATATTTTGAAAAAGTAATGATTATGTTCTTGTATTCATGCATATTATTATGTTGATATCAATTACTTCATTGTTTCTTAATATTTATACCGTAAAGATATTACATGATAAACATCTTGGGTAGCATTCAACATCAAATTTTTTGTCTTTATCATTTACCTACTCGAGTACGACCAGGAATTAATCTTGGGGATGCTGATACGTCTCCAACGAATCTATAATTTTGATTGTTTCATGCTATTACTTTACCAATCTTAGATACTTTTCATTCAATTTTATATCATTTTTGGGAACTCACCTATTAACGCAGTGTCTAGTGCTAGTTGTTGTTGTATACTTGTTTTTGGTTTTCCAAAAAATTGTACTAAACGGAGTCCAAACGCTACAAAACTTTTTGACAATTTCTTCTGTACATAAGAGACCTTGGAAGCTTCGGTAGGAGACCAGATGCAAAACGAAGAGACGACAAGGCAACATGGCACACCATGGGGGGTAGGCATGCCTTGATGCCTTGTCGACCCCACGTGGCTCTGCCTAACCTAATTCCACTTCTATAAATTCTCAAATATTGAGAAAATCCCAAAGATACACCCAAAACAATTTTTCCGTCGCCGCAAGCTTCTGTTCTTCTGCGATCCATCTGGAGGTCTTTTCTGGTACTCTGCCAGAGGGGGAATCGATCATGGAGGGCTTCCACATCAACATTTTCTGCCCTTCCGATGATGTGTGAGTAGTTGACCATGGACCTACACTACCTTAGCCAGTAGCTAGATGACTTATTCTCTCTCTTTGATCTTCAATACCTTGTTCTCCATGTTCTCCATGGAGTCCTATCCGATGTAATCTTCTTTTGCGGTGTGTTTGTTGGGATCTGATGAATTGTGGGTTTATGATCAGATTATTCATTGAAAGTAATTGAGTCTTTCCTGAACTTTAGTATGTGATACGTCTCCAATGTATCTATAATTTTTGATTGTCCCATGCTATTATACTATCCATCTAGGATGTTTTATATGCATTTATATGCTATTTTATATGATTTTTGGGACTAACCTATTAACCTAGAGACAGTGCCAGTTTCTGTTTTTTTTCTTGTTTTTGAGTTTTGCAGAAAAGGAAAACCAAACGGAGTCCAATTGACGTGCCAATTTTTGATGATTTTTTCTGGACCAAAAGAAGCCCCCGGAGTAAAAGAGTTGGGCCAGAAGAGTCCCGGGCGCGCCCACCCCCCCTGGGCATGGGCCTCTGCCTCGTGGACAACCCGGAGACCCCCCTGACGTGAGACCAACGCCAAAAAATTTCTATAAATACTGAAACCTCCAGAAAATAACCTAGATCGGGAGTTCCGCCGCCGCAAGCCTCTGTAGCCACCAAAAACCAATCAGGACCCTATTTCGGCACCCTGCCGGAGGGGGGGATCCCTCTCCGGTGGACATATTCATCATCCCGGCAATCTCCATGATGAGGAGGGAGTAGTTCACCCTCGGGGCTGAGGGTATGTACCAGTAGCTATGTGTTTGATCTCTCTCTCTCTCGTGTTCTTGATTTGGCACGATCTTGATGTATCGCAAGCTTTGCTATTATAGCTGGATCTTATGATGTTTCTCCCCCTCTACTCTCTTGTAATGGATTGAGTTTTCCCTTTGAACTTATCTTATCGGATTGAGTCTTTAAGGATTTGAGAACACTTGATGTATGTCTTGCATGTGCTTATCTGTGGTGACAATGGGATATTCACGTGATCTACTTGACGTATGTTTTGGTGATCAACTTGCGGGTTCAGTGACCTTGTGAACTTATGCATAGGGGTTGGCACACGTTTTTGTCTTGACTCTCCGGTAGAAACTTTGGGGCACTCTTTGAAGTTCTATGTGTTGGTCGAATAGATGAATCTGAGATTGTTTGATGCATATCATATAATCATACCCACGGATACTTGAGGTGACATTGGAGTATCTAGGTGACATTAGGGTTTTGATTGATATGTGTCTTAAGGTGTCATTCTAGTACGAACTCTATGATAGATTGAACGGAAAGAATAGCTTCGTGTTATTTTACTACGGACTCTTGAATAGATCGATTCGAAAGAATCACTTTGAGCTGGTTTCGTACCCTACAATAATCTCTTTGTTTGTTCTCCGCTGTTAGTGACTTTGGAGTGACTCTTCGTTGCATGTTGAGGGATATGATCGAATTATGTTATTATTGTTGAGAGAACTTGCACTAGTGACAGTACGAACCTTAGGCCTTGTTTCAACGCATTGCAATACCATTTGTGCTCACTTTTATCAATTGTTACCTTGCTGTTTTTATATTTTCAGATTACAAAAACCTATATCTACCATCCATATTGCACTTGTCTCACCATCTCTTCGCCGAACTAGTGCACCTATACAATTTACCATTGTAATTGGTGTGTTGGGGACACAAGAGACTCTTTGTTATTTGGTTGCAGGGTTTTTTGAGAGAGACCATCTTCATCCTATGCCTCCCACGGATTGATAAACCTTAGGTCATCCACTTGAGGGAAATTTGCTACTGTCCTACAAACCTCTGCACTTGGAGGCCCAACAACGTCTACAAGAAGAAGGTTGCGTAGTAGACATCAAGAAATTTCTGGCGTCGTTGCCGAGGAGGTGAGTGCTTGAAGGTATATCTTTAGATCTTGCAATCGAATCTTTTAGTTTCTTGTTTTATCACTAGTTTAGTTTATAAAAGAAAACTACAAAAAAATGGAATTGAGGGTGCCTCATATGCTTCATCTTTTTAATATCTTTCGTGAAAATGATGGGAAGGAAAATTGTGCTCAAGTGCTAGAAGAAGAATTACATAGAATCTTGGCATAAAATATGTGAATAATGAGCATGATTGCAATGTTGTTAGTATGAATTATTTGAATACCCATGATGCTAATGATATGCAAAGCCACAAGCTTGGGGATGCTATGTTTGATGAAGATGATATGTTTAGTCCCCCAAGTTTTGATGAGAAAATTTATTATGATGAAAGCATGCCTCCTATTTATGATGATTATTGTGAGGACACGTGTGCTATAAAGAATAAAGATAACCATGAAACTTGTCATCATGATTTTAATTTTCAATTGGATTATGCTTCACATGATAGTTATTTTGTTGAGTTTGCTCCCACTATTGTTGATGAGAATAAATTTGCTTATGTGGAGAGTAGTAAAATTTCTATGCAAGTTGATCATGAAAAGAATGCTTTATGTGCTGGTTATATGGTTGAATTCATTCATGATGCTACTGAAACTTATTATGAGAGAGGGTCATATGCTTCTACATGTTGCAATAATATCAAGTTTCCTCTCTATGTGCTTAAAGTTTTAAAGTTATGCTTGGTTTGCCTTCCTATGCTAGTTGATTATTGTTCCCGTAAGTTGTTTGCTCACAAAATCTCTATGCATAGGAAGTGGGTTAGACTTAAATGTGCTAGTCATATTCTTCATGATGCTCTCTTTATGTTTCAGTTC
Organism: Aegilops tauschii subsp. strangulata; assembly: GCF_002575655.3. Classification (NCBI taxonomy): domain Eukaryota; kingdom Viridiplantae; phylum Streptophyta; class Magnoliopsida; order Poales; family Poaceae; genus Aegilops; species Aegilops tauschii. Next base: position 352,614,079 of record NC_053036.3, read on the forward strand.
TTATCTTTTATGTGAGCATCATTGAAATCATCATGCCTAGCTAGGGGCGTTAAACGTTAGCGCTTGTTGGGAGGCAACCCAATTTTATTTTTGTTCCTTGCTTTTTGTTCCTGTTTAGCAATAAATAATATATCTAGCCTCTGGTTAGATGTGGTTTTATTTTTTAATTAGTGTTTGTGCCAAGTAGAACCTTTGGGAAGACTTGGGTGAAGTCTTTATGATCATGCTGTAAAAAACAGAAACTTTAGCGCTCACGAGATGTGCTGCCATTTTTTACTGGAGAGTGCTTTTAGGTTGATTATTTTTGCAGATGATTAATAGATAAATGCGTCACGTCCACCAATTTATTTCAGAATTGGAGTTCCAGAAGTATACGTTTGATACAGATTACAACAGACTGTTCTGTTTTTGATAGATTCTGTTTTCTATGTGTTGTTTCCTTATTTTGATGAATCTATGTGTAGTATCGGAGGGTATGAACCATAGAGAAGTTGGAATACATTAGATATTACACCAATATGAATTTAGAATGAGTTCACAACAGTACCTAAGTGGTAATTTATTTTCTTATACTAACGGAGCTTACGAGTTTTCTGTTAAGTTTTGTGTTGTGAAGATTTCAAGTTTTGGGTAAAGATTCAATGGACTATGGGATAAGGAGTGGCAAGAGCCTAATCTTGGGGATGCCCAAGGCACCCCAAGCTAATATTCAAGGACAACCAAGAGCCTAAGCTTGGGGATGCCCCGGAAGGCATCCCCTCTTTCGTCTTCGTTCATCGGTAACTTTACTTGGAGCTATATTTTTATTCACCACATGATATGTGTTTTGCTTGGAGCGTCATTTTATTTTATTGTGTTTTGCTTGCTGTTTGAATAAAAGAGTTGGGCCAGAAGAGTCCCAGGCTGCCCACGAGGGTGGGGGCGCGCCCACCCCCCTGGGCATGGGCCCCTGCCTCGTGGACAACCCGGAGACCCCCCTGACATGAGACCAACGCCAAAAAATTCCTATAAATACTGAAACCTCCAGAAAATAACCTAGATCGGGAGTTCCGCCGCCGCAAGCCTCTGTAGCCACCAAAAACCAATCGGGACCCTGTTCCGGCACCCTGTCGTAGGGGGGAATCCCTCTCCGGTGGCCATCTTCATCATCCCGGCGATCTCCATGACGAGGAGGGAGCAGTTCACCCTCGGGGCTGAGGGTATGTACCAGTAGCTATGTGTTTGATCTCTCTCTCTCGTGTTCTTGATTTGGCACGATCTTGATGTATCGCGAGCTTTGCTATTATAGTTGGATCTTATGATGTTTCTCCCCCTCTACTCTCTTGTAATGGATTGAGTTTTCCCTTTGAACTTATCTTATCGGATTGAGTCTTTAAGGATTTGAGAACACTTGATGTATGTCTTGCATGTGCTTATCTGTGGTGACAATGGGATATTCACGTGATCTACTTGACGTATGTTTTGGTGATCAACTTGCGGGTTCAGTGACCTTGTGAACTTATGCATAGGGGTTGGCACACGTTTTTGTCTTGACTCTCCGGTAGAAACTTTGGGGCACTCTTTGAAGTTCTATGTGTTGGTCGAATAGATGAATCTGAGATTGTTTGATGCATATCGTATAATTGTACCCACGGATACTTGAGGTGACATTGGAGTATCTAGGTGACATTAGGGTTTTGATTGATATGTGTCTTAAGGTTTTATTCTAGTACGAACTCTATGATAGATTGAACGGAAAGAATAGCTTCGTGTTATTTTACTACGGACTCTTGAATAGATCGATTCGAAAGAATAACTTTCAGGTGGTTTCGTACCCTACAATAATCTCTTCGTTTGTTCTCCGCTATTAGTGACTTTGGAGTGACTCTTTGTTGCATGTTGAGGGATAGTTATATGATCCAATTATGTTATTATTGTTGAGAGAACTTGCACTAGTGAAAGTATGAACCTTAGGCCTTGTTTCAACGCATTGCAATACCATTTGTGCTCACTTTTATCAATTGTTACCTTGCTATTTTCATATTTTCTGATTACAAAAACCTATATCTACCATCCATATTGCACTTGTATCACCATCTCTTCGCCGAACTAGTGCACCTATACAATTTACCATTGTATTGGGTGTGTTGGGGACATAAGAGACTCTTTGTTATTTGGTTGCAGGGTTGTTTGAGAGAGACCATCTTCATCCTACGCCTCCCACGGATTGATAAACCTTAGGTCATCCACTTGAGGGAAATTTGCTACTGTCCTACAAACCTCTGCACTTGGAGGCCCAACAACGTCTACAAGAAGAAGGTTGCATAGTAGACATCATTATGTATGATTGTTATAGCATTGTATTTCTCTCCGATCTATCTGTTTGGTCTGGCCAACTAGATTGATTTGTCTTCACCGGGAGAGGTGCTTTTTAGTGGGTTCAATCTTGCGGTGTCCTCAAACAGTGACAATAGGGGTAGCGAGGCACGTGTTTGTATTGTTGCCATTAAGGGTAAAACGACGGGGTTTAATCATATTGCTTGGTTTTATTCTATCTACATCATGTCATCTTGCTTAAAGCGTTACTCTATTTTTCACGAACTTAATACCGTAGATGCAGGCAGGAGTCGGTTGATTGGTTGAGTAATAGTAGTATATGCAGGCAGGAGTTGGCCTACTTGTCACAGACGTGATGCCTATATACATGATCATTTCCATGAATAACGTCATAACTATGCACTTTTCTATCAACTGCCCAACAACAATTTGTCTACGCATTGTATGCTATGTTTCGAGAGAGAAGCCTCTAGTGAAAACTATGGCCCCCGGGTCTACTTTAATCATATTACTAAAACCAAAAATACTTTGCTGCAATTTATTTACTTTTCAATTGATATATTTTTCACTATCAGATTTAATCCTTGCAAGTAACGAGTTCAAGGGGATTGATAACCCTGTTGCCTGTGTTGGGTGCAAGTATTTGCTCTTGTGTGTGCAGGTGTTGTTTGAATAGGATTTGTGTAGTTCCCCTATTGGTTCGATAACCTTGGTTCTCACCGAGGGAAATACTTATCAACTACTATATTGCTTCACCCTTTCTCTTCGGGGAAAATCCCAACGCGGCTCACAAGTAGCAACCTACCACAAAGCACCTCTCCCACTGAAGATAAATCAATCTAATTATCCAAACTAGACGGATAGGTCAGAAATAAATACAAAGCTATAACAATCACACATAATAAAGTTTTGAAAAGACTCGATTACTTTCAATGAATAATCTGATCATAAACCCACAATTCATCAGATCCCAACAAACACACCGCAAAAGGATTACATCGAATCGATCTCCGGAGAGAACATTGTGTCGAAGGTCAAAAAGAGAGAGAGAGCCACTAGCTACTGCTATGGACCCGTAGGCCATGTGGGAACTACTCACGCATCATCATGCACTGGTACGCGTCGGTGCTATACAAACGGTTTTAACCCCTTTCTGCTACGGTGTTTGGAACCGTCGACAAGTGAGTGTGGGCGATAGGGGGGTCCTTCCCACACGACCCAGAAACCGTCAGGGATATGCCCTCCTGGCACACACGCTCAGCAAAATGAGGTCGTGTGCGACCGGCGAGCGCTCAAATATGGTTATACGTACAGTAGTGCTGAAAAATACAATTATACAGGCGAAATTGTTTCCGGTCGCAAGTACATCCCACACAGTCAGTCCCCGCTAAACGTTTCCGTTCGTATGTACATCCCACACAGTCGCTCCAAGGAAAATATTTCTGTTCGCAGGTACATCACACATAATTTTTTCCCTTAAATCGTTTGTGATAGCATTGCCATTGCACATGATATTAACAATTTTATCGTTTGCGTTATTGAATGCGTCACACACGGTGCGTAGAAGAAACTGTGTGGCAATGGCTATCCATCACACACAGTTTTTATGTGGGAAACGTTTGCGCAAGGTGGCCTAACGCAAACAGTTTCCAAGAGGATGTCGTGTGTGCAGTGGAGATTGATCGCACACGTAGTGGATCCTAGAAACATGTCTGATCTCCACGTCAGACGTTTTGCTTTCGCAAACTGTGTGAAGTGTAATCCCTAATTAATCCCTTATTTGAAAGTAGGCAATCACTTATTTCATATCCAACCATGTTTATTACAAATATAGGTTCAACCACGAATGCATAATTCGATGCACAGGTACATATACTGAATAACTACAGAAGCACCAAGTAAAGAATGATGAACCACAGTTGTACTAAAGATTATAAAGAGAGAGGCGAAAGACATTCTGGTTGCTGGAGAAGGTGAAGCAGAACGCCCATATTGTGCCCTCCTCCATGCGTAATGTGTGCACGACTCTAGGCCAACCCCTTGTGATGGCTGCCCGTCCATCCTCCACTGTCTTCATTATGACTTTTCGATGCTCATTGTAGTCTGGATGAAATACTTTAAACTTCATTGTGTGTCCACCAATCATGTACTTTGCGACGTAATCTTGAGTGAACTGCTTCGGAACCACTGCGAACGAAAAAGATTCAGACATTGTTGTCTAACAACTCATTATGGGCAGTAAAAAGAGAAGGTTGCAGAGTTTGTAGTTACCATCCTACAGCTCACTGTTGTGTTGAATAGAGCAAAAACAAATAATTTGCTTGCCACCATTCGTATCTTTTTGCTAATACTCCTTATCAGTTTCCTCACTTGATGCTTGTTCATGAATATCTCATTGCCGCATACGCAAAAAGGGTCAATGCATGGATCCTTGCCAAGGGCATATGTACCTACAAGCAACAAGTCAATATTAGAAGCTAACAAGTGTCCAGGCCTGGATCTATATGCACTACATTATGGAACGACGGGGGGAGTACAAGCCGAGGGATGAAGCTAACCTCGGCGGAAAATGGTGGCCACTCCCGTTGTTGTCCTGCATAAATAGTGGAAAGGCATGATAAGTACAGCAACCTTAACATCAAACAAATATAGCAAAGGTAAACAACATCATCTCCAAATGATAGCTTGAATGTGTTGTTTCAGCATGCTGTTAAAAGCAGATATAAAATGGAAGGCAATGCTACCGACAGCAGGCTTAACAGCCATCAAATATTGTAATTCAAACTAGTATTGTTGAAAATGAATAGAATGTAGGTAATGCTTGAACATCACACTGGATAAATGTGTAAAACTGAAATAAAGGGCATGTGTTAACTACACCAGGCATAACTGAAACCAAATATAGTCGTTCAAACTGGTATTGATGCAATCGAGCGGCACAGTTCTGAAACCAAATATAATGAACAACACATTGTGAATGACTGAAATAAACAAGGCATAAATGATCAGTATAACAACCAAATATAGCCATTGAAAACTGGACAGAGTCTCACTGCAACCAACCTAACAAGCAAATACAAATAAACAGGGCATATGCTTGAAAACTGGACAAATGCTCACTGCAACCAACCTAACAAGCAGATACATATAAACAAGGCATCTGCTTGAAAACTGGACAAATGCTAAAAAAAGCAACCTAACAACCAAATACAGATAAACAAGGCATATGCTTGATAACTGGACAAATGCTCACTGCAACCAAACTAAGAACTAAATATATATAAACAAGGCATCTACTCGATAACTAGAAAAATGCTCACTGCAACCAACCTAGCAACCAAATACAGATAAACAAGGCATCTTCTCACTATAAATAACAAAATATAGCCATTCGTAAAAATGAAGTGGACAATTCATACTTAAACATCACATAGCCCTATTGAACAATACATTTTTGCATAACTGAAATAATTAAACACGGCACAGTTAAAGCACCGCACAGCAAATGCTACAAAAGGTAAGATTTGCTGATAGGATGTTGCCTCACATTTCATGGACGGGGTCCTTTCAGTTGGAAGAGCATAGACCCATGGTGTGCTCTCTGATGTCATAGATGGGTTGTTTCACCTTGGAAGAACCTACGTGGGTGCCCTCCACGTGGTCGTGGTCGTGGTCGATGAGATCTGACTTGGCAATTGCGGATCCCAAGCCACCGCCGTAGAACGTGTCCTTCAGAAATGACAAAATGGGCTCGATGGCGTATAAGGATCGCAAATCCTTGACCGCTTGGCGGAGGAGATCAGCGGCAGGGCCGTCGAAGAGATTGACGGCGGTTGAACCAGAGGGGTTGGGGATGGACCACTTAACCTGTGACCTGGCCCGCATGAAGCCGTCGCTGTGGACGAGCTTGATGTCGTAGCCAGCTTTCCTGAGATACAGTAATACGCTAGCCCGCTGACATGAAGCCTTCGACATGGTAATGTAGTCAACGTCTTCGCCGGCTTCCGCGGCGGCGTGTTGCTCCGAGATCAATGGGTCGGGGCAAACGGCGGCCACCTCGCCAACGTCCGCCGGAGAGGCCATGATAAACCTCTTCTTGGCCGAACGCTCGCCGGGATCCCCGGGATACGTGGTTGAGCTTAGGCTGCGACACTATGAAGCAGGCGATGTGGATCTGGCAGGGAGGGCACCGCAGGCCTCATCTAAAAACTCAGGGGAGTTGGGTGACGATATGGGAATCGCTAGGTAACCTGAACTTTATTATCTAAGCTAGGAGGAACGGGCAGACCGGCAGGGGTTGGCGGCGGCGCCGGTGGCGGCCGTGAGCTAGGGTTCGAGGGGGGAGGGGCCGGGTGGGGGGACTTTGGAGGGGGGTGTTTGAGGATACGCCGCGGCTACTGAAAATTTTAGTAATGGTGGGCGGAGATGGTGGTGGACGAGGGAGGGCGACGGTTGAAATGCCTCGGCTACTGCAATTTTACTATAAGGTTGGTGCTGGAGGAGTGTGGGCGACGGTTGAAGTATGGCGGCTACTAAAATTTGGGTACAGGAATTGATGCGGGGCAGGAGTGCCCAAGATTGCGCACGGTCCAATAACAATATGCGTGTATGATGATAAGGAAAAGTGGCGGAACCGCCGATTTTTGCAACGCTCAAGGCGGGTAGTTTGTTTTTATATTTCTAGCTAGCTGGTCTATCGTACACGGTTCATCCTAATTTCCAAATAAACTTACCCGCCTTTAGCTTGCACACTTGGTGATTTTACAGCGCACTTGCGTCGCACACGGTTAAGCCAGTACCTCCATCCTTCGCTCGCGCTTGCGCGGTCGTGGTGATTTACAGCGCACTTGCATCACACACGGTTGAGCCGGTACCTCCACCTTCGCTCGCGCTTGCGCAGTTGTCGTGATTCACAGCGCACTTGCATCGCACACGGTTAAGATATTATACCTGTGTCCGTTGAGCGTCATTAGAGTCTTTGCAGCAAAAAAACATTAGAGAGGGTCAGAAGACAGCCAGACCAGCATGTGGCCCAAATATATATGGGTGGTCTGTGATGTGCAAAATTCCAATGCACAACTTTGACCACGCGGGCCCACGGTTGGGCGCGTCGTCGAAGATCGATGAGAGGGGCCAGAAGTCAAGAACCACCTGGAAGTGGCCAAATATATGTAGGAATATTGGGTGTGATGTTTAAAACTTTAAATACACAATCCATAACTTTGGTGGCACCTGCATCGCAAACCCAAAAGCACCCTTGGATATATCTATAATGACATAATGTCGTAGTTAGCTAGGATGCTTGGTCCACCACCTCCCACTTCGTGTCAGCGGGGAGGATGCATGTAATGATTGATACTTTGGTCATACATGCATGTCGCCATGACCTACCATAAGACGGACCAATGAATCTATCGTTTGGTCAAACGACAATTGTTGTTGTCGATAAACCGCTTGGGCCAATAGATTGAACCATCATAAAAATCGCATGAGAGGGACCACAAAACCAGCACCTCTTGCATGCGGCCCAAAATGATGTATGTTGGGAAGGGGTGATGTGTGTTTTCAATATAGAATAATGTACAATTTAGATGTTGTGCCTACCTCTCGATATAGACAACAACCATAAAGGCCAGGTAGTTAAGGATGAGATACGCGGGGTATGATGTAGGTCGAACCCAGCAATCCGAGCATGTGGGAGGGAATCCTGCAACGCATGAGCTCGATCATTGGTCGAGCGACATGTGATGGTGACCGGCCCTAACACGAACTAGGAGGTATCCATTCATGGCCAACACATACCCCTCGTTATCGGTCAAAGGGATGGTATATATACACTCGGGGAGCCCATAGATATGTGTGTCGTCCCAAAAAACTGCACAAGGGAGACGTGGTCGATCAGAAGACCCCGTACACACTGCATGCGGCCTGAAAATATGTATGGGTACGGTGGCGTGTGATGTGTTTAAATCCCGAATGCACAACTTCAATGGGCCACCAACTACATTACAAACCGAACACCATACCCGACTCCAAGCTTGGTTCAATACGTACGATGTTGGTTTTCCAACTTCGAGGCGGGGGGGGGGGGGGGGGGGTCGTCCCACGCATGCTGATACGTCTCCAACGTATCTATAATTTTTTATTGCTCCATGCTATATTATATTCTGTTTTGGACATTATTGGGCTTTATTATACACTTTTATATTATTTTTGGGACTAACCTATTAACCAGAGGCCCAGCCCAGAATTGCTATTTTTTCCTATTTCAGAGTTCCGCAGAAAAAGAATATCAAACGGAGTCCAAACGGAATGAAACCTTCGGGAACGTGATCCAGAGGACTTGGACCCTACGTCAAGACATCAACCAGGAGGGCACGAGGTAGGGGGGCGCGCCTACCCCCCCCCCCAAGGCGCGCCCTCCACCCTCGTGGGCCCCCTGTTGCTCCACCGACGTACTCCTTCCTCCTATATATACCTACGTACCCCCAAACTACCAGATACGGAGCCAAAAACCTAATTCCACCGCCGCAACCTTCTGTACCCGTGAGATCCCAGCCTTTTCCGGAGCTCCGCCGGAGGGGGCATCGATCACGGAGGGCTTCTACATCAACACCATAGCCTCTCCGATGATGTGTGAGTAGTTTACCTCAGACCTTCGGGTCCATAGTTATTAGCTAGATGGCTTCTTCTCTCTTTTAGGATCTCAATACAATGTTCTCCCCCTCTCTCGTGGAGATCTATTCGATGTAATCTTCTTTTGCGGTGTGTTTGTTGAGACCGATGAATTGTGGGTTTATGATCAAGTTTATCTATGAACAATATTTGAACCTTCTCTGAATTCTTTTATGTATGATTGGATATCTTTGCAAGTCTCTTCGAATTATCAGTTTGGTTTGGCCTACTAGATTGATCTTTCTTACAATGGGAGAAGTGTTTAGCTTTGGGTTCAATATTGCGGTGTCCTTTCCCAGTGACAGTAGGGGCAGCAAGGCACGTATTGTATTGTTGCCATCGAGGATAACAAGATGGGGTTTATATCATATTGCATGAGTTTATCCCTCTACATCATGTCATCTTGCTTAAAGCGTTACTCTGTTCTTATGAACTTAATACTCTAGATGCATGCTAGATAGCGGTCGATGTGTGGAGTAATAGTAGTAGATGCAGGCAGGAGTCGGTGTACTTGCCTCGGACGTGATGCCTATATACATGATCATACCTAGATATTCTCATAACTATGCTCAATTCTGTCAATTGCTCAACATTAATTTGTTCACCCACCGTAATACTTGTGCTCTTGAGAGAAGCCACTAGTGAAACCTATGGCCCCGGGTATACTTTCCATCATATTAATCTCCTTTCAACAAGTTATTTCTTGCGCCGTTTTTATTTTACTTTCTTTACTTTGCATCTTTATCATAAAAATACCAAAAATATCATATCATATCTATCAGATCTCACTCTCGTAAGTGACCGTGTAGGGATTGACAACCCCTTATCGCGTTGGTTGTGAGGATTTATTTGTTTGTGTAGGTGCGAGGGACTCGTGCGTGGCCTCCTACTGGATTGATACCTTGGTTCTCAAAAACTGAGGGAAATACTTATGCTACTTTGCTGCATCACCCTTTCCTCTTCAAGGGAAAACCAACGCAGTGCTCAAGAGGTAGCAAGAAGGATTTCTGGCACCGTTGCCGGGGAGTCTACGCAAAAGTCAACATACCAAGTACCCATCACAAACCCTTATCTCCCGCATTACATTATTTGCCATTTGCCTCTCGTTTTCCTCTCCCCCACTTCACCCTTGCCGTTTTGTTCGCCCTCTCTCTTTTCCGTTCGCCTCTTTTTCGCTTGCTTCTTGTTTGCTCGTGTGTTGGATTGCTTGCTTGTCACGATGGCTCAAGATAATACCAAATTGTGTGACTTTACCAATACCAACAACAATGATTTCCTTACCACTCTGATTGCTCCTCTTACCGATACTGAATCTTGTGAAATCAATACTGCTTTATTGAATCTTGTCATGAAAGATCAATTCGCCGGCCTTCCTAGTGAAGATGCTGCTACCCATCAAAATAGCTTCGTTGATTTGTGTGATATGCAAAAGAAGAAAGATGTGGACAACGATATTGTTAAATTGAAGCTATTTCCTTTTTTGCTTAGAGATCGTGCTAAAGCTTGGTTTTCATCTTTGCCTAAAAATAGTATTGATTCTTGGAATAAGTGCAAAGATGCTTTTATCTCTAAATACTTTCCTCCTGCTAAAATCATCTCTCTTAGAAATGATATTATGAATTTTAAGCAACTTGATCATGAACATGTTGCACAAGCTTGGAGAGGATGAAATTAATGATACGTAATTGCCCTACGCATGGTTTGAATTTGTGGATGATTATACAAAAAAATTATGCCGGATTGAATTTTGCTTCTAGAAATCTTTTAGATTCGGCCGCGGGAGGCACTTTTATGGAAATCACTTTAGGAGAAGCTACTAAACTCCTAGATAATATTATGGTTAATTATTCTCAATGGCACACTGAAAGATCTACTAATAAAAAAGTGCATGCGATAGAAGAAATTAATGTTTTGAGTGGAAAGATGGATGAACTTATGAAATTATTTGCTACTAAGAGTGTTTCTTCTGATCCTAATGATATGCATTTGTCTACTTTGATTGAGAATAATAATGAATCTATGGACGTGAATTTTGTTGGTAGGAATAATTTTGGTAACAACGCGTATAGAGGAAACCTTAATCCTAGGCCTTATCCTAGTAATTCCTCTAATAATTATGGTAATTCCTACAACAATTCTTATGGAAACTTTAATAAGATGCCTTCTGAATTTGAGACTAGTGTTAAGGAATTTATGAATTCGCAAAAGAATTTCAATGCTTTGCTTGAAGAAAAATTGCTTAAAGTTGATGAATTGGCTGGGAACGTTGATAGATTTTCTCTTGATGTTGATTCTTTAAAACTTAGATCTATTCCCCCTAAGCATGATATCAATGAGTCTCTCAAAGCCATGAGAATTTCCATTGATGAGTGCAAAGAAAGAACCGCTAGGATGCGTGCTAAGAAAGATTGCTTTGTGAAAGCGTGTTCTTAAAATTTCTATGAAAATAAAGATGAAGATCTAAAAGTTATTGATGTGTCCCCTATTAAATCTTTGTTTTGCAATATGAATCTTGATAATTATGGGACTGAATATGATCCACCTTTACCTAGAAGGCGTTCCAGAAATTCGGAGTTTTTAGATCTTGATGCTAAAATTGATAAAAGTGGGATTGAAGAGATCAAAACATTAGATATTAATGAACCCACTATTTTGGATTTCAAGAAATTTAATTATGATAATTGTCTTTGATAGATTGTATTTCCTTGTTGCAATCTGTGCTAAATTCTCCTCATGCCTATAGTCAAAATAAAGCCTTTACCAAACATATCGTTGATGCTTTGATGCAATCTTATGAAGAAAAACTTGAGTTGGAAGTTTCTATCCCTAGAAAACTATATGATGAATGGGAACCCACTATTAAAATTAAAATTAAATATCATGAATGCTATGCTTTGTGTGATTTGGGTGCTAGTGTTTCCACGATTCCAAAGACTTTGTGTGATTTGTTAGGTTTCCGTAATTTTGATGATTGCTCTTTAAACTTGCACCTTGCGGATTCCACCATTAAGAAACCTATGGGAAGAATTAATGATGTTCTTATTGTTGCAAATAGGAACTATGTGCCCATAGATTTTATTGTTCTTGATATCCATTGCAATCCTTCATGTCCTATTATTCTTGGTAGACCTTTCCTTAGAACGATCGGTGCAATTATTGATATGAAGGAAGGAAATATTAGATTCCAATTTCCGTTAAGGAAAGACATGGAACACTTTCCTAGAAAGAAAATAAAATTACCATATGAATCTACCATGAGAGCCACTTATGGATTGCCTACCAAAGATGGCAATACCTAGGTCTATCCTTGCCTTTATGCCTAGCTAAGGGCGTTAAACGATAGCGCTTGTTGGGAGGCAACCCAATTTTATTTTTAGTTTTTTGCTTTTTGCTTCTTTTTAGGAATAAATATTTGTTCTGGCCTCTGGTTAGATGTGTTTTTTATGTTTTAATTAGTGTTTGTACCAAGTTAAACCTATAGGATCTTCTTGGATGATGGTTATTTGATCTTGCTGAAAATTCCAGAAACTTTCTGTTCACGAAAATAATTGTTAAAAATCACCTGAACCTGATAAAATATTGATTCCAATTTCTGCTGATCAATAAACAAATTTTCTAGGTCTTCCTATTTTGGCTGAATTTTTGGAGTTCCAGAAGTTTGCGTTAGTTACAGATTACTACAGACTGTTCTGTTTTTGACAGATTCTGTTTTTCATGTGTTGTTTGCTTATTTTGATGAATCTATGGCTAGTAAAATATATTATAAACCATAGAGAAGTTGGAATACAGTAGGTTTAACACCAATATAAATAAATAATGAGTTCATTACAGTAGCTTGAAGTGGTCTTTTGTTTTCTTTCGCTAACGGAGCTCACGAGATTTTCTGCTGAGTTTTGTGTTGTGAAGTTTTCAAGTTTTGGGTGAAAGATTTGATGGATTATGGAACAATGAGTGGCAAGAGCCTAAGCTTGGGGATGCCCAAGGCACCCCAAGATAATCTAAGGACACCAAAAAGCCAAAGCTTGGGGATGCCCCGGAAGGCATCCCCTCTTTCGTCTACTTCCATCGGTAACTTTACTTGGAGCTATATTTTTATTCACCACATGATATGTGTTTTGCTTGGAGAGTCTTGTATTATTTGAGTCTTTGTTTTTAGTTTACCACAATCATCCTTGCTGTACACACCTTTTGAGAGAGACACACTTGATTCGGAAATTAATTAGAATACTCTATGTGCTTCACTTATATCTTTTGAGTTATATAGTTTTTGCTCTAGTGCTTCACTTATATGTTTTAGAGCACGGTGGTGGATTTGTTTTATAGAAACTATTCTTCTCTCATGCTTCACTTAGATTATTTTGAGAGTCCTACAAAACAGCATGGTAGTTTACTTTAACAATAATAGGCATTCAAGATTAGTAAAAAAAAGAAGAAAAATTCTTATGACTGTGTTGAATACTATGAGAAGTTTGATGCTTGATAATTGTTTTGAGATATGAGGATGGTGATATAGAGTCATGATAGTTGAGTAGTTTTGAATTTGAGAAATACTTGTGTTAAAGTTTGTGATTCCCGTAGCATGCACGTATGGTGAACCGTTATGTGATGAAGCCGGAGCATGATTTATTTATTGATTGTCTTCCTTATGAGTGGCGGTCGGGGACGAGCAATGGTCTTTTCCTACCAATCTATCCCCCTAGGAGCATGCGCATAATACTTTGCTTTGATAACTTGTAGATTTTTGCAATAAGTATATGAGTTCTTTATGACTAATGTTGAGCCCATGGATTATACGCACTTTTCCTCCTTCCACCATTGCTAGCCTCTCTAATACCGCGCACTTTTCGCCGGTATCATACACCCACCATATACCTTCCTCAAAACAGCCACCGTACATACCTATCATGGCATTTCCATAGCCATTCCGAGATATATTTTCATGCAACTTATCACCGTTTCGTTTACTATGACACGCTCCATCATTGTCATATTGCTTCGCATGATCATGTAGTTGACATTGTATTTGTGGCAAAGCCACCGTTCATAATTCTTTCATACATGTCACTCTTGATTCATTGCATATCCTGGTACACCACCGGAGGCATTCACATAGAGTCATATTTTGTTCTAAGTATTGAGTTGTAATTGTTGAGTTGTAAGTACATAAAAGTGTGATGATCATCATTTTTAGAGCATTGTCCCAAGTGAGGAAAGGATGATGGAGACTATGATTCCCCCACAAGTCGGGATGAGACTCCGGACGAAAAAAAAGAGGCCATAAAAAGAAGAAGAAAAGGCCCAAATAAAAAAAATAGAGAAAAAGAGAGAAGGGTCAATGTTACTATCCTTTTACCACACTTGTGCTTCAAAGTAGCACCATTATCTTCATAATAGAGAGTCTCCTATGATATCACTTTCATATACTAGTGGAAATTTTTCATTATAGAACTTGGCTTGTATATTCCAATGATGGGCTTCCTCAAAATGCCCTAGGTCTTTGTGAGCAAGCGAGTTGGATGCACACCCACTTAGTTTCTTTTGTTGAGCTTTCATATACTTATAGCTCTAGTGCATCCGTTGCATGGCAATCCCTACTCACTCACATTGATATCTATTAATGGGCATTTCCATAGCCCGTTGATATGCCTAGTTGATGTGAGACTATCTTCTCCTTTTTGTCTTCTCCACAACCACCATTCTATTCCACATATAGTGCTATGTCCATGGCTCACGCTCATGTATTGCGTGAAGATTGAAAAAGTTTGAGAACGTTAAAAGTATGAAACAATTGCTTGGCTTGTCATCGGGGTTGTGCATGGTTTAAATATTTTGTGTGGTGAAGATAGAGCATAGCCAGACCATATGATTTTGTAGGGATAACTTTCTTTGGCCATGTTATTTTGAGAAGACATAATTGCTTAGTTAGTATGCTTGAAGTATTATTATTATTATGTCAATATTAAACTTTTGTCTTGAATCTTTCGGATCTGAATATTCATACCACAATTAAGAAGAATTACATTGAAGTTATGCCAAGTAGCATTCCACATCAAAAATTCTGTTTTTATCATTTACCTACTCGAGGACGAGCAGGAATTAAGCTTGGGGATGCTTGATACGTCTCCAACGTATCTATAATTTTTGATTGCTCCATGATATATTATATTCTGTTTCAGACATTATTGGGCTTTATTATACACTTTTATATTATTTTTGGGACTAACCTATTAACCGGAGGCCCAGCCCAGAATTGTTGTTTTTTGCCTATTTCAGAGTTTCGCAGAAAAAGAATATCAAACGGAGTCCAAACGGAATGAAACCTTCGGGAACGTGATTTTCGGAACGAACGTGATCCAGAGGACTTGGACCCTACGTCAAGACATCAACCAGGAGGGCACGAGGTAGGGGCGCGCCTACCCCCCCCCCACCCCCAAGCGCGCCCTCCACCCTCGTGGGCCCCCTGTTGCTCCACCGACGTACTCCGTCCTCCTATATATACCTACGTACCCCCAAACTACCAGATACGGAGCCAAAAACCTAATTCCACCGCCGCAACCTTCTGTGCCCATGAGATCCCATCTTTTGGGGCCTTTTCCGGAGCTCCGCCGGAGGGGGCATCGATCACGGGGGGCTTCTACATCAACACCATAGCCTCTCCGATGATGTGTGAGTAGTTTACCTCAGACCTTCGGGTCCATAGTTATTAGCTAGATGGCTTCTTCTCTCTTTTTGGATCTCAATACAATGTTCTCCCCCTCTCTCGTGGAGATCTATTCGATGTAATCTTCTTTTGCGGTGTGTTTGTTGAGACCGATGAATTGTGGGTTTATGATCAAATTTATCTATGAACAATATTTGAATCTTCTCTGAATTCTTTTATGTATGATTGGTCATCTTTGCAAGTCTCTTCGAATTATCATTTTGGTTTGGCCTACTAGATTGATCTTTCTTGCAATGGGAAAAGTGCTTAGCTTTGGGTTCAATCTTGCGGTGTCCTTTCCCAGTGACAGTACGGGCAGCAAGGCACGTATTGTATTGTTTCCATCGAGGATATCAAGATGGGGTTTATATCATATTGCATGAGTTTATCCCTCTACATCATGTCATCTTGCTTAAAGCGTTACTCTGTTCTTATGAACTTAATACTCTAGATGCATGCTGGATAGCGGTCGATGTGTGGAGTAATAGTAGTAGATGCATGCAGGAGTCGGTCTACTTGTCTCGGACGTGATGCCTATATACATGATCATACCTAGATATTCTCATAACTATGCTCAATTCTGTCAATTGCTCAACAGTAATTTGTTCACCCACCGTAATACTTATGCTCTTGAGAGAAGCCACTGGTGAAACCTATGGCCCCCGGGTCTATTTTCCATCATATTAATCTCCTTTCAACAAGTTATTTCTTGCGCCGTTTTTATTTTACTTTCTTTACTTTGCATCTTTATCATAAAAGTACAAAAAATATTATCTTATCATATCTATCAGATCTCACTCTCGTAAGTGACTGTGTAGGGATTGACAACCCCTTATCGCGTTGGTTGCGAGGATTTATTTGTTTGTGTAGGTGCGAGGGACTCGTGCGTGGCCTCCTACTGGATTGATACCTTGGTTCTCAAAAACTGAGGGAAATACTTACGCTACTTTGTTGCATCACCCTTTCCTCTTCAAGGGAAAATCAACGCAGTGCTCAAGAGGTAGCACATGCGCTCAAACTTTATTTGGTCTAGCATGGGACACATCTATACCCCTATATAGTGTGCGAATAACTTTGAAAGTTGGTCGTTGGATGAAGCCAATCCGACGGTACAGAGATGGCAAATCCGAGCACTACTGGCCGTTGGATATCATCTACATTCCACTAGATTATGCCACATGTACAATCTAGAAGACTCCTTGGTTGAACTTAAGCATAATGCACAAACCTCAAAACGCAAGCACTTCTCCTTTGTTCTAGAATCTTCCATATCTTAATTGCCCAAACTTTTTTTTCTAAATGAATTGTCACTTTTTGTTTTTATTTTATGCTTTACAATGCACAATTCCATGAATCTTAAAATAGATTTTTTTATAAAACTAACTGATTTTGGATGAGATGAACTATAAGAATTAAACGAGCATCTACATCAGGCATATATGACTCAAAGCTTACATGCTATAATGTGGTATTTATTCATAATTTGGTTACCAAATATCATGTGTGCAATGCACGTGTACCTTACTAGTATCAATAGGAAACCATCGTGGTCAAACCCTTCTCGTTGTTGGGTCAAAGGGATAGATTGTGTGGGCCCCCCTAATTGTCGGTATAGGATAGTATATATACCTCGGGGAGCCCACAGATATGTGCCGCATCTATAAGCCGCACAAGGGAGACATGCTCGATAAGAATACCCTGCCCCCTATACCCTGCATGCGACCTGAAAAAGGATTATATAATTGCCATGACAGGTCAAGTCAATCATTCTTTAATTTTTTATAGCAAAAAATGACCAATAAAAACATAGTCTACAAATTAGCAAAACAAGGATCCCAAGGTTTATATAATTGCCATGATAGGTCACTATAGAGATATATTATATCTCTATAATGACCGTGTCATGACATTAAAATGAAGCTTGAGATATGCAACTTCCCACCGGGTCACCCATCCTTGGACTACTCCAGCCCGAGCATGCTTAACTTCTGCGTTCTATTCGATTAGGCTAGTGGATGGGAAGCCGCCCCTTGCTGATAGGAATTGCCTCCTTGCCATTAAGGCGTTTCACGCCGGTCACCCTATGGGACCTACTGTTGGGAAGCGTAGCATGCAATTTCTAAAATATTCCTATGCTCACGAAAAATCTATCTAGGAGATGCATAGCAACGAGTGGGAGGAGTGTGTCCACGTACCCTCGTAGACCGAAAGCGGAAGCGTTTGACAACGCGGTTGATGTAGTCGAACTCCTTCTCGTTCCGACTGATCAAGCACCGAACGTACGGCACCTCCGAGTTCTGCACACGTTCAGCTCGATGATGTCCCTCGAAATCTTGATCTAGCAAAGTGCCAAGGGAGATTTCCGTCAGCATGGCGGCGTGTTGACGGTGATGGTGAAGTGATCCGTGCAGGGCTTCGCCTGAGCACTACGTGAATATGACCGGAGGCGTAAACTGTGGAAGGGGGCGCCGCACACGGCTAACAATGTTTGTTGTGTGTTCTAGCAGTGCCTCCCCCTCATATATATATAGGTTGGAGGGGAGGAGAGGCAGCCAAGTGGGCTCCCCAAGTAGGAGGAATCCTACTTGGGCACCTCCCAATTCGGCCTCCCCCCTTTCCTATTCCTATTCGGAGTAGGAAGGGAAGAGGAGGAAGGGGGAATCCTATTCCCCTTTTCCTTTCCTCCTTCCCCTTTCCTTCTCCAATTTGGCCAGCCCATATGGGGGGCGCACCAGCCCCTTACTGGCTGGTGTATTTCCCCTCTTGTCCCATAAGGCCCATATAGTTTGCCGGGGTAGCCCGGAACCCCTTCCGGTGACCCGATACGTACCCGGTACCCCCAGAACACTTCTGGTGTCCAAATACTATCGTCCTATATATGAATCTTTACCTATCAACCATTTTGAGACTCCTCGTCATGTCCGTGATCTCATCCAGGACTCCGAACAACATTTGGACACCAAATCACATAACTCATATAATACAAATCGTCATCGAACGTTAAGCGTGCGGACCCTACGGGTTCGAGAACTACGTAGACATGACCGAGACACCTCTTCGGTCAATAAACAACAACGGAACCTGGATGCTCATATTGGTTCCTACATATTCTACGAAGATCTTTATCGGTCGTACCGTTATGACAAACATACGTTATTCCCTTTGTCATCGGTATGTTACATGCCCGAGATTCGATCGTCGGTATCTTCATACCTAGTTCAATCTCATTACCAGCAAGTCTCTTTACTCGTTCCGTAATGCATCATCCCGCAACTAACTCATTAGTCACATTGCTTGCAAGGCTTATCATGATGTGCATTACCGAGAGGGCCCAGAGATACCTCTCCAATACTCAGAGTGACAAATCCTAATCTCGATCTATGCCAACCCAACAAACACCTTCGGAGATACCTGTAGAGCATCTTTTAATCACCCAGTTATGTTGTGATGTTTGATACCACACAAGGTATTCCTCCGGTATCCGGGAGTTGCATAATCTCATAGTCAAAGGAATATGTATATGCCATGAAGAAACTAATAGCAATAAAAACTTAACGATCATTATGCTAAGCTAACGGATGGGTCTTGTCCATCACATCATTCTCCTAATGTGTGATCCCGTTCATCAAATGACAACACATGTCTATGGTTAGGAAACTTAACCATATTTGATTAACGAGCTAGTCTAGTAGAGGCTTACTAGGGACATTGTGTTTTGTCTATGTATCCATACATGTATTAAGTTTTCGGTTAATACAATTCTAGCATGAATAATAAACATTTATCATGATATAAGGAAATATAAATAACAACTTTATTATTGCCTCTAGGGCATATTTCCTTCAGTCTCCCACTTGCACTAGGGTCAATAATCTAGTTCACATCATCATGTGATTTAACACCAATAGTTCACATCTTTATGTGATTAGTTCACATCGCCATGTTACTAACACCCAAAGGGTTTACTAGAGTCAATAATCTAGTTCACATTGCTATGTGATTAACACCCAAAGAGTACTAAGGTGTGATCATGTTTTGCTTGTGAGAGAAGTTTAGTCAACAGGTCTGCCACATTTAGAGCCGTATGTATTTTGCAAATTTTCTATGTCTACAATGATCTACATGGAGCTACTTTAGCTAATTGCTCCCACTTTCAATATGTATCCAGATTGAGACTCAGAGTCATCCGGATCGGTGTAAAAGCTTGCATCGACGTAACTCTTCACGACGAACTCTTTATCACCTCCATAACCAAGAAATATTTCCTTAGTCCTCTTAGGTAACTAAGGATAACTTTGACCGTTGTCCAGTGATCCACTCCTGGATCACTATTGTACCCCCTTGCCAAACTCATGGCAAGGTATACAATAGGTCAGGTACACAGCATAGCATACTTTATAGAACCTATGGCTGAGGCATAGGGAATGACTTTCATTCTCTTTCTGTTTTCTACCGTGGTCGGGTTTTGAGTCTTACTCAACTTTACACCTTGCAATACAGGCAAGAACTCCTTCTTTAACTGTACCATTTTGAACTACTTCAAAATCTTGTCCAGGTATGTACTTATTGAAAAAATCTTATCAAGCATCTTGATCTATCTCTATAGATCTTGATGCCCAATATGTAAGCAGCTTCACCAAGGTCTTTCTTTGAAAAACTCCTTTCATACACTCCTTTATGATTTCTAGAAAATTCTACATCATTTCCGATCAAGAATATGTCATTCACATATACTTATCAGAAAGGTTGTAGTGCTCCCACTCACTTTCTTGTAAATACAGGCTTCACCATAAGTCCGTATAAAACTATATGCTTTGATCAACTCATCAAAGCGTATATTCCAACTCCGAGATGCTTGCACCAGTCCATAGATGGATCGCTGGAGCTTGCACACTTTGTTAGCACCTTTAGGATTGACAAAAACTTCTGGTTGCATCATATACAACTCTTCTTTAATAAATCCATTAAGGAATTCAGTTTTGACATCCATTCGCCAGATTTCATAAAATGCGGCAATTGCTAACATGATTCGGACAGACTTAAGCATTGCTACGAGTGAGAAAATCTCATCGTAGTCAACACCTTGAACTTGTCGAAAAAAAATTTGCGACAAGTCAAGCTTTGTAGATAGTAACACTATTATCATCGTCCGTCTTCCACTTGAAGATCCATTTATTCTCAATGGATTGCCGATCATCGGGCAAGTCCACCAAAGTCCACACTTTGTTCTTATATATGGATCCTATCTCAGATTTTCATGGCCTCAAGCCATTTATCGGAATCTGGGATCATCATCGCTTCCTCATAGTTTGTAGGTTCATCATGGTCTAGTAACATGACTTCCAGGACAGGATTACCATACCACTCTAGTGCGGAACATGTTCTGGTTGACCTACGAGTTTTGGTAGTAACTTGATCTGAAGTTTCATGATCATTATCATTAGCTTCCTCTCTAGTTGGTGTAGGCATCACGGGAACGGTTTTCTGTGATGAGCTACTTACCAATTTGAGAGAAGGTACTATTACCTCATCAAGTTCTACTTTCCTCCCACTCACTTCTTTCGAGAGAAACTCCTTCTCTAGAAAGGATCCATTCTTAGCAACAAAGATCTTGCCTTTGGATCTGTGATAGAAGGTGTACCCAACAGTTTCTTTTGGGTATCCTATGAAGACACACTTCTCCGATTTGGGTTTGAGCTTATCAGGCTGAAGCTTTTTCACATAAGCATCGCAACCCCAAACTTTAAGAAACGACAGCTTAGGTTTCTTGCCAAACCATAGTTCATATGGTGTCATCTCAACGGATTTAGATGGTGCCCTATTTAATGTGAATGCAGCTATCTCTAATGCATAACCCCAAAATGATAGCGGTAAATTCGATAAGAGACATCATAGATCGCACCATATCTAATAAAGTACGGTTACGACGTTCGGACACACCATTACACTGTGGTGTTCCACGTGGCGTGAGTTGTGAAACTATTCCACATTGTTTTAAATGAAGGCCAAACTTGTAACTCAAATATTCGCCTCCGCGATCAGATCGTAGAAACTTTATTTCCTTGTTACGATGATTCTCCACTTCACTCTGGAATTCTTTGTACTTTTCAAATGTTTCAGACTTGTGTTTCATCAAGTAGATATAACCATATCTGCTCAAAACATCTGTGAAGGTCAGAAAATAACGATACCCGCCGCGAGCCTCCACATTCATCGGACCGCATATATCGGTATGTATTATTTCCAATAAGTCATTAGCTCACTCCATTGTTCCGGAGAACAGAGTTTTAGTCATCTTTCCCATGAGGCATGGTTCGCAAGCATCAAATGATTCATAATCAAGTGATTCCAAAAGTCCATCCGCATAGAGTTTCTTCATGCGCTTTACACCAATATGACCTAAACGGCAGTGCCACAAATATGTTGCCCTATCATTATCAACTTTGCATCTTTTATCATCAATATTATGAATATGTGTATCACCACGATATTCAACAAACCATTCACATTGGGTGTATGACCATAGAAGGTTTTATTCATATAAATAGAACAACAATTATTCTCTGACTTAAATGAATAATCGTATTGCAATAAACATGATCTAATCTTATTAATGTTCAACGCAAACACCAAATAACATTTATTTAGGTTCAATTCTAATCCCGAAGGTAGAGGGAGTGTGCGATGGTGATCGTATCAACCTTGGAATTACTTCCAACACACATCGTCACCTCGTCCTTAACTAGTCTTTGTTTATTTTTGCAACTCTTGTTTCGAGTTACTACTCTTAGCAACTGAACCAGTATCAAATACCGAGGGGTTGCTGTAAACACCAGTAAAGTACACATCAATAACATGTATATCAAATATACCTTTGTTCACTTTGCCATCCTTCTTATCTGCCAAGTATCTATGGCAGTTCCACTTCCAGTGACCATTTCCTTTGCAGTAGAAGCACTCAGTTTCAGGCTTGGGTCTAGCTTTGGGCTTCTTCATGGGAGTGGCAACTTCCTTGCCATTATTTTTGAAGTTTCCCTTTCTTTCCCTTGCCCTTTTTCTTGAAACTAGTGGTCTTGTTAACAATCAACACTTGATGCTATTTCTTGATTTCTACCTTCGCTGATTTCAGCATCACGAAGAGCTTGGGAATCGTTTTCGTCATCCCTTGCATATTATAGTTCATCACAAAGTTCTAGTAACTTGGTGACAGTGACTAGAGAACTTTGTGAATCACTATCTTATCTGGAAGATTAACTCCCACTTGATTCAAGCGATTGTAGTACCCAGACATTCTGAGCACATGCTCACTAGCTGAGCTATTCTCCTCCATCTTGTAGGCAAAGTACATATCAGAGGTCTCATAACTCTTAACATGGGCATGAGTATGAAATATCATTTTCAACTCTTGGAACATCTCATATGCTCCATGGCGTTCAAAACAGTTTTGAAGTCCCGGTTCTAAGCCGTAAAGCATGGTGCACTAAATATCAAGTAGTCATCATACTGAGCTTGTCAAACGTTCATAATGTCTGCATCTGCTCCTGCAATAGGTCTGTCACCTAGCGGTGCATCAAGGACATAATTCTTATATGCAGCAATGAGGATAGTCCTCAGATCATGGACCCAGTCCGCATCATTGCTACTATCATCTTTCAGAACATATTATAAACATAGGGAGCTATAACGCGAGCTATTGATCTACAACATAGATATGCAAATACTATCAGGACTAAGTTCATGATAAATTAAGTTCAATTAATTATATTACTTAAGAACTCCCACTTAGATAGACATCCCTCGAGTCATCTAAATGATCACGTGATCCGTATCAACTAAACCATGTCCGATCATCACGTGAGATGGACTAGTTTTCAATGGTGAACATCTCTATGTTGATCATATCTACTATATGATTCACGTTCGACCTTTCGATCTCCAGTGTTCCGAGGCCATGTTTGTACATGCTAGGCTCGTCAAGTTTAACCCGAGTATTCCGCATGTGCAAAACTGTCTTGCACCCGTTGTATGTGAACGTAAAGCTTATCACACCTGATCATCACGTGGTGTCTCGGCACGACGAACTGTCGCAACGGTGCATACTCTGGGAGAACACTTATACCTTGAAATTTTAGTGAGGGATCGTCTTATAATGCTACCGTCGTACTAAGCAAAATAAGATGCATAAAAGATAAACATCACATGCAATCAAAATATGTGACATGATATGGCCATCATCATCTTGTGCCTTTGATCTCCATCTCCAAAGCACCGTCATGATTTCCATCATCACCGGCTTGACACCTTGATCTCCATTGTAGCATCGTTATCGTCTCACCAACTATTGCTTCTACAACTATCGCTAACGCATAGTGATAAAGTAAAGCAATTACATGGCGTTTGCATTTCATACAATAAAAGCGACAACCATAAGGCTCCTGCCAGTTGCAATAACTTTTACAAAACATGATCAGATCTTACAATAATGTATATCACATCATGTATTGACCATATCACATCACAACATGCCCTGAAAAAACAAGTTAGACGTCCTCTACTTTGTTGTTGCAAGTTTTACGTGGCTGCTACGGGCTTCTAGTAAGAACCGCTCTTACCTATGCATAAAAACCACAACGGTGATTCATCAAGTTTGCTGTTTTAGCCTTCAACAAGGACCTGCCGCAGTCAAATTTGATTCAACTAAAGTAGGAGAAACAGACACCCGCCAGCCACCTTTATGCAAAACTAGTTGCATGTCTGTCGGTGGAACCGGTCTCATGAACGTGGCCATGTAAGGTTGGTCCGGGCTGCTTCATCCCACAATACCGCCGAATCAAAATAAGACGTTGGTGGTAAGCAGTATGACTATCACCGCCCACAACTCTTTGTGTTCTACTCGTGCATATCATCTACGCATAGACCTGGCTCATGATGCCACTGTTGGGAAACGTAGCATGCAATTTCAAAAATATTCCTACGCTCACGCAAGATCTATCTAGGAGATGCATAGCAATGAGAGGGGGAGAGTGTGTCCACGTACCCTCGTAGACCGAAAGCGGAAGCGTTTGACAACGCAGTTGATGTAGTCGAACTTCTTCTCGTTCCGACCGATCAAGCGCCGAACGTACGACACCTCCGAGTTCTGCACACGTTCAGCTCGATGACGTCCCTCGAACTCTTGATCTAGCAAAGTGCCAAGGGAGATTTCCGTCAGCATGGTGGCGTGTTGACGGTGATGGTGAAGTGATCCGTGTAGGGCTTCGCCTAAGCACTACGTGAATATGACCGGAGGCGTAAACTGTGGAAGGGGCGCCGCACACGGCTAACAATGTTTGTTGTGTGTTATAGCGGTGCCCCCCTCATATATATAGGTTGGAGGGGAGGAGAGGCAGCCAAGGGGGCGCCCCAAGTAGGAGGAATCCTTCTTGGGCACCTCCCAATTCGGCCTCCCCCTTTCCTACTCCTATTCGGAGTAGGAAGGGAAGAGGGGGAAGGGGGAATCCTATTCCCTTTTTCCTTTCCTCCTTCCCCTTTCCTTCTCCAATTTGGACAACCCATATGGGGGGGCGCACCAGCCCCTTAGTGGCTGGTGTGTTTCCCCTCTTGGTCCATAAGGCCCATATAGTTTCCCGGGGGTAGCCCGGAACCCCTTCTGGTGACCCGATACGTACCCGGTACCCCCAGAACACTTCTGGTGTCCAAATACTATCGTCCTATATATGAATCTTTACCTATCAACCATTTTGAGACTCCTCGTCATGTCCGTGATCTCATCCAGGACTCCGAACAACATTTGGACACCAAATCACATAACTCATATAATACAAATCGTCATCGAACGTTAAGCGTGCAGACCCTACGGGTTCGAGAACTATGTAGACATGACCGAGACACCTCTCCAGTCAATAACAAATAGCGGAACCTGGATGCTCATATTGTTTCCTACATATTCTACGAAGATCTTTATCGGTCGTACCGTAATGACAACATATGTTATTCCCTTTGTCATCGGTATGTTACTTGCCCGAGATTTGATTGTCGGTATCTTCATACCTAGTTCAATCTCATTACCAACAAGTCTCTTTACTCGTTCTGCAATGCATCATGCCGCAACTAACTCATTAGTCACATTGCTTGCAAGGCTTATCATGATGTGCATTACCGAGAGGGCCCAGAGATACCTCTCCGATACTCAGAGTGATAAATCCTAATCTCGATCTATGTCAACCCAACAAACACCTTCGGAGATACCTGTAGAGCATCTTTATAATCACCCAGTTATGTTGTGACTTTGATAGCACACAAGGTATTCCTCCGGTATCCGGGAGTTGCATAATCTCATAGTCAAAGGAATATGTATATGCCATGAAGAAAGCAATAGTAATAAAAACTTAACGATCACTATGCTAAGCTAACAGATGGGTCTTGTCCATCACATCCTTCTCCTAATGATGTGATCCCATTCATCAAATGACAACACATGTCTATGGTTAGGAACTAATGAGAGGAGTGGCGAGAAACGGTAGCCTGTTTAGAAAACATAGTAGAGAAGGAAGCGTGAGCTAGCACGACGCATGCGCACAGTGCTTACCCATGTACTGCATGTGCTGTCAAAAGGGCTGAGGGTTACCGTTTGATCTAGGAGCATCCAACGGTGCACACGTACGCATTGTTCACGAAATCGGTAACTGGTAGCTGCTTGGTCGGCATGGGAGTAATAATTAATAGGTGAATCGACCTATTAACTGTATTAATCAGTCCACCATTAATCGGTAGATTAAATACCAACTTGCCAACATATATCTAGTTTTTTTATGTATTACAACCAACTCTCATGTTCTCAGCTATATAATATATCAAAATATGCTACTGTTTGGTCGAACCCTAGCTACTGAGGAGCGAGGGGGGATGGGAGTGGTTAGGCAAATTTTGGGCCTATTTTGCCCACAAGCTAATGTGTTAGTAGCAATTAATCGGCCTAACACTGAATTAATAGGTCTGATAGGCCAACTAATCGGCCTCACAAGTTAACACGATGAATAAGTGTTATTCGATTCGGCCATCCTATGAGTAGCGATTAACTGACCCATTAACTGATTAATCAGACGAATTCTTGAACAGTGCACATATGATCCGTGGGGTTTGGGTTCTGGACAATCAGAACGCACGACTCAGATCGCGCGCGCAGCAGGGGAGGGGGGCATCGGCCATGGTTTGGTAGGCACACGGCTTTCGTGAGTGAACCGTGTGCTATTTGAAAACATTTCATGAGAACAATCTCAGTTTTTAAATCCCTGTAAATCCAAAACTCACCCGAAAATCATGAAACCTGGCATGGTGTCACGACATGGCACATATATGTCGAGGAAATTTTTTCATCCGTTTTGGCGCAAGTTTTATTACGAGCCTCTTACAAACCGGAGCTTCTCTCAAAGAAGCCTCGTGGTTCTGATAGGGAAACGTGTCCCCCTTGTGGGCGAAATGTAATCACTGCCTCTTTTCGCCTTGTATTTTCTTCTACTGGCAACATGGAACGACAGGATATCCGTGCAGAAATTTAAACTTATTCAGGGTTCGTTTGGCCTTTTTATACACTAATTGAGTTTCCTAGGCATTTAATGTCCATAATTCAAATCTGAACTTCAAATACATGCTCCAGTTAACCAAAATGGCTAGAAAATTTATACATGTGTCCTTGGGTGCATGTTTAGGTCCCATGTCAGGAATGGGAACAAATTACAACCGTACCGGCTGTTGGGGAACGTAGCAGAAATTTAAAATTTTCTACGTATCACCAAGATCAATCTATGGAGTCATCTAGCAACGAGAGAGAGGGGAGTGCATCTACATACCCTTGTAGATCGCGCGCGGAAGCGTTCAAGAGAACGGGGTTGATGGAGTCGTACTCGTCGTGATCCAAATCACCGATGATCCTAGCGCCGAACGGACGGCACCTCCGCGTTCAACACACATACGGAGCGGGGACGTCTCCTCCTTCTTGATCCAGCAAGGGGGGAGGAGAAGTTGATGGAGATCCAACAGCACGACGGCGTGGTGGTGGAAGTAGCGGGATCCCGGCAGGGCTTCGCCAAGCGCAAGCGGGGAGGAAGAGGTGTCACGGGAGGGAGGGAGGCGCCACGGCTTGGGGTGCTGCTCCCATGCACCTCCCCACTATATATAGGGGTGGAGGGGCTGGTTTCTTGCCCTCCAAGTCCATTGGGGCGTTGGCAAAGGTGGGGGAAAGAAATCCCATCATTTCCCTTCCCCACCGATTGTTATCCCCCTTTTTTAGGGATCTTGATCTTATCCCTTCGGCATATGATCTTATTCCTTCTAAGGTGGGATCTTGCTGCGCCATGACCAGGGTGTGGGGCCTTGCCCCCACTACCCACGTTCATGTGGGTCCCCCCATGCAGGTGGGCCCCACTTCGGAACCTTCTAGAACCTTCCCGGTACAATACCGAAAAATCCCGAACATTTTCCGGTGGCCAAAATAGGACTTCCCATATATAAATCTTTACCTCCGGACCATTCCGGAACTCCTCGTGACGTCCGGGATCTCATCCGGGACTCCGAACAACTTTTGTTTAACCGCATACTAATATCTCTACAACTCTAGCATCACTGAACCTTAAGTGTGTAGACCCTACGGGTTCGGGAGACATGCAGACATGACCGAGACGACTCTCCGGTCAATAACCAACAGCGGGATCTGGATACCCATGTTGGCTCCCACATGTTCCACGATGATCTCATCGGATGAACCACGATGTCGAGGATTCAATCAATCCCGTATACAATTCCCTTTGCCAATCGGTACGTTACTTGCCCGAGATTCGATCGTCGGTATCCCAATACCTTGTTCAATCTCGTTACCGGCAAGTCACTTTACTCGTACCATAACGCATGATCCCGTGGCTAACTCCTTAGTCACATTGAGCTCATTATGATGATGCATTACCGAGTGGGCCCAGAGATACCTCTCCGTCATACGGAGTGACAAATCCCAGTCTCGATTCGTGCCAACCCAACAGACACTTTCGGAGATACCTTTAGTGCACCTTTATAGCCACCCAGTTACGTTGTGACGTTTGGTACACCCAAAGCATTCCTACGGTATCCGGGAGTTGCACAATCTCATGGTCTAAGGAAATGATACTTGACATTAGAAAAGCTCTAGCAAACGAACTACACGATCTTGTGCTATGCTTAGGATTGGGTCTTGTCCATCACATCATTCTCCTAATGATGTGATCCCGTTATCAATGACATCCAATGTCCATGGTCAGGAAACCATAACCATCTATTGATCAACGAGCTAGTCAACTAGAGGCTTACTAGGGACATGTTGTGGTCTATGGATTCACACATGTATTACGGTTTCTAGTTAATACCATTATAGCATGAACAACAGACAATTATCATGAACAAGGAAATACAATAATAACCATTTTATTATTGCCTCTAGGGCATATTTCCAACAGTCTCCCACTTGCACTAGAGTCAATAATCTAGTTCACATCACCATGTGATTAACACTCAAAGTTCACATCGCCATGTGACTAATACCCAAGAGTTTACTAGAGTCAATAATCTAGTTCACATCACCATGTGATTAACACTCAATGAGTTCTAGGGTTTGATCATGTTATGCTTACGAGAGAGGTTTTAGTCAACAGGTCTGCAACATTCAGATCCGTGTGTGCTTTACAAATCTCTATGTCATCTTGTAGATGCAGCTACCACGCGCTACTTGGAGCTATTCCAAATAACTGCTCTACTATACGAATCCGGTTCACTACTCAGAGTCATCCGGATTAGTGTCAAAGTTTGCATCGATGTAACCCTTTACGACGAACCCCCTTTCCACCTCCATAATCGAGAAAATTCCTTAGTCCACTATATACTAAGGATAAGTTCGACCGCTGTCATGTGATCCCTTCCTGGATCACTATTGTACCCCTTGACTAACTCATGGCAAGGCACACTTCAGGTGCGGTACACAGCATAGCATATTGTAGAGCCTGCGTCTAAAGCATAGGGGACGACCTTCGTCCTTTCTCTTTCTTCTGCCGTGGTCAGGTCTTGAGTCTTACTCAATACTCACACCTTGTAACACAGCCAAGAACTCCTTCTTTGCTGATCTATTTTGAACTCCTTCAAAATCTTGTCACGGTATGTATTCATTTGAAAGTACTATTAAGCGTTTTTGATCTATCCTTATAGATCTTGATGCTCAATGTTCAAGTAGCTTAATCCAGGTTTTCCATTAAAAACACTTTTCAAATAACCCTGGATGCTTTCCAGAAATTCTACATCATTTCTGATCAACAATATGTTAACAACATATACTCATCAAAAATTCTATAGTGCTCCCACTCACTTCTTTGGAAATACAAGTTTCTCATGAACTTTGTATAAACCCAAAATCTTTGATCATCTCATCAAAGCATTCATTCCAACTCCGAGATGCTTACTCCAATCCTTAGAAGGATTGCTGGAGCTTTGCATACTTGTTAGCATCTTTCAGGATTGACAAAACCTTCTGGTTGTATCACATACAACCTTTCCTCAAGAAAATCGTCGAGGAAACAATGTTTTGACATCCTATCTGCAAGATTTCATAAATAATGCAGTAACTGCTAATATAATTCTAACAGACTCTTAGCATCGCTACGAGTGAGAAAGTCTCATCGCAGTCAACTCCTTGAACTTGCCGGAAAACATCTTAACGACAAGTCGAGCTTTCTTAATGGTGACACTTACCATCATTGTCTGTCTTCCCTTTAAAATCCATCTGTACCCAACAGCCTTACGACCATCAAGTAGTTCTTTCAAAGTCTATACTTTGTTTTCATACATGGATCCTCTCGGATTTTATGGCCTCGAGCCATTCGTCGGAATCTGGGCCCACCATCGCTTCTCCATAGCTCGTAGGTTCATTGTTGTCTAGCAACATGACTTCCAAGACAGGATTACGTACCACTCTGAAGTAGTACGCATCCTTGTCGTCCTATGAGGTTTGGTAGTGACTTGATCTGAAGTTTCATGATCACTATCATAAGCTTCCACTTCAATTGGTGTAGGTGCCACAGGAACAACTTCCTATGCCCTGCTACACATTAGTTGAAGTGACGGTTCAATGACCTCATCAAGTCTCCACCATCCTCCCACTCAATTCTTTCGAGAGAAACTTTTCCTCGAGAAAGGACCCATTTCTAGAAACAATCACTTTTGCTTCCAGATCTGAAATAGGAGGTATACCCAACTGTTTTGGGTATTCTATGAAGATGCATTTATCCGCTTTGAGTTCGAGCTTATCAGCCTGAAACTTTTTCACATAAGCGTCGCAGCCCCAAACTTTTAAGAAATGATAGCTTAGGTTTCTCTAAACCATAGTTCATACGGTGTCGTCTCAACGGAATTGCGTGGTGCCCTATTTAAAGTGAATGCGGTTGTCTCTAATGCCTAACCCATAAACGATAGTTGTAATTCGATAAGAGACATCATGGTATGCACCATATCCAATAGGGTGCAGTTATGATGTTCGGACACACCATCACAATATGGTGTTCCAGGCGGTATTACTCGTGAAACAATTTCCACAATTTCTTAATTGTGTGCCAAACTCGTAACTCAGATATTCATCTCTATGATCATATCACAGACATTTTATCCTCTTGTCACGACGATCTTCAACTTCACTCTGAAATTACTTGAACCTTTCAATAATTTAGACTTGTGTTTCATCAAGTAAATATTCTCAGCATCTACTCAAATCATCTGTGAAGTAAGAACATAACGATATCCACTGCGTGCCTCAGCACTCATTGGACTGCACACATCAAATGTATTACTTTCAACAAGTTGCTCTCTTGTTCCATCTTACTGAAAACGAGGCCTTTCATTCATCTTGCCCATGTGGTATGATTTGCATGTCTCAAGTGATTCAAAATCAAGTGAGTCCAAATGATCCATCTGTATGGACTTTCTTCATGCATATATACTAATAGACATGGTTCGCATGTCTCAATCTTTTCAAAAACGAGTGAGTCCAAAGATCCATCAACATGGAGCTTCTTCATGCGTTTTATACCAATATGACTCAAGTGGCAGTGCCACAAGTATGTGGTACTATCATTACTATCTTTTATCTTTTGGCATGAACATGTGTATCACTACGATCGAGATTCAATAAACCATTCATTTTAGGTGCAAGACCATTGAAGGTATTATTCAAATAGACAGAGTAACCATTATTCTCCTTTAATGAATAACCGTATTGCGATAAACATAATCCAATCATGTCTATGCTCAACGCAAACACCAAATAATAATTATTCAGGTTTAACCCCAATCTCGATGGTAGAGGGAGCATGCGATGCTTGATCACATCAACCTTGGAAACACTTCCAACACATATCGTCATCTCACCTTTAGCTAGTCTCCGTTTATTTCGAGTTACTAACACTTAGCAACCGAACCGGTATCTAATACCCTGGTGCTACTAGGAGTACTAGTAAAGTACACATTAATATAATGTATATCCAATATACTTCTGTCGACCTTGCCAGCCTTCTCATCTACGAAGTATCTAGGGTAGTTCTGCTTCAGTGACCGTTCCCCTCATTTCAGAAGCACTTAGTCTCGGGTTTGGGTTCAACCTTGGGTTTCTTCACTAGAGCAGCAACTGATTTGCCGTTTCATCAAGTATCCCTTCTTGCCCTTGCCCTTCTAGAAACTAGTGGTTTTACTAACCATCAACAATTGATGCTCCTTCTTGATTTCTACTTTCGCAGTGTCAAACATCGCGAGTTGCTCAAGGATCATCATGTCTATCCCTGATATGTTATAGTTCATCACGAAGCTCTAATAGCTAGGTGGCAGTGACTATGGAGAACCATCACTATCTCATCTGGAAGATTAACTCCCACTCGATTCAAGTGATTGTAGTACTCAGACAATCTGAGCACATGCTCAACGATTGAGCTTTTCTCCCTTAGTTTGCAGGCTTAAGAAACTTGTCAGAGGTCTCATACCTCTTGACGTGGGCATTAGTCTGAAATCCCAATTTCAGTCTTTGGAACATCTCATATGTTCTGCGACGTTTCAAAACCGTCTTTGGTGCCACAATTTTAAACCGTTAGCATCACACACTGAACTATCACGTAGTCATCAAAACGTGTATGTCAGATGTTTCGTAACATCTACAGACGACGCTCGAGGTTCAGCACACCGAGCGGTGCATTAAGGACATAAGCCTTCTGTGCAGCAATGAGGACAATCCTCAGTTTACGGACCCAGTCCGCATAATTGCTACTATCAACTTTCAACTAAATTTTCTCTAGGAACATATCTTAGTAGAACTAAAGCGTAAGCTACGACATTATTTGCAAAGACCTTTTGACTATGTTCATGATAATTAAGTTCATCTGATTATTTAATGAACTCCCACTTAGATAGACATCCCTCTAGTCATCTAAGTGATACATGATCCGAATCGACTAGGCCGTGTCCGATCATCACGTGAGACGGACTAGTCATCATCGGTGAACATCTCCATGTTGATCGTATCTACTATATGACTCATGTTCGACCTTTCGGTCTCTTGTGTTCCGAGGCCATGTCTGTACATGCTAGGATCGTCAAGTCAACCTAAGTGTTTTGCTTGTGTTCCGAGGCCATGTCTGTACATGCTAGGCTCGTCAACACCCGTTGTATGCGAACGTTAGAATCTATCACACCCTATCATCACGTGGTGCTTCGAAATAACGAACCTTCGCAACGGTGCACAGTTAGGGGGAACACATCTCTTGAAATTTTAGTGAGGGATCATCTTATTTATGCTACCGTCGTTCTAAGAAAATAAGATGTAAACATGACAAACATCACATGCAAATGATAAAGTGACATGATATGGCCAATATCATCTTGCGCCTTTTGATCTCCATCTTCGAGGCGCGGCATGATCACCTTCGTCACCGGCATGACATCATGATCTCCATCATCGTGTCTTCATGAAGTTGTCTCGCCAACTATTACTTCTACTACTATGGCTAACGGTTAGCAATAAAGTAAAGTAATTACATGGCGTTTTTCATTGACACGTAAGTCATACAATAAATTAAGACAACTCCTATGGCTCCTGCCGGTTGTCATACTCATCGACATGCAAGTCGTGATTCCTATTACAAGAACATGATCAATCTCATACATCACATATATCATTCATAACATCCTTTTCGCCATATCACATCACATAGCATACCCTGCAAAAACAAGTTAGACGTCCTCTAATTGTTGTTGCATGTTTTACGTGGCTGCTATGGGTTTCTAGCAAGAACGTTTCTTACCTACGCAAAAGCCACAATGGTGATATGCCAATTGCTATTTACCCTTCATAAGGACCCTTTTCATCGAATCCGATCCGACTAAAGTGGGAGAGACAGACACCCGCTAGCCACCTTATGCATCAAGTGCATGTCAGTCGGTGGAACCTGTCTCACGTAAGAGTACGTGTAAGGTCGGTCCGGGCCGCTTCATCCCACAATGCCGCCGAATCAAGATAAGACTACTAACGGTAAGCAAATTGAACAAATCGTCGCCCACAACTACTTTGTGTTCTACTCGTGCATGGAATCTACGCATAAACCTGGCTCATGATGCCACTGTTGGGGAACGTAGCAGAAATTTAAAATTTTCTACGTATCACCAAGATCAATCTATGGAGTCATCTAGCAATGAGAGAGAGGGGAGTGCATCTACATACCCTTGTAGATCGCGCGCGGAAGCGTTCAAGAGAACGGGGTTGATGGAGTCGTACTCGTCGTGATCCAAATCACCGATGATCCTAGCGCCGAACGGACGGCACCACCGCGTTCAACACACGTACGGAGCGGGGACGTCTCCTCCTTCTTGATCCAGCAAGGGGGGAGGAGAAGTTGATGGAGATCTAGCAGCACGACGGCGTGGTGGTGGAAGTAGCGGGATCCCGGCAGGGCTTCGCCAAGCGCAAGCGAGGAGGAAGAGGTGTCACGGGAGGGAGGTAGGCGCCAGGGCTTGGGGTGCTGCTCCCATGCGCCTCCCCACTATATATAGGGGTGGAGGGGGCTGGTTTCTTGCCCTCCAAGTCCATTGGGGCGTTGGCAAAGGTGGGGGAAAGAAATCCC
The DNA here is from genome assembly GCF_002575655.3 of Aegilops tauschii subsp. strangulata. Lineage (NCBI taxonomy): Eukaryota > Viridiplantae > Streptophyta > Magnoliopsida > Poales > Poaceae > Aegilops > Aegilops tauschii. The sequence goes on from NC_053036.3 coordinate 352,648,936, forward strand.
ATCATTTCCCTTCCCCACCGATTGTTATCCCCCTTTTTTAGGGATCTTGATCTTATCCCTTCGGGATATGATCTTATTCCTTCTAAGGTGGGATCTCGATGCGCCTTGACCAGGGGTGTGGGGCCTTGCCCCCACTACCCAAGTTCATGTGGGTCCCCCCATGCAGGTGGGCCCCACTTCGGAACCTTCTAGAACCTTCCCGGTACAATACCGAAAGATCCCGAACATTTTCCGGTGGCCAAAATAGGACTTCCCATATATAAATCTTTACCTCCGGACCATTCCGGAACTCCTCGTGATGTCCGGGATCTCATCCAGGACTCCGAACAACTTTCGGTTAACCGCATACTAATATCTCTACAACTCTAGCGTCACCGAACCTTAAGTGTGTAGACCCTACGGGTTCGGGAGACATGCAGACATGACCGAGACGACTCTCAGGTCAATAACCAACAGCGGGATCTGGATACCCATGTTGGCTCCCACATGTTCCACGATGATCTCATCGGATGAACCACGATGTCGAGGATTCAATCAATCCCGTACACAATTCCCTTTGTCAATCGGTACGTTACTTGCCCGAGATTCGATCGTCGGTATCCCAATACCTTGTTCAATCTCGTTACCGGCAAGTCACTTTACTCGTACCGTAATGCATGATCCCGTGGCTAACTCCTTGGTCACATTGAGCTCATTATGATGATGCATTACCGAGTGGGCCCAGAGATACCTCTCCGTCATACGGAGTGACAAATCCCAGTCTCGATTCGTGCCAACCCAACAGACACTTTCGGAGATACATGTAGTGCACCTTTATAGCCACCTAGTTACGTTGTGACGTTTGGTACACCCAAAGCATTCCTACGGTATCCGGGAGTTGCACAATCTCATGGTCTAAGGAAATGATACTTGACATTAGAAAAGCTCTAGCAAACGAACTACACGATCTTGTGCTATGCTTAGGATTGGGTCTTGTCCATCACATCATTCTCCTAATGATGTGATCCCGTTATCAATGACATCCAATGTCCATGGTCAGGAAACCATAACCATCTATTGATCAACGAGCTAGTCAACTAGAGGCTTACTAGGGACATGTTGTGGTCTATGTATTCACACATGTATTACGGTTTCCAGTTGATACAATTATAGCATGAACAACAGACAATTATCATGAACAAGGAAATACAATAATAACCATTTTATTATTGCCTCTAGGGCATATTTCCAACACCGGCGTACTGGCCCGTCCTCAAACATTTGGAATCTCGGTTTTTAAATCCCCGTAAATCCTAAAGTCACCAGAAAGTCATCAAAGGTGGCATGGTGTCACGTCATGGCACATATATGTCGTGGTAAAAACATTGTCCAATTTGGGCCAAGCTTTATTACAAGCCTCTTACAAACCGGAGCTTCTCTCAAAGAAGTCTCGTGGATCCGATAGGGAAAGGTGTTCCCTTGTGGCCGAAACGTAATCACTGCCTCTTTTCGCCTTGTATTTTCTTCTACGGGCAACATGGAACGACGGGATATCCGTGCTGAAATTTAAACTTATTCAGGGTTCGTTTGGCCCTTTTATACACTAATTGAGTTTCCTAGGCATTTAATGTCCATAATTCAAATCCGAACTACAAATACATGCTCCAGTTCACCAAAATGTCTAGAAAAATTATACATGTGTCATTGGGTGCATGTTTAGGTCCCATGCCAAGAATGGGAACGAATTACAACCGTACTGGTGTCCTGGCTCGTCCTCAAACATTTCGAATCTCGGTTTTTAAATCACCATAAATCCAAAACTACCAGAAATTCATCAAAGGTGGCATGGTGCCACGTCATGGCACATATATGTCGTGGTAAAAACATTGCCAATTTGGGCCAAGCTTTATTACAAACCTCTTACTAACCAGAGTCTGTCGCAAGAACCCTCGTGGTTTCGATAGGGAAACGGGTCCCCTTGTGGGCCAAACGATAATCGCTCCCTCTTCTAGCCTCTTATTTTCTTCTACACGCAACACGGAACAACGGGAGATTCACGCTGAACTTTAAAATTATTCAGGGTTCGTTTGACCTTTTTTATTCATTAATTGAGTTTTCTAGGCATTTAATGTCCATAATTCAAAACCGAACTACAAATACATGCTCTAGTGCACCAAAATGGCTAGAAAAAACGTACATGTTTCCTTGGGGTGCATGTTTAGGTCCCATGGAACGAATGGGAATGAATTCAACCGTCTCATCGTCCTGGCTTGGCCACAAACATTGCAAATCTCAGTTTTTAAATCTCTGTAAATCCAAAACTCACCAGGAAATCATGAAACGGCATGGTGTCACTACATGGTACCTATAATTGTCCAATTTTGGCGAAGCTATATTACAAGCCTCTTACAAACCGGAGCCTGTCGCAACCCTCGTGGTTCCGGTCGGGAAACATGCCCCTCTTGTGGGCGAAACGATAGTCGTTGCCTCTTCTCGCCTTGAACTTTGTTTTCTACAGGCAACATAGAATAACAGGAGTGTCGTGCTGAAATTTGAAACTGTTCAGGGTTCGTTTGGCCATTCTATATATTAATTAAGTTTTCTAGGCATTTAGTATAGTGCATAATTCAAATTTGAACACGTGGAGAGGCTGTCAGCTTTAGTATAGTGAAGCAAAATGGGTGGGAAATCGTACATGTGTCGTTGGGTGCATGTTTAGGTCTGATTTAAGGAATGGGGATGAATTACAAACTTTGCGTCATCCTGAAACATTGAGAATCTCGCTTTTTAAATCCCAGTAAATCAAAAACTCACCCAAAAAACATGAAACTTGGCATGGTTTCATGACATGGCACATATATGCCATGGTAAAAAAATCGTCCAGTTTGAGATAAGGCGCACACATTAATTGCCAACGAAGTCCTTTTTGAAACAAATAGCTGACACGTTAATATTGCAAACGGTTGTATTATATGAACCGTGTCAAAATTTAACCATACTCGGTGGCGTGCGTGCAACTGTTTGATTAGACGGGACGAGCGCGAGAAGTCCGTCGTGCAGGCTCGACGGGACACGTGCGAGCAGCAAGGCCGCCCATGCTCACCGGGAAGCAAGCTCTTTGACCTCCATGCAGCAGCCGCCGCCCATCTCGCTCACAACTTCTCCATTAATGGGTTAATTAAAGCACCTGGACGGAGGGTGTTTGCTTGTGATCCCATGGCGGCATTTGCTTTGTTCATGTTTTCAACCCATTAGTTCGTCATGCAGCATCTTCCAGCCGGCGGCCTCCTCCTCCTTCTCGGCGAGCACCTTGAGGAGCTTCCCATTGTCACACATGAGTTGCTCAACGAGGCCGGTCACCTTGTCAACCGAGGCATCGCTGATCTTGAGCAACTTCATCAAGCCGTCGACCAGCTCCCGCTGCTTAATGATGCCAGCGAGAATGTCGTCGTCGCCGGCCAAGGACTTCAGGAACGCCAGATCATCGCGATGGCCGACGCCGCGAGTGCGCTTGTGAGAGCCCTCGCATGCCCGTGAGAGCTCGTTCGAGGGCTCCATGGCGCACCGGGACATCTCTGCTGCAGCTGCGGCTTCGCGGCGGGACCTCTCTAGTGCTTCCGTGGCCTTGGTCTTTGCTGCCTGGTTATATGTCCACCCGAAACTCCTCCTACCGGTCATGGCGGAATGACTTGACAGGAAAGACCAGTTTTGTGGATGATGAGGAGAGGAACTGTGAAGTAATTTTTGAGTGGGTTGTTTTTATAGCCCGGTGCTAAGTGTGAACACATATTAGTTTGATAGGTGTGAACAGATTTGCAATTACTTATTGCGTTGTAATCTGCAATGTGACGAGAAACAAGGTCAAAATTTATTGATGGCAGAAGGTTGACCACGTGGTTGCTCGCCGTTGAGGCGGCCGTGGCGCGCTCTGCTTGCGTCCTTCCACGCATTTTGCTCGCCATTGAGGCGACCGCGGCGCGCTCCGCTCTGGCGTCCCTGCGCGCGCTCTGCTCGCCGTTGAGGCAAATTTACAATGGCAACGGTTAATAATTCTTAATAATTGTCTTACATATTCATGATAATTTAAAATGCCACATGCGGCAAGGCCCAGAACACTCACGACCTACATATGCATATAATTATAATAAAATATAGGCTAAAAGGCTGAGCTGGCGACCTTCCGACGACGGTCTTCTCAGACTCCATGATCAGCATAGCACCCTTGCGGCCATTCACTCCAAGTGTCCTGACTCGCCTCCGCCTACGGAGCTGCTAGCGCTGGGAGGCTCTTGGGGCTGTTGGTCCTCTTCCAGAAGAGCTTAACAGTGTGCAATCGCTCGCATGATATCTCCGTGGAACCGCTCCATTTCCATGTCTCTAGCCTGGTAGCAAATTCCGTCCATCACCTGCATCCTCAAGATATCACGTTGGCGATGTTCTACTTCATCGGGGATGTCAACTCCGCCAAGGATGTGCTCGAGCCTGTCCACCACATCATCGGAATCAAGGTTGACACGGCCGCCGCGGGCAATGATGAAGCCGCAGGCTTCCTGTCTCTTGACTGAATCGCAGAGGTCCTCTGCCCATTCCTTGCAGGGCATCAGGCCCTCGATGAGCACTTGTAACACCCTGAGAATCATGCTACAGTAACCCCCTGTGATTAAGCTAATCATGTTGCTAAACAGGGCTTGATCACATTTGAATCACCTTCCTTTCAAACTCCTAGCTCAAACTTCAAATATAATTAAAGTGAAAAATAAAAGTTTTCAAAAACTCAAACAAAAATGTTCTGTGGGTGCTAAATAATACACTGGCAATTATGGTGGAGAAAACTCCTTTTTATAAAATGCCTAAATACTTTAAATGAAATAAAACAGAAAAGGAAATAAACAAATAAAAAGAAAACAGAAAACAGAAACAGTCAGAGAAAAGAAAAAAAAGGGGGAGCAGGCCTTCCCCCCCCCCACTGGACCCGTGGCCCATCTGCACCGAACCCCCCCGGCCCGAACTGGGCCGCACCCCCGCGCCCCCGGCCCAGCCCACCTCCTCCCTCGCCCCTTCCCTGTTCCCCCGACCCGGTCGGGACCAGGGGCGCGCTGCCGCCGCACCACCTCGCCGGCGGTGAACCCCGCGAGAGGATAAGGGCGCCAGCGGCCCCCCCCCCCCGCTCCCTAGGGCCTCTCTCCCACTCACCCCGCTCACTCCCTCGGCCTCTGCGCCTCTCCCCCGGATCCGCGCCGCTCCCCTCTTCCCCACGCCCGACGCGCTCGCCGCCGTTCCCGTCGTTCTCGCGGCCACCGTGCCCCACTCGCCACCCCGCCGTGTCGTACGACGTCGCCGCCCTCGACTACACCCCCTCCGCCTCTCCGTCGAAGCTCGGAGCCACCGCAACGGCCTCGCCGAGCTCGCCTTCAACCTCGGACGCCGGCGACCCCCTTCTTCCCCGGCGCCGACCTGCTGCTTCTAAGCACCCACGGGCCTTTCTTGCGCCACGCGGTGAGCTCCTCTACCTCCTCCCCCACTCCGCTAGCTCGCCCACGCTCCCTAGCTTTCCCCCCCACGCGCGCCCGAACGCCGCGCCGCGGAGCTCGCCGCCGGCGGGTCTCCGGTGACCAAATGGTCACGGGGTCAAGCCCGTTGCACTCCCCGCCGTTTGTAGATGCCCCCAGCCCCTCCGCTTTCTCGTTAGCTCGCCGTAGATATGTTTCCGTCGGGCACCCGTAGCTCCTCGCCGCCGGCGAGTTCGTAGCGCTCGTCTCCGGCCGTTCCAGCCCCTCCGACCACCGCCGTTGGACGCGCGACGTCGAGCCGCGTCGAACGCGCCCAGCTACGCCCCCGGAGACCCCCTGTACGTGAAACCCGTACCCCTCCCGAGCCGCGCCGCCGTGCGTCTGGTCGCCGGCGTTGCTCCGGCGCCGGCCGCCGACGTGGCACACCTGGGGCCACCCCCTGGGTCACTGCCAGTGGCCCCCACGGGCCCCAGTTGACTGGGTTGACCCAGTCAACTGCTGACTGGGCAGGCCCAGTCACTGACATGCGGGCCCCGCCGCAAAAATTAAAAAAGAAAATGTTTTATAAATAAAAATAATTAGTTTAATTAATCTCTCAGTGACAGGTGGGCCCAGTAGTTAATTAACTAAAAACTAATTAGTTTAATCCTCTGTTAACCCACTGTCTATGACAGGTGGGTCCCCCTTGTCAGTTTGACCAGTCAACCCGGACTGTTGACCGCTGACGTCACTCATACGTCATGCTGACGTCATATCCCTTTTTCTGTTAATTAAATAATTCCAGAAATTCAAATAAACTTTGAAAATTCATATCTTTTAAACCGTAACTCGGATGAAAATGTTTTCTATATGAAAGTTGCTCAGAACGACGAGACGAATCCGGATACGCAGTCCGTGCGTCCACCACACCTCCCTAACCTATCGAACTAGCAACTTTCCCCCTCCGGTCCGTCTGTCTGAAAACGTGAAACATCGGGAATACCTCCCGGATGTTCCCCCCCTTCACCGGTACCACCTACTGTCGCGTTAGGACACCCCTAGCACCGCTCACTGTCATGTCACGCATCGTCATGCTTATGTTTGCATTGTATTTACTGTTTCTTCCCCCTCTTCTCTCCGGTAGACTACGAGACCGACACTGCTGCTGCCCAGTTCGACTACGGAGTCGACGACCCCTCCTACTTGCCAGAGCAACCAGGCAAGCCCCCCCCTTGATCACCAGATATCGCCTACTCTCCTCTATACTGCTTGCATTAGAGTAGTGTAGCATGTTACTGCTTTTCGATATCCTATTCTGATGCATAGCCTATCCTTGCTACTACTGTTGATACCTTTACCTGCAATCCTACATGCTTAGTATAGGATGCTAGATTTCCATCAGTGGCCCTACATTCTTGTCCGTCTGCTGTGCTACACTATCGGGCCGTGATCACCTGGGCGGTGATCGCGGGTATATACTTATATACTATATACATGACACATGTGATGACTAAAGTCGGGTCGGCTCGTAGGAGTACCCGCAAGTGGATCTTTGTGGCGGAGCGACAGGGCAGGTTGAGACCGCCTAGGTAAGAGGTGGGCCTGGCCCTGGTCGGCGTTCGCGGATACTTAACACGCTTAACGAGATCTTGGTATTTGATCTGAGTCTGGCCATTTGGTCTATACGCACTAGCCATCTACGCGGGAGTAGTTATGGGTATCCCGGCGTCGTGGTATCAGCCGAAGCCTTCGTGACGTCAGCGACTGAGTGGCGCGCGCCGTGTTGGACCGCTTTGACGTAACCGCCGTGATCGTGTGGGTTGCTAGGTCTGCTCGCGGCCGCGTTCGCAACGTGCAGGTGTGCATAGGGCGATGGGCCCAGACCCCTGCGCGCTTAGGATTAGACCGGCGTGCTGACCGCTCTGTTGTGCTTAGGTGGGGCTGCGACGCGTTGATCTTACGAGGCCGGGCATGACCCAGAAAAGTGTGTCCGGCCAATTGGGATCGAGCGTGTTGGGTTATGTGGTGCACCCCTGCAGGGAAGTTTATCTATTCGAATAGCCGTGTCCCTCGGTAAAAGGACGACCCGGAGTTGTACCTTGACCTTATGACAACTAGAACTGGATACTGAATAAAATACACCCTTCCAAGTGCCAGATACAACCCGGTGATCGCTCTCTAACAGGGCGACGAGGAGGGGATTGCCGGGTAGGATTATGCTATGCGATGCTACTTGGAGGACTTCAATCTACTCTCTTCTACATGCTGCAAGATGGAGATGTCCAGAAGCGTAGCCTTCGACAGGACTAGCTATCCCCCTTTTATTCTGGCATTCTGCAGTTCAGTCCACTGATATGGCCCTTTACACATATACCCATGCATATGTAGTGTAGCTCCTTGCTTGCGAGTACTTTGGATGAGTACTCACGGTTGCTTCTCTCCCTCTTTTTCCCCCTTTCCTTTCTATCTGGTTGTCGCAACCAGATGTTGGAGTCCAGGAGCCAGACGCCACCGTCGACGACGACTCCCACGGCACTGGAGGTGCCTACTACTACGTGCAGGCCGCTGACGACGACCAGGAGTAGTTAGGAGGTCCCAGGCAGGAGGCCTTGCCTCTTCGATCGTTGCTACTTTTGTGCTAGCCTTCTTAAGGCAAAACTTGTTTAACTTATGTCTGTACTCAGATATTGTTGCTTCCGCTGACTCGTCTATGATCGAGCACTTGTATTCGAGCCCTCGAGGCCCCTGGCTTGTATTATGATGCTTGTATGACTTATTTATGTTTTAGAGTTGTGTTGTGATATCTTTCCGTGAGTCCCTGATCTTGGTCGTACACATTTGCGTGCATGATTAGTGTACAGTCAAATCGGGGGCGTCACAGCACTGGTGACGGCGGATCTTCGGGTGGGTCGTCGATCATGCCGCCGAGCAGCTCTGGATCTTTTGCATGGTGGATGGCAAACTACTCATCGCACCTCCTCTGCAACATGTCGATTGTGTGCCCAAGGACTGTCACGCCGATATCGCTGCCGATGGGCCATGGTGCCTGCACCGGCCGATGAAGCTCTTGCTCCCCGACCTGCTCTGGCTCGTTCTCCTGGCCGAAGATGTAACGCAGGTAGGCGTCAACGTCGAAGCTTTGGTCCTTGCCTAGCATGCTTGGAATAACTAATGGTAGATGGGTGAGGACTAGATCTGCGCAGAGTGTCGCGACAGTGTGTTGCCGCCTGGGTTATATGCAGCAAGCCATTAGCTGGTGGCGGGAAACCTATGAGGGAAGAGGCGTGGATTTTACAATTCACCAATGTGGAGCGCGGGAAGACTAAGTGGAGCACACACACAATCCAAATACCGTATCCGGTGCCACGTGTTATTTATCACACAAGTGTTAACATAAAGAAACGTATGTGTAACTTACTAATCACCGCACACGAGTACTGGCAGATGCATCGTGTGCGATACTCCTAGCTACCGCAAGCAACTAGTTTGCATTTTTCAAAGTTTTTTGTACACACAGAATCACACACGAACTAACTGTATTAACCGCCTGTGTTGTAATTTCTCATCGCAAACAATTCATCCGAGTCGGTTGTTTGCTACGTATCACACACATCTTGTTAAGTTGAACCGTTTCTGTTGTGTTCCCTAATCGAGAACAGTTTGTCCGAGTGAACCGTATGTCGTATATCACACACACCTTGATCTGGCTAACCGTTTTTGTTGCACTCCCTAATAGCAAACAGTTCATCGGAGCGAACTGTATGCCGTATATCGCACACACATTGATATGGCTGCCCTTTTCTGTTGTTATGCCTCATCGCAAACAGTTCGAATGGATTAACCATGTGCCCTGCATCGCACACGTCAACTAAAATATGAACCGTGTTTGATGGCTCTGCCATCGCAAACGTTTTGCACCTTTTTGACGCTTTTTTACACCCCCATTTGCGATTAATGCATCGCACACAGTTTTGTCAAAGGGTCTCTGATCGTAGTGTCGCGTTAGCAGCATCCTGCAGTAGTGATGGAGACAACGAGGTTGATGTAGATGGCCACTATGATGGATTCCCCCTCCAGCAGAGTACCAGAAAAGGCCTCCAGATGGGATCGCGGAAGAATAGAGGCTAGCAGCGGTAGAAGAATTGTTTCGGGTCTCACTCTGGGGGTTTCTGAATATTTGGGCATTTATAGTCCAAGAATTAGGGTGACCGGAGCAGCAAGGGGCCCACAAGGGGGAAGGGCCCGCCTACTCACCTGGGGCGCGCCCCCTGCCTTGTCACCTCCTCGTGTATCATTTGGACTCCCCCCGAAGCTTCGTCGGTCTCTTTTGGTCCAGAAAAAATCATTAAAAAGTTTCATCGTATTTGGACTCCGCTTGGTAGGGATTTTCTCTAAAACCAAAAACAAGGAGAAAACATCAACTGGCACTTGGCACTGAGTTAATAGGTTAGTTCCCAAAATGATATAAAATGCTGTATAAATCATATAAGATTGATAATATAATAGTATCAAAATCAAAAATTATAAATACGTTGGAGACGTATCAAAAATCCACCAAGATAGAACTCAGAGCCGAAAAATTAGATAGTGGTTTAGCATCACTAGAATCTAAGTCAAGTACGCTGTCCGTACACTCGAGCTCCACCTATTACTCTTGAGAGTTGCCAACTCTCTAGACGGCTAGGTGCCAAGTTCTTCAGTGACCAAATTCGAGTATGTGATTGTTTCTCGATACATGTTCAGCTTCTCCTTCTTAGTTTGTTTAACTCTCGTCGAGATTTTATTCGCTCGTCATACTTGAGGGAGGCTGGTAATAGGGATGCCCAGTCTTGCTTTATTTTATAAAAAATACTCCCCCCCGGACAGTTGATTGATTGGTAGGCACTCTTGGATCGGCTAGCAATGGTTTGTATTAGTATGCTGGAGGGGGAGTAAAACCTTTTTGCATGGGAACCGCCGTTAACTTGTTTGGCATGGAAGATATTGGAAACCTTTGTTGTAACGTTGACAGGAAAAGTACACCACTCAAAATGCAATTTATCTCTATTTCAAAATAGTGAGCTCTAACACATAAAGCAAATTCATGTTTCCCTCCGCGAAGGGCGTATCTATTTACTTTTATTGTTGAGTCATCACCTTCTCATTCAGGCACCAATCCCGAGAGCGCTATTTTCATTCTTAGTTTAAAATGCACTTGTTCTAATTAATTTTGGAGAGGAGCATGAATTGATGTCTTCTACCCTGAATTACAATGTTTAGTTGCTGCTTGAACTTCAGAGGTACTTTGCATTTATGTTTTGCGGTCTCAGAAAGGGCTAGCGAGATACCATTTTATTATATTGTATCATAGTTCTTTTGATAAAGTGTTGGTATTCGAGATATAGTATTATTACTCGCTAGTTAATTATACCCTTGACATGAATAAATATAGATTCTAAATGTTATCATATATGTGTTAGCTCATGATCTTTGCTAAAAACCTGATTACTAGTTAAGTTTTATACAACAACAAAAGCAAATGAGTTTGTAAAAGTTTTTCTTTGCCACTTTCAGTTTATCAACTAAATTGCTTGACGACAAGCAATGATTTAAGCTTGGGGGAGTTGATACGTTTCCATCGTATCTACTTTTCCAAACATGTTTACTCTTATTTTACACTCTAATTTACATGATTTAAATGAAACTAACCCGAACTGATGTTGTTTTTAGCAGAACAACTTTGGTGTTATTTTTGTGCGGGGATAAAAAGTTCTCGGAATTAGACGAAACTTTATGGAAAATTTTTATGGACTATATAAAAAATACTGGCGCAAAGAACCTCATGATGCTCACAGCCGGGAGTGATTAATCTTATTGTAGGCATACTGGAGGTAGATGGAGATAGATGAGATTTGTCATATAATCGAGTCAATTTATTAGGGCTTGATCCTAAGTATCCACTATGTTCTGATATTGATATTGCTATGACTTTGCTATGCTTAATGTTTGCCATTAGGGCTCAGTGTCATGATTTCATATTTGAACCTATTATGTTTCAATGAATATATTTGAGTTTTTGATCTTATTATAAGTTATATGCACTTGTTATTATCGTGAACCATAGACCGTGACAATAAATAGATACTCTTCAGGAATAGTTTTCAAGAAGCGCCTTAACATCCCTTAGTTGATGTTGCCCCGTGCGTATCGTCATGCGGGGGCATCACCATGGCTATCAGGCCGTCGTTGTGTGGGGCGAGCGCCGTGCCACCAGCGCATGTTGTCATTGCCGGGTTGCGGTTGCGTCAATCACCACTCAGTGGCCGTTGAATCACGCGATGAACGGTGCCAGGGTGCAGTTGCGGCGCCACTGTCAGTGGCCGGCAGTTGCGGGCGCCATTGGCCGTTGAATCACGCGGCCTCCAGGAGGGCGGTGGAAAACAACTAGGAAGGGTCAGGCTGCAGGTGGAGGTGAGATTAAGTGGGACTAACTAACCCATCCCACTTAAAATGCTTTAGTGGGCGCCCGTCGGACTAGAAAAAGTTTAATCGGGCTAGCCCGTTTACCCCGTTGGAAACCCACCTTACCTATTAACATCGATGAAAACTGCCCACGGTGCACGCGAGCCCCCTGCGCAACCGTTGCTCGTTGTTCAGCCGCCGCTCCAGGGTAGCCGACGACGCCTCGTTCCCCCCTCTGCTCCGCATCGGATGCCGGCCTCCCTTCGCCCCCTGCTCTGTCTCCACCTCAAGATCGATGCTGGCCTGCACCGCCGCACCTCCGCCTTAAGAACCGGCCGGATGCGATGATTATCTGTGCCGCTCAAGCCTCGATCCAAATCCACCAGAAACTCCAGATTCAAGCTTTCCCCTTCCAATCCCTTCCGCGGTGTGTCTGATCTGTTCATCGAAGGTCGATTTCGCTCAGAACTCCGACCTGCAAAATCCACAAATCGCAACCCATTGGTGGAGCAATCAAATCCTAAGCAACCCCACATCAGACACTCTCGAGTGATTTAGTGTGTGTGGCGGCTGTGGCCAGCGGCAGTTGGCAGGACGGCTCTGTCCCAAAGCTGTAGGGGAGGCGGCGGTGGTCGAAGGCGTCTGGCAGAGGGCAGCGTTGTCCCAGAGCTGCGAGGCGCAGCTCGCAGCCAACATGGGCGACAGGAAGGCTTAAGTGGGATCCCACTTCCACCCATATAATCAATGTAATTTTTTTTGACCTGATAATCCATGTAATTTTTGATGGGCTAACAAATAATTCCCACTTAGTTGTGTTGGGATTAAGTGGGTGGAGGTGGGATGCCCACGGGCAGTCCCACCTGCAGCCTGAAGGAAGGGGGTAGTTCCCCTTCAGCAAATTATTGTTAGTAGGGCGGTTTCAGCACAACTGTAAAGTGGCTTGTGGAATTCCCACCTCTGATCGCGATCCGATGGCATACAGCAATAGTTTTCAAGTTTTCACTGAATGGGCGTCTGAACTGGATACCATCCAACAACCTACAGATCTTCGAAAATTGGTCTGAAAATCAACGGAAAAATAATAAAAAAGATGCTGAAGACATAACACATCTGAACTTCCCCATATGGTCACACCTGATTTATTCTGCATGGGATTACAAAGTTTGAAAAAGGAAACCTAAATCTACAGCTCAAAATTGTTCGATGCAAATTACTAAAACGTCCGCTACACAGGGCAAATGTCAACCTTCCATCAAACTTGCTCAAAGGTTTCACATTACCATCCCACCATCGATGGTAAGCACCTGCCAAGAGATAGTTCAATAATAAACCTGTCAAATTTCAGAATTCAGATAACCAAATGGCACAAACAGCGTCGAAGTTGCACCAACCTGTCCAGTGATGTAGCTGGCCGCGGGATTCAGGGCCAAGAACTCAACCAACCCAGCAACTTCCTCTGGCTGGCCATACCTCCCTGTCAAGTTGAATGAGGCATTAGTGCTGACTGAAAACATTCACTTGGTAGATACAGTGCACATGAGCACACACACGTACATAACATAACATTTAGGTTTTTCCAAAGAGTAATTTTTTTTTCTTTCGCTATACCTACGATGTATGAACAATGGAGCAGAATGTGAGCGATGCTATTTAATCAGAGGTTACAGCTTAAGATGCATACCCAAGGGAATAGTTGACAAGATTCTCTTCTCAAGCTCCTCTCCAAGTTCCGCGGTCATGTCTGATGCTATGAATCCAGGTGCGATTGCATTCACCTGAGTATTCACAACTGTTCAGAAGTTGGCTTACGGTTTTATGATTTATGAGCTAATGATGAAAAGACAGAGAGTGCACATTGATATTCCTGCTTGCATATTCCCTAGCAACTGTTTTAGTGAAACCAATGACTCCAGCCTTGGCAGCACTGTAATTAGCTTGGCCAGCATTGCCAGTAAGACCAACAACTGATGCTATGTTGATGACTCTTCCCTGCATTAAACATAAAATAAGTATCTTACAACCGATAACAGAAAATTTAATGAGGTGCCTTCTGCGCAGAGCTTATTTTATGTCAGAGCAAGAAAAAAAGTATCCTAAGTCCTAACTAAAAGGAACAAACTACTACTCTTACTTTGGTAGTGTAGCCCCTTTTACAGGCTCTTTACAGGCATACACATAGCTCATGCACTAGCAACATGGTAAGGCCTTATAATTTTCATCTTTCAGCTCAGAAACACAATAAACCAATGTGAGGAGGCCTTCCTTTTCCTTCAGCTAAGAAATTAAGCTGAGTCCTGAACTAAAGCAATGTAAGCTTGTAACTGAGGAGAGGGGTCTGGGGGTCAACGGAGACTCGGCGACTTGCTATTTGAAGCATGACAGAACTTAAGTGTAGATCTAAGGGTGTGTTAGGTTTCTGTCATGAAGTGGAACGGCAAGGATCAGTTCTGTCCCCAGGGCACATTCCCACGTTTGGATCGTCAAAGGAACCGGAACCAACCGATTCCAGCGAACGGCATATTCCGTGTTTATGCCGTTCCGAGCGGACCACGCGGAACAGCTCGCTCCCACGACCTCCCCTCCTCACCCATTGCCACCATGGCCTCGTGCGCCGTCAGGAGCAAGCCGCTCCAAGCGTCAGGAGCCACGGTCCTGCACCGCCGGGAGCATCGCATCCAGCCAGACACCGCGCTTGAGCTGCACCTGCGCACGGAGGCAGTGCAAGTAGCCGGCCATCTCCTCCAGGAGGCTGCAGAATCCATCCGGTGACCACCGCCCCGAGTTCTACGCCACCAAGCCCCCGCCGTTCCGCGTCAGCAGGCGGAAAGCTGGGCTGTGCGGCCTCTCTACCAGGCCGCCGGAGGGAGATACGAGAGGGCTGGAGACTCAGGTCAGGCTGCTGCCCAAATTGACCTTGACGCCCAGGTCATGCCACCCGTCGTGGTCAATTTGGCGTTCTTCCTCAAGTCCGGTGTCGCATCAAATTTTGGTTCCATCCTACCTCATTCTCTTCTAGCCAAACACCAAGATGGAATCATTCCATTCCTTAGGAATGGAACGGTTCCATGGCATTCCACTTGGTTCTGGAACCAAACACACCCTAACAATCTACTAAAAGCTCATATTTTTCATACTAACTTTGTTCTAAAAATAGATGACACTTCAGAAAGAGTGCAGTCAAACTTCTCCGACATTAACAACTAACGGAAAAAAATGTTGGGTAGGTGGTACCGGTACCATTATGTTTGCCATGAATAATGACTTCACAATATATTCTCTATGTATATTCATGTAAAAATTAGAGGCCAAAAGTTGCATATCAGAGAGCACGCAAAGTAATGAACACATCTATTGAACAATGGACAAAATATGTCATACGTATTTGCAGTATATTCTTAATAGGACCGGTAGCTAATGCATACCAAAAAAAAAAAGTTAAACTCCAATAAAGTAACCCATGGTAGCAAAATTGTTCAAACCAATTCAAAGAATGAAACAAAAAATATACCTTTTTCTTCTTCATCATTACTTTTGTGGCAGCCTGTAATGTGCAGGTGTAAGAAGGATAAACATAATTCAAGTAGCAAAATTTTCAAAAAATTAAAGAACAAATAAAGGGGCAAAAACCTACCTGTGTACAGAGGAAAACACCAGTAAGATTTAGATCAATTACATCTTGCCACTGAGATTTCTTCATCCTCATCAACAATGTATCCCTCGTAATCCCTGTTTACAGAATGTTATTTCACATACAGAAAAAAAAAACAGAAGAGAACACTAAACTGGTGCAAACTAACCATTGGTACCTACCTGCATTATTTACCAGGATGTCAATTGTTCCCCATTTATCAAGAGCCTGGTAAAATACATAAACTAATGATAACCGAGTTTATAGAATCTGATCAATATATAGGTGAAAGGAAAAACATTTTTCATCCATGAAAAAATTGCACTTACTGCTTTCATCATAGATTCTACATCAGCTTCTTTAGAAACATCTCCTCCAAAGGTAATAGCCTGACCACCAGATGCTTCAATCTGAAAAAATAGCATTACGTTATAAATATATCAGTGCATTTAGGCTTAGCAGAGAGAAAAAATGAAGAAAAAGGGAGTAATTTAACAAACAAAAAAACTAGATACCTCTCCGGAAACCAATAACGTTTTTCTGAATGCTGGTGTCCATATATTTTTAGGTAGATAACTATCACCAAATTTCAATCATAACTGAGCTAAAATAGCTATAAACTTTCGTTTATGCAAAATGGAAATCTGTATGTTGTGAATCGACATTAGAGAATTACATTTTGTTTCTTTTAGCCTTTGTGAACTATTATTGTTATCATACACTAGTCTAAAAACGAAATTACAATGGGCCAATGAAATTTATTGAAACTAATACCCAATGACTATATTTCACATTGCATTAGATGGTTTCTGAAAGTGATAACACAAGGGTGCTGTTTACTTGATCATAAATGAGAACGGAAATTCAGCACAACTGTGTTGTTGCTTACTCGGATAAGAGGTCAGAAACGATAATAATTGTATGCATTCCTGCACGAGGCCAAACATGAAAGAACAATGCAAACTAAAATATCTCAAGTTGCTGAGAAAAGTTCAGCAAGGAAAATATCTGATCTAGCTGCACTGCCGACTGAAACAGCTATTTAATAATCCTTACGGCAATCACCAGTTACAGTGTCTTTGTATATCTTCTAACTGTATGATGCAATTTAACAAACAGGCAAACAGATATTAAACAAAATATATGTGCCAATATTATGTTTAAATTAACCAGCTCACCTCTTCGGAGACTGCTTCAGCCTCTTTCGAGGATCGTGCATAATTCACTAGGACCTGCAGGTAAACTCGGTGTTAGGTCCGTGGGGTTATGGGGAGTAAATAGCCATTTGCATATGCAGGCAGATAGCTATAACAAAAAAGATGGAACAAGGGTGGAACACCTTTCATTAAAAAAAACAGAAGCTCTAGTTATACAACCACATATCTAGGAGTAACTATTGCCTTGAGTTTGCATCTTTGAGAAATAACTGACACCGGTAATTACAGGGGGGTAGGGAAGGAAACACACAAAGAAACCGACTCTTTCTGCACACACAGAATGAATGTCTAAGACAGCGAAGTAGCTCACCTTGCAACCAGCTTTTCCAAGAGCCAATGCAACGGCTTTTCCAATCCCTCTGGAAGCACCCGTAACAACAACAACTGGAGCTTCCAGCTCTGTAGCATCTTGCACAACTGCTTGTTCAACAGCAGCAACGTGGGTGCGCACACCTACAGATACATTTGATTAGTACTGCAAAATATACAGACAAAGAAGCTCCCAACACAGAATTTAGGCCTGAATTTACACCTGCATGAGTGCTTAGAGAGAGACCTCCAATGCTAGCAATGTTATAATGGTGCTTAAATTGTTCAACCATCTACTCCCTCTGTAAACAAATGTAGGACATTTTTGCAGTTTAATTTAAACTGCAAAAACATCCTACATTTGTGTACAGAGGGAGTGCTTAAGCTTAACACTCGGTCGAGAGCCAAAACAAAGTGGAGCACTACATAAACAATAAATTCATCTGGTGCATCTAACATTGCATAAACCCAGATTTATTTTTATTTTAAGTAAGCAACACACCCAAGCACCTCCATTACATGCTCTAAGAGCATCTCCAACAAGTGATGAATAAGTTGGTGATGTAAACACTATGGGTAGGAGAGAGAGATTTTAAATCACCGCATGATGTAAAAGTGGTGCCTTAAACAGCCTTTTTTCACCACGGCTGCGTTTTTGCATATTCATCATCTGTTGGAGCGGCATTTTTGGCACAGTGTGGCCTAAACGGCCGTTTTTCATGTGGCCCTGCGTTTTTACAACAGCCGTAGCCGCATTGCAAATATGCAGCAGCAGGAGGCAAAATTTAGGCTTGCCTCAAAAAAAAAATTGCAACAACGTTACATATACAACAGCTATTGGAGCAGGCTTTTTGGGCCCAAAGTGGCGTAAACACCGTTTTTACAACACGGCAGCGTTTTTTCATCATCTGCTGGAGATGCTCACCACATGACATATGTGGAAAGCTATCTAAAACCCCAATATGTCCAAGTCAGCCCATATAAGTTAAGGGTGTGGCTACGTGTCTCTCCTAGTCAAAAAAAATCTGCTGGAGATGCTCTAATAGCATATTTTCAACCCTGATCTCACTCGTACAAGAGTACCATTTCTCACAAAATTTAAACGGGGACACTTGATAAAGCTTAACGACGCACAACAGTAGTGTTTGCTCCCAGTGCTCATGGACTCGTATTAGATCCTCCCAAAATTTCACGAGCAAACATGTTACATCCCCGGGCTAGATTGCTCACTGCGCCACGCTACAACAGCTAGATCTCAGACCCCGAGTGGCCTAACCAAACCAGCGCGACGACAACCGAAGAGAAGGGCCGTTACCGGAGGAGAAGCCGGTGGCGGCTGCCCGGAGGCAGTCGGATCGGAGCGCGGACGGACGGGCGGCGGCCCCGCCGAAGGAGACGAAGCCCCGGCGCGCCGCTGACGAGGCGGCGCGAGGCAAGGGGGCGGTGACCGCCGGGGAGGAGACGGCGGCTGCGGTGGCGGCGGCCATGAGGTGGCGTAGGGAGGCGGAGGCGGAGGAGAGGCGGTAAGCCAGAGGGGGCAGCGTGGCGTGCGAGAAGGGGGTTATTTGTAGCGGCGGGTGGGGAAGAGGCGGCTTTGGGGCTTTGGAAGCTCAAGCAAGAGCGAGGAGCACGGCGGGCGCGTCGCAGTCTGGCGGAGCGCACGAGGAAGAAGGGTACGAGGGCGTCGGGCTAACCGATGAGCGGCTCCCCTGCGTCATCGTCATGGCTTCAACTCTTATACAGTACTACCCGTTGCGCCAACGGCGCAAAGGCCGGCAGCAAGCCAAGTATTATAAGAGTGGTGATAGAAAAACTCAGACACAGATTAGAAAGGACGAAAGCAATCTAGCATTAAAAATCATGCACGTAAGAATATTTAGACACTGATTGGAAGATAAGGAAATAGATACTAAGGTATAATGTTGATACACAACGTTACAATTTATGGTAGCTTATTTACATTGTTTTTAGTAAGCAAGCTACATAAGTAGAGATGCATCATATAGATAGGTTTGGTCATCTTTCTTACGATGAGTGATATACGCAGTGATGAACATCAGGTAGAATCATCGTTGCATGTGTCATCGGTACCGAAAATGACTTCATTGTCTAAGCAACTCTTCATGGTGGGTGTGTTCGATGGGCTGCCAATGCCAAAAGCAGAAATGCCTTCCATATCATCATCCAGTCCCCAATCATACCTTTTTTAATAGAATGCCGTTTGATTGTAATCGTATCGTTGAGGAGCTCTGCAAGATATCTTATTTGCGATAGAGTATGGTTAAAATCGATGTCTTCGGGTGTTGATCCTGTTATGAAGTTGGTATCTCTTATATGGTAAAGTTCTTTCACTGTCATGCGATCCCCGCCTGGAATACTGCACCAACTGCTGCTTAGATAGTCCATTATTACTTATTTTCTTTAAGCTCCTGTTTTAGAGATTTATTTTTTTGAACCAGCTGGAACTTATCATAGTTGAAATCTTGCACCACTTTGTTGTAAGAGACTTCCATAAACCTAATAGCTTCATTTTCCAGCCGATCTTCAGCTTCTTCGAGATTTTCGTAGACATAGATGGATATTGATTTCCTTGAAAGTTCATTGCTTAGTTGGTGCTTAGATGGACATAACTGAATGGTTGCGTCGACACCAACATTCCTTTACTTTCTGTGTTGAGTACACTACGATTTGGAAGGCCAATCTGTTGTATCATAGCATCCAAAAGCATTTTTGTTGGGATCCTAACTTGTTCCAACACTTTTGACCCGTTGCACAGCTGACGCAAAAAGCAAGAGCGAACCAAGCATTCAAACCATGCAAATAAGAGTGGTTTAGAGATTGATAATAAAATCCTTAAAGCATAAAGAAATAGATACTTAGGTATAGTTTTTATAGAGAACGCTATATATTACTCCCTCTGTTCATAAATATAAGATGCTTTGACAGTTCAAATGACCACCTCGACTAAGTAGCTCTTCATGGTAGGTGTGTCCAGTGGGCTGTCATTGGCGAACACACGAATCCATATGACTGAACTCGTTGTCTAAGCTCTCAAAATGTCTTCGGATTGTAAAGTGTATCGTCAAGGTGCTCTACAATATATCTTACTTACGTCGTCTTTAGTTGATTCCAAGATGAAACTGGTATAGATTGTACTGAAAAGCACTAAAAAGAGTTGAATATATTAGCACTAAAGTAAGTTAATATGTAGCAAGCATAAAAGTCTTCTCACTGATTATCTTTAACCATCATGTAACACAATCACCTAAATCACTAAACTCCTTGGGGTTAAAACTCCTGGGAACGACTATTTCTGACATCAGTTTTGACATTTTCCTCTCATGTTTTTTTAAAAGCACTCGTCCCTGTTGGAAATATGCCCTAGAGGCAATAATAAATTGGTTATTATTATATTTCCTTGTTCACGATAATCGTTTATTATCCATGCTAGAATTGTATTGATAGGAAACTCAGATACATGCGTGGATACATAGACAACACCATGTCCCTAGTAAGCCTCTAGTTGACTAGCTCGTTGATCAATAGATGGTTACGGTTTCCTGACCATGGACATTGGATGTCGTTGATAACGGGATCACATCATTAGGAGAATGATGTGATGGACAAGACCCAATCCTAAGCCTAGCACAAGATCGTGTAGTTCGTTTGCTCAGAGCTTTTCTAATGTCAAGTATCATTTCCTTAGACCATGAGATTGTGCAACTCCCGGATACCGTAGGAATGCTTTGGGTGTACCAAACGTCACAACGTAACTGGGTGACTATAAAGGTGCACTACAGGTATCTCCGAAAGTGTCTGTTGGGTTGGCACGAATCAAGACTGGGATTTGTCACTCCGTGTAAACGGAGAGGTATCTCTGGGCCCACTCGGTAGGACATCATCATAATGTGCACAATGTGACCAAGGAATTGATCACGGGATGATGTGAGTTACGGAACGAGTAAAGAGACTTGCCGGTAACGAGATTGAACAAGGTATCGGGATACCGACAATCGAATCTCGGGCAAGTAACATATCGATAGACAAAGGGAATTGCATACGGGATTGATCGAATCCCCGACATCGTGGTTCATCCGATGAGATCATCGTGGAACATGTGGGAGCCAACATGGGTATCCAGATCCCGCTGTTGGTTATTGACCGGAGAACGTCTCGGTCATGTCTGCATGGTTCCCGAACCCGTAGGGTCTACACACTTAAGGTTCGATGACGCTAGGGTTATAGGGAAAGCATGTACGTGGTTACCGAATGTTGTTCGGAGTCCCGGATGAGATCCCGGACGTCACGAGGAGTTCCGGAATGGTCCGGAGGTAAAGATTTATATATGGAAAGTCCTGTTTTGGTCACCGGAAAAGTTTCGGGTGATATCGGTAATGTACCGGGACCACCGGGAGGGTCCCGGGGTCCACCAAGTGGGGCCACCAGCCCCAGAAGGCTGCGTGGGCCAAGTGTGGGAGGGGACCAGCCCCATGTGGGCTGGTGCGCCCCCCCCACCAAGGCCCAAGCGCATGGGAGAGTGGGAGGGGGCAAACCCTAGGTCCAGATGGGCCTTGAGGCCCACCCTAGTGGCGCCCCCCCCTCTCCTCCCCTTGGCCGCCCCCCTTGGATGGGATCTAGGGCTGGCCGCCTCCCCTTGGGGTGGGAACCCTAAGGGGGGCGCAGCCCCCTTCCCCCCTATATATAGTTGAGGTTTGGGGCTGCCCAAGACACAAGAACGTCTCTCTTTCGGCGCAGCCATACCCCTCTCCCTCCTCCTCCTCTCCCGCGGTGCTTGGCGAAGCCCTGCGGGATTGCCACGCTCCTCCATCACCACCACGCCGTCGTGCTGCTGCTGGATGGAGTCTTCCCCAACCTCTCCCTCTCTCCTTGCTGGATCAAGGCGTGGGAGACGTCACCGGGCTGCACGTGTGTTGAACGCGGAGACACCGTTCTTCGGTGCTTAGATCGGAATCAATCGCGATCTGAATCGCTACGAGTATGACTCCCTCATCCGCGTTCTTGCAACGCTTCCGCATCGCGATCTACAAGGGTATGTAGATGCACTCCCCTTCCCCTCGTTGCTAGATTACTCCATAGATTGATCTTGGTGATGCGTAGAAAATTTTGAATTTCTGCTACGTTCCCCAACAGTGGCATCATGAGCTAGGTCTATGCGTAGTTTCTATGCACGAGTAGAACACAAAGCAGTTGTGGGCGTAGATGTTGTCAATTTACTTGCCGTTACTAGTCTTATCTTGTTTCGGCGGCATTGTGGGATGAAGCGGCCCGGACCGACCTTACACGTACGCTTACGTGAGACAGGTTCCACCGACTGACATGCACTAGTTGCATAAGGTGGCTAGCGGGTGTCTGTCTCTCCCACTTTAGTCAGAACGGATTCGATGAAAAGGGTCCTTATGAAGGGTAAATAGAAATTGGCATATCACGTTGTGGTTTTACGTAGGTAAGAAACGTTCTTGCTAGAAACCTATACAAGCCACGTAAAAACTTGCAACAACAATTAGAGGACGTCTAACTTGTTTTTGCAGCATGTGCTATGTGATGTGATATGGCCAGAAGATGTGATGAATGATATATGTGATGTATGAGATTGATCATATTCTTGTAATAGGAATCACGACTTGCATGTCGATGAGTATGACAACCGGCAGGAGCCATAGGAGTTGTCTTTATTTTTTGTATGACCTGCGTGTCATTGAATAACGCCATGTAAATTACTTTACTTTATTGCTAAGCGCGTTAGCCATAGAAGTAGAAGTAATCGTTGGCGTGACAACTTCATGAAGACACAATGATGGAGATCATGGTATCATGCCGGTGACAAAGATGATCATGGTGCCCCGAAGATGGAGATCAAAGGAGCAAAATGATATTGGCCATATCATGTCACTATTTGATTGCATGTGATGTTTATCATATTATGCATCTTATTTGCTTAGAACGACGGTAGTAAGTAAGATGATCCCTCACTAAAATTTCAAGAGACGTGTTCCCCCTAACTGTGCGCCGTTGCGAAGGTTCGTTGTTTCGAAGCACCACGTGATGATCGGGTGTGATAGATTCTAACGTTCGAATACAACGGGTGTTGACGAGCCTAGCATGTACAGACATGGCCTCGGAACACATGCGAAACACTTAGGTTGACTTGACAAGCCTAGCATGTACAGACATGGCCTCGGAACACAAGAGACCGAAAGGTCGAACATGAGTCGTATAGTAGATACGATCAACATGGAGATGTTCACCGATGATGACTAGTCCGTCTCACGTGATGATCGGACACGGCCTAGTTTGACTCGGATCATGTATCACTTAGATGACTAGAGGGATGTCTATCTGAGTGGGAGTTCAATAATCAGATGAACTTCATTATCATGAACATAGTCAAAAAGGTGTTTGCAAATTATGTCATACGCTTTAGTTCTACTATTTAAGATATGTTCCTAGAGAAATTTAGTTGAAAGTTGGTAGTAGCAATTATGCGGACTGGGTCCATAAACTGAGGATTGTCCTCATTGCTGCACAGAAGGCTTATGTCCTTAATGCACCGCTCGGTGTGCTGAACCTCAGCGTCGTCTGTAGATGTTGCGAAACATCTGACATACACGTTTTGATGACTACGTGATAGTTCAGTGCGTAATGCTAACGGTTTAGAATTGTGGCACCAAAGACGTTTTTGAAACGTCGCAGAACATGTGAGATGTTCCGAAGACTGAAATTGGGATTTCAGACTAGTGCCCACGTCAAGAGGTATGAGACCTCTGACAAGTTTCTGAAGCCTGCAAACTAAGGGAGAAAAGCTCAATCGTTGAGCATGTGCTCAGATTGTCTGAGTACCACAATCGCTTGAATTGAGTGGGAGTTAATCTCCCAGATGAGATAGTGATGGTTCTCCATAGTCACTGCCACCAAGCTAGTAGAGCTTCGTGATGAACTATAACATATCAGGGATAGTTATGATGATCCTTGAGCTATTCGCGATGTTTGACACCGCGAAAGTAGAAATCAAGAAGGAGCATCAATTGTTGATGGTTAGTAAAACCACTAGTTTCTAGAAGGGCAAGGGCAAAAGGGATACTTCATGAAACAGCAAATCGTTTGCTGCTCTAGTGAAGAATCCCAAGGTTGAACCCAAACCCGAGACTAAGTGCTTCTGTAATGAGGGGAACGGTCACTGAAGCGGAACTACCCTAGATACTTGGTAGATGAGAAGGCAGGCAAGGTCGACAGACGTATATTGGATATACATTATATGAATGTGTACTTTACTAGTACTCCTAGCAGCACGAGGGTATTAGATACCGGTTCGGTTGCTAAGTGTTAGTAACTCGAAATAAAAGCTGCGGAATAAACGGAGACTAGCTAAAGGTGAGATGACGATATGTGTTGGAAGTGTTTCCAAGGTTGATGTGATCAAGCACCGCATGCTCCCTCTACCATCGAGATTTGGTGTTTGCGTTGAGCATGATTGGATTATGTTTATCGCAATACGGTTATTCATTTAAGGAGAATAATGGTTACTCTGTTTATTTGAATAATACCTTCAATGGTCTTGCACCTAAAATGAATCTCGATCGTAGTGATACACATGTTCGTGCCAAAAGATATAAAATAGTAATGATAGTACCACATACTTGTGGCACTGCAATTTGAGTCATATTGGTATAGAACGCATGAAGAAGCTCCATGTAGATGGATCTTTGGAATCAGTCGTTTTTGAAAAGATTGAGACATGCGAACCATGTCTATTGGTATATATGCATGAAGAAACTCCATGCAGATGGATCGTTTGGACTCACTTGATTTCGAATCACTTGACACATGCAAATCATACCACATGGGCAAGATGACTGAAAGTCCTCGTTTTCAGTAAGATGGAACAAGAGAGCAACTTATTGGAAGTAATACATTTTGATGTATGCAGTCCAATGAGTGCTGAGGCATGCAGTGGATATCGTTATGTTCTTACTTCACAGATGATTTGAGTAGATGCTGAGTGTATTTACTTAATGAAACACAAGTCTGAATTATTGAAAGGTTCAAGTAATTTCAGAGTGAAGTTGAAGATCGCCGTGACAAGAGGATAAAATGTCTGTGATATGATCATAGAGATGAGTATCTGAGTTACGAGTTTGGCACACAATTTAGACATTGTGGAAAGTGTTTCACAATTAATACCGCCTGGAACACCATAGTGTGATGGTGTGTCCGGACATCATAGCTGCACCCTATTGGATATGGTGCATACCATGATGTCTCTTATCGAATTACCACTATCGTTTATGGGTTAGGCATTAGAGACAACCGCATTCACTTTAAAAGGGGCACCACGCAATTCCGTTGAGACGACACCGTTTAGAGAAACCTAAGTTGTCGTTTCTTAAAAGTTTGGGGTTGCGATGCTTATGTGAAAAAGTTTCAGGCTGATAAGCTCGAACCTAAAGCGGATAAATGCATCTTCATAGAATACCCAAAAACAGTTGGGTATACCTCCTATTTCAGATCTGGAAGCAAAAGTAATTGCTTCTAGAGACAGGTCCTTTCTCGAGGAAAAGTTTCTCTCGAAAGAATTGAGTGGGAGGATGGTGGAGACTTGATAAGGTTATTGAACCGTCACCTCAACTAGTGTGTAGCAGGGCACAGGAAGTTATTCCTGTGGCACCTACACCAATTGAAGTGGAAGCTTATGATAGTGATCATGAAACTTCGGATCAAGTCACTACCAAACCTCGTAGGATGACGAGGATGCGTAATACTTCAGAGTAGTACGTGATCCTGTCTTGGAAGTCATGTTGTTGGACAACGATGAACCTACGAGCTATGGAGAAGCGATGGTGGGCCCATATTCCGACAAATGGTTAGAAGCCATGAAATCCGAGATAAATGGATCTTTAAGAAGAAGACGGACATGGACGGTAATGTTACCGTCTATGAAGCTCGACTTGTGGCAAATAGTATTTTCACAAGTTCAAGGAGTTGACTACGATGAGATTTTCTCATCCGTAGCGATGCTTAAGTCCGTCGGAATCATGTTAGCATTAGCTGCATTTATGAAATCTGGCAGATGGATGTCAAAACAAGTTTCCTTACCAGTTTTCGTAAGGAAAGGTTGTATGTGATATAATCAGAAAGGTTTTGTCGATCCTAAGGATGCTAAAAGGTATGCTAGCTCCAGCGATCCTTCCATGGACTAGAGCAAGCATCTCGGAGTCAGAATATACGCTTTGATGGAGTGATCAAAGTTTTTGGGTTTATACAAAGTTTGTTAGAAACTTGTATTTACAATATAGTGAGTGGGAGCACTGCAACATTTCTGATAAGTATATGTGAATGATATATTGTTGATCCGAAATGATGTAAAATTTCTGGAAAGCATAAAGGGTTGTTTGAAAGGAGTTTTTCAAAGGAAGACCTGGATAAAGCTGCTTACATATTGGGCATCAAGATCTATAGAGATAGATCAAGACGCCCGATGATACTTTCAAAGAACGCACACCTTGACATGATTTTGAAAGAGTTCAAAATAGATCAGCAAAGAAGGAGTTCTTGGCTGTGTTATAAGGTGTGAAATTGAGTAAGACTCAAAGCTTGACCACGGCAGAAGAGAGAAAGGACGAAGGTCGTCCCCTATGATTTAGATGTAGGCTCTACAGTATGCTATGCTGTGTACCGCACATGAAGTGTG
This sequence comes from Aegilops tauschii subsp. strangulata, assembly GCF_002575655.3. Classification (NCBI taxonomy): domain Eukaryota; kingdom Viridiplantae; phylum Streptophyta; class Magnoliopsida; order Poales; family Poaceae; genus Aegilops; species Aegilops tauschii. The sequence goes on from NC_053036.3 coordinate 352,675,705, forward strand.
CCTTGCCATGAGTTGGTCAAGGGGTAAAATAGTGATCCGGGCATGGATCACATGACAGCGGTCGAACTTATCCTTAGTATCTAGTGGACTAAGGAATTTTCTCGATTATGGAGGTGAAAAGGAGTTCGTCGTAAAGGGTTACGTCGATGCGAACTTTGACACTAATCCGGATGACTCTGAGTAGTAAACCGGATTCGTATAGTAGAGCAATTATTTGAAATGGCTCCAAATAGCGCGTGGTAGCATCCACAAGATGACATAGATATTCGTAAAGCACACACGGATCTGAAAGGTTCAGACCCGTTGACTAATAACTTCTCTCACAAGCATAACATGATCAAACCAGAACTCATTGAGTGTTAATCACATAGAGATGTGAACTAGATTGTTGACTCTAGTAAACTCTTTAGATGTTGGTCACATGGTGATGTGACCTGTGAGTGTTAATCACATGGTGATGTGGACTAGATTATTGACTCTAGTGCAAGTGGGAGACTGTTGGAAATATGCCCTAGAGGCAATAATAAATCGGTTATTATTATATTTCCTTGTTCACGATAATCGTTTATTATCCATGCTAGAATTGTATTGATAGGAAACTCAGATACATGTGTGGATACATAGACAACACCATGTCCCTAGTAAGCCTCTAGTTGACTAGCTCGTTGATCAATAGATGGTTACGGTTTCCTGACCATGGACATTGGATGTCGTTGATAACGGGATCACATCATTAGGAGAATGATGTGATGGACAAGACCCAATCCTAAGCCTAGCACAAGATCGTGTAGTTCGTTTGCTCAGAGCTTTTCTAATGTCAAGTATCATTTCCTTAGACCATGAGATTGTGCAACTCCCGAATACCGTAGGAATGCTTTGGGTGTACCAAACGTCACAACATAACTGGGTGACTATAAAGGTGCACTACAGGTATCTCCGAAAGTGTCTGTTGGGTTGGCACGAATCGAGACTGGGATTTGTCACTCCGTGTAAACGGAGAGGTATCTTTGGGCCCACTCGGTAGGACATCATCATAATGTGCACAATGTGACCAAGGAGTTGATCACGGGATGATGTGAGTTACGGAACGAGTAAAGAGACTTGCCGGTAACGAGATTGAACAAGGTATCGGGATACCGACGATCGAATCTCGGGCAAGTAACATATCGATAGACAAAGGGAATTGCATACGGGATTGATCGAATCCCCGACATCGTGGTTCATCCGATGAGATCATCGTGGAACATGTGGGAGCCAACATAGGTATCCAGATCCCGCTGTTGGTTATTGACTGGAGAACGTCTCGGTCATGTCTGCATGGTTCCCGAACCCGTAGGGTCTACACACTTAAGGTTCGATGACGCTAGGGTTATAGGGAAAGCATGTATGTGGTTACCGAATGTTGTTCGGAGTCCCGGATGAGATCCCGGATGTCACGAGGAGTTCCGGAATGGTCCGGAGGTAAAGATTTATATATGGGAAGTCCTGTTTTGGTCACCGGAAAAGTTTCGGGTGATATCGGTAATGTACCGGGACCACCGGGAGGGTCCCAGGGTCCACCAAGTGGGGCCACCAGCCCCAGAATGCTGCGTGGGCCAAGTGTGGGAGGGGACCAGCCCCAGGTGGGTGGTGCGCCCCCCACCAAGGCCCAAGCGCATGGGAGAGTGGGAGGGGGCAAACCCTAGGTCCAGATGGGCCTTGAGGCCCACCCTAGTGGCGCCCCCCTCTCCTCCCCTTGGCCGCCCCCCTTGGATGGGATCTAGGGCTGGCCGCCTCCCCTTGGGGTGGGAACCCTAAGGGGGGCGCAGCCCCCTTCCCCCCTATATATAGTTGAGGTTTGGGGCTGCCCAAGACACGAGAACGTCTCTCTTTCGGCGCAGCCATACCCCTCTCCCTCCTCCTCCTCTCCTGCGGTGCTTGGCGAAGCCTTGCGGGATTGCCACGCTCCTCCATCACCACCACGCCGTCGTGCTGCTGCTGGATGGAGTCTTCACCAACCTCTCCCTCTCTCCTTGCTGGATCAAGGCGTGGGAGACGTCACCGGCTGCACGTGTGTTGAACGCGGAGGCACCGTTCTTCGGTGCTTAGATCAGAATCAACCGCGATCTGAATCGCTACGAGTACGACTCCCTCATCCGCGTTCTTGCAATGCTTCCGCATCGCGATCTACAAGGGTATGTAGATGCACTCCCCTTCCCCTCGTTGCTAGATTACTCCATAGATTGATCTTGGTGATGCGTAGAAAATTTTGAATTTCTGCTACGTTCCCCAACAGTCCCTCTCAAGTGCGATGGCCCTTTTTGTTGGAGTGTGAAGTTTGTGTGCTCGGGCACCATGGTGCCCTTAAAAAAATTGCAAAAACCATATTTAAAAGTAAAAAAATCGAAAATAATTCTGTGGAAACTTCCATGTATTCACTACGGATCCATGGAATTTTGTTTCAAAAAGAAATGTAATTTGAATGCTATACAAAAAAACAAAATTCCGTCCCATTTGAAAATACATATTTTTCTTTTTTGACACTACGTGGGAAAGCAAAATGTTATAATTTTTTGCACATATATAGTATATATGTGTGTGTGTGCGTGTTTACAAAAGGTTTCAAATTTTTTTGAGCTGTAAAAAATGATTTTTTTAACAGGCACCATGATGCCCGTGCACATCTGGCAATATCGGTTTGTTGGGAGTGCGGAGGAATGGCGCTCGGGCGCGTTTAGTGGTTGTGGTTAAATGGACAGTTGTAAATTCAGGTGCAATAAATGCTCTGCATGTTCATTTGTCTAACAGATTTAAGATTAATTAAGAAAGGATGGTTTCAAATCCCAATTTGCAAATTGTTTCTGTTCATGTTAGCGGTGCAAAAAAAAGGCCTATCCTAGCAGATTTGGGACGATAACATTTCATAATTTGCAAAATAAGAAATTTTCATGTCCGTTGTGCAAATGATGATTACATTTAAATATTTGCAAATTAGGATTTGTTCATGTTCACCATGCAAAAAATACGACTACATTTACAATTTGAAAATTGGGATTTGTTCATGTTGGCCATGCAAAAAATGCCCTAGCACATCGTAAGTTTTCTAGTGGGTTGGGATTAATTAGACCTAATACAAAAATCAAATATGGGATGCATTGGAGAGGCTGACGTGGGATGGACACTTTTGAGTGAGAGCAAGCGAGCTCGGGTACTCTTCGGAGTTTCCGGTCTTGTTGGCCGTTTCTTTAAGCGGTGTAGTGCAAAGTGGCGTGGGGATAGGAGGACGGCGCGCAGCACGTGTCGCTCCTCTGCACTGTCGTCTCTTCGCTGCTTCTTCCCCTCGCTTCTCTCCTCCTCCGATCTTGAAATCCCAGCGCATGGTGGCTGGCACCTCTCCCCTCTTTCTCTTCCCCGCCCCAAGTTTTCCAGCCTCCGCTGATGCGCACCGTTGTTCGGGAGCAAGAGGGGCCCCGCCTCCTGTGCTGTGGCGCTGCCCAACGGCAGGCCCAGACACTTGAGCCGACCGCCTGTTGCCAGCGTCGGCTTGAGTGGCCGCCACCTCCTCTCCTCTCCAATCGGGATCTCGGACCTCACCAGCAGAGCCCTCATTTTCAGGGAAGGCAGCCATCGCCAGCGATTGAGGATGCCTCCCGACGAGCATGCTCGTGGTTGCCCACATCCCAGTAGTGCGTGGGAGCCGGTGTCTTTGGGCAGAGGTGGGTCTCCTTGCCGGCGATCTCACGGTCTTATCGGCGACTCCACCTTCACAAGCAATTGATGTTGTTAAGAAGCATTGGGGAAAGTATGTATCTTGCTTGGAATCTCATATGTCTGTTATTTCAATTGCTTGTATGATAAAAATTACTGCGTGAAGATTTTGCTTTTCAGTTTGCCTGGTTTAATGCTCTATTCACTTACTTTGCAGCTCATAACACTTCTGGTGAAACTACTTGTCAGCGGATGTTTACGCCATTAATGTCGACCATTATATTGGAGGATTAAAGTAGGTAATATACTATCATGTTTAAATAAATTCTCATCTTGTTTGTTTCAAGAACCTGAGTGTTGTTACAGAATAACATATTAGCTAATCTCAATTTCTTAGGGTGACACCTGTTCCACCAATTGACATTGTTGACAGCATAACAAAAGAAGCTTGAACTAATATTAAGTTTTGCATTGAGAAGAGGAGCGTGAGGGAATATGATGTGACATGTGAGTATCTTCTCTCTATGTAACTACATCATTGGTAATTTGTATTCTTTCACTATTTGTCATACAGTTCCACCAAATGTCACAAGTACCTAATACAAACCAAGGGCTTCCTTTAATAGCTATAAGTTTTACATCACCGAGAAACAAATTCTACAATAATGTTGGTAAGCATCATATTCACATGCCACAGCCAAAAAGAGCAAGCACATAGTATTCTAAGAATGGCCCATAAAACTAAGCGATGTAGCAGAGGAAGGTGGCAAACCTTAATCACAGCACGACATCCGCTGGCTACTGATGGATTGAACAATACCTGGAAGAAGAACATAGCAATACACACATCAAAAAGAGGCCAAGACATGGACTGGATCAAATGCATATCCTACCGGAAAAGAAACAATAGTTCGAGGTTCGCCATCATGGAAGGAGGTGGATAACAACTTCTTGTTAGATTTTATTGGCCACCGCAGAAATAAATAGAAATTGTAACATCCCCATGATTGATAACAGGAAATAATAACTTACCTTCAACTCTCAGAGAGAGTGGCACACACAGAGAGTGAGAGAGAGAGGGAGACTTAGACACCATTCATCGCAGTAAAAATGAGTGCACACCGCAGAACTGATCATATGGGAAGAATACCCTTCGAAATTATATCCCAAAAGCTAGGCGCAACCAATATAAATATACAACTGTCAGATATTAGAAAATGGTATTATAGGTGTGCTAATGCCTAAAGTGCCAGAACAAATCATGCTCATATGCACATGAGCACATCACAACACAGACATGCATAAACACATCGCAAATTTCTAAAGAAAAGGGTCGGGGCGTCACAACACCACATGATTTTCATAGGAAAGACTTCTGGTCATGTGTCACCTAAAAGTATATACATGCAAGAACCTTTTCTCTCTTGATCCTGGAAACATCTACCTGCCTGGAAAGATGCTAGAAGCATGATCCAGGCGAGAGGAAAATTATTTTTTCCCTAAGAAGCTACAGAGAGAGAGAGAGAAGTGAGCCAGTGATCCTCGCCTAGCTAGTGCACACACACACACATCAAGCCAACACACCATAAACGCAGCAGCAGCACGCAAGCCACAAATAGGCGTGTGGTGCAACGCATGGGGAAGACAGAGACACAACCAATAGAGTGAGGAGCAGATAGCCACGCTTGCCGTCGAGCCGTTCACACTAAAAGGGATAAAAGAGTAGAACGTTTCTATTCTCAAACCTTCCCATCATAGGGAGTAATTATGAAACAGAGAAACAAAAGGAAAAGAAAAGCAAGAAGTTCCCTTCGTCCATCCGTTTTTTTATTTTCTTTCACTTATATACATCAGACTAACACGCAAGCACTTTAACTATTATAAACATAATTCCCAATTCAAGAACGCGGTTGAATATTAGAGCACCACATACTACTCTTCGTAAAGTAAAACCGGGCATGCCAAGTCTTGACTGACATACGAAGCTCAGGAAGGATTCGATTGTGCTATTAGTTAGTAGGTACATTACAGAGCTTGTTCATGCTAAGAACATCTGTTATTAGCTTCTTATAACCACACTTCATGTTTCTATTTTCTAAATTAAAATAAGCGATCTCACTACAGTAAAAAATAAACACATATATAGCTGACATAATTACCTCGCGAAGCTATTAGCAAGGTAGTAGCAAAATATTATGCTATCCTAATCATATTGCCAAATTACAATTGACCGATTCTAGTCTAGGTTTTAAATTTCAAAAGGGAGAACAACTCACCATGCTCTTTGACTTCTTCTTGGACCCATGTTTCCTATCACCAGTCCCCTCCCTGCCGCATGAATCGTCATTGGTCTATGCAAATCTTTAAACGAAAGCATCCAAATAACCAATATGTATCTTCAAAATAGAAAAATCAAATTCATAAAAGCTATCTAATTGATGGAAGGAGCTTTATTTTATAATGGATTCACTCTATCAGGCAAACTGTGATGTTTTGGCATCCACGGTCGAAACATCAATATAAGATTCAAATATTTAGACATGACAGTGAGTCATGATGTCATAAAAAGCAGAGTTTTTCTCAATCATTTATGTGGGGCAAAGTACATAGTAGATATGCTTAATAATAAGTTAACAAAGATGACACCCAATGACTCAAACACTAAAGCTTTGGCTTCACCATAACAAATTAATCTTTGCCATGTACAGTCTAGCCCTCAATACCTGGCATCTCATTTTACAATGGAACTCTCTTTTCCCTTGGCAAGCAGCAGTAATGTAGCAGTAGCACTTCTTTATCGTGTACTCTGTTGGACAGAACAAATATTAGATGCTGAAAAATCATGTTACACATGAAGCCAAATAAGCATTTTTGCATAAACCAAAAGGATAAACTCACCCTGGGGTAGACTGCAATCATCTGATAATCACATCAATCTTGTATAATCTATTCAAACAGATTTGTCGGTCAAAATATGACAATTAGCGTACACCATGTAGCTTTATTAAGGGTATTGTTCAATGCCGGGCTGCAAAGTATAAACACGCGTTACTGCATTTAAATCTATGCTGCTGAAAAAATAAGTAAGTGGTAAGAATTATGAAAATATATAGCACACTTTGCCATGGATTGCAAAAACTAAAAAAGAAAAGGATGCCCAGTATGGACTCTTCTATATGCGCACCTTATATTTCCTACATGAAGAAGAATAAGAGATGAACCACTAACCTAGCAAGCAGTCAAGTGAACCTGATGGTACTGGTCTCTTGCCATCGAGGCCAATGCGCTTGACTTGGCGCTGCGTGCTACTGCCTTCATGTCGCAAGACTTTCTTACTCTTGTTGTCCTCTCCCTCGAATGCAATGAACAACAGGTACATACACCATAGAGAATATGTAAGTAACTGAACATATGACATATCCGTCATCAATTCTTAAATAAAAAACTAAAGTTCAGGTTTTCTCGCTGGCCCATAGCCGTCTCTTCAATCCTTGCTTCTCACAAAGAGTTTTCCTCTCCCTCCAATGCAATGAACAACAAGTGCATACATCATAGAGAGAACGTTAGCAACTGAACATATGACACGTCCTTCATCAATTCTTAACAAAAACTGAAAATGAAGCTCTTCTCATTGGCTCATAGCCTTCTCTTCAATCCGTGCTTCTCACAAAGTGTTTTCAGATTCACAAATAACCAAGGAGGCGACCAACAACATATAGTAGCACATAGCAGCAGCACAAGTAGAGTTAGGCCAAGCAGCAGCAGAACCCACAGCAAACACATCTACCAGCATAAATTCAAAAGTGAGAGGGGGGAGGAGGAAAGAGCTCACCTACCAGTAGAGACAAGAATGGCTTGAGGAGTAGGGTCGTGGATGACAGGTGGCTGGGCAGGCTCATCTTTAAGCAGTTTTCATTGCTGGCCACAAAAGCTTCATCTGGAGACTGAAATCATAAAAGTTGTGTGCATAAAGACGAAAATAAAATCACTCTAAGGAAGATGAGAACGACAAATTGAAAAGCTCATTGTACCTATTAAACTAAGGACAGGAATGGCCTTTATTGAACTAACATACTGTACCTAAGAGACTGAGAATCAGGGACAACCTTTATTAAACTAAAAAATTGATCAAATTGGGCATTTAGAATTCCTCCTAGATATTGTGAGCAGCAGAGGTCCGATATGTTTCGAGCCCAGTAAAAATATGCATGCTTTCACATGTTTCAGACATATTTAATATCTTCTATGTGTATGCATACATAGAAACAAGAATGTCTAAATATACAGGCGTGCATGGAAAGACAAGGACCAGATTCTTTCATGAATGTCTAAATGAACACACAAGAATGTTGCGCTGGTCAAATCGCCCACCTCGTGTCGTTGCTCCGGCACTGTCGGCGTTGATGTACATGTACTCCACGACTGTGCTGTTGCCTCTGGTAATCAGCACAAGAACCCATCACTGTGGATGCTTGCACGAGCTATTGGCATCAAATTAGGAATCATTATATATGGTTTTTCAAACTATAAGCCTATAAAAAAGCAAATACATCAAGACCTAACATAACAGCCAACGGCTGCAACCATAGCCTAAGTTAGAGAAAGAACAACCTAGCCGGAGCATACCTGCAAGCCAATGGCGACCATGATGAACAAGGGCTGACCACCCCTTCTCCCCTGCAGCTCCACCCTAGTGCGATGGGAGCGCTGTCCCGCTGCTTCTTGCCCCGGTCACCGGCCATGCTACTCCTTCGCCCCACAACCGGCCTCCCCTGCTCCTCAACCTCCACCGTCAAGACCCAGCTGCAACGCTACTCCTCAATTTTGCCGCGCCGCCCCTCTTCTCCTGCGGGATGTGACCCTTCTCTTTGAGGAGAAGCTGGCACGCGGGAGGATCCGGCAGGATCCAGTAGTAGGAGAGGAGGAGAGGCAGCGCTGGGCAGAGGAGGAGGAGGAGAAGGGGCGCGGCGGCGGCGGTGGTCGTGAGGAGGAGAGGAGAGACGAAGCATGGGGTCTGGGGATCGAGGATGTGAGGGGATTGCAGCTAGGTTTTCACCCGATTCCACAGCGCATAGAACGGACGAGACCCAGAGGTTTCTTCTCAATGTAACTGCCAAACGGGCCCGCGAGGAATGGAGCCCCACACGTCATCCGCTGTAGCATGAAAGATCAATGTTCAAAGAAACTAACCGCGGGATTTTCGATAGCACTGTAAAATCGGGCCAGCGAGGCAGATCGTGCGGCCAGAACGCATGCGCGCCGCGATGCCGCTCGGTAGGCGGGTTGCATAGCTAGAATTATATGTTCAATACTCTTCTAAAAAACTCTTAGGGTGTGTTTGGTTTCAATCACCAAGTGGAATGGCATGGGTCAGACCCATGACTGAGCCTCGTTCCTGCGTTTGGTACGTAGGTGGAACGAGAACCAAGTCGTTCCCATCGAGCGACTATTCATGCTATATCCGAAACGCGTCGATACCTCCAAATCGGAGGAATCACGCGGAACCGGTCGCTCTTTCCTCCCACCTCTCTCGGCTCGCCTCCCCCTCGTCTCTCACCTGCCTCCCTCTGCTCTCTCACAGCCGCAGCGCTCCCATCTGGGTAGCGGACCGGGCAGCAACCGACGGGGGCGGCCGTTGCTGGCGGCGGCCACACCTTAGATAGTGGCCTGACCTGCAGGGGGGCGGCTGCAATTTTCTGGCGTCGACCAGATCTTCGGGGAGCGGCGGCGGCCTGATCTGCTGGTGGCGGCGACGGCTTGATCTGCTTGTCGGCGGTGGGTGCTTGATTTGCTAGTGGGCGACAGCGGACTGACTTGCGAGTGAGTAGGCGGCCGATTTGTTGGGGGCGGTGACTGACCTGCTGCCGTGCTAGTGGCAACAACCTGGCCTGCTGGTAGCGACACGCATGGACCTGGGAAGAGGAGAGCAACTTCTGGTTCTTCCTCCAATCTGAAGCTTTACTACTTCAGTAGACTAATGGAGGCAGAGGAGCAGTGGCAGATCGCTAATGGCAACCAGCCAACGAGTTCATTAGCTCTTAACCATTAATCATTGAGTAGTTTGACTGTGGCTTTGGTGCAACAGGAAATAGTTGTAGATATCTTCAATGTCATTTTTGTATGCTTTGTTAATGTACCTTGTCAAAATGAACCTGAAAGGGCATGTAGCCCCTAAGTGTGGTTTTGGTAATTGAATGACAATCTCTATGGACTAATGTTTTCAGTGAGATATATTTGAAGGTTTTGTCCATAGATGGTGCCTCAAGGATATTGGATGGAATCAAGGATGAAGTCCATATATATGAAGATAATGCCTCAAGGATATTGGATGGAATCAAGGATGAAGTCCATATAGATGAAGTTATATTTGCTCTAAGCTTTGGTATTAAATGACAATTCCTATGGAGCATCAAGTGCATTGGATCTTATATGAAGATATGTTCCATAGTGATGCTTGAAGTTCTTTGGGTTGTTATGTGAAGATTGCCATCAAAGCATCCGAAGAAGTCCTCATGGTATCCCTCTCTGGATACCCCATGCACACGGGCTTATACCGTGCGCACGCGGTCGAGTGTCAACTCTCTGGATACCCCGTGCTCACGGGGCCTAGGTGTTGGCTCTCGAGATTCCATATCCAGCGGGGTTTCAAGTTGGTCTTCTGAGGATCAAGGCTTGATAGAATAATCAAAGAGAAGAATTCGAGTTATGGTTTCAAGACAAGATCATGGTGAGCTCATGTGTTGGGTTTCGGTTGATCAAGCCTTGAAGCAAGCAACTAGAGTGAAGAATTCATTATGCCTCTCAAGACAAGATCATGTTGATCAAGTCTTGAAGCAAGCAACTAGAGTGACGAATTCATTATGCCTCTCAAGAGTTTGGGATGGAGTTTTTAGAAGGGCAAGTGGTGACCAAGATGATATTCATAGTGGAACTTGATATGGTCATGAAAGAGTCCTTGGTGATATTGTCTTGAAGCAATGAAGTGAAATGAAGAGTTCAGTGTGGCTTTCAAGAAACCAAGATGGAGCTTGAAGTAAAGATGTTGGTTGACCAAGATGAAGCTCGAAGAGATATCTAAGTGGTCAACTCACAAAGCACAAACAATGTACCACGTGAGATCAAGTGATCTAGTGGTATGGTAAGTAATTGTGAATTGTGCTTTGTTACCTAACCCATGCTATATGTTTGTTATGTCTATGTGGGTTAGGTGTTTCTCATAGGCTTGCATCAAAAGGAAAGATCTCGTGTAGCCTATGTGTGGATGACATCAAGTGGTGATGGTCATCGGATTCGAGGAGTCCAAGTGCAAGATGAGATGACATCAAGTGGTGATGGTCATCGAGTTCGGGGAGTCCAGGTGCAAGATGAGAAGCCGGAGGTTATATGCTTTGAAGCTTGCGGTCCACATCATGATAATGTGCTTGTGAAGATGGGCTTGAGATAAGGCTTCCCTCATTGCATCATGAGGAAGCAATTCGAGTATCTTCACCAAGTGGTCGTGGACAAGAAAGGGATTCCAACTTGAGGCAAGCATTAAAGTCATCATCAAGCTCAAGTTGAATGTGCAAGGCAAAGGTATACCTTAGCTAGGTTTTCCTAGTTTTGCCGGTCTCATAGTGCTTGGTGGGAGACCGGATTATAGGTTTGATAGCCGTACTATCAAGAGGGACTCTCGGGCAAGTAGCTTGATCACGTCGCATGTAGAGAGCTCAAACCTTTGCATTACTTGCATCATTCTTTCTTGTTGATCTTGGGTGGTTTTCTATGTGAGGACCTTGGGCTTTTCCATAGCTTCAAAACGAGCCCAAGATCATCGAATTCGGAGTCCGTATGCCCAAGTTATCGATGTTTTAGTGGGCTGCTGCTGGCTGTCCCGGGGACCCCGTGTGCACGGGGTCTTTGACCCCCGTGCGCACGGGGTGTCCAGAATTCTGGGTACTCCGTGCACACGGGCTCGTACCGTGCACACGGGGTCTCAACCCCCGTGCGCACGGGGTGCCCAGGAAATGCCCATTGGAGCCCCAACGGCTAGTTTCGGAGTTTGGCTATTTAAGGGCCCTTTCCTCCCACCGGTTGGGGGTTGGTTCACACACATTCTAAACACCATTTTGAGCCTCTCTCCACCTCTCCCAAACCCCTATCTCCCCTCTATGTGAAGGGGGATTTGTGGATGGATTAGTGAGCCATTTGTTGATCATATCCAAAGCATCCCCTCTCTTCAATCTCCTACTTTCAAGAGTGCATCTTATGAGATTGAGAGAGTGAGTTGAGCATTTGTTGCTTGACCTTGCATTGCATTTTTTGCATTGGTTTGAGCTCCCTGCATCGATTTGTTCGAGTGTGAGCCCGTGAGTTTATTACTCTTGGAGGCCTCCGCCTCCTAGACGATTTGGTGATACATTGAGAAGATTGTGAAAGAGGCCTATGTGGCCAAGGTTCCCCCGGAAGCTTCCTCTTGTGGTGTGCTCCGGGGAAGGGTGTTGAAGTGGCCTAGGTGGTCAAGTTCCTCCAGAAGCTTCCTTGTTTGTGGTGTGCTCAGGAGAAGTTTGTAAAGGTGTGGTGGTCGCCTTCAAGACCAACCCCGAGTGAATCGAGGCTCATCCGTTGGGGGTGACTCGAAAAGGAGAATACGGTGAGTCACTTGGTGACGCCCCGGAGCTTTGGCTTCGGCACCGCTCTAACGGAGATTAGCACTCTCACGAGTGTGAACTTCGGGATAAATCCGCGTCTCCGACTCACTTGTGGTTATCTCTTACCCACACCCTTTACTTACCGCAATTCATACTTGCTCATATTGATATATCTTGTGCTAGTTGAATTGCTTAGTTGTTCCTACATTTCCATATCTTGTGATATAGTTTGTGCTTGCTAGTTTCCTTAAGTGCCTATCTTGTTTAGCATAGGTTGTTGGTGCACTTAGTTGAGCCTAGTATATTTAGGATTTGTGCTTGAAAGGTATCCGTTTAGTTTAATTCCGCATTAGGATAAAGCCAAATCCGTAACAGTTTTAAAACGCCTATTCACCCCCCTCTAGTCGTCATCCAGATCCTTTCAGAACCAAACCCATTATGTTCCATCTCTCCAACCAAACACTGAATTGTAACCATTCCATTCCATGTATTGTCTCCAAACAAACACGAGAACAGAACCAACCCGTTCCAGTGGAATGGAACCATGACATTCCATTCCACTTCGTTCCGCAACCAAACACACCCTTATACACTACGAGGGTACTATTTTTAGGGGTACCGAAAGTTAGTTGCAAATTTTACTCATTTGTTCTCAGAGGACGGAGGGAGTAGTTGAGATGTATGCTTTTGATCATTTTAGGCTAGAAAATAAGGATGACAATTTTACCCATGGACATGGATACCCATGGATATCCGATCCGAATGGATAGGGTTTGGATATGCTTTTCTATCCATGGGTGACGCCCAAACCCGACCCGATTGCTCATGGGTACGGTATGGATATAATCTTGTACCCATGGATATACCCAAACCTGACGCGATAGTATGACTTAATGGGCAAAAATCTGCTATCCCTGCCCCACAATCACATGTCCCACTGTAATTTTACACTTTGTTATCTAAAACATGCGAAAAAAGTTGCACAATCCCCATCATAACTTTTATTAGTTGACATTCAATCCCCCCAGTAACATACTCCAACGCCCCTTCCCTTATTTTTATCTCCTTGCTAAATGACTCGTCATTCTCATCTATTAGAAAAAATACTAAATGATCTTAGGTTGTTAGTGGATGTTGATTTACCATAAGCTGATGTTTACGATAAGTGAGGCCTAACCTGCCATGAGGTGAAGACTGGAAGAGCTTATGTTAACATTGTGTTATGTCTTACTTATATGTCTCGAGAGGACCCAATGGATATCCAGTGGATATCCATCGGGTTTGGACATGGACACAATTTTTCACCCATGGATTTTTTTCATGGGCGGGCAAAGAGTGTCTTCATGGATATGGATATGGATTTGATATTGTTCAACCCGATCCAAACCTTACCCATTGCCATCCTTACTAGAAAATGTACTAGAATTGATAAGCCAACATTGGCTCGCTAGAAAATTGGTCTTCGTCTAAACAAAGGTCAATCTTTTGGTTATGATCAAAAAAGTTGGTGAGGCATACTTTAATAACCATCCGAACAGACTACTCCATGGTCCAATGGAGCAATAAACGATGGGCGCGCTGCTTGACTCAAAAGTATTTCGAAGGTTTGCACAAGTGCACTCCAATTTCTATACGATGGATTGGAGCACTATTTTTTTTGATTTAAGATAATTTGATTATCATTTTTGGGTTATGATCTTTTGCTTTTAGCTTTTAGTTTATACAATTATATGCTACAGTCATATATGAGACTTGTGTCGATTCTTGTATTTGTTGTATCCTTGTGCTTTTAAATTTCGCTAATGTTATTCAACGAATGTTTGCTGAGGGACCATGGCAAAACAAAAGTTTTTTGAGGCAATTTATGTGTCGAGTGTATGGCAATTCCTTCAAGCGAACATGGCAATTTTCACAACAAATCTTTTATCCGTGAGAAATTGCCATGCATTTTTGAAGAAATTCCATTATCTTATGGTATTTTGGAGTTGATGCAAATAACATATGATCAGACGATGCCAGGGTCGGATCATGTACAACTGATGCACAGACACAGGGCCCAGAATGTCAAGGAGACCCCACACGGGTCACATAGGATGCAGTCCATTTCACAACATTGTAATCATTCAAAATTGATCTGCGGGTGAACCACCTTTGCCACGTCCGGTGCTTGTGTACCCAATCGATGTTGTTGCATGTGTTGGCTTTGCCACACCTCTTGCACCATGAAGTTGTTGCGTCCTAGGGGTACTTCACCTTACCGGATTATACGTGATTTTTTCCGCTGCTGCAAGTTCCTGTTTCGGGGAGATCCAGTTATAAGGCATGTTCTGACGTGCTGTCGGAGGGGGAATCTATCACCGGAGCCATCTTCATCAACCTTGATGGCACCATGTCCAGATGTGAGTAGTTTTCTTAGTACGTTAGATCCATATCAATAACTAGATGGTATCCTCTCTCCCTTGTGCCTTAATAGAAAGTTCATGTGAGCTGCCTCACATGATTGTGATCAATTTGATATGGTCGCTGTTGTGTTTGTTGGATATGATGAATTGTCACTTTATTATTGGATTTGTTCATGAATATTATCGAGTTTCCTATGATTTCTTTGCTGCATAATTAAGTAGGCATATATGCTCTCCTACCCATTTGTCTTCTTTGGTGAAGTTTAACAGGTAGTTCATCAAAGAGAATGGTGTATGATAGTGGGTTCAATCTTGTAGTTTTATATATCCTAGTGACAAGAGGGGATAAGACATGAATTGTACTATTTCTTCTAACAATAAAACGACGATTTTGTTTATCACGCTTGGATGATAGTTTTATTGTCTACATTATGTCATCATGCTTATTGCAATGCTCTGTTTGTTATGAACTTAATATCTCGAGATGGATCTGCGGATCGGAGGATTCCTCGTCCTGACCCGCTCCCGCGAGCGGGAGGGGCGAACCCTAAATCACGTCGCCAACCGTCCTCCTCGCGACCCTCCCCCTTGTCACCGTCAGCGCACGCCGCCGGGGATCTTTTCCTCCCTCGGCGGTTCCTGCAGCACGGGATGTGGCGACCACCTCGGGGCGCGGCGGCGGCGCTACGGACGGCCGTGCCAGCGGCGCGGGCGTTGTGGCTGCTGCGCTGGCCTGGCCTGGCGTCGAGCGGCGGGGCGGCGAGCGGCTGGTGCGGGGGCCTTCTGGCGGTGGCAGCGAGTGGATCTGGTGGTGGCGGCGGCTATTGTGCGGCTGGGCACAGGTGGCGGGCGCGTGGTCTGGGTCATGCGCGTCCACCCTTGGGTCGGCCCGCTGGCTGGGCGTGGTGGGCTGCTCATGGCCAGGCGCCATGGTGCGGCCATGGTGGCGGCGTGCGGGCTCCAGGAGGGCCCCATGGGGCTACATCACCCGGCGGCACATCTTTTGGTAGCGGGCGGAGGTGCGGCCGATGGTTGCGTGCTCTGTCAGACATAACGGTTTGGTCTCGGCGAATAGCGCGGGATAGGGCAGCGGCCCGGCGTGGTGGCTGCTCTGGTCGTGGGCTACAACGGCGCGAGGAGGTTGTGGCCTCCCTGATGCTTGGTGTCTACACGACAGCTCGGCGGTTCCGGCTGCAGCGACGTTTGGCTTCTCCGCCGGCGTAGGCTCGTTTGCAGGTGGACTGTTTCGGCCTTCGATCCCTCCCCTCGGCGTCTGGGCGCTACTTCCGTCAAAGGGTTGACCCTCTCCCAGCTGCGGTCCATCACCTGTCTCATGCTCGGCGCTGCAGGACTGAGCTCGTCTCGCGCCCGGCTGCTGGACCGTGCTTGTCTCACGCCCGATGCGGCAGGACGGGTCGATGGTGGCCAGTTTTGCCCGGCCTATTGGGTCTTGGCACTGGGGGCCGTCCAGGGGTGTGAAAGGTGGGGCCTTTCCATTTGTCTCTTTGGTGGGGGTAGCGGCGGGTCTTGAGTGTGGAGGTGTCAAGGTCTTGGATGCAGGGGCGGCGGCCATGGTGATGGTAACGCGGTGCTCATGAGCAGAGTCCGTGGCTCGGTGCTGCCCGGTGGCCATGGCCGTGTGGGCGGCGTGGTTGCCGAGGTGTGGCGTTCGGTGGCGGATGAGTGTTGGCCAGGGTGAAAACCTGATCTGTCTTTGGAAGGACCGGCGGCGGCAAAGCCCGTTCCCTTCTTGAAGCCGTTGCCGCGGCTCTCATTGGCCGTCGTGTTGCTCCAGGGGAAACTGTGATCCTTGGATCGGGCGGTGCTACTTCTTAAGCTTGCGTTGATTTTTCCCTTGAAGAGGAAAGGGTGATGCAGCAAAGTAGAGATAAGTATTTCCCTTAGTTAAGAATCAAGGTATCAATCTAGTAGGAGGCGCAAGCAAGTCTCCAATCTATGCACCTGCAAAAACTTATAAACACTTGCACTCAATGCGAAAAAGGGTTGCCAATCCCTTCACGGTCTAGACTAAGAGTGAGATCTAATATATATAGGTATAAAAGATAAATGAAAGAGCAAACTAAAGTAAATCTAAATAAATTGCAGCAAGGTATTTTTGGGTTTTTGGTTTATATATCTGAAAATATATGATGGAAAATAGACCCAGGGGCCATAGGTTTCACTAGAGGCTTCTCTCTTGAAAGAAAACACACGGTGGGTGAAAAAATTACTGTCGAGTAATTGATAATTGATTATGAATATAGGCATCACGTCCATGTCAAGTAGACCGAAACGATTCTGCATATACTACTATTACTCCACACATCGACCGCTATCCATCATGCATCTAGAGTATTAAGTTCATAAGAATGGAGTAACGCCTTAAGTAAGATGACATGATGTAGAGGGATAAACTCAAGCAATATGATGAAAACCCCATCGTTTTACCCTTGATGGCAACAATACAATATGTGCCTTGCTACCCCTACTTTGTCACTGGGTGAGGACACCGCAAGATTGAACTCAATACTAAGCACCTCTCCCATTGCAAGAAGAACCAATCTAGTTGCCCAAACCAAATCGATAATTCAAAGAGAAATGGAAAAGATATTTAATCATGCATAAAAGAGTTCAGAAAAGACTCAAATAATATTCATAGATTATTTGATCACAAATCCACAATTCATCGGATCTTGACAAACACACCGCAAAAGAATATTACATCCGATAGAACTCCAAGAACATCGAGGAGAACATTGTATTGAAGATCAAAGAGAGAGAAGAAGCTATCTAGCTACTAGCTATGGACCCGTAGGTCTGTGGTAAACTACTCACGCTTCATCGGAAGGGCAGCAAGGTTGATGTAGAGGCCCTCCGTGATCGAATCCCCCTCCGGCAGGGTGCCGGAAAAGTTCCTAAGATGGGATCTCACGGGAACAGAGGCTTGCGGCAGCGGAAAAGTGTTTTGGTGGACGCTTCTATTGGTTTGGGAATATTTGGTAATTTATAGAGCAAGAATTAGGGTTGGGGGGCTCCGGAGGTGCCCACAAGCCAGGGAGGCGCCCCCTAGGGCGCGGCCTGATGGCTTGTGGGCCCCTCGGGACTCTTCTAACCCCCTCTCCAAGCTCCGTGGATGTCTTCTAGTCTAAGAAAAATCATTGTAAAGTTTTATCCCGTTTGGACTCCGTTTGATATTCCTTTTCTGTAAAACTCAAAAACAAGGAAAAAACAGAAACTGGCACCAGGCTCTAGGTTAATAGGTTAGTCCCAAAAATAATATAATAGCATGGAACAATAAAAAATTATAGATACGTTGGAGACGTATCAGTGTCTGGTTGAAACTTTTTGTTCATGGGTATGCTATGAGTGTTAGCAATCATAGAAGATTAAATGATGGTTGAGTATGTGGATGATAACCCACAAGTATAGGGGATCGTTTGTAGCCTTCTTCAATTAATAAGAGTGTCAAACCCAACGAGGAGCTAAAGGTATAACAAATATTCCCTCAAGTTCTATCGACCACCGATACAACTTTATGCACACTGATGTTTGCTTTACCTAAAACAAGTATGAAACTATTTGGCAAGAATAAAACTATGAGTACTTTGCGAGAATAAAACTATGAATAAATAGCAACGTAATAAAAGTGGATAGCTTTTGTCAACAAGAAAGTCATTTGTCCCTAGGCAATCGATAATATGTACCAGTAATCATTTTTGTAATTTTATATGAGGGAGAGGCATGAGCTAACATACTTTCTCTACTTGGATCATATGCACTTATGATTGGACCCCTAGCAAGCATATGCAACTACTAAAGATCATTAAGGTCATGAAACCCAACCATAGCATTAAGTATCATGTCCTCTTTATCCCATACGCAACAACCCACCTACTCGGTTTTAAGCTTATGTCACTCTCGCAACCCACCATAAGCGAATCATGAACATATTGCAACACCCTACAGCGAGGGCCCCTCACGTTTGTGCGAGACAGAGGGCACCATAGGACAGCACCATAAATAAAATATACAACCATACCTACCAAGATCACGATTAACCCATAGGACAAAATGGATATATTCAAACATCATAGGATAACCATAGATCATTGGGAAATAATATATGGAGTTGAGCACCATGTTTAAGTAGAGATTACAACGGGGAGAAGAGGTGTTACACCGCTGCATAGAGGGGGAGAAAGTTGGTGTTGATGGTAGCAAGACTGTTGATGTAGATCGCCGTCACGATCCTTGCCCCGACGGCACTCCGGCGCCACCAGGAGAGAGGGAGAGAGAGCCCCCCTCATTCGTCTTCTTCTTCCTTGGTCTCCCCCCCTAGATGGGAGGAGAGTTCCCCCTCTGGTCCATGGCCTCCATGGCGGTGGAGGGGCGGGAGCCCCTCCGAGATTGGATCTCCCTCTCTGTTCTCTTTTGTTTCGCGTTCCCCAGATCTGGCCCTTCACGGTTTCTTAAATTCCCGGAGATCCGTAACTCCGATTGCACTGAAATTTTTACACGATTTTTCCCATAAATTATCTTTCTTGTGCCAGAAGAAGGGCCCCAACCGCCTTACAGGGTGGGCACAAGACACCTGGGCGTGCCAGGGGGTGCCTGCCATGCCCTGGTGGGTTGTGGAGGCCGTGGGCCTCCTTTACCGTTGATTCCAAGTCCCAAAAATCACATATATTCCAAAATAATTCTCCGTAAATTTTTATCACCTTTGGACTTCATTTGATATGGACTTTCTATGAAACAAAAAACATGCAACAAACAGGAACTGGCACCGGGCACTGGATCAATATGTTAGTCCAAATAAATCATATAAAATGTTGCCAAAAGTGTGTGAAAGTTGTATAACATTGGCATGAAACAATCAAGAATTATATATACGACGGAGACGTATCAGCATCCCCAAGCTTAATTCCTACTCGTTCTCGAGTAGGTAAATGATAAAAAAGATAATTTTTGATGTGGAATGCTACCTAGCATAAACTTGATCATATGTCTAATCATGGCATGAATATTAAGATATAAGTGATTCAAAGCAATAGTCTATAATTTGACATAAATACATCAATACTCAGGCATCACAATAAACAATCATGTCTTTCATAATATCAACGCTAAAGAAAGCTATCCCTACAAAATCATATAGTCTTGTCATGCTCTGTTTTCTTAACACAAAGTATTTATCATGCACAACCCCGATGACAAGCCGAGCAATTGGTTCATACTTTTTAACGCGCTTCAGCTTTTTCAACCCTCACGCAATACATGAGCGTGGGCCATGGATATAGCACTATGGATGGAATAGAGTGTGATGATAGAGGTAAATATAGACGAGACAAAAAAGTAAGAAAGTCTCACATCGACGCGGCTAACCAACAGGCTATGGAGATGCCCATCAATTGATATCAATGTGAGGAGTAGGGATCGCCATGCAACGAATGCACTAAGAGCTATAAGTGTATGAAAGCTCAATATGAAACTAAGTGGGTGTGCATCTAATCCTATCACTACTAGGAAAAGGGCTATAGCTAATATGGACATTAATGGCGCACCATGTATGTGGTGCGCCATTAGTGTCCTCATTACTAATGACGCACCACACGCACGGTGCGCCATTACTAACAATTTTTTATTTTTCCAAGACTATCAATGGCGCACCAAGGCACAGTGCGCCATTACTAGTTTTAACTAGTAATGGCGCACCACACACTCTGTGTGCCACTACTAACAATTTTTTTTACTTTTTTTTTCAAAACTAGTAATGGCGCACCAGGGTACAGTGCGCCATTACTAGTTCAAACTAGTAATGGCGCACCACAACCACGGTGCGCCACTACTAACAAATTATTTTTTGCAAAACTAGTAATGGCGCACCACGTAACAGGTGCGCCATTAGTAACCAGGGTTACTAATGGCGCATTATTAGGTGGTGCGCCATTGGTAACCTGAGAGCAGCTAGATATTTTGGACAACCACCTACCACAGTCACTTTCCCCACTTCATTCTCTCCACCTCCTCCTCCAAGCTTGTCTCGGCTGCCTCCTCCTCCTCACCTCATTTGCACCATAGATTCACCCAAATTAAGTGGTTAAATTACCTTTTTTTTTGATAGGTAAGTAAGGGGAAAGCTTTCTTTATGTTGTAGATCTACTTTTTTCTCCCTCCAACAACGTGCATGCACTTTTTATGGCCTAGATCTACGTATGTTTGTGGTGTTGCATATGTTTGTGGTGTTTCATATGTTTGTGTTTGCAGGTACCGGTATTTGAAATGCGATAGTTGCCAATATTTTGCCGGAATGTTGATTCATTTCTGTGTCGGCGAGAATTTGGCACTATGCATTCTTTTTGGTCCTATTTTTAGGCAAAGTCATGCCAAATTTTTTCTTGGTTCTAAAATATCGTTTTGCTCTACCCCGCAGGCGACCATGGTTCGCACGATGACCGAAGGCATCGTGAATAGGTTTTTGAGCTCCGCGAAGGCCAAGATGCTTCAAAAGAACGAGACGGAGATAAGATGTCCGTGTCGAAGATGCAAGCTGAAGAGCCTTATTACGGACCCGGATTCCGGACAGGTGCGGGACCACCTGGTCTTGCGTGGTTTCATGGATGGCTATCGGTGGCAAGGTGATGAAGATGACTATGAATTCGTCCACGGGGGTTGGGCAAGAAATGAGGAAGGGCAGCAAGACAACCACCGCGGCGAGGGCGGGCGAGAAGACGAAGAATCTCCAAGGCATGATCACGACGGTGATGCAGTACACAGTCATCATGTAGAAGATGCCGGACATGATGATGAGGAAGATCAAGACGAAGGGCATGATCATGAAGATGAAGATGCCAGAGCAGACGACGATGGACCATTGATGGGCTGGGTGCAGGACCCTCATATTCAAGAGGTGCTTCTCAAGCAGACGGATTACGCAAGAGCTACTGCCCGAGAGAAAGCCAAGCTGGATCAACTGGAGATAGACGCGGTTACTCCATTGTATGAAGGATGCAGGCCCGAGGATACCCGCCTGAAAGTAACGCTCATGGCTCTGGAGATGAAGGTAAAACACAAAATGACCGACGCATGCTTCGACGAGAACATGTCATTCTAGCACGAACGTCTTCCCAAGGGGAACAAGTGCCCGACCAGTTTCGAGGAGGCGAAGAAAATTGTGTGTCCTCTGGATTTACCGCACGTGAAATACCATGTGTGCATGAACAATTGCATCATTTATCGGGACGAGCAAGCGGAGTCTACCATATTTTCGGTGTGCGGCGTCACTCGACACAAGAAGAGGAAGAAAGCTCCTCGAAAAGTGGTGTGGTACTTTCTGATCACTCCTCGTCTGCAGCGGTATTTCGCGGACCCTAAGCTAGAAAAGCTCCTGCGTTGGCACGCGGATAGGGAGGAGAAGAAGCGAGAAGATGAAGGAAATGATCCGGAGATAAATAAAAAAGACAAGATGCTGAGTCACCCTAAGGATGCGAGCCAGTGGCAAGCGTTGAACTTCGAACACCCAGAATTTGGGCACGATCCAAGGAACATCGTGCTGGGCGTGAGCACCGATGGAGTCAATCCGTTTGGCAGCCAGAGAAGCACACATAGCACCTGGACTGTGTTTGTGTGGATGTACAACCTTCCCCCCTGGTTGTGCATGAAGAGGAAGTACATTCACATGAGTATGCTAATTGAAGGGCCGAAACAACCAGGGAACGACATCAATCTGTATCTAGGGCTGCTGAAAGAGGAGCTAGACACGCTGTGGAAAACGCCAGCCAATACGTGGGACGCCGCAGAGAAAGAATATTTCCCTATGAGAGCCACACTGCTCACGACGGTGCACGACTATCTCGGTTACGGATATGTCGCGGGGCAGGTGGGCCACGGATTTTCTGGATGCGTCAGGTGCATGGATGACACAACGTATCGTCAGCTAGATAGAGATCCCGGGTCTTCAAAAACCGTGTTCATGGGACATCGAAGGTGGCTTCGTGACGATGACTCATGGAGAAAACGCAAGGATCTGTTCGATGGTGAAACCGAACCCCGAGGACGCCCGCGTACGAGGAGCGGCGAGGAAATAGATGAGCTGTTGAAAAATTGGAAAGATTGCCCACTGTCGGGAAAGAAGCAAAAGGCGCCAGAGCTAGGAAAGAAGCGAAAGGCGCCGGAGCCGCTGCTGAAGGTATGGAAAATGAGGTCTGTTTTCTGGGACTTGCCGTACTGGAAGATCCTCTGTGTGCCTCACAGCCTTGATGTCATGCATATCACAAAGAACGTGTGCGAGAGTCTGCTTGGTACCCTATTCAACATGCCAGAGAGGACCAAAGATGGGCCGAAAGCAAGGGCAGACTTGAAATCAATGGGCATCAGGGAGGAGCTTCACGCTAATGATGATGATGATGAGGCGAAGCAGGACACGGAAAGTCGTCGCAAAGGCAAAAAGGCCAAGAAGATTGGAAATGACTACCCTCCCGCGTGCTTCACTCTAAGTCAGGAGGAGATCGAGCAGTTTTTCACCTGCCTCGTAGGAGTAAAACTTCCTTACGGTTACGCGGGGAAGATAAGCAGATACCTAGACTCAGCGAAGCAGAAGTTCAGCGGGATGAAGTCTCACGACTATCACGTGCTGATGACGCAGATACTTCCAGTTGCAATCCGTGGGATCATGGACGCGCAAGTCCGAGAAACGCTATTTGGCCTATGCAACTTTTTCGACGTCATCTCTTGGAAGTCGGTTGGCGTGAGGCAACTCAGAAGGCTACAGGAAGAGATCGTGGTGATACTATGCGAGCTTGAGATGTACTTCCCGCCCGCATTCTTCGATCTTATGGTGCATCTGCTGGTCCATATCGTGGAGGATATCATCCAACTCGGGCCGACGTTCCCGCATAGCATGATGCCGTTCGAAAGGATGAATGGTGTCATCAAAGGATACGTTCGCAACATGTCACGTCCAGAGGGAAGCATAGCCAGGGGCTTTCTGACCGAAGAGTGCATCTCCTACTGCACGAATTATCTAGGCATCGAGAACCCTGTTGGTCTGCCCGTCAACAGGCACCTCGGCAGGCTCGCTGGATGGGGTCACCGCGATGGTCGCCGCGAAATGCATGTCGACTTCGAGGGTTGGTTCGCCGACTTTGAAAGAGCAAACCTAGTCGTGCTACAACACATAGACGTGGTCGATCCTTGGGTGGTAGAGCACAAAACCTTTATTGAGAAGACATACAATGACCGAGGCCAACAGAGGACGGACGGAGATATAATCAAAGAGCACAACTCATGTTTCACGCGTTGGTTCAAGGAGAAGCTTCTGTCGTACCCTTTACATGAGGATTCTTCCGCGGAAGAAAGACTCATATTCGCCTTGTCACAGGGCGCCGAGCACAACCTGATGACCTATGAGGCGTACGATATCAACGGCTACACATTCTACACCGAGGGAAAGGACATGAAGAGCGATGGTTATCAGAACTCCGGGGTAACGATGGAATCCTACACCGGTAACGACAAGGACAGATACTACGGAAGGATCAAGGAGATCTGGGAGCTGAGCTACGCTGGAGAGAAGGTCCCGATGTTCCGTGTCAGATGGGCCAAGAGCGTCCTAAAAGAATACCGGTATTTCACCACCATGGTTATACCCGAAGCCAAATCCAAGACCGCGGGCGCAAACGTCACCACGAAAAATGAGCCATGGGTACTGGCTTCCCAAGTGGACCAATGCTTCTTCATTACCGACCCGTCAAAGCCCAGTCGTGTTGTCGCGAGGAGAGGCAAAAGGAAGATCATCGGAATGGATGGAGTTGCCAATGAGCAAGACTTCGACAAGTACGGCGACCCAAACATGGAACATGACGACGACGATGAAGTGCCATACACCACAAGAAGAAGCAGGACCACCCTACCTAAAGGACGTCCGTTCAACAGAAGAACTCCATTTGCGAAAAAGAAGGGCAAGAAGATTGTGAAAAGATAGCTAGCTAAGATCGATTGTATTTAAATCGTAGTCTTCATTTCTCGATTGTATTTCGACATATTGAAATGATATTTCTTCTGTTCTAGTCCTCATGAATATTTATTTATGTTTATTATGGTATTGAATTTCTAACTCACAAAAAGTATTGAATTTGTTAATATTTTTTGAACTCATGAATATTTTTAAATTTCATGGGCACTTTTTGAATTCATGAACATTTTTTCAAATTTGATGATATTTTTTCACATTCATAAATGTTTTACCAATTCACAAATGAATGCAACTAAAAATCCAAAAAAAATATTGATGATATTTTTAAATAACAAATTTGATGATATTTTTTCATATTCATAAATATTTTGAAATAACAAATTTGATGATATTTTTTCACATTCATAAATGTTTTCAAATTTGATTGTCATTTTCTAAAAAATTATTATATGCAACTAAAAATAATTAAAAAAGTTACTAATGGCGCACCAGGAGAAGGTGCGCCATTGCTATCAATGTACTTATGGCGCACCCCTAGGAGGTGCGCCATTGGTATACCAATTTTTATGATATTTTTTCAAATATTTTCAAATAACAAATTTGATGATATTTTTTCATATTCATAAATATTTTCAAATAACAAATTTGATGATATTTTTTCACATTCATAAATGTTTTCAAATTTGATCGTCATTTTCTAAAAAATTATTAGATGCAACTAAAAATAATAATAAAAAGTTACTTATGGCGCACCCCTCGGTGGTGCACCATTGCTATGGATGTACTTATGGCGCACCCCTAGGAGGTACGCCATTGCTAACCTTCCCCCCTCTATCCCTTTCCCCCTCGCCCCCCGCGCCAGACCCCCCTCCATCTCGATCGCTATCCCCCCTCGCCAGATCCCCCTCGCCGCCGCCGACCCCCGCACCCTCCCCCGCTCCACCGCCGCCGACGACCCCCCGCACCCTCCCCTGCTCCACCGTCGCCGACGACCCCCCGCACCCTCCCCTGCTCCACCACCGCCGACGACCCCCCGCACCCTCCCCTGTCTCCTCGCTTGGTTCCCCCGAACGGAATCGGCCGAGCGCGCTAGGGTTCCTCACCCCGCCGCCCGGTCCTCCACCTCCGACGAGCAAGGGCCTCCTCCGACCGCTGCAGCAGCCGGCGAGCGCGGCCGCAACGCGCCCACCCCGCCAGCCCCTGCCGTCCTCCGCCCCCGGTCTCCAACAGCAGCCGGCGAACCAACGGCGGACCAAGCAGGTGCTTCCCCCCTCCCCCTCCGTTCCTTCGTTTTGATTTGACTTCTAAGGGTGATGTTGTTCCTTCTTTTTGATTCGATTTGGCACGCGTGCATCACGCAGGTGGACGACGTGTGGTTACTCTTCCACTCTGGTGGTCACCGTTCTGCTTCCTCCCCTCCCCTGGTTCAGCAGCTGCAGGTAGCACCTCATCCTCATCTCACTTTGGCTAATCTGCGGACCATGTGGTTGCTCCTCCACTCTAGTGCCATTTGCTCTTCTACACTGTCTTGTTTCTCAGAAATGCATCTTTTTTCTCAGAAATTTTGCACTACCTTGTTCTTGTACTGATTAATTTAGGAGGGAGTAATTTTTCCCTAGCGTTTTCACTCATTGGATTTGGGTAGAGTATATGTATGTGGAGTATATCGATTAACAGACAGGTATACAAACCGTGTGGCGTGGCTAGCATTAATTCTCCGACCAATGATAAGATGATTTCATAGCATTTTAGCTGTGATGAAAACTTTAAACTTGGTAATGGAAAAGCTGGTATGAGTCGCTCATTCTGAAATTGGACCGAGGCTTATTCAGCTTAGTTCATGAGTCACTATGATTTCATAGCATCACAAATCCTATGTTTTTGTTTCTCACTCAAGTAGAGCCGAGTGGAGATAAACAATGATCTCAGACGTGTATGTGTATCCTTCCTGTCTAGCAGTGCCAAGTGATTTGGAGGGAACAAGCTGAGAAATTGCAGTCGTCGTTCTCGCCTAGGAGGAGGAGCTCCATCACATCAGCAGCAGTTCAGGTCCATCCTCTCCCTCTGTGCTCATCTTGTGTTGTCGTAAAAATTTAGAAATCAACACTAGCTTGTAGCAGCAGGTCTCAAGGTGCAGCAGCTCATTACTTTCTACTTATAC
The DNA here is from genome assembly GCF_002575655.3 of Aegilops tauschii subsp. strangulata. Lineage (NCBI taxonomy): Eukaryota > Viridiplantae > Streptophyta > Magnoliopsida > Poales > Poaceae > Aegilops > Aegilops tauschii. The sequence goes on from NC_053036.3 coordinate 352,702,555, forward strand.
ACCAACCAAAAGGAAGCTAGCAATAGTTTGTTTGAATTATTTAGCATAATTTATTGGCTGTCTCCATTCTGGTTCAGGCTCCGCCACTGGTAGTAGTGATTCAGTGTTGTGATGCATCAATATGTCTTGAATGCATGTTCCACTTAGGTTCTGGAAGTATGTGGAACCTTTTTTGTGCAAAAGTATTTTAGCCTTCAAAATAACCAGTGTCGCATGAAACCAATTCTCTTAATTATGAACCTTCTCCCATGAAACGCTTTGCATAGAGTGCTCCTGAAGCTCAAATTTTACAAGTTCCCAGTAACTATGCAACAAAGGCAGCTTAAGTATAGTCTTCTGGGGAAAGGAAATGAGTTGTTGACGAAACATTTTGGTTTATTTATAGTTCTTAAAATATGAAAATAAAAATTATTTGTATCCCTCGTTAAAGGTATTTGACTCTATAAATCATACTGATGTTGACTCTATAAATCATACTGATACTGATGTTAAAGGTATTTCTAGCAAAACCTGAAATGCTAGGTGGATTGATTTTTCTGAGCTGTTTGTGCTCCCTGCATCTTTCAGCTCTCATTTTCAGTGGAGTTGTTGAATTATATGCTCTTATTGGACATGTTTTACGTGTTGATCCATCAATTGATCACATTGAGAAAGACTTGTAAAGATGATGTTCATCTTTTACAAAAAACAATTTCTGTACACGTCAGTAACTTTGCTAGTTTGCTTGGTTTTGTCTCCGACCATCGTGTCGTGATGATTTTACAGGTACCCCGAGAGGCCCTTGAGTTTGCCGGAATGTCGATTAACTTCCGTTCCGGCAAATTCGGGTACTCCATATGTCCTATTTTCAGCAAAGGTCATGCTGAAATTTTCCATGAATTTTAGCATGACTTTGCTAAAAATAGGACATACGGGGTACTTGCGACTAATGCATGGGCCAGGGTATCTTAGTACTTAATTAAGTAGGATCAACTGCCTCTTGTGTTATACATATAGAAGTGTGATATGTTTACTGTCTCTTGGTGTTTGTCCTTAATTAAGTAGGATCAAGAATTAAGTAGGACCAGTTCTGAATAGCTTCTATCAACGGCTGATATGTTTACTGTCTCTTGGTGTTTGTACTTCGAGAAGTACCTAGTTGAAGTACTGCCCGCTCTTTGAGGTACTGTCTCTTGGTGTTCTGAAATAATCTGTTTGTTGGACTTGGTGCACTTTCTAGTTGAAAACTGTTAAATGGAGATACTAGATTAGCTTTTTGAGGTATCCCATTAAATATTATTCATTACTGCCCGCTCTTAAATTTTTTTGCACAACTAATATGCAACTGCCATAGGTGGCAATAGAGCCAAGTGATTAGGCCCAACTTAGAATTCTCCTTCCCTTTTCTTGATAGGGTATATTATTAGAAGATACCCATATATATCAGTCAACCTAGGGTGCCTCGGCATCGATAAACCTAAATGATGAAAACTTAACTTAGCATTTAGGGTGCCTCAGCGTCGACAAACCCTAAATGATGAGACCATGATAATTCCTCACAAACCAACCCTTAAATAACACTGAGCCATTATGCCGTCACCCTTGAAGCCTTGCGGGCATTTGCAGCCCTTAGCTTGTTCATTCTGTAGATTTCCAAAATTCAGTTTTGTACCTTGCTTGCCATGTGTGTGAGAGAGATAGTGAGAGGAGACAAGAAGAAGGGGGTTAGGAAGGGACTTGGACCTTAGCAACAACACACTAACAGGTTCCATCCCAAAACACCTAGGCAATATCACAAACATCTCTCAATTGTTCCTTGACAATAACCAACTTTTTGGTGACATTCCTCGAGAATTAGGTTATTTGGTCAACTTAGAGATCTTGTTCCTTGACAATAACCAACTTTTTGACCAAACTTTTTTCCTATTTAGAGCAAAACATGGCCCACAACGATGAGGCCGGCGGTTCGGGCAAGGCATTCTGGGAGCTGTCCCAGGAGATGGAGGAAGAACCTCACTGCTATGAGGACGCCGCGGAAGACACCGATCCTGACTAAACAACCCCTAGTGGCGTCGGGGATGACACCACTGATGGTGCCGCCGAGGATGCCACCACTGATGATGGCAGTGCATGCACAGATGGTAGCCAACCGAAGAGGCAACGGAAGGACCGCCGCCCGAACGTGCTAGGCACCGTCAAGGAGGAATTTACCGAAGTGTCCTCCGAGGGGCATCCAACGGCGCCCAAAGAAATAGTCAAGGGGTACGCGGGACAGCTCGGGTGCATTCTCCGGAGCACCGTCTCGATCAACACCGAGAACCTAAGGCATCGTGACCGAGGGAATTTGCGCAACCTCCTCTTCACGAAGCTGCACGAACGATACAAGTTCCCCGGTGACTTCGCAAACACACGCCTCTCAAGGAATAAAGTGAACAGTGCCGCCCTCACGAAGATGAGCACGGCCCTGGCTACTTGGAGAGCCGCGGTGAAGAGAACGATTGAAAAAGGTGATAGTTATGAGAAGATCAAGGAGAGAAATCCTTCGATTAGTGAAGATGACTACCTGGAGTTCAAGATCAAGTGCGAGAGCAACGCAACCGTGGAATCAAGTCAGTGGGGGAAAGATATGTGGGACTTGAACTTAGGGGTCCACAAACTCGGTCCCGGCGGTTACAGAGTTGCGGAACCTATATGGGACAAGGAGGACGCGGAGCGTGCCGAGCAAGGCCTACCGCCCCTCTTCGAGAAATACCGTGACAAGCAGACCAGGAACTATGTCAGGGCCCAGTACAAGATTGACCCGGTAACCAAGGAGCTTACCACGGATCTGAAGACCAAGGCGTTGAGCTTGTTCTGGTAAGGAATACACCCCCGCGTAATTAGCTCCATATGGTTGTGTTGGGAACGTAGTAATTTCAAAAAAATTCCTACGCACACGCAAGATCATGGTGATGCATAGCAAAGGGAGGGGAGAGTGTTGTCCACGTACCCTCGTAGACCGAATAGCGGAAGCGTTAGCACAATGCGGTTGATGTAGTCGTACGTCTTCACGATCCGACCGATCAAATACCAAACGCACGACACCTCTGAGTTCAGCACACGTTCAGCCCGATGACGTCCCTCGAACTCCAATCCAGCCGAGTGTTGAGGGAGAGTTTCGTCAGCACGACGGCGTGGTGACGATGATGATGTTCTACCGACGCAGGGCTTCGCCTAAGCACCGCTACGATATTATCGAGGTGGACTATGGTGGAGGGGGGCACCGCACACGGCTAAAAGATCAATGATCAATTGTTGTGTCTTTGGGGTGCCCCCTGCCCCCGTATATAAAGGAGCAAGGGGGGAGAGGCGGCCGGCCAGGAGAGGGGCGCGCCAGGAGGAGTCCTACTCCCACCGGGAGTAGGACTCCCTCCCTTCCTTGTTGGATTAGGAGAAGGGGGGAAAGAGGAGGAGGAGAAGAAGGAAAGGGGGGCGCCACCCCCTCCTTCTCCAATTCAGACTAGAGGGGGAGGGGGCGCGCGGCCTGCCCTGGCCGCCCCTCCTCTTCTCCACTAAGGCCCATTAATCCCCCCCCGGGGGGGGGGGGGGTTCCGGTAACCCCCGAGTACTCCGGTATATATCCGATAACCCCCGGAACCATTCCGGTGTCCGAATATAGTCGTCCAATATATCAATCTTCATGTCTCGACCATTTCGAGACTCCTCGTTATGTCCGTGATCACATCCGGGACTCCGAACAACCTTCGGTACATCTAAACATATAAACTCATAATATAACTATCATCGAAACTTTAAGCGCGCGGACCCTACGGGTTCGAGAACTATGTAGACATGACCGAGACACGTCTCCGGTCAATAACCAATAGCGGAACCTGGATGCTCATATTGGCTCCCACATATTCTACAAAGATCTTTATCGGTCAGATCACATAACAACATACGTTCTTCCCTTTGTCATCGGTATGTTACTTGCCCGAGATTCGATCGTCGGTATCTCAATACCTAGTTCAATCTCGTTACCGGCAAGTCTCATTACTCGTTGTGTAATACATCATCCCGCAACTAACTCATTAGTTGCAATGCTTGCAAGGCTTAAGTGATGTGCATTACCGAGTGGGCCCAGAGATACCTCTCCGACAATCGGAGTGACAAATCCTAATGTCGAAATACGCCAACCCAACAAGTACCTTCGGAGACACCTGTAGAGCACCTTTATAATCGCCCAGTTACGTTGTGACGTTTGGTAGCACACAAAGTGTTCCTCCGGTAAACGGGAGTTGCATAATCTCATAGTCATAGGAACATGTATAAGCCATGAAGAAAGCAATAGAGAATACTAAACGATCGTGTGCTAAGCTAACGGAATGGGTCAAGTCAATCACATCATTCTCCTAATGATGTGATCCCATTAATCAAATGACAACTCATGTCAATGGCTAGGAAACATAACCATCTTTGATCAACGAGCTAGTCAAGTAGAGGCATACTAGTGACACTCTGTTTGTCTATGTATTCACACAAGTATTGTGTTTCCGGTTAATACAATTCTAGCATGAATAATAAACATTTATCATGATATAAGGAAATAAACAATAACTTTATTATTGCCTCTAGGGCATATTTCCTTCAGTCTCCCACTTGCACTAGAGTCAATAATCTAGTTCACATCGCCATGTGATTTAACATCAATAGTTCACATCACCATGTGATTAACACCCATAGTTCACATCGTCATGTGACCAACACCCAAAGGGTTTACTAGAGTCAATAATCTAGTTCACATCGATATGTGATTAACACCCAAAGAGTACTAAGGTGTGATCATGTTTTGCTTGTGAGAGAAGTTTAGTCAGCGGGTCTGTCACATTCAGATCCGTATGTATTTTGCAAATTTCTATGTCTACAATGTTCTGCACGGAGCTACTTTAGCTAATTGCTCCCACTTTCAATATGTATCCAGATTGAGACTTAGAGTCATCTGGATCAGTGTCAAAACTTGCATCGACGTAACCCTTTACGAAGAACCTTTTTGTCACCTCCATAATCGAGAAACATATCCTTATTCCACTAAGGATAATTTTGACCGCTGTCCAGTGATCTACTCCTAGATCACTATTGTACTCCCTTGCCAAAATCAGTGTGGGGTATACAATAGATCTGGTACACAGCATGGCATACTTTATAGAACCTATGGCTGAGGCATAGGGAATGACTTTCATTATCTTTCTATCTTCTGCCGTGGTCGGGCTTTGAGTCTTACTCAATTTCACACCTTGTAACACAGGCAAGAACTATTTCTCTGACTGTTCCATTTTGAACTATTTCAAAATCTTGTCAAGGTATGTACTCATTGAAAAAACTTATCAAGCGTCTTGATCTATCTCTATAGATCTTGATGCTCAATATGTAAGCAGCTTCACCGAGGTCTTTCTTTGAAAAACTTCTTTCAAACACTCCTTTATGCTTTGCAGAATAATTCTACATTATTTCTGATCAACAATATGTCATTCACATATACTTATCAGAAATGCTGTAGTGCTCCCACTCACTTTCTTGTAAATACAGGCTTCACCGCAAGTCTGTATAAAACTATATGCTTTGATCAACTTATCAAAGAGTATATTCCAACTCCAAGATGCTTGCACCAGTCCATAGATGGATCGCTGGAGCTTGCATATTTTGTTAGCACCTTTAGGATTGACAAAACCTTCTGGTTGCATCATATACAACTCTTCTTTAATAAATCCATTAAGGAATGCAGTTTTGTTTATCCATTTGCCAGATTTCATAAAATGCGGCAACTGCTAACATGATTCGGACAGACTTAAGCATCGCTACGGGTGAGAAGGTCTCATCGTAGTCAATCCCTTGAACTTGTCGAAAACCTTTTACAACAAGTCGAGCTTTATAGATAGTAACATTACCATCAGGGTCAGTCTTCTTCTTGAAGATCCATTTGTTTTCAATGGCTTGCCGACCATCGGGCAAGTCAACCAAAGTCCATACTTTGTTCTCATACATGGATCCCATCTCGGATTTCATGGCTTCAAGCCATTTTGCGGAATCTGGGCTCACCATCGCTTCTTCATAGTTCGTAGGTTCGCCATGGTCTAGTAACATGACCTCCAGAACAGGATTACCGTACCACTCTGGTGCGGATCTTACTCTGGTTGACCTACGAGGTTCAGTAACAACTTGATCTGAAGTTTCATGATCATCATCATTAACTTCCTCACTAATTGGTGTAGGTGTCACAGGAACCGGTTTTTGTGATGAACTACTTTCCAATAAGGGAGCAGGTACAGTTACCTCATCAAGTTCTACTTTCCTCCCACTCACTTCTTTCGAGAGAAACTCATTCTCTAGAAAGATTCCAAATTTAGCAACAAAAGTCTTGCCTTCGGATCTGTGATAGAAGGTGTACCCAACAGTCTCTTTTGGGTATCCTATGAAGACACATTTTTCCGATTTGGGTTCGAGCTTATCAGGTTGAAGCTTTTTCACATAAGCATCGTAGCCCCAAACTTTAAGAAATGACAACTTTGGTTTCTTACCAAACCACAGTTCATAAGGCGTCGTCTCAACGGATTTTGATGGTGCCCTTTTTTACGTGAATGCAGCTGTCTCTAATGCATAACCCCAAAACTATAGTGGTAAATCGGTAAGAAACATCATAGATTGCACTATATCCAATAAAGTACGGTTATGACGTTCGGACACACCATTATGCTATGGTGTTCCAGCTGGCACGAATTTGTGAACTATTCCACATTGTTTTAATTGAAGACCAAACTCGTAACTCAAATATTTGTCTCCGCGATCAGATCGTAGAAACCTTATTTTCTTGTCACGATGATTTTCCACTTCACTCTGAAATTCTTTGAACTTTTCAAATGTTTCAGACTTATGTTTCATCAAGTAGATATACCCATATCTGTTTAAATCATCTGTGAAGGTGAGAAAATAACGATACCCGCCGCGAGCCTCAACATTCATCGGACCACATACATCTGTATGTATGATTTCCAACAAATCTGTTGCTCGCTCCATAGTTCTGGAGAACGGCGTTTTAGTCATCTTGCCCATGAGCCAAGGTTCGCAAGTACCAAGTGATTCATAATCAAGTGGTTCCAAAAGTCCATCAGTATGGAGTTTCTTCATGCGCTTTACACTGATATGACCTAAACGGTAGTGCCATAAATAAGTTGCACTATCATTATTAACTTTGCATCTTTTGGCTTCAATATTATGAATATGTGTATCACTACGATCGAGATCCAACGAACCATTTTCATTGGGTGTGTAACCATATAAGGTTTTATTCATGTAAACTGAACAACAATTATTTTCTAACTTAAATGAATAACCGTATTGCAATAAACATGATCAAATCATATTCATGCTCAACGCAAACACCAAATAACACTTATTTAGGTTCAACACTAATCCCGAAAGTATAGGGAGTGTGCGATGATGATCATATCAATCTTGGAACCAGTTCCAATACACATCGTCACTTCATCCTTAACTAGTTTCTGTTCATTCTGCAACTCCCATTTCGAGTTACTACTCTTTAGCAACTGAATCAGTATCAAGTACCGAGGGGTTGTTATAAACACTAGTAAAGTACACATCAATGACATGTATATCAAATATAGCTTTGTTCACTTTGCCATCCTTCTTATCCACCAAATACTTGGGGCAGTTCCGCTTCCAGTGACCAGTCCTTTTTGCAGTAGAAGCACTCATCACTTGAGCAGCAACTTGCTTGCCGTTCTTCTTGAAGTTCCCTTTTCTTCCCTTTGCCCTTTTCTTGAAACTAGTGATCTTGTTAACCATCAACATTTGATGCTCTTTTTTCTTGATTTCTACTTTCGCCGATCTCAACATCGCGAAGAGCTCGGGAATTTCGTTTGTCATCCCTTGCATATTATAGTTCATCATGAAGTTCTACTAACTTGGTGATGGTGACTAGAGAATTCTGTCAATCACTATTTTATCTGGAAGATTAACTCCCACTTGATTCAAGCGATTGTATTACCCAGACAATTTGAGCATATGCTCACTGCTTGAGCTATTCTCCTCCATCTTTTAGCTATAGAACTTGTTGGAGACTTCATATCTCTCAACTCGGGTATTTGCTTGAAATATTAACTTCAACTCCTGGAACATCTCATATGGTCCATGACGTTCGAAACGTCTTTGAAGTCCCGATTCTAAGCCATTAAGCATGGTGCACTAAACTATCAAGTAGTCATCATATTGAGCTAGCCAAACGTTCATAACGTCTGCATTTGCTCCTGCAATAGGTTTGTCACTTAGCGGTGCATCATGGACATAATTCTTCTGTGCAGCAATGAGGATAATCCTCAGATCACGGATACAATCTGCATCATTGCTACTAACATCTTTCAACATATTTGTTCTCTAGGAACATATCAAAATAAACATTGGGAAGCAACAACGCGAGCTATTGATCTACAACATAGATATGCTAATACTACCAGGACTAAGTTCATGATAAATTTAAGTTCAATTAATCATATTACTTAAGAACTCCCACTTAGATAGACATCCCTCTAATCTTCTAAGTGATCACGTGATCCATATCAACTAAACCATGTCCGATCATCACGTGAGATGGAGTAGTTTCAATGGTGAACATCACTATGTTGATCATATCTACTATATGATTCACGCTTGACCTTTCGGTCTCAGTGTTCCGAGGCCATATCTGTTATATGCTAGGCTCGTCAAGTTTAACCAGAGTATTCCGCGTGTGCAACTGTTTTGCACGCGTTGTATTTCAACGTAGAGCCTATCACACCCGATCATCACGTGGTGTCTCAGCACGAAGAACTTTCACAACGGTGCATACTCAGGGAGAACACTTATACTTTGATAATTTAGTGAGAGATCATTTTAAAATGCTACCGTCAATCAAAGCAAGATAAGATGCATAAAAGATAAACATCACATGCAATCAATATAAGTGATATGATATGGCCATCATCATCTTGTGCTTGTGATCTCCATCTCCGAAGCACCATCATGATCACCATTGTCACCGGCGCGACACCTTGATCTCCATCGTAGCATCGTTGTCGTCTCGCCAATCTTATGCTTCTACGACTATCGCTACCGCTTAGTGATAAAGTAAAGCATTACAGGGCGATTGCATTGCATACAATAAAGCGACAACCATATGGCTCCTGCCAGTTGCCGGTAACTCGGTTACAAAACATGATCATCTCATACAATAAAATTTAGCATCATGCCTTGACCATATCACATCACAACATGCCCTGCAAAAACAAGTTAGACGTCCTCTACTTTGTTGTTGCAAATTTTACGTGGCTGCTACGGGCTTAGCAAGAACCGTTCTTACCTACGCATCAAAACCACAACGATAGTTTGTCAAGTTGGTGCTGTTTTAACCTTCGCAAGAACCGGGCGTAGCCACACTCGGTTCAACTAAAGTTGGAGAAACTGACACCCGCTAGTCACCTGTGTGCATAGCACGGCGGTAAAACCAGTCTCGCGTAAGCGTACGCGTAATGTCGGTCTAGGCCGCTTCATCCAACAATACCGTCGAACCAAAGTATGACATGCTGGTAAGCAGTAAGACTTGTATCGCCCACAACTCACTTGTGTTCTACTCGTGCATATAACATCTACGCATAAAACCTGGCTCGGATGCCACTATTGGGAACGTAGTAATTTCAGAAAATTTCCTCCGCACACGCAAGATCATGGTGATGCATAGCAACGAGAGGGGAGAGTGTTGTCCATGTACCCTCGTACACCGAATAGCGGAAGCGTTAGCACAACGCGGTTGATGTAGTCGTACGTCTTCATGATCCGACCGATCAAGTACCGAACGCACGGCACCTCCGAGTTCAGCACACGTTCAGCCCGATGACGTCCCTCGAACTCCGATCCAACCGAGTGTTGAGGGAGAGTTTCGTCAGCACGACGGCGTGGTGACGATGATGATGTTCTACCGACGCAGGGCTTCGCCTAAGCACCGCTATGATATTATCGAGGTGGACTATGGTGGAGGGGGGCACCGCACACGGCTAAAAGATCAATGATCAATTGTTGTGTCTTTTGGGTGCCCCCTGCCCCCGTATATAAAGGAGCAAGGCGGGGAGAGGCGGCCGGCCAGGAGAGGGGCGCGCCAGGAGGAGTCCTACTCCCACCGGGAGTAGGACTCCCTCCCTTCCTTGTTGGATTAGGAGAAGGGGGGAAAGAGGAGGAGGAGAAGAAGGAAAGGGGGGCACCGCCCCCTCCTTGTCCAATTCGGACTAGAGGGGGAGGGGGCGCGCGGCCTGCCCTGGCCACCCCTCCTCTTCTCCACTAAGGCCCATATAGGCCCATTAATCCCCCCCCCCCGGGGGGGGGGTTCCGGTAACCCCCCGGTACTCCGGTATATATCCGATAACCCCCGGAACCATTCCGGTGTCCGAATATAGTCATCCAATATATCAATCTTCATGTCTCGACCATTTCGAGACTCCTCGTTATGTCCGTGATCACATTCGGGACTCCGAACAACCTTCGGTACATCTAAACATATAAACTCATAATATAACTGTCATCGAAACTTTAAGCGTGCGGACCCTACGGGTTCGAGAACTATGTAGACATGACCGAGACACGTCTCCGGTCAATAACCAATAGCGGAATCTGGATGCTCATATTGGCTCCCAGATATTCTACGAAGATATTTATCGGTCAGACCGCATAACAACATACGTTGTTCCCTTGTCATCGGTATGTTACTTGCCCGAGATTCGATCGTCGGTATCTCAATACCTAGTTCAATCTCGTTACCGGCAAGTCTCTTTACTCTTTCTGTAATACATCATCCCGCAACTAACTCATTAGTTGCAATGCTTGCAAGGCTTAAGTGATGTGCATTACCGAGTGGGCCCAGAGATACCTCTCCGACAATCGGAGTGACAAATCCTAATCTCGAAATACGCCAACCCAACAAGTACCTTCGGAGACACCTGTAGAGCACCTTTATAATCACCCAGTTACGTTGTGACATTTGGTAGCACACAAAGTGTTCCTCCAGTAAACGGGAGTTGCATAATCTCATAGTCATAAGAACATTATAAGTCATGAAGAAAGCAATAGCAGAATACTAAATGATCGTGTGCTAAGCTAACGGAATGGGTCAAGTCAATCACATCATTCTCCTAATGATGTGATCCCGTTAATCAAATGACAACTCATGTCAATGGCTAGGAAACATAACCATCTTTGATCAATGAGCTAGTCAAGTAGAGGCATACTAGTGACACTCTGTTTGTCTATGTATTCACACAAGTATTATGTTTCCGGTTAATACAATTCTAGCATGAATAATAAACATTTATCATGATATAAGGAAATAAATAGTAACTTTATTATTGCCTCTAGGGCATGTTTCCTTCAGGTTTATTCTAATTAATGAAGCCAAATTTCTAAATGGTTTACGTTCCTTCCGCAGGACACTGAAAGCAGTAGCGCAGGGTTGTCTAAGAGCTCCCCTTGGGACACCACTTTTAATAGGGCGTTGAACGTAATGAAAAACAAGGATAAGCTCAGTAAGCCGTCGTCGGCTGGTCATGTGGCCGGCAAAGGCTTGTCCACGAAATGGTCGGAATACTATACCGCTGGGCGAAAGGAGAGAAAGACCAGCTCGGAAAGCCAGGAGCGCGAGGTTCAAGAACTCAAGGCACAAGTGGCACGGATTCCGGAGATAGTCGAAGAGCACGTGTGAGACCAACTGGGAGCGACGATCACCGCCATTGTGCCTACCTTGATTGAGGGGCTGCAGGCGTGGATGGCGGGCGGCCAATAGGGGCCGCCCCCGATTCCCAGCTTCACGGGCAGCAACTCGCGCAACGCGCCGGCGGCGCCATTGGTGTCTCCGGCGGAGGCGGCATTGGCGTCTCCCGCGGCGGCGCCGGCATTGCAGCTTAATGCACCCGGGTGTGGGAAGAATACGCCGGCCGGCACCTCGGCAGCAAGCGGCCCCTCCGTCACTTGCACGCCCGCCGTTGGCGGTGCCCCAACATTAGCCGAGCTCGACACCATCACGGTAACTAATTAAGCCTCTCGGTCGATGACTTCATCTCCTTGCCTTTGACTGGGCATCCCTGACGCCCTACATGTTTTCGCAGGGCGCTGCCGACGTTCCATGCACTCTCCTGCACTTCGTGGACGGCGAGTTGATCGATGTCGCCAAGTCCAGAATCGTTCAACCGGGCAACCGCCTATTCCATGGTAATCCGATGCCACCCAACGTGTATAGGGTTCAACTGGTTCGGGTGCTACGGGGCTGCAACGACTTGTTACCTCCGTTTCGACCCCCTAGGGCCGACGAAGATGATGTGATGACCCTCAGCGCCTGCTTAAGCTGGCCCCTGCTTTGGCCGAAGAGCCAGATTCGTTTGGGGGCGGGGGACACTGAGGGAGTCCTGGATTAGGGGGTCCTCGGACAGCCGGACTATATACTTGGGCTGGACTGTTGGACTATGAAGATACAAGACTCAAGACTTCATCCCGTGTCCGGATGGGACTTTCCTTTGCGTGGAAGGCAAGCTTGGCAATTCGGATATGTAGATCCCCTCCCTTGTAACCGACTCTGTGTAACCCTAGCCCCCTCCGGTGTCTATATAAACCGGAGGGTTTAGTCCGTAGGACAACAACAATCATAATCATAGGCTGGCTTCTAGGGTTTAGCCTCTACGATCTCGTGGTAGATCAACTCTTGTAGTACTCATATCATCAAGATCAATCAAGCAGGAAGTAGGGTATTACCTCCATCGAGAGGGCCCAAACTTGGGTAAACATCGTGTCCCCTGCCTCCTGTTACCATCCGCCTTAGACGCACAGTTCGGGACCCCCTACCCGAGATCCGCCGGTTTTGACACCGACATTGGTGCTTTCATTGGGAGTTCCACTGTGCCGTCATCATAAAGGCTTGATGGCCCCTTTGATCATCGGCAACGATGCGATCTAGGGTGAGGTTTTCCTCCCCGGATAGATCTTCGTATTCGGCGGCTTCGCACTGCGGGCCAACTCGCTTGGCCATCTGGAGCAGATCGAGAGCTACACCCCTGGTCATCAGGTCAGGTTTGGAAGTTTGAACTATACTGCCGACATCCGCGGAGACTTGATCTTCGATAGATTCGAGCCCATATCAGGTGCGCCGCACAATGACGATGAGCATGACTTAGCTCTGCCATCGAACGGTGTTCGGGAGATCACACATGTGGCCACTCCAGCCCTCAGTCCGGAGCAGATCGCGCCATCCGAGGACGGGTGGATGGACCCCGCCACGGAGGCCACACACTCAGCAGAGATAGAGCCGAATACTGACTTCACCTCCTATGAGACCTGTGTTGCCGGACACTTGGATTCGTCTTCGGCTACGGGCTCCGAACCTCCTGCATTCGTGCCTATCGAATCCGATTGGGCACCGATCATGGAGTTTTCCTCCGCGGGTATCTTTCAGCACTCGCCCTTGGGCGACGTGCTAAATTCATTAAGGTCTCTCTCCTTGTCAGGAGACCACTAGCCGAACTATGTCCGGCCGGAGTGGGAAGCGGACGACGAAGAAATTCGTTCCCCACCCACCACCCACTTAATAGCCACTGTCGACGACTTAATCGACATGCTCGATTTCGGCTCCGAAGACATCGACGGTATGGACGACGATGCAGGAGACGAACAGGAACCACCGCCCACAGGGCGCTGGACTGCCACCTCATCATATGATATATACATGGTGGACACCCCCAAAGAAAGCGATGGCAATAAGGCAACGGAGGATAATCCCTCCGAGAAGCAATCCAAGCACCGGCGTCAGCGGCGCCGCTCTAAGCCCCGCCATAGCAAAAGCAGCAATACCGGCACAAGAGACAATAACGCTGCAGATAATGCCGAAGACGAAGACAATCCCCTCCAGCCAGTCTTCGAGCGAGAGGATGGGCAAGCCAGCCCTAAGGAACAGGCGACATACGGAAAATCAGAGGATGACACCTACATGTCCCTCTCCGAAGACGTGGTGAGCCTCGGCGACAAAGAATTTATCGTGCCGGAGGATCCCGTAGAGCAGGAGCCGGCTTATAGCCACAGCAAAAAGCCTGAAGAAAAAACAGCAGCAGCTTCAAGCTGACCAAGATCTGCTAGCCGATAGATGGACCGAGGTCCTGGCAGCCGAGGAATACGAACTCGAGCGCCCAACCAAGAGTTACCCAAAGCGCAGGTTGCTACCCCAACTCGAGGAGGAAGCATTAAAACCTACACTACCAGCGCATGATGCGGCTGATCGGCCACCTCGTGGCCAAGACAGAGCGGCATATCAGCCCGAAGTCCAGCCCGCACCCCGTCGCCAGTCAAACAAAAACACCAAGGCCTGGGGCAACACGCAGGACCTGCGAGACGTATTGAAAAACAAAGCAGGACATAAAAGATCGATCTACGGATTACGCGGGCACCCCCAACGCATGACGACGACCGTCACGCCGGATATACTAAAAGCAAATCCGGCCGGGCCGAATGCAGCAGACAAGACTCGTAACAACTACGTCGTGATATAGCCCGGCACAAAGGCGCCGCACACCCACTATGCTTCACTGATGAAGTAATGGATCATGAATTCCCAGAAGGGTTTAAACCCGTGAACATTGAATCATATGATGGTACTACAGACCCCGCGGTATGGATAGAGGATTTCTTCCTCCACATTCACATGACCCGCGGGGATAATCTACACGACATCAAGTATCTCCCGCTAAAACTCAAAGGACCGGCTCGGCATTGGCTGAATAGCTTGCCGGCAAACTCCATCGGAAGTTGGGAGAACTGGCAGATGCATTCCTGGACAACTTCCAGTGCACTTATGTGCGACCACCAGATGCTGATGATTTAAGTCACATAATACAACAGCCCGAAGAGTCAGCCAGGAAATTCTGGACTCGGTTCCTAACTAAAAAGAACCAAATTGTCGACTGTCCGGATGCCAAAGCCCTAGCGGCCTTTAAACATAACATCCGTGATGAGTGGCTCGCCCGACATCTTGGCCAAGAGAAGCCAAAATCAGCCCTCACGACACTTATGACCCGCTTTTGCGTGGGCGAAGACAGCTGGTTGGCCCGTATCAACAACACAGCAAGCAACCCTGGCACATCAGAGGCCAGAGATAGCAACGGCAAACCCCGACACAACAAACACAAGCGCCGCAAACATGGTAACGCCAAAGATACGATAGTCAATGCCGGATTTAGTGGCCCTAAGTCCGGTCAGCGGAAGGGGCTACTCAAAAATAACAATTCGGGTCCGTCCAGTCTGGACCGCATACTCGACCGCCCATACCAAATTCATGGCACCCCAGGAACACCAGCCCATCATACCAACAGAGAATGATGGGTCTTCAAACAAGCAGGCAGGTCAGGCGCCAAAGACAAAGATAAGGGGTCTCAAAGCAATGATGGCGACGAGGAGCCCAGATCACTTAATACAGGAGGGCAAAAGAAATTTTCACCGCAAATCCAAACGGTGAACATGGTAAACAACATGCACACTCCCAACCCGGACCGGATGCGCACCCTTAGGGATGTCGACTTAACGGAACCAGTCGTCCCACAATATAAACTAGGGCCGATCACCTTCAACTGCACGGATCGTCCGGTTAACACCAATTAGGGCAATCCGCCGCACTAGTCCTCAACCCAATAATTGACGGGTTCCACCTCACACGAGTCCTTATGGACGGAGGCAGCAGTCTAAACCTGCTTTACCAGGACACAGTGCGCAAGATGGGCATCGATCATTCGGTGACCAAGCCCACTAAAGCCACCTTCAGAGGTATTATACCAGGTGTGGAGGCCAGCTGTACAGGCTCCATCGCCCTTGAGGTAGTCTTCGGATCACCAGGCAATTACCGTACCGAAGAGTTAATCTTCGAAATCATCCCCTTCTGCAGTGATTATCAGGCACTGCTCGGACGAACCGCGTTTGCTCGATTCAACGCGGTGCCACATTACGCCTACCGTAAGCTCAAGATGCCCGGTCCACGCGGCGTCATCACGGTTAAGGGCAAGGCCGAACTTTCCCTCGGCACCAAGGAGTATGCCGCTGCTTTAACAGCAGAAGCAACGAGGGGCATCTTCCACAAACCTCGAGTCGACGGCCAGGCTCCCGGACACCACTACAGGACTCCGAACTACTTCGCGGCAGGATAGCCCGGCTCGTCTAGAGCTCAATTAAACACTCCGGCGAAGGCCATGTAACGCCCACGATGCGGCTATATCTCCCACGTGTCGAGGCATGACTTAGAGGCATAACCGCATTGTGGTTTTGTCGCAAGAAGGGTCATCTTCACACAATCCCATGTAATGAACAAGAAAGGGATAACGAGAGTTGGCTTACAATCGCCACTTCACACAATACATAAATATAATTCATACATCATCCAAAATCCACACATAGACCGACTACGGTCAAATCCAAATGAAAATAAGATAAACCCAAATGCTAGATCCCTGATCGTCCCAACTGGGCTCCACTACTGATCATCAGGAAAAGAAACATAGTAACGACCATGTTCCTCGTCGAACTCCCACTTGAGCTCGGTTGCGTCATCTGCACTGGCATCGTCGGCACCTGCAACTGTTTTGGTAGAATCTGTGAGTCACGAGGACTCAGCAATCTCACACCCGCGAGATCAAGACTATTTAAGCTTATAGGAAAGGATGGTGTAATGAGGTGGAGCTGCAGAAGGCACTAAGCATATATGGTGGCTAACATACGCAAGTGAGAGCGAGAAGAGAAGCAACGCAACGGTCGCGAAGCTAGAGATGATCAAGAAGTGATCCTGAAACTACTTACATTCATGCATAACTCAAACCGTGTTCACTTCCCGGACTCCGCCGAGAAGAGACCATCACGGCTACACACACGGTTGATGTATTTTAATTAAGTCAAGTGACAAGTTCTCTACAACCGGACATTAACAAATTCCCATCTGCCTCATAACCGCGGGCACGGCTTTTGAAAGATAATACCCTGCAGGGGTGTCCCAACTTAGCCCATCATAAGCTCTCACGGTCAACGAAGGATAAACCTTCTCCCGGAAAGACCCGATCAGTCTCGGAATCCCGGTTTACAAGACATTTCGACAATGGTAAAACAAGACCAGCAAGACCACCCGCTGTGCCGACAAATCCCGATAGGAGCTGCACATATCTCGTTCTCAGGGCACACCGGATAAGCTAAGCGTACAAGTACCAACATAACCCAAGTTGCCAAGGGACGGTCCCGCACGGTGCTCTAGTTTGGACCAACACTCGGAGGAGCACTGGCCCGAGGGTTAAAATAAAGATGACCCTCGGGCTCGCGAAAACCCAAGGGAAAAAGGCTTAGGTGGCAAATGGTAAAACCAAGGTTGGGCCTTGCTGGAGGAGTTTTATTCAAGGCGAACTGTCAAGGGGGTCCCATAAATCACCCAACCGCGTAAGGAACGCAACCTCAAGGAACATAATACCGGTATGACGGAAACTAGGGCGGCAAGAGTGGAACAAAACACCAGGCATAAGGCCGAGTCTTCCACCCTTTACCAAATATATAGATGCATTAATTAAATAAGAGATATTGTGATATTCCAAAATATCCATGTTCCAACATGGAACCAACTTCAACTTCACCTGCATCTAGCAACGCTATAAGAAGGGCTGAGCAAAAGCGGTAACTTAGCCAAACAACGGTTTGCTAGGAAAGGATGGTTAGAGGCTTGACATGGCAATATGGGAGGCATGATATAGCAAGTGGTAGGTAACGCAGCATGGCAATAGAACGAACAACTAGCAAAGCAAAGATAGAAGTGATTTCGAGGGTATGGTCATCTTGCCTGCAAGGTTCTCAGAGTTGTCGAAAGCTTGATCCTCGTAAGCGTACTCAACAGGTTCCTCGTTCACGAACTCGTCTCCCGGCTCTACCCAAAGCAAGAACACAAGCAATGGAACCACTATCAAACACGAGAAATGCACCAGCAACATGATGCAAAACATGTATGATATGCGAGATGTGATATGCAATGCTTATGCGTGCTCCGGAGGAAAAATGATGAACAAGGCAGTAACTTGACAAGTCAAGCATGCCACTGGAAAGATGAGATGATTTCGATCGAAATCGATATAAAGATCACCGGAAACGGATGCACGGTTTGCAAAAGGCAAGCAAAACAAGAATGACACGATTCTGCGATTAACAGCATGATAGCACTTAGAACGCAACAAGTAACTATGCTACAGAACTCCAACATAGAAACAAAGCATATGACAGTAATATACAGGAGATGCTTGACAAAAGATGAATACTGAGATACGGCTAGATCACAACATAACAGGTTCAAACAAGCATGGAAAAAGGGCAAAAGATATCAGGTTCACAGACTTGGTGAAATTACTGGACATGGCTGAAACAACATCAGGTAGCAATGTTCAGAGCAAGAAAAACACATGCTACAGGAACTTAAAATAGCAAAGCAAGGCATGGCATAAATGTACTAAATGCATAGAACAAAAGTCCCTTACTGACAATGAGCCAAAAAGGACCAGAAGATATGATGGCAACCATGTAAACATAGCAAGTTTCGTTAATAGGTTCCAGACTTGGCAGAAAACAGAGCATGGCAGAAACAGTATTATGAAGGCATCTTTGTGAGCTTCATGCACTCCCCACAAAGCAAATCATGACAACAAAAGCATACCTACAGTAAGATGACATGTTTATGAAGCTATCCATGGCAAGAGAAAAGTCATATCATGAATGAAACAACTACAACAACCTTGGCAAAATTGAATAACACGTAAACAATCTGCCAGGAATATTTTAGAGCAAAAGTAGAGCAAGATTAAGACATGCTATGGCACTCCATAATTGCAAACAGGGGCATGGATGGATAGAGCACAACTATATATACAAAACATCCTTACTGAACATCACCAAAAGGAGCATGGATCTCTCTGTAGCCACATGGATACATAGCAACAAAATAACAGCAGTCACAGACTTTAAAATTAGTAAGTCCCTGAAATCAGAAACATCACGAAGCCTAGTTTGCATGCTTGTGCTAGTCACCACAGAGATCAAAAATATACATGGCATACACCTCTATAAAGATGGCATGGTATACATCAAAACACATGTAGAGCTCATGCCCATAAGATGCACACATCAATAGCAACAAAAATAACAAATCCTCATGATCTGATAAGTAACAGCAGTTAACAGCAATTAGCACTCTTGCACCAGAGATTTGGGCATCAAGATGAACTCAAATGAACATGGCTCAATGGAACAAAATTAAGAGCATCTCGATACGAACATTTTGATATATTACACGCACGAAACGGAGCTATATGCAGAGAGTTATGCCATGATGAAGTATGCAATAGAATATGAAATTAATCGGGACTTGGAGAAAAATCAGAGGGGGAAACAGAAGTCAACCCTCTCGTTGGATCGGATCGGGATCCGGCTCGGGCTCGCCGTCGATCGAAGTTCACCGGAGATGGAGCCGCGGTGGTCAGAGGAAGGAGAGGTAGGACGGGGGAAGCTCGGGTGGGGTGGGGGGGGGGGCGAGATCCGGCCGGGCTTGGGCTCCCGCGACTGGATCCGGTGGAGCTCCGGCGAACGGTGGCGCGGGCTGGAGCTCGGGCTCCGGTGGACGGCGGCCTCAGGCGCGGGGAGGCGCGGGGCGTGGACGAAGGAGGCGGCGCGCGCGGGCGGAGCCGGCTCGGGCCGCGGGGGCCGGATGCGGGCTCCCCGGGCCGCGGCGTACGGGCGGCAGGGGCGCCATGTGGCGACTCCCTGTTGGACGCGGGCGGCGGTGGAGAAGCGTCCGGCGGCGGCGGACGCGTCCGGTGGTGGCGGAGGGCGATTTTAGCTAGGGTTAGGGATGTTTTGCCCGAAATTTCGGAGGGGGAGGTGTTTTTACATGTGGAGGGAGCTAGGAGACTCCAAATGGAGTGCGGTTTTCGCCCACACGATCGTGATCGAACGACCTAGAGCATGGAGGAGACTTAGAGGGGTTTTGGGCTGTTTGGAGGGGGTTTTGCTGCAACACACAAAAGGACTTTGCGGTTACCCGGTTAACCGTTGGAGCATCAAACGACCTCCAAATGGAACGAACCTTGACAGGTGGTCTACCGGTGGTATACGAAGGCCACTTGGCAAACCTTGGTCCATTCCGAGAACGTTTAACACCCGCTCACAAAAAGAAACAAGAGGGGTGCGCCGGTGCATGTGGGAGTGCCGGATTGCAAAACGGACAACGGGGAAAATGCTCGGATGCATGAGACGAACACGTATGCAAATGAGATGCACATGAAGACATGATATGAGATGCATGACCTGAACAAAATGCAAAACGAAAAACAAAACCCGACCACGAAGGGAATATCAGAACACATAGCCGAAAATGGCAAGAGTTGGAGTTACACATATGGAAAGTTACATCCGGGGTGTTACAGGCCAGGACAGGCCGCATACAGCGGCTCAACCGCTCTCCGGCACAGATGTCATCCACTCATTGGACAGAAGGCGCCTATGATACGTCGACACATGGCACGGCCCATCAAGTTTAAATGGGCCGGCCCAACTAAAGGCCCACAAGATTTTGCGGACCATAATGGGCCGGCCCAGCTAAAGGCCCACGAGATTTTGCGGACCATAATGGGCTGGCCCATCTAAAGGCCCACAAGATTTCGCGGGCCATAATGGGCCGGCCCAGGTAAAGGCCCACAAGATTTTTGTGTGCCATAATGGGCCGGCCCAGGTAAAGGCCCACAAATTTCTTGCGGATCATAATGGGCCGGCCCAGCTAAAGGCCCACGAGATTTCGCCGACACTAATGGGCCGGCCTAGCTGTAGGCCCACAAGATTTTGAGGACCCTAGTAGGTCGGCCCATTAACTGGCTGCCATGTTTTGGGCCAAATGCCGGCCCATATTTGATCCGGTCCATTAATGGCCTGCCACGTTCCGGGCCTAATAATGGCCCATATGAGATCCGGCCCGTTAAAAGCCTCCCACGTTCTAGGCCAAATCACGGCCCAGATCAGGTCCGGCCCTTTAAGAGGCTTGCCTCAATTATGGCCCATATCAGATTGGGCCCGTTAACTAGACGCTATGCTTTTGGGCCCACTTGCTAAAGGCCCATTTAGTAATTCGGCCTGATATTAGTTTCGGCCTGTTAAGGGCCCGTTTAACATTTCGGCCCTATATTAATTTCGGCCTGTTAAAAGCCCGTCATATAGTTGGGCCTAACTACAGCCCGGTTTGCATCCGGCCTACTCGCAGCCGATATCTGATTGGGCCAAACAAGGACCGAGACAATTTTGGCCTGTTAAAAGCCCGTGATTTGATTCGCACAATCATCGGCCGGGGTCCATTTCGGGCTGCTGCCGGCCCGTGAGCTGTTCGGTCGTGCTGCATGCTCCTGCCTCCTGTGGCCGGCTGTGCTGCCGCGGAGGCCTCACCGCCCCTACTATTCCCACCGCTGGCCAGGCCCTGCGGCGATGGCAGCCTCACACCGCAGCCGAACCAGTGAACCCTCGTACTCCTCTCCGCGCGGGCTTCCACTGCCGCGTCTTCCCCGGCTCCGCGTCGTCCCCTTCCTAGGCCTCGCCGTCGTCCACCGCCGTGGTGCTCTCCGCGCGGCGTGGTCAACGTGGTCAAGGAACGACTTCCATCGGAAGAGTATTATACGTGGAGAGGTTGACAGCTGGGTCCACGGCCACAACCCATTTTTTTGTGATTTGCCAAGTAAGTCGCTTTGTCAGGCCTGTTGGGCTGCAAATCTTTCAAGACGAGGAGAGCTTTCATTCGGCTGGCCGAGAAAATGGCCCATCAGTAATGAGAAATGGGCTGTACATTTTTAAAACACATCAAACCGGCAATTAGTTTCAAATATCTTTTTTTTCATTTCGAGATTTTAAATTACATTAATTTTATGCATGGAGAATTTGTTGGATTTTATATTGATATACATTTATTTTTAAAATCAGTTTGAATGTGAGTCGAAATTTCGGGATTAAAAATAGTTCGGACCGCACCGAAATATGCAAAATTTTGTATAATTTTTAACCGTGGCCACAATATGGGCTGTAATGCTAACAAAAAGAATATGGGCTCCAAAAAACCTTAATAATTAGCAAATGGATTGTAAATTATTAGAAATAATGGCAGATGGGCTGTATGCTGTTTTCCACAGATTTGAGGCTTTCCTAAAAAAAGGTTGACGCACAAGCAGTGACTGTTGGATGGCCATCC
The DNA here is from genome assembly GCF_002575655.3 of Aegilops tauschii subsp. strangulata. Classification (NCBI taxonomy): domain Eukaryota; kingdom Viridiplantae; phylum Streptophyta; class Magnoliopsida; order Poales; family Poaceae; genus Aegilops; species Aegilops tauschii. The sequence continues at coordinate 352,724,867 of NC_053036.3, forward strand.
AACGACCGTCGTGCTTCTTCAATCTCTGCTCTTCCTGCTCCAGCCGCTCAAACAAGCGCCGGCGGGACTGCCTGCTCCCTCCTCCCCGCGGCCGGCTCTGCTACCGCGCAGGCCTCACCGCCCCACCGTACTCCCATCGCTGGCCTAGCCATCCCTCTACTCACCCACACCTGTTGTTATTCTCCGGCGACGGCAGACGAACCAGTAAACCCTCGTACAGTCGTACTCCCCTCCGCGTGGGAAACAACTGAGGAGTCTTCCCTGCCTCCGTGTCGTTCCCTTCCTAGGCCTCGCCGTCGTCCACCGCCCTGGAGCTCTCGGCGCGGCCTGGTCAACATGGTCAACGACCGACATGCATCTGAAGTGGACTGTACGTGGAGAGGCCGACAGCTGGGTCCACGGCCGCACGCAAGGAAATGCCTCCTTATTACGTGCAAAATAATGATTCCTCCACCTGACATCAGGGACCCACCGAAAGGGCCTCTGTATTTCGCGAAAAAAACATTACCGCCGCTGATAGCTCGGACCCACCAGCTATATCTTCGCACGCAAGGAAGTGCCTCCTTATTACGCACAAAAAAATGAATACTCCCCCTGCTAGCTGGGACCCACCATGGTGGGAGGCTGACTTGTGGGCCTACTAAGTTGACTGGGACGGGGGCCTTTGTCAACTTTAGTCAATATGAATGATTCTAGCTCCAGTGGCAGTACGATGTCCATCCAACGGCCGTAGTGCTTCTTCAACCTCTGGTCTTCTTGATCCAGCCGCCCAAAGCAGCGCCGGTCGTGCCGCATGCTCCTGTTGGGGAACGTAGCAATAATTCAAAATTTTCCTACGTGTCACCAAGACCAATCTAGGAGATGCTAGCAACGAGAGAGAGGGAGTGCATATTCATACCCTTGAAGATCGCTAAGCGGAAGCGTTACAAGAACGCGGTTGATGGAGTCGTACTCGCGGCGATTCAAATCGCGGAAGATCCGATCTAGCGCCGAACGGACGGCGCCTCCGCGTTCAACACACGTACAGCCCGAGAACGTCTCCTCCTTCTTGATCCAGCAAGGGGAGAGGAGAAGTTGAGGGAGAACTCCAGCAACACGACGGCATGGTGGCAATGGAGCTCGTGGTTCTCCGCCACGGCTTCGCTAAGCACTACGGAGGAGAAGGAGGAGGTGTATGAGGAGGGAGGGCTGCGCCAGGGAAGAGGTGCGGCTGCCCTCCCACCCCTCCAATATATATAGGGGCAAGGGGAGAGGGGGAGGCACCCTAGGGTTTCCCCTAGGGGGCAGCGGCCAAGCAGATTGGATCTCCCTAGGGAAAATCCTAGGGAGACTTGCCCCCCAAGCCAAGCAGGTGGAGGCTTGCCTCCCAAGCCAGGTGGAGGCGCCCCACCTCAGTAACGTGGGAAAGGGTGCGGGGGCGCACCACCCCTTAGTGGGCTGGTTTGCCCCTTCCCCTTTGGCCCATGAGGCCCTCCAACACTTGCCGGGGCTCCCGAAACACCTTTCGGTCATGCTGGCCATAGCCTGGTACCCCCCGGAACACTTCCGGACTCCAATACCCTTCGTCCAATATATCGATCTTCACCGCCGGACCATTCCGGAACTCCTCGTGATGTCCGGGATCTCATTTGGGACTCCGAACAACCTTCGGTAACCACATACTATTTCCCATAACAACTCTAGCGTCACCGAACCTTAAGTGTGTAGACCCTACGGGTTCGGGAACCATGCAGACATGACCGAGACACCTCTTCGGCCAATAACCAATAGCGGGATCTGGATACCCATATTGGATCCCACATGTTCCACAATGATCTCATCGGATGAAACACGATGTCGGGGATTCAATCAATCCCGTATACAATTCCCTTTGTCTATCGGCATGTTGCTTGCCCGAGATTCGATCGTCGGTATCCCAATACCTCGTTCAATCTTGTTACCGGCAAGTCTCTTTACTCGTTCCGTAATGCATGATCCCGTGGCTAACTCCTTAGTCACATTGAGCTCATTATGATGATGCATTACCGAGTGGGCCCAGAGATACCTCTCCGTCATACGGAGTGACAAATCCTAGTCTCGATTCGTGCCAACCCAACAGACACTTTCGGAGATACCTGTAGTGCACCTTTATAGCCACCCAGTTACGTTGTGAAGTTTGGTACACCCAAAGCATACCTACGGTATCCGGGAGTTGCACAATCTCATGGTCTAAGGAAACGATACTTGACATTAGAAAAGCTCTTAGCAAACGAACTACACGATCTTGTGCTATGCTTAGGATTGGGTCTTGTCCATCACATCATTCTCCTAATGATGTGATCCCGTTAGCAATGACATCCAATGTCCATGGTTAGGAAACCATAACCATCTATTGATCAACGATCTAGTCAACTAGAGGCTTACTAGGGACATGTTGTGGTCTATGTATTCACACATGTATTACGGTTTCCAGTTAATACAATTATAGCATGAACAATAGACAATTATCATGAACAAGGAAATACAATAATAACCATTTTATTATTGCCTCTAGGGCATATTTCCAACAGTCTCCCACTTGCACTAGAGTCAATAATCTAGTTCACATCACTATGTGATTGTAATGAATCCAACACCCATGGGGTTTGTTCATATCTCGCTTGTGAGAGAGGTTTTTAGTCAACGGGTCTGAACCTTCCAGATCCGTGTGTGCTTTACAAATCTTTATGTCATCTTGTAGATGCAGCTACCACACGCTACTTGGAGCTATTCCAAATAACTTCTCTACTATACGAATGCGGTTTACTACTCAGAGTCATCCGGATTAGTGTCAAAGTTTGCATCGACGTAACCCTTTACGACGAACTCTTTTACCACCTCCATAATCGAGAAAATTCCTTAGTCCACTAGTCACTAAGGATAAGTTCGACCGCTGTCATGTGTTCCATTCCTGGATCACTATTGTACCCCTTGACTAACTCATGGCAAGGCACACTTCAGGTGCGGTACACAGCATAGCATACTGTAGAGCCTACGTCTAAAGCATAGGGGACGACCTTCGTCCTTTCTCTCTCTTCTGCCGTGGTCAGGTCTTGAGTCTTACTCAATACTCACACCTTGTAACACAGCCAAGAACTCCTTCTTTGCTGATCTATTTTGAACTCCTTCAAAATCTTGTCACGGTATGTATTCATTTGAAAGTACTATTAAGCGTTTTGATCTATCCTTATAGATCTTGATGCTCAATGTTCAAGTAGCTTAATCCAGGTTTTCCATTGAAAAACACTTTTCAAATAACCTTGGATGCTTTCCAGAAATTCTACATCATTTTTGATCAACAATATGTTAACAACATATACTCATCAAAAATTCTATAGTGCTCCCACTCACTTCTTTGGAAATACAAGTTTCTCTTAAACTTTGTATAAACCCAAAATCTTTGATCATCTCATCAAAGCGTACATTCCAACTCCGAGATGCTTACTCTAGTCCTTAGAAGGATTGCTGGAGCTTTGCACACTTGTTAGCATCTTTCAGGATTGACAAAATCTTCTGGTTGTATCACATACAACCTTTCCTCAAGAAAATCGTCGAGGAAACAATGTTTTGACATCCTATCTGCAAGATTTCATAAATAATGCAGTAACTGCTAATATAATTCCAACAGACTCTTAGCATCGCTACGAGTGAGGAAATCTCATCGTAGTCAACTCCTTGAACTTGTCGGAAAACATCTTAACGACAAGTCGAGCTTTCTTAATGGTGATACTTACCATCATTATCTGTCTTCCCTTTTAAAATCCATTTGTACCCAACAGCCTTACGACCATCAAGTAGTTCTTTCAAATTCTATACTTTGTTTTCATACATGGATCCTCTCGGATTTTATGGCCTCGAGCCATTCATTGGAATCCGGGCCCACCATCGCTTCTCCATAGCTCATAGGTTCATCGTTGTCCAACAACATGACTTCCAAGACAGGATTACGTACCACTCTGAAGTAGTACCTATCCTTGTCGTCCTATGAGGTTTGGTAGTGACTTGATCCGAAGTTTCATGATCACTATCATAAGCTTCCACTTCAATTGGTATAGGTGCCACAGGAACAACTTCCTGTGCCCTGCTACACACTAGTTGAAGTGACGGTTCAATAACCTCATCAAGTCTCCACCATCCTCCCACTCAATTCTTTCAAGAGAAACTTTTCCTCGAGAAAGGACCTGTTTCTAGAAACAATCACCTTGCTTCCGGATCTGAAATAGGAGGTATACCCAACTGTTTTGGGTATTCTATGAAGATGCATTTATCCGCTTTGGGTTCGAGCTTATCAGCCTGAAACATTTTCACATAAGCGTCGCAGCCCCAAACTTTTAAGAAACGACAGCTTAGGTTTCTCTAAACCATAGTTCATACGGTGTCGTCTCAACGGAATTGCGTGGTGCCCTATTTAAAGTGAATGCGGTTGTCTCTAATGCCTAACCCATAAACGACAGTGTAATTCGATAAGAGACATCATGGTATGCACCATATCCAATAGGGTGCAGTTATGATGTTCGGACACACCATCACACTATAGCGTTCCAGGCGGTATTAGTCGTGAAACAATTTCCACCATTTCTTAATTGTGTGCCAAACTCGTAACTCAGATATTCATCTCTATGATCATATCACAGACATTTTATCCTCTTGTCACGACGATCTTCAACTTCACTCTGAAATTACTTGAACCTTTCAATAATTCAGACTTGTGTTTCATCAAGTAAACATACTTAGCATCTACTCAAATCATCTGTGAAGTAAGAGCATAATGATATTCACTGCGTGCCTCAGCACTCATTGGATTGCACACATCAAAATGTATTACTTCCAACAAGTTGCTCTCTTGTTCCATCTCACTGAAAACGAGGCCTTTCAGTCATCCTTCCCATGTGGTATGATTTGCATGTCTCAAGTGATTCAAAATCAAGTGAGTCCAAATGATCCATCTGTATGGAGTTTCTTCATGCATATCTACCAATAGACATGGTTCGCATGTCTCAATCTTTTCAAAAATGAGTGAGTCCAAAGATCCATCAACATGGAGCTTCTTCATGCGTTTTATACCAATATGACTCAAATGGCAGTGCCACAAGTATGTGGTACTATCATTACTATTTTATATCTTTTGGCACGAACATGTGTATCACTACGATCGAGATTCATTTTAGGTGCAAGACCATTGAAGGTATTATTCAAATAAACAGAGTAACCATTATTCTCCTTTAATGAATAACCGTATTGCGATAAACATAATCCAATCATGTCTATGCTCAACGCAAACACCAAATAATTATTATTCAGGTTTAACCCCAATCTCGATGGTAGAGGGAGCATGCGATGCTTGATCACATCAACCTTGGAAACACTTCCAACACATATCGTCATCTCACCTTTAGCTAGTCTCCGTTTATTTCAGTCTTTGGAACATCTCATATGTTCTGCGACGTTTCAAAACCGTCTTTGGTGCCACAATTTTAAACCGTTAGCATCACACACTGAACTATCACGTAGTCATCAAAACGTGTATGTAAGATGTTTCGTAACATCTACAGACGACGCTCGAGGTTCAGCACACCGAGCGGTGCATTAAGGACATAAGCCTTCTGTGCAGCAATGAGGACAATCCTCAGTTTACGGACCCAGTCCGCATAATTGCTACTATCAACTTTCAACTAAATTTTCTCTAGGAACATATCTTAGTAGAACTAAAGCGTAAGCTACGACATAATTTGCAAAGACCTTTTGACTATGTTCATGATAATTAAGTTCATCTGATTATTTAATGAACTCCCACTTAGATAGACATCCCTCTAGTCATCTAAGTGATACATGATCCGAGTCGACTAGGCCGTGTCCGATCATCACGTGAGACGGACTAGTCATCATCGGTGAACATCTCCATGTTGATCGTATCTACTATACGACTCTTGTTCGACCTTTCGGTCTCTTGTGTTCCGAGGCCACGTCTGTACATGCTAGGCTCGTCAAGTCAACCTAAGTGTTTCGCATGTGTAAATCTGGCTTACACCCATTGTATGCGAACGTTAGAATCTATCACACCCGATCATCACGTGGTGCTTCGAAACAACGAACCTTCGCAATGGTGCGCAGTTAGGGGGAACACATCTCTTGAAATTTTAGTGAGGGATCATCTTATTTATGCTACCATCGTTCTAAGCAAATAAGATGTAAACATGACAAACATCACATGCAAATCATAAAGTGACATAATATGGCCAATATCATCTTGCGCCTTTTGATCTCCATCTTCGAGGCGCGGCATGATCACCTTCGTCACCGGCATGACACCATGATCTCCATCATCGTGTCTTCATGAAGTTGTCTCGCCAACTATTACTTCTACTACTATCGCTAACGGTTAGCAATAAAGTAAGGTAATTACATGGCGTTTTCATTGACACGCAGGTCATACAATAAATTAAGACAACTCCTATGGCTCCTGCCGGTTGTCATACTCATCGACATGCAAGTCGTGATTCCTATTACAAGAACATGATCAATCTCATACATCACATATATAATTCATCACATCCTTTTGGCCATATCACATCACATAGCATACCCTGCAAAAACAAGTTAGACGTCCTCTAATTGTTATTGCATGTTTTACGTGGCTGCTATGGGTTTCTAGCAAGAACGTTTCTTACCTACGCAAAAGCCACAACGGTGATATGCCAATTGCTATTTACCCTTCATAAGGACCCTCTTCATCGAATCCAATCCGACTAAAGTGGGAGAGACAGATGTTGGGGAACGTAGTAATTTCAAAAACATTCCTACGCACACGCAAGATCATGGTGATGCATAGCAACGAGAGGGGAGAGTGTTGTCCACGTACCCTCGTAGACCGACAGCGGAAGCGTTATCACAACGCGGTTGATGTAGTCGTACGTCTTCACGATCCGACCGATCAAGTACCGAACGCACGGCACCTCCGAGTTCTACACATGTTCAGCTCGATGACGTCCCTCGAACTCCGATCCAGCCGAGTGTTGAGGGAGAGTTTCGTCAGCACAACGGCGTGGTGACGATGATGATGTTCCACCGGCGCAGGGCTTCGCCTAAGCTCCGCAACGGTATTATCGAGGTGTAATATGGTGGAGGGGGGCACCGCACACGGCTAAGAGATCTTAAGGATCAATTGTTGTGTCTCTGGGGTGCCCCCCGCCCCGTATATAAAGGAGCAAGGGAGGACGAGGCCGGCCCTAGGAGGGGGCGCACCAAGTGTGGAGTCCTACTAGGACTCCCTAGTCCTAGTAGGATTCCACCTCCCATATGGAATAGAAAAAGAGGAAGGGAAAAAGAGAAGGAAGGAAGGGGGCGCCCCCCCTTCCCTAGTCCAATTCGGACCAGACCAAGGGGAGGGGTGCGGCCACCCTTGAGGCCCTTTTTCTTCTTTCCCGTATGGCCCAATAAGGCCCAATACGTATTCCCGTAACTCTCCCGTACTCCGAAAAATACCCGAATCACTCGGAACCTTTCCGAAGTCCGAATATAGTCGTCCAATATATCGATCTTTACGTCTCGACCATTTCGAGACTCCTCGTCATGTCCCCGATCTCATCCGGGACTCCGAAGTCCTTCGGTACATCAACATACATAAACTCATAATAAAACTGTCATCGTAACTTTAAGCGTGCGGACCCTACGGGTTCGAGAACTATGTAGACATGACCGAGACACGTCTCCGGTCAATAACCAATAGCGGGACCTGGATGCCCATATTGGCTCCCACATATTCTACGAAGATCTTTATCGGTCAGACCGCATAACAACATACGTTGTTCCATTTGTCATCAGTATGTTACTTGCCCTAGATTCGATCGTCGGTATCTCGATACCTAGTTCAATCTCGTTACCGGCAAGTCTCTTTACTCGTTCCGTAACACATCATCCCGCAACTAACTTATTAGTCACAATGCTTGCAAGGCTTATAGTGATGTGCATTACCGAGTGGGCCCAGAGATACCTCTCCGACAATCGGAGTGACAAATCCTAATCTCGAAATACGCCAACCCAAGAAGTACCTTTGGAGACACCTGTAGAGCACCTTTATAATCACCCATTTACGTTGTGACGTTTGGTAGCACACAAAGTGTTCCTCCGGTAAACGGGAGTTGCATAATCTCATAGTCATAGGAACATGTATAAGTCATGAAGAAAGCAATAGCAACATACTAAACGATCGGGTGCTAAGCTAACGGAATGGGTCAAGTCAATCACGTCATTCTCCTAATGAGGTGATCTCGTTAATCAAATGACAACTCATGTCTATGGCTAGGAAACATAACCATCTTTGATTAATGAGCTAGTCAAGTAGAGGCATACTAGTGACGCTCTGTTTATCTATGTATTCACACATGTATTATGTTTCCGGTTAATACAATTCTAGAATGAATAATAAACATTTATCATGATATAAGGAAATAAATAATACTTTATTATTGCCTCTAGGGCATATTTCCTTCAGTCTCCCACTTGCACTAGAGTCAATAATCTAGTTTAGACAGTAATGATTCTTACACCCATGGAGCCTTGGTGCTGATCATGTTTTGCTCGTGGAAGAGGCTTAGTCAACGGGTCTGCAACATTCAGATCCGTATGTATCTTGCAAATTTCTATGTCTCCCACCTGGACTAAATCCCGGATGGAATTGAAGCGTCTTTTGATGTGCTTGGTTCTCTTGTGAAATCTGGATTCCTTTGCCAAGGCAATTGCACCAGTATTGTCACAAAATATTTTCATAGGACCCGATGCACTAGGTATGACACCTAGATCGGATATGAACTCCCTCATCCAGACTCCTTCATTTGCTGCTTCCGAAGCAGCTATGTACTCCGCTTCACATGTAGATCCCGCCACGACGCTTTGTTTAGAACTGCACCAACTGACAGCTCCACCGTTCAATGTAAATACGTATCCGGTTTGCGATTTAGAATCGTCCGGATCAGTGTCAAAGCTTGCATCAACGTAACCATTTACGATGAGCTCTTTGTCACCTCCATATACGAGAAACATATCCTTAGTCCTTTTCAGGTATTTCAGGATGTTCTTGACCGCTGTCCAGTGATCCACTCCTGGATTACTTTGGTACCTCCCTGCTAAACTTATAGCAAGGGACACATCAGGTCTAGTACACAGCATTGCATACATGATAGAGCCTATGGCTGAAGCATAGGGAACATCTTTCATTTTCTCTCTATCTTCTGCAGTGGTCGGGCATTGAGTCTTACTCAATCTCACACCTTGTAGTACAGGCAAGAACCCTTTCTTTGCTTGATCCATTTTGAACTTCTTCAAAACTTTGTCAAGGTATGTGCTTTGTGAAAGTCCAATTAAGCGTCTTGATCTATCTCTATAGATCTTAATGCCTAATATATATGCAGCTTCACCGAGGTCTTTCATTGAAAAACTCTTACAAGTATCCCTTTATGCTATCCAGAAATTCTATATCATTTCCAATTAGTAATATGTCATCCACATATAATATCAGAAATGCTATCGAGCTCCCACTCACTTTCTTGTAAATACAGGCTTCTCCAAAAGTCTGTATAAAACCAAATGCTTTGATCACACTATCAAAGCGTTTATTCCAACTCCGAGAGCCTTGCACTAGTCCATAAATGGATCGCTGGAGCTTGCACACTTTGTTAGCTCCTTTTGGATCGACAAAACCTTCCGGTTGCATCATATACAACTCTTCTTCCAGAAATCCATTCAGGAATGCAGTTTTGACATCCATTTGCCAAATTTCATAATCATAAAATGCGGCAACTGCTAACATGATTCGGACAGACTTAAGCATCGCTACGGGTGAGAAGGTCTCATCGTAGTCAATCCCTTGAACTTGTCGAAAACCTTTTGCAACAAGTCGAGCTTTATAGATAGTAACATTACCATCAGGGTCAGTCTTCTTCTTGAAGATCCATTTGTTTTCAATGGCTTGCCGACCATCGGGCAAGTCAACCAAAGTCCATACTTTGTTCTCATACATGGATCCCATCTCGGATTTCATGGCTTCAAGCCATTTTGTGGAATCTGGGCTCACCATCGCTTCTTCATAGTTCGTAGGTTCGCCATGGTCTAGTAACATGACCTCCAGAACAGGATTACCGTACCACTCTGGTGCGGTTCTTGATCTAGTTGACCTACGAAGTTCAGTAATAACTTGATCTGAAGTTTCATGATCATTATCATTAACTTCCTCACTATTTGGTGTAGGTGTCGCAGAAACTGATTTCTGTGATGATCTACTTTCCAATAATGGAGCAGGTACAGTTACCTCATCAAGTTCTACTTTCCTCCCACTCACATCTTTCGAGAGAAACTCCTTCTCTAGAAAGGATCCATTCCTAGCAACGAATATCTTGCCTTCGGATCTGTGATAGAAGGTATACCCAGCAGTCTCTTTTGGGTATCGTATGAAGACACATTTCTCCGATTTGGGTTCGAGCTTATCAGGTTGAAGTTTCTTCACATAAGCATCGCAACCCCAAACTTTAAGATAGGACAACTTTGGTTTCTTGCCAAACCATAGTTCATAAGGCGTCGTCTCAACGGATTTTGATGGTGCCCTATTTAACGTGAATGCATCCGTCTCTAAAGCATAACCCCAAAACGATAGCGGTAAATCAGTAAGAGACATCATAGATCGCACCATATCTAGTAAAGTGCGATTACGACGTTCAGACACACCATTACGCTGTGGTGTTCCGGGTGGCGTGAGTTGCAAAACTATTCCACATTGTTTCAAATGTAGACCAAACTCGTAACTCAAATATTCTCCTCCACGATCTGATCGTAGAAACTTTATTTTCTTGTTACGATGATTTTCAACTTCACTCTGAAATTCTTTGAACTTTTCAAATGTTTCAGACTTATGTTTCATTAAGTAGATATACCCATATCTGCTTAAATCGTCTGTGAAGGTGAGAAAACAACGATATCCGCCACGAGCCTCAATATTCATCGGACCACATACATCTGTATGTATAATTTCCAACAAATCTGTTGCTCTCTCCATAGTACCGGAGAACGGTGTTTTGGTCATCTTGCCCATGAGGCACGGTTCGCAAGTACCAAGTGATTCAAAATCAAGTGATTCCAAAATTCCATCAGTATGGAGTTTCTTCATGCGCTTTACACCGATATGACCCAAACGGCAGTGCCACAAATAAGTTGCACTGTCATTATTAACTCTGCATCTTTTGGCTTCAACATTATGAATATGTGTATCACTACTATCGAGATTCTTTAAAAATAGACCACTCTTCAAGGGTGCATGACCATAAAAGATATTATTCATATAAATAGAACAACCATTATTCTCTGATTTAAATGAATAACCGTCTCGCATTAAACAAGATCCAGATATAATGTTCATGCTCAACGCTGTCACCAAATAACAATTATTTAGGTCTAATATTAATCCCGAAGGTAGATGTAGAGGTAGCGTGCCGACGGCGATCACATCGACTTTGGAACCATTTCCCACGCGCATCGTCACCTCGTCCTTAGCCAATCTCCGCTCAATCCGTAGCCCCTGTTTCGAGTTGCAAATATTAGCAACAGAACCAGTATCAAATACCCAGGTGCTACTACGAGCATTGGTAAGGTACACATCGATAACATGTATATCACATATACCTTTGTTAACCTTGCCATCCTTCTTTTCCGCCAAAAACTTGGGGCAGTTCCGCTTCCAGTGGCCAGTCTGCTTACAGTAGAAACACTCAGTTTCAGGCTTAGGTCCAGACTTGGATTTCTTCTCCTGAAGAGCAACTTGCTTGCTGTTCTTCTTGAAGTTTCCTTTCTTCTTCCCTTTGCCCTTTTTCTTGAAACTAGTGGTTTTACTGACCATCAACACTTGATGCTCCTTTTTGATTTCTACCTCCGCAGCCTTTAGCATTGCGAAGAGCTCGGGAATTGTCTTACTCATCCCTTGCATATTATAGTTCATCACGAAGCTCTTGTAGCTTGGTGGCAGTGATTGAAGAATTCTATCAATGACGCTATCATCCGGAAGATTAACTCCCAGTTGAATCAAGTGATTGTTATACCCAGACATTTTGAGTATATGCTCACTGACAGAACTATTCTCTTCCATCTTGCAGCTATAGAACTTATTGGAGACTTCATATCTCTCAATCCGGGCATTTGCTTGAAATATTAACTTCAACTCCTGGAACATCTCATATGCTCCATTACGTTCAAAACGTCGTTGAAGACCCGGTTCTAAGCCGTAAAGCATGGCACACTGAACTATCGAGTAGTCATCAACACGTGACTGCCAGGCATTCACAATGTCTGCAGTTGCTGGTGCAGGTGGTACACCTAGCGGTGCTTCCAGGACGTAATTTTTCTGTGCGGCAATGAGGATAATCCTCAAGTTACGGACCCAGTCCGTGTAATTGCTACCATCATCTTTCAACTTTGCTTTCTCAAGGAACGCATTAAAATTCAACCGAACAATGGCACGGGCCATTTATCTACAATTAACATAGACAAGCAAGATACTATCAGGTACTAAGTTCATGATAAATTTAAGTTCAATTAATCATATTACTTAAGAACTCCCACTTAGATAGACATCTCTCTAATCATCTAAGTGATTACGTGATCCAAAGCAACTAAACCATGTCCGATTAACACGTGAGATGGAGTTGTTTCAATGGTGAACATCACTATGTTGATCATATATGATATATGATTCACGCTCGACCTTTCGGTCTCTGTGTTCCGAGGCCATATCTGTATATGCTAGGCTCGTCAAGTTTAACCTGAGTATTCCGCGTGTGCAACTGTTTTGCACCCGTTGTATTTGAACGTAGAACCTATCACACCCGATTAACACGTGGTGTCTCAGCACGAAGAACTTTTGCAACGGTGCATACTCAGGGAGAACACTTTTATCTTGAAATTTTAGTGAGAGATCATCTTATAATGCTACCGTCAATCAAAGCAAGATAAGATGCATAAAGGATTAACATCACATGCAATCAATATAAGTGATATGATATGGCCATCATCATCTTGTGCTTGTGATCTCCATCTCCGAAGCACCGTGCTTGTGATCTCCATCTCCGAAGCACCGTCATGATCACCATCGTCACCGGCGCGACACCTTGATCTCCATCGTAGCATCGTTGTCGTCTCGCCAACTTAATGCTTTTACGACTATCGCTACCGCTTAGTGATAAAGTAAAACTATTACATGGTGATTGCATCTCATACAACAAAGCGACAACCATATGGCTCCTGCCAGTTGCCGATAACTCGGTTACAAAACATGATCATCTCATACAACACATTATATCACATCATGTCTTGACCATATCACATCACAACATGCCCTGCAAAAACAAGTTAGACGTCCTCTACTTTGTTGTTGCAAGCTTTACGTGGCTGCTACGGGCTTAGCAAGAACCGTTCTTACCTACGCATCAAAACCACAACAATAGTTCGTCAAGTTGGTGCTGTTTTAACCTTCGCAAGGACCGGGCGTAGCCACACTCGGTTCAACTAAAGTGAGAGAGACAGACACCCGCCAGTCACCTTTAAGCAACGAGTGCTCCGAACGGTGAAACCAGTCTCGCGTAAGCGTACGCGTAATGTCGGTCCGGGCCGCTTCATCTCACAATACCGCTGAACCAAAGTATGACATGCTGGTAAGCAGTATGACTTATATTGCCCACAACTCACTTGTGTTCTACTCGTGCATAGCATCAACGCATAAAACCAGGCTCGGATGCCACTGTTGGGGAACGTAGTAATTTCAAAAAATTTCCTACGCACACGCAAGATCATGGTGATGCATAGCAACGAGAGGGGAGAGTGTTGTCCACGTACCCTCGTAGACTGACAGCGGAAGCGTTATCACAACGCGGTTGATGTAGTCGTACGTCTTCACGATCCGACCGATCAAGTACCGAACGCACGGCACCTCCGAGTTCTACACACGTTCAGCTCGATGACGTCCCTCGAACTCCGATCCAGCCGAGTGTTGAGGGAGAGTTTCGTCAGCACGACGGCGTGGTGACGATGATGATGTTCCACCGGCGCAGGGCTTCGCCTAAGCTCCGCAACGGTATTATCGAGGTGTAATATGGTGGAGGGGGCACCGCACACGGCTAAGAGATCTCAAGGATCAATTGTTGTGTCTCTGGGGTGCCCCCTGCCCCCGTATATAAAGGAGCAAGGGAGGAGGAGGCTGGCCCTAGGAGGGGGCGCACCAAGTGTGGAGTCCTACTAGGACTCCCTAGTCCTACTGGATTCCACCTCCCATATGGAATAGGAAAAGAGGAAGGGAAAAAGAGAAGGAAGGAAGGGGGCGCCCCCCTTCCCTAGTCCAATTCGGACCAGACCAAGGGGAGGGGTGTGGCCTCCCTTGAGGCCCTTTTTCTTCTTTCCCGTATGGCCCAATAAGGCCCAATACGTATTCCCGTAACTCTCCGGTACTCCGAAAAATACCTGAATCACTCGGAACCTTTCCGAAGTCCGAATATAGTCGTCCAATATATCGATCTTTACGTATCGACCATTTCGAGACCCCTCGTCATGTCCCCAATCTCATCCGGGAGTCCGAAGTCCTTCGGTACATCAACATACATAAACTCATAATAAAACTGTCATCGTAACTTTAAGCGTGCGGACCCTACGGGTTCGAGAACTATGTAGACATGACCGAGACACGTCTCCGGTCAATAACCAATAGCGGGACCTGGATGCCCATATTGGCTCCCACATATTCTACGAAGATCTTTATCGGTCAGACCGCATAACAACATACGTTGTTCCCTTTGTCATCAGTATGTTACTTGCCCGAGATTCGATCGTCGGTATCTCGATACCTAGTTCAATCTCGTTACCGGCAAGTCTCTTTACTCGTTCCGTAACACATCATCCCGCAACTAACTTATTAGTCACAATGCTTGCAAGGCTTATAGTGATGTGCATTACCGAGTGGGCCCAGAGATACCTCTCCGACAATCGGAGTGACAAATCCTAATCTCGAAATACACCAACCCAAGAAGTACCTTTGGAGACACCTGTAGAGCACCTTTATAATCACCCATTTACGTTGTGACGTTTGGTAGCACACAAAGTGTTCCTCCGGTAAATGGGAGTTGCATAATCTCATAGTCATAGGAACATGTATAAGTCATGAAGAAAGCAATAACAACATACTAAACGATCGGGTGCTAAGCTAACGGAATGGGTCAAGTCAATCACGTCATTCTCCTAATGAGGTGATCTCGTTAATCAAATGAAAACTCATGTCTATGGCTAGGAAACATAACCATCTTTGATTAACGAGCTAGTCAAGTAGAGGCATACTAGTGACACTCTGTTTGTCTATGTATTCACACATGTATTATGTTTCCAGTTAATACAATTCTAGCATGAATAATAAACATTTATCATGATATAAGGAAATAAATAATACTTTATTATTGCCTCTAGGGCATATTTCCTTCAACAGACACCCGCTAGCCACCTTATGCATCAAGTGCATGTCAGTCGGTGAACCTGTCTCACGTAAGTGTACGTGTAAGGTCGGTCCGGGCCGCTTCATCCCACAATGCCGCCGAATCAAGATAAGACTAGTAACGGCAAGCAAATTGAACAAATCATCGCCCACAACTACTTTGTGTTCTACTCGTGCATAGAATCTACGCATAGACCTAGCTCATGATGCCACTGTTGGGGAACGTAGCAATAATTCAAAATTTTCCTACGTGTCACCAAGACCAGTCCAGGAGATGCTAGCAACGAGAGAGAAGGAGTGCATCTTCATACCCTTGAAGATCGCTAAGCAGAAGCGTTACAAGAACGCGGTTGATGGAGTCGTACTCGCGGCGATTCAAATCGCGGAAGATCCGATCTAGCGCCGAACGGACGGCGCCTCCGCGTTCAACACACGTACAGCCCGGGAACGTCTCCTCCTTCTTGATCCAGCAAGGGGAGAGGAGAAGTTGAGGGAGAACTCCGGCAACACGACGGCATGGTGGCAATGGAGCTCGTGGTTCTCCGGCAGGGCTTCGCTAAGCACTACGGAGGAGAAGGAGGTGTATGAGGAGGGAGGGCTGCGCCAGGGAAGAGGTGCGGCTGCCCTACCACCCCTCCAATATATATAGGGGCAAGGGGAGAGGGGGAGGCGCCCTAGGGTTTCCCCTAGGGGGCGGCAGCCAAGCAGATTGGATCTCCCTAGGGAAAATCCTAGGGAGACTTGCCCCCCAAGCGAAGCAGGTGGAGGCGCCCCACCTCAGTAACGTGGGAAAGGGTGTGGGGGGCGCACCACCCCTTAGTGGGATGGTTTGCCCCTTCCCCTTTGGCCCATGAGGCCCTCCAACACTTGCCGGGGCTCCCGAAACACCTTTCGGTCATGCTGGCCATAGCCTGGTACCGCCGGAACACTTCCGGACTCCAATACCCTTCGTCCTATATATCGATCTTCACCGCCGGACCATTCCGGAACTCCTCGTGATGTCCGGGATCTCATCCGGGACTCCGAACAACCTTCGGTAACCACATACTATTTCCCATAACAACTCTAGCGTCACCGAACCTTAAGTGTGTAGACCCTACGGGTTCGGGAACCATGCAGACATGACCGAGACACCTCTCCGGCCAATAAACAATAGCGGGATCTGGATACCCATATTGGATCCCACATGTTCCACGATGATCTCATCGGATGAACCATGATGTCGGGGATTCAATCAATCCCGTATACAATTCCCTTTGTCTATCGGCATGTTGCTTGCCCGAGATTCGATCGTCGGTATCCCAATACCTCGTTCAATCTTGTTACCGGCAAGTCTCTTTACTCGTTCCGTAACGCATGATCCCGTGGCTAACTCCTTAGTCACATTGAGCTCATTATGATGATGCATTACCGAGTGGGCCCAGAGATACCTCTCCGTCATACGGAGTGACAAATCCCATCTCGATTCGTGCCAACCCAATAGACACGTTCGGAGATACCTATAGTGCACCTTTATAGCCACCCAGTTACGTTGTGACGTTTGGTACACCCAAAGCATTCCTACGGTATCCGGGAGTTGCACAATCTCATGGTCTAAGGAAACGATACTTGACATTAGAAAAGCTCTTAGCAAACGAACTACACGATCTTGTGCTATGCTTAGGATTGGGTCTTGTCCATCACATCATTCTCCTAATGATGTGATCCCGTTATCAATGACATCCAATGTCCATGGTTAGGAAACCATAACCATCTATTGATCAACGAGCTAGTCAACTAGAGGCTTACTAGGGACATGTTGTGGTCTATGTATTCACACATGTATTACGGTTTCCAGTTAATACAATTATAGCATGAACAATAGACAATTATCATGAACAAGGAAATACAATAATAACCATTTTATTATTGCCTCTAGGGCATATTTCCAACAGCTCCTGCCTCCCGTGGCCGGCTGTGCTGCCGCGGAGGCCTCACCGCCCCCTACTATTCCCACCGCAGGCCAGGCCCTGCGGCGACGGCAGCCTCACACCGCAGCCGAACCAGTGAACCCTCGTACTCCTCTCCGCGCGGGCTTCCACTGCCGCGTCTTTCCCGGCTCCCCGTCGTCCCCTTCCTAGGCCTCGCCGTCGTCCACCGCCCTGGTGCTCTCGGCGCGGCGTGGTCAACGTGGTCAAGGAACGACTTCCATCGGACGTGGACTGTACATGGAGAGGCTGACAGCTGGGTCCACGGCCGCAGCAAGGAAGTGCCTCCTTATTACACGGAAAATAATGATTCCTCCACCTGACAGCTGGGACCCACCGGACGGGCCACTGTATTTCACGAAAAAACGTTTCCCCTGACTGCTGGGACCCACCAGCTACATCTTGGCACACAAGGAAGTGCGTCCGGGTAAAAAAAGATTCGCCCCCTGACTGCTGGGACCCACCAGCTACATCTTCGCAGGCAAGGAAGTGCCTGACAGTCGGGACCCACCTGGTCGA
Organism: Aegilops tauschii subsp. strangulata; assembly: GCF_002575655.3. NCBI lineage: Eukaryota > Viridiplantae > Streptophyta > Magnoliopsida > Poales > Poaceae > Aegilops > Aegilops tauschii. The sequence goes on from NC_053036.3 coordinate 352,742,879, forward strand.
AGCGTACGTAGCATTGTCATTCTGGTCGCGAACGTGTACGTACATACTGGTCGATGTAGAGGCGCGCACGTGTCGTAGTAGAGGCGCGCATGTAGCATGTACACGTACGTACAGCGGCCAGTGTGCAAGAAAGAAAATACGGCCACGTACGTACATACGGGCAGGGTCTCGAATGCCTACTCGCGCATACGTACGGCCAGAGCTTGTGTACATGGCTGGGTCGGAACGGAGAAACAACGTCGTCGTCGTGTTCATGGGGATCCAACCGGCTGGGTCGGAACGGAATGCGTCGTCGTGTTCATCGGGAGGGCTTGGACAGAACAGCCGATGGAAACGAGGCCTGGCGTATCGCAGAACGGAGGAAACGACCTTGTGTTCGACCGGCTGTTGGGGAACATAGCAATAATTCAAAATTTTCCTACGTGTCACCAAGATCAATCTAGGAGATGCTAGCGACGAGAGAGAGGGAGTGCGTCTTCATACCCTTGAAGATCGCTAAGCGGAAGCGTTACAAGAACGCGGTTGATGGAGTCGTACTCGCGGCGATTCAAATCGCGGAAGATCTGATCTAGCGCCGAACGGACGGCGCCTCCGCGTTCAACACACGTACAGCCCGGGGACGTCTCCTCCTTCTTGATCCAGCAAGGGGAGAGGAGAAGTTGAGGGAGAACTCCAGCAGCACGACGGCATGGTGGCAATGGAGCTCGTGGTTCTCCGGCAGGGCTTCGCTAAGCACTACGGAGGAGGAGGAGAAGGTGTATGAGGAGGGAGGGCTGCGCCAGGGAAGAGGTGCGGCTGCCCTCCCACCCCTCCACTATATATAGGGGCAAGGGGAGAGGGGGAGGCGCCCTAGGGTTTCCCCTAGGGGGCGGCGGCCAAGCAGATTGGATCTCCCTAGGGAAAATCCTAGGGAGACTTGCCCCCCAAGCCAAGCAGGTGGAGGCTTGCCTCCCAAGCCAGGTGGAGGCACCCCACCTCCCCAAGTAACGTGGGAAAGGGTGTGGGGGGCGCACCACCACTTAGTGGGCTGGTTTGCGCCTTCCCCTTTGGCCCATGAGGCCCTCCAACACTTGCCGGGGCTTCCGAAACACCTTTCGGTCATGCTGGCCATAGCCTGGTACCCCCGGAACACTTCCAGACTCCAATACCCTTCGTCCAATATATCGATCTTCACCGCCGGACCATTCCGGAACTCCTCGTGATGTCCGGGATCTCATCCGGGACTCCGAACAACCTTCGGTAACCACATACTATTTTCCATAACAACTCTAGCGTCACCGAACCTTAAGTGTGTAGACCCTACGGGTTCGGGAACCATGCAGACATGACTGAGACACCTCTCCGGCCAATAACCAATAGCGGGATCTAGATACCCATATTGACTCCCACATGTTCCATGATGATCTCATCGGATGAACCAGATGTCGGGGATTCAATCAATCCCGTATACAATTCTCTTTGTCTATCGGTATGTTACTTGCCCGAGATTCGATCGTCGGTATCCCAATACCTCGTTCAATCTCGTTACCGGCAAGTCTCTTTACTCGTTCCATAACGGATGATCCCGTGGCTAACTCCTTAGTCACATTGAGCTCATTATGATGATGCATTAGCGAGTGGGCCCAGAGATACCTCTCCGTCATACGGAGTGACAAATCCCAGTCTCGATTCGTGCCAACCCAACAGACACTTTCGGAGATACCTGTAGTGCACCTTTATAGCCACCCAGTTACGTTGTGACGTTTGGTACACCCAAAGCATTCCTACAGTATCCGGAAGTTGCACAATCTCATGGTCTAAGGAAATGATACTTGACATTTAGAAAAGCTCTTAGCAAACGAACTACACGATCTTGTGCTATGCTTAGGATTGGGTCTTGTCCATCACATCATTCTCCTAATGATGTGATCCCGTTATCAATGACATCCAATGTCCATGGTCAGGAAACCATAACCATCTATTGATCAACGAGCTAGTCAACTAGAGGCTTACTAGGGACATGTTGTGGTCTATGTATTCACACATGTATTACAGTTTCCAGTTAATACAATTATAGCATGAACAATAGACAATTATCATGAACAAGGAAATACAATAATAACCATTTTATTATTGCCTCTAGGGCATATTTCCAACACCGGCCACGTTTGAAACGGGATCCTGTTCATCGGGAGGGGTCTGGCGTACCGCAAAACGGAGGAAACGGACCTCCTACGGTCGAAACAGGGGTCCTGTTGATCGGGAGGGGTGTGGCGTACCGCAAAACGGAGGAAACGGACTTGTGTTGGAGCGCTACGGTCGAAACGGGGGTCGTGTTCATCAGGAGGGGTGTGGCGTACCGCAAAATGGGACTCCACGGGACACTGTTCATCTCCACCGTCGACCCCCTCCCGCCTCCACGAGCTACTGTTCATCCACCATCGACCTCCTCCAGCCTCCACCTGCGATTGTTCATCCACGGGCTCCTGTTCATCCAGCGTCCACCACGCGCTACTCCACCGGCTAATGTTCAACCAGCCCTCTCCACGGGCTCCTGTTCAACCACCCCTCCACGGGGTACTGTTCATCCAGCCCTCCACCGTCTACTGTTCATTCTGCCCTCCACGGGGTGGTCCTGTTCATCCTGCCCTCCACGGGGTCCTGTTCATCCAGCCCCAACCGGCTCGATCGATCGGGGTCATGTTCATCCAGAGGCAACACCACGGGGTCCTGTTCATCCACCCCCACCGGGAACTGTTCATCCAAAACCCCCCAGCAAAGCTCACTGTTCATCCAGAGGCAGCATCGACCGGCTTCAGTTAGCAGCAGTAGTGAAGGAATCGCTCGATCGGGTTCAGTTAACAGCCATCGATCGATCGCTCGGGTTCAGTAACGCGTAGCCTGCAGTGCAATCACTCGGGTTCAGTTAGAGCCCAATGCCTCGCTCGGGTTCAGTTAGAGCCAACGCCTCGCACACACGCGCGTATGTGTACGAGAGAAACGCGCATCGCTCGGCCCCCGACCTCCCACCGTAACTGGGAACTCCCTGAAATTTTCCTCGCCCTCGCTTCTACCACGGTTTTTTCTGTCATGGACGGCCCAAAGAATGTCATGCAGCTGCGTCTCCGGCCCGCCCAGGACAAAAAGCCCATTTTCTGTCATGATTTTTTGTCATAGAAGTAGAAGCCCACCACATCTATGATGATACCGGGTTTTGTCACAATTATCGTCATAGAAGTGTCATATGTATGACAGAAAAAAATTTCGTTCGGCCCAAAATGTCACGGATGTGTCTTTTTTTTGTAGTGTCTCCGGCCCCCGAAGTTTGACCTTCAGGCGCCGCCTTCACGATCTTTTCCTCCCCTCCTTGGCTAGGGTCCTTCTGGGACGAAGCCTCGGTGTTATTCACGTATTTGGGGGAAAGGGCCTTCGGGGGCGTCCCGGTCTCCATAGCATCTGAGCTCAGTGAGTCCTCTGATGAGGATCGTTTGGTGCGGGACCTCGCCGGACTACGAAAAAAATATGGCTCAGGTTAAAATACTATGCCATGATGATTCTGGACACATGAACGTGTTCGGATTTTATATACTCACGAGTTTACCAGGGGCTGGGCCCTGGGATCCCACGCCGGGCTGCTGTCGGCGGCAGTAGTGGACTTTTCCAGAAGAGGAGCTTTTCACCTTTTAGGCGACTCGGCCTCCAAGTGTACGGAGGCCGTCCTCTTCTTTCTTCCCCTCGGTGGGGACTCGTCTTCCTCCTCCTCCTCCTCGTCCTCTTCAGAGGCAGAACGGGCATCGGAGCCTTCGGATATTGTGTCTGAAGTGCCGCGGTGACGAAGGTCGCCCCGGGTTTTCTTGACCTCCTTCTCGGCCTTCTTCTTCGGCGCCTTGTAAGGCGCCGGGACCAGCATCTTCGTCAGAAGTGGGCCAGCCGGTTCTTCGGGCAGCGGGGCCGGACAGTGGATCCGCTCCGCCTTCTTCGTCCAGCCCTAGGAGAGTTGTGGAAAACACATTAAGCATTTCCCTTGGGTTATGCAGATAAAACGTATGATGACTTACCGAGCTTGTAGGGCGGGACAGTTGGTACCCGCGGTCCTCGGCTGAGTCCGGCCATGATTTGCCGGACTTGAAAAAGCACCTTCCAGATGTCTTTGTGCGAGGAGCCAAAGAGCTCTCGCAGGGTCTGGTGCTTGGCCGGATCGAATTCCCATAGATTGCAAGTCCGGTGTTGACAAGGCAGGATCCGGCGAACTAACATCACCTAGACTACATTGACAAGTTCGATGTTCTTGTCTTCCACATCTTTAACGCGTGTTTGGAGCACCGACAGTTCGTCGAATGAAGACCAGTTCAGGCTCTTCTTGAGCCAGGATGTAAGCCGCAGAGGGGCTCCGGATCGAAACTCGGGAGCAACAGCCCATTCTGTGTCGTGCGGCTCAGTGATGTAGAACCACTGCTGTTGCCACTCTTTGACGGAATCATTAAAAATACCTGTTGGCCATGTGACGTTGGGCATCTTGCTCACCATAGCGCCCCCGCACTCGGCGTGCTCGCCGATCACTACCTTGGGCTTCACATTAAATATCTTCAGCCATAAGCCGAAGTGTGGCGAGATGCGGAGGAAAGCCTCGCACACGACGATGAACGTCGAGATGTTGAGGAAGGAATTGGGGGATAGATCATGAAAATCGATCCCATAATAGTACATGATGCCGTGAATGAACGGGTGGAGGGGAAACCCTAGCCCGCGGACAAAATGAGGGAGGAATACAACCCTCTCGTGGGGTTCCGGAGTAGGAACGATCTGTCCCGTCATCGGTAGACGATGGCTGATTTTCTTGGCCAGATACCCGGCCTCCCGAAGCTTTTTGATATCCTTCTCCCGGATGGTAGAGGCCATCCACTTGCCTCCTGCTCTGGATCCGGACATTTTCAGAAGGCCTTTGTGGGCGGAGAAGATGAACGCTCAGGCGCTGGAGCTCGAGCTAAGGGGAATGGATCGGGAAGAAGAAAGCGTGGGTGCGAAAGGGAGTTCTTATCCCCTTATAAAGGCAGCAGGGATTCTGCGCCTCCCCACTTGCCTGGTAAACTCGGTTGTTCCCCAAGCGCCGTGATTGATGGCACGGTTGGGTTACCCACACCCGTATTGATGAGAATCCCGTGATAAGGGGACACGATCTCTGCTTCGACAAGACGTGCCAAGAAAACCGCCTCGCAATATGTGCAGTGGATGGTTGAGAAAAACGGTTCGAATAATGACCGGGCCGTGGTGTGGTGTCACGCTATAAAAGTTGTCAGCAGATTAGATTTGTGGAATATTATACTCTCTACGGTGGTATGTGGAATTTGTTTTGCAGAGCCGGACACGATCCTTGTGTTCAAAATCTTCTATGGAGTATTCGAAGGAGGAACCCGCCTTGCAATGCCGAAGACGATCTGCGTGCCGGACTCATCGCCATTGAAGCCTGGTTCAGGGGCTACTGAGGGAGTCCTGGATTAGGGGGTGCTCGGACAGCCAGACTATATACTTTGGCCGGACTGTTGGACTATGAAGATACAAGACTCAAGACTTCGTCCCGTGTCCGGATGGGACTCTCCTTTGCATGGAAGGCAAGCTTGGCAATTAGGATATGTAGATCTCCTCCCTTGTAACCGACTCTGTGTAACCCTAGCCCCTCCGATGTCTATATAAACCGGAGGGTTTAGTCCGTAGGACAACAACAATCATAATCATAGGCTGGCTTCTAGGGTTTAGCCTCTACGATCTCGTGGTAGATCAACTCTTGTAATACTCATATCATCAAGATCAATCAAGCAGGAAGTAGGGTATTACCTCCATCGAGAGGGCCCGAACCTGGGTAAACATCGTGTCCCCCGCCTCCTGTTACCATCCGCCTTAGACGCACAGTTCGGGACCCCCTACCCGAGATCCGCCGGTTTTGACACCGACAGACACCACCACACAGACAACACCGCCAGTCGTGCCGGCGCCAAGCCATGGCAAGACCGCCACAACGCTACTGGACATGCATATGGCACAGGATCCAGACATGCATATGGCACAGGATCCGGACGACGATGATGACGAAGACGGTACATTACCAACGTCGATAAGTACTTCAATGAACATGGGTACGGTGACGAATTCTTGGGGCCTCCTTCTCAAGAACCCAACCCTGCAAAAGACAATCGCGATCTAGCTGGTACCGCGGAGAAACCCAATTGCAACAGGCGTCGTCTGGCGTTTAGTTGTCAGGAGACGCCTCCAGCTGCCGCCTTCACCGAGCCTCAGATAGCCGAGGTGCGAAATATTATCAGCCCCAACACACTCAAGAAGGCGGTCTCTGAGCAGAACTCGATCCCATTACAACATAAGAAGAAGGGACGAAAAATAAAGACTAACAAGGGTGCGAGCCAGCCGGCACCGAGTACGATCCGTGCTCAGGACAGGCCACCTTCACCTAAGGATATCTCGAGGAGGGTGCATGTGGCGGGTAGGCCGATGCTACCGACTAATCTGCTCAATGCTGCAACCGGTGCTATGCGGAGTCTGCATGACAGTGTTCTTTCTTTGGAGAAGCAGCGTCTCTCCGAGAATGATGTGGCATACCCGGTTTTCGTGGCCAAGGTGCCAGAGGGCAAAGGCTTTGTGGATAGCGCCATCGGGGGTATGATCGTCCTATGGTTTGATGACATCTTCGCTCTGTTTAACCTTCATCCGCTGCACTACACCTTCATTCAGCTATTTTGGCTGAGTATGGAGATGCGGATCATTAGAGACAAGACCCCGGACATCGTGATAGTCGACCCCTTCTACATGCGTGCCAAGATCTTGGGCAGCGCTGGGGACCGGCAAGTCGCGAGTTCATACCTCGAATGCATCATTCTGGCAAGCCCAGATAAGGATAACTTCCTCATGCCTTAGTTTCCCGAGTAAGTCATCCCCTCACTGCCCCTTAACATATGATTTCTTAGATTTCGATCGTTCTTTTGTTTCTAACATTCCGTGTTTTGTGCAGTGACACACATTGCACACTCATCCTCTTAAGCCCGAAATATTCCATGGCCACGTATTTCGACTCGGACCGTTAGTTGAAGAAAGACTACACAAATATCAAGAAAGTTCTTGATGATGTTCTCCCCGGCTACGCCAGATCTGGAGGCATCTTCAGCAGGCCAATTCGTAGGTACAGCAAGCACGTGTTCACCCACAATACGACATTCCCCTGCGTCAAGCAGCCGCCTGGCTGTCAGAAGGATGCCTACTACGCCCTCCATCACATGCGGGCGATCGTACGGGACCATAATCACCTTCTGCTACCAAATAATCTCAAAGATTGGGCCGCACGCTTGTCGGCAATCCAGGACGCGGACATCAGACAAGAATTCTTTCGCATCCAGTCGGAGTTTGCGGAAATCATCCATCAAGATGTCCTTCGTACCTCGGGGCAGTTCTACCTCAGATATCAACCATCCAACAGTGAGATAGAAACAACGCTACAAATGCAGGCAGACAACGCCCGCGATTTCATGACCATCACGACAGACGGCGGCTTCATCCACGCTCCGGTCCTTGAGTCGAGTCGAAAGTAGTGATGCTATGTAGTTCTGAAATATCGATTAACTCATGTTGTAATTAAACTTTAATGAGCTTGTATGTCTCTTTGGTTTGGACAGTCGTCCAACTTATATGTAATCGATGCTATTTATTAGTAGGACCATGAATCGTGCTATTAACGTGTTGCTTTTCTCTTCCGATCCTTTTGTTGCATACTTATATATTGCTTATGTATTGTCTGTGAATTGCTACTAACATTTTGTTTGGCTAGTGCATAGAGATGCCGTCGTATGTCGTGTACAAGGGTAAGGTTCCCAGAGTCTACGATGACTGGGAGGAGTGTCGGAGACAGGTTCACCGTTTCAGCGGTAACAGTTACAAAGGGTACACCACTAGGGCGGAGGCGGAAGCTAGATACGCGCGCTATCTAGCGGGAGAGAGGAGGGAGCGGAGGAGGAACCGGATGAATACCAGTTTCATCGCGATGATGCTAATCGTGATGACCGCAGCTCTCTTCTATGTGATGGTAGTTTAGATGATCGATATCGACTTGTAATGTGAAAACAAACTCGCTACTCGCGGTCTCGAGACTTGTAATGTTCTAACTTTGTTTGGTCTTTTGAATTCGGAGACTAATATGATGAATTGTATTCGGAGACTAATCTTCTATTGTATTCGATAAATCTGCTGTTTATATGTTGTGCTGTCTATATTCTGTGCAGTAATATATTTCGTAACCTGTGCAAATATCAGAAAAGAAAAAAATAATTCCTAATATTCATACTAGTGGCGCACCACACTGCACTTTAGTGGCGCACTGCAATAAACACACTAGTGGCGCATTATCTAGAAGTGCGCCATTAGTAACCCAGAGCACAAGGTAAATATGGCCCCCTGGGAGGCATAATAATGGCGCACCATTTGACATACTAATGGCGCACTCCCTAGTGTGCCACTATTGTCTGGTATACTAATGGCGCACCAGGGGTGCGCCATTAGTATTAGTTACTACTGGCGTGATGATAGTGGCGCACATGTAGTGCGCCATTAATAGCCAAAACAGGTGCGCCACTAATTAGCCTTTTCCTAGTAGTGTATAATGAAAAATTCCCACTAGTATATGAAAGTGACAACATAGGAGACTCTCCATATGAAAACAGGGTGCTACTTAGAAGCACAAGTGTGGAACTAGCATGCCCTTCTCTCTTTATTTCTTTATTTCTTTTTTCCTTTTTTTCTTTTTTTCTTTTTTCTTTTTTTTATATATTTTCTCTCTCTCATTGTCCGGAGTCTCATCCCGACTTGTGGGGGAATCATAGTTTCCATCATCCTTTCCTCACTGGGGCAATGCTCTAATAATGAAAATTGATGATCATCACACTTCTATTTACTTACAACTCAATATTACAACTCGATACCTATAACAAAATATGACGCTATATGAATACCTCTGGCAATGTACCAGGATGTGCAATGATCTAGCATAACATGTATGAAAAATGACGAACGGTGGCTGAGCCACAAATACTATGTCAACTATATGATCATGCAAAGCAATATGACAATGAATGCTCAAGTCATCAAAACCGAAGCGGTGGAAGTTGCATGGCAATATATCTCAGAATGGCTATGGAAGGGCCATAATAGGTAGGTATGGTGGCTGTTTTGAGGAAGATATAACAAGGCTTATGTGTGATAGAGCGTATCATATCACGGGGTTTGGATGCACCTCGAAGTTTGCACCGACTCTCGAGGTGAGAAAGGGCAATGCACGGTACCGTAGAGGCTAGCAAATTGCGGAAAGGTAAGAGTGTGTATAATCCATGGACTCACATTAGTCATAAAGAACTCATATAGTTATTGCAAAAGTTTATTAGCCCTGGAAGCAAAGTACTACTACGCATGCCCCTAGGGGGATAGATTGGTAGGAAAAGACCATCGCTCGTCCCCGACCACCACTCATAAGGAAGACAATCAATAATAAATCACGCTGCAACTTCATAGCATAACGAAAGACTATACGTGCATTCTTCGGGAATCACAAACCTTAACACCAATATTTTTACTAACCACAACCATTTACTAGTACCTCTCACGTATTACCATCTCTATATCGCAAAACTATTGCAAGGAATCAAACATATCATATTCAGTGATCCATAAGTTTTATGTAGGATTTCATGACTAACCATGCAAATGACCAATTCCCGGTGACTCTCTAAATAGATATAAATGAAGCAAGAGAGTTTAATTCTTTCTACAAAATACCATGCTGTAATAAATATAAGTGAAGCAAAAGAGCATTCTACAAACAATGATTTTCTATGTGAAGAGAAACAAGCAATCCAAACTTCAAATGATATAAGTGAAGCACATGAAGCATTATATAAGGCCATACTCAAAAGATATAAGTGAAGTGCAATGAGCATTCTATAAATCAACCATGGACAATCTCATACCAGCATGGTGCATAAAAGAAAAATGAAAACTAAATGCAAAAGACGCTCCAAGATTCACACATATCACATGAAGAAAACGAGAACGAAAACATACCGATACTTGTTGAAGAAAGATGGGATGCCTTCCGGGGCATCCCCAAGCTTAGACGCTTGAGTCTCCTTGAATATTTACTTGGGGTGCCTTGGGCATCCCCAAGCTTGAGCTCTTGCCTCTCCTCCTTCTCCTCATATCGATACCTCCTCGATCTTTGATCACTTCATCCACACAAAACTCAACAGAAAGCTCGGTAAGATCCGTTAGTATAATAAAGCAAATCACTACTCTAAGTACTATTGCAAACCAAAACATGTTTTGTTTTTGCATTGTAGCTACTGTAATATAAATTTTTCATGTCTTATTCCACTGATAGAATCGATAGTTTCATCAAAGCAAGAAAAACAATGCATCAAAAAACAGAATCCGTCTTAAACATGACAGTCTGTAGTAATCTGAACATTCACCATACTTCTGGTACTCCAAAAATTCTGAAACATTAAGACAAACTAAACAATTTGTATAGCAAGACTGTGCAAAAGGTTTCAGAAACTTTCAACATTCCAGTAAAAAAAATGTAAAATCATGCACTACAGCCAAAATTTCTGTTTTTGCACCGCACATACCAACAAGCAATCTACTCATCCTAAAGGCAAATCTTGTTGGGGAATGTAGTAATTTCAAAAATTTCCTACGCACACGCAAGATCATGGTGATGCATAGCAACGAGAGGGGAGAGTGTTTTCTACGTACCCTCGTAGACCGTAAGCGGAAGCGTTATGACAACGCGGTTGATGTAGTCGTACGTCTTCACGATCGACCGATCCTAGCACCGAAGGTACGGCACCTCCGCGATCTGCACACGTTCAGCTTGGTGATGTCCCACGAACTCACGATCCAGCAGAGTGTCGAGGGAGAGCTTCGTCAGCACGACGGCGTGATGACGGTGATGATGAAGCTACCGGCGCAGGGCTTCGCCTAAGCACTACGACGATATGACCGAGGTGGATTATGGTGGAGGGGGGCACCACACACGGCTAAGAGATCAAGGACCAACTTGTGTGTCTATAGGGTGCCCCCTGGCCATGTATATAAAGGATGGAGGGAGGAGGAGGCCGGCCCTCATAGGGCGCCCAAAGTGTGGAGTCCTACTAGGACTCCCTAGTCCTAGTAGGATTCCACCTCCCACATGGAATAGGAAAAAGGGAAGGGAGAAGGAGAAGGAAGGAAGGGGGCGCCCCCTTTCCCTAGTCCAATTTGGACCAGTCCATGGGGAAGGGGCGCGGCCACCCTTGAGGCCTTTCTCTCCTTTCCTGTATGGTCCATTAAGGCCCAATACGAATTCCCGTAACTCTCCGATACTCCAAAAAATACCCGAATCACTCGGAACCTTTCCGATGTCCGAATATAGCCTTTCAATATATCGATCTTTATGACTCGACCATTTCGAGACTCCTCGTCATGTCCCCGAACTCATCCGGTACTCCGAACAAAATTAGGTCATCAAATCACATAACTCATAATACAAATCATCACAGAACATTAAGCGTGCGGACCCTATGGGTTCGAGAACTATGTAGACATGACCGAGACTCATCTCCAGTCAATAACCAATAGCGAAACCTGGATGCTCATATTGGCTCCCACATATTCTACGAAGATCTTTATCGGTCAAACCGCATAACAACATACGTTGTTCCCTTTGTCATCGGTATGTTACTTGCCCGAGATTCGATCGTCGGTATCCTCATACCTAGTTCAATCTTGTTACTGGCAAGTCTCTTTACTCGTTCCGTAATGCATCATCTGACAACTAACTCATTAGTCACATTGCTTGCAAGGCTTATAGTGATGTGCATTACCGAGAGGGCCCAGAGATACCTCTCCGACAATCAGAGTGATAAATCCTAATCTCGATCTATGCCAACTCAACAAACATCATCGGAGACACCTGTAGAGCACCTTTATAATCACCCAGTTACATTGTGACATTTGGTAGCACACAAAGTGTTGCTCCGGTATTCGGGAGTTGCATAATCTCATAGTCATAGGAACATGTATAAGTCATGAAGAAAGCAATACCAACATACTAAATGATCAAGTGCTAAGATAACGGAATGGGTCAAGTCAATCACATCATTCTCTAATGATGTGATCCCGTTAATCAAATGACAACTCATGTCTATGGCTAGGAAACTTAACCATCTTTGATTCAACGAGCTAGTCAAGTAGAGGCATACAAGTGACACTCTGTTTGTTTATGTATTCACACATGTACCAAGTTTCCGGTTAATACAATTCTAGCATGAATAATAAACATTTATCATGATATAAGGAAATATAAATAACAACTTTATTATTGCCTCTAGGGCATATTTCCTTCAGTCTCCCACTTGCACTAGAGTCAATAATCTAGTTCACATCGCCATGTGATTTAACACCAATAGTTCATATCACCATGTGATTAACACCCATAGTTCACATCTCTATGTGACTAACACCCAAAGGGTTTTACTAGAGTGAGTAATCTAGTTCACATCGCCATGTGATTAACACCCAAAGAGTACTAAGATGTGATCATGTTTTGCTTGTGAGAGAAGTTTAGTCAACGGGTCTGCCACATTCAGATCCGTATGTATTTTGCAAATTTCTATGTCTACAATGCTCTACACAGAGCTACTCTAGCTAATTGCTGCCATTTTCAATATGTATCCGGATTGTGACTTAGAGTCATCCAGATCGGTGTCAAAGCTTGCATCGACGCAACTCTTTATGACAAACTCTTTATCACCTCCATAACCAAGAAATATTTCCTTAGTCCTCTAAGGATAATTTTGACCGCTGTCCAGTGATCTACTCCTAGATCAAAATTGTACTCCCTTGCCAAACTCAGGGCAGGGTATACAATAGGTTTGGTACACAGCATGGCATACTTTATAGAACCTATGGCTGAGGCATAGGGAATGGCTTTCATTCTCTCTCTATCTTCTGTCGTGGTCGGGCTTTGAGTCTTACTCAACTTCACACCTTGCAACACAGGCAAGAACTCTTTCTTTGACTGTTCCATTTTGAACTACTTCAAAAACTTGTCAAGGTATGTACTCATTGAAAAAACTTATCATGCGTCTTGATCTATCTCTATAGATCTTGATGCTCAATATGTAAGTAGCTTCACCGAGGTCTTTCTTTGAAAAACTCCTTTCAAACACTCCTTTATGCTTTCCAGAAAATTCTACATCATTTCCGATCGACAAAATGTCATTCACATATACTTATCAGAAAGGCTATAGTGCTCCCACTCACTTTCTTGTAAATACAGGCTTCACCGCAAGTCTGTATAAAACTATATGCTTTGATCAACTTATCAAAACGTATATTCCAACTCCGTGATGCTTGCACCAATCCATAGATGGATCACTGGAGCTTGCATATTTTGTTAGCACCTTTAGGATTGACAAAACCTTCTGGTTGCATCATATACAACTCTTCTTTAATAAATCCATTAAGGAATGCAGTTTTGTTTATCCATTTGCCAGATTTCATAGAATGCGGCAATTGCTAACATGATTCGGACGGGCTTAAGCATAGATACGAGTGAGAAACTCTCATCGTAGTCAACACCTTGAACTTGTCGAAAACCTTTTGCGACAATTCTAGCTTTGTAGATAGTAACACTACTATCAACATCCGTCTTCCTCTTGAAGATCCATTTAATCTCAATGGCTCGCCGATCAACGGGCAAGTCAATGAAAGTCCACACTTTGTTCTCATACATGGATCCCATCTCAGATTTCATGGCCTCAAGCCATTTAGCGGAATCTGGGCTCATCATCGCTTCCTCATAGTTCGTAGGTTCGTCATGGTCAAGTAACATGACCTCCAGAACAGGATTACCGTACCACTCTGGTGTGGACCTTACTCTGGCTGACCTACGAGGTTCGGTAGTAACTTGATCGTCTGAAGTTACATGATCATCATCATTAGCTTCCTCACTAATTGGTGGAGTCATAGGAACTGATTTCTGTGATGAACTACTTTCCAATAAGGGAGCAAGTACAGTTACCTCATCAAGTTCTACTTTCCTCCCACTCACTTCTTTCGAGAGAAACTCCTTCTCTAGAAAGAATCCATTCTTTGCAACAAAGATCTTGCCTTCGGATCTGTGATAGAAGGTGCACCCAACATTTTCTTTTGGGTATCCTATGAAGACGCAATTCTCCAATTTGGGTTCGAGCTTATCAGGTTGAAACTTTTTCACATAAGCATCGCAACCCCAAACTTTAAGAAACGACAGCTTAGGTTTCTTGCTAAACCACAGTTCATACGGTGTCGTCTCAATGGATTTAGATGGTGCCCTTTGTAACATGAATGCAACTGTCTCTAATGCATAACCCCAAAACGATAGTGGTAAATCGGTAAGAAACATCATAGATTGCACTATATCCAATAAAACACGGTTATGACGTTCGGACACACCATTATGCTGTGGTGTTCCAGGTGGCACGAATTTGTGAAACTATTACACATTGTTTTAATTGAAGACCAAACTCGTGACTCAAATATTCGTCTCCATGATCAGATCGTAGAAACTTTATTTTCTTGTCACGATGGTTTTCCACTTCACTCTAAAATTCTTTGAACTTTTCAAATGTTTCAGACTTATGTTGCATCGACTAGATATACCCATATCTGCTCAAATCATCTGTGAAGGTCAGAAAATAACGATACTCGCCGCGAGCCTCAACACTCATCGGACCGCATACATCAGTATGTATTATTTCCAATAAGTCAGTTGCTCGCTCCATTGTTCCGGAGAATGGAGTCTTAGTCATCTTGCCCATGAGGCATGGTTCGCAAGCATCAAGTGATTCCAAAAGCCCATCAGCATGGAGTTTCTTCATGTTGTTTACACCAATATGAAAACGGCAGTGCCACAAATAAGTTACACTATCATTATTAACTTTACATCTTTTGGCTTCAATATTATGAATATGTGTATCACTACGATCGAGATTCAATAAACTATTTATATTGAGTGTATGACCATAGAATGTTTTATTCATGTAAATAGAACAACAATTAATCTTTGACATAAATGAACAACCGTATTGCAATAAACATGATCCAATCATATTCATGCTCAACGCAAACACCAAATAACATTTATTTTAGGTTCAACACTAATCCCGAAGGTAAAGGGAGTGTGCGATGGTGATCTTATCAACCTTGGAATCATTTCCAACACACATCGTCACCTCGCCCTTAACTAGTCTATGTTTATTTTGCAACTCCCGTTTCGAGTTACTACTCTTAGCAACTGAACTAGTATCAAATACCGAGGGGTTGCTGTAAACACTACTAAACTACACATCAATAACATGTATATCAAATATACCTTTGTTCATTTTGCCATCCTTCTTATCCGCCAAGTATCTAGGGGCAGTTCCACTTCCAGTGACCATTTCCTTTGCAGTAGAAGCACTTAGTTTCATGCTTAAGTCTAGCTTTGGGTTTCTTCACGGGAGTGACAACGTGCTTGTCATTCTTCTTGAAGTTCCCTTTCTATCCCTTTGCCCATTTCTTGAAACTAGTGGTCTTGTTAACCATCAACACTTGATGCTCTTTCTTGATTTCTACCTTCGCTGATTTCAACATCGCGAAGAGCTCGGGAATTACTTTCGTCATCCCTTCCATATTATAGTTCATCACGAAGTTATAGTAACTTGGTGATAGAGACTAGAGAATTTTGTCAATTACTATCTTATCTGGAAGATTAACTCCCACTTGATTCAAGCAATTGTCGTACCCAGACAAACTGAGCACATGTTCACTGGTTGAGCTATTCTCCTCCATCTTGTAGGCAAAGTACTGTCAGAGGTCTCATACCTCTTGACACGAGAATGAGTATGAAATACCAATTTCAACTCTTAGAATGTCTTATATGCTCCGTGGCATTCAAAACGTTTTTGAAGTCCCGGTTCTAAGCCGTACAGCATGGTGCACTAAACTATCAAGTAGTTATCATACCGAGCTTGCCAAATGTTCATAACGTGTGCATCTGCTCCTGCAATAGGTCTGTCACCTAGCGGTGCATCAAGGACATAATACTTCTGTGCAGCAATGAGGATAATCCTCAGATCACGGAGCTAGTCCGCATCATTGCTACTAACATCTTTCAACATAGTTTTTCTCTAGGAACATATCAAAAAATAAACGGGGAGCTACATCGCGAGGTATTGATCTACAACATAGTTATGCAAATACTACCAGGACTAAGTTCTTGATAAATTAAAGTTCAATTAATCAAATTACTAAAGAACTCCCACTTAGATAGACATCCCTGTAATCATCTAAGTGATCACGTGATCCGTATCAACTAAACCATGTCCGATCATCATGTGAGATGGAGTAGCTTTCAATGGTGAACATCACTATGTTGATCATATCTACTATGTGATTCACGCTCGACCTTTCAGTCTCAGTGTTCCGAGGCCATATCTGCATATGCTAGGCTCGTCAAGTTTAACCCGAGTATTCTTCGTGTGCAAAACTGGCTTGCACCCGTTGTATGTGAACGTAGAGCTTATCACACCCGATCATCACGTGGTGTCTCAGCACGACGAACTGTCGCAACGGTGCATACTCAGGGAGAACACTTGTACCTTGAAATTTAGTGAGAGATCATCTTATAATGCTACCGTCGAACTAAGCAAAATAAGATGCATAAAGGATAAACATCACATGCAATCAATGTAAGTGGTATGATATGGCCATCATCATCTTGTGCCTTTGATCTCCATCTCCAAAGCACCGTCATGATCACCATCGTCACCGGCTTGACACCTTGATCTCGATTGAGGCATCATTATCATCTCGCCAACTATTGCTTCTACGACTATCGCTACCGCTTAGTGATAAAGTAAAGCAATTACATGGCGAGTGCATTTCATACAATAAAGCGACAACCATATGGCTCCTGCCAGTTGCCGATAACTTTGTTACAAAACATGATCATCTCATACAATAAAATTTAGCATCATGTCTTAACCATATCACATCAGTACATGCCCATGCAAAAACAAATTAGACGTCCTCTACTTTGTTGTTGCAAGTTTTACGTGGCTGCTACGGGCTGAGCAAGAACCGTTCTTACCTACGCATCAAAACCACAACAATTTTTCGTCAAGTATGTGCTGTTTTAACCTTCACAAGGACCGGGCGTAGCCACACTCGATTCAACTAAAGTTGGAGAAACTGACACCCGCCTGCCACCTGTGTGCGAAGCACGTCGGTAGAGCCAGTCTCGCGTAAGCGTACGCGTAATGTCGGTCCGGGCCGCTTCATCCAACAATACCGCCGAAACAAAGTATGACATGCTGGTAAGCAGTATGACTATTATCGCCCACAACTCACTTGTGTTCTACTCGTGCATATAACATCTACGCATAAACATGGCTCGGATGCCACTATTGGGGAACATAGTAATTTCAAAAAAATTCCTATGCAAGACCATGGTGATGCATAGCAACGAGAGGGGAGAGTGTTGTCTACATACCCTCGTAGACCGTAAGCGGAAACGTTATGACAACGCGGTTGATGTAGTCGTACGTCTTCACGATCGACCGATCCTAGCACCGAAGGTACGGCACCTCCACGATCTGCACACGTTCAGCTCGGTGACGTCCCACGAACTCACGATCCAACAGAGTGTCGAGGGAGAGCTTCGTCAGCACGACGGCGTGATGACGGTGATGATGAAGCTACCGGCGCAGGGCTTCGCCTAAGCACTACGACGATATGACCGAGGTGGATTATGGTGGAGGGGGGCACCGCACACGGCTAAGAGATCAAGGATCAACTTGTGTGTCTATGGGGTGCCCCCTGGCCACGTATATAAAGGATGGAGGGAGGAGGAGGCCGGCCCTCATAGGGCGTGCCCAAAGTGTGGAGTCCTACTAGGACTCCCTAGTCCTAGTAGGATTCCACCTCCCACATGGAATAGGAAAAAGGGAAGGGAGAAGGAGAAGGAAGGAAGGGGGCGCCCCCTTTCCCTAGTTCAATTCGGACCAGTCCATGGGGAAGGGGTGTGGCCACCCTTGAGGCCTTTCTCTCCTTTCCCGTATGGCCCATTAAGGCCCAATACGAACTCCCATAACTCTCCGGTACTCCGAAAAATACCCGAATCACTCGGAACCTTTCCGATGTCCGAATATAGCCTTCCAATATATCGATCTTTACGTCTCGACCATTTTGAGACTCCTCGTCATGTCCCCAATCTCATCCGGGACTCTAAACAAACTTCGGCCATCCAATCACATAACTCATAATACAAATCGTCACAGAACGTTAAGCGTGCGGACCCTACGGGTTCGAGAACTATGTAGACACGACCGAGACTCATCTCCAGTCAATAACCAATAGCGGAACCTTGATGCTCATATTGGCTCCCACATATTGTACGAAGATCTTTATCGGTCAAACCGCATAACAACATACGTTGTTCCCTTTGTCATCGGTATGTTACTTGCCCGAGATTCGATCGTCGGTATCCTCATACCTAGTTCAATCTCGTTACCGGCAAGTCTCTTTACTCGTTCCGTAATGCATCATCCCGCAACTAACTCATTAGTCACATTGCTTGCAAGTCTTATAGTGATGTGCATTACCGAGAGGGCCCGAAGATACCTCTCCGACAATCGGAGTGACAAATCCTAATCTCGATCTATGCTAACTCAACAAACACCATCGGAGACACCTGTAGAGCACCTTTATAATCACCCAGTTACGTTGTGACGTTTGGTAGCACACTAAGTGTTCCTCTGGTATGCGGGAGTTGCATAATCTCATAGTCATAGGAACATGTATAAGTCATGAATAAAGCAATAGCAACATACTAAACGATCAAGTGCTAAGCTAACGGAATGGGTCAAGTCAATCACATCATTCTCTAATGATGTGATCCCGTTAATCTAATGACAACTCATGTCTATGGCTAGGAAACTTAACCATCTTTGATTCAATGAGCTAGTCAAGTAGAGGCATACTAGTGACACTCTGTTTGTTTATGTATTCACACATGTACCAAGTTTCCGGTTAATACAATTCTAGCATGAATAATAAATATTTATCATGATATAAGGAAATATAAATAACAACTTTATTATTGCCTCTAGGGCATATTTCCTTCAAATCTTGGCACATTATTTTTATAATAGAATGGAATTGTACAAGGGGATAATTATTTTTGTGAGAATCTTCATGAAAAATTGCACATTGTTTCCATGAGCATGAACACAAGTGTTCAAGGTCGACCCTCACTTCTCCAATGCATAACTTCCAATCGCTTATCTTTTGTGAAAAAGTTTTTAAGTTACCATCTATATTTTTTTGTTTTTAAACTTTATAAAAGCACTCAACAGAAGAAATGACTCTCTAAAACTTCCGGGTTGTCTCCCTGGCAGCGCTTTCTTTAAAGCCATTAAGCTAGGCATAAAGTGCTCAAGTAATGAATCCACCTGGATCCCAAGGTATATCAAAGCCAATTTTAATTAACAATGATTTGACATTTAGTAGTGAGCACAAAGGAACATATATCATGCAATGACAAAGTCTAACTCTCTTCCTATGCATCGGCATGTCATACAAGAAAAATTCATGCACATCAAGTAAAGGCCAATACATAGCATAAGCAGTTTCTTGCAATTTTATCGTGTTGGAAACATAGAAAGGCAGGGACATAGTTCCACTCTCATAATAATTGCAAGTAGGAGCAGCAAGCATATGGATATTATATTCATCAAAATCATCATGTGTAATGGTAGAATGCAACCCATCAATGTAATCCTTAATAAGTGCAAACTTCTCTGATATAGTGTAGTTTAGAGAATTCAAAAAGGTAATAGGACTATCATGCGTGGGTGCAATAGCAACAATTTCATTCTTAACATAAGGAACAATAGAAAGTTCATCTCCATACGCATAATTCATATTGGCATCATGGCCACAAGCATAGCAAGCATCAAGTTCATCAAAAATGGATATTTCAAATGAATCAATGGGATCATAGCAATTATCATAGTATTCATCCTTCGGTAAGCATGAAGGGACATTAAACAATGTATGAGTTGAAGAGTTTCTCTCATTAGAAGGTGGGTACGGGTAGTTAATCCACTCTTCCTCCGTTTGTTCTTCGCTCTCCTTATCATCTTTTTCATCCAATGAGCTCAAAGTTTCATCAATTCCTTCTTCCATAGAATCCTTCAAAAAATTATAGTCTCTTCTTGGACAGCAGAGAAGTCCTCAATATATGGTTTAATATAAGCATTGGAAGAATAATTTTCATAGCAATATTTAAGTATGGCAAAATCTTCAGATTTGTAAAGAGTAGCATCATACTTTTCAATCAAAGAAGCAACTTCATAAGCACCCTTAAAAGCAACAAATTCTTCAATTTGTTCAATATAAAAGTAATTATAAACACCCTTGGCATAAGAAGATAAAATTCCATTATCCTTAAACTCACATTGGAAGGGAAGGTGTTTTCTAGGGTCTTCAGAACAACAAGTAAAATCATGTATTTCACATAAATTCAAAGCATAGCAATACAAACTATTAATATGATGCCACAAAAGTTTCCCTTTTTGAGATATGCGATGTCGCACAAAATAAGCATGCTCATTTAATGATTTTCCCTCAACCAAGCTAGTTGGGTTTTCAGCACGAGCACAAATGGATCGAAGATGATCCAAATAGAAAGCTTCAGTAGTATGATAGATTTTGGGTGGTTCTTCAACCATAGGTTTAGTAGGTACAACTAATTTTTTGGTATTTTGCATTTCCTACCCATACTAAAGATAGAAAACAAGAGCACAAAATAAAAATTACTTAGTGATAAAGCAAACAAGCACACACGAGAATATTCACCCCACGCTATTGCTCCCCCGCAGCGGCGCCAAAAAAAGGTCTTGATAATCCACAAGTATAGGGATCGTTTGTAGCCTTCTTCGATAAATAAGAGTGTCGAACCCAACGAGGAGCTAAAGGTAGAACAAATATTCCCTCAAGTTATATCGACCACCGAAACAACTCTACGCACACCTGACGTTTGCTTTACCTAGAACATGTATGAAACTATTTGGCAAGAATAAAACTATGAGTACTTTGCGAGAATAAAACTACGAATAAATAGGAAGGTAATAAAAGTGGATAGCTTTTGTCAACAAGAAATTCATTTGTCCCAAGGCAATCGATAACAAGTACCGGTAACCATTCTTGTAATTTTATATGAGGGAGAGGCATGAGCTAACATACTTTCTCTACTTGGATCATATGCACTTATGATTGGACCCCTAGCAAGCATCCACAACTACTAAAGATCATTAAGGTCGTGAAACCCAACCATAGCATTAAGTATCAAGTCCTGTTTATCCCATACGCAACAACCCACCTACTCGGGTTTAAGCTTATGTCACTCTCGCAACAAACCATAAGCGAATCATGAACATATTGCAACACCCTACAGCGAGGGCCCCTCACATTTGCGCGAGATGGAGGGCACCGTAGGACTGCACCATAAATAAAATATACAATCATACCAACCAAGATCATGATTAACCCATAGGACAAAACAGATCTACTCAAACATCATAGGATAACCATAGATCATTGGGAAATAATATATGGAGTTGAGCACCATGTTTAAGTAGAGATTACAGCAGGGAGAAGAGGTGTAACACCACTGCATAGAGGGGGAGAAAGTTGGTGTTGACGGTAGCAAGATTGTTGATGTAGACCGCTGTCACGATCCTTGCCCCGACGGCACTCCGGTGCCACCGGAAGAGAGGGGGAGAGAGCCCCCTCCTTCTTCTTCTTCCTTGGTCTCCCCACTAGATGGGAGGAGTCTTCCCCCTCTGGTCCATGGACTCCATGGCGGCGGAGGGGCGGGAGCCCCTCCGAGATTGGATCTCCCTCTCTGTTCTCTTCTATTTCGCGTTCCCTAGATCTGGCCCTTCACGGTTTCTTAAATTCCCAGAGATCCGTAACTCCGATTGCGCTGAAATTCTTACACGATTTTTTCCCATAAATTATCTTTCTTGCACCAGAAGAAGGGCCCCAACCGCCTTACGGGGTGGGCACAAGACACCTGGGCGTGCTAGGGGGTGCCTGGTGTGCCCTGGTGGGTTGTGGAGACCGTGGGCCTCCGTTAGCATTGATTCCAAGTCCCAAAAATCACATATATTCCAAAATAATTCTCATAAATTTTTATCGCGTTTGGACTTTGTTTGATATGGATTTTCTACGAAACAAAAAACATGCAACAAACAGGAACTGGCACTGGGCACTGTATCAATATGTTAGTCCAAATAAATCATATAAAATGTTGCCAAAAGTGTGTGAAAGTTGTATAACATTGGCATGAAACAATCAAAAATTATAGATCGATGGAGACGTAGCAGTGGACTTGCCTAAAGGCTCCGATACGTGACCCTTCCTGAAAATATGATCAATTGTAGTTGCAAAGTTGACTGAGAACATACTTTGTTGGTTTTCGATAAGGTTTATGCTTTATACTTCAATGTTGTGATGAATTGTTACTTGCGCATGAGAAGTTATATGATAAAAGTTGTGTTATAAAGTTTTATGTTAAAATTCCTTGTTGTTACAATAATATGCATGATTCTTCTATGTCCGTATTTTGTTTTTATCGACACCTCTCTCTCTAAGCATGTGGACATGTTTTTCGATTTCGGTTTTTCGCTTGAGGACAAGCAAGGTCTAAGCTTGGGGGAGTTGATACGTCCATTTTGCATCATGTTTTCCTACTATTATTTATAATGTTTTTATGCATAATAATGCTTTTTGGAGTAATTCTAATGTCTTTTCTCTCATAATATGCAAGGTTTACACAAAGAGGGAGAATACCAGCAGCTGAAATTCTGGACCTGAAAAAGCTAGGTCAGAGTTACCTATTCTGCACATCTCCAAATGAGCTAAAATTTTACGAAGAATTGTTTTGCAATATGCACAAAGAGGGCGCCCTGGTGGGTTGTGCCCTCCTCGGCCCACCTCCGGTGCCCATCTTCTGTCATATAGGTTAATTTGACCTAGAAAAAATAAGGGGGGATTTTCGGAACAAAGCGCCTCCGTCTCAAGGCAGAACTTGGGCAGGAGCACTTTTGCCCTCCGGTGGAGCAATTCCACCGGGGGAACAACTTCCCTCCCGAAGGGGGGAAATCATTGCCGTCGTCATCACCAAAAACTCTCCCATCTTTGGGAGGGCCATCTCCATCAACATCTTCAACAGCACCATCTCCTCTCAAACCCTAGTTCATCTCTTGTGTTCAATCTTTGTACCGGAACCTGATACGTCTCCATCGTATCTATAATTTTTGATTGTTCCATGCCAATATTATACAACTTTCATATACTTTTGGAAACTTTTTATACTATTTTTGGGACTAACATATTGATCTAGTGCCCAGTGCCAGTTCCTGTTTGTTGCATGTTTTTTGTTTCGCAGAAAATCCATATCAGACGGAGTCCAAACGGGATAAAAACTTACGGAGATTTTTTGTGGAATATATGTGATTTTTGGGAAGAAGAATCAATGCGAGACGATGCCCGAGGGGGCCACGAGGCAGGGGGCGCGCCCCTGACCCTCGTGGCCACCCCGTAAGGAGGTTGGTGCCCTTCTTTCGCCACAAGAAAGCCAATATCCGGATACAAAACGTGTTAAAATTCCAGCCCAATCGGAGTTACGGATCTCTGGGAATTTAAGAAATGGTGAAAGGCTAGAATCTGGAACGCAGAAACAGAAGGAAACACACACACACACACACACACACACACACACACACACACAGAGAGAGAGAGAGAGAGAGAGAGAGAGAGAGAGAGAGAGAGATCCAATCTCGGAGGGGCTCCCAGCCCTCCGCCGCCATGGAAGCCAAGGACCAGAGGGGAAACCCTTCTCCCATCTAGGGGGAAGGTCAAGGAAGAAGAAGAAGAAGAAGAAGAAGAAGGGGGGCTCTCTCCCCCTCTCTCCCGGTGGCGCCGGAACACCGCCGGGGCCATCATCATGTGACGGCGATCTACACCAACACCTCTGTCATATTCACCAACATCTTCATCACCTTCCCCCATCTATCTACAGCGGTCCACTCTCCCGCAACCCGTTGTAACCTCTACTTGAACATGGTGCTTTATGCTTCATATTATTATCCAATGATGTGTTGCCATCCTATGATGTCTGAGTAGATTTTCGTTGTCCTATCGGTAATTGGTGAATTGCTATGATTGGTTTAATTTGCTTGTGGTTATGTTGCTGTCCTTTGGTGCCCATCATATGAGCGCGCGCGTGGATCACAGCATAGGGTTAGTTGTATGTTGATAGGACTATGTATTGGAGGGCAAGAGTGACAAAAGCTTCAACCTAGCATAGAAATTGATGCATACGAGATTGAAGGGGGACCAATATATCTTAATGCTATGGTTGGGTTTTACCTTAAGGAACATTAGTAGTTGCGGATGCTTGCTAATAGTTCCAATCATAAGTGCATAGAATTCCAAGTCAGGGATGACATGCTAGCAGTGGCCTCTCCCACATAAAACTTGCTATCGGTCTAGTAAAGTAGTCAATTGCTTAGGGACAATTTCGCAACTCCTACCACCACTTTTCCACACTCACTATACTAAATTTATTGTGTCTTTGTCTAAACAGCCTCTACTTTTTATTTACGTGCTCTTTATTATCTTGCAAATTTATCCAACAACACCTACAAAGTACTTCTAGTTTCATACTTGTTCTAGGTAAGGCGAACGTCAAGCGTGCGTAGAGTTGTATCGGTGGTCGATAAAACTTGAGGGAATATTTGTTCTACCTTTAGCTCCTCGTTGGGTTCGACACTCTTACTTATCGAAAAAGGCTACAATTGATCCCCTATAATTGTGGGTTATCAAGACCTTTTTCTGGCGCCGTTGCCGGGGAGTTATAGCATGGGGTGAATATTCTCGTGTGTGCTTGTTTGCTTTATCACTAAGTAGTTTTTATTTTGTGCTCTTGTTTTCTACCTTTAGTTATGGGTAGGAAATGCAAAATACCAAAAAAATTAGTGGTACCTACTGAACCAATGGTTGAAGAACCACTCAAAATCTATCACACTACTGAAGCTTTTTACTTGGATCATCTTCGATCCCTATGTGCTCGGGCTGAAACCCCAACTAGCTTAGTTGAGGGAAAATCTTTAGATGAGCATGCTTGTTATGTGCGACACCGCATATCTGAAAAGGGAAACTTTTACTGGATCAAATTCATCTTTTGCAATGCTATGCTTGGAATTTATGTGAAATATGTGATATTACTTGTTGTTCTAAAAACCCTAAGAAACACCTTCCCTACCAATGTGAGTTTAGTGATAATGGAATCGTATCTTCGTATGCTAAGGGTGTTTATAATTACTATGATGTTCAACGAATTGAAGAATTTGTTGCTTTTAAGGGTGCTTATGAAATTGCTTCTTTGATTAAAACGTATGATGCCGCTATTTACAAATCTAAATTTTTTGCCATACTTAAATATTGCTATGATAATTATGCTTCTAATACTTATATTAAACTATATATTGAGGACTCCTCCGCTGTCCAAGAAGAGACTAATGTTTTGCAGGAGTCTATGGAAGAAGAAATTAAGGACATTGTGAGCTCATTGGATGAAAAAGATGAGGAGGAGAGCAAAGAACAAAAGGAGGAAGAGCAGACTGGTCACCCGTTCCCACCATCTAATGAGAGTAACTCTTTATCCCATACATTGTTTAATTTCCCTTCGAATTT
This sequence comes from Aegilops tauschii subsp. strangulata, assembly GCF_002575655.3. Classification (NCBI taxonomy): domain Eukaryota; kingdom Viridiplantae; phylum Streptophyta; class Magnoliopsida; order Poales; family Poaceae; genus Aegilops; species Aegilops tauschii. The sequence goes on from NC_053036.3 coordinate 352,768,736, forward strand.
ACCGAAGGATGAATGCTATGTTGATTGTTATGATCCCGTTGATTCTTTTGAAATATCCCTTTTTGATGATGCTTGCTATGTTTGTGGCCAAGATGCCAATATGAATTATGCTTATGGAGATGAACTTGCTATAGTTCCTTATGTTAAACATGAAATTGTTTCTATTGCACCCACGCATGATAGTCCTATTATCTTTTTGAATTCTCCCGACTACACTATATCGGAGAAGTTTGCCCTTATTAAGGATTATATTGATGGGTTGCGTTTTACTACTACACATGATGATTTGATAGATATAATATGCATCTGCTTTCTGCTCCTACTTGCAATTATTATGAGAGAGGAACTATATCTCCACCTCTCTATGTTTCCCACACGATAAAATTGCAAGAAACTGCTTATGCTATGTATTGGCCTTTACTTTGTGTGCATGAATTGTTCTTTTATGACATGACGATGCATTGGGAGAGAGTTAGACTTCGTCATTACATGATATATGTTACTTTGTGCTCACTACTAAATTACAAATCACTGTTAATTAAAATTGGCTTCGATATACCTTGGGATCCGGGTGGATCCATTACTTGAGCACTATATGCCCAGCTTAATGGCTTTAAAGAAAGCGTTGCGAGGGAGATAACCCGGAAGTTTTAGAGAGTCATTTATTTCTGTTGCGTGCTTTTATAAAGTACAAATCCATTGTATCATAAAAATAACGTGCCAAGATTTGCCTTTAGGATGTTTACATTGCTTGTTGGTTTGTGCGGCGCAAAACGGAAACTTTGGCTGTAGTGCGCGATTTTTCATTTTTTACTGGAACGTCAAACGGTTCTGAAACTTTTTGCACTGTCTTTCTATACAAATTGTTTATTTTTCCTAATTTTTTTTCAGAATTTTTGGAGTACCAGAAGTAGGGTGAATGTTCAGATTACTACAGACTATCCTGTTTAAGACAGATTCTGTTTTTGATGCATTGTTTGCTTGTTTTGATGAAACTATCGATTTCTATCAGTGGATTAAGCCATGGAAAAGTTATATTACAGTAGCTACAATGCAAAAACAAAATATGAATTGGTTTTCAACAGTACTTAGAGTAGTGTTTTGCTTTATTATACTAACGGATCTTACCGAACTTTCTGTTGAGTTTTGTGTGGATGAAGTGATCAAAGATCGAGGAGGTCTCGATATGAGGAGAAGGAGGAGAGGCAAGAACTCAAGCTTGGGTATTCCCAAGGAAACCCAAGTAAATATTCAAGGAGACTCAAGCTTCTAAGCTTGGGGATGCCCCGGAAGGCATCCCATCTTTCTTCAACAAGTATTGGTATGTTTTCGGTTTCGTTTCATTCATGTGATATGTGCAAATCTTGGAGCGTCTTTTGCATTTAGTTTTCACTTTTCTTCAATGCACCATGCTGGTATGAGATAGTCCATGGTTGATTTATAGAATGCTCATTGAACTTCACTTATATCTTTTGAGCATGGCTTTATAGAATGCTTCATGTGCTTCACTTGTATCATTTGAAGTATGGATTGCCAGTTTCTCTTCGCGTAGAAAACCACCATTTGTAGAATGCTCTTTTGCTTCACTTATATTTGTTAGAGCATGGGAATATATTTTGTAGAAACAATTAAGCTCTCTTGCTTCACTTATATCTATTTAGAGAGTTGACAGGAATTGGTCATTCACATGGTTAGTCATAAATCCTACATAAAACTTGTAGATCACTAAATATGATATGTTTGATTCCTTGCAATAGTTTTGCGATATAAAGATGGTGATATTAGAGTCATGCTAGTGGGTAGTTGTGGATTGTAGAAATACTTGGGTTGAAGTTTGTGATTCCCGTAGCATGCACGTATGGTGAACCGTTATGTAACGAAGTTGGAGCATGAGTTATTTATTGATTGTCTTCGTTATGAGTGGCGGTCCGGGACGAGCGATGGTCTTTTCCTACCAATATATCCCCCTAGGAGCATGCGCGTAGTACTTTGTTTCAATGACTAATAGATTTTTGCAATAAGTATGTGAGTTCTTTATGACTAATGTTGAGTCCATGGATTATACGCACTCTCACCCTTCCATCATTGCTAGCCTCTTCGGTACTGTGCATTGCCCTTTCTCACCTCAAGAGTTGGTGCAAACTTCGCCGGTGCATCCAAACCCCGTGATACGATATGCTCTATCACACATAAGCCTCCTTATATCTTCCTCAAAATAGCCACCATACCTACCTATCATGGCATTTCCATAGCCATTCCGAGATATATTGCCATGCAACTTCCATCATGTTCATATACATGACTTGAGCATTCATTGTCATATTGCTTTGCATGATCGTAAGATAGCTAGCATGGTGTTTTCATGGCTTGTTCGTTTTTTGATGTCATTGCTAGGCTAGATCATTGCACATCCCGGTACACCGCCGGAGGCATTCGTATAGAGTCATACTTTGTTCTAGACATCGAGTTGTAATATTGAGTTGTAAGTAAATAAAAGTGTGATGATCATAATTATTAGAGCATTGCCCCCGTGAGGAAAGGATGATGGAGACTATGATTCCCCCACAAGTCGGGATGAGACTCTGGAATTAAAAAAGAGAGGACAAAGAAGCCCAAATAAAAAAAGAGGCCAAAGAAGCCCACCAAAAAAACCAAAAAACAAAACAAAACAAAAAAAGAGAGAAGGGCCAATGTTACTATCCTTTTACCACACTTGTGATTCAGAGTAGCACCATGTTCTTCATATAGAGAGTCTCTTGAGTTATCACTTTCATACACTAGTGGGAATTTTCATTATAGAACTTGGCTTGTATATTCCAACGATGGGCTTCCTCAAATGGCCTAGGTCTTCATGAGCAAGCAAGTTGGATGCACACCCACTTAGTTTTAGTTTGAGGTTTCATACACTTATAGCCCTAGTGCATCCGTTGCATGGCAATCCCTACTCCTCACATTGACATCAATTTATGGGCATCTCCATAGCCCGTTGATTAGCCGCGTCGATGTGAGACTTTCTCCTTTTTGACTGCTCCACACAACCTCCACCATCATATTCTATTCCACCTATAGTGCTATGTCCATGGCTCACACTCATGTATTGCGTGAAAGTTGAAAAGGTTTGAGAACGTCAAAAGTACGAAACAATTGCTTGTCTTGTCATCGGGGTTGTGCATGATTTGAATATTTTGTGTGATGAAGATGGAGCATAGCCAGACTATATGATTTTGTAGGGATAACTTTATTTGGCCATGTTATTTTGAAAAGACATGATTGCTTTATTAGTATGTTTGAAGTATTATTGTCTTAATGTCAAATGATAGACTATTGCTTTGAATCACTCGTGTCTTAATATTCATGCCATGATTAGATTACATGATCAAGATTATGCTAGCTAGCATTCCACATCAAAAATTATCCTTTTTATCATTTACCTACTCGAGGACGAGCAGGAATTAAGCTTGGGGATGCTGATACGTCTCCGTCGTATCTATAATTTTTGATTGTTCCATGCCAATATTATACAACTTTCATATACTTTTGGAAACTTTTTATACTATTTTTGTGACTAACATATTGATCCAGTGCCCAGTGCCAGTTCCTGTTTGTTGCATGTTTTTTGTTTCGCAGAAAATCCATATCGGACGGAGTCCAAACAGGATAAAAACTTATGGAGATTTTTTGGGAATATATGTGATTTTTTGGAACAAGAATCAACGCGAGACGATGCCCGAGGGGGCCACGAGGCAGGGGGCGCGCCCCTGACCCTCGTGGCCACCCTGTAAGGCATTTGGAGCCCTTCTTTCGCCGCAAGAAAGACAATATCCGGATACAAATTGTGCTAAAATTTCAGCCCAATTGGAGTTATGGATCTCCGGGAATTTAAGAAACGGTGAAAGGCCAGAATCTGGAACGCAGAAACAGAAGGAAATAGAGAGAGAGATCCCATCTCGGAGGGGCTCCCGCCCCTCCGCCACCATGGAAGCCAAGGACCAGAGGGGAAACCCTTCTCCCATCTAGGGGGAAGGTCAAGGAAGAAGAAGAAGAAGGGGGGCTCTCTCCCCCTCTCTCCCGGTGGTGCCGGAACGCCGCCGGGGCCATCATCGTGTGACGGCGACCTACACCAACACCTCCGTTATGTTCACCAACATCTTCATCACCTTCCCCCATCTATCTACAGCGGTCCACTCTCCCGCAACCCGCTGTAACCTCTACTTGAACATGGTGCTTTATGCTTCATATTATTATCCAATGATGTGTTGCCATCCTATGATGTCTGAGTAGATTTTCGTTGTCCTATCGGTAATTGGTGAATTGCTATGATTGGTTTAATTCTCCTGTGGTTATGTTGCTGTCCTTTGGTGCCCATCATATGAGCGCGCGCGTGGATCACACCATAGGGTTAGTTGTATGTTGATAGGACTATGTATTGGAGGGCAAGAGTGACAGAAGCTTCAACCTAGCATAGAAATTGATGCATACAGGATTGAAGGGGGACCAATATATCTTAATGCTATGGTTGGGTTTTACCTTAATGAACATTAGTAGTTGCGGATGCTTGCTAATAGTTCCAATCATAAGTGCATAGAATTCCGAGTCAGGGATGACATGCTAGCAGTGGCCTCTCCCACATAAAACTTGCTATCGGTCTAGTAAAGTAGTCAATTGTAGGGACAATTTGGCAACTCCTACCACCACTTTTCCACACTCGCTATACTAACTTTATTGTGTCTTTATCTAAACAGCCCCTACTTTTTATTTACATGCTCTTTATTATCTTGCAAATCTATCCAACAACACCTACAAAGTACTTCTAGTTTCATACTTGTTCTAGGTAAAGCGAACGTCAAGCGTGCGTAGAGTTGTATCGGTGGTCGATAAAACTTGAGGGAATATTTGTTCTACCTTTAGCTCCTCATTGGGTTCGACACTCTTACTTATCGAAAGAGGCTACAATTAATCCCCTATACTTGTGGGTTATCAGAACCTTAGATTGGTACTTGTTGTCGGAGTAAATGGCCACGGGTAGCCTAACCGACTGCCCCTGGTTCTTCTGAAAAAATTATCAGGCCTTCGGGCCTCCAAGCACTCCAAGCATTGGGCCGCCTTCCCTGGCCGGCTATCTCTGAAGCCGACTCCCGGAAGGCGACCCAGCCTCAGCAACCCCTCCCCAGGACGACTACGGGGTGGCCGACTCCAAGAAGCCGGCCAAGAAGAGCGCCGACTCCAAGGAGCCGGCCGAGACCACAACCGCCAAAGCTACTCCCACATAACGGTGACAAGACGGGGTGTGGCCACAGTGCAGCCCACTACCCCCGAAGCCCGAGGCGGGCATGGCTAAAGGAGGCCATACGGGACGGCCGTCTCCCGTGCGGCTCGGCACTGTAGCCATGCTAGCCTCAACGTCATCCACGACAGACTCCCGTACGGCCCACAGGCGGCGGGCCCCTTCAGCCAGAGAGAGGCGTGAAGGCGGCCCGGCCTTTCCCAGTCGGCCAAGGGCGTAGCCGGCCCCCAGAAGCCGGCTACCCCCTTCCTCGAAGCAGGAGCCCCATTAAGGAGACAAGACGAGGTAAGGCTACAGTGAGAGCCCCCGAGGCGGCCCACTGTAGCCACGCTTACCTCGACGAAGCCCTTGTCATCAGAGGCGAGGCTACAGTAAGCAGCCGCCGACAAGACCCTAGGCGATGGGGCCGGCCTGTCGACCAAGGAGCCGGCAGCCGGCGGGACCCACCAGCCGGCGGGACCCAGCAGCCGGCGGAGAAGCCGGCGAGCGTAGGCACTGACGGCTGGGACCAGAGCCCAGCCGGATTACCATTGTACCCTCGGGGGGTAGGCCTATATAAACCCCCCGGAGCACCCATGCAAAGGGTTGGCTTCTAAGCATAGCACACACACACACCATAGATAGAGAGAAGCAAGAGCTAGCCTTGTTCTTCTTCTCCCTTGATTCCAACAGCTCTAGGAGCGATTGTAGCTACCCATTCTCGATCTAGTGATCATGCGGAGACCCCGCAGAGCAGGACTAGGGGTGTTATCTCCTCGGAGAGCCCCGAACCTGGGTAAGATCTGCCGGCGAGCATGTCTTCGCCTCATCCCGTTTCCAGGCACCGGTGACGTCTTATTGGCTCCCACAATGATAAGCCATCCCTTGGCATATGTCGCACCAACCACCCGACATTTGGCGCCCACCGTGGGGCCAGGTGCACCATCGTCCGGAGACCTGTTCTGGACGGGAACCCTCTTCCTCCCCCGCGAGCGCAACCAGCCTGCTGCGCCCGATGGCGTTAGCCTCCACACGCTGCAAGGCGTCGACGACGCCTGCGCTGTGAGCTGCCTCGCCGATCTGCTCAGCGAGGCTCGCATCTCCGACGAGCCAGCGTCCGACGTAGGCACTGACTACCTCGAGAGCCGCCTCGTCAGCCTCCTCGACCAGCTTCACGTCTCCAGCGAGCCTGCCGCAGACATGGAGTCGGTCGGCTCCACCGACCCGATGCTCATCGACTCCGACACAGCATCGCTTAACGCCTACCCCTCCGACGTGGTGGTCTTCGACGACCCCCTCCCTCGAGCTGACAGCGGCAGCAGCGCTGTCACCGAAGTGCTGGTCATCAGCCACGTCGCCAACTCGGGCGAGAACGCCCACGACGCCCTGCAAGAGGCAATGCACGACCTCTCCGTCCCCATCCCGGCCGACGCCGACGCCGAGACCCTGGAGGCATGCCGCCTTGCCCTCATCGCGGAGGGCCAGAAGATAGCCTCCATGAGACGCCTCACCGAGGCCCACCAGCGCGAAGTCGACCCCGCCGCCTTCGGCACGCCGCCGCCTAGCGGCCTGAGCCGAGCCGGCTTCGTCCAGAAGCGCGGCGCGGCCGTCGCCAGGATGCTGGGGGCAGATCGCCCCGTCTACGCCACCCCGCTCGAGAATCTGCGAGCCGCTCAGGCGGCTGCAGAAGAGCTCAATGGGCTGGGAGCCGATGAGCTCCCCTACATGACAAGACAGATCCAGCAGCTGATCGACGCGGCTGCGGAGCGGCACGAAGCCGGCGCCCGTGCTGATAGTCACCCCCCGCGCCGGGAGCACGCCGCGACGTCCCGCTCGCCGACTGCGAGCGGCGCGCGCCAGAAGAAAGACAAGGAGCCGGCTGCCAGCCGCAGCCGGACTCGCATTACCATCGAGCGCGACGCGGAAGGCCGCCCTCGAGCGGTTGAACACCAAGGAAACCTGCCTCCTCCCCGGCCTCGAAGAGAAAGACGCCTCACTCCGCCGCCTATCACACACCCGACTCTTGGCGACCGACTCGGCCGCCGAGAAGGAGTCGGCGAGAAAGACGCCCGTCACAGGATCGACCGCCTTGCTCGATCCTTGGCGTTAGAAGAAGAAGACGATGTCGGCCCGCCATGCTTTGGCCCCCGCATCCGCGACGAGCCCTTCCCCAAAGGGTTCTCGCTCCCCAGAGACACGCCCAAGTACAACGGCTCGGTGAAGCCGGAAGATTGGCTCATCGACTACTCCACGGCCATCAGCATAGCCAACGGCAACCGACGCGTCGCCGTGAAGTACGTCCCCCTCATGCTGCAAGGCACCGCGCGCACATGGCTCAACAGCCTCAAGCCCTACAGCATCAACAGTTGGCTGGACTTCACCGAAGTCTTCGTCCGCAACTTCACCAGCACCTACAAGCGGCCTCCCAAGCCTCGCCAGCTCTCCCTCTGCGTCCAAGGGCCCAACGAGTCGACCCGCGACTACCTCACGCGGTGGGCCGAGCTCCGCAACTCCTGCGAGGGGGTGCACGAGGTCCAGGCCATCGAGTACTTCACCGCCAGGTGCCGAGAGGGCACCCTCCTCAAGCACCGACTCCTCTGCGACGAGCCGGCTACCCTCGACAAACTACTGATCACCGCAGACAAGTACGCCACGGCCGACTCCTCAATGAAGACCGAGCTGCGAGTAGACGCCTCCGGGAAGGTGATTGCTCCGGCTCCGAAGACACCGGCTGGCGACCCTAACCGGCGCCCCTACCAGAACGACCACAAGCGCAAGGCCCCCATGCCGACTTCCTCCAGTCGGCAGGTGGCCACAGTTGAAGACGAGCAGCCTGAAGAATGGCCCGCTCCCAAGAAGAAGGGTGGAAAAGGAAGGCCGGCTTGGCAGCCGTCTTTCTCCTACGAACAAGCTCTCGACGCCCCCTGCAAGTTCCACAGCGGCGCGAAGCCGTCCAACCACACAACCCGGAAATGCCACTGGCTCACCCGCATCACCAAGGGCGAGGGAATGCTGCCGCCTCCGCCTCCCGGCCCGCCGCCTCCAGCCCCCCAGCAGCCGGCGGCTCGGCCGGCAGTTGGCGCCATCCAAGACGAATTCCCCAAAGAACACGCCGCCTACGTCGTCTTCACTAGTCAAGCCGACGACAAGCGCAGCCGACGCCGACAGCACCAAGAAGTGAATGCAGTCGCCACCAGCGCACCCGAGTTCATGCACTGGTCAGAAAAGCCAATCAGCTGGAGCCAGGCCGACCACCCAGAGGTGATGCCTTCGCCTGGCTCCTATGCAATGGTCTTGGACGTCACCCTCACGACGGAGAGGCGAGCTGCCAGATTTTCCCGCGTCCTGATAGACGGCGGAAGTAGTATCAACATACTGTACCGCGATACCATGGAGAAGCTGAACATCAAAGCGAAGCAGCTCATGCCGAGCCGCACCGTCTTCCATGGTATCGTCCCCGGCCTGTCTTGCTCCCCAATCGGCAAGATCAAAATGGATGTTCTCTTCGGAGACAAAGACCATTTCCGCCGAGAAGCAGTATGGTTCGAGGTAGTGGATTTGGAGAGCCCCTATCATGCACTGCTTGGCCGACCTGCTCTGGCCAAGTTCATGGCTGTGCCCCACTACGCCTACCTGAAGATGAAGATGCCGAGCTCGAAGGGGATCATCACGGTAGCCGGCGACTACAAGAAGTCCATCGAGTGCGCCATGGCCAGTAGCCGGCTGGCCGAGTCCCTCGTGGTGGCAGAAGAGAAAAAGATGTTGGAACGGGTTGTGGCCATGGCCGGCAAGCAGCCGGCCTTGTCCCCCAACCCCAAGGATTGTGATGCGCAGGGCTCCTTCCAGCCTGCCAAAGAGACGAAGAAGATACCTCTGGACCCGGAGAACCCGGAGAGGTTCGCTGTCATTGGGGCGAACTTGGACAGTAAATAGGAAGGCGAGCTCGTCGACTTCCTCTGTGAGAATCGAGACATCTTTGCATGGTCCCCAAAGGACATGCCGGGTGTCCCGAAGGATTTCGCCGAGCACAAATTACATGTCCGAGATGATGCGAAGCCGGTCAAGCAGCCCCTCCGCCGACTGTCAGAAGAGAAGCGAAGAATTGTGGGAGAAGAGATAGCCCGGCTCCTTGCCGCCGGCTTCATCATGGAAGTGTTCTTTCCAGAGTGGCTCGCCAACCCAGTTCTGGTTCTGAAGAAGAATAACAAGTGGCGTATGTGTATAGACTACACCAGTCTGAACAAGGCCTGCCCAAAGGATCCGTTTGCTCTGCCACGGATTGACCAAGTGATAGACTCCACAGCCGGATGCGAGCTGTTAAGTTTTCTGGATGCGTACTCAGGGTACCATCAGATCAAGTTGGACCCAGCTGACCGCCTGAAGACTGCCTTCATCACACCCTTTGGAGCTTTCTGCTACCTGACTATGACATTCGGCTTGAGAAATGCCGGTGCCACTTTTCAGCGTTGCATGCAGAAATGTCTCTTGAAACAACTCGGCAGAAATGCCCACGTCTATGTAGACGACATTGTGGTGAAGACAGAGAAGCGCGGTTCCTTGCTGGAAGACCTGAAAGAAACATTCGCCAACTTGCGCCGATTCCAGATCAAGCTCAACCCCGAGAAGTGCGTGTTCGGAGTGCCAGCCGGCCAGCTGCTAGGCTTCCTGGTCTCCGAACACGGCATCGAATGCAACCCTGTCAAGATCAAGGCCATCGAGAGGATGGAGATTCCCACCGAGCTGCGAGATGTGCAGAAGTTCACTGGCTGCTTAGCCTCCCAGAATCGTTTTATCAGCCGACTAGGAGAAAAGGCTCTCCCCTTGTACCGACTCATGAAGAAGTCCACTCACTTCGAGTGGAATTATCAAGCCGACCAAGCCTTCCATGAGTTGAAGAAAATGCTGACCACTCCGCCTGTCCTGGCTGCGCCGACTGAGAAGGAGCCCATGCTCCTCTACATCGCCGCGACTAGCCGAGTCGTCAGCACTGTTGTTGTGGTCCAGCGCCCGGAGGAAGGCCGAGCCCAGCTAGTCCAGAGGCCAGTGTACTATCTCAGCGAAGTGTTGTCCAGCTCAAAGCAAAACTACCCGCACTACCAGAAGATGTGCTATGGGGTGTACTTCGCTGCCAAGAAACTGAAGCCCTACTTCCAAGAGCACCCCATCACGGTCGTATGCACTGCCCCGCTCGCCGAGATCATAGGCAGCCGGGATGCATCCGGCCGGGTGGCAAAATGGGCCATTGCATTGGCGCCCTACACAATCTTCTATCAACCCCGCACCGCCATCAAGTCGCAAGGATTGGCCGACTTCCTCGTCGACTGGGCCGAGACCCAGTACCTACCGCCGGCTCCCGACTCTACCCATTGGCGGATGCACTTTGACGGGTCCAAGATGCGCACCGGCTTGGGAGCCGGCATCGTCCTCACCTCTCCCAAAGGCGACAAGCTCAAGTACACGCTGCAGATCCACTTCGCCGCCTCCAACAACGTGGCGAGTACGAGGCGCTCGTACACGGGCTCCGGCTAGCCAAAGAGCTTGGCATACGCCGGATCCTGTGCTACGGCGACTCAGACTTGGTGGTCCAGCAATCGTCTGGCGACTGGGACGCCAAGGACGCGAACATGGCGAGCTATCGATTCCTCGTCCAGCAGATCAGCGGATACTTCGAAGGGTGCGAGTTCCTTCACGTGCCAAGGGCCGACAACGACCAAGCAGATGCCCTAGCACGGATCGGCTCCACCCGACAGGCCATACCAACTGGCGTCTCCCTCCAGCGCCTCCTCAAGCCGTCCATCAAGCCGTCTCCAGAGTCGGATTCCATTTTCGTACCACCTGCGCCAGATATAGCCGGATCCGACTGGAGAAACCCCGCAGGCGGCACGGGGACTTCAGAACCCGGCCCGGGGACTGCAGCAGTCGGCCCGGGGATTGCAACAACACAAGAAGCAGTGGCCGACTCACCCAACCCACCCACCCGAGTCATGGTGGCTACATTAACAGAAGAAGAAGTCACAGCTCCCTCATGGGCCCAGCCCATCCTCAAGTTCCTAGTCAGCAGAGAGCTGCCGGCTGATGAGATCTCAGCCAGACTAGTGCAACGACGAGCCGCAGCATATACAATAATCAACAGAGAGCTTGTGAAGCGCAGCGTCACTGGAGTCTTCCAGCGTTGCGTCGAGCCAGAAAAAGGAGTGGCAATCCTCAAGGACATCCACCAAGGCGAATGCGGCCACCACGCAGCCTCAAGATCCCTTGTGGCCAAGGCTTTCCGCCATGGTTTCTTCTGGCCGACTGCCTTGGAGGATGCTAAAGAAATAGTCAAGAGCTGCAAAGGATGCCAAGTTTTTAGTTCCAAGAAACATCTGCCGGCTTCTGCACTCAAGACCATTCCCCTCACCTGGCCTTTTGCCGTCTGGGGACTGGACATGGTGGGCCCCTTCAAGACAGCCCGCGGCGGCCTGACACATCTACTTGTTGCTGTGGACAAGTTCACAAAGTGGATTGAAGCAAAGCCAATCAAGAAGCTCAATGGGCCGACTGCCGTAACATTCATCACCGACATCACTACCCGGTACGGCGTGCCGCACAACATCATCACCGACAACGGCACGAACTTCGCCAAAGGAACACTGGCACGTTTCTGCGCGACGCAGGGCATCCGACTTGACTTAGCGTCCGTTGCCCACCCGCAGTCAAATGGCCAGGTCGAGCGAGCAAATGGACTCATCCTCTCCGGCATCAAGCCCCGACTGGTTGTACCACTGGAGCGGTCAGCCGGCTGCTGGCTCGAAGAGCTGCCGGCTGTCCTCTGGAGTCTGCGCACTACACCCAACAAGTCAACCGGCTTCACTCCGTTTTTCCTCGTGTACGGTGCCGAGGCTGTCATCCCAACAGACATCGAGTTCGACTCGCCTCGGATCACCATGTACACGGAGGAGGAGGCCAAAGAAGCAAGAGAAGACGGCGTGGACCTACTGGAAGAAGGCCGGCTGTTAGCACTCAGCCGGTCCGCCATCTACCAGCAAGGGCTGCGCCGCTACTACAACCGCAAGGTCAAGCCAAGATCCTTCCAAGAGTGCGACCTTGTGCTCCGGCTGATCCAGCGAACAGCCGGCCAGCACAAGCTCTCGGCCCCTTGGGAAGGCCCCTTCGTCGTCAACAAGGCACTCGGCAATGACTCCTACTACTTGATCGACGCGCAAAAACCAAGAGCACGCAAGAGAGACGACTCCGGCAAGGAGTCGGAGCGACCATGGAACGCAAACCTCCTGAGACGATTTTACAGTTGAAAGCAGTATGTATCATGCTCCCCTTTTGTATTAAGTACAAACCAACAGGCCCCCCGAACAGTACTCGGGGACTGCCTTTGTTTATCTATGAATGACAAGTGTCATATCCATGAATGTATTATTACATTTGATTTCTTGTCCGGCACCGGGTTCGACCAGTCAGCCCGGGGACTGGCTGCCTTGAGCTATATTGAAAGTTTTCCCTAAAGTCAGAAAAGTAGTGCGCCGGCTCCCGAGTCCTCTCTTGTTGAAAGTCGCAGCTCAAAGAACTGACTGTCCGACTAACAAGAGGCAAGACAGAAAGGACGCCCACACGAAAAATGGCTAAGGAACAACGAACCTATATAGCAAAGAGACGGCCTCCAAACACGCCTGCCGGCTGCCCGGCTTCCTAAAAACTTAGCTTTAGTCCAGCAGAGCTAGAGTACTTCCCCCCCAATCGGCCAGGCACTCCTCCGGCTACAGATTGCAGAGCAACTGTTTGACTGGGGAGGCGGCAACCAAGGGAGGGCGGCAAAGGAAAAAGCAGAAGGACAAAAAGCAAAAGTACAAGGAAAGGCCAAATGCATGCATAAGTTATATATACATAAAGCCCCCAACAGGCTGGCAACAGATATAAGTTCGAATACACCCAGTGGGTGGAATTGTGCAGACTTAACCAAACATTGTTCCTAAAGTAACTAGACAGGGAAACAAAAGACGGCAGACTAAGGCACGCTGCGGAGGCCGAGCTGGTCGGTGAAGGCGGCCTCGCCGGCTGAAGGAGTGGCCGACTAGCGGGTCCCGGCTTGACCACCACCAGCGGCAGGAGACGCACTCGCACGCGACGTAGTGCTGGAGGTGCGGTCAGGCTGAGGCTGGCCGGCTGCTCCACCAGCCGGCTCGGCGTCTTCACCCTCCTCCTCCTCTTCTTCACCCTCGTCGCTGGAGTCGATCTCCTCCGCCGAGTCTTCGCCATACTCCGGGTTCAGACCGAACCACTCCTCCGGCTGGGCGACACCATTGTCGTCCACCTCGGGGGCGAAGACGCTGGTGTCGGTGTAGTCGGCGATCGCCGAAGCCCGCCGGATGATGGCCGGCCGTGCCGGCTCCAGCTCTGTGTCGGCTTGCTGCCGCCAGGTAGCCAGCTGGTCTAGGCTCAGGCCGGGATACCAGGCCTTGACGAATTCCAAGCCTCGAAGCGGCCGACTGCCACCTCCAGCCAGTCGGCGGTCCGACTGGGGGTGCGAGGGACCACTTGGCCGGGCCAGAGGGCGGCCAAGACCTGCGCCCCGGCATGCTGAAGCCGGTGGAGCAGCCGGTGAGCCGGCTGGATGCGAGCCTGGATCGCCAGGAGCTGTTCCTCCAGCGAGCGGCCGGCGGTTGGCGAGATCTCAAAGCCAGCCTGCCTTCGCGCTTGGCGACGGGCCTCGATGGTCTGGTTGGCGGCAGTAGAATAGCCAGGGAAATACTCTGCGCAAGAAAGAAGAAGAAAGGAATAAAAGAACACCAAAATCAGAAAACAAGCCAAAGTGGCAGATGGCAAGAAAGGACGAAGAGGTAGGCGGCTTACCATCAACCAGATCTTCGATCTGGCCGTAGCCAGAGATCAGAGTCTGCCTGGCCTCAGCCCAGCCAGCCGCCTCCGTCTCGACCTCGGCCTGGAGAGTGGCTTCGCGATCCTGCGCCGCCTTCAGTGCCGCCTTGTGGCTTTCCTCCTGGTCGGCCAACTTCTTGGCCAAGCGGTCGCGTTCCTGCACCAAGGCGGCGAGCTCGGCATCCTTGGCGCGAAGGGCAGTCTGAGATTCTCCCAGTTGTGCCCTCAGACTGGCGTTGGCCGCTGCAGAGACGGCAGGAAAAGAAGAACAGTAAGAAGTCGTCAAGGAAGATCCGACCCGACTGCTCAGCAGTCGGCCCGAATCTCGGGGACTACACCCAGTGGGTGCGCTGACGCGCCCCCACATGAGATAAAGAGCAAACCACGTACCTCGGCTCTCAGTAAGGTCGGCGGTCTTCTGAGTCAGCTCCCGAGCCTGGGAGTTGAAGGCGGCCGCTCGAAGGTTGTGGTAGTCCTGCGAGATGGACAGAAGATCGAAATAAGAGCAAAAATAGCAAAGGCAAATCCACCAAGAAGTTCCAAGCCGCCTGCTCAGCAGCCGACACAGAACTCGGGGACTACACCCAGTGGGTGCGCTGACGCGCCCCCACGGAAGAAATCAAGATCAAGAAGAAATCAAGATCAAGAAGAAATCAAGGTCAAGAAGAAGCAAGATGGGAATACTAACCCGGATGGCCGCCCGCGTCGCGAGGAACTCGTCGGTGAACTGCCTCAGCGCCGCGGCTTGGCTTTGGAGCCGGGTCCAGACGTCTTGTGCAGCCACGTTCACCACGGCCGTCCCTCCGCCTGGCGTCCACCCCGAGGTAGCGCTGGCCGCCTCCGCATCTCGGGCCGACGAGCTGGAGCCCACGGCCGGCTGTGGCTCCGACGCGGCCTTCTGCCGCTCCGACGCGGCCTTCCCCGCACGCCGGCTCGACGGAATCCGGACCGCCGTCTCAGCCCTCGCGGCCGGCTCGCCCTCCGCCGACTGTGCAGGCGGCGGATCAGGCCGGCCGCCTTGGGCCGCCCCAATTGGCGGGGTCGGCTCCGGCGCCCTCTCCAAGATAATGACGTCGTCGCCGCTTCCCCCCAGCCCTGGCTGGTCGCCGCTGGCTCCCCCTGGCGAGGGCTCCATGGGCCCCGGCGGCGCAATGCGTAGAGGGGTGACCATCAAGACCTCCCCCGCTGCTTCTGCTGCTGCAGCCTCTGCTTGGGCCCTGGCTGCAGCATCGGCGAGTGCCTTCGCAGCCTCCTCCTCCCGTGCCGCCTGGGCGGCGGCCTCCTTCCGCGCCTCCGCCTCCCGCGCCTCTCGCTCCGCCCGCGCCTCCCGCGCGTTCCTTTCTGTCGCCTCCTGAAGGTCGGCACGGGGGTCCACACGGCGGGTGGTGCTCCCAGAGCCTCTCGGCGACTCGACGACGGAGCCGGCAGCCGCCCGCTAAAGCGACAATGGAGCTCTGATCATTTGGAGAAAAAAGACAAGGTTTCAAGAACCACCAAGAAAGAAAAAAGAGTATACAAAAAAAAGAGAACTTACGCCGACACGGTCTACGGTTGCTTCACCGCCTTACGGAAGCGAGCTGCCTTCGCGGCCGCCTCCTCTCGCTTGGTGGCTGCCGCCCCACCTCTGGGCTTCTTCGTTCGGCTGCCGAACAGACCCTGGGCGGCGCGACGCTTTTGACCTCCGCCCCGAGCAGGCGGTGCAGCGGAGGAACCCGCGCCGCGTCTAGATGCCGGCTGGCGGCGCGGGACGACTTCGGCCTCATCGTCGTCCGGCCAGTCGTCAAAGGTGACTCCGAGCCCGGAGCCGCCTGCTTCGCCGCCGGCTTGACCACCACCCGGCTCGACGTCGTCCTCCATACCGGCCGCCGCCAGGTCGGGCTCCTCCAGATCGTGTTCGGTCCGGTCGGGGACGAACCGGCGCTCCGAGTCTGACCCGCTGGCCGGCCGAAGCAGAGGGCTCTGTCGAAAAGCAAACCGACTAAGTTAGAGTCAGCTAAGAAGAACTCGGCAACGAAGTTGAGAGAAAAAGAAGACACAGGGAGAGCATACCGTGGGCGGTGGATTGGCTCGGCTGTATGGCTCCTTGCCGAATTGCCACTCTTTGGAGAGCTTGCAATTCGCAAGGTAGTTCACCATGTAGGCGACCTCCTTGCGCGGCATCTCCTTGGTGCACATTCGGCTCGGATCGAGCTGTCCGCTCATCTGACAGATCAGATGAGGCCGGCTCTGGAGCGGAAGAACCCGACGCGTGACGAACGCGGCCAGAAGGTCAGACCCCGTCAGGCCCTCCGACTGAACCATCACCCGCAGTCGGGCGATGGCGGCGTTTCCAGCCTGCGTCAGCGTCACAGCCCGGAAGGACCACTGGGGCAGCCTGCCCGCCGGTGGGCCGGCTACGTAAGCCGGCAGGTTGATGTAGTTGCCCCGTGGGGCGATGTTCCGCACGTAGAAGTACGACTTCTGCCACTTCTTCACCGATTGGATTAGCGGGATGATGGGGAAGGGGTTGTTGGCGGCCGATCTCCGCGACGCGATGAAGGCGCCAGTCTGAGCCGGCACGCCCCGCATGCGCGTGCCCAGCTTCGACTGGAAGAACTCCCCCCAGAGCTCAAGGGTGGGGAGGACGCCGAGGTAGCCCTTGCACAGGGTGACGAAGGCGGACAACAGCACCACCGCGTTGGGGGTGAGATGGTGCGGCTGGAGCTGATAGAATTCGAGCCAGGAGCGGAAGAAGGCGCTCACTGGAAGGCCGATGCCGCGCAAGAAGTGCGAGCGGAAGACCACCCGCTCGCCCTCCTGCGGCTCCGGCCTGATTTCCTTCTCCGGCGCGAGGCGGACCTCCACCTTGTCCGCGCCAGGCAGCCGCCGCGTGTTGCGGAGAAACTCGACGTGGTCGTCGTGGACGTTGGAGCCGTCCCAATCCCCGCCATGCTGCTCCGTGGCGGGAGGCATGGCGAAAACAAGCACAGCGGCGGAGGAATGCGCAGTGGAAGAGCGCGGCGGCGAGGCGCTGTCGCAAGAACGGGCGAGCGGAGAAGACGGTGGAAATAGGAGGAGCGTGCGAGGGCCTGCCGCCCTCCACCTCCCCCTACTTATAGCTTCGCGAGGCGAGGCTGAAGAGGCCGGACGTGGGGGGGAGACGTGGGATAAACTGCACCCATTCCCCCCACGCCCCGCGATTATTGCGCATAAATGCGAGCCGAAACTGCCGCACGGGACGTGCGGGCGGTTTCGGGATGTAGACGATCCGCGCCTGGGTCGGGGCGCGAACGTGGCGGGCCCCCTCCCTGCGGCGACGTCCCGTCACGCGCGTGGGCTGGCAGGCTTTCCGGCCCGCGGCCCGATGCACGCACTAGCAGGCTCCCGCCCTCCGACTCCGGAAGATTTCAATTCAGGCGGCGCACCTGACCAAGGCCGGCTCCCAGCTGCCGGCTTGCTAAGATGGGAAGCTGATCGAGCTTCTCAACCCCTACTCCACCTCGAAGCCCAATCAGCTTCGGGGACTACTGTCGGAGTAAATGGCCACGGGTAGCCTAACCGACTGCCCCTGGTTCTTCTGAAAAAATTATCAGGCCTTCGGGCCTCCAAGCACTCCAAGCATTGGGCCGCCTTCCCTGGCCGGCTGTCTCTGAAGCCGACTCCCGGAAGGCGACCCAGCCTCGGCAACCCCTCCCCAGGACGACTACGGGGTGGCCGACTCCAAGAAGCCGGCCAAGAAGAGCGCCGACTCCAAGGAGCCGGCCGAGACCGCAACCGCCAAAGCTACTCCCACATAACGGTGACAAGACGGGGTGTGGCCACAGTGCAGCCCACTACCCCCGAAGCCCGAGGCGGGCATGGCTACAGGAGGCCATACGGGACGGCCGTCTCCCGTGCGGCTCGGCACTGTAGCCATGCTAGCGTCATCCACGACAGACTCCCGTACGGCCCACGGGCGGCGGGCCCCTTCAGCCAGAGAGAGGCGTGAAGGCGGCCCGGCCTTTCCCAGTCGGCCAAGGGCGTAGCCGGCCCCCAGAAGCCGGCTACCCCCTTCCTCGAAGCAGGAGCCCCATTAAGGAGACAAGACGAGGTAAGGCTACAGTGAGAGCCCCCGAGGCGGCCCACTGTAGCCACGCTTACCTCGACGAAGCCCTCGTCATCAGAGGCGAGGCTACAGTAAGCAGCCGCCGACAAGACCCTAGGCGATGGGGCCGGCCTGTCGACCAAGGAGCCGGCAGCCGGCGGGACCCAGCAGCCGGCGGGACCCAGCAGCCGGCGGAGAAGCCGGCGAGCGTAGGCACTGACGGCTGGGACCAGAGCCCAGCCGGATTACCATTGTACCCTTGGGGGGTAGGCCTATATAAACCCCCGGAGCACCCATGCAAAGGGTTGGCTTCTAAGCATAGCACACACACACACCATAGATAGAGAGAAGCAAGAGCTAGCCTTGTTCTTCTTCTCCCTTGATTCCAATAGCTCTAGGAGTGATTGTAGCTACCCATTCTCGATCTAGTGATCATGCGGAGACCCCGCAGAGCAGGACTAGGGGTGTTATCTCCTCGGAGAGCCCCGAACCTGGGTAAGATCCGCCGGCGAGCATGTCTTCGCCTCATCCCGTTTCCAGGCACCGGCGACGTCTTATTGGCTCCCACAATGATAAGCCATCCCTTGGCATATGTCGCACCAACCACCCGACACTTGTGGGTGACTAGTAGTGTTGATTACATCTTGTAGTTGATCACGATATGGTTTATATGATGGAAGATTATATGTTCACATCCATTATGCTATTTAACACCCCTCTGATATTGAGCATGATTATCATTTGTGAGTAGTTACTTTTGGTCTTGAGGTCACGGGAGAAGTCATGTTGCAAGTAATCATGTGAACTTGATATGTATTCGATATTTTGATGATATGTATGTTGTGATTCCCTTAATGGCGTCATGTGAACGTCGACTACATGGCACTTCACCATATTTGGGCCTAAGGGAATGCATTGTGGAGTAGTTATTAGATGATGGGTTGCTGGAGTGACAGAATCTTAAACCCTAGTTTATGCGCTACTTCATAAGGGACCAATTTGGATCCAAAAGTTTAATGCTATGGTTAGATTTTATCTTAATCCTTTCTCGTAGTTGCGGATGCTTGCAAGGGGGTTAATCATAAGTAGGAGGTTTGTTCAAGTAAGAACACCACCTAAGCACCGGTCCACCCACATATCAAATTATCAAAGTAGCGAACACGAATCAAACCAACATGATGAAAGTGACTAGATGAAATTCCCGTGTACCCTCAAGAACACTTTTCTTATCATAAGAGACCGTTTTGGCCTGTCCTTTGCCACAAAAGGATTGGACTACCTTGCTGCACTTTATTTACAGTTTCTGTTACTTGCTCATTACAAATTATCTTGCTATCAAACTACCTGTTACTGACAATTTCAGTGCTTGTAGAAAATACCTTGCTGAAAACCACTTGTCATTTCCTTCTGGTCCTCGTTGGGTTCGACACTCTTACCTATCGAAAGGACTACGATTGATCCCTTATACTTGTGGGTCATCAACACATGACGCAACTAGGGGATGGTCGTGCCAGCTGTTCCCCTCGGTTATCGCCTTGACCTAATTCCACTGCCATAAATCCCTATGAGTATCGAAACCATCCGTCGTACCTCCAGAATAATTTTATCTTCGCCGCAAGCCTCCATTCTGAAGAGATCCCATCTGGAACCCTATTCTAGATCCCTGCCAGAGGGGGAAGTCATTGCTGGAGGCCTCTTCGTCAACCTTGCTACCTCCATGACCATGTGTGAGTAGTTCCTTCAAGACTACGGGTCCATAGTAGTAGCTACATGGTGCTCTCTCTCTCTCTCTCTCTCTCTTTGGATCTTCAATACCATGTTCCCCTTCTTCCTTGTCTGATTGGGATCAATTCAATGTAATTCTTTGGTGTGTTTGTTGGGCATGATGAATTGTGAGTTTATGATCATATTGTTCATTGCATTCCATTGAATCTTTTGAAGTTTCGTTGTTGATTAAATAGCTATGTATGCTTTCCGATATGTTTGTCTTCTCCTGTGAAGATTGATGAGTAGTTCTTCAGAGGGAGTGATGCCTAGTAGTTGGTTCAATCTTGCTATGCTCTAACCTAGTGACAAAAGGGGCCAAGACATGTATTATATTGTTTCCACTAAGGATAAAATGACGGGGTTTGATCTTATTGCTAGATTTCTTTCTGTCTACATTATGTCATCTTGCTTATTGCATTACTCCTTTTCTATTAAACTTAATACTTTGAGATGCATGTTGGATAGACGTCTTGGGGTGGACTAATAGTAGTAGATGCAGTTGGATTAACGGTCTGCTTATCACGAACGTAATGCTTATATGATATTATGCCATGAATGATCATAGTCATAAAGATTGTTTTTCTTGTCAATTGCCCAACTACAATTTGTTACCATGCCAGTTGCCTGCCTTCGAGAGAGTTACTGACACGTATCTATAATTTTTGCTTGTTCCATGCTGTTATATTATCATTCTTGCATGTTTTACAATCATTTTATAGCAACTTTATATCATTTTTTGGGACTAACCTATTGACATAGTGCCCATGCCAGTTGTTGTTTTTTGCTTGTTTTTTACTTCGCGGAAAATCAATACAAAACGGAGTCCAAACGCAGCGAAATTTTTTGAAGAATTTTTCTGGACCAGAAGACACAAGATGCGCCAAAGAAGTACTAGAGGGGTGCCCCGAGGGGGGCACAACCCCATGCGCGCCCTGGTGGGTTGTGCCCACCTCGGTGGCCTCCCGCACCGCCTCTTCGCCCTATAAATACCCCAATATTCCAAAAACCCTATGGAAGACGAAACACAATTCCAGCCGCCGCAAGTTCCAGAACCACGAGATCCAATCTAGGCACCATCACGGAGGGGTTCATCATCCTCATTGGTGCCTCTCCGATGATGCGTGAGTAGTTCATTGTAGACCTACGGGTCCGTAGGCAGTAGCTATTGGGGAACGTAGTAATTCAAAAAAATTCCTACGATCACGCAAGATCTATCTAGGAGAAGCATAGCAACGAGCGGGGAGAGTGTGTCCATGTACTCTCATAGACCGAAAGCGGAAGCATTTAGTAATGCGGTTGATGTAGTCGAACGTCTTCATGATCCAACCGATCCAAGTGCCGAACGTACGGCACCTCTGTGTTCAGCACACGTTCATCACGATGACGTCCCTCGAGCTCTTGATCCAGTAGAGGGTCGAGGGAGAGTTCCATCAGCACGACGGCATGGCGACGGTGTTGGCGATTTGATCCGCGCAGGGCTTCGCCTAAGCACTACGACAATATGACCGAGGTGGTAAACTGTGGAGGGGGGCACCGCCACGGCTAAGAAATAACTGTTGTGTCTTTGGGGTGCTCCCTTGCCCACGTATATAAAGGAGGGGGGAGGAGGAGGCCGGCCCAAGGGGGGCACGCAACGAGGGGGGATTTCTACTAGGACTCTGTTCCTAGTAGGATTTGGCCCCCCTTCCTTCCAACGGAGAGGGAGAGAGCAGAAAGGAGGGAGAGGGAGAAGGAAAGAGGGGGGCCACGCTCCCTCCCCTTGTCCAATTCGGATTGGGTCAAGGGGGCGTGCGCCACCTCCCGTGGCCTACCTCCTCTCCTCCACTATGGCCCAATAGGCCCATTAACTTTCCCGGGGGGTTCCGATAGCCTCCTGGTACTCCGAAAAATCCCCGAACCTTATCGGGACCATTCCGGTGTCCGTATATAACCTTCTAATATATCAATCTTTACCTCTCGACCATTTCGAGACTCCTCGTCATGTCTGTGATCTCATCCGGGACTCCGAACAAACTTGGTCACCAAAACACATAACTCATAATACAAATCATCATCGAACGTTAAGCGCGCGGACCCTACGGATTCGAGAACTATGTAGACATGACCGAGACACATCTCCGGTCAATAACCAATAGCGGAACCTGGATGCTCATATTGGCTCCTACATATTCTACGAAGATCTTTATCGGTCAAACCGCATAACAACATACGTCATTCCCTTTGTCATCGGTATGTTACTTGCCCGAGATTCGATCGTCGGTATCATCATACCTACTTCAATCTCGTTACCGGCAAGTCTCTTTACTCGTTCCGTAATGCATCATCCCGCAACCAACTCATTAGTCACATTGCTTGCAAGGCTTATATTGATGTGCATTACCGAGAGGGCCCAGAGATACCTCTCCGATACACGGAGTGACAAATCCTAATCTCGATCTATGCCAACTCAACAAACACCTTTGGAGACACCTGTAGAGCATCTTTATAATCAACCAGTTACGTTGTGACGTTTGATAGCACACTAAGTGTTCCTCCGGTATTCGGGAGTTGCATAATCTCATAGTCAGAGGAATATGTATAAGTCATGAAGAAAGCAATAGCAGTAAAACTAAACGACAACACATGTCTAAGCTAACGGATGGGTCTTGTCCATCACATCATTCTCTAATGATGTGATCCCATTCATCAAATGACAACACATGTCTATGGTTAGGAAACTTAACCATCTTTGATTAACGAGCTAGTCAAGTAGAGGCATACTAGGGACACTCTGTTTGTCTATGTATTCACACATGTACTAAGTTTCCGGTTAATACAATTCTAGCATGAATAATAAACATTTATCATGATATAAGGAAATATAAATAACAACTTTATTATTGCCTCTAGGGCATATTTCCTTCAATAGCTAGATGGATTCTTCTCTCTTTTTGATTCTCAATACAATGGTCTCTTGGAGATCTATTTGATGTAACTCTTTTTGCGGTGTGTTTGTTGGGATCCGATGAACTTTGAGTTTATGATCAGATCTATATCCATGGAAGTTATTTGAGTTCTTTGATCTCTTTTATGCATGATTACTTATAGCCTCGTATTTCTTCTTCGAATATTTGGTTTAGTTAGGCCAACTAGATCGATTTTTCTTGCCATGGGAAGAGGTGCTTTGTGATGGGTTCGATCGTGTGGTGTTCTTTCCCAGTGACAGAAGGGGTAGCAAGACACGCATGTATCATTGCTATTAAGGATAACAAGATGGGGCTATTCCTACATGAATAGATCTCGTCTACATCATGTCATCATTCTTATTGCATTACTCTGTTTCTCCATGAACTTAATACACTAGATGCATGCTGGATAGCGGTCGATGTGTGGAGTAATAGTAGTAGATGCACGCAGGAGTTGGTCTACTAATCTTGGACGTGATGCCTATATAATGATCATTGCCGGGATATCTTCATAATTATTTGAGGTTCTATCAATTGCCCAACAATAATTTGTTTACCCACCGTATGCTATTTTCTTGAGAGAAGCCACTAGTGAAATCTACGCCCCCGGGGTCTATTCTTCATCATATTTGCTTTCCAATCTATTATTTGCCACTTTTATTATCAGATCTATTATTCCAAAAACCCAAAAATACCTTGCTGCACTTTTTATTTGCATCTTTTATTTTGCGTTTTATTGAGATCTATTTATCCAATCTATCACAATTTTATCCCGTCAACCTGACAATTTCTGGCGCCGTTACCCGAAGAAGGGATTGGCAACCCCTTATACGCGTCGAGTTGCAAGCATTTGTTCTTTGTGTGCAGGTACCATTTACATAGTGTTGCTTGGTTTCTCCTACTGGATTGATACCTTGGTTTTATAACTGAGGGAAATACCTACCGTAGCTGTGCTGCATCATCCCTTCCTCTTTGGGGAAATACCGACGTAGTTCAAGCAACATCAGTTACCACTAGTGAACCTATGACCCTCGGGTCTATTCTCCATTAATACCTTCTTATTTTCCTCTTTACTATTTTTCGTACCACTAGTATCTATCTATTAGCTTTTAACATTGTAACTAGCAAGACAAGGGGCTTGACAACCCGCTTGCCACGTTGGGTGCAAGTGTTTTATTTTGTTTGTGTGTAGGTGCTACTTATCTTGGTAGCTTTTTGACTCCTAATGGTTCGATTAAACCTTGGTTCTTAACTGAGGGAAAGCTTTGATACTATCTACACCACCCTTCCTCTTTGGGGAAACCCAACGAATCCTATGGGAGTAGCACAAGGGAAAGTTCAAGATAGATGCCCTAAAGAATTACATGCTTAAAGCCTGCTAATGATCACATGATGAACATGTGAAGATGGAATGCAAGGCAATGCTTCCCACATGGTTTATGAGGGAGCTATTTGATGTCTTCACCAAGTGTCATGCTCAAGATTGTGTTTCCAACTTGAGCCAACCATAAACGTCAACATCAACCTCAAGTGGAATGCTCTGTCAAACGTATTAGTTCCTTTGGCTTTGGTGGTGTGGATAGACGAAAATCGAAGAAATATATGCTCAAGACTGGATTTCTAGGAGCTATCTAGTGTAGCTCTTTTATGTTCTTGAGTTATAGGGATCCCGCACTATTAAGAGGAGATCAAAGGGGTCCATGATGGATTTGCTCAAGTCAATATCTTCTGCACACCATTCCACCCAAATCATACCAAAAATGCCTCAGCCAAAATCCTACTGCCAAAAGTGCCCATCCTCATGTTAACAGGCAGATCATCCGATTTGCTACCTAGATCATATGGGCTTTGCCCAGATTGTCCGGATAGTGTCCTGGATGTCTGGCTAGGTTAACAGGAGGTACTCGTAGGTTTTCTCCAAAGACGGGTCATCCGGGCTCCTCCCTGGATCGTCCGGTTGTTGCCCGGACAAACTGCCCGAATACTTACACAGGAGACATTCTTGTCCAGCTATATTTCCTTTGCATCATCAGCAGTTGACCTGGCCACATCATCCGGATCCCTGCCCATATCATCTGGGTTGCTTCCCGGACATCCGGGCACTTACAAAAGAAGTGACAAACGGCTAGTTTTTCTTCTAGCCTATATATACCCCTTTATCACTTCATGGAGGGGTTGAGCAACACGAATATCTTGACCCACATCTAAGAAAAGCCCCCTCTCCCTTCTCCTACCTCGAATCTTAGATCCCGGAGAGATTAGTGAGAATTCTTGAGAGAGATTTCACCAAGTGATAACCCACCCCATCTCCCTCTTTTGACCGAAGCAATTTGTGATTTGAGAAAGTCTTGAGCATCCCCCCTTGATCTTATTACTCTTGGAGGTTGGAGACTCCTAGGCGGTAGGCGTGCTCCGATGGGGAATCAACTTGCGATTTGTTCCCCGATTTTTTTTGAAGGTTTGGAGGCCGCCTCAAGGTCTACCACTAGTGGTTGAGAATCGCCTTCGTGGTGATATCTCAAGGATAATAGGGTTAGCCTTCGTGGTGTTGGTGTGCCTTTGTGGTAACACCCATCCCTCCAACGGTGATAAGCTTCCCTACAAGAAAGTGAATACATCCGTGTCTCTGTGACTTCGGTTATCCCTAACCCTAACTCCTT
Organism: Aegilops tauschii subsp. strangulata; assembly: GCF_002575655.3. Classification (NCBI taxonomy): domain Eukaryota; kingdom Viridiplantae; phylum Streptophyta; class Magnoliopsida; order Poales; family Poaceae; genus Aegilops; species Aegilops tauschii. The sequence goes on from NC_053036.3 coordinate 352,794,302, forward strand.
ACTTGTGGTTTATTTTTATCTCTTGACCCTACATTCACTATATCTTATTGTCATCATTATATTGTGTTGGTTATTCCCTTGTGTAGAGATTAATTAGGCCTTCAGTTTATATTTCGTAATTCATACTTGCTACTATTGATATATCTTGTGATTAGTGTGAATTGCTAACTTGTGTCATAACACTTCCATATCTTGTGATATTGCTTAAGTAAGTTTGTGTAACTTACTTGTGCTTTGTTATTATCATTGTTGTGCTCATCTTGTTTAGATTAAGTTGTGGTGCACTTAGTTGAGCCTAGTATATTTAGGATTTGTACTTGAAAAATACCCTCTTAGTTTATTTTCGCATTAGGGTAAAGCCAAATCCGTAGTAGTTTTAAAAACACCAGTTCACCCCCCCCCCCCCCCCCCCCCCCCCGCGTCTAGGCGACCATCATGGTCCTTTCACCTTGCTCATGAGACAAAGCCTCCAAGAAGAAAATGACATCACAACGCCACCACCGCCCCGATCTGGAACGTGCCGGACCAACGGTTTTCACGCAGAGCCCATGATGGATGGAGTTCACCCACGTTGACACCTCCAAGGAGGGAAACGACACACAAGAGCGTCGATATTGCCGACACGACATAGTGAGGAAAAGCTTTTGCCCAGGACATGACCCCCATCATCCAGGTCCATCGGTCATGGTCGACCGAGGAAAGGAGCAGACGACTCCCGGACCATGTGCGGTGGCAGCGAAGCCCACACCCGCATCATGGACGCCTCCCAAGTGATCCACCTCGCCGTCCAAGCGGTCGAGGCAGCACACGAGCACCCGCGGGAGTGATGCTGCCGTGCCACCTACCAGAGCCGCTGCTCCGGCGACGAGGGGATCCACCTTCACCCACCACCCACATGGCGGTGGATCGCAAGCATACAGTCGGGCGCCCTGCTGCCACACCAACACAGCTCCACCACCCACTGCATCCCAAAGTTTACATCTTGTACCCACACGGAGATGAACCCTAGATCTGGGATGTCGGGTGCCCAGAGAAGCAACCAAAAGGGCCACCAATGAGGGGAGGGCCATGCCCAAGGAACCCCATCCATGACCGGCGGCCACAAGCGAGGAACTGCGCCACCAAGACCCAGCGACAGCAGCCCGCATCACCCACACGTGTCGCCGATGGAGGGAGAGGGAGTTTGATTAGTTTATGGTATGCGCACGATGTTTTATGGACGATCTCTACACTACACGTCAACATAGATCAGTTCATATGATCGAAGTGCAGTAGACCGCTGGAATGGCTCTCATCCAACTCTCGTCAGATTGTACATCATCCGCAGAGCAATTTCGTTTATACATAGTGCTGTAAGCTCAAAGTCATTGGCCAACAAAACCAATTTGACAGCTTCTCTTTTTCAGTAAAAACCAATATGACAACTGAAATGTGATTTACACTACTGTTGTCTTGTTGATGCGCACTCTCTTCACTTTCTGAACTATAAAACCGTGTAGAAAATTCGAAACTGCTGATGCTACATCTGAGATCCTAATCCCTCGATGTTGGAGTGAACAGAGGAGAGACGGGGAAGGCACCAGTTAATATAAGTTAATATAAGAGGAGAATTAGTACAGACAAATGCAGCTTCTTCCGGCACAGCCATGAGAACGATGCGGACGTCGGCACGGGCACCGGCGAAGGCGACCCGAGAGCCGGCGGCAGCTCAAATGGGGCTTTCCCCTGCCGGACGCCCGTGACGTTCCTCAAATCCGACGAAATTTTGCTCTGCTCCCAGACCTCAGATGCTGAAACAAGCAGAGAGTAAATACACGGCGATGGAACACTAGCAGAAATGAGCCAAGGAGCTAGCGAGGTCACACTCACTGACCTCTCCTGGTTACCGTGAGGTTGGAGTCGTCGTAGTTCACTGGCCACAGGAAGTAGCCGAGCAGGCCGCACCGCGCGGCGAAGCCGAGCTTCTCGGCGACGACGGCCGCGCCGTCGAAGGCGACCCAGACGTCGCCCACCGCCAGGTACGACGACACGGAGGCGTTGTCGTACGACGTCATCACCGGCGCGCGTCCGCCCGCGGTCGCGGTGAGCGCCTGCACCTCGGCGTAGGACATGGCCCCCGTCGCGTTGCTCCCGCGCTGCTTCGGCCCGGCGGCCACGACCAGCGCACCGACGCCGCTGTTGGCCTTATTGCGCAGGAACCACGACCGGCCGTAGAGCGGGAGCCCCATGACCACCTTGCCCGCCGGGACGCCCGCGTCGAGCCAGGAGACGACGCCGTAGCTCACCGAGAAGTGCGACGCCCTGTCGTACAGCGGCGCGTCGAAGGCCGTGACGTTGGCCGCTGCGCCGGCCGGCCGGAGCCCGAACGCCATCACGTTGATCCAGTCGAGGCTCCCCGCGAGCGCCTCCGAAGGGTAGTCCACGCCGGCGAACGGCGCGCCGAACACGTGGTTAGAGAAGTAGACGGTGGCCGTGAGCAGGAACCCCTGGGGCGCCGCGGCGCGCCACTCGGCCACAAGGAACCCGAAGTCGGCCATCTCCACCGCCGACGCCGGGAACCGCCACGCGACGTCGATCCCGTCGAAGCCATTCTCCCGCGCCACCCGAACGGCCGCGTCGACGAACGCGACCCGCGACGTCGGGTCCGCGGCCATGGCGGCGAACGCGGGGTCCCCAGATGCCGTGGTGGCGCCTGCTGCGGCATCTTCGGCGCCGGCGGTGGCGAGGGAGAGAAGGGTCCTGAGCGCCGGGTTCCTCCCTTTGAGCTCCCGGGAGAAGTTGGCGAGGAGGCGCGCCTGGGCCAGGTCGGCTGGGAGCTGGAGCGTGTGCCGCGTGGGGTGCACGGAGAGAGAGGAGTAGTAGAGGTGAGTGTAGAGGGAAACGTCGAGGGCCGAGAGGGGCCAGAGGTCGGCGTCGGCGGCGAAGTAGTAGCCGGCCCGCACCGTCGTCGGTGCTTGTTGGGTGGTGTCAGGCGGTGGCGCAAGAACTGAAGCTGCAAGGGAGAGCGAGAGTGAGATGACAGTGTAGAGGAGGAGTGTGGTGTGTGCCATTGCTGGGGAGGTGGCCGGAGAGCGAGCATTGTTTTTGTGTCACCGGAGAAGGGGAATCTTGCTGGTGTTGTTATGCCAGTGTTTGCTTCTGGTTCTTGTAACTTCTTACCTGAAGCAAATTTACCATTAATTAATCAAAAATGATAAAAATCAAACGTCCGATTTTTAGGCAATAGTAAATCAAACGTCCGATTTTTAGGCAATAGTAAATCAAACGATTTTTATAGCAAAATATATTGTCGGGGAGATGACAATTTCATTTAGCGAGCGTAGATAATCCTGCCAAAAACTAAACACGACAGATTTATCATGCTTGCTAAAGAAAATTATCATCCTCACGGCAACACAATTTGTCATTTCGGACATTTGATTTATCATGCTAAAAGAATCTGACGTCCCATTTGTATGAATTAATAAAAATTACTGTACATTCCAACTAAGAAATTTTGAGAGAGCGTCAGAAATGTTGCTCTGCCATTTATGTTCAAGACCAACTGCACGCTGGCCTCTGAAGGATTGTTTGTGTGAGGTTAATCACCGTTGTAGTTCTTAAAATGACACATGTGATAAGCAATCAAACAATTCAAAAAAAATTGTATGGTCTCCTGGACAAATGGCATATATTGGGAGACAGTTAGGTGTATTTACTATGCCACGTGATTTTCATTTTATTTTGTTGTCCTGGTGTCTTAAGATCTTCAGAAGTTCGAGGATGCTAGATCGCTTTTGATAATGCATTATTTTTGTTCATAACATCAAAAGGACACCAAAGATGAAAGCATCGTAGCACCACAAGACATGGAATCAATGGAGTGACATCTCATGAAAATTTCAGTTTCAATTCACAATCTCTAGTTTGCAATTGGAAGCTCGTAACATGTTATGCTTTGACTATAAGCGAGTGAGGCTCAATGGATAGACTTCGATGTATACTTGCGAGCAAAGGTCACAACCCTACTACCCGATCGAGATACCAAATAGGCAATGGTACATGTAAAGTAATATGACGTTTGGTTGATACATTGGGATGCATTTTTTCTACTAAACAGTAACAAATTCATAGCAAATACAACTGAACAATTAGTAGCCATAAACTAAACAAAGTCCAATGTTAACATGAAACCATGCATATCGAATAACGCATGGCCACCGATCGCAACATATGAAACCAAATAATAGCCCCGTTGCACCTACGACAAAGTTCAACAATTAGAAGGATGCAAAGGTTTATGTACAATATATGAGTGGTTGGGGTGGGGTAGGTGGGGGAGGGACACCGCTCTATGCATGTTGATGTCGTCTCTCGAGGATGCAATACATGGAGTATGTTTCTCTTTTATCATAAGACACAGTCCAAGCGCAGGCGCCCTAAACGCCGCTCTAAGTCACGTTGCTCAACACTGGCACCGGAGAAAATAATACTCCAGATGACGCCGAAAACAATGAAGACCCTGTGGGAGCAACATCCGAACAGGAGGAACAAGAAAATGGGCAAGCCAACCCTGACGAACAGGCCCTGCCCAACGACTCGGAGGACGGTAGTTATCATCCACCCTCCAAGGATGAGGAGAGCCTCGACAACGAGGATTTCATCGTGCCTGAGGCACCCCTCGAGCAGGAGCGCTTCAAGCGCCAACTAATAGCCACTGCAAGAAGCCTGAAGAAGAAGCAGCAGCAGCTCCAAGCTGACCAAGACCTGCTCATTGACAGGTGGACTGATGTCCTGGCAGCCGAAAAATACGGCCTCAAGCGCCCAGCCAAGAGCTACCCGAAACACAGACTGCTACCTCAGTTCGCTGAGGAGGCGCCGGAGCCGATACCTCCATCGCGCAATGCGGAACGACCACCACGTGGTCGGGACAGTGCGGCAGACCGACCACCCCACGGTCGGGATAAAGCAGCAACTCAGGCCGAACAGCAGCCCGCCCCACCGCCACGCAAAAACAGAGACAAAACAGCTCGGGATTATACATATGACCTTCGGCAGGACCTGGATAGTAGAGCAGGACACACCAGATCGATCTACGGATCGCGAGGACGTTCTCGACGCGCGACGATGGCTACCTATTCGGACGTGGCAAACCTAGTCACGCCCGAGCCGATAACCGTAGACGGAATCCATCAGAGACGCGCCGTGACGCGGCTCGATATAGAGGCGCCGCACACCCTCTTTGCTTCACTGATGAAGTAATGGATCATGAATTTAATGGATCATGAATTCCCTGAAGGGTTCAAACCCGTCAATATTGAATCATACGACGGAACAACCGATCCCGCGGTATGGATAGAGGATTTTATTCTCCACATCCATATGGCCCGTGGAGACGACCTCCACGCCATCAAATACCTCCCACTTAAGCTAAAAGGGCCAGCTCGACACTGGCTTAATAGCCTGCCTGAAAATTCCATCGGCAGCTGGTAGGACTTGGAAGAAGCTTTTCTTGACAACTTCCAAGGTACATATGTCCGGCCACCAGACGCCGATGACTTAAGTCACATAGTTCAACAACCTGGAGAATCAGCCAGAAAATTCTGGACTAGGTTCCTAACCAAAAAGAACCAGATCGTTGACTGTCCGGATGCCGAAGCCCTAGCGGCCTTTAAACATAGCATCCGTGACGAATGGCTCGCCCGGCATCTCGGCCAAGAAAAGCCCAAATCTATGGCAGCCCTCACGGCACTTAGGACCCGCTTTTGCGCGGGTGAGGATAGTTGGCTGGCTCGCAGTCAAAACACAGCCAACAAGGCGGGCCCCTCTGAGGCCAAAAACAGCACCGGCAAGCTCTGGCGCAACAGACACAAACGCCGAAGCAATGACGATAACACCGATGACACTACAGTTAACGCCGGATTTAGTGGCTCCAAGTCCGGCCAGCGGAAGAAGCCGTATAAAAGGAACAGTAAGGGACCATCCAGCTTGGACCGCATACTCGATCGTCCGTGCCAGATACATGGCACCCCAGACAAACCAGCCAACCACATCAACAGAGATTGTCGGGTTTTCAAGCAAGCCAGCAAGTTAAATAGCGGGAACCAGGAAGAGGAATCGCAGAGAGAGGACGATGACGAGGAGCCCCCACAGCCAAACATAGGGGGACAGAAGAAATTTCCCCCTCAGGTCAAAACGGTGAACATGATATATACTACACACATCCCCAAGAGGGAGCTCAAACGCGCACTCAGGGACATCTATGCGGTAGAGCCAGTCGCCCCAAAATTCAATCCATGGTTGTCATTCCCAATCACCTTTGATCGTCAGGATCATCCGACCAGTATCCGGCATGGCGGATCAGCCGCACTGGTCCTCGACCCAATCATTGACGGATTTCACCTGACACGAGTCCTAATGGACGGTGGTAGCAGTCTCAACCTGCTATATAAGGATACAATGCGCAAAATGGGCATTAATCCCTCACGGATCAAGCCCACAAAGACTACCTTTAAAGGAGTCATACCAGGTGTAGAGGCCCGTTCTACAGGCTCAATCAAACTAGAGGTTGTCTTCGGTTCCCTGGACAACTTCCGAAGCGAAGAGCTAATCTTCGATATCGTCCCCTTCCGCAGCGGCTACCACGCACTGCTCGGACGAACCGCGTTTGCTAGATTCAACGTGGTGCCTCATTATGCTTATCTCAAGCTCAAGATGCTCAGTCCACGCGGCGTCATAACAGTCACAGAAACACAGAACGCTCCCTCCGTACAGAAGAGCACACCGCCGCCCTAGCAGCAGAAGTGCAGAGCGGCCTTCTCAAGCAAAACCGTAATCCGGCTGCCGAGCCCCTGGACACCGTTAAAAAGGTCCGGACTACGCTGCAACAGGATAGTTCGGCTCGTCAAGAGCTCGATTAGCAATTCAGCCTCCGTCCCAGCCCCCATCAAGGAGTGGCATTTGCACCACGCATACATAATTACGCACTCAAAATTTCATGGGATTCGGCGGAGGCACAATTACCTTGTGATCCACAGTTCGGCTCGACCGACCCTGGATCCGCACACTTTCACTTTTCCTTTTTATTTCGAGTTTTTTCTCTTTTCGAGGTTTCCTCTGACAACCCGTTTGTCGGCACACCAAGGAGGCAAGGAGCTTTGGCGTACGAGGGAATCCCCAGGTGGTCTCTACTAACGATTGCTATACCTGTTTTACATACCCGCACACACCTCGCTCTTGGTCATGGCATGTTAAATAGCCTTACTTGCTTATCGCATTACTTGTACAAGTACGCCTCGACGTATTAATTCAATCACAATGGTAAATAAATGGTAGCGTCAGCTTATTATTTAATTTTCCCTGTCTCCTTACCTTTGTATTTACTACTCCTCACACACGTACACTCTGGTACGTCTTACTACGCCAGGGGCTTCATCACGCCCACATTACGGCAACAAAAGTCCGAACACTTTCACAGTACAGTTCGGCACCCCGAACTTATAGCATTATATGCATCGGCTCCGAATCATGTCTTTGGTCAATAGTTGGGTTGCCCGGCTCCTGTGCTTACTACCTTACATTCCGCTATATCGGCTAGGGTAGTAAAGGGAGAACTACTGCGATTGTGTCCCGGTTCTTTCGGACGAGCACCTCGGTAGAGAAAGCTGAAAACTGACTGTCATGATGCGGCGAGAGCTGGTCAGCTGTTCGAGAGGTCTCAAATCCTTAGAGATTTTTTCCGCTTTATGCGAGGAATCGGTTTTTCCCGATTAGGCGTGTATAGCGCCCCTAGTTCGGCCTTCCGAATACCAGGGGCTTCGCCAAAATTCTCATTGTCAAACTCCTATGGCTAAGTGAGGGTAATAAAGGCCGTATAGTCCGATTGCCTTGTTCGTTGCGCTAAACACCTCCTTTAAGGACCAGAATGTGGAGTAAAGAGTGTTTAGATTTATCCCGAACACCCCCGTACTGCCTACGTGGGGGCAGAAGCCGACGACTGGTCAACCCTTAGAATTCAAAAATTGGCCGCGCAGGAGTTAAAATTTTAAAAATTCACAAGCATTATATTACATAACGATCTTGTTCCAGAACACAGGACATGGTAACCTGAATGCTTTCATGGGAATATAATGTCCTTCGCACATTGCTCCGCCACAAGGCGGGACTCCTCCAGGACACTATCAAAATATAGCTCGGGTCGACGATGCTCCTTGCCCTCAGGCGGCCCCTCGGTCATCAGCTTCTTGGCATCCAGCTTCGCCCAATGCATCTTGACGCGGGCAAACGCCATCCGCGCACCTTCAATGCAGACCGACCGCTTCACGGCTTCGAGCCGTGGGCAGGCACTCACAAGCCACTTCAAAATTCCGAAGTAGCTGCTGGGGATGGGCTTGGCAGGCCACAGCCGGACTATAAGGTCCTTCATGGCTAGCTCGGCCGACCTGTGCAGCTTGACCGGCTGTTTCAGCTGGTCGCTAAAGGGCACCGGATGCTCGGGTCCAAGATATTGAGACCAGAATAGCTTCTCTGTAGACATCCCCTCTTCAGCTCGATAAAACTGGGCAGCATCTGATATGCTGCGCGGTAGATCCATAAACACCCCTGAAAAAACCAAATTCGGGTAAGTAGAAGGAATGTTTCCTTCGCATACTTGCTTTGCATAGTGAAAGACTTACCCGCCGCAAACTCCTTGGCCGCCTGAATTTCCTGGAGGGTGCTCTGGGCTTCAGCTCAGGCATCCTGTGCGCTCTGGCAGGCCTTCACAAGTTTGGACTTTTGCGTCTTAAGATCGCACTCCAAGGACTCGAACTTCTCGACGGCGTCCTGGAGCTCTTGCTGGGCCTTGCTAACCCGGGCCTCATGCTCCTCGCGCGCGGCGCGTTCCTTAGCAGCTTTGTCCTCGGCCTCGGCTAACGCCTTCTTGAGGGCTGCCACCTCGGTCGTGGCCCCTAATAAAGTTCATGACACTTTAGTCCGCACGGACCATTCATCCTTCATAAAAATGCACGCAGGTTACTGCATACCTTGACTATCCTCCAGCTGCCTTTTCACGAGGCCGAGCTCTTCCTCGGCCCGCTCCAGGTTCTCCTTCAGACCGGAGATCTCCGCAGTACGAGCGGTAGCAGCCAGCAGTGACGCCTGCTTATTCACATAGACATTTTATGTTAGGCTCCTGCGAAAATTATTTTGATCCTCTGTTCGGCTTTTTCTTTTCCGAACACCGAACAGAGTATCAGGGGCTACTGTCTACATTGTGACACTCTTTCTACAATTCAATTACTTACCACAAAGCTTGTTAGAAGGCTAGTGCAGGCCTCGGTCAGTCCGCTTTTGGCGGACTGAACTTTTTCTATCACCGTACCCATAAGGACACGGTGCTCATCCACACTGGAGGCGCCTCGCAATGCCTCCAGCAGATTATCCGGTGCCTCTGGTTGGACAGAGGTCACCGGCGGAACAGGCACACTTCCTCCTTTCGGGGAAGGCCATTCGCTGGACTCCGGAGCCGTATAGGTCTCCGGAATGGTATCCGGCTGAGGGCCGAATGGAACTTGGCCCCCATCACCAGTCGCCATGGGGGCTTTTTCCCCCATGTGTCCGGCGGCCGAGGAGTCATCCTGGGGCGCCACCCTGACGATCTCCAGAACCTCCTCCCGGTCTGGGAAGGTCTTTTGGGATACCACCTCGTCATCGCCCTTGGGCGAGACAGAGTGAGCAGGTGGCGGAGAGATGCTAGCCATCTCCTTCGAGTCTAGCAAACCCTCTGTCAAGGATCGCGGGGAGCCATCGCGAGCCAGACTGCAATGACATGATTTAAAGCATATCAATATTACAAACTGGAAAGACCAGACGTTTTCGCGTGCATGAGGATTCTGGTACTTACGATGCGGCCCAATGCTTGGTCCGGGGAGGTCGCTCTAGACTGCTATCGGCATCCCACGTGGAGTTATCCGCGAGGGAGCCTTTCCCGTCTTGGGTGCCTGCGCCTCCAGATCTGTGGGGGCCGCTCTCTTCTTCCTCCCCCCCTCAGGGGGAGAGGAGTCGATTTCTTCCTCCTCCTCGTCGTTGTCTTCAGCGGACGAAGAGTGAGTCTCGTCTTTGGACGTCACGTCCGAAACACCACTTCGGTGAGGCCCCTCCTGTCCCCCTTGGCCGTTTTCTTGGCCTTCTTCTCTGGCACATCATAAGGTGCTGGAAACAGCATCTTCGTCAGTAATGGGAATTCTTGGTCTTCGGGTAGCGGAGCCGGACAGTTGATCCGCCCTGCTACCTCGATATAGGCCTGAAAACATTGATAGCAAGGCTTAGACTCTTTCCTCAAAATATGCTAGTAAAGGGTACACCTTGAAAACATTAAAGAACTTACCGAATTAGACTGGAGTTTTAAGCTAAGCCCGCGATCTTCGGTCGTGGGCGGTGGCGTCTCGCCGGCCTTGAAGAGCACTTTCCAGATTTCTTCGTGCGTCCTGCCGAAGAGCTCTAGTAGCGTCTGGTGCTTGGCCGGATCGTACTCCCACAAATAGCAAGTCCAGCGTTGGCACGGAAGGATCCGACGAATGAGCATAATCTGGATCACGTTGACAAGTTTGATTTTCCTGGTTATCATGTTCTGGACGCACGTCTGGAGCCCAGTCAGCTCGTTCGAGGGACCCCAGGTCAGGCCCCTCTCTTGCCAGGAGGTGAGCCGCATCGGGACTCTAGATCAGAATTTGGGGGCCACCGCCCAGTTGGTGTCGTGCGGCTCGGTGATGTAGAACCACCCCGATTGCCACCCCTTCACCGTCTCCGCAAAAGTACCCTCGGGCCAGATGACATTGGGCATCTTGTCCACCATGGCGCCTCCGCACTCTGCTTGTTGGCTGCTCACCACCTTCGGCTTCACATTGAAAGTCTTCAGCCATAGGCCAAAGTGAGGTGGGATGCGGAGAAAAACCTCGCAAATGACAATAAATGCCGAGATGTTGAGGATAAAGTTGGGAGCCAGATCATGGAAGTGCGGCCCATAGTAAAACATCAGTCCGCGGACGAACGGGTGGAGAGGGAATCCCAGCCCGCGGATGAAATGTGTGAGAAACACAACCCTCTCATTGGGCTCTAGGGTAGGGACGATCTGTCCCTTGGCCGAGAGTCGGTGAACGATCTCCTTGGCCAGGTATCCGGCCTCCCGGAGCTCCTTGATGTCCTTCTTCTTAACGGAGGAGGCCATCCACTTGCCTCCAGCTCCAGATCCGGACATACTTGGAGTGCTTTTTCGGACGGAGAAGGCCAGAACTTGGGCGCTGGAGCTCGAGGATGGGAGGGCAGAGAAGTGGAGATGGCGTGGGTGAAGAAAGGGAATCCTTATCCCCTTATAAAGGCCATGAATATCGAGCGCCTCCCCTCTCGCCTTAAACTCGCCTATTCCCAAGGGCCGTGTAAACGGCACGGTTGGATTACCCACGCCCGTATTGATGAGAATCCCGCAATAAGGGGACACGATCTCTGCTTCGACAAGTCATGCCAATGGCAACCGTGTCTCAAAACGTGGAGCGGCAGATGAAAAACGGTTCGAAATTATGACCGGACAGACGTGATGTCATGTTGTAAAAAGCTATCAGCGGATTGGGCTCGTGGAAGTATTATATTCTCTGTGCGGTTGTGTGTGGTGTGTGTTACAGGTCCGGATATAGTCATTGCGTCTGAAGATTATCCTGGAGTTCGGGAAGGGGAACCCGCCTTGCAATGCCGAAGACAATTAGCGCGCCGAACTCCTCATCATTGAAGTCAGGTTCAGCGGCTACTGAGGGAGTCCTGGACTAAGAGGTCCTCGGGCGTCCGGCCTGTTATTCATGGGCCGGACTGATGGGCTGTGAAGACACAAAGGTCGAAGACCATACCTGTGTCCGGATAGGACTCTCCTTGGCGTGGAAGGCAAGCTTGGCGATCAACTATGAAGATTCCTTTCTATGTAACCGACTCTATGTAACCCTAGATCTCCCCGGTGTCTATATAAACCGGAGGACTTAGTCCGAATAGGGAGATACACATTACCATAGTCATACAGTCTAGACTTCTAGGGTTTATCCATTACGATCTCGTGGTAGATCAACTCTTGTAATACTCATATTCATCAAGATCAATCAAGCAGGAAGTAGGGTATTACCTCCATAGAGAGGGCCCGAACCTGGGTAAACATTGTGTCCCCTGTCTCTTGTTACCATCGCCTTAGACGCACAGTTCGGGACCCCCTACCCGAGATCCGCCGGTTTTGACACCGACAATCACTACAAAAAAATACTCTTCCGTGATGATACGTGTTTGTCATAGTAGGTCACGTTTTCTGTCATGCATGTACATCCATGACGATTTTATGACAGAATCAAGATAGTCATACATGTGCTGTCATAGAAGTGTTCCATGACAATACCAAAATTATCATCACGGAAGTGTCCACTTCCATGACGATAAATGGCGCGTCATGGAAGTGTTTTCGTCATGGGTGACCGACATGTGGCATCCACCGTAACGGGTCGCCATTAAGCTATCGGGTTCCGGTTTGGATTTGATAACTAATGTCTACTACGCAACCTTCTTCTTGTAGACGTTGTTGGGCCTCCAAGTGCCGAGGTTTGTAGGACAGTAGCAAATTTCCCTCAAGTGGATGACCTAAGGTTTATCAATCCGTGGGAGGCGTAGGATGAAGATGGTCTCTCTCAAGCAACCCTGCAACCAAATAACAAAGAGTCTCTTGTGTCCCCAACACACCCAATACAATGGTAAATTGTATAGGTGCACTAGTTCGGCGAAGAGATGGTGATACAAATGCAATATGGATGGTAGATATAGGTTTTTGTAATCTGAAAATATAAAAACAGCAAGGTAACAAGTGGTAAAAGTGAGCACAAACGGTATTGCAATGCTAGGAAACAAGGCCTAGGGTTCATACTTTCACTAGTGCAAGTTCTCTCAACAATAATAACATAATTGGATCATATAACTATCCCTCAACATGCAACAAAGAGTCACTCCAAAGTCACTAATAGCGGAGAACAAACGAAGAGATTATGGTAGGGTACGAAACCACCTCAAAGTTATTCTATCCAATCAATCCATTGGGCTATTCCTATAAGTGTCACAAACAGCCCTAGAGTTCGTAGTAAAATAACACCTTAAGACACACATCAACCAAAACCCTAATGTCACCTAGATACTCCAATGTCACCTCAAGTATCCGTGGGTATGATTATAAGATATGCATCACACAATCTCAGATTCATCTATTCAACCAACACATAGAACCTCAAAGAGTGCCCCAAAGTTTCTACCGGAGAGTCAAGACGAAAACGTGTGCCAACCCCTATGCATAGGTTCATGGGAGGAACCCGCAAGTTGATCACCAAAACATACATCAAGTGAATCAATAGAATAACCCATTGTCACCACGGTTATCCCACGCAAGACATACATCAAGTGTTCTCAAATCATTAAAGACTCAATCCAATAAGATAACTTCGAAGGGAAAACTCAATCCATTACAAGAGAGTAGAGGGGGAGAAACATCATAAGATCCAACTACAATAGCAAAGCTCGCGATACATCAAGATCGTATCATCTCAAGAACACGAGAGAGAGAGAGAGAGATCAAACACATAGCTACTGGTACATACCCTCAGCCCCGAGGGTGAACTACTCCCTCCTCGTCATGGAGAGCGCCGGATGATGAAGATGGCCACCGGTGAGGGTTCCCCCCTCCGGCAGGGTGCCGGAACAGGGCCACGATTGGTTTTTGGTGGCTACAGAGGCTTGCGGCGGCGGAACTCCCGATCTATTCTGTTCTCCGAAGGTTTTAGGATATATGGGAATATATAGGCAAAAGAGGTCCGTAAGGGGAGCCACGAGGGTGGAGGGCACGCCCAGGGGGCGGGCGCGCCCCCCTGCCTCGTGCTCTCCTCGTTGATCCCCTGACGTGCACTCCAAGTCTCCCGTATTGCTTTCTTTCCAAAAATATCTTTTCCGAAGGTTTCATTTTGTTTGGACTCCGTTTGATATTCCTTTTTTGCGAAACACTGAAACAAGGGAAAAACAGAAACTGGCACTGGGCTCTGGGTCAATAGGTTAGTCCCAAAAGTAACATAAAAGTGCATAGTAAAGCCCATAAACATCCAAGATGGATAATATAGCATGAATACTTCATAAATTATAGATACGTTGGAGACGTATCAGCATCCCCAAGCTTAATTCCTGCTCGTCCTCGAGTAGGTAAATGATAAAAGAAAGAATTTATGAAGTGTGAATGCTACTTGGCATAATTTCAATGAAATTCTTCTTAATTGTGGTATGAATATTCAGATCCGAAAGATTCAAGATAAAAGTTCATATTGACATAAAAATAATAATACTTCAAGCATACTAACTAAACAATTATGTCCTCTCAAAATAACATGGCCAAAGAAAGTTCATCCCTACAAAATCATGTAGTTTAGTCATGCTCCATTTTCGTCACACAAGAATGCTCTCATCATGCACAACCCTAATGACAAGCCAAGCAATTGTTTCATACTTTAGTAATCTCAAACTTTTTCAACCTTCACGCAATACATGAGCGTGAACCATGGATATAGCACTATGGGTGGAATAGAATATAATGATGGGGGTTATGTGGAGAAGACCAAAAAGGAGAAAGTCTCACATCAACGAGGCTAATCAATGAGCTATGGAGATGCCCATCTATTGATGTTAATGCAAGGAGTAGGGATTGCCATGCAACGGATGCACTGGAGCTATAAATATATGAAAGCTCAACAAAAGAAACTAAGTGGGTGTGCATCCAACTTGCTTGCTCACGAAGACCTAGGGCACTTGAGGAGGCCCATTGTTGGAATATACAAGCCAAGTTCTATAATGAAAAATTCCCACTAGTATATGAAAGTGACAAAACAAGAGGCTTTCTATCATGAAGATTATGGTGCTACTTTGAAGCACAAGTGTGGTAAAAGGATAGTAACATTGTCCCTTCTCTCTTTTTCTCTCATTATATTTTTTTGGGCCTTCTCTTGTTTTCATGGCCTTTCTCTCTCTTTTTTTATTCCTCACATGGGACAATGCTCTAGAAAATGATGATCATCACACTTCTATTTATTTACAACTCAATGATTACAACTCGATACTAGAACAAAGTATGACTCTATATAAATGCCTCCGGCGGTGTACCGGGATATGCAATGAATCAAGAGTGACATGTATGAAAGAATTATGAATGGTGGATTTGCCACAAATACTATGTCACTACATGATCATGCAAAGGAATATGACAATGATGAACGTGTCATGATAAACGGAATGGTGGAAAGTTGCATGGCAATATATCTCAGAATGGCTATGGAAATGCCATAATAGGTAGGTATGGTGGCTGTTTCGAGGAAGATATAAGGAGGTTATGTGTGAAAGAGCGTATCATATCACGGGGTTTGGATGCACCGGCGAAGTTTGCGCCAACTCTCAATGTGAGAAAGGGCAATGCACGGTATCGAAGACGCTAGCAATGGTGGAAAGGTGAGAGTGCGTATAATCCATGGACTCAACATTAGTAATAAAGAACTCACATACTTATTGCAAAAATCTACAAGTCATGAAAAACCAAGCACTACGCGCATGCTCCTAGGGGGGTAGATTGGTAGGAAAAGACCATCGCTCGTTCCCGACCGCCACTCATAAGGAGGACAATCAGAGAACACCTCATGTTTCAAATTTGTTACATAACGTTTACCATACTTGCATGCTACGGGACTTGCAAACTTCAACACAAGTATTTGTCAAATTCACAACTACTCAACTAGCACAACTTTAATATCACTACCTCCATATCTCAAAACAATCATCAAGCATCAAACTTCTCTTAGTATTCAACACACTCATAAGAAAGTTTTTACTAGTCTTGAATACCTAGCATATTAGGATTAAGCACATTACCATGCTGTTTAAGACTCTCAAAATAATATAAGTGAAGCATGAGAGTTCATCTATTTCTTCAAAATAAAACACCATTGTGCTCTAAAAGATATAAGTGAAGTACTAGAGCAAACGACAGACTACTCCAAAAGATATGAGTGAAGATCAATGAGTAGTTGTATAATCATGCAACTATGTGAAGACTCTCCCATTTAATAATTTCAGATCTTAGTATTTTATTCAAACATCAAGCAAAGCTAAAGAAAATAAAATGACGCTCCAAGCACAACACATATCATGTGGTGAATAAAAATATAGCTCCAAGTAAAGTTACCGATGAATGAAGACGAAAGAGGGGATGCCTTCAGGGGCATCCCCAAGCTTAGGCTCTTGGTTATCATTGAATATTACCTTGAGGTGCCTTGGGAATACCAAAGCTTAGGCTCTTGCCACTCCTTATTCCATAGTCCATCAAATCTTTACCCAAAACTTGAAAACTTCACAACACAGAAAATCTCGTGAGCTCCGTTAGCGAAAGAAAACAAAACACCACTTCATGGTACTGTAATGAACTAATTCTTTATTTATATTGGTGTTAAACCTACTGTATTCCAACTTCTCTATGGTTTATAAACTATTTTATTAGCCATAGAGTCATCAAAATAAGCAAACAATACACGAAAAACAGAATCTGTCAAAAACAGAATAGTCTGTAGTAATCTATAACTAACGCAAACTTCTGGAACTCCAAAAATTCTAAAATAAATTGGTGGACCTGAGAAATTTGTCTAGTAATCATCTTCAAAAAGAATAAATTAAATATCACTCTCCAGTAAAAAGTTTTATCTAATCTCGTGAGCGCTAAAGTTTCTGTTTTTTACAGCATGATCATAAAGACTTCACCCAAGTTTTCCCAAAGGTTCTACTTGGCACAAACACAAACTAAAACACAAAACCACATCTAAACAGAGGCTAGATGGATTATTTATTCCTAAACAGAACCAAAAAGCAAGAAAATAAAATAAAATTGGGTTGCTTCCCCACAAGCGCTAACGTTTAACGCCCCTAGCTAGGCATGATGATTTCAATGATGCTCACATAAAAGATAAGAATTGAAACATGAAGATAGCATCATGAAGAATATGACTAGCACATTTAAGTCTAACCCACTTCCTATGCATAGGGATTTTGTGAGAAACCAACTTATGGGAACAATAATCAACTAGCATCAGAAGGCAAAACAAGCATAACTTCAAAACTTTAAGCACATAGAGAGGAAACTTGATATTATTGCAATTCCTACAAGCATATATTCCTCCCTCATAATAATTTTCAGTAGCATCATGAATTAATTCAACAATATAACCAGCACCTAAAGCATTCTTTTCATGATCTACTTGCATAAAAAATTTACTACTCTCCACATAAGCAAAATTCTTCTCATTCGGAATAGTGGGAGTATCATAAGAGACTTGAATACTATAAATTGTTCCCACATTAAAAGAGTAATGTTCAGAAAAATGGTACTCATAATCATGAATTTTTTTATAAATATAATCATCGCTACTTTTTATAGCATAAGTTTCATCACAATAATCATCATAAGTAGCAACTTTGTTCTCATCATAATCAGTTGAAACCTCTTCCGAAATAGTGGATACATCACTAAATAAAGTCATGACCTCTCCAAATCCACTTTCATAAATATTATAAGATTCAACATCCTCCAAAATAGTGGGATCATTACTTCCTAAAGTTGACACTCTTCCAAACCCACTTTCATCAATATAATCATCATAAGTAGAAGGCATGCTATCATCATTATAAATTTGCATATCAAAACTTGGGAGACTGAAAATATCATCTTCATTAAACGTAGCCTCCCCAAGCTTGGGACAAACATTAATTGCAGCAAATATATTCTCAAAAAAATCATCTTCATCAAACATAGCATCCCCAAGCTTGGGCCTTTTCATATCATAAGCATAATCACTACCATCATTAATAGTATGGATAACACCAATAGTATAGCAATTATCATATTATTCCAAGCAAGTGCCAAAAAGATTTTCAAGATCATAAGAAGTATGATTATCTTCCCAATCATAATCATCACAACAAGCAATAGGCATAACGAGATCATCATCAAGTGCATCATCTTCCATAATTATTTTTGATTCATTTTCATGGGGCACAACAATAATAGGAGCAACATTATTTGGGAGAGATATCTTTTTACCTCTCTTACCTTTTCTTTTCTTCTCCTTCACCACACCATGTGTGGGTTCAATCCTCTTTTTGGAGCTCCTTATTAATGAGATTGGTTGAATAGAAGGCTCCTCCTCGTTACCTGATTCATCATAAGAAATAATAGGAGGATATTGGGAAGTCTCTTCCCATTCATTAGTATTCTCTTCATCTTCTATTTGTTTTATTTTCTTTATGTAGTTGGCAATATAAGGATTTTCAATGCAATTCACCATGCAATACATATAAATTTCCTCTAGATCAAAATCAAGAAGTTTATAACGGGCAAATTCTGGAAGATAGTTAGTTATACGTTTCATTTCTTCATAGCCCATAAGCAAATTAAGTTCATTATGATGTGCAAGGGAAATCAAGTCATCACAATTTTTGGAAATGATCATTAAACAATTTGCATCGGATAGTTAAATGACCCCGTTCATTGCAAAGTTCACAAGTACGGCTAAGAAAAATTAAATTTTCAGCACAAACATCTAGCCTTTCTTGCAACAATTTAGTTTCTAAATGCTTATGCCTCTTGCAATATGTATCTTCCCTATTTGGTGTGTACTTGCAAACCCAATGCACTCCACAAAAATTGACATGTTTATAGGAGACATTTTCATCATGACTAGTGCAATCATCATTAGTACCATGGATATTCAAGGAGTTCATACTAACAACATTGCAATCATGATCATCATTCAAAGATTCAAAGCCAAACATTTTAATGCATTCTTCTTCTAACACTTTGGCACAATTTTCCTTTCCATCATACTCACAAAAGATATTAAAAAGATGAAGCGTATGAGGTAGACTCAATTCCATTTTTTGTAGTTTTCTTTTATAAACTAAACTAGTGCTAAAACAAGAAACAAAAAGATTCGATTGCAAGATCTAAAGATATACCTTCAAGCACTCACCTCCCCGGCAACGGCGCCAGAAAAGATCTTAGTTGACGGGGTGTGAGTGCCGCTTACCTAGCCTCCCGGCAACGGCGCCAGAAAAGAGCTTGATGTCTACTACGCAACCTTCTTCTTGTAGACGTTGTTGGGCCTCCAAGTGCAGAGGTTTGTAGGACAGTAGCAAATTTCCTCAAGTGGATGACCTAAGGTTTATCAATCTGTGGGAGGCGTAGGATGAAGATGGTCTCTCTCAAGCAACCCTGCAACCAAATAACAAAGAGTCTCTTCCGTGATGATACGTGTTTGTCATAGTAGGTCACGTTTTCTATCATGCATGTACATCCATGACGATTTTATGACAGAATCAAGATAGTCATACATGTGCTCTCATAGAAGTGTTCCATGACAATACCAAAATTATCATCACGGAAGTGTCCACTTCCATGACGATAAATGGCGCGTCATGGAAGTGTTTTCGTCATGGGTGACCGACATGTGGCATCCACCGTAACGGGTCGCCATTAAGCTATCGGGTTCCGGTTTGGATTTGATAACTGATGTCTACTACGCAACCTTCTTCTTGTAGACGTTGTTGGGCCTCCAAGTGCCGAGGTTTTTAGGACAGTAGCAAATTTCCCTCAAGTGGATGACCTAAGGTTTATCAATCCGTGGGAGGCGTAGGATGAAGATGGTCTCTCTCAAGCAACCCTGCAACCAAATAACAAAGAGTCTCTTGTGTCCCCAACACACCCAATACAATGGTAAATTGTATAGGTGCACTAGTTCGGCGAAGAGATGGTGATACAAGTGCAATATGGATGGTAGATATAGGTTTTTGTAATCTGAAAATATAAAAACAGCAAGGTAACAAGTGGTAAAAGTGAGCACAAACGGTATTGCAATGCTAGGAAACAAGGCCTAGGGTTCATACTTTCACTAGTGCAAGTTCGCTCAACAATAATAACATAATTGGATCATATAACTATCCCTCAACATGCAACAAAGAGTCACTCCAAAGTCACTAATAGCGGAGAACAAACAAAGAGATTATGGTAGGGTACGAAACCACCTCAAAGTTATTCTTTCCGATCAATCCATTGGGCTATTCCTATAAGTGTCACAAACAGCCCTAGAGTTCGTAGTAAAATAACACCTTAAGACACACATCAACCAAAACCCTAATGTCACCTAGATACTCCAATGTCACCTCAAGTATCTGTGGGTATGATTATACGATATGCATCACACAATCTCAGATTCATCTATTCAACCAACACATAGAACCTCAAAGAGTGCCCCCAAAGTTTCTACCGGAGAGTCAAGACGAAAACGTGTGCCAACCCCTATGCATAGGTTCATGGGCGGAACCCGCAAGTTGATCACCGAAACATACATCAAGTGAATCAATAGAATAACCCATTGTCACCACGGTTATCCCACGCAAGACATACATCAAGTGTTCTAAAATCATTAAAGACTCAATCCGATAAGATAACTTCAAAGGGAAAACTCAATCCATTACAAGAGAGTAGAGGGGGGAGAAACATCATAAGATCCAACTACAATAGCCAAGCTCACGATACATCAAGATCGTATCATCTCAAGAACACGAGAGAGAGAGAGAGAGAGAGAGAGATCAAACACATACCTACTGGTACATACCCTCAACCCCGAGGGTGAACTACTCCCTCCTCGTCATGGAGAGCGCCGGGATGATGAAGATGGCCACCGGTGAGGGTTCCCCCTCCGGCAGGGTACCGGAACAGGGTCCCAATTGGTTTTTGGTGGCTACAGAGGCTTGCGGCGGCGGAACTCCCAATCTATTCTGTTCTCCGAAGGTTTTAGGGTATATGGGAATATATAGGCGAAAGAAGTCGGTAAGGGGAGCCATGAGGGGCCCACGAGGGTAAAGAAAATTACATTGAATAGATCTCCACGAGAGAGGGGGAGAACATTGTATTGAGATCCAAAAAGAGAGAAGAAGCCATCTAGCTACTAACTATGGACCCGAAGGTCTGAGGTAAACTACTCACACTTCATCGGAGAGGCTATGGTGTTGATGTAGAAGCCCTCCGTGATGGATGCCCCCTCCGGCAGAGCTCCGGAACAGGCCCCAAGATGGGATCTCATGGGTACAGAAGGTTGCAGCGGTGGAATTAGGTTTTTGGCTCCTGTTCTGATCGTTTGGGGGTACGTAGGTATATATAGGAGGAAGGAGTACGTCGGTGGAGCAACAGGGGGCCCACGAGGGTGGAGGGCGCGCCCTGGGGGTAGGCGCGCCCCCTACCTCGTGGCCTCCTGGAAGCTTCTCTTACGTAGGGTCCAAGTCTCCTGGACTTGTTCATTCCAAAAATCACGCTCCCGAAGGTTTCATTCCGTTTGGACTCCGTTTGATATTCTTTTTCTGCGAAACTCTGAAATAGGCAAAAAACAGCAATTCTGGGTTGGGCCTCCAGTTAATAGGTTAGTCCCAAAAATAGTATAAAAGTGAATAATAAATCCCAATAATGTCCAAAACAGAAGATAATATAGCATGGAGCAATCAAAAATTATAGATACGTTGGAGACGTATCAAGCATCCACAAGCTTAATTCCTGCTCGTCCTCGAGTAGGTAAATGATAAAAACAGAATTTTTGATGCAGAGTGCTAATAGGCATAATTTCAATGTAATTCTTCTTAATTGTGGTATGAATATTCAGATGTGAAAGATTCAAGATAAAAGTTCATATTGACATAAAAATAATAATACTTCAAGCATACTAACTAAGCAATTATGTCTTCTCAAAATAACATGGCCAAAGAAAGTTCATCCCTACAAAATCATATAGTTTAGTCATGCTCCATTTTCGTCACACAAGAATGCTCTCATCATGCACAACCCCGATGACAAGCCAAGCAATTGTTTCATACTTTAGTAATCTCAAACTTATAAACCTTCACGCAATATATGAGCGCGAGCCATGGACATAGCACTATGGGTGGAATAGAATATGATGATGGGGGTTATGTGGAGAAGACAAAAAAGGAGAAAGTCTCATATCAACGAGGCTAATCAATGAGCTATGGAGATGCCCATTGATTGATGTTAATGCAAGGAGTAGGGATTGCCATGCAATGGATGCACTAGAGCTCTAAATGTATGAAAGCTCAACAAAAGAAACTAAGTGGGTGTGCATCCAACTTGCTTGCTCACGAAGACCTAGGGCACTTGAGGAGGCCCATTGTTGGAATATACAAGCCAAGTTCTATACTGAAAAATTCCCACTAGTAAATGAAAGTGATAAAACAAGAGACTCTCTATCATGAAGATTATGGTGCTACTTTGAAGCACAAGTGTGGCAAAGGATAGTAACATTGTCCCTTCTCTCTTTTTGTCTCATTTTTTGGGCCTTCTCTTTTTTTATGGCATTTCTCTTTTTTTATAACTCACTTGGGACAATGCTCTAGAAAATGATGATCATCACACTTCTATTTATTTACAACTCGATACTAGAACAAAGTATGACTCTATATGAATGCCTCCGGCGGTGTACCGGGATATGCAATGAACCAAGAGTGACATGTATGAAAGAATTATGAATGGTGGCTTTGCCACAAATACTATGTCAACTACATGATCATGCAAAGCAATATGACAATGATGGACGTGTCATGATAAACGGAATGGTGGAAAGTTGCATGGCAATATATCTTGGAATGGCTATGGAAATGCCATAATAAGTAGGTATGGTGGCTGTTTTGAGGAAGATATAAGGAGGTTTATGTGTGAAAGAGCGTATCATATCACGGGGTTTGGATGCACCGGCGAAGTTTGCACCAACTCTCAATGTGAGAAAGGGCAATGCACGGTACCGAAGAGGCTAGCAATGATGGAAGGGTGAGAGTGCGTATAATCCATGGACTCAACATTAGTCATAAAGAACTCACATACTTATTGCAAAAATCTACAAGTCATCAAAAACCAAGCACTACGCGCATGCTCCTAGGGGGATAGATTGGTAGGAAAAGACCATCGCTCGTCCCCGACCGCCACTCATAAGGAGGACAATCAATGAACACCTCATGTTTCAAATTTGTTACATAACGTTTACCATACGTGCATGCTACGGGACTTGCAAACTTCAGCACAAGTATTTCTCAAATTCACAACTACTCAACTAGCACGACTTTGATATTATTACGTTCATATCTCAAAACAATCATCAAGCATCAAACTTCCCTTAGTATTCAACACACTCATAAGAAAGTTTTTACTAAACTTGAATACCTAGCATATTAGGATTATTTAAGCAAATTACCATGCTATTTAAGACTCTCAAAATAATCTAAGTGAAGCATGAGAGATCAGTAGTTTCTATAAAACAAATCCACCACCGTGCTCTAAAAGATATAAGTGAAGTACTAGAGCAAAACTATATAACTCAAAAGATATAAGTGAAGCACATAGAGTATTCTAATAATTTCAAAATCATGTATGGCTCTCTCAAAAGGTGTGTACAGAAAGGATGATTGTGGTAAACTAAAAAAAATAAAGACTCAAATCATACAAGACGCTCCAAGCAAAACACATATTATGTGGTGAATAAAAATATAGCTCCAAGTAAAGTTACCGATGGAAGTAGACGAAAGAGGGGATGCCTTCCGGGGCATCCCCAAGCTTTGGATTTTTGGTGTCATTAGATTATCTTGGGGGTGCCATGGGCATCCTCAAGCTTAGGCTCTTGCCACTCCTTGTTCCATAATCCATCAAATCTTTCACCCAAAACTTGAAAACTTCACAACACAAAACTTAGCAGAAAATCTCGTGAGCTCCGTTAGCGAAAGAAAACAAAAGACCACTTCAAGGTACTGTAATGAACTCATTCTTTATTTATATTGGTGTTAAACCTACTGTATTCCAACTTCTCTATGGTTTATAAACTATTTTACTAGCCATAGATTCATCAAAATAAGCAAACAACACACGAAAAACAGAATCTGTCAAAAACAGAACAGTCTGTAGTAATCTGTAACTAACGCAAACTTCTGGAACTCCAAAAAATCAGCCAAAATAGGACGACCTAGGAAATTTGTTTAATTATCATAAGCAATTGGAATCAGTATTTTATCACGTTCTGGTGATTTTTAACAATTGTTTTCGTGAACAGAAAGTCTCTGGAAATTTCTGCAAGATCAATTAACTATCTTCCAAGAAGATCCTATAGGTTTAACTTGGCACAAACACTAATTAAAATATAAAAACACATATAACCAGAGGCTAGATCAAAGATTTATTCCTAAACAGAAGTAAAATAAAAAAACTAAAAATAAAATTGGGTTGCCTCCCAACAAGCGCTATCGTTTAACGCCCCTAGCTAGGCATAAAAGCAACGATAGATCTTAGGTATTGCCATCTTTGGTTTTCAACTTTTTAGCGGAATCAAGCTCGAATCCGGGAGGTTCTTTACGTTTCCCTTCATATTCTGAAATTTTTAGATCTAAAGAATCCAACCGCTTATTGCAAAGAGTAATCAATATATTCATACGGTGAATATTTCCGCTAACGTTCTTAAGAGGTTCAAGAGACTTTTCTAAAATCTTAGTTACTTCACAAATTTTCTCAAAAACTTGCGTTTCCTCTTGGGTATGATGAGGCCCCTTTTGTTGGGGTAGAGCTCCTACTATACCTTCTATAATTTCATGCGCAATACTGGGATCAATTTCAATAAAATTGCCTTTGGCAACGCAATCCAAAAGTTGTCTATGAGACATATTTAGTCCAACATAAAAGTTGCGAAGCAAAATTCTAAAATTCACCTCTAGGGTACAATTACGATAAGATTCCATCATTCTAAACCAAGCATCTTTTAAGTTTTCTCCTTGTCTTTGTTTGAAGTGAAGAACCTCAAACTCGGGGGACAAAGGAGCAGATAAGGGACTAGCCATAACGACAAGCAAACGAAAAAGAGGCGAACGAAAAAGAGAGGGCGAATAAAACGGCAAGGGTGAAGTGAGGGAGAGGAAAATGAGAGGCAAATGGCAAATAATGTAATTCTAGAGATAAGGGATTGTGATGGGTACTTGGTATGTTGAATTTTGCGTAGACCTCCCCGGCAACGGCGCCAGAAATCCTTCTTGCTACCTCTTGAGCACTGCGTTGGTTTTCCCTTGAAGAGGAAAGGGTGATGCAGCAAAGTAGCGTAAGTATTTCCCTAAGTTTTTGAGAACCAAGGTATCAATCCAGTAGGAGGCTACGCGCGAGTCCCTCGTACCTACACAAAACAAATAAATCCTTGCAACCAACGCGATAAGGGGTTGTCAATCCCTTCACGGTCACTTACGAGAGTGAGATCTGATAGATATGATAGGATAATATTTTTGGTATTTTTGTGATAAAGATGCAAAGTAAAATAAAATAAAAGGAAATAAATAAGTGTTGGAAGATTAATATGATGAAGATAGACCCGGGGGCCATAGGTTTCACTAGTGGCTTCTCTCAAGAGCATAAGTATTTTACGGTGGGTGAACGAATTACTGTTGAGCAATTGACAGAATTGAGCATAGTTATGAGAATATCTAGGTATGATCATGTATATAGGCATCACGTCCGAGACAAGTAGGCCGACTCCTGCCTGCATCTACTACTATTACTACACTCATCGACCGCTATCCAGCATGCATCTAGAGTATTAAGTTCATGAAAATAGAGTAACGCCTTAAGCAAGATGACATGATGTAGAGGGATAAATTCATGCAATATGATAAAAACCCCATCTTGTTATCCTCGATGGCAACAATACAATATGTGCCTTGCTTCCCCTACTGTCACTGGGAAAGGACATCGCAAGATTGAACCCAGAGCTAAGCACTTCACCCATTGCAAGAAAGATCAGTCTAGTCGGCCAAACCAAACTGATAATTCGAAGAGACTTGCAAAGATAACCAATCACACATAAAAGAATTCAGAGAAGATTCAAATATTGTTCATAGATAAACTTGATCATAAACCCACAATTCATCGGTCTCAACAAACACACCGCAAAAAGAAGATTACATCGAATAGATCTTCACGAGAGAGGGGGAGAACATTGTATTGAGATCCAAAAAGAGAGAAGAAGCCATCTAGCTACTAACTACGGACCCGAAGGTCTGAGGTAAACTACTCACACTTCATCGGAGAGGCTATGGTGTTGATGTAGAAGCCCTCCGTGATGGATGCCCCCTCCGGCAGAGCTCCGGAACAGGCCCCAAGATGGGTTCTCATGGGTACAGAAGGTTGCGGCGGTGGAATTAGGTTTTTGGCTCCTGTTCTGATCGTTTGGGTGTACGTAGGTATATATAGGTGGAAGGAGTACGTCGGTGGAGCAACAGGGGGCCCACGAGGGTGGAGGGCGCGCCCCCTACCTCGTGGCCTCCTGGAAGCTTCTCTTACATAGGGTCCAAGTCTCCTGGATCTTGTTCGTTCCAAAAATCACGCTCCCGAAGGTTTCATTCCGTTTGGACTCCGTTTGATATTCTTTTTCTGCGAAACTCTGAAATAGGCAAAAAATAGCAATTCTGGGCTAGGCCTCCGGTTAATAGGTTAGTCCCAAAAATAATATAAAAGTGAATAATAAAGCCCAATAATGTCCAAAACAGAAGATAATATAGCATGGAGCAATCAAAAATTATAGATACATGGGAGACGTATCAGCCCTCAGAGTAAAAGAGTTGGGCCAGGAGAGTCCCGGGCTGCCCACGAGGGTGGGGGGCGCGCCCACCCCCCTGGGCGTGGGCCCCTGCCTCGTGGACAACCCGGAGACCCCCCTGATGTGAGACCTACGCCAAGAAAATCCTATAAATACTGAAACCTCCAGAGAACAGAATAGATCGGAAGTTCCGCCGCCGCAAGCCTCTGTAGCCACCAAAAACCAATCGGGACCCTGTTCCGGCACCCTGCCGGAGGGGGGAACCCTCACCGGTGGCCATCTTCATCATCCTGGCGCTCTCCATGACGATGAGGGAGTAGTTCACTCTCGGGGTTGAGGGTATGTACCAGTAGCTATGTGTTTGATCTCTCTCTCTCTCTCTCTCTCTCGTGTTCTTGAGGTGATACGATCTTGATGTATCGTGAGCTTTGCTATTATAGTTGGATCTTATGATGTTTCTCCCCCTCTACTCTCTTGTAATGGATTGAGTTTTCCCTTTGAAGTTATCTTATCGGATTGAGTCTTTAATGATTTGAGAACACTTGATGTATGTCTTGCGTGGGATACCCGTGGTGACAATGGGGTATTCATTGATCCACTTGATGTATGTTTTGGTGATCAACTTGCGGGTTCCGCCCATGAACCTATGCATAGGGGTTGGCACACGTTTTCGTCTTGACTCTCCGGTAGAAACTTTGGGGCACTCTTTGAAGTACTTTGTGTTGGATTGAATAGATGAATCTGAGATTGTGTGATGCATATCATATAATCATACCCACGGATACTGGAGGTGACATTGGAGTATCTAGGTGACATTAGGGTTTTGGTTGATTTGTGTCTTAAGGTGTTATTCTAGTACGAACTCTATGATAGGTTGATCCGAAAGAATAACTTTGAGGTGGTTTCGTACCCTACCATAATCTCTTCGTTTGTTCTCTGCTATTAGTGGCTTTGGAGTGACTCTTTGTTGCATGTTGAGGGATAGTTATGTGATCCAATTATGTTACTATTGTTTAGAGAACTTGCACTAGTGAAAGTATGAACCCTAGGCCTTGTTTCCTAGCATTGCAATACCGTTTACGCTCACTTTTATCATTAGTTACCTTGCTGTTTTTATATTTTCATATTACAAAAAACCCATATCTACTATCCATATTGCACTTGTATCACCATCTCTTCAACGAACTAGTGCACCTATACAATTTACCATTGTATTGGGTGTGTTGGGGACACAAGAGACTCTTTGTTATTTGGTTGCAGGGTTGCTTGAGAGAGACCATCTTCGACCTACGCCTCCCACGGATTGATAAACCTTAGGTCATCCACTTGAGGGAAATTTGCTACTGTCCTACAAACCTCTGCACTTGGAGGCCCAACAATGTCTACAAGAAGAAGGTTGTGCAGTAGACATCAAGCTCTTTTCTGGCGTCATTGTCGGGGAGGCTAGGTAAGCGGCACTCACACCCCGTCAACTAAGCTCTTTTCTGGCGCCGTTGCCGGGGAGGTTAGCGCTTGAAGGTATATCTTTAGATCTTGCAATCAAATCTTTTAGTTTCTTGTTTTATCACTAGTTTGGTCTATAAAAGAAAACTACAAAAAAATGGAATTAAGATTGCCTCATATGCTTCATCTTTTTAATGTCTTCCGTGAAAATAAGGATTCTGATAATTGTGCTCAAGTGCTAGAAGAAGAATGCATTAGAATTTTTGGCACTAAATATTTGAATGATGAGCATGATTGCAATGTTGTTAGTACGAATTCCTTGAATATCCATGATGCTAATGATATGCAAAGCCACAAGCTTGGGGATGCTATGTTTGATGAAGATGATATTTTTAGTCCCCCAAGTTTTGATGAGCAAATTTATTATGATGAAAGCATGCCTCCTATTTATGGTGATTATTGTGATGACACGTATGCTATAAATAATAAAGATAACCATGAAACTTGTCATCATGATTTAATTTTCAATTAGATTATGCTTCACATGATAGTTATTTTGTTAAGTTTGCTCCCACTACTATTCATGAGAAGAAATTTGCTTATGTGGAGAGTAATAAAATTTCTATGCTTGTGCATCATGAATATAATGCTTTATGTGCTGGTTATATTGTTGAATTCATTCATGATGCTACTGAAAATTATTATGAGGGAGGAACATATGCTTGTAGGAATTGCAATAATATCAAGTTTCCCCTCTATGTGTTGAAAATCTTGAGCTTTCCTATGCTAGTTGATTCTTGTTCCCATAAGTTGTTTGCTCACAAAATACCTATGCATAGGAAGTGGGTTAGACTTAAATATGCTAGTCATATTCTTCATGATGCTCTCTTTATGTTTCAATTCTTATCTTTTATGTGAGCATCATTGAAATCATCATGCCTAGCTAGGGGCTTTAAATGATAGCGCTTGTTGGGAGGCAACCCAATTTTATTTTAGTTTTTTGATTTTTGGTTCTGTTTAGTAATAAATAATCCATCTAGTTTCTGTTTAGACGTGGTTTTATGTTTTAATTAGTGTTTGTGTCAAGTAAGACCTATAGGATCTTCTTGGATGATAATTATTTGTTCCTGCTGAAAATTCCAGAAACTTTCTGTTCACAAAAACAATTGTTAAAAATCCCCAGAACGTGATAAAATACTGATTCCAATTGCAGCAGATCAATAAACAAATTATCTAGGTTGTCCCATTTTGGTAGAATTTTTTGAGTTCCATAAGTTTGCGTTAGTTACAGATTACTACAGACTATTCTGTTGTTGACAGATTCTGTTTTTCGTGTGTTGTTTGCTTATTTTGATGACTCTATGGCTAGTAAAATAGTTTATAAACCATAGAGAAGTTGGAATACAGTAGGTTTAACACCAATACAAATAAAGAATGAGTTCATTACAGTACTTTGAAGTGGTGTTTTGTTTTCTTTCACTAACGGAGCTCACGAGATCTTCTGCTAAGTTTTGTGTTGTGAAGTTTTCAAGTTTTGGGTAAAGATTTGATGGACTATGGAATAAGGATTGGAAAGAGCCTAAGCTTGGGGATGCCCAAGGCACCCCAAGGTAATATTCAAGGACAACCAAAAGCCTAAGCTTGGGGATGCCCCGGATGACATCCCCTCTTTCGTCTTCATTCATCGGAAACTTTACTTGGAGCTATATTTTTATTCACCACATGATATGTGTTTTGCTTAGAGCGTCATTTTATTTTCTTTAGATTTGCTTGCTGTTATTTAGAATAATGTTTTGCATCTCTAGTTTCAATAAAAATGTCAAGGATAGCCTTTACCATGCTTATTTTGCAAGTATACATGTTGCTGTTTCAAAACAGAAAGTTTACCGCTGTTGCAAAAATTCCCTAAAAAAGTCAGAATGTGATAAAATGTTGAAACCTTTTGCATAATAAGCTCTGATAAATTTACTACAGTGGTAATTTTCTTTCATAATTTTTGGAGCTAGGGAAGTATGGATCTTGCTGAATTCTTTACAGACTGTCCTATTTAGGCAGATTGCTGTTATGTTTGCATTGTTTGCATATGTTTGCTTGTTTAATGATTCTATTTGAGGATAGGACTATTAAATATGCAGAGGCATTTAGTATGAAATGTTGAATAATAATTTTAGTGATTTGCTACAGTAAATTATGATAAGGTTTTTGCATTGGTTTATACTAACTTATCTCACGAGTCCTTGTTGAGTTTTGTGTGGATGAAGCTTTTGAGATTTAGGGAGACCGTGATATGAGAGGAATTAAGAAGACACAAAAGCTCAAGATTGGGGATGCCCAAGGCATCCCAAGATAATATTTCAAGAAGTCTCAAGCGCCTAAGCTTGGGGATGCCCCGGTTGGCATCCCACCTTTCTTCTTCAACAACTATTGGTTAGTTTCGGTTGATCCTAAGTTTTTGCTTCTTCACGTGATGTTTGCTATCCTTGAAATGTCGTTTTATTTTGTTTTTCTTGCTGTTTGAATAAAATACCAAGATCTGAAATTCTTAAATGAGAGAGAGTCTTCACATAGCTACATAATTATTTAACTACTCATTGATCTTCACTTATAGTTTGGAGTAGTTTGTCATTTACTCATGTGTTTCACTTATATCCTATGAGTAAATGGTTGAATGATTTGAATGTCATAAATCTGAAATTATATATGTTTCATATGCCTTTCCCATGGGCAGTAATGCCTTCACATATAAGAAGTAGAGGTGGTAAATTTATTGAAGGTTAGCAAACATTGTATTGGTCACTTGAACAATTCATGAAATAATATTGAAGGAAGAGAGATTTCACATATAAATATACTATCTTGTACATCTTCTATGATTGTGAGCCCCATTAATTATTTTCAAACCTGAGCAAATTAGTTGAAGTTGGACAAGGAAGACAGCAAAATGAGTTATGCTTGGGTATATTTGTATAGAAGTTATATTGTTATGGATCCTCTAACATGTGGTGCTTGCTATTTAGAATCCTTTGCTAGCCAAAATATCTGTACTAAGCGGGAATACTGCTTGTCTATCCAAAATCCTTGAACCAAGTTTCTTCCATGAGTGTCCACCATATCTACCTATATGCGGTATTTACCTGCCGTTCCAAGTAAATTTGCATGTGCCAAACTCTAAACCTTCAAATAATAATCTGTTTTGTATGCCCGAATCGCTCATGTAGCGACTAGGGGCTAGCAGTATCTTCCATGCTAGGTGGGTTATTCTCACGATGAGTGGACTCCGCTCATCATTCACGAGAAAATGGCTGGTAACTGGGATGCCCAGTCCTATGATCAAAAGATCAAAAACAAATTCGCAAATAATTTAAACAAAACTCCCCCAGGATTGTTGAAAGTTGGACGGCACCCATTGTTTCGGACAAGCCGTGGAATGTGATTGTTGGTGGAGGGGGAGTAAAATATTTACCTTTCTGTGTGGGAACCGCCTATAATGTATCTAGTATGGAAGATATTGGGAACTCTTGGTCGTTATGTTGACAATGACAGCATACCTCTCAAAATTATTTTCGTCTCTGTTTTACCTTCGAGCTCTGGCACCTCTGCAAATCCCTGCTTCCCTCTGCGAAGGGCCTATCTTTTACTTTTATGCAAGAGTCAGTAGTATTCCTTCTCATTCCAACCTACTCTTTAGTTGGCAAGCATCATGTGATGGAAAGATCTAAGCATATATGGCCATTCAAATATATTTGAGCATGAATTATTACTGTTGACATTACCCTTGAGGTAAAAGGTTGGGAGGCGAAACATTAAGCCCCTATCTTTCTCTGTGTTCGATGAATGCTATTTGTTCTAAAAATATGCTTTGAGTGGTAGCAATCATGGAAGACTATATGATAGTTGAGTATGTGAAGTTTGCTGAATCAAAGCTCTGACATAGACTCTTCCTGAAAATAAGATGAATTGTAATTGTTTGATGACTAATAACACAGTTTGTTAGTTTTCAAGAAAGTTTATGATCTATACTTTAACATGTGAATAGTTTGTTACTTGATCATGAAAAGTTCTATGAGTTGAGCTACTGTTATGACATATGATGATGCTAGAAAAGGTGATTGAAATTATCATTGATCAAACTTATGCACCTGCTAGCATTCACACTTCATAAATTCTTTCTTTTATCATTTACCTACTCCAGGACGAGCAGGAATTAAGCTTGGGGATGCAGATACGTGTCCAACGTATCTATAATTTATGAAGTATTCATGCTATTATATTATCCATCTTGGATGTTTAATGGGCTTTACTATGCACTTTTATATTATTTTTGGGACTAACCTATTAACCTAGAGCCCAGTGCCAGTTTCTATTTTTCCTTGTTTTTAAGTTTTGCAGAAAAGGAAAACTAAACAGAGTCCAATTGACGTGCCAGTTTTTGATGATTTTTTCTGGACCAAAAGAAGCCCCCAGAGTAAAAGAGTTGGGCCAGGAGTCCTGGGCTGCCCACGAGGGTGGGGGGCGCGCCCACGCCCCTGGGCGTGGGCCACTGCCTCGTGGACAACCCGGAGACCCCCCTGATGTGAGACCTACGCCAAAAAATCCTATAAATACTGAAACCTCTAGAGAACAGAATAGATCAGGTGTTCCGCCGCCGCAAGCCTCTGTAGCCACCAAAAACCAATCGGGACCCTGTTCCGGCACCCTGCCGGAGGGTGGGGACCCTCACCGGTGGCCATCTTCATCATCCCGGCGCTCTCCATGACAAGGAGGGAGTAGTTCACCCTCGGGGTTGAGGGTATGTACCAGTAGGTATGTGTTTGATCTCTCTCTCTTGTGTTCTTGAGGTGATACGATCTTGATGTATCGCGAGCTTTGCTATTATAATTGGATCTTATAATGTTTCTCCCCCTCTACTCACTTGTAATGGATTGAGTTTTCCCTTTGAAGTTATCTTATCGGATTGAGTCTTTAAGGATTTGAGAACACTTAATGTATGTCTTGCGTGGGATACCCGTGGTGACAATGGGGTATTCTATTGATCCACTTGATGTATGTTTTGGTGATCAACTTGCGGGTTCCGCCCATGAACCTATGCATAGGGGTTGGCACACGTTTTCGTCTTGACTCTCCGGTAGAAACTTTGGGGCACTCTTTGAAGTACTTTGTGTTGGATTGAATAGATGAATCTGAGATTG
Organism: Aegilops tauschii subsp. strangulata; assembly: GCF_002575655.3. Classification (NCBI taxonomy): domain Eukaryota; kingdom Viridiplantae; phylum Streptophyta; class Magnoliopsida; order Poales; family Poaceae; genus Aegilops; species Aegilops tauschii. Next base: position 352,827,657 of record NC_053036.3, read on the forward strand.
CGTGATGCATATCGTATAATCATACCCACGGATACTTGAGGTGACATTGGAGTATCTAGGTGACATTAGGGTTTTGGTTGATTTGTGTCTTAAGGTGTTATTCCAGTAAGAACTCTATGATAGATTGATCCGAAAGAATAACTTTGAGGTGGTTTCGTACCCTACCATAATCTCTTCGTTTGTTCTCCGGTATTAGTGGCTTTGGAGTGTCTCTTTGTTGCATGTTGAGGGATAGTTATGTGATCCAATTATGTTATTATTGTTTAGAGAACTTGCACTAGTGAAAGTATGAACCCTAGGCCTTGTTTCCTAGCATTGCAATACCGTTTACGCTCACTTTTATCATTAGTTACCTTGCTATTTTTATATTTTCAGATTACAAAAACCTATATCTACTATCCATATTGCACTTGTATCACCATCTCCTCGCCGAACTAGTGCACCTATACAATTTACCATTGTATTGGGTGTGTGGGGGACACAAGAGACTCCTTGTTATTTGGTTGCAGGGTTGCTTGAGAGAGACCATCTTCAACCTACGCCTCCCACGGATTGATAAACCTTAGGTCATCCACTTGAGGGAAATTTGCTACTGTCCTACAAACCTCTGCACTTGGAGGCCCAACAACGTCTACAAGAAGAAGGTTGTGTAGTAGACATTAGGGAACCATCGCCGCGGTGATCGTCTTCATCAACATCACTTTCATCATCACCTTCCTCATCTCTTTTACGCGGACCTCTCTCCCGCACCCCGCCGTAATCACCTACTTGAACATGGTGCTTTATGCCACATATTATGATCCAATGATGTGTTGCCATCCGATGATGTTTTGAGTAGATTTCTTGTCTTTTGGATTGATTGATGATCTAGATTGGTTTGAGTTGTATGTTTTATTTTGGTGCTGTCATATGATGCCTTCTGTGCCGCGCACACGTGAAGGATTCCCGCTGTAGGGTGTTGCAATACATTCATGATTCGCTTATAGTGGGTTTCTTGAGTGAAAGAAGCATAAACCCGAGTAAGGGGGTTGTTGCATATGGGATAAAGGGGACTTGATGCTTTAATGCTATGGTTGGGTTTTACCTTAATGATCTTTAGTAGTTGCGGATGCTTGCTAGAGTTCCAATCACAAGTGCATATGATCCAAGAAGATAAAGTATGTTAGCTTATGCCTCTCCCTCATATAAAATTGCAATGACGACTACCGATCTTTTTAACAATTGCCTAGGACAATTCCGCACACCGACCCATCATTATTCCACACTCGCCAATTCTAATATATAGTAATATATTCTAACTTTATGATAACAGTACCTACTTTTCTATTTTAGTTCTCCGATATCATGCAAAGTTATCCTCTTCATACCCACAACGTAGTTTTATTTCTCGTTTCTAGATGGAAGCAAACGTTCGGTGTACATAGAGTCGTATCAGTGGCAGATAGGACTTGAGAGAATATTGATCTTACCTTTAGCTCCTTGTGGGTTCGACACTCCATACTTATCACTTCCACCTTTGGAAATTGCGACGATGATTCCTTGCACTTGGGGATTATCACGCGCGTTGACACATGCTTGCTTAAAGCCCATAATTTTATTGGGCCAAATAGGGCCCGAGATATATTTTTCCCTGTTCACGGCTCGTTTTCTATTTGGGCCAAACATGGGCCTAAGACACTTTCGGCCTGTGTTGGCCCATGAATTTTTCGGCTCAATGCTAGCCCAATCTAGTTTTTAGCCTGTTAAAAGCCCATGGTATTCTCTGGCCTAGTTGGCGAGAACTTTACTCGGCCTGTTAAAGGCGGAAAACTACTATACTTTTAGACCTGCTAATGGAACAAGATGATTATAGGCCCACATTTCGGCCCATATATAGCGTAGCGAGTTACGGGCTGGCCAAAAGACCGACAACATTGAGATCCGTTGAAGCTTCCGGCCTAAATTTCAGCATACCGATTAAGAATAAACCTAGACTATACAATAAAGAAATTACGACATATTACATCCACTGGGCATCAAAGTTCGCCACCGATGATAATAAAGCGCAACGAGACCGCGGATTACATACACTGGGCATCAAAGGTCGCCACCAGTGCATATAAACGCACCGACAAAATAATATACAAAACTGAGAGAAATTTAGAAGCCATTAGGCCTGGCCTGGACGTGCACAGCAAGCAGCAGAACAAGCTGATGATACCTCAGTTGTGTCAATGATAGATGCACTAACCCTAGCTATATAGCACCTAAGCTCGCAAGGCTGTCCTCTGAGGTCTTCTTTGCATCATTTACATCAAGTCGGAGCTGAGCTGAAGCAAGCCTTTCCGTTTTAAGTTGAGACTGAAGAAGTCAAACTAATTGAGGCAGCAACTCAGGTTGTCTCACAGCTGCTGGTGAGTAGCTTCAACTCACTGTCTTCATCAAGACATGATCTTGGGGTCATCTCAATCTATTCAGGATGGTATGGCTCACTGTCTTCCCTAAAGTTCTGCCTGGCATAAGAGATATGATGCTGAAAGAAAAATAAGGAGACACATAACAGGTTTCACAATTATATAAGCAAATAAATGGATCAGTTCTCCATAAGGAACATGTTTTTACGACTATAATTTAAAACTGGTAGTTGTTGCAAACATCCAATTAGATGTAAACACCAAAATACACAGGAGTGGAGGAAATGATGCCAATCCAAATCTATACTAGAACAAAATTTGAAGGCTTGAGAAGGATGAACTTACATTACATGTTAACACGGGCTGGACAAAGCCCTTTGTAACATCCCAAATTTTCAATTTGGAATGTTATACATTAGATCATCATTGCATATCATATTTTATTGCATTTTTGTTTGATAATAGAAATTCTACGCAACTCAAGGACCCGCGGAGAGAGTTGGGGATTTCGTTATTTTCATATTCGAGTTTTTCTCGAATTTTGAAAAGAGGATCGTTTGATTTTAATTATTTTTCTCTTGAATATTTCTTTTATAAAAATAAAAGAGAGAGGATAAAATGACTTCCTCAAAATAAAGAAATATTGGAGATTTAATATTAAAATCAAATAAGATTTTTATTCGGAGTTTTATCGCTATTTTACTTGAATTAGGAAAAATATGCGTTTTCCAAAATTGTATTTTAGGCCCAAATAAATGTTCACCTTGTCCGGCCTATTTTTAGAGGACGGGGAAAATTTATTTCGGGATTTTTGGAGTCCGTTTAGTATTTCTTTTCTTTCTTTTTCTGCACGTCGGGATTATTTAAAAAAAAGAGAAATCGACTCCGGGCAGTACCCGAGCGGGACTCCGCCCGGGGGGCTTTACAAGCCGCCGCCCGAGCCGCCCCAAGGCCCAGCCACCGCCGCCAGCCCACCCGCGCCCGCCGCCCCAAACCCTAACCCTAGCCCGCCGCCGCCGCAGCCGCCGCCCCGCGCCGCCGTCGCGCCTCGCCGCCGACGCCGCCGCCGCCGACCCGCCGCTGCGCCGTCGCCTCGTCGTCGCCGGAGGTAGACGCCGCCGCCGCCTCGGTTTACGCAAGAAAACCGAACGGTTTTTTTCTCTAGACCTAGATCCGTTTTTTATACGGTTCGGTTTATTTTTTTTCTGTTTAGTTATTTAGCGAACGCCCGTTCTTAAGTTCGTTTTAATGAACGGTTTTCACCATTTAGCCGCAGACAGCGAGCGTTTGTTTGTTAGCCTATTCGTCAGTTTTTCTTTTTCTCGGATTTTCCGTGATTATTTTCGATTGCGATTTCTGATCCGATTTTCGTTCTAGTTTAACTTTTCGCTCGTTTATCGGAATCAGGAGATTCAAGCGCCTAGAGTTTCGTCTCGAAACCCTCTTTTTGTTTAACCAACTTAAACAAGATTTTGCTACTGTAAAATTTGACTTTAGTCCAGATTAGTATAAGAAGCTTGTTTCTTTCGCCATTTGAGTTTGTTGCTTCGTTTGATTTGATTCTTTTTGCAAACCGGAGTTCTTAAGTTGAACTTTCTGGTTAGATCTCTTTTTGAGTTTTACCCGTGCCCTTGCTTGATTTCTTATTGTATTCTTGTTTGTTTGCAATAGAGTGCTCGGAGTGCGAAGCGTGCTACTACGAGTCTCTAGGTTTCGCGGATCATCAGCAAGGCAAGTAACACTTTGATCATATCCCTTTCATACCCAGTTTTTATGCATTAGTCTCACCCTCAAACACTGCATGGTTAGGACTTGATAACATGTGGGTATTGGGAAGTAGTTGATGAGGTAGGAACCTATTGACCTGCAATCAAACCTTGGGAGTTACTTCTACGTTATGCTTATATTGCTATGCTATGCTCGTAGACGTGGATTGGGTTTTGAGAGTATTACATGAAAGATGTGAGTTGTTAATTAATGGTTCAACGTAAGGTGGAAACTTTAATACACACCTGGGTGGATTGAGGCACCTGGGGAATCCAGTGATTGCCTGTATTTTTTTGGAAATCCCAGGGTACAGTGTGATTCTCCTATGGACTGCCACCCAGGCTCAAAGGGATCATAAGATTATTCATGCTAGAAACTTCCGTGTGCAGCCAAATGCCATTATGGGCTCTGGCATAGTTGAGTAAGTTGTGGGAAACCTTTCCATGATGGACTAGCAGATGTAGGGGATTATAGGTGTACATGCCTATCTATCGGTTAAGGGGACCTCTTCGGAAAGACTGTGTCTCGATCATCCGTTTCTCAAACATTATGTAGTGCGAGAAATCCAACGGAGGAGATCGAGTCTTGTGGGGAAAAGTGCACAAACCTCTGCAGAGTGTACAAACTAATCATGGTTAGCCGTGTCCCCGGTTATGGACATCTTGAGTATCTGGTTCTTGGATTATCATGTGGATCTCATCGCTCTTAATTATAAAATTTGATTGGGTTATTGATTACTTTTAATTGGGATTGAGATGAGGTTTACCATTCTCAATGTTTAACAACCACCATGATAGTTAAATAAAATATATTCCTTTGTTGTAGGGGAAAATTGGCTTTTCGCAAAACATATTAACCATACAGCCTCCACCAGCCATATATGCATGTAGTGATAGCATTATTCTGTTCATTACTCTTTTGTGTTACCTTGCGAGAATATTCCATGTGCTGACCCATTTTCGGGCTGCAACGTATCATGTTGCAGACTTTTCAGACGACGAGTAAGGAGCCTTAGGTCGTGGTCTTTCACTCAGTGATGCCGTTGGAGTTGATGGACTCACTTTATCTTCCAAGCCTTCCGCTGTTATCGTATTAGATGGCCTTAAGCCATATTTATTGTAATAAGTTCTCTTTTGAGACATTTGATGTAATAAGTGTGTGATTGCTACTCTGTTATAAATCCTTCAAGTACTGTGCGTGTCAGCATTACCGATCCAGGGATGACACTGATGCACAGAGATCAGACTGTTTGAGGTCTGGTCGCTACAAGATGGTATCAGAGCACACACTGACTGTAGGACACGACCACTAAGCGAAAGCCCTAGATCACTACTCTCTTCTCATTTCTAACTCCTCTCCATTTTCTACTCTTTAGGATGGCGGATGCAAGGATCAAGTTCACGCAACCGGATGAAGACACCCCTTTTGGACGCCACTTGAAGGAAGTCACTAGGTACCTGAACATCGGAATACCAAGCTTCACCGGGACTTACAACGCCACTTTACTAGAAGAGGAGCGCTAGATGATTCAAGTTCAAGTTCCAGGAAGGACATTCACGCCAGTCACTGAGCCCATAGAGTTTTCCTTTGATGCACCAACCCGGAGTCTAGGAAAGAGTATGACAGCTCACATTACCATGGGACGCATTGGAGAAGTTTACCACCAGGATCTCAAGGATACTATCTACCAGATTTGTGGGCGCCGAGATGAGCAATGGGAGATGATCAACACCAGGAAGGATAGATCGATTGCCGCTTTCATCCAGGAGTTAAACAAGCACATTCGACGCCAAGAGAACCAGATGTGCGCAGGCATGACATATTTGAAGAAGGCAATGACAAGGATCACGGAGCTGGAGGAAGAACTCAAGGCTACACGCGAAGATTATATGGAGGAAATTGTTGTACTAGTGGAGAAGAATGACGACCTGACAAGGAAGCTAGGAGTTTTCATGGGAGATCCCGCGCCAGGAGGAGAAGATGACGATTCCACTTGCCCGAAGAACTACATCATCATCGACGACACTGACTCAGAACCTGATGATAGCGATGATGACTATGTTGATGAAGCTGGAGCAGATATCATGGAGTCTTCGACCGATCAATTTTCTAGTCGACCACCATATCAGTAGTAGTATTCCACCATGTATATAGTATAGTCCAAGCACTTTTGTAACGATAGTTCTAGACCGATTGTATGCCCTTGTTTGATTGATTGAGTGATATGTTTGTGTTTGTCTCATGTGCATATGGGTAGTGTTTTCCCCCTAGACCTCATTCTATTCCGTTTTCTCATCTTTTCTAAACCCAGCAGATGCCTCCGAGATGCGACAAAGGATTTGCTTTCCCACCGGAGCTCACTCAGCTGATCCAGCAGCAGAATGCATTGATGCAGATTCTAGTCCAGCATCAGAACCAGGGGAACAACAACAACAACCCACCACCACCACCAATTGATCACTTAGCCCGTTTTCTTAGGCTGAATCCGCCGGTGTTCTCCAGTAGCACCGAGCCGATTGTTGCAGATGATTGGCTCCGCAAGATTGAAAGGGAGTTGACTATTGCAGGATGCAGAGATGCGGAGAGAGTGCGTTTTGCCGCACATCAGCTTGATGGACCCGCATCATCATGGTGGGAGAATTTCATAGTCACTTACCCCATTGACACTGTGACATGGGATCAGTTCCAGCAGGCTTTTCGCACTGCCCATGTATCAGCAGGAGCTATGGCCATGAAGAAGCGTGAGTTTCGCAACTTACGCCAAGGAGGGCGCACTGTTGGTCAGTATGTGGATGAATTTAGTAAGCTAGCACGTTATGCCCCAAATGACGTCGCTACAGATGCAGCTAAGAAGGAGAAGTTTCTGGAAGGACTGAATGATGAGATGAGCATGCAGTTGATGGTGGCAAATTTCAATAACTACCAGGAGTTGGTGGATAGAGCACTCATGCTTGAAGGGAAGCAGCAGCAGATTGACAGCCACAAGAGGAAGTATGGACAAGGGAAGTATAATTCTGGAGCTCAGCAGAGACCCTGTTTCACCCCGAACTCAGGAGGACTTGTTCATAACCATGGAGGCCACACTCATAATGGAGGAAGTTCGCACAACCATAGTGGCTCCAAGAATGGGAATGGTAATGGAGGAAGTAGCGGACAGAACCGTTCCAACCCGGCAACACCCGCCAAGAAAGTGCCAGAAGACTGGACATTACGCCAATGAATGTCCTGAAGCTAAGAATGGAAACGGCAATGGAAGCTCTGGGAAGAAGCCCAACCCTTTCAACAGGGGACAAGTGAACCACGTTAACGTGGAGGAGGTTGAAGCCCAACCAGATGTAGTAATAGGTAAGTTTTTGGTTAAGTCATTTACTGCAGTCGTTCTTTTTGATACTGGTGCATCGCATTCATACATATCAAGGGGATTTGTGGATAAGTATAAACTGCCCACCAAAGTTCTTAGTACACCTTTGTTAGTAAGCTCGCCAGGAGCAGAGTATATGGCAAGCCAAGGATGTTTTCAGATGCCATTGACCATAGGTAGGCATGTTTTCCCCTCAGATCTGATAGTTTTGGAGTCGCAAGGTTTGGATGTGATTCGGGGTATGGATTGACTATTTATGTATGGAGGAAACATCGATTGCGCCAGTAAGACAATTTTGCTCACCACCCTAGAAGGAAGAAGGATCAAGTATGTATCCCGGCATGTGCCGAATAGGACTCAAGTAAATTCCTTATCAGGAGTTGTACAGGAGGAAGTACCAGTGGTGAAGGATTTTTCCGGATGTATTTCCAGAAGAGTTGCCAGGCATGCCACCAGATAGAGACATTGAGTTTTTGATTGAGCTTTTGCCAGGCACAGGGCCAATATCCAAGAGACCGTACAGAATGCCCGCAAAGGATTTGGAGGAAATTAAGAAGCAGATTAAGGAGTTACTGGATAAAGGTTATATCCGCCCAAGGTCGTCACCTTGGGGATCCCCAGTACTTCTAGTGGAGAAGAAGGATGGATCGTTGAGAATGGTTGTTGATTATCGAGGATTGAATGAGGTGACGATCAAGAACAAGTACCCACTACCAATGATCAATGATTTGTTTGACCAGCTGCAAGGAGCTAAGGTGTTTTCCAAGATCGATCTGCGATCAGGGTATCACCAGCTAAAGATTCGAGAGCAGGATATACCTAAGACAGCTTTTACCACGAGGTACGGGCTATATGAGTATACTGTTATGTCATTTGGCCTAACTAACGCACCTACCTATTTTATGAACATGATGAACAAGGTGTTTATGGAGTTTTTGGATAAGTTCGTTGTGGTGTTCATTGATGATATTCTGGTCTACTTGAAGAATGAAGAGGAACATAAAGAGCATTTGCGTTTGGTACTTGGGAAGCTCAGAGAACATCAGTTATACGCCAAGTTCAGCAAGTGTGAGTTTTGGCTGAAGGAAGTTGGATTTCTTGGACATGTTATATCTGGAGAAGGATAGCGGTAGACCCCAACAAAGTTGTCACTGTGACAAATTGGGAGGCACCCACGTCAGTTGGAGAGATCCGGAGTTTTCTTGGACTCGCAGGATACTACCGGAGATCATTGAGAATTTCTCAAAGATTGCAAAGCCCATGACTGAATTGTTGAAGAAGGACACCTAATTCAAATGGACTGAGGAATGTGAGGCCAGTTTTCAGGAGTTGAAGAGACGCATGGTTACATCACCAGTGTTGATTCTGCCAGATCAACGCAAGGATTATGAAGTGTATTGCGACGCTTCTCGTCAAGGACTTGGAGCCGTACTTATGCAGGAGGGAAGAGTTGTTTCATATGCCTCACGACAGCTTAAACCCCATGAGTTAAATTATGCTACGCATGATTTGGAGTTAGCAGCCGTAGTGCATGCGTTGAAGACATGGAGACATTTTCTCATCGGAAACCATTGTGAGGTATACACGGATCACAAGAGTTTGAAGTATATCTTCACGCAGAAGGAGTTGAATCTCAGGCAGAGGAGATGGTTGGAGCTCATTAAGGATTATGATATGAGATTGCATTATCATCCCGGAAAGGCTAACGTGGTAGCTGATGCGTTGAGCCGAAAAAGTCATGTCAATACACTCATGACCGGAGAATTACCCAAGGAGTTGGCAGAAGACCTTCGCGAGCTATGTTTGGAGATAGTTCCAAGAGGTTATGTAGCAGCTTTGGAGATTCAGTCTACTTTGATGGATAAGATCAGAGAAGCTCAAAAGACGGACAAGGAGATTGCCGAGATAAAGGAAAGAATGAGCAAAGGAAAAGCTAAAGGATTTCGTGAGGATGAGCACGATACCTTATGGTTTGAGGACCGTGTATATGTGCCAAATGATCAGGAGATCAGGAAGTTGATTCTGCAAGAGGCCCATGATTCGCCATATACGATTCACCTAGGAAATACCAAGATGTATCTGGATTTGAAGGATAGTTTCTTGTGGACCGGAATGAAGAAGGATATTGTAGAGTATGTAGCAATTTGTGATGTATGTTAGAGAGTGAAGGCAGAGCATCAGAAGCCAGCAGGATTGCTACAACCATTGCCGATACCCGAATGGAAGTGGGATAAACTAGGCATGGACTTTATCACGGGATTACCCAGGACTCGTTCAGGCTATGACTCGATATGGGTTGTAGTCGATCGTTTGACGAAAGTAGCTCATTTCATCCCAGTGAAGACCACTTACACCAGTGCTAAATTGGCAAAGATATACATGACCAGGATCGTATGTCTGCATGGAGTTTCGAGGACCATTGTATCAGATAGAGGAACCCAGTTTACTTCAAAGTTTTGGAATCAGTTGCATGAAACTTTGGGAACCAGGCTAGAGTTCAGTACAACTTTTCACCCGCAGACACATGGACAGACTGAGAGGGTCAATCAGATTCTGGAGGACATGTTGAGAGCTTGTGCACTAGATTATGGATCTAGTTGGGACGATAATTTGCCATATGCGGAGTTCTCTTATAACAACAGTTATCAAGCCAGTTTGAAGATGGCCCCTTTCGAAGCACTGTACGGAAGGAGGTGCAGAACACCGTTGTTGTGGGACGAAGTTGGAGACCGATAGTTATTTGGACCAGATTTGATTAAAGAGTCTGAAGAGATGGTTAAGCTGATTCGCGATAGACTCAAAGTAGCCCAGTCCAGGCAGAAGAGTTATGCGGATTCAAAACGCAAGGAGATAGTTTACGAAGTTGGAGACAGAGTGTATCTTCGTGTATCCCCACTTCGAGGAGTGAAGCGCTTTGGAGTTAAGGGAAAATTAGCGCCACATTTTGTGGGACCATACAAAGTTTTGGAACGTATGGGAGAAGTTGCTTACAAGTTGGAATTACCCGAAGGATTGTCAGGAGTTCATGATGTGTTCCACGTTTCTGAGTTGAAGAAGTGCCACGCAGAGATGGCTGATATTCCTGTGAGAGATACGGTACCGCTGGAAGCGATACAGTTGGATAGCGATTTGACCCACGAGGAGAAGCCAGTCAAGATACTCGAGTTTGCCAGCCGAGTTACATGCAGCAAAGTAATCAAGTTCTGCAAAGTTCAGTGGAGTCACCATACCGAAGATGAAGCCACCTGGGAACGAGAGGAAGACCTACGGAAGGATCACTCTCACCTATTTTCTAGCCAACCCGAATCTCGAGGGCGAGATTCATCTTAAGGGGGTAGGTTTGTAACATCCCAAATTTTTAATTTGGAATGTTATACATTAGATCATCATTGCATATCATATTTTATTGCAATTTTGTTTGATCCTAGAAATTCTACGCAACTCAAGGGCCCGCGAAGAGAGTTGGGGATTTCGTTATTTTCATATTCGAGTTTTTCTCGAATTTTGAAAAGAGGATCGTTTTATTTTAATTATTTTTCTCTTGAATATTTATTTTATAAAAATAAAATAGAGAGGATAAAATGACTTCCTAAAAATAAAGAAATATTGGAGATTTAATATTAAAATCAAATAAGATTTTTATTCGGAGTTTTATCGCTATTTTATTTGAATTAGGAAAATATGCGTTTTTTAGAATTGCATTTTAGGCCCAAATAAATGTTCACCTTGTCCGGCCTATTTTTAGAGGACGGGGAAATTTATTTCGGGATTTTTAGAGTCCGTTTAGTATTTCTTTTCTTTCTTTTTCTGCATGTCGGGATTATTTAAAAAAAAGAGAAACCGACTCCGGGCAGTACCCGAGCGGGACTCCGCCCAGGGGGGCTTTATAAGCCGCCGCCCGAGCCACCCCAAGGCCCAGCCACCGCCGCCAGCCCACCCGCACCCGCCACCCCAAACCCTAACCCTAGCCCGCCGCCGCCGCCGCCGCAGCCGCCGACTCGCGCCGCCGCCGCCCCGCCGCCGCGCCGTCGCCTCATCGTCGCCGGAGGTAGCGGCCGCCGCCGCCTCGGTTTACGCAAGAAAACCGAACGGTTTTATTCTCTAAACCGAGATCCGTTTTTATCCGATTCGGTTTATTTTTTTCGGTTTAGTTATTTAGCGAACGCCCGTTCGTATGTTCGTTTTAACGAACGGTTTTCATCGTTTAGCCGCAGATAGCGAACGTTCGTTCGTTAGCCTGTTCGTCAGTTTTTCTTTTTCTCGGATTTTCCCCGATTATTTTTGATCGGGATTTCTGATCCGATTTTTGTTCTAGTTTAACTTTTCGCTCGTTTATCGGAATCAGGCGATTCAAGCGCCTAGAGTTCCGTCTCGAAACCCTCTTTCTGTTTAACCAACTTAAACAAGATTTTTCTACTGTAAAATTTGACTTTAGTCTAGATTAGTATACGAAGCTTGTTTCTTTCGCCGTTTGAGTTTTGTTGCTTCGTTTGATTTGATTCTTTTTGCAAACCGGAGTTCTTAAGTTGAACTTTCTGGTTAGATCTCTTATTTGAGCTTTACCCGTGCCCTTGCGTGATTGCTTATTGTATGCTTGTTTGTTTGCGATAGAGTACCCGGAGTGCGAAGCATGCTACTACGAGTCTCTAGGTGAAAGGATCGATATAGTTGACTAGAGGAGGGGGGTGAATAGGTAACTAACCATTTTAGCTTTTCTTTACCAATTTAAACTTTGCATCAAAGTAGGTTGTCTAGATATGCAACTAGGTGAGCAACCTATGTGATGCAACAACAATAAGCACACACGCAAGCAAGAGATAAAGCACAAATAAGCTTGCGCAAGTAAAGGCACGAGATAACCAAGAGTGGAGCCGGTGAAGACGCGATGTGTTACCGAAGTTCCTTCCCTTTGAGTGGAAGTACGTCTCCGTTGGAGCGGTGTGGAGGCACAATGCTCCCCAAGAAGCCACTAGGGCCACCGTATTCTCCTCACGCCCTCACACAATGCGAGATGCCGTGATTCCACTATTTGTGCCCTTGGAGGCGGTGATCGAACCTTTACAAACAAGGTTGGGGCAATCTCCACAACTTAATTGGACACTCCCAACGATACCAAGAAGCTTCACCACAATGGACTATGGCTCCGCGGTGACCTCAACCGTTTAGGGTGCTCAAACACCCAAGAGTAACAAGATCCACAAGGGATTAGTGGGGGGATTCAAATTTCTCTTGGTGGAAGTGTAGATCGGGGCCTTCTCAACCAATCCCTAGAGAATCAACAAGTTTGATTGGATAGGGAAGGAGATCGGGCAAAAATGGAGCTTGGAGCAACAATGGAGCTTGGAGGTGGAAGAGATAGTCAACTAGAGGAGGAAGACACCCCTTATATAGTGGAAGAACAAATCCAACCGTTATCCACCAACTCAGCCTGTGCAGCGCGGTACTACCGCACCTGAGGCGCAGTACTACCGCAGGGGCATGCGGTACTACTGCAGGGCCCCGCGGTACTACCGCCCACGCAGCAGAGACCAGAACAGCCAAAAATGCACTAAAGCAGAGGGCGGTAGTACTGCTGGCGCGGTACTACCGCTCCCCCTTGCGGTACTACCGCAAGGCAGGGGCTGTCCAGGGATGGGAAGGCACGGATATAAAAATTACATCTGTGGCTACTTCCGCAGAGTTGGAGTCGATGCAAAAACCCGACGCGGTAGTACCGTAAGCCAGCAGCGGTACTACCGCGCGAGGCGCGGATGTAAAAAATTACATCCGCCCCTTACTGCCGCGTACTTGCGGAACTAAGTCAGAGACCACGGTACTACCGCTTACTAGAAGCGGTACTACCGTGGGTCCTTGCGGTACCACCGCACCAGCGGGCGGTACTACCGCAAGGTCCTGCGGTACTACCGCTCTAAGGAGCAGTACTACCGCACGCCCTAGTTCGGCAAGCAAGAGCAATATTTGCATAGACAAGGAAAACATAGGATGCTCCAAAGGCTAGAGGAAAGGAGGTGCAAAGGAAGATGTGTACGTGATGAATCCACCCAACCTTTCCAACGCGGACCCCCTCTTAATAGTACGGCTTCCCTATGACTCAATACCACCGAAAAGAAACGAAGAGAAACACCGTCTTTTATAGCCTTCGAGGGGAACCAAATCATCTTGTGCCTAGTCAATATATCTGAAATATTCGATGCACATGATTAGTCTGCAAAAGCATTGTCATCAATCACCAAAACCAACTAAGGGATAAAAATGCCCTTACAATCTCCCCCTTTTTGGTGGATTGATGACAACACGGGATTTGCACGAGGGTATAACGCCAAGAGCAAGGGCAAACCCCAAGTCTCTAAAATATAGACGGGCTCCCCCTAGATGTGTGCTATCTCGATGAGTGCTTTGGACTGCACGACACACATACTAGGATCAACACTCCCCCTATATTTTATAGACATGGCAAATCTTGCAATAAGGCTAAAGCTAAGCAAGATAGATAGGAGCATAGTATAATAAGCATAATATAGAATAAGCTCAGTATGGTACGATAGAGTGCATATGTCTTACACCATATGATCGAAGGCCTCACGAGCACAAACCAAAGCAAACCAAAGCAAACAAAATAAACGAAGTTCAACTGACCCAAACACGACACAACTCGCAAATCCTACACTCTCTCCCCCTTTGGCATCGAGATGCCAAAAAGGCAGAGAGGACACCTACAACAATAGTGGTGGCTCAAGCAGAGTAGTCACTTGCACGCTCCCCGTCAGACTCTGCAGCTGAGACGGACTCCTCCTTAGACTCGGCCCACCGATAACCCTGCTTGTGCATCCATTCTGCCTCTGGGGTGATGTTCACCTCTGACCCGCTAGATATGTTCTCGCCAAAGGTCCTGAAAATCCGCTTGTCGCGGCGGCGAGTCTCCTTGGAAGCCACATGGGTCTGGTACTGCCCCTTTACCTGCATACAGAACAACATCTTCATCTTGTTCTTCAGTCGCTTAGCCCAAGAAGGCTCAGAGGTGGGAGGGATGTAACCCTCAGAGCTGTCCTCGTCTGCTGCCTCCTCCTCATCCTCATCTGCATCCACGTCCATGGCAGCCGCAGTATCAGCACGAGAGGTAGTGTTGGCCCACTGAGGCTTGATACGGAGGTTGATGGGCTCATGCCGGATCCAACCAGGGGCCTCAAACTCATCATGAGGGTAGACCCACTCCCAAGTAGCCGAGATCAACTGAAACAAATAAGGTCCATAGATGGGGACCTTGCGGTTGTAGACCGCAAACCGAAGCTCATGCCACATGATATGTGAGACATCAAGTGGTAGTGTCTGAGAGTTGCGAGCATCTTCACACAGGAGCATCATATCCACCAGATAGGCATGCACCTTGTCCTTGTCCCCAATGCATGGGAAGAGAGTGTTGCGGAAGATCCGGTGCATGATGTCAAGAAAGGAGTTGAGTACCCAAGATGACTTGCCATTGGAGAGCCTCTTCTCCACATAGTAGGGCATAAGCTTGTTCTTGTTGGCAGACTCGGGATTGGCATGAGGGCGAACACCTTGGGGTGTGGCGAGCCCCTCATCCGGAACCCCAAGCAAAGTCATGAATTCCTTCCAAGTAGCAGTCAGCTGCCGACCATTGGTCATCCAAGTCATGGTCCTTTCCTCATTGGGATGAAAATGCACTGAGGCAAAGAACTGAGCAAGGATCTCAGGATCATAGTCTTTGTGGAATGAGATGATATGCTCAATGCCAAATTTCTCCACTAGGTCTAAAGCCTCACCAAAGTATTCCCGGTGCGCCTCTTTTCGCATGTGATGCATGTTGATCCACTTCACCTCCACATAGGTGTTTTGCTTGGCCTTGATGACATCCAGATAAATGAGATTCTGCTGCTTGGTCCAGGATAGCTCATTCCCTCGAAAGTTGGCACGAGGGTTTCCATATGGATTGATCTTCCTTCGAGAGATGAACTCAGCAAGCGGTATCTCATCCATACCCATGGCGGGTTCCTTCTCTTTGGTGGTAGTGGTCTTGGTTCTGCGTTGGGGGGCATTGGAGCCCTCTGCTGCCTCTGTGTTGCGCATACGCTTGGATCCCGTGTCACGGCTTGGATTGGAGTGGCGAGCCGGAGCACCTGAGCCACCACCTAAAACACACACCACAAAACAAACACGCACGAAACGCGAGAAGGATCAATGCAAAGACCACAACAAGGCAGGTGAAACAAGTAGACATGGCACGTGAGAAGTGCCACAAGAGGGATTTGAGACAACGGTAGTATCGTGTGTTGTGCCACATGTGGTAGTATAGCTCTAAGGAGCGGTAGTACCATAGACATGGTAGTACCGCACCAGCAGGGCGGTAGTACCGGACATGCGGTAGTACCGCACCTGAAGAGCGGTAGTACCGCACGGTGCAGATCTGAAACAGCCATGGAGATCTGAGCACAACCGTGTCAACATGCGGTACTACGGTCGATCAAATCCATCACGGGACAACTATAGCAAGTACCATCACTACACAAAACTACTCTCCTACATCCTACTCTTGCATAGATTTGGCCTAAAATCTCAAGAACAACTTGCATCTCCCCAAAACCTAAAAACAACAAGACGAACAAGAAAAAGGGAGGGATTGGGGAGAAACCTTGTTCCATGGCAAGAGGGAGTGGTGGGGAACGATCCCACCGGTCAGAATCCGAGGAGAGCGGCCGGAGACGGAGATCCGGCGAGGACCTCCGGCGCCGTTCTTGAGCGAGCGAGAGAGAGACGGAGTGGGGAGAGAGACGAATGGGTATGGGGGAGTTAGAACTCCCCCTGCCCGTGTTTAACCCCCACGCGCCCTCGACCGCACAGTAGTACCGCATATCATCGCGGTACTACCGCCCCGGGTGGAAGTACCGCACCGTGACTTTAGTACCGCTCCCCAGGCGGCAGTAGAAAATTACTGCCGTGCGGGGTGCGGAAGTACCGTGTGCTCCTTACGCGGTAGTACCGCACGTCATTGCAGTAGTACCACCTGGGTGGAAGTACCGCACCGAGGCCGTAGTACCGCTTTCCCAGGCGGCAGTAAAAAATCACTGCCGCACTGGGTGCGGAAGTACCGCGCGCCCCCCTTGCGGTAGTACCGTGGCAGGCCGCGGTAGTACCATGAGCTCAAGAAAAGATAGTTTCAACCAAAAGAGAGGACAACGAAGCACGGAACCTTCAAGCGAGAGACCACACCAAAGAGCTAACACACTGGACACCACAAGCACAAGCTCAGCACGAAGGAAGAGAGGCAAGAGACAACACAGACCAAAAACGAGACACAAACTCTCCAAGGAGAGGGCGGTGGCCGGAGCCACCTATGTTTGAGTCAATTGGTATGGCACCGCGAAGAATTATCCTTGGGCCCATGACCAAAACTCGTCTTTGAAGCACAAGTACCATAAAAATGGCTAATGTGAAAGAGTTGATCACTTTATGCATAATGGGGGGAGGGAGAGTTCATTGAGAGAACAACACTCCCCCTATGTCCATGCCTACACCTAGATTAGACAACAAGTTGAGTGTGGTGGGGTGTGCAAGGGTTCAAGCAACATTGCTTGAATCAATGATATTTAGCTCATGCCTTAACTCGTGAAATCTTGCTTCATCCAAAGGCTTCGTGAAAATATCTGCAAGGTTATCACGGGTGTTGACGTAGTTGAGCTCGATCTCCCCTCGCCTAATGTGATCTCCGATGAAGTGATACCGAATCTCAATATGCTTCGTCTTGAAGTGTTGCACGGGGTTGAGAGAAATCTTGATGGCACTTTCATTATCACACCAAAGAGGCACTTTGTCACAAATGACACCGTAATTCTTTAAAGTTTGCCTCATCCATAAGAGTTGTGCACAACAACTGCCGGCCGCCACATACTCCGCTTCGGTGGACGAGAGAGACACACAACTTTGCTTTTTAGAAGACCAACTTACCAAAGAGCAACCAACGAATTGGCACCCTCTGGAAGTGGACTTCCTATCCACTCTGTCTCCCGCCCAATCGGAGTCTGAATACCCTACAAGCTTGAAGTTTGCTCCTCTTGGGTACCATAAGCCAAAGTTTGGGGTATGAGACAAATATCGAAAGATTCGCTTGACCGCCACAAAGTGGCTTTCCTTAGGTGCGGCTTGAAACCGTGCACAAATTCCCACACTCAACATGATAGCCAGTCTAGAGGCACAAAGGTAATGCAAGGAACCAATCATGGAGCGATATACCTTTTGATCCACCGCTTTACCATTGGGATCGATGTCAAGTTGGCACTTGGTGGACATTGGAGTGGACGCTGGCTTGACATCACTTAGCTTGAATCTCTTGAGCATGTCTTGAGTGTATTTGGCTTGGTTGATGAAGGTTCCTTCTCTTCTTTGCTTTACTTCGAAACCGAGAAAGAACTTCAACTCTCCCATGGAAGACATCTTGAACTTTGAGGTCATGAGTGCGGAAAATTCCTCATTGAAAGCTTTGTTAGGGGAACCAAAGATAATGTCATCAACATATAGTTGGCACACAAACAACTCCCCTTTGACCTTCTTAGTAAAAAGAGTGGGGTCGATTAGCCCAACTTCAAACCCACGATCTTGTAACAACTCGGTAAGGTGGTCATACCACGCACGTGGGGCTTGTTTAAGGCCATAGAGTGCCTTATCGAGTTGATACAGATGATCGGTAAAGTAGGGATCCTCGAACCCGGGGGGTTGTTTGACATAAACCAACTCATTAATAGGACCATTAAGAAAAGCACTCTTCACATCCATTTGTTGCAACTTAAAGTTGTGATGAGAAGCATAAGCAATCAACAAACGAATAGATTCAAGGCGAGCAACGGGAGCAAAGGTTTCACCGTAGTTGATACCCTCGACTTGGGAGTAGCCTTGTGCCACCAATCGTGCCTTGTTGCGGATGATGGTCCCATGAGCATCTTGCTTGTTCTTGAATATCCACTTGGTTCCAGTGACATTGAGGTTCCCCGTTGGCCTTGGCACTAATCTCCACACCTTGTTGTACTCGAAGTTGTTGAGTTCTTCATGCATGGCATTAAGCCAATCCGGATCTTCGAGTGCTTCATATACCTTTTGGGGTTCAACACAAGAGACAAATGCGTGATGTTCACAATAGTTTGCCAATTGTCTACGAGTGCTTACCCCCTTTTGAATGCTTCCAAGCACATTCTTCATGAGATGACCCTTGGTGGAGAGCTTGGATGCAATCTTGGCGGCACGACGCTCCAATTCCTCCTCGGTGGTGATTTGAGGAGCGGTCACTTGATCATCTTGAGCGCCGTCTTGAGCTTGTTCTTGATCTTGAACTTGCTCGGAGGAGAGAACTTGACCTTGGGCATCACTTGGAGTGTCAGCACCGTCTTGAGCATGATCTTGCCCTTGGTATTGTTCATGAGGTTGAGGGCCTTCACTTTGTTCTTTGGAAGCGTGTGGGCCTTGGGTTGGTGATGCCTCCACTTGAGTGGAGCATTGTCCTTCTCCTTCGGCCACAAGGGGTTCCTCAATGGGTAGGATAAAACCAACACCCATTCTTCTTATGCTTGAGGAGGAATTTCACCACCTACATCACAAGTGCCACTTTGCTCCACTTGGGAGCCGTTATTCTCATCAAACTCCACGTTACACGTCTCCTCAATAAGTCCCGTGGATTTATTGAGGACACCGTAAGCATGAGAGTTTGTAGCATAACCAACAAATATGCCCTCATAAGCTCTAGCCTCAAATTTTGACAACCGAACACCTTTCTTGAGAATGAAACACTTACACCCGAACACCCGAAAGTACTTGAGGTTGGGCTTGTTACCGGTGAGTATCTCATATGGAGTCTTGTTCAAGCCCTTGCGGAGGTAGAGCCGATTTGATGCATGACACGCGGTGTTGATGGCTTCGGCCCAAAAGTTGTATGGAGACTTGAACTCCGCCATCATGGTCCTTGCCGCATCCATCAACGTCCGGTTCTTCCTCTCCGCAACACCGTTTTGTTGAGGGGTGTAAGGTTCGGAATATTGATGCTTGATCCCCTCATCACTAAGAAACTCATCCAAGGTGTAGTTCTTGAACTCGGTGCCATTGTCACTTCTTATTGTCAAGATCTTTGCATTGTGTTGACGTTGGGCTTCATTTGCAAAGTCAATCTCGGTTTGTTGGGTCTCGCTCTTCCTCTTGAAGAAATACACCCAAGTGTACCTTGAATAGTCATCCACAATCACCAAGCAATACTTCCTACCCCCAAGACTATCAAAGGATGGAGGCCCAAAGATATCCAAGTGAAGGAGCTTCAAAGGCCTCTTCGGGTAAATGATAGTCGTGGGAGGGTGAGCCTGCTCATGCAGCTTTCCTTCGATACAAGCACTGCAAGCACGATCTTTAGCAAAACTAACATTCGTTAGTCCACGGACATGGTCCCCCTTGAGAAGACTTTGCAAAGATCTCATATTGACATGGGCTAAACGGCGATGCCAAAGCCATCCCACGTCAACTTTAGCCATTAGGCATGTCGCGGTCTTAGTGGGTCGCTCCGAAAAGTTAATCACATAGAGACCGTTCTCGACATGCCCAACAAAGGCTACTTTAAGAGTCTTGCTCCACAAGAGGGCCATGGTATCAATATCAAAGAAAGTGGCAAAGCCCATGATTGCAAGTTGACAAAGGAAAAGTAAACTGTATGCAAGGGACTCAACAAGCATGACCTTCTCGATCGTGAGATCATGAGAAATTACTACTTTGCCGAGTCCTAATACCTTAGAAGACGAGGTATCACCCCACTCGACATTGGTGGGCATAGATGGAATCTTGTGCACGTCCACCACCAAGTCCTTGCTTTCGGTCATATGATTTGTAGCTCCACTATCGAGCAACCATGATCCCCCACCGGAAGCAAACACCTACAAGAGATCAATGCTTGGTTTTAGGTACCCATTTTGTAATGGGTCCTTTGATGTTAGTAACAAGGGTCTTAGGAACCCAAATAGACCATTCAATATACTCATGAGGAGACCAACAAATTTGGCATAAACATGCCCATCACTAGCACGGCATAACACATAAGAAGGATTAAAGTCGCCGGCTTTGTTGGAAGGGGTGGCATTGCCCTTCTTGACACCGCCACCCTTCGCATTGTTCTTCTTCTCCTTGGAAGCACCCTCTCCCTCCTTCACAAAAGTTTGCTTGAGAGGAGGAGGTCATTTGGTCTTGTCATTCTTCTTCTTGTTCTTAGGCTTGGGTGCGAACCCAATCCCCTCCTTGGCCACAACTTCCTTTTGATTGCTCAAAAGGTCGTTGAGGTTCTTCTCACCTTGTATGCATGACACAAGGCCTTTCTCAAGTTGCTCCTTCAACTTAGCATTTTCCTCAACAAGATGCACATGCTCACAACAAGGGTTAGTAGCATTTGCATTATCAATTAATACCATATGAGGAAAGGTGGCTTTCTCCTTGGTTAGCTTCACTTGGAGTTGATCATGAGACTCCTTGAGGCTAGCATGAACAACCTTCAAGACTTTGTGAGCCTTGTCGAGAATGTCAAAATCCTCTTTGAGTCTAGCAAGATCAACCCCAAGATTTGCCTTCTTGGAGTTTAGCACACGAGAAACAACAAGAGCATGATCAAGATCTTTCTTTAACTTAGCATGATCATCGTTGTGTGAGTCCTCAAGAGCCAAACGAAGACCACACTCTTCGTCAAGAGCATTGGAAAGATCCGAAATCTCATCGGCATAGTCACGACTATGCCCCTCCATCTTAGAGATGGTATCTTCGTGAGCCTCGATCATGTCATTGGCTTCACCAAGTTGTTCCAAGAGAGCAACAAAGTGCGTCTTGGATTTACCCTTGAGTTTACCCATAAAGGTCTCAAACTCATTCTCCTCCACATTTGTCCCCTCATGTTCATCAATGCTATCCGAAGAAGGATGATTAATGATGGTAGTTTTGATGTTGGGGGTTACCTTGTTGGTGGCTTTAGCCATGAGGCACTTGGCGGTGATGTTCTCATTGGGTGAGTCAAAGAGAGTCACCCGTGGAGTCGTCGCAATGGCAACGGAGGCCATGGCAACCGACTCACCATCTTCCTCATCGTCATCATCCTCATTGTACTCTTCTTGTACCACCAATGCCTTGGGAGGAATATTCTTGGTGAAGTTGCTCTTGTTGGGGAACGACTTGGCCTTGTCCTTTCGGATGAGCTTGCCACCATTGTCTTCCCTCTTCTCATAAGGGCACTCCGCAACAAAGTGGCTCACATTGCCACAATTGAAGCAAGTCCTCACTCGTTGCTTGCCCTTTGCGCCACTTGAATTGTTCTTGTTGAAGTTGGGCCTTGAGTTCTTCTTGCTCCAAAATTGCCTTGAAGCAAGAGCCATGTGTTCATGATAGGCATACTTCGTATCTTCGAGGTTGCTCTCCTCTTCTTCCTCTTCATCCTCTTCCTCCATACTAACCTTGGCCTTTAGAGCAAGGTTGGGCTTCTTTACTCTTTGAGAGCGAAGAACCGCATTGTTGGCGGTCTTGTCCAAGATGCTCATAGCAACGAACTCATCCAACACTTCACTTGAGGACAAGGTGTGGAAGTTCGGCCTTTGACGAATGACAGAGGACATGGCTTTGTGGTAGGGCATCATTGCCTTGAGGAATTTGTGCTTGATCCAATTGTCATCCGTGTCCTTACTTCCATGATCTCGGAGAGAGACCGCGAGTTTAGTTACTCTCCGATAAAGCTCACGAGGTTCTTCATCTTCTTTCATTGCAAACTCATCGGCTTCATCTTGCACCACTTCATAGTTGGAGCGTTGAATGCTTGCGCTTCCCCGATAGAGGGAAACCACTTGGTGCCAAGCATCTTTGGCCACGGTGTAGGGCCGGAGATGAGGAAGATCTTTGGGTGGGATTGCTTCTTGGATGATGAAGAGAGCATTCTCATTGAATTGATCATCCACGGCTTCTCTAGGAGTGAGGTTCCTTCGGTCAAGCGGATAGAAACCTTCTTCAATGATTCTCCAAAGGTTAGTGTTCACATGATTTAAATGACGCTTAAAATAATAGACCGAAGAATCAAATTCTACATTCTTCTCAATCTTAGGGGCCGGTCCGGCATGATTCAAATGAGTGGAAGGAAGCGGTCCACCATAGACAAGTGGAGGTTCCACATGGGCAAAGATGCCGGTGCAATTTTTACCACTAGAAGAAGGAGCTTTCTCGCTAGTAGCTTCCCCCTTGTCGGAGGTAGCATCCGTCACCTTGTTAGCGGGATCACCCACTTTCAACGGTGCGGTGGAAAGTTTAAGCCCTTCTAAGAATTTATTAAACATGCTTTCGACCTCGGTCGTCATGGAGGTTTTCAATGTGTCCAACGCCACATTGAAATCCTCACGAGAGACCGCGGTTCCCCCATCTCCCGTAGACGAGACCGGATTCACACCGGAGTGCTCCTCCACACCGTCTACGACGTCAACCATACTCTTTGGACGGTAAAGTCCTTAATAAAGACCCGAGGCTCTGATACCAATTGAAAGGATCGATATAGTTGACTAGAGGGGGGTGAATAGGCAACTAACAATTTTATCTTTTCTTTACCAATTTAAACTTTGCATCAAAGTAGGTTGTCTAGATATGCAACTAGGTGAGCAACCTATATGATGCAACAACAATAAGCACACACGCAAGCAAGAGATAAAGCACAAATAAGCTTGCACAAGTAAAGGCACGAGATAACCAAGAGTGGAGCCGGTGAAGATGAGGATGTGTTACCGAAGTTCCTTCCCTTTGAGAGGAAGTACGTCTCCGTTGGAGCAGCGTGGAGGCACAATGCTCCCCAAGAAGCCACTAGGGCCACCGTATTCTCCTCACGCCCTCACACAATGCGAGATGCCGTGATTCCACTATTGGTGCCCTTGGAGGCGGCAACCGAACCTTTACAAACAAGGTTGGGGCAATCTCCCCAACTTAATTGGAGGCTCCCAACGATACCACGAAGCTTCACCACAATGGACTATGGCTCCGCGGTGACCTCAACCGTCTAGGGTGCTCAAACACCCAAGAGTAACAAGCTCCGCAAGGGATTAGTGGGGGGATTCAAATTTCTCTTGGTGGAAGTGTAGATCGGGGCCTTCTCAACCAATCCCTAGAGAATCAACAAGTTTGATTGGCTAGGGAAGGAGATCGGCTGAAAATGGTGCTTGGAGCAACAATGGAGCTTGGAGGTGGAAGAGATAGTCAACTAGAGGAGGAAGACACCCCTTATATAGTGGAAGAACAAATCCAACCGTTATCCACCAAGTCAGCCTGCGCAGCGCGGTACTATCGCAGGGGCACGCGGTAGTACCGCAGGGCCCCGCGGTACTACAGCCCACGCAGCAGAGACCGAACAGTCAAAAATGCACTAAAGTAGAGGGCGGTAGTACTGCTGGCGCGGTACTACCGCTCCGCCTTGCGGTACTACCGCTCCGCCTTGCGGTACTACCGCAAGGCAGGGGCTGTCCAGGGATGGGAAGACACGGATATAAAACTTACATCCGTGGCTACTTCCACAGAGTTGGAGTCAATGCAAAAACCCGACACGGTAGCACCGTAAGGTAGCAGCGCTACTACCGCGCGAGGCGCGGATGTAAAAAATTACATCCGCCCCTTACTGCCGCATACTTGCGGAACTAAGTCAGAGACCACGGTACTACCGCTTACTAGAAGCGGTACTACCGTGGGTCCTTGCGGTACTACCGCACCAGCGGGCGGTACTACCGCAAGGTCCTGCGGTACTACCGCTCTAAGGAGCAGTACTACCGCACGCCCTAGTTCGGCAAGCAAGAGCAATATTTGCATAGACAAGGAAAACATAGGATGCTCCAAAGGCTAGAGGAAAGGAGGTGCAAAGGAAGATGTGTACGTGATGTATCCACCCAACCTTTCCAACGCGGACCCCCTCTTAATAGTACGGCTTCCCTATGACTGAATACCACCGAAAAGAAACGAAGAGAAACGCCGTCTTCTATAGCCTTCGAGGGGAACCAAATCATCTTGTGCCTAGTCAATATATCTGAAATATTCGATGCACATGATTAGTCCGCAAAAGCATTGTCATCAATCACCAAAACCAACTAAGGGATAAAAATGCCCTTACACTAGGTTTCGCGGATCATCAGCAAGGCAAGTAACACTTTGATCATATCCCTTTCATACCCAGTTTTTATGCATTAGTTTCACCCTCAAACACTGCATGGTTAGGACTTGATAACATGTGGGTATTGGGAAGTAGTTGATGAGGTAGGAACCTATTGACCTGCAATCAAACCTTGGGAGTTACTTCTACGTTATTCTTATATTGCTATGCTATGCTCGTAGACGTGGATTGGGTTTTGAGAGTATTCCATGACAGATGTGAGTTGTTAATTAATGGTTCAACGTAAGGTGGAAACTTTAATACACATCTGGGTGGATTGAGGCACCTGGGGAATCCAGTGATTGCCTGTATTTTTTTCGAAATCCTCGGGTACCGTGTGATTCTCCTATGGACTGCCACCCAGGCTCAAAGGGATCATAAGATTATTCATGCTAGAAACTTCCGTGTGCAGCCACATGCCATTATGGGCTCTGGCATAGTTGAGTAAGTTGTGGGAAACCTTTCCATGATGGGCTAGCAGATGTAGGGGGTTATAGGTGTACAGGCCTATCTATCGGTTAAGGGGACCTCTTCGGAAAGACTGTGTCTCGGTCATCCGTTTCTCAAACATTATGTAGTGCGAAAAATCCAACGAAGGAGATCGAGTCTTGTGGGGAAAAGTGCACAAACCTCTGCAGAGTGTACAAACTAATCATGGTTAGCCGTGTCCCCGGTTATGGACATCTTGAGTATCTGGTTCTTGGATTATCATGTGGATCTCATCATTCTTATATATAAAATTTGATTGGGTTATTGATTACTTTTAATTGGGATTGAGATGGGGTTTACCATTCTCAATGTTTAACAACCACCATGATAGTTCAATAAAATATATTCCTTTGTTGTAGGAAAAAAATGGCTTTTCGCAAAACATATTAACCATACAGCCTCCACCAGCCATATATGCATGTAGTGATAGCATTATTCTGTTCATTACTCTTTTGTGTTACATTGCCAGAATATTCCATGTGCTGACCCATTTCCGAGCTGCAACGTATCATGTTGCAGACTTTTCAGACGACGAGTAAGGAGCCTTAGGTCGTGGTCTTTCACTCAGTGATGCCGTTGGAGTTGATGGACTCACTTTATCTTCCAAGCCTTCCGCTGTTATCGTATTAGATGGCCTTAAGCCATATTTATTGTAATAAGTTCTCTTTTGAGACATTCGATGTAATAAGTGTGTGATTGCTACTCTGTTATAAATCCTTCAAGTACTGTGCGTGTCAGCATTACCGATCCAGGGATGACACTGATGCACAGAGATCAGACTGTTTGAGGTCTGGTCGCTACACCCTTCTCCATGTCAATGGAAGGATAATTCAAGATATTCCCCAAAGAAACTTCTTTATAAGCATTGCCTTTATTCTACATTTTGTAAAGAGTAAATATAGATCAAATAATATTGGAAGAAATAGAGGATAATGAAGCTCAGGTGCAGAGTGATGATACATAATCAAATAGCTATTAATTAAGTACAGCGTTATAAGGCAAAAGGTAATGACGAGAGGAATGCAGACATCAACGTGTGAAGTGGCATTGGCTTTATTCAACATTTTGGTAAGAGTAAATGTAGATCTGATAACTTGGAGAAAGTGGAGGGCAGGGCAGATAAGATGCAGAGTAATGCTAGATAATCAACTATCTCGCAATGCGAGTACAGTAATACCACCGTCCGTTATTACTTGTCGCTCAAATGGATGTATCTAGCACTATGAAGTATTAAATACATCCAATTGAGCAGCAATTAATTCGATACGGAGGGAGTACATGACAACAGATACTTACATGAGCAATCCAAAACTTCATAACCATTGTGTTAATTCTACATTTATCTAAGAGTAAATATAGATCTTATAAATTTGAGCAAATGGAGGATAAGGAAGCGAACATTTACGATGATGCTACATAATCAAACAACAATGAGTGTAAGTATGCTCACAAAGGGTAAGAGGTACTGAGAAGAGCAATGCAGTGCCCAGTATTGTTGTGAGATCCTATGATCCTTTGAGAAAGGAGATTCATCTGAAATTAATTTTCATACAAGAGAGAAGGTAAGGCACATGCAGAAATGTAGGAGTTCAAATTTTGAATTGATATCATAGACAGTACCTAACGCTGGGCTCTCTGCAGTTCTAATAGGGGTTTGGCTAGTGGAGTAGGGGTAAAGTGTGGTACAGTTGGGCCTGTGTTTTCTGTGGTTGCAGATTTATCTGATTTAACAGGTATCACTACCTTTTCCAAATACCTAGTTTGTACTCCTTGAGGATTTGCACTCACCCTCTTCTTTTGGACATCTATTACGAAAGAACAACATTTGACTGGAAAAACATAGTATGATGACACATGGAATAGGTACAGAAAATGGATAGGTATGGCATATACTCATATATGATGCTTAAACTAAGCAGATGGTGGTGTAACAAAGTAGAAGTAATGCAAGATGTCATATGCAAAATATGTGCGACCAATACAACCTTGCCAAGTTAGAGCAAGCACCTTGATGGGTGAATAATATAGGCCATCCTCCACCATGCCAAGTTTGTTAGCCAGTGGATTGTTTCGCAATATTCCTCTCGTGCACCCATTCTCATATTCATTTTGATCATGTTCAATACCTGACATACATGAAACATAAAAATAAGTGAGATTCTCTTTGTAATGCAGAAGTGATTCTAATCCAATACTGCCTCCCTATAAACCCCTTTGTGATATCTCTGCAACTCTTCTGAGAGATGTCATGCAAGATGTAATTTGGTGTGTGCATTAATATAATGTGGCCTACTAAAAATATGACAGATCTAGAAGTGATGATACTTCGCAGATGACAGCTTCAACATATAGTAAAGAAGAACAAGTCGACCTGACCTGACAGATTCAAAATATACTAAGGGAGAACAACTCGACCTGACCAATCGACCACAAATGTCTCTGCTACTCTTCCCAACAAGGAACATACTTATTAAATAAGAAGAGAAGAGGATCGTGTTAAAGAAGAGCAGAAGAGCAAGCAGATTGAAGATATTACAAGTCTTTCTATACAATGTGTGTTGCCCACCCATGATGAACCAGAGCGCACAGGGAAATACTATTCCTTCTGGTCTCTCCATATGTGGCTCACATGCATTTCAAAACTAAAGTAGGAACATTTAGCTGACCAATTAAACATGTCTCAGTTTTACTAATATCAGCATAATATCATATTCCAATTTGTACAACTAAGCTTGTTTAGCTTGATGGGTGGAGCAGTGCTATTACAACACAAATCACGTAGGATGATCGTGGTCATCATAAAATGGGTAAACGTAAGCATGATGAGTATAGTGTTGACCGTGGTAGTGGCACGGTAGATCTGAAGCTGCAAACCGCGCAAAGGGTACTTAGCAACCGATGTTTTCTGCGAAACAACAACTAAGATTTGGTATGGACAATAAAAGTACAGTCAAAAAGTGACAAAGAAATGCAATTCCTGCTGCCTCTTTATATGTCGCAACATGCATTTGGAAACTCAAGTGGGACCTTTAGCTAACCAATTAAATATGTCTGTTAACTAATATCAGTATCATATCACAATCATATTTGAACAACTAAGCTTTGGAATTATGAGTGTTGTGTTTTTTAGCTTGAAGGGTGGAGTACTGCTAGTACGACAGAAAACACCTACGCAGATCATAGTAGTGTAGATAAAAGGGGAAAACCCTAAGCATCACGAGTAAAATCAGGAAAGTGGAACTAGCTGGAACATATGGGCTTGTATTGCCGATACGGCTAGAAAGGCTTTGGAAAGGGTTCGTCCCCAAAAGGGACAGCTCTATTGAACTGAAGGTACAATACTGTTACTATCAGTCTAGACTCTCAAAGACGACATAGGTCCAAACATTTCCCGGATATTATGGCAGACCATCTAGAATAGTTGAAAGCATCCATCTGAAGTGTCCCAACAGACCTGTCAACTGCAAATGTCCCTGCTCCACTTCCCGACAAGGAACATACTGTACTACTCCCTCCGTTCCTAAATATAAGTCTCTTAGAGGTTCGAATGCGGACTACATACGGTGCAAAATGAGTGAATGTACACTCTAAAATATGTCTATATATAGCCATGTGTAGTTCTTACTGGAATATCTAAAAAGACTCATGTTTTGCTGAAAAATGATTTCTCCCTGCTTCATAAATAAGCAACGATGAACAACACCCGGTCCAAACACACGCCACCACAACACACACACACACACCCAAGGCAGTTTAGGAATGGAGGAAGTAATATACTTATTAAGAAGAACAGAAGAGGAACATGATAACAAAGAGCAAGCAGATTTTAGATAATACAATGTGTGTTGCCCACCCATGATGAACCAGAACGCACAGGGAAATACTATTCCTTCCGGTCTCTCCATATGTGGCTCACATGCATTTGTAAACTAAAGTAGGAACATTTAGCTGACCAATTAAACATGTCTCAGTTTTACTAATATCAGCATCATATCAGATTCGAATTTGTACAACTAAGCTTGTTTAGCTTGATGGGTGGAGCAGTGCTATTATGACACGAACCGCGTAGGCTGATCATGGTCATGATAAAATGGGGAAACTGTCGGGGATATACCCCGCGGCGTAAACCGGGCGGAAGTATAACCCGGCCGGACTTGGCGGTTTACTTGAGACCCGGCTGAGAATTGACGATCCACTGGCGACCCGTTCGGACCTGGCGGTTTACGATTCATTGGTACTCCGGCAGGCGGGTCAGAGGAGCGACAAGACCCAGTGGCCCAACGGGCGGTTCATGAAGGCCGATTCACACTATGGTGGGCCGGTTTACAACGAAAGGCGTGAGGAATATTTGTCTTACAAGGAGTTAAGACCTGGACTTGTATCCGGTTTGTATTAGAGATAGTCTAGGCCTAATCCTAATAGGACTCCACATGTAACCCGCCCCTTCAACATATATAAGGAGGGGCAGGGCTCCCCAAAGATGAGAGGCAACAATCAATAATCTCTAGGGCTGGACACAATTAGAGGAGAGCCGGTTTACGTCGACTCCCTCATGAGCGTAATGAGATCTAGCCTCAAACAGCATGTAGGGTTATTACCGGATGATGTTTTCCGGGGCCCGAAGCTGTCTAAATCCTCGTCTTGTGTTGCGTCTCTCGATTCCGCTCAACCCCTCTCAAGCTACTACATAGATGCGCTGGCCTCACGACTAAGTCCTCACCCTAGGACATCTGCCGTGACAATTCCACGACAGTTGGCGCCCACCATGGGGCTCGTGCACGGTGGTGTTGAGTACTTGGAGGGATTTTATCTAGGGTTTGAGAAGTTTGCATCTGGATGAGGAAAAGACCGGTTTCTTGGAAGGATCTGCATCAACGTTAAAGTTCACTAGAGATTTTTATTGATGATGTTCGTCGGTTCGTTTGGCAAGATCATCAGAGAGGATCTCGAAAGGTGAAGATTTTTTGGTTCGAGAAGTATTCACCAGGTCGGATGGATGCAAGTCGCCAACAGGCGCAAGGCCAAGTCTCCGTCGAGCAATCAAGTCAAAAAATATAAGCAAAAGCACTGTTTCACGCCATCTGAGACCGAATCGGGTTTTTTCTTTGTCAACTCTGTTTGGATCCATCAGGGAAGGTTCCTACGGGAAGGACACGTCTCCGTCTCGATCTGCGCTTTTAAGTCGGCCGCAGGTCACCAGCTGCTGTGGTCTACCTCTGCCATTGGGCTTGCTTCAGTCGCACCATGACGCGCCGCTAGCTCGCCACAACTGCCGGATCAAGTCCCAAGAATTTTTTTTGCCTACAGCCGTACATCAACAGGTTGCTGCTACCTGTGAATATGTGGTTGTGGTAGCGACAAGAACTGCGCTGTACAGCCACACGTGCTCAGACAACAATTGCAAGGAAGGCCATGTGGGGCGGCAGCATGCTGTCAAAAGCTACAAGCCCAACACTACATGGCGAACAATCAACAATGTCCACAAATCCCTTTTTTCCTTATATGGTAGCCAAGCACTCCTCTTACTACTACCGTCGCTCCATGTACCAAACAAAGCAGTCTCAGATCAATACAACTTCTGTTAAGTACAGCCACACAGGGGAACGTAATGAAAAAATTATCAATGATAGCCGGGTTAACCAAGCATAGTCATGTGCTACTAGCTCATGTGAAGAAGCAAATCCAAGGTCCCCACTAATAAATACTCCTCACGAGGGTACTACATGAGGACCATTAGTACCACGTACATTGGAAAAATCATCAGGACGCGCACCAAGCATCAGTGTCCGCGTTTGTTTGACAGAAATACCAGATATTTATCAGTGTTGAGCCGCCTCTGCTATGTTGAGCCGCCAGGGCCGCGTTGAACCGCCTCTGCTGTGTTAAACCGCTGGGGTTATATTGAGTCGCCGGCCTGCCTGAGCCGTTGCTGTGGCGTTGAACAGATCATCTGTCATCCGGACAAATCAGGTGAAATCTATCTAAATTTATTTTATTAACACTTATTGTTTTTTGCCAAAGAACAATTACTTTGCCCCGTAATATTTTTACACAGGATAAATTTTTTATGCCATTATATCGCGGATACGGAGTGCATGCACTAGGATTCGTCCATGTCACGCTGCTCGACAGGCATGCGCGCACAGGCCGCCATCCCCCGCAGTCCGGTTTACATCAATTAGCCGGGACTGTGCCCGCGGTTGACTCGTCGTCCGCACGGCTTACCGCGCTTGTGATTGATTCTCCCGTCCGCACCGGTTTACAACGCCGCGGCCAACTCGTCTGTCCAACAAAACAAATATACCAGGTGCTATCCTTTCTATGTATTTTATCAGCACATATTAAATCATTTGAGAACAATTACTCTGGTCTGTGATATTTTTTCCGCAGGACCATTATTTCTTACAAAAAGGTGTTGCAAAAGGGGCGTGGGCAAGTATTCTTTTTTGCACTAGCGCTCATCCTGCGCAGGTTGCCACCCTCGCTATATAAACACACGCGATTGATTTATTGTCCGCCCCCATGGCCGATTCTCCCGCCCGCACCGGCTTACAATGTCGCGGCCGACTCATCTGTCTGAGCTGTCTCTGATGTTGCGGTTGTCTTTTCTGTCCGTCTCTCGCGGCCTGGTCTACATCAACATACCGAGTCGCACCTATCTGCATGAGCTGTTTATTGAGTATGAGCAAGTCACAGCTTGGGTAGCCTAGTTTTCTCTCATCAAAATGGAGGCAAATTATCATATACGATCAACCGCCGTCTACACTGGATGGCTCAATGGGAAGGCGCACAAGTCGCTGCCTCTACAGTTTAGTTAACTTCAAATCGCCAGTTGGAAGGAACCATTGGCCGAGTTGCTGACACGGCTCATACGGGATCATTTATAACCCGCCGCAGTTACCTCAACCTTCTATGAATTCACATCGTGCCATCAACACCAATGATATACAAGTTATGCCGGTTTATATCACGATCAAAATATGGAGAATCTCAACAACTCCTCGAGTCACCTTTGAGACTCGGGGGCTACGATGACATGATTCAGCAAATCTTGCCAGTTTCAGCAAATTTAAAGAACCCCAGGACGATGGAGGGACAGATAACTCGGTCCCGGTGGCTACTGTTATATTGATGAAAATTTAAAGGCCGTCAGAAAATTTCCGGCTTAGAAAGTATATGACAGTTACAAAATCCCGGCTCAATGAAGAAGTTCCGGGTCATCAGAAAGGATCCCAGTTTAAAATCCGGCTCAAGGGAAGTCAGTCTCACTGAACCTCTCAAATATCCGGTTTACAATCCGGTTCAAGGGAAATCTGTTCTCCCACAAAGCTCCGAAGCTCTCAAATCCGGTTTGAAAATGTTCGGTTCAAAAAGGAATTAACTTCTCGCAAATTCGAGTTTAAAGGGCGTTAGAAAACTTCCGACTGAAAATGAAGATTCCGGTTTAAAATCCGGTTCAAGGGAAAGATGTCTCCCACAAAGCTTTGAAGCTCTCAATATCCGGTTCAAGAAGGATTTATCTCTTGCACAAAGTTAAAGGGTGCCAAAGAGGACCTGCTGCCATGATGCGCGGTTCAAACATGGGTGTCATGCCTTATTGGCTTATCATATTATTGATCACATGGGGGCTTGGTCGTATCGGAACCATAGCTACGCCTCTTGATCGGCGTAATGCCACAGCATCACTTGGGAGCTTGGTCGTATCCGAACCATAGCTACGCCTCTTGATCGGCGTAATGCCACAGCATCACTTGGGAGCTTGGTCATATCCGAACCATAGCTACGCCTCTTGATCGGCGTAATGCCACAACATCACTTGGGAGCTTGGTCGAACCCGAACCATAGCTACGCCTCTTGATCGGCGTAATGCCACAACATCACTTGGGGGCTTAGTCGAACCCGAACCATAGCAACACCTCTTGATCGACGTAATGCCACAGCATCACTTGGGGGCTTGGTCGAACCCGAACCATAGCAACACCTCTTGATCAAATTTGGGGCCTGGCAGCCCGTGAAAAGCCTCGACTACAACGGTTTTATTTGCCTTTTGCTAAGTTTCTCTTTCTTTTGATAAGATTTGTGATGTTTTTTAACCGGTGTTTATCAACCCGGTTAGGCTATAACTACAAGTTGTCAGTACACAATCAAATTATAATCCGGAGACTATCAGCCCGTTCTGTTTTGACTACAAGTCGCCAGTATTATATACAGTTAATTTGGTGTTTATCACAACCCGGAATGGTTTTATTGTAAACCGGCATCATATAACAGGAGTTACTTCTACTCTGGATTAGGGTTGTTACCCTCACTACAAAGTTGGTCAACCAACCATGTGATTCAATGTCACAGGTATGATATATTACATATTTGATTATTCTTAAGTGCAGCCTTGGTTATAAACCCGGGTTATATGTTGGGCATTATGACCCGTCCGGCGGTAAACCGCTAGGACACTTTAAACTTGTTGTATGCAGAAACAGGTTGAATAAAGCATGATTATAAATCACCGGCTTTTGTTAACCCGGCCTGGCTTTCGACTATAAGTCGCCAGTATGATGATAAATTATCCAGTGTTTATTAAACCGGCCTGGCTTTGGATTATAAGTCGCCAGTATATAAATTTGGATTGCGCCATTGGAATCATGCGCTTATAAATCATTGGGTTATATTATTCAAATAGCCAAACTTGGCTGAATTTTCATTATGATATTGAATGAATAAGGTTTTCATACCGGATTATATTATCTTGAATAGCCGACATGGCTGGATTTTTATTATGGTTATTAGTAACCGATATTATTGAGGTTTTCAAGTCGCTTTAGCGCAATGGCTATTATTTTATCAAAGGATATGATTTATTCTACAATGGAAGGAATAGTCCCGAGTCGCTACAGGCTTACGACCCGGCACTTGGGGGCTACATTATTCAAATTGAGATTACATGCAAGTCTCATGTCGCTGCAAGCATGCACCATGACACTTGGGGGCTAATGCAAAGTCATTTTTTATTATCCTTATTGAAGACCCGACTCATCACATCATAATGAGCCGGCCCTTGGGGGCCACCAATTGCTCTTGTCAAACATTCAATGTATACAGACCTTAATCCATTATATTAAAGGGTTCATTGCTCAGTTGGTAAAGCACAAAGCTCTTAACCTTGTGGATGTGGGTTCAAGCCCTACGATGGAAGCTACATTATAAGATGTTATTTTCATTGAAGTATATATCAAGTCCCGGTTCAGTATTATCTTACTAAGTCGACCCTTGGGGGCTACACATCACTGCTAAAATCTACATGATTATATTTACAAAGTCCCTGCTCATTATTGCATAATGACCCGGCCCTTGGGGGCTACACTGATTGAAGTTTTTATAAGCATTTACAAGTCCCAGGTTGCTGCAAGCATGACAACCCGGCACTTGGGGGCTACATATATGGAGTATTCAGTTTATATGATTGAGATGAACAAACCAGATTTCTTCAAGGTTGAAAACACTATTGGAGAAAGTCTTAAGTTATCACTATGTTCTCCTCTTAAGACTTGGGGGCTACAGGTATTATGCATATAAAGGAGGAACGTCTTCAGTTTATCAGTTTTGAGCAAATCAGGAAGATCAATTACATGACCCGGTGTCGACAACAATTATGACCCGGTGCCATCAATATTTATAAACCGACAATTTTGACAATGATAAACTGGCAAGTTCTACATTTTCAAACCGGCGGATATCAGTTGAGTATTTGAAGACCAATATTGTTGTCAAGTCAGAGCATTGAAGGCCGATTGAAATGGATTCTTTATTTACAATATTTATTCTACAAGTAAATTGATTATGAAGCTGGTCTATTGACCCGGATTTTCTAGAAGGAGGAAATGACAAGGACTTAAGGATGATCAGGTGCCGGTCTACAAGAATTCTTAACCCGGAGCACAACCTATCAAATTTGTTCTTGTGTTTGTTTTACAAGATCAGTTTACCATGGATAAATCCAAATTAAACTGGGGGCTAATGTCGGGGATATACCCCGCGGCGTAAACCGGCCGGAAGTATAACCCGGCCGGACTTGGCGGTTTACTTGAGACCCGGCTGAGAATTGACGATCCACTGGCGACCCGTTTGGACCTGGCGGTTTACGATTCATTGGTAATCCGGCAGGCGGGTCAGAGGAGCGACAAGACCCGGTGGCCCAACGGGCGGTTCATGAAGGCCGATTCATACTATGGTGGAGCGGTTTACAAGGAAAGGCGTGAGGAATATTTGTCTTACAAGGAGTTAAGACCTGGACTTGTATCCGGTTTGTATTAGAGATAGTCTAGTCCTAATCCTAATAGGACTCCACATGTAACCCGCCCCTTCAACATATATAAGGAGGGGCAGGGCTCCCCAAAGATGAGAGGCAACAATCAATAATCTCTAGGGCTAGACACAATTAGAGGAGAGCCGGTTTACGACGACTCCCTCATGAGCATAATGAGATCTAGCCTCAAACAGCATGTAGGGTTATTACCGGATGATGTTTTCCGGGGCCCGAAGCTGTCTAAATCCTCGTCTTGTGTTGCGTCTCTTGATTCCGCTCAACCCCTCTCAAGCTACTACATAGATGCGCTGGCCTCACGACTAAGTCCTCACCCTAGGACATCTGCCGTGACAATTCCACAACAGAAACCGTAAGCATGATGAGTATAGTGTTGACCGTGGCAGTGGCATGGAAGATCTGAAGCTACAAACCGTGCAAGGGTACTTAGAAACCGATGTTTGCTTTGAAATAACAACTAAGATTTGGTATGGACAAGAAAGTACAGTCAACAAGTGAAAAAGAAATGCAATTCCTGATGTCTCTCTATATGTCGCGCATGCATATGGAAACTCAAGTGGGACCTATAGCTAACCAATTAAATGTGTCTATTAACTAATATCGGTATCACAATCATATTTGAACAACTATGCTTTGGAATTATGAGTGTTGTGTTGTTTAGCTTGAAGGGTGGAGTACTGCTAATACGGCAGAAAGCACCTACGCAGATCATAGTAGTGTAGACAAAAGGGGAAAACCCTAAGTATCACGCGCAAAGGGTACTTAGCATCCATCTAAAGTGACCCAATAGACATGTCGACTGCAAATGCCCTGCTCCACTTCCCGACAAGGAACATCCTGTACTGATACGTCTCCAACGTATCTATAATTTTTGATTGTTCCATGCTATTATATTATCTGTTTTGGATGTTTATGGGCTTTATTATACACTTTTATATTATTTTTGGGACTAACTTATTAACCCAGAGCCCAGTGCCAGTTTCTGTTTTTTCCCTTGTTTCAGTGTTTCGCAGAAAAGGAATATCAAACGGAGTCCAAACGGAATGAAACCTTCGGGAGAGTTATTTTTGGAACGGAAGCAATCCAGAAGACTTGGAGTGTAAGTAAGGGAAGCAACGAGGAAGGCACGAGGCATGGGGGCGCGCCCACCCCCTAGGCGCGCCCTCCACCCTCGTGGGCCCCTCATGGCTCTCCTGACCGACTTCTTTCTCCTATATATATCCATATACCCTAAAACCTTCGAGGAACATAATAGATCGGGAGTTCCGCCGCCGCAAGCCTCTGTAGCCACAAAAAACCAATCGGGGCCCTGTTCTGGCACCCTGCCAGAGGGGGGGGGGATCCCTCACCGGTGGCCATCTTCATCATCCCGGCGCTCTCCATGACGAGGAGGGAGTAGTTCACCCTCGGGGCTGAGGGTATGTACCAGTTGCTATGTGTTTGATCTCTCTCTCTCTCTCGTGTTCTTGAGGTGGTACGATCTTGATGTATCGCGAGCTTTGCTATTATAGTTGGATCTTATGATGTTTCTCCCCCTCTAATCTCTTGTAATGGATTGAGTTTTCCCTTTGAAGTTATCTTATCGGATTGAATCTTTAAGGATTTGAGAACACTTGATGTATGTCTTGCGTGGGATACCCGTGGTGACAATGGGGTATTCTATTGATTCACTTGATGTATGTTTTGGTGATCAACTTGTGGGTTCCGCCCATGAACCTATGCATAGGGGTTGGCACACGTTTTCTCCTTGACTCTCCGGTAGAAACTTTGGGGCACTCTTTGAAGTTCTTTGTGTTGGTTGAATAGATGAATCTGAGATTGTGTGATGCATATCGTATAATCATACCCACGGATACTTGAGGTGACATTGGAGTATCTAGGTGACATTAGGGTTTTGGTTGATTTGTGTCTTAAGGTGTTATTCTAGTACGAACTCTATGATAGATCGAACGGAAAGAATAGCTTCATGTTATTTTACTACAGACTCTTGAATAGATCGATCAGAAAGGATAACTTTGAGGTGGTTTCGTACCCTACAATAATCTCTTCGTTTGTTCTCCGCTATTAGTGACTTTGGAGTGACTCTTTGTTGCATGTTGAGGGATAGTTATATGATCCAATTATGTTATTATTGTTGAGAGAACTTGCACTAGTGAAAGTATGAACCCTAGGCCTTGTTTCAACGCATTGCAATACCGTTTTTACTCACTTTTATCATAAGTTACCTTGCTGTTTTTATATTTTCAGATTACAAATACTCATATCTATCATCAATATTGCACTTGTATCACCATCTCTTCGCCGAACTAGTGCACCTATACAATTTACCATTGTATTGGGTGTGTTGGGGACACAAGAGACTCTTTGTTATTTGGTTGCAGGGTTGTCTGAGAGAGACCATCTTCATCCTACGCCTCCCACGGATTGATAAACCTTAGGTCATCCACTTGAGGTAAATTTGCTACTGTCCTACAAACCTCTGCACTTGGAGGCCCAACAACATCTACAAGAAGTAGGTTGTGTAGTAGACATCAAGCTCTTTTCTAGCGCCGTTGCGGGGGAGGTGAGTGCTTGAAGGTATATCTTTAGATCTCGCAAACGAATCTTTTTGTTTCTTGTTTTATCACTAGTTTAGTTTATAAAAGAAAACTACAAAAAAATGGAATTGAGTTTGTCTCATACGCTTCATCTTTTTAATATCTTTCGTGAAAATGATGGAAAGGAAAATTGTGCTCAAGTGCTAGGAGAAGAAATCTATAAAAAGTTTGGCACTAGATCTTTGAATGATGAGCATGATTGCAATGTTGTTAGTATGAACTCTTTGAATATCCATAGTACTAATGATGATTGCACTAGTCATGATGAAAATGTCTCTTATAAGCATGTCAATTTTTGTGGAGTGCATAGAGTTTGCAAATACATACCAAAAAGGGAAGATAGATTTTGTAAGAGGCATAAGTACTTAGAAACTAAATGGTTGCAAGAAAGGCTAGATGTTTGTGCTAAAAATTTAAATTATCTTAGCCGTACTTGTGAACTTTGCAACGAACGTCGTCATTTAACTATCCGATGCAAATTGTTTCATGATCTAATCGTGTCCAAAAATTGTGATGACTTGATTTCCCTTGCACATCATAACGAACTTAGTTTGCTTATGGGTTATGAAGAAATGAAACGTATAACTAACTATCTTCCAGTATTTGCCCGTGATAAACTTCTTGATTTTGATCTAGAAGAAATTTATATGTATTGTGCGGTGAATTGCATTGAAAATCCTTATATTGCCAATTACATAAAGAAAATAAAACAAATAGAAGATGAAGAGAATACTAATGAAAGGGAAGAGACTTCCCAATATTCTCCTGTTATTTCTTATGATGAATCAAGTAACGAGGAGGAGCCTTCTATTCAACCAATCTCATTAATAAGGAGCTCCAAAAAGAGGATTGAACCCACACATGATGTGAAGAAGAAAAACAAAATACGGAGAATCAAAGGTAGAAAGGTATCTCTCCCAAATGATGTTGCTCCTATTACTCATCGGGATGATGATAATTGCTATACTATTGGTGCTATCCATACTATTAATGATAAGAGTGATTATGCTTATGATACGAAAAGGCCCAAGCTTGGGGATGCTATGTTTGATGAAAATGATGTTTTTGAGAATATATTTGCTGCAATTAATGTTTGTCCCAAGCTTGGGGATGCTACGTTTAATGAAGATGATATTTTTAGCCTCCCAAGTTTTGATGAGCAAATTTGTTATGATGATAGCATGCCTCCTACTTATGATGATTATATTGATGAAAGTGGGTTTGGAAGAGTGTCAACTGTAGGTATTAATGATCCCACTATTTTGGAGGATGTTGAATCTTATTATGATAATTATGAAAGTGGATTTGGAGAGGTCATGACTTTATTTAGTAATGATTCCACTATCTTGTAAGAGGTTTCAATTGATTATGATGAGAACAAAGTTGCTACTTATGATGATTATTGTGATGAAACTTATGCTATAAAAAGTAAAAACTTGTCATGATTATGATTACCCTTTTTCTGAATATTACTCTTTTAATGTGGAAACAATTTATAGTATTCGAGTCTCTTATGATACTCCCACTATTCTGAAAGAGAAGAATTTTGCTTATGTGGAGAGTAGTAAAAATTCTATGCTTGTAGATCATGAAAAGAATGCTTTAGGTGCTGGTTATATTGTTGAATTCATTCATGATGCTACTGAAAATTATTATGAGGGAGGAATATATGCTTGTAGGAATTGCAATAATACCAAGTTTCCTCTCTATGTGCTTAAAGTTTCGAAGTTATGCTTGTTTTGCCTTCCTATGCAAGTTGATTCTTGTTCCCATAAGTTGTTTGCTCACAAAATCCCTATGCATAGGAAGTGGGTTAGACTTAAATGTGCTAGTCATATTCTTCATGATTCTCTCTTTATGTTTCAATTCTTATCTTTTATGTGAGCATCATTGAAATCATCATGCCTAGCTAGGGGCGTTAAATGTTAGCGCTTGTTGGGAGGCAACCCAATCTTATTTTTGTTTCTTGCTTTTTTGGTTCTGTTTAGTAATAAATAATCCATCTAGCCTCTGTTTAGACGTGGTTTTATGTTTTAATTAGTGTTTGTGCCAAGTAAGACCTATAGGATCTTCTTGGATGATAATTATTTGATCTTGCTGAAAAAGACAGAAACTTTCTGCTCACGAAAACAATTGTTAAAAATCACCAGAAAGTGATAAAATACTGATTCCAATTGCAGTAGATCAATAATCAAATTATCCAAGACTTCCTATTTTGGTAGATTTTTATGAGTTCCAGAAGTTTGCGTTTGATACAGATTACTACAGACTGTTCTGTTTTTCGTGTGTTGTTTGCTTATTTTGATGAATCTGTGAGTAGTATCGGAGGGTCTGAACCATAGAGAAGTTGGAATACAGTAGGTTTAACACCAATACAAATAAAGAATGAGTTCATTACAGTACCTTGAAGTGGTGTTTTGTTTTCTTTCGCTAACGGAGCTCACGAGATTCTCTGTTAAGTTTTGTGTTGTGAAGTTTTCAAGTTTTGGGTAAAGATTCGATGGACTATGGAATAAGGAGTGGCAAGAGCCTAAGCTTGGGGATGCCCATGGCACCCCAAGGTAATATTCAAGGACAACCAAAAGCCTCAGCTTGGGGATGCCCCGGAAGGCATCCCCTCTTTCATCTTCGTTCATCGGTAACTTTACTTGGAGCTATATTTTTATTCACCACATGATATGTGTTTTGCTTGGAGCGTCATTTTATTTTCTTTTGTTTTGCTTGCTGTATGAATAAAATACCAAGATCTGAAATTCTTAAATGTTAGAGAGTCTTCACATAGTTACATAATTATTCGACTACCCATTGATCTTCACTTATATCTTTTGGAGTAGTTTGTCATTTGCTCTAGTGCTTCACTTATATCTTTTAGAGCACGACGGTGGTTTTATTTTGAAGAAATAGATGAACTCTCGTGCTTCACTTATATTATTTTGAGAGTCCTAAACAGCATGGTAATTTTCTTTGGTTATGAATTTAGTCCTAATATGATCGGCATCCAAGATGGGTATAATAAAAACTTTCATATAAAGTGCATTGAATACTGTGAGAAGTTTGATTCTTTATGATTGTTTTGAGATATGAAGATGGTGATATTAGAGTCATGCTAGTTGAGTGGTTATGAATTTGAGAAATACTTGTGTTAAAGTTTGTGATTCCCGTAGCATGCACGTATGGTGAACCGTTATGTGATGAAGTCGGAGCATGATTTATTTATTGATTGTCTTCCTTATGAGTGGCGGTCGGGGACGAGCGATGGTCTTTTACTACCAATCTATCCCCCTAGGAGCATGCGCGTAGTACTTTGTTTCGATAACTAATAGATTTTTGCAATAAGTATGTGAGTTCTTTATGACTAATGTTGAGTCCATGGATTATACGCACTCCCACCCTTCGACCATTGCTAGCCTCTCTAATACCGCGCACCTTTCGCCGGTATCATACACCCACCATATACCTTCCTCAAAACAGCCACCATACCTACCTATTATGGCATTTTCATAGCCATTCCGAGATATATTGCCATGCAACTTACCACCATTCCATTTATTATGACACGCGTCATCATTGTCATATTGCTTTGCATGATCATGTAGTTGACATCGTATTTGTGGCAAAGCCACCGTTCATAATTCTTTCATATATGTCACTCATGAGTCATTGCACATCCTAGTACACCGCCGGAGGCATTCATATTGTCGGGGAAACGACACCTATGGGATCACAAGAATCCCTACTACGGTTGCCGGGGCGCGGGGTTGGAAGAAGAGCAGGATCAGTAGTCAGCACAAGGATCGTTTACCCAGGTTCGGCCCGCGAGGATGCGTAAAACCCTAGTCCTGCTTTGGTGGGTGTATTTCAGAGAGTTCTTGAGCTCTCGAACTAGCTGTGGTGAGTGCGTGGTTCGAAAGAGCCGAATCCTTCTCCAGTATGCCATGGGCCTCCTTTTATAGACGAAAGGGGCTGCCACAGTGGCATACAGGAGGTGGAAAGGCGTACAGTATTGCGAGCTTATCACTTGTATTACATGACAAGACACATTTAATGCGCTGCTGAGGTGTCCCCTAGATTTATCGGGGATGGGGGCGAGGCCCGTCCCGTCCGTCGCAGCTCCTTCTCGCTTTGACACGCGCCCTGGCCAGCGATGCGTGTGGCGCCATGTAGGCACGCAGGCAGCTGAGGTGGAGTGGTGGTAGGGTCTTCACGAAGATCTGCATGCCGCCACGCAGGCGCCTGCTGAGTTGGCCTGGAAGCTGCATGTTGCCACGCAGGTGCCTGCTCGGCTAGTCGGGCTGGCAACTGCATGCGAACGGCGGTGGAAACTTGGTTGGTGTGGACCTGGCAGTGGCCCTGCTGGCGTCATCGGTGAGGGCCTTGCCGGGTGGTCCGGCAAGGGTCTTGCCGTGGCGCGCTGTCGTCCCCAGCAAGGATCTTGCCGGGGGTCTTGTGGTTCCCCTCGGCAAGGATCTTGCCGAGGATCGCTGTCTTCTAATCCTCATCTGATCTTAAGTGTTCCTTGTCTTCACAAAGATCTGCATGCCACCATGGAGGTGCCTCCCGAGCCCTGGCCCAACGTGATGTTGGAGACCGTGGGCTCGAGGGTGGCTCGCTCTGTTGGCCTGGGGCGAGCTGCCCCGGCAAGGGTCTTGCTGGGGCTGCTGAGGCTGCCCCGACAAGGGCCTTGCCGGGGGAACCTGCTTCGTCCCTCTGCTCTTTGTGGTCGTGGCCTTGGTGTTGCTCTGGCTGCCTCGGGCTTTGGTTTTACCTCAGTTCACTTCCCCTGCTCTGCTTGGTGTGGCCGTGGGCGCGGCTCCGACTGTCCGTGCACAGGTAAAGGGGTACAAAGGTGCGCCCCTTCCATTGTACACTGACAGGAGCGCCCGGGCCTGGGCCACACATAAGCGCGACGCGTTGTTGGGCCAGGCCCAAAACGGTGCGCGGGCAGGCGGGGCGGTTTTTACCGCGGTAAAACTTTTCACGCGCTTCGCTTCCCACGACCCGCGCGTGGCGTGGCGCGGTGTGGAGGGGTGCGCGTGACGTGGGCGGCATGCATGGGGCGGTTCCCGCACGCATGCGTCACATCGCCGTAAATGGGCAGTGCGACCCGCACCTTCCCCATAAAAAGGGGGGTAACCGCGAGCGCACTATTCCTTTTACCCTTCGCGCAATCCCAATCTCGGAAGCCTTTGCTCACCTTCCTCTTCTTCCCCAAGCTTCACTCTCGTTCGCCGCCGTTTCGTTCCCGCCACCCTCTGTCTTGCCCTTCTCTCCCAGCCGCCATGGCGCCGAAATCCGTCAAGGGCAAGGGCGTGGCCAAGAACGCCGGAGCGGCGGAGCCGCCGGAGAGTGCGCTGGCGGTGCAGCGGACACAGTCCGCCTTCTTCCCCTCGACAGTCGACGTGTTCGAGCTTCGGGACTCCTTCAGGCCCTTGTGGGGGGTGAAGACGGGGGGAGAGAAGTCGGGGCATCCAGCCACGCGCGTCATCCCCACCAATTGCGCCAAGGCTGCCCCAAATCGGTACCCCTTCTTTGTCGACTATTTTTCCTGCGGGCTTTGTCCCCCCTTCTCCATTTTCTTCAACGACATCATGCACACCTTTCCTCCTCTTGGATTTTACCCCGAATGCGGTGGCGTGCATGGCCCTTTTTGCGCACCTCTGCGAGGGTTTCGCCGGGGTGCACCCCAACACGGCGCTCTTCCGCCATTACTTCTTCCCTCGGATCCAGACGGGAGGCGCCATTTCCGGTTGCATCACCTGGATCCCAAGATCCAAGGGAGCATACCCGGATGGCGCCATGAAGGAGAGGTGGGAAGAATGGCGGGGCTGGTGGTGCTGGATCGAGGAGAAGGACCCGGCGACGTTCTGCGAAGTTCGCCGGGCGCCGCCGGTCCGCAGAAGCGACTGGAGTGACGTCGACGCCGACGACAAGAAGCTCACGGTCGCCACCACCAGGATCCTTCGGCTCACCGAGGCCGGGCTCACCCTTGAAATGATCGTGGCGGACTTTATCCGCCACCGGATCGCTCCACTGCACAACAAGGGGAGGCCAGCCTGGCTCTTCACGAACCCCGCCGACATCATGCGGCTTCGCCCCGGCCTCGACCACAACTTCACAGTGATGGGGCATGCCCATTTCTACTAGCGGCTCTTCTAGCTTGATGTGGGCCGCGACGGCGAGGTCGAGCGGACCGGCAAGGTCGCGAGCGCCGCCGCAAAGGCCTGCAAGGTCTTCAAGGGGCCCTTGTTCAAGCCGCCGGTGGGAGTGGTCCCGCTGTGCAATAATCGCGCCGGACCGAGATCATCGCCATGATGCCGGACTACAACGCGCACGGCCCCGACCCGAGCTGGAAGGAGCCGGAGGACAT
This sequence comes from Aegilops tauschii subsp. strangulata, assembly GCF_002575655.3. NCBI lineage: Eukaryota > Viridiplantae > Streptophyta > Magnoliopsida > Poales > Poaceae > Aegilops > Aegilops tauschii. The sequence goes on from NC_053036.3 coordinate 352,872,131, forward strand.
CGAGCTGCAGTAGTTCTTTGACACTCTGCACGAGGTGTGCATCAACGCCGACGCCGAGCGGCTGCTCATCCAGGACACCACCCAGGCGGAGCTGGACTACATCACTACCAGGGCGAGGGAGGCGCAGCTTGCCGAGGAGGCCGGCAACGCTGGTGGTGTGGAGGACAAGTCCGCGACGGCCGCCGAGGAGGAGGAGCTCGCCCGATGGGCGGCGGCCGCCGGGGAGGCCAGCAGCGCCGGCACCGAGGCTCCTTTGGTTGACGATGCGGCCGACGAGTCGTCGTCGTCGGAGGAGGCAGAGGCTGCAGGCCTGATGCAGGCTACGGGGAGAGGGCGAGTCCTCCGGTGGGCTAGTTCCGGTGAGCCAGTCCGGCCCGGCAGGGCTACGCGGCCACAGCTGACCTTGGAGGGGTCCGGGCGCCACACGAGGGCCGCAGCGGCGAAGAAGCTGGCGAAGGCCGCGGTGAAGAAGAAGACAACCGCCCCTTCTTTGTCCAAGCGTGTCCAGACACCGCCTCCTTCCCCTCCTCCGACGGACGTTGACGCGGAGGTCACTTTTGATTATGGATCCCTCAGCCTGAGGAGGATGAGGAAAACAGCAGAGGAGGAGGCGGACGACGAGTAAGTATCTGGTTCCTTTTCATTATCTCTGCCTCCTCAATCTGTGTCACTTGTCTTGACTTGTCTTCGTCTTTGCAGGGACGTGGAGACGCTGGCCCAGAGAGTGAAGAGGGCCAAGGTCTCGGCAGGTGGCCAGCCCCCGGCTCGTACTTCGAGGGCGCCACTGGTGGTGTTGAGCAGCCCGGACAGCAGCCCCCGGCATAGCCCCCAACGTAAGTTCAGCACTCTCCCGTCGTCGACATGTGTTAGGGGCACGACACTTTGGTGCTAACCTTGCCAGGTACGCAGGAGAGAGTGTCAGAAGGGGGGTTCCGGCAAACCCTTAAGGTTCGAACACTTGGGTGCGCGCGAAGTCTCTCCCTCCTACTGATCTATGATCTAGCTCGCTAAGATCTTGCGGACAAACTCGACGAACTCGCAACACAGAAAGACACGAGGTTTATACTGGTTCGGGCCACCGTTGTGGTGTAATACCCTACTCCAGTGTGGTGGTGGTGGATTGCCTCTTGGGCTGATGATGAACAGTACAAGGGAAGAACAGCCTCCTGAGGTTGAGGTGTTCTTGTGCGTATGAACTTGTGGCGTGAGGATTCGATGCCTCTACTGTGGTGGCTAACTCTCCTTATATAGGCCCTAGTCCTCTTCCCAAATATCGAGCGGGAAGGGAGCCAACAACGGCGGGCAAATTTGAAGGGGGACAGCTAGTACAAGCTATCCTGACAAAAGCGGTCTTCGCCTGCGAAAAGCTCCGGGGTGACGCCGTCTTGGGCTCCACGATGACCTCTGCCTTGCCGTCCTCCTGGTCTTGGTCTTGTTGCACCAATATGGCAACCTTTGCCTGATGCCTCGGTACTCTTCGCCTCCGCTGGCCTCCTTAGCACCAAAGAGGAAATAGGGACACTGCACGCACTGGCGCCCGCCTGGCACCCGTCTGGTACCGTTCGTCATGGCTCACGTCACGAGAGCCTCGTGAGGTTTGCCTCGCCTTGATATCTCCGCTCCTCGTGAGCCTGCTTGGCTAGGCCACTCCAGAGGCGGTCTTGCGTCGTCTGCCTCGTGAGGCTTGGACCCTCGCGAGGGTCTTGGGTGCCTTGTTGACGAAGATGGGCCATACGGCCTGCTGCTTGGCCATGCTGTGGGCTGCAGGCAGGCAAGTCTGGGGACCCCCATTCCCAGAACGTCGACAGTAGCCCCCGGGCCCAAGGTGCGCTCGGGCTTGGCTTTGCGGCGAAGCGAAGGGTCAAGTTCGGAGCACCGCGGGCCCCAAAAGCCCGCGGCCTCGTTCGACGCGTGGCGGTTGATTGGACGTGGGCGTCTCTGCTTCCCCGTGCTGCCTTTGAATCCGCCTGGCTATGCAGCCCCTGCGGCCTACACAGTTATTCCTCCGCCTCCTGCGCCTTGCTTCCCCAATTCCCCTACTTCCTTGTGGCTCTGCTTCTCTTCTCCAATCTGACTTGCGCTCCGCCTGCCCCATCGCCATGGCGCCGAAACAAACTGAGAAGGGGAAGAGTCCTCTGTCTCTTCTAGTTGCGCCTCCGTCCTTTGCGCCGGCGCTCGGCCGGTCTCGGGTGCTCAACGACGAGGCCATGGCTAAGGTGCGCCCGATGCTTGCTTCCAGCTTCAATGAGTGGGGGGAGACGGTGGCCTGGCTTGCATCTCGTACTCGCACGGCTCAGACGGCCACTGAGGTCCCAATCTTCATAGATGCCCTCTGGGCGGGCCTGATTCCTCCCTTCTCTGCCTTCTTCAATGCGGTGCTTGAGCATTATCAGATCCACATGCTGCATCTCGACCCTCAGTCTGTGACTGTGCTTGCTGTCTTCGCCTTCGTGTGCGAAGCCATAGTGGGTGTTGCTCCTTCGGTGGCTCTCCTCCGTCACTTCTTCTCATTGCATCTGGCCGACCCTCAACAATGCTCAGGGTGCGTGAGCTTCCAGGCCGTGGCTGCGACGGCGGGCGAGGGGATCGATTTCGAGCTTCCTCCATCCACGAGCGAATTCTGGACACGATGGGTGTTCGTCAATGCCGGTGTGCTCAGTCCTCTACTTCAGGCTCCGTCGGGGCCCGCTGTTCCTAACTCCGGCTGGAGCCAACAGCGGCTCGCGAGCCCCGGCCTTGCCCACGTCTGGCTCAGGTTGAGGTTGCTGAAGGATCGTGGCTTAACTGCACCGATGGTGGTGAAGGAATTCGTCCAACGCCGGGTCGCAACGCTTCAGCGCCATTCTCGCCCAATGTGGACCTTGCGCAGCAGCCAGGACCACATGAGGTTTCAGGAGTCCGGGCTCCTCCTCGGGACATGGCGAACAGTGCTCAAGGTCCTGACGGGTGTCTTTCTGCCGGCCGAACTGCATGGGAAGAACTGTTTGCTGTACCGCTGCAAGAATAAAGATGAATTTGTAAAGGACATGCCTCGCTTTGATGAATGGGGGCCCCGGCCGATCGGCCTGGAGGGGCCTCATGAGAACCCCGTCGTCGTGGTTCCCTTCCTTGCCCCTGATGCTGAGCTCGCCCCAAGTGACGGTGCAGGTGGGTGAGCTCAGGCGGAGGCTGGCGGCTCGAGTGCTGAGGAGCACGTGCCGAGTGGTGATCCTGGGGCATCGTCCTCAGGAGCCTGCCACTCCCCTCCTGAGGCGTCAGTTGCTGAGGAGACGCTGCATGCGACTCCCGAGGCCAAGGCTCTAGGAGGCTCGGGAGGTCGTGGTGAAACGGGGCCCGGCTGTTCGCCGCAACTGGGCACCCCTGAAGATATTCTTCCGAGCTCTTCCTCGGCCCCGCTGCGCACCGGCCGTCACGTCCAGCGCTTCGGTCGCCTTTGTGTGGACTTCGAAGAGCTCCGCAAGAGGAAGGGATCCCCTAGCAGCAGCAGTATCTTTGGACCGCTGAAGCGGAGGAAGTACATCACCGTCGATGTGTAAGTATCGTATCGCTGTGGCTCCTTGTGTACTGTTTTTTCGTCTCCTGACGTCAGCTCTTCACGGCTCCTTCCATCGAGGCGGCCGCGCCTCCTGAGAAGCGGCCTCCTTCTTCCTTAACTCTTCCGCCGGCCACGAGCACTCCGGGTCCGCTGGTTGCTCCTGGAGCAAGGCTGGTCGAAGGGGCGCTCCTGCCTTCCTAGAGCGCTGAACCTGTAGCCTTGTCGCCCCTCCCCCTTGGTCAGGCGTGGAGCCTGGCAGGCGTGCCCAAGACTCCCCTGCTGGTCTTTGACGGCAATTTGTTGGCTTCGATCCTCGGATCCTCTTCAAGTAGTGAGCCCCGGCCGGCGTGGGCTTCTCGCGAGGACAGGCTGGTGTCGGGTATGGCGCCAGCCCCCAGCCCCCTGCCGAGGGGTGGCGCGCCGCTTGGCGCCCCGCCCGTAGCCCCCGAGGTGGAGGACGAAGAAGGTCGGGCGTTCGAGATTGAGCGCGGGCGGAGCGTGGTTCGCCATGAGCTCTTCCAGGAGGCGATGAACGCGATGAGCCGACTTGGTGAAGAGCTCGCGAGTGTCGATTCGCGTCTTGAGGCTGAAGGTCTCCGGCTGGTGGAGGAGCGGCGCAAGCTGAAGGTGGCCATCAACCTCGGCCGCTATCAGCATGACCTTGAGAACGCGAAGGCCGAGGCGTCTCTCAAGGTTTCCCACAAAGCCCGCTCACGAGCCTTGGAAGAGGCTCGCGAAGCTGATCGCCACCGCGAGGCTGCGGAGAAGCGCGCATGGGAGCTCTAGGCCTGGAGCGCGTCTCTTGAGAAACAGGTGGAGGCGCGCAGGGCCGCTCTTGCGTCGCTGAGGGGAACGCCCGCGGAGGGAGAGGAGGCCCGGAAGCGTGAGGAGGCGCTGGCCCTGGAGGCCATGGACCGTAGCCGCGAGCTCGAGCAACTGGAGACGAGGGAGCATCAAGTGGTCCAAGCAGAAGACGCCGTCGGGGCTTGTGAGGCTGGAGTTGAGGAGGAGGTGAACCACCGGGTGGCCGAGGTTCACGCGGACCTGGTGGGCAGGTACGACCTGAAGCTGAAGCTTGCGGGCGCGGGGGATGAGGGCAGGGCCGCTGCCCTCAGGCCCAGGTTGGACAAGGCGGAGAGGCGCGCGGTAGCCACGGCCGCCGCCCTGGGCACGGCGCAGGCGGACTTGGCCTCCGCCTGCGCCAAGCTGCGTTCCCTCCGGAGGCGGGTTGATGAGACAGAGGCCATCGCGAGGCAAAACACGGAGGAGGTGCTCCAACGTCGAACGCTGGAGCGCGAGCATGCCCCTATGCTTCAGGATCTCCGGAACAGGGCCAATATCGCCCTGGGCCATATCTGCGACGTGGAGGCGCCGGCCCCTCACTCAAATGATTATGCCAGCCACCTGACCTTCTTCTCCGAGGTGGTGACGCGCCTGGAGGATCGATCTGCCAGAGCTCGCCAGCTTGTGGAGGAAAGGGGGCGTGGCCTCCTCGAGCGCGCTTTCTCCCGTGTCTTTAGCCACCTCCAGAATGCTGACCCCAGCTTTGACTTTGACGCCACCATCGCCCCCGTACCCACGGTTGTCCGGGGCAACCTAGCACGCTGGGTTGAGTACAATGTGGACGCGTTGGTCAGGGCCTTCACTTTGGAGGATGACGCGGTGGTGGTCGTCGCAGATGAAGGCGACGTGGTCGACGATGATGACGGGGGCGTCGCCGATGGCGGCGATGATGCGGATGAAGTCGACGACGACTCGAGTGACGCGTCTGCGGGTGACGCAGCGAGCGACATTTCTGGCTGATCCCTTGTTCTCCTGTCATTTCTTCCTACTCACAAACTCGGGTGTGGCCCTTGGAAACTTGTAAGAGCATTTTGAGAGGGGGAGCCCCTCATGTAAGCAAATTGCAGTTTTTACTTTTCCATGTGGTGTGAGTTTGTGTCCTCGTGAACTTGTGAATCCTGATGCGAGTTTTCTTTCTTGGTTTACCTTAGTCAGCACCAGCTTTGAGCTGGGCTGCGATTTGTCGAGTTCCTGAGAACCTTGTGGAGCTCGCCGCCCCGTCGGAAGGGGCCCCAGGTGAGGTGAGCACCAGTTGTAGCGTTAGCGCGCGCTTGGCGCGCATGTGCTTCGCGCAGCCCCGCTCGTGAGGAGCTCGTGGGGGAAAGGCGACGGACATGAGTCCCAAACAAAACGAGATCCAGAAGGCAAGAAATTGCTCAAACCAGAAAAAGGCTCCCCCCGCGCGCATCAATAGAAACTCAGCTTCAACTCAAATCCAGATCCAGAAAGCAAAGCTACAGAAAGAGAGATCCAAAGCAAAAGGCCGCGTCCGACTCCTAGTCTAGTCTTCTGGTCTTCAAGTCTTCTCACCAGCACGGAGCTAAGTGCTGCCACTAGGCGTGGGAGGGAGCCCCAGGGCCTGAGGCCGGCACCCCTGAGACTCCGGGGCGTGTACAACCCCAACTCATTATTACGTGAGAGTGTCACGGGCGGCGAGCTTCACAGGCACTGGGCCTTCTTCACAGGTACCGGCCTTGCTTCATATCGCCAGACGAGGGCCCCGCCTTGCGCCACTCTTGACCTCCTCTAAGCCGACCGGTCACCAGGACAGCACAGAGGAGGGAAAGAGGACGCCAGCGGTTCCCTCGGCAACCACAGGTCCTCTGCCGGGGGAAGGGTTGTCGAGGCCTCCCTGGCAGAGGGCCTACCTCCGGGTGTCGTCAGGCGTTGCGCGCCGCGGGGAGGGGCCTTGCTCCTGGCTCCCTCTTGGTGGCCCCCAGCGTGTCTCCCTTGTTGGGACGGGTGCCGCCGTGCCTGGGTCGTCGATCGACGTTGCAACCTGATTCATCTGTAGTCCATGGTTAGCATAAGCCTGTTCCTGAGAGACTAGTGGTACCCTATAGTTGCCTCTGCCGGCGCGATCGTTGTGGTTCTCCGTTGGTTCTTGGAAGGCTTCGGCTCCTAGCGCCCCCTCTCCCCAATCTTCTCAAGTGAATGGGCCGAGGTCGTCCTCTCGTGCGTACCCTTGGTCCATCATGCGGGGCACGTAGGCTTCCGGGGCCTTCACCCCGAACACCTCGCCGTGGTGCCCCATGCTCCATGTTGCCCCGCCCATGACGGCGTCCTGGGGATGAGAATACGGCATCCGACCGGGACCATGGGGGCGACGCTTGCGCTTGTGATTGTCGAGGGCGGCATGGGGGAGTTGGAGCCCCCTACGCCGCCGGCCGCGCTGATGTTGATGAAGCCCCCGGGCGTAGTCGATGGTGCGCGGACGTGGTGAGGTTCGCCGCGCGGCCCTGCAGTGGCCTGGGGAGGAAGTCGATAGCAGGAGGGTGGTGCTCTCGATGCCGCTGCGTCCAGCAGCTCGGCAACATGCTCAAGCTGCGTGTCCTGGCCGTTCTCCATCAGCCTGCATCGCAGCAGCTCCCTTGCCACGGTGAGCGCTGCCCGCATGTTTGCTTGCTCCCGCCGTGAGTGTGGCGCCATTGCTGCGGCATGACTCGTCGCTCTCGCCGCGGCTTGTACCTGTCGTGGGGTGAGGGTGGATGACGCCTGGCCGTGCTGCCCGTGCCCGGCGGGGTTTGGTGGCGCCTGTGCCGCTTGGAGTGCAGGGTCGAGACCTTCATGGGCAGGCGGCGCTGCCCGAGCTGGCCAGGCTGCCCTGCGGTCGGAGCCGGTCCTTGAATCGCCAGACATCGTGGTTGGCGAGCGTCGGCGAGCTTGTTGGCGGAGAAGAAGCTCCGGCGCACCCCTACCTGGCGCGCCAAATGTCGGAAGGGGGGTTCCGGCAAACCCTTAAGGTTCGAACACTTGGGTGCGCGCGAAGTCTCTCCCTCCTACTGATCTATGATCTAGCTCGCTAAGATCTTGCGGACAAACTCGACGAACTCGCAACACAGAAAGACACGAGGTTTATACTGGTTCGGGCCACCGTTGTGGTGTAATACCCTACTCCAGTGTGGTGGTGGTGGATTGCCTCTTGGGCTGATGATGAACAGTACAAGGGAAGAACAGCCTCCTGAGGTTGAGGTGTTCTTGTGCGTATGAACTTGTGGCGTGAGGATTCGATGCCTCTACTGTGGTGGCTAACTCTACTTATATAGGCCCTGGTCCTCTTCCCAAATATCGAGCGGGAAGGGAGCCAACAACGGCGGGCAAATTTGAAGGGGGGCAGCTAGTACAAGCTATCCTGACAAAAGCGGTCTTCGCCTGCGAAAAGCTCCGGGGTGACGCCGTCTTGGGCTCCACGATGACCTCCGCCTTGCCGTCCTCCTGGTCTTGGTCTTGTTGCACCAATATGGCAACCTTTGCCTGATGCCTCGGTACTCTTCGCCTCCGCTGGCCTCCTTAGCACCAAAGAGGAAATAGGGACGCTGCACGCACTGGCGCCCGCCTGGCACCCGTCTGGTACCGTTCGTCATGGCTCACGTCACGAGAGCCTCGTGAGGTTTGCCTCGCCTTGATATCTCTGCTCCTCGTGAACCTGCTTGGCTAGGCCACTCCAGAGGTGGTCTTGCGTCGTCCGCCCCGCGAGGCTTGGACCCTCGCGAGGGTCTTGGGTGCCTTGTTGACGAAGATGGGCCGTACGACCTGCTGCTTGGCCACGCTGTGGGCCGCAGGCAGGCAAGTCTGGGGACCCCCGTTCCCAGAACGCCGACAGAGAGCAGCAGCAGGAGGAGCCGCAGAGGGCTACTCCCAACACGCCGCCCCCATCGACCACGCCACCCCAAGGGGCGTCCTCGGCAAGGGCGCCAAGCACCGAGCCCACGCACATGGAGGAGGAGGAGGAGGAGAACTTGGGCGCTGGCGGCTTTTCCTCGACGCCAAATGTTGGCGGAGAGGGGACTTCTTTTTCCCGGCCTGGGACTGGCGGTGGTAAGTCGCTCGCCTTTCGTCGCTCTTCCTTTTGTCTTTCTTGCTGACCCTTGGTCTTGGCCTTGCCTCACTCCCTTCCTTGGTGTCCAGATCCCTCCTCGGTGAACCCAGAGGACGTGGACGCCATCGTCGAGGACGTCGCCAAGGCTACCGAGGCAGACGCTGAGAGGATCGCCGCCGAGGAGGCCGCCAAGGGCGGTACCGAGGACGCCGCCAAGGCCGCCGAGGCGGACGCCGAGAGGATCGCCGCCGAGGAGGCCGCCAAGGGGCCTGCCGGGGAGGCCGGCAAGGCCACCGCTGAGGAGGTCGGCAAGGGGCCTGCCGGGGAGGAGGAGGTAGCCGATGAACGGCCTTCCTCTTCTACTACTCCCGGCCCCGGCAAGTACCTGAGGGTAAGTGACGACTTGTTCGTCCACCTTCCAGGCGCGTCGGGCACCAGGACACCCGTCGAGGGAGAGGTGTTCGACGACGAAGTGCTTGCCACCGTCGGGCTTGTGGCCGTCAACGAGCCGAGCGTTGGTGGGACGGCTCACAGGAAGAGCGGCTCCTCCACGCCATGGGCGCCAGCTTCCGGAAGCTTCAGGCGCTCCACCGCGCCCGCCTGGACAAGGCTACACTACAAAAAAAAGACACATCCGTGACATTTTGGGCCGAACGATTTTTTTCTGTCATACATATGACACTTCTATGATGATAATTGTGACAAAACCCGGTATCATCATAGATGTGGTGGGCTCCTACTTCTAAGACAAAAAATCATGATAGAAAATGGGCTTTTCGTCCTGGGCGGGTCGGAGACGCAGCTGCATGACATTCTTTGGGCCGTCCATGACGGAAAAAACCGTGGTAGAAGCGAGGGCGAGAAAAATTTCGGGGAGTTCCCGGTTACGGTGGGAGGTCAAGGGCCGAGCGATGCGCGTTTCTCTCGTACACGTATGCACATGTGTGCGAGGCGTTGGCTCTAACTGAACCCGAGCGAGGCGTTGGGCTCTAACTGAACCCGAGCGATTGCACTGCAGGCTACGCGTTACTGAACCCGAGCGATCGATCGATGTCATTTAACTGAACCCGATCGAGCGATTCCTTCGCTACTGCTGCTAACTGAAGCCGATCGATGCTGCCTCTGGGATGAACAGTGAGCGTTGCGGGGGGGGGGGGGGGGGGGTTGGATGAACAGTGAGCGGTGGCGTTGCCTCTGGATGAACAGGACCCCGTGGTGTGGTGGAGGGCTGGATGAACAGTAGAAGGTGGAGGGGTGCCCGTGGAGGGGTGGTTGAACAGGACCCCGTGGTGTGGAGGGCTGGATGAACAGTAGACGGTGGAGGGGTGGTTGAATAGTAGCCCGTGGAGGGGTGGTTGAACAGGAGCCCGTGGAGAGGGTTGGTTGAACAGTAGCCGGGTGGAGTAGCGCGTGGTGGAGGCTGGATGAACAGGAGCCCGTGGATGAACAATCGCAGGTGGAGGCTGGTCGACGGTGGATGAACAGTAGCCCATGGAGGCGGGAGCGGGTCGACGGTGGAGATGAACAGTGTCCCGTGGAGTCCCGTTTTGCGGTACGCCACACCCCTCCCGATGAACAGGACCCCCATTTCGACCATAGCGCTCCAACACAAGTCCGTTTCCTCCGTTTTGGGGCACGCCACACCCCTCCTGATCAACAGGAACCCCGTTTCGACCGTAGGAGGTCCGTTTCCTCCATTTTGCGGTACGCTAGACCCCTCCCGATGAACAGGATCCCGTTTCAAACGTGGCCGGTCGAACACAAGGCCGTTTCCTCCGTTCTGCGGTACGCCAGGCCTCGTTTCCATCGGCTGTTCCGTCCAAGCCCTCCCGATGAACACGACGACGCATTCCGTTCCGACCCAGCCGGTTGGCTCCCCATGAACACGACGACGACGCTGTTTCTCCGTTCTGACCCAGCCATGTACACGAGCCCTAGCCGTACGTATGCACGAGTAGGCGTTCGAGACCCTGCCCGTATGTACGTACATGGCCGTATTTTCTTTCTTGCACACTGGCCGCTGTACGTACGTGTACATGCTACGTGCGCGCCTCTACTACGACACGTGCGCGCCTCTACATCGACCAGTATGTACGTACATGTTCGTGACCAGAATGACAATGCTACGTACGCTTCGACCAGGTGGGTCTCGACTATCACGCACTTCCTTGCCTTCGAAGATGTAGCTGGTGTGTCCCAGCAGTCAGGGGGGCGAATCTTTTTTTTTGCCAGGACGCACTTCCTTGCATGCGAAGATGTAGCTGGTGGGTCCCAGCAGTCAGGGGGAAACGTTTTTTTCGCGAAATACAGTGGCCCGCCCGGTGGGTCCCAGCTGTCAGGTGGAGGAATCATAATTTTCTGCGTAATAAGGAGGCACTTCCTTGCTGCGGCCGTGGACCCAGCTGTCAGCCTCTCCATGTACAGTCCACGTCGGATGGAAGTCGTTCCTTGACCACGTTGACCACGCCGCGCCGAGAGCACCAGGGCGGTGGACGACGGCGAGGCCTAGGAAGGGGACGACGGGGAGCCGGGGAAGACGCGACAGTGGAAGCCCGCGCAGAGAGGAGTACGAGGGTTCACTGGTTCGGCTGCGGTGTGAGGCTGCCGCCGCCACAGGGCCTAGCCAGCGGTGGGAATAGTAGGGGCGGTGAGGCCTCCGCGGCAGCACAGCCGGCCACGGGAGGCAGGAGCATGCGCCACGACCGGCGCTGCTTTGGGCAGCTGGAGCAAGAAGACCAGAGGTTGAAGAAGCACTATGGCCGTTGGATGGTTATCGTACGGTCACTGGAGCTAGAATCGTTCATATTGACTAAAGTTGACAAAGGCCCCCGTCCCAGTCAACTTAGTAGGCCCACAAGTCAGCCTCCCACCATGGTGGGTCCCAGCTAGCAGGGGGAGTATTCATTTTTTTGTGCGTAATAAGGAGGCACTTCCTTGCATGCGAAGATATAGCTGGTGGGTCCGAGCTATTTGCGGCGTAATACAGAGACCCTTTCGGTGGGTCCCTGATGTCAGGTGGAGGAATCATTATTTTGCGCGTAATAATGAGGCATTTCCTTGCGTGCGGCCGTGGACCCAGCTGTCGGCCTCTCCACGTAAAGTCCACTTCAGATGCATGTCGGTCGTTGACCACGTTGACCAGGCCTCGCCGAAAGCACCAGGGCGGTGGACGACGGCGGGGCCTAGGAAGGGAACGACATGGAGGCAAGGAAGACTCGGTAGTTGTTTCCCACGTGGAGGGGAGTACGACTGTACGAGGGTTTACTGGTTCGTCTGCCGTCACCGGAGAATAACAGCAGGTGTGGGTGAGTAGAGGGATGGCTAGGCCAGCGATGGGAGTACGGTGGGGCGGTGAGGCCTGCGCGGCAGCAGAGCCGGCCGCGGGGAGGAGGGAGCAGGCAGTCCCGTGGGCGCTTGTTTGACCGGCTGGAGCAGGAAGAGCAGAGATTGAAGAAGCACGACGGCCGTTGGATGGCCATCCAACAGTCACTGCTTGTGCGTCAACCTTTTTTTAGGAAAGCCTCAAATCTGTGGAAAACAGCATACATCCCATCTGCCATTATTTCAAATAATTTACAGCCCATTTGCTAATTATTAAGGTTTTTTTGGAGCCCATATTCTTTTTGTTAGCTTTACAGCCCATATTGTGGCCACGGTTAAAAAATTATACGAAATTTTGCATATTTCGGTGCGGTCCGAACTGTTTTTAATCCCGAAATTTTGACTCACATTCAAACTGATTTTAAAAATAAATGTATATCAATATAAAATCCAACAAATTCTCCACGCATAAAAATTAATGTAATTTAAAATCTCGAAATGAAAAAAAAAATATTTGAAACTAATTGCCGGTTTGATGTGTTTTAAAAATGTACAGCCCATTTCTCATTACTGATGGGCCATTTTCTCGGCCAGCCGAATGAAAGCTCTCCTCGTCTTGAAAGATTTGTAGCCCAACAGGCCTGACAAAGCAACTTACTTGGCAAATCACAAAAAAACTGGGCTGTGGCCGTGGACCCAGCTGTCAGCCTCTCCACGTACAGTACTCTTCCAATGGAAGTCGTTCCTTGACCACGTTGACCACGCCGCGCCGAGAGCACCAGGGAGGTGGACGACGACGAGGCCTAGGAAGGGGACGACGGGGAGCCGGGGAAGACGCGGAAGTGGAAGCCCGCGCGGAGAGGAGTACGAGGGTTCACTGGTTCGGCTGCGGTGTGAGGCTGCCGTCGCTGCAGGGCCTGGCCAGCGGTGGGAATAGTAGGGGCGGTGAGGCCTCCGCGGCAGCACAGCCGGCCACGGGAGGCAGGAGCATGCGGCACGACCGGCGATGCTTTGGGCGGCTGGAGCAAGAAGACCAGAGGTTGAAGAAGCACTACGGCCGTTGGATGGACATCGTACGGTCATTGGAGCTAGAATCGTTCATATTGACTAAGTTGACAAAGCCCTCCGTCCCCGTCAACTTAGTAGGCCCACAAGTCAGCCTCCCACCATGGTGGGTCCCAGCTAGCAGGGGGAGTATTCATTTTTCTGTGCGTAATAAGGAGGCACTTCCGGTGGGTCCAAGCTGACAGCGGGGGGAACGTTTTTTTTCGTGAAATACGGTGGACTGTCCGGTGGGTCCCAGCAGTTAGGGGCAAATGTTTTTTTTGCAAAATACGGTGGCCCGTCCAGTGGGTCCCAACAGTCAGGGGGAAACGTTTTTTCCGCGAAATACTGGTGGCCCGTCCGGTGGGTCCCTGCTGTCAGGTGGAGGAATAATTACCTTTCAAACCACTCTGTGGATAGCAAATCTATTCCTGGTCATACCACTGTGTACAACGTTACCCCTATATTTCCCTTTTCAACCAAGAGACCGGTTGGATGACCAGTCTGTACTACTTTCACCCCCTTTCCTTCCTGTTTGTACCAAGTCCGATGTACATACTAAATTCCCCCACCCCCACTTTATTTCTTGTTTGAACCAAGTACTCCCTCCGTCCGGAATTACTTGTCATCAAAATGGATGTGTCTAGAATTAAAATACATCTAGATACATCCATTTCAATGACAAGTATTTTCGGACGGAGGGAGTACAAGATTTGACTCCATGAAGTAGCTTTACCTCTAACAATAGAAGAAAAAAATATGTGACGTTGGACCATCCGATCGAGAGGGGCTGAGAGGTAGAAAATGATGCACATGCAGCGACGTAGTGAGCTGGGGAAGTAGAGCTAAGGCGGTTTCGAACAAAGATATACCTGAAGGTCGTCGGGATGTGGATAGGTGGGCGGTGGGAGGCCGGATCCGCCCACAGGCAACGACGAAGGGATCGGAGGACCTCCCGCGCCGGCGCTCGGCCAGAGATAACGGTGTGGCCGGCAGTGGGTCTCCTCCCTCGCTGTCAACGACGGCCTAAACGCTGCCCCTCCTCCCCTTCACCGACGGAGGGGGATACGTCCGGATCTGTAACCAGCGGTGAGGATAGAAAGCCAGTGTTTTTTGAAGGGAGAAAGACAGTGTTACTACCCCTATCTTGTTTAGATCTGGAGAGGATGAGAGTGTGTGAATAGAGCAACCCTAGCAAGCAAGCGCGGAGGCTCCGGCCTATATATACGTAGTGGGGTAGTTTTCCTTTTTCACTCCATCAAAACAATCGTTTAAAATTGTGTACTACTACATGCCAGGTCGCGGTTTTTTTAGTTGTTGATTGTTTTTTGAGATAGCTACCCGCTTGTTCCAAGTGGTGTTACGGTGTGCCAGGTCGCACTTTGTATCGTTCAAGTCTGGTACTACAAGTCCCTCCATTAAATGAACAACCACCCCCTCGTAAAAATTCTGAACAAGCCCACGGCTAAAATTAGCGGAAACGTGGGTTGCCCCAACATGCATTATTATTTATATTTTCTACTCCCTCCGTTCCAAAATATAAGTCTTTTTTATAAGCCACACCTAAGACAAGAATTTTTTTATTAGCAGTGAACCCCACATGTCATAGACACAAAAATTGTGGCAAGATTCCCTTAGGCAAGCCAAAGTGTGTCTAACAATTTGAGCAACTCAGGTTAGGCAAGTGTGGCAAGTGTGGGAAAAATAATGTGGCAACATAAGACAAACATAGTCACAATCCAAACAGCCCCGTAATTTTTTGTGACATGCATGAAAATTTGGTTAGTTAAATTTATAGTCAAAATTTGGCAAGGTGCATCAAATCAACACATGCAAGTATCAAAAGGAAAGTCACGGCATGCATGCATGCGTTGTACTCCCTCCGTTTCCAAATATAAGTCTTTTTAGAGATTGCAACAAGTGACTACATACGAAGCAGAATATGTCTACTCCTACATACGAAGTAGCCCATTTGAAATGTGTAAAAAGACTTATATCGAGTGCAGTGCTTTGATGTGTCGCGTCAACTCATACAAGACCGAGAAATTTGATTACTACAACGCCCTCTCCCTCGCGGACTGAGCTCCGGTGCCTTAACTGCACCTGCCTTTGGCTGCATGACAGGAGGGTCAACCACCTGTTGGGCCCACCTGTCATAGACGCAAAGGCAGGAGCAGTAAGTAGAAGCTTTCACTACACGCTATCCCTCCCGCACGAGGTGGACGAACATGCAGCAGTGGATTCGATACTGTAGAAGTAGGAGTAACATCATTGTTCGTCTTCTCGAAGAGGCGAAGAGCCAAGCGCAACCCGAACGTGACAGTTGCGAACGCTCGCGTGGTGCGGTTCCTTGGAGTACTATCCAGGCTCTTGCATGAGACAAAATTGCTATTTTTTAACAATTAAACTCCATTATCCATTGGTTGATACTCATTCTGCATAGGTCCACGCGCTTAGCACCATTTCCTCCTGGGGTCACCAATGTTTATTTGCTAATTAATAGCATTGCATGCAATGAACTAGCCATTGCAAGTCATTAAAAGCATGCACACCTCTCATCTCTTATTGGTTGATATGTCAAGAAACAAGAAACAAGGTAGAAGTTAATGCACCGCGCCTAAGTGTTTTGGGACTATTTGGTTTTCGTAAGATGACTTGCACACCTAGACGGAGGGAGTAGTATAGCCCTATAAACCGGAAAGGAGTATTTGCCTTTCTAGAGATTTCAACAAGTGACTAGACTACACCGTGTGCAGTACTCCCTCCCTTCCGGTTTATAGGGCTCAAATCTCAAATCTCATGAACCAAGGCATTTTGCGATTGGAGGAATGTATCTCGTACTTTACAAAACTACCCTAATTAAACTCATGCATTAATTACGTAGTTCTCTCGTTTTCCTCTCCGCCTTGGTCGTGGTGCAAAATATTGAGCACTCCTATATGACTAGCCGCTCTATCTACATGCGGGACATTTCAAAGCATCCAGGCCCGCGTGCCATCCACCAAATCACAGCGAGGTGCTACAATCAAGACTCACCTGTCACCCCGGTGTGGCCGTCATGACCCGTCATATCACAAAACCCACACCTTTACCAGCAGTGGTAAGGTGGCCTCCAAGTTGGACTGGACAAAGCAACCATCATTTCACTGGAACGCTTGTTCAAGCCCTTTCTTCCCTTTCTTGAAGATCCCCCGGTGAGCTGCACAAGGTAAAAAATAATGGCTTATTACCATAGTTCTGGTTTTTGATTATTTGCAATGTGCTTGCTAATATGTTAGGGTTGTGCAGGTGCCGGTGGACGTCCTTGATGATTCCGATGTCGTGGCCCGTCCTGTTGGCATCGCCCCGGAGATCGATTCCGATGCCGCTGTCCATCCTGTGGACATCGCCCCAGAGATCGATTCCGATGTCGCGGTCAGTCCTGTGGACATCGCCCCAGAAATTGATTCCCATGCCGTTGTCCATGCTGTGGTCATTGCCCAAGAGATCGATGACAAGAAATAGTTGGTCGCGCTAATCCTTCAGGGTAGTTTGCATTGCCCTGTGTTTAATTACCAGAACGATGCGTGTTATCAAACCATCTTAGGGCTAGTGCACTGTCTTGTGTGGGCGGATCTTGCTACTTTTGTTTGATAGTGAATCATGCGATGAATCATGCGAACCCTCTCCGAGTTATGGAAACAGATGTATCCTCACCAGCTTTTGATGTAATATATGGCATGCTTAGATGTAAGTTTGAACTGTTTATCATATTAGCAGGGCTTGTTTGATGATTCTTGGTGTTAGTAGGCTAGCTACTGTGCGAGCTATAGTACTTGCAAAACACTCACCGAAGTGAAACGTTGGGGCTGATGAGCTCGTGGTACGCTTATACTTATCCCTTGTCGATCGACCAATAGCCCTAGCTCCTAAAATTGTAGGCTTAGCGATCGATCAGACAATAGTCGACATACATTCAGGCCTCATTTGGTTCATAGGTAGGAAACTCGTAGCAAAAGTACAGAGAACGTGCAACACAAAATCATAGTAGTGCAGAGACGTACTCCCTCCGTTCCAAAATAGATGACCTAGGCGGGCTAGTTTGGCCTAGTGGGTTTCAGTGATATGACGTGGTACAGTGCCGTCCAGTCTTCTCGTGTGGTAGCAGTATTGCGGGTACAATAAGTTTTCTTGAAGAAGCGAAATTCAATGAAGTCATGAGGGTTCCTTCGTCTGAACAACTTACAGTGGGAAAGGTTGGGCCTGCGATACGACCGGGGTGGACCAGGATAATTTTGTGCATGGCAGGTGGACCAGGATGGTCGACGTCCCACATGTCGATGAATGAAAGTATTCTTTCCGATATAGAGGACGAGCAACGAGTATTCATTGTTTATTTTTGATGAAAGCTATTGTCTCCACTGTTACGACGGAGGAGTGTGAAACACGGCAGCCCAGTGAACTTGGCATGTGCACCACTCCCTCCTTCCTCATGTAATGCCCAGGTTATAGTTTTTTCTCACTTTCTCTCTATCTATTTCCTCTCAAATGTTTTTACCTTTCTTTTTTTAAGACACAATTGTTTTTCTGCCTTTTTTAGAATTATTTTTTTATACCTAGGAGCACGTGTAGAGACGGGCTCTTGCAGAGCCCACTCCTTGACTTTGTCAATGCCTCTCTCTCCTCCACATAAGGAGTACTACTTGCTATGCATTCATGCGACGGGCAGCTGGCGTCTTGAGGGGCCAGGGCGGTGAGAGCGGGCTCCGGAAGCGGTCCGGACTCCAGCATGGCCCACCTCACATTATCACCATATATTTCTTGGAGTCTGTGCGCGGCGGGCGGGCGATCTCTTCTCCCTCCCCCGTTTCTCTCTTCTCAGCTGACGCCCGCCGAGCGATTAGATTTCGGCTATCGACGGTTTATTCAATTACGGTCCCACATGTCAGTGAAATTGCAAGACAACGCGTGTCCCCTCTGGTGAGCGGCGTGCGAGCCGGACTGTCGGGGTTGCGATGCGTACGAATCGTAAGTGTGCCGCCTTTTCCTTTAGAACTTGCGAAGCGTAACATTTTCGCGCGATCGATCGATAGAAATCCAGAACAAAATGACGAGGGCGGTGCTTTCCCGCTCGTTAGGCGGGCTAGTTCGAGTGATATGACGTGCTACAGTGCCGTCCACTTGCTCCATTTTTATGTAAGCAAGAGTTTACACTCTTACGCGGGAGGAGTGCGAAACACCGCGGATCTGGGGATAACTGTTCCTTGCCAAATAATGGAGGATTGTTAGCGATTATAGCATGATAGTTAGGGCATCTCCAGCGCTGGCCCACAAATTTACACCGGCATCTGTCCGAGGACACTGATGGATGCCATCCGATGCTGCCCGCATACCTTTCGACAACTATATGAACTAACCAGATGAAATTCGTGCAAACAAAGCAAATTTCAAATTAACCGGATGAAATTCATTACATTTTGAAAACTTTTCCTACAAACTGGACGAAATTCATTACATATTTCTCACAAACCGTACTAAAACCTACTGTAAACCTAATCTAAACGATCGCCGGCGCCCGACCACCATGTCCGGCCATGAACCCGAGAAAGCCGGCCATTGCCTTTGCCTCCTCCTCATCCGCCTCGATAACCTCCTCCTCCGGAGCACAAGGTTCTGAAGATTTCCGCCTCCACGTCGCCGTTAAGCGGCTAATCGGCCGCCGATGTTTACCCCACCAAGCTTGGCGTCAACTGAGTGGAGTAGCGGTGGCCTTCCCGGGACCAGAGCGGCGGCGACCTACCGTGTACTACTCTTCCTCGCTGCCGGCTGCGCCCGCGCACGCACGCCGGCTTCGTGGTCGTGGCTGCGGAGGGCGGTCCTTCGTTTGATCCTGCGACAGTATGTCGAAGAGAGCTCTGGAGCGCGCCCGGAGCGGAGCCGCCGATGTCCCTCGTCTGCTCCTGCGACAATACGTCCAAGAGAGCTTCGGAGCGCCAGGAGGCCATGGTTGAAGTGGTGCCGACAGAAGGAAGGGACCGGAGGGGAATAAGTGTGGGTCTTTGGCTATGGCTGGGAGCTGGGGCTCAAGTTAATATAGCGGGCGAATGGCAATGAGCCACGGCAGACAGATGGACAACTGGCGCCGGAGTAGGTTCGTCGGGCGTGAATGCGGACGCTGCTTCAGTGACTTAATTGCAGATGCGTTTGGGTTATTGACATGTGGGCCCAACGTGCATCTGGCCCGCATGTCAGTGACACACCAATTGCACCTGCAGTTAAGTCCGGTGAATGCGGCATTGACATTCTGGAGAGACGATGACCGTTTCAGGAGGGAAGCGCGCGCTAGCGATGGAAGGGGTTTCGGTGTGCAGTGGCACTAAGATCGGTCGCTCACAATAGTACATACTCCGTACCATACGACTATAGTACCCTCTCTAGCTTAGGCTGTTTTATAGATTGTCGTTGTGATGGACGATATACATGACCAAGGCGGTCCGAGTATGACTGTTGGTGTTGAGCCAGGTGAATACATGCTCGGCGCTCGCGTAGGCCTCCATCAAACGTCTAAACAGTAATGTCAGGCACCGCCAGGGCGCACAGGTGATGGGCTCGCCGTTCGCATTGCGCCATGAGCAGGACTTTGATTTAGAGGGCGACGTGCATGCATTCTCATGCTTTGACAGCGTGAGCATGAGCGTCTGACGCGAAGTATTTCATTTTCATTTGGCTGACGAGGGTGCGTTGCAGCGACGAGTCCGTGGTTTGATTCCCCACATACGCATAATTTTGGTTTTTACAGTATTTCTTTCTTCATTGACAGGTAGGCCCGCGTAGATAGATAAAGAATACGAGCTGATGAGGCGCATGCGGACTGTTTGACTGGTCAACCAGACAAATACGGAGCTATACGCTGAGCCAGTGACCGTATAATCACCATATCTCGTATACAATGATCAAAGTGAGCTATCAAGACAAGTTCGATGACCGCCAATGCATTTTACTCGGTAATAAATGACCAGGATTGAAGGGGAATCCAAATTTGCTTCGTCTTCTGTCCTTGAGCTCTTGACAAACCAATGCACTATACGGTTGTCCGGCCACTCCACCCCAGAGCTCTCACCAAGCGTCGTTCATGCCACCGCACCGCACATTAACCGGTAAGGCAGCGATGGCATCCCGCCGCGCCGAGTTCCTCGCCACCCACGGCCGCACACAAAATGGTAGGGAAGCGATGGCATCCCGCCGTGCAGAGTTCATCGCCGCTCGCGACCTCACAACTATGTGGGAGGAATTTGAAGATGCCAAGGCCGAATGGGCGGTAGAGCAAGAGGCGGCCAAAGCCGCACAGAGGGAGCGGAAAAGTCAGAAAGCACTCAAGAAAAGAGAGGCCCGTCGCCGCAAGAAAGAGAAGGACGCACGCGCTGCTGCGGAGAGGTCGGCGGAGATCCAAGCACGGTGGGGTGTCGCCGACAAAGCCGGGAAGGAGAATGACGGCGTCTGGCCAGCATGTGAGAAGTAGTAGTACTAGTAGTTAGTGTGTGTGTCTGTGTCTGAGTACGAGCATGTACCAATACTACTAGTTACTACTGTAGTTTTTAGAGCAAATTACCAGTACATTAGCCTAGACTAAATGGAAAAATTCCTATCCTAAGCATCAAATGGCATCTCTTTCTCTATAGGAATTGAGATGCATGTCATCTCACTTCCTATGATTTTCATATTCCTATCCTATGAACGAAAGGAGGCCTCTGTTGGAGTAACGACTGTAGCTAGCAGTACTGCTGGTACAGTAGTTTTCTTCAAGAAGCGGAATTCAGCAAAGTCATGATGGTTCCTTCATCCGAGCAACTTCAAAGTGGGAAGTGGGCCTGTGATTTGACGGCTCATTAGTCATTGTTACTGCGGCGCGATGACCTGGGTGACTCTCCCTTGGAGTTCTGCGTGCATGGCAAGTGGACCAGGATGGTCGACGTCCCACATGTTGGCGAACGGAAGTATTCTTTCCGATATCGAGGAGCAAGGAAACCGCGTGGTATAGTATCACTGCTGATTGGTTTGCAAAAAAAATAGTATCACTGCCGATTTATAATTATTTTTTATTTATGATGAATGCTAGCGTTTCAACTCTTACGACGAAGAGTGCCAAACATGACACGTGCTGGATGTCCCACACGTCAGCGAAAGGAGTAGGACATGAACAGCGTGGTAGAGCCCAGCGTAAAAAAACAGCGTGGTAGAGCGTCTCCACTTCTTCCACTTCTGGGTCGGAGACCACACGTAGTAGTACTTAGTGGTATGAACGATACAAAGTGCGACCTGGAGAGAAAGACACGTCTAGTTGGAAGGTCTCGGGGCATACACGTAAACAAATATACAAGTTAATATGTGCCTCCAACTAATATAGTAGTAGTAGGGTACTTAGGCACGTACTCCATAACATCACCGGGCATTGCACGTACAACATTTAGTGGTAGTACGTAGTAAGAGACAAATGTCGCCGAAGAGTTCCCTTCTCAACCTACTTTTGGGTGTTTGGTAGAGTGTATGGAGGGTGCATGAGTCCACACTAGTTTAGCACAAATACACTAGAAGCATGCATGAAGAGAGCATGCATGAAGAGAGCATGCATGAAGAGGGGTGTTGAGTTGAGCATGCATGAAGAGGGAACAACTATGCTGAGACGAGAACGCAACCAAACACACCCTATATGCCACGCATGTTCATACCATTTGTGCCTTTCTACTTCACTTACCGCGCTACATTACTCAGGTTTGTACATCCACTCCTGGGTACATGTCCGTCTCGTAGTTCCAGTCCCACGTGTTCTTCATATAGATGGAACGATCCTTGCATAACACGTGCACCTTGATGCTAGATGTCTCGCGTGTTGGCAAAAGGATGAACAAAGCTCACGTAAAAAAATAGAGTGGAAGAACATAGATTCCGGATGACCGAGAAGGAGCAAGGAACCCCGTGGTGGAGCGTCTGCACTCATAATATTTAATATTTTTCAGCGATATAAAATTAACCAATCATCTCCACAGTGGACTAGAAGAGTACGAAACACGGCAGCCCAGTGTAGTTACATCATACTAGTACATGGCTAACCCACGCTATCACCATATTTCTTGGCTTCCGTGCGACACCTATCTCTAGTAATCCAGCAGCCTGTATCGCTTCTCCCTCCTCGTCTCTATCAAAGTGCGGCGGGCTGGCGTTTCTGCCGTCTATTGAGGTCGGTTAACTATCACATGTTAGCGACATGCCAAGAGCATTCTAAAAAAATTCCTTTCACGTTCCGTTTTCAAAAAGAAAAAATCCTTTCACGTACGAATTTTCCTGTATGCTTTGAGCAACTTGCATGTCCTATACTGCTCCTGTTTGATACTCTAACTTAGCTAGAGGTTAGACTAACTCATGACTAACCCTAAACTAACTGTAAGCAAAGAGGTGTTTGGGTGACAGGGTTAGATTGACAATAAATGCACTTCATGGAGAGAGAAAAGTGATTTTCAGTGGTCCCAATGAGAACTATCTCCAGTTAGCACCTCTTGGGTGGGATAGTTTTTTTGGTCGGTTTGGTGCAGCTTGCTCCAATTTAAACCTTCATGCTTGGATACTTTAGGGCTATTTGAGCCCCAACTAGCTCAAACTAACTCTAACCCATGGATCCAAACAGGGCCTATGGCCAGTCTCGACGCGGAGCAGTCGCGTGCACCGGGAAGCGGCGCTCTCTCGGTCGTCGCGCCACTTCAAAGCCGGCGCCAGTGAGAGGTCGCCTCCGCTCTGGCTGGGTATTAATGCGGCACTGACGCTCCAGGGCGACGCTGACCGTTTCACGCAGGAAGCGCGCGCTGGCAAGGGAGCATAGGTTTTGAACCGTTTCAGGTGTAGTACTGGTAGTTTGCAAAACTACTCAATTATTGCACTCAAATTCCTAAGAAATTGTGGTAAAAAACGTTACTCCACAGCCCGCTTCCCTTCTCCTTCCACTTCCACCGCCTGTGCACGTCCGCGGGAAGCGACCGGTCAACCCTTATATAGGAGTGCTAGCACAAAAAGATGCATGGATGACCACTAAAATTTCCATATTAAAGCGTCGCTCCAGCGGGAGTATGGCGTATGTTGTTACCTTCGGCCGGCCCATGGCTACCGGGCGACGGCGACCAGAGAAGAGGCGGCGGAGGGGAATGAATGCAGCTACTGTTTGGGTTCGCCTTCCGGCTTAAATAAATGCGCAGCATCACGTGTACCCGCGGGTGCACAAATTGTAACATACGCGTCTGCTTAAGTGGGCGTCACGTAACTGGTGTGTGTGTGTGAGAGAGATCCTGAGAGACAGAGTGCGTGTGTGCGACTCTACTCTTCGCACATGTACCCAACCTTTTGCATCGGGATATAAGTATAATGGTATTTACTTTAGCTAGTGATTTACGTGCCCATGTTAACGTGGTTGTGTCAAAAAAATGTCACTTCCTGCTCGTGATTTGCGTTATATAATTACAAGCAAGATTCTCGTGCATTGCACGGAACATCAATATGCATTTTTTACAGAACACCTGTTGTGATTGACCCATGCAGGAGTAATCCCATGTGTAAAAACTAATGATATCTCGAGAATTTTATCGGAAAACTGGTATCTCGAGAATGTCATCGAAAAAAATGAAAGATGAGAGATAAGGCGAGGAGGAGTGGAGCGTGGTGGTGACTGGTGGTCGGAATGGGCGGAGGCATGGGGATGGACGGCGCCGGCAGGCGGCAGCGGCCACCATGCATGCTAGATTGTTCCAGAGACTTATTCCTTTTTTAATTGCTGAGCAATGAGGTTGCGGGAGATAATGATGTGGAGAGAGGTGCGGGTATCTTTTGTAAAATTATCATAGTTTTCTTTCTATCCTCAGATATAGATCATACGGTCTGTATTACAAGATGGCAGGCACACCATCACCGCCAACTCGTTTTTTATAAGGGTACAGATGATAAGTTTGTTGACTACTAAAGTAAAGTGGAATTTGTCCATGTTATGCAAGTAAATAAAGGTGATTGTTTATCATGCGGGTAAGGTTGGATGAAGGGTGGTATGAACAAATGCTCCGCCTAGAGCATGTGTGTGAGATGGAGTCTTAGTGTGTGTGGGGCATGTGTGTGTGTGTGTGTGAGGAGAGAGAGAGAGTCTTAGTATGTGTGTGTATGAGAGAGAGAGAGATGGAGTCTTAGTGTGTGTGTGGGGGGGTGTGCATGCGTGCGTGTGTGTGTGTGTGTGTGTTTGTGTGTGTGTGTGAGAGAGAGAGAGATGGAGTCTTAGTGTGCGTGTGTGTGGGGGGTGCATGTGTGCGTGTGTGTGTGTGCGTGTGTGTGTCGCGGGGTCCTCTGTGGAGGATGTAATTTAAGTGTGCATGGCTTCATCATAGAGAGGTGATGTGTATGGCAGAGGCCACCAACGATGGGGTGCGAGAGAGAAAATGCCCGTAGAGAGGGAAGAGAAGGTGTGTGCGCGTGAGAGGAGTCGGCATCGACAGAACGTGTTTGTTCGAGAGACACCGTGGAAGACTACTATATATCGATGGTGCATGTAGGCGGGAATTAAACAAAGGGATGGTCTTATTGGTTTCGGGGATATAGGGGAAGAGTGAGAGGTGGGGGGGGGGTAGCTAGAAGGAGATTGTTAAGTGTGAGTGTGTGTTTTACCCATCCAGGCGGAAGTTATGTGCACAAAAGAGGAGAACGATTCGATGTGGCGTTAGGATTGAGAGTAATTAAACATATGGAGACATAGAGACCTTGAACATGCATGTGTGAGAGGTATACATGTATACGTGGGATGTGTGTGTGTGCGCACGCGCACGATCGAGATAAAAGAAAGAAGACATAAGTCATAAGATCAACGACATGGGAGAGACGGATCGGTATGACAATATGCATGCATGTGAGAATGCAGGGAAGAAGGCCCGACAATTGAGCATGTGTTTTTGTCTTTAAAAGATAGCGGCGTGGGCTGGAGCATGCATCTATGGCGAGCAGAGGGAGTGAGGCGCAACGATTGTGCAAAAGAGACCAACCTATAAATGCATGTGTATGGAGAGACATATATAGTGTGGGTGATAGGAAGCAAGACTCCGTGCGAGAAAGAAATGTTGACAGAGAAACTACAGATAGATACAGAGATGGAGATGCTACCTAGAGGGACATCCGCTAGTTTGGGTGTTGGAGATGACCGTCGGGTGGTTCAAAGGGTGAAGTTATATATGTGTGTGAGAGGGCACTTGACTGCATGTAGAGAGAAACATATGTAGTGTGCGTGATAGGAATCAAGAGTGAGGGCGAGAAAGAAGGTTGATGGAGAAACAGATAAATAGAAAGATAAAGATGCTAGCTAGTGTGCGTTAGAGATAGGAGTCGAGTGGATCAGAAGGCTGGGTTATGTGTGTGGGTGTGAGAGAGATAGAGAGAGGGTGCATGTGAGTCACATACAAACAGATATCAGAGATAAATGAGATCCAGAGAGACGGAGTTTTGTGTCTGCGAGAGAGAAAGATATTTCACAACGAGAGTGATAGCTAGAGAGACATACGAGGGAACGCAAGATATCTCTAGGGAGAGAGGGTGTGTGTGAGCGACATACAAGAGAACAATGGACAAATATGAGACCCTGGGAGACAGAGTTTGTGTTTGTGTGTGAGAAAGAGATATTGAAGAGGAAGAGTCGTAGGTTCTCATATCTAAGGAGCGAAAGACATCTCTGTATGAGGGGTGTGCGAGTGGCACACATGGGAATAGTAGAGAGAAATGAGACCCCGGGAGACAAAGTTTTGTGTTTGTGTGAGAGAAAGAGATTCCACATGGAGAATCATAGTTAGAGACACATAGCAGGGAGTGAGATATACTTAGAGAGAGGTAGAGTGATGAAGGTCGAGGGAGAGAGTACCGTCAGTGTGTTATGAAGATAAAAGATCATTGTCGACATACAGGTAGCACGAGAGATACCTGAGAGACGATGAACGCGTATAGGTCCAAATAGATAGTCATATAAGCATGAGTTTATCAATATTGGTGATCCATAGATTCTTCAACTACAAACAATGCATGGTTTATATGCAATTAATGTCTAAACAGGATTACACTATATGTTGCGTGTGTGAAACACATTATACATGTTTGAGAACTAAAAAAACCCGCATGAAACACACATTAATTGGAGACAGTTAGCGAGGAATGCATACATTGGATTTCAACATAAAGTGGTTTCAAATATTTGAAAATCCAAATTGATGGATACAACCTTATGAATCTGAGATCATGCCATTTGTAAACCATATTTATGTATAAATGGTGTTGTGCTTTTGAAAGTATATATAAAAAATGATGTATATAGAATGTAATTCCAATTGAAAATGGATCCCGCCCAAAAAAATACAAACGGGATTCGAATTGAGTTGGCACGGTAAACGTGCACTCTGCAAAATTTGAACGAAGCGGGGAAAGTCGCAGTAACCGCCCGAAACCAAAATCTGCGAGATGGAAATCACTACTGCCTATCCCTGCCACGCAAAGCCTATCTGCTGGATTTCTATAGGTTTCGATAGGGGTAGGTTTGTAATTTCACCCAAACGTGACGTAACCGCCTCTCACCCGGATTCATACACAGTGGGCGCCAAAACACAGTGTGTCCTCGGCCGAAATCGACTCCCTCCCCGATTCATATTCATACACGGTGGGCGCCAAAAACAAACTCTCGTCGTCAAATATTCGGTGTATGCGAGATTACCGTCCTATCCCCAACCGACTAATGTTGCTGTGATGTAGTAATAATTTGAAACGGGGGCTAAGTTTGTAAATTTCCTCGCATTTGAGACAAGCGCGCCCTGAATACATGGTTCCCCCCTTCCTCTCTACCTCCCTTTTCCCCATTCGTACTCCGTGGGCGCCAAAACACCCTCTCCACCCCACCCTCCTCCGTCCGCCGCCGTCCGCCACCCCATCCACCGTCGTCCTCCTCCACCATGCCGGAGCTGATAACCCGACGCCGCCGTCCATTACAAGAGATCGACCTCTCTCATCCACGGCTTCGGACCGGGATCCTTGCATCCCGTCCTCTCGCTTCATCCCCGCCGTCGTCCACCTTGCCGGCACCGCTCCTACGACCGTCTCGTCCACCGCGCCCCGCCGCCAGCGTCTACCCTCCTAGATCTGCTTCCACGCCGCCGACAGCCATCGCTACTGCAGCACCGTCAATTTCTCAGCAGATGCGTACACGGCGCCGCACCAGAGGCGGTACTCTTTCGTATCTGCTCAACTTATTTATCGCAGCAAGAAAATAGATCGCCACTGCTTTACTCTGATTTCTTGTCTTGGTTGTGAAGTTGCCTTTGTCCGGTTTGCACCTTCAAATCCGCCATGGCACGCTCAACACTATACTCCCAATGCTTATGGTTTTCCCCTTTTATATTCCACACTAGTTAAATCACAGTAGACTAAATTTCAAAATTGGGTCAGTCGATTTTTCAGAGCTCGCCGGAGTTCGCCGGTGCGATCGAAGGGGCTCAGGTGGTTGTGGGGCCTCGCCGAATGAAGAAAACTCGACGCGGGTGGGGGTTGGGGCGGGGGTGGGGGGTGGGGGTGGCAGAGGAACACAGGCAGTGGGGGCCGGTGGTCCGGCCGGTGGCCCGTGCGGTGTTCTGTATGGGAAGAATCAGAGACGAGGAAGAAGAAGGATTAGGAGACGTAGGATCTTCATCCAACCGCCTGAAATGGTCGAGAGACAGCTGGGAGTTGCATTCTTAATGCGCTCTGGTTCATCATGTGTGGGCACTGCGCAACCAACATTTTATTATCCAAAATCTGCTTGCTCTTCTTTACCATGTTCCTCTTCCGTTCTTCTTTAATATGTACTCTCTCCGTTACTAAATACAAGTCTTTGTATAGATTCCACCATGGACTACATATGGAGCAAAATGAGTGAATCTACACTCTAAAATGTATCTTGATACATCTATATGTGATCCATAGTGGAAATCTCTACCAAGACTTATATTTTCGAACGGAGGGAGTATGATAGTAGTACAGTATGTTTGTACTGAAGATGAGCAGGGACATTTGCAGTGTAGAGGTCTATACGGTCGGTTGTGATGGACACTTTGAGCCTCTTTGATTCGTAGGATCTTGTAAACATAGGAATAGGATTTGTAGTGGCCTGCCCACTTGAATCCTATAAGAATAGCAAGGAAATGCGGGGAGCTGTGTCGCCTTTGAGAGTTACACTGATATTAACAGTACCGCACCTTCACTTGAAGAGAGCTGGTATCCGAAGCCTTTCTAGCCGTAGCGGCAATACTAGCACATATATTCCAGCAAGTTCCACTTTGCTGATTTTACTCTGATGCTTAAGGTTTTCCCATTATATCTACACTATGATCTGTGTAGCTGCTTTGTGTCACACTAGCAGCAGTCCACTCTTGAAGCTAAACACTGCAATGACTTATAAAATTGGCATCAAGGCATTGAGTGCCATTCTGGATGCAATGAAACTCATACGCTCCCCACCTATTGATTCTTGTTCAGAATATGACCCTAATGACTATTCTAACCTCGAGGAGTCAAAGGCAGATGGCCTGTCCTGTTCACCCATCAAGGTGCCTGTTCTAATTTGGCAATGTTTTATTGATTGCGGGTATCTTGCATATGTTGTCTTGCATTTCTTCTACTTTGTTGCACCGCCATCTGCTTAGTTTACTCATCATCTATGTCGAGATGCCATGCCCATCCATTATCAATACATATTCCATCTGTCATCATACCATGTTTTTCCACTCAAATGTTGTTCTTGTGCATCAGACATCAAAAAGGAAGAGGGTGATTGCCGAACCTGAAGGAGCACCAGCAAAGTCCTTGAAAAACGTGGTGGTGCCGGAGAAATCAGACAACACCCCACTTATATTGGCTGTACAACCAGTGACACAAAACGTAGGACCGACTCCAGCAAACTGTACCCATACTTCACTGGCCACACCACTAGCCCCACCACACAGGACCTGCACTCCAGCAAAAGGTATACCAATTTCATTTTCCATAGCACCAGCTGTACCACAGAAAAATCCCCTCCAGCAAAAAGTACGACAAGTCCTCCGGCCGAAGACCTATCCCAACTGCAGAGACGGCCAATTCCTGTAGATTGGAACCCATTCCATTTATTCCTAGTTTAAAAGACAATGCTTTCAATGTTTTTAGGGACTACGTGCATATATTCCCATCATGGGAAGATTATTGTGAAGACAAACACCATTTTCACATCTTCCTGTCCAACTTACGTGTAAGTGCTATTATTCATGGTTATTATTTTCCTGTTTTCTGCTGATTGAACACATCAATGATTTACATTACATTGTTGTAACTAGGCGAGGGTCAATCTGGATAGTCATGACTAGCAAAGCTTGCTTGTGCTTTTCAAGGAAGCATTGCAGCAGTATCGGTGTTACCTGAGGAAATCACACTTTGATGGCAAGTCTATAAACGAATTTCCGGTGAAGTCTCCTGTGCTAAATTTAGAAGACATTGAATGGAAAAACCTTGTTATGCACTGGTCTTGTTCCCAGGATGAGGTACTGTCTACGAAATCACATGACAATTTGAACTTCTACTTTTCCGCATGTGCCTTATGGATCTTTTTTGCAGGAAATCTGCTCGAAGAAGAATTCCGGTTTGACAAGAACGACAGGATATCGCAAATATGCTGCCCGCTGCTTTGCTCTTGTTAGTACATGTTGTCCTGTATCACTGTACTTGCATACATACCTGGTTCATTATGTGACAGCAGTATGCATGATAGCTTGCATATCAATTGTTCGCTCCAAATTATCTGATCTGTATGAATGGTTACATTAGTGTAGAATATATCCAATGCCAATGTTTTTTTAGCTCTGCATTGTTCTTGTAAGTACATGCTGTCCTTTATCAGTGTACTTATAATGACAGGTAGTTGTTCATGTACCATCACTCTGCAGCTTATTTTCCTTTGCCCTCCATTTTCTACACATCAGATCTATATTTACTCTTACCATAAGGTTGGTACTGAAGAAGTTTAGTTGTGCATTGCTCTTGGCTGTACCTTTTGCCTGTATCGCTGCACTTACATTTATAGCTACTTGGTTATGTAGCATCACTCTTCATCTTATCTTTAATATTCTCCATTTTTCGTATATTATCACATCTATATTTACTCTTAACAAAATGTAGAATAAAGGCAATGCTTTTGAAGAAGATTCTGTGGTAAACTTCTTGAATTGCCCCCCCATCAGCATGGACAAGGCCTTTATAGAGCTCGTCTTCACCAATAATGTAAGTTTGTCCATCTCAAGCCTTCAAACTTTGTTGTATATATTTGGTTAGGCATGACTGCAATAGCTGTTTATTTTTGGTGTTTGCATCAAATTGCTTGTTTAAAGTTTATTATGTAGTTCATAAACAAAAGTTTGTCCTTTCTCAATTTAAGTTTTCAGTTGTACAACCAAGTTCCTTCTTCATACCATGTAAATTAAACTATACAGAGCAAGTGATCTTCTTTTGCACTGCATGTATGCTTCTGTTCTTCATCCGTAATCCAGTGGTGTGGTGAACCTACCCACTACAGCACAATGTCATATTCTGCAATGTCTTAACTATGAACAATGTCATATCATTCTACTATTATTTAAATCGTCTCTTTATTTGCCAATCTGAAATGGTATAAATTGACATCACACTAACCATTGATACTTATGAGTTCTTGATCTGTAATCCAGTGGTGTCGTGAAGCTGCCAACTCCTTCACAATGTCATTTCCTGCCATGTCTTGACCTGAACAATACCATATTGTGTTAATGCAATTTTAAACTGTGTCACTTTATTCGTCAGTAAGAAATGTGATGAATTGTCAGCACTGATACTTTTCTGTGCAATACCTGTCATCTGTCTGCTTGTTTATCTTTTAGAGTGAGGAAGATATAAGTGTTGGCACAGTCTCATCATCTTGCTCAGCTGCTTGCGCTGCAGCTCCCCAGCAGGGCTAACCTTTCTTGAACTCTATTGAAGTGCTGTCGGTTTTGTATATTATTTTGTCGGCGTGTTTATTTGCACTGGTGGCGATCTTTGATGCCCAGTGTATGTAATCTGCTGTCTGCTTGTGCTTTATTATCATAGTGGCGAACTTTGATGCCCAGTGGATATAATATGCCGTAATTTCTTTATTGTATAGTCTAGGTTTTTTCTTATTCACGATGCTGCAGTTATTTTACTGTATATATATCATGTCTTCGCAGTAAACCGGCCAAACCGAAAAATTACGGTACATAATCGGGCCGTCATGCAATCACGATGTAGGTTGGGCCTGAAACGTGCCGAACAGCTCACGGGCCGGCAGCAGCCCGAAATGAACCCGGGCCCATGATTGTGTGAATCAAATCACGGGCTTTTAACAGGCCAAAATTGTCTCGGTCCTTGTTTGGCCCAATCAGATATTGGCTGCGAGCAGGCCGGATGCAAACCAGGCCGTAGTTAGGCCCAACTATATGACGGGCTTTTAACAGGCCAAAATTAATATAGGGCCGAAATGTTAAACGGGCCTTTAACAGGCCAAAACTAATATCAGGCCGAATTACTAAGTGGGCCTTTAGCAAGTGGGCCCAAAAGCATAGTGTCTAATTGACGGGCCGAATCTGATATGGGCCATAATTGAGCCCAAAGCCTCTTAAAGGGCCGGACCTGATCTGGGCCGTAATTTGGCCCAGCACCTGGTAGGCTTTTAACGGGCCGGATCTCATATGGGCCACTATTAGGCCCGGAGCGTGGCAGGCCATTAATGGACCGGATCAATATGGGCTGGCATTTGGCCCAAAACATGGCAGCCAGCACTACAAAAAATACACTTCCGTGATGATACGTGTTTGTCACAGTAGGTCGTGTTTTTTGTCATGCATGTACATCCATGACGATTTTATGACATAATCAACATAGTCATACCTGTGCTGTCGTAGAAGTGTTCCATGACATTACCAAAATTATCATCACGGAAGTGTCCACTTCCATGACGATAAATCGCGCGTCACAGAAGTGCTTTCGTCAAGGGTGACCGACACATGGCATCCACCGTAATGGAACGCCGTTAAGCTATCAGGTCGGGTTTTGGATCCGATAACCCGTTAACAGCCCCGACCAATGGGAAATTTCCACGTGTAAAATTCTTATTGGCCGGACGAAACACGTGTCAGCTCGTTAGTGGGTCAGATAGGCGCCTATGATGTGTCGACACGTGCCACGGCCCACCACTGGCCCATTTAGCTTACAAAGCCGGCCCGTTTGACTTGGTCAAAAGTTAACGGGCTGGCCCATGAAAAGCTTGTTAACGGTCTCTTCGCAAATAGCCCATTTTACGGCCCGTTAACTCACGGCCCGTTAGGCCCTAAAGGAAATCGGCCCAACAACGTCATGTGGGCCGTCGAATATAACACCAGCCCATTTCACTTTCGGCCCATGTATGGCCCACGACGTCTTTCGGCCCATATGAGGCCTTCGTATCTTTCGGCCCTTTACAGGCCCACGGTGACTCTAGCCCATAATGAACAGTAATTTTCTTTATACCCGTTAACGGCCCGTGATTTACATGGGCCGTTTCCAGCCCGTGTTAGCTTTCGGCCTATTGACGGCCCATACGTTCTTGGGCTCCTTTTCGACCCTCGATTACTTCCGGCCCGTTACTGGCCTATTCCCCTAATGGGCCAAATTCGGCCCATGGCAAGAGTCGGCCCGTTACTGGCCTGTTACCCTAATGGGCCAAATTCAGCCCATGGCAAGAGTCGGCCCGTTTCTGGCCTGTTAACCCATTGCGCGGTTTCCAACCCGACCTCTATTCTGGCCCATTAACGACCCGTTATGCCTGTGACAGAATTAATCCTTTGCTGTCCTATGGCCTCTTAACGGCCTGTTACCGTGCTGGGCCGATACCAATTACGCCCGATTACGGCCCATGTAGACCCATTTATCCGATGGCCCGAGGCCCACCGATTACATGCCCATTTATCAACGGCCCGTAGGAGACCCATGGATCCTACGGCCCGTATATGGCCCATGGTAGTTGCGGCCACTAGCAAACCAGGGAAAAAGAAGACTAGGAAATAAATAAGGCCGAAACTAACGCTAGGCTATTAAGGCGATTGCACAGATTACATCCACTCGGCATCAAAGATCGCCACCAGTGCAAATATAGGGAACACCCTACACTATACAAAAATGGCTTGCTATTTTCTTCAGCCGGCGGCTGCACGTTAAGAATAAATTTTGTATCGCACCAAAACAAATTACAACTATATAACAAAAGGAAGGTTGGCATAAAACTTAACAGTCTAGCAGATAAATGCACCACCAGAAGTTCAGAAGCTTAGTTCATTTGACCTGACTGTTACGTTTTCATGATGTATTGTCCGATGGAGCACCATAACCCTCGCCTTCATTTCCCCTAGGCTCCTGAAAAACATAGCAAATGTCTGATAGTCTGGTTTCAAAACCATGCATATCTTGACGACATTGAGCAATGTTTCTCCTTGTTGCACAAAGGGTCTCTGTTAGGGAATGGACTTGTGTCTGGAGCGCAGATACAACATTGCTTTGAGCTTGCATATCTTGATCATGAGGCAGTTTGGACGATATTGCCTTAACAACCAACCCAGTATTACGCAGGAACGTGCTTTTGGCACTGTTAGTGGACAGGTACTGACCCACTGTAGCAAGAGCTGACATTGCGGTTATAGTTGCCTCGCCACCTTCAGAAGGTGGCGGTTCCACCATTTTTTCCATAGCTTGTTGAAAAGTTGAGGTTTTACATTAGTAGTACCAGAACAGAAGATATTAAGGAGGCAGCAAAACCAAACAAAATAGCTTTGGTCTATATACAGAACTTATTCTGGTGAACCCATGTAAAATATTAGTTGTATTTTATTGCAAAGTACATAATAAAACCAGGTTCCAAACATATGACCATGTACCATCGCTAATGTATTGTCTATTTCTTCACATTGTATTGAGAGCTAAGGATAAAGAGATGAAGTTTATAATACGGTAAGCATAGTATGACATCATTCATATCACAAAACAACTGAGAATAGACAAACAGGCAATTGTAACATTGTGTGGGCAAGTCCAGCACGGAACTAGATTACGGGTCAAGATCAAAGGAACATCACTCCTCTCTTTTAAACCTTGTAAGGTGCAATGATACACTAAGACAATTGTGTATAAAATTGAAAAGAGTAATAGACATTGGCTGCAAACCATGCAGTTCAAGGCACAAGTCAGAGTAAGTAGTAGTTAAAAGGCATGAGGATTAAGGACTTACAACAGCGGCTTTGACTGGTGTAGTCATGCCCTTCTTCTTGCTGGTGTCACAGTCCTTGAAGATTTCCACAACATTTGGTTCAGGTACTTTTTGGTCCTTGCGGGCTTTCCTCTGCATTTCGAACAAGTCAATATAGATCTGATAATATGGTACAGCGAAAAGAGTGAAACAGCAGCTAATTACAAGAGTCTCGCAGTGTGCAATATAGCTACAAGATCATATCGTCTGTTGGAATTTCACTTTCGTACGGTTGGCCTTGTTCTTTGAACAGTTCACCTACAAGAAGATAGATTTGTGTGGCACATGCGTAAATAGGACTTCAACATGTGATCTGATCACATATATATAATGTACCTGATACTTCGGATCAGACCAGTGTTTAGCAAGGCGCCTCCAGTCTTCATCCGATATATTTTCCACTGGAGATGTTTGGGAAAGTTCACTGTTAGCCTTGCCTTCAAAGTGAGTTTTCCTCAAGTTATACCGATACTGTCGCAGAGCAGACTTGAAAACATGGGTGCAAGCTTGTCTGGTTGCATCATCTTGGCTATCCAACTTGAACCTCATCTGTTAAAAATTATGGGAGTCTCATTATCAACAACCTAGAAAGTAGGGGATAGAGCAAGACGATATTACTAGTTTCCATACATAACCATACTTACAGATAAATGGTCGAGGAAGGTGTTGAACTAGGTTTCGTCTTTGTCATTCCTGTACTGAATCCATGTTGGGAGGATACGTACATGACACCTAACGGCAACCGCTGCCTCTGATACTAACTTGGCTGACTCTATAGCATCACGTGGCCTTTTTAAACCTGCCTCAAAACGGATCTCCATTCTTCCTCCTCTAGATTTAGTTAACCTATTGAGCATTATCCCTGATGTTTGTTTCCTCTTGCACCTAGGTGCTAGTCCAACAACGAACATAGGAAGTGTTAGTGTCCATTAAACTGTGAGACTACATATAAAGAAGCATGCAACTGTAACTTGACTCCAGCAACTACCTTCTTGCTGTTGAAGCTCACAAGGTTCATCTGATATTGCCAACTCGTCTTGTGTCAAGAGTGCTTGGGAAGTAGTGTCAGGTGGCAAGGGAGCTTGCGAACGTGCTGCTAGCTCAATTGACGCCCGAGTAAGTCGTGCAGCTGGTAGTACTGTGGTAGGTGTTGCAAGAACTAGGGCTGTCTCTGCTTGTTTGGTGGCAGCTATTTGTTTCTGTTTGGCTTTTTTTGCAACTCATGTAGCATGGGATGCCGTGTTTGTAGAATTTTCTGCTGGACTTTGACCTTCTATTGCACCATCAGTACCAGCAGAATCTGCAGGATTCATCCGCTTCTCATTCCCTACCATTCTGTGTTTCTTCCTCTTTCTCTGTGCCATGTTAAGTCAAGCCGACAAGAAAAACGAATAACAATTTAGTTCTTCAGAACAAATTGATGCGTGATGCAGACGAACTGAACTTTGATGTTAGACAACCACATGATAGGAGGATATAATATGTATGAAAAACAGGACAAAAGAGATAACCAGAACTATGATGTGTAAACTAAGAAGAAGACATTTCACCAAATTAGAAGCAATGCAATGGAAGGTAGACACCATATGAAAGATGCTACAAATATCGCTATGCCAAGTTAACAGTGTCTCATCATAAATGGCGTTTAAACAAATGTGAAGCAGTACAAGAAATAAATCATATGCAAGATGCAAACAACATCACACTACCATGTTAGAGGTCTCTCGTCATTAGTGCCATTGCATATTCACAACATTGCATATTCACAGCTTATGATGTGTAAACTAAGGAGAAGGCATTTCAAAAAATTAGAAGCAATGAAAGCTAGACACCATATGAAAGATGCAACGAATATCACTCTACCAAGTTAAAACTGTCTCGTCATAAGTGCCATTTCAACAAATTAGTAGTACAAGCTAGAAAAGAATGTGAGATGTAACCTATATCACACTCCGAAGTCAAATGTGTCTTATGATAAGTGATTGTTGCAGGTTACACAACAGTAGTAATTTGATGTAAGAACATGGTGTGATAGACAGATATTGTATGTTCTAGAAACACGAACACGTGTCTTATTCAAGTATAATGTGTAAAGTAAGCAGATGGAATTCAACAAAATTAGAAGCAATACAAGCTAGACATCACACATAACATGCAACCACATATAACAGTGCCAAGTTAGAGGGAGCACCGGTGATGCTGCACTAGGGGAGACGTGCTCATCATAAACACAGCTTTGTTGAGTGTCTATGCATGTGTTGTCTTGGAAATCATCTTGGGGGTGTGGAGGAGTAGAAACTGTAGAGGCCCTCCGTTCGGAAGGAGCACCTCTATCCGCTCCCTTGCTAACTTCCTTCCGCTTTATTGATTTTGAATTGTCAAGTAAAACCGACAAGAAAAAGCAATAAAATTCTCTCTTCAGAACTCATTCATGCATGATACTGACAATCACTACTTTGATGTAAGGCAAACAAATGATACCAGGATGGAATATGTACGAAAAACAGGACGGCATGGCATGTTCACAACTGTTTGTGTAAACTAAGCAGAAACCATTCCAGCAAATAAGAAGCAATGCAAGCTAGACACCACATGAAAGATGCAACCAATATGACTCTGCCAAGTTAAAAGCGTCCCATCATAAATGGAATTTCAACAAATTAGAAGCAGCACATGCTATAAATCATATGAAAGATGCAACTAATATCACACTGCATATACTAAAGGTGTCTCGTCATGTTGATTGATGCGGGATACAAAAAAACAATAGTTTTATGTAAGGACATGCTTAATAGACAGATGTACTATGTACTAAATATAGGAAGGCATGTCACATTAACAGGTATAATGTATAAGCTAAGCAGACTAGCACATGCAGTTTAACCAGATTGGAAGAATTACAATCTAGACACCATATGCAACATGCAACCACATATCACGCTGCCAAGTTAGAGCAAGCACCTGCGATGCTAGTGTAGGGGAAATGCTGTAATCAACTACAGAGCTACGTTCACTATCTTCATCTAGCATTTCTATTTCTTGAGAATCATGTCGGGAGGCTGACGCTGCATTCTTTAAATGAGGAGTAGTCCCCTTGCCTGCCTGCCTCGTCATAAGTGATTGATGAGGGATACACAAGAACATTAGTTTGATGTAAGAACATGGTTAATACACAGATGTACTAGTATGTACCAAAAACAGAAAGGCATGTCATATTCAAAGGTATAATGTGTAAGCTAAGCATATGCAATTTAACCAAATTGGAAGCAATACAAGCTAGACATCCGGCTGGAGTGGTGAGCATGATCATCTAGGACCTGAGAGCCTGGTGGGAGGCGGGCTGCTTCGCTACCATCGCAGCTTTTTATTTGGCTTCCAGGTGATGCCTATCTTTGTTGGGCTTGTCACTGGCTCAGCCAGTGCCCTGACTAGCTATTTGTCTTCTGGTGCTCACGGGATGGTGGTTCATGTAAAAAAAATATCTTTCCTTATCTTACCGACTTCGGCCTTTCAAATACAAGCTAGACACCATATGGAACATGCAACCACATATGACACCGCGAAGTTAAAGCAAGCACCTGGGATGGTGGTTCATTGCGAGCGAGGTCATCAACTCCAGAGCTACGTTTACCGTCTCCATCTGCTGACACTGCACCCTTTATAGTGCTGTAACGTGTCTTGCCTAACCGCACACGAAGCTGGAGTGACTTCTCTCTTTTCTTTTTGGCTTCTCTCATGGCAGCAGTGTCTCAAATACCCTTGCATAAAAACACAATAGTGAGAGTAAGGGTGAAGTGTGTGCAGAACTAGTGCACTGTAAAAGTAGCAGATAGCAGGTGGCTGAAAAATAAATGACAGGAGACATATGATAGCTCTACAACATTGCATGGCAAACAAAATTAGATTCTACTCCGTATGATTTTGTAACATATGAGCATAGGAAATGCAGGTACTCCTCCAGCACACCACCACATGTGGTCATATCTAAGATAACAGTCGACTGAAAATAAATAGGTCAGTCGATTTTTTTAATGAACCGTCTGATCTATAAGGAACGGGCAGATGGCCTTCGTCTACCTCCCGCCAGTCACTGTTGACGATCTTTCTCGAACCGCCAGCAACCACCGGCCCAGACCCCTGCCTTCGCCGCCCCGCCCTCCCATCGACCTCACACCACCGCCGTGCTTGGCAGCGCCCCCAGGCCATCCCTTTAATCCCAACCGACCTCCAGATCGGGCGCCAGTAGCTCTAGGCCGCACACGCCCCTAAGATAAACACCAAGGCGCTGCTTCCCCGGCGTAATAGGCGTACTAGCGCCTGTTACGCCGGGGAATGCTTCCGTTAATTGGGAATCAACTAGCTAGAAATTGAAATTCAGGGGGGCGACGGACCTCTAGCTAAGGTGAAA
Organism: Aegilops tauschii subsp. strangulata; assembly: GCF_002575655.3. Classification (NCBI taxonomy): domain Eukaryota; kingdom Viridiplantae; phylum Streptophyta; class Magnoliopsida; order Poales; family Poaceae; genus Aegilops; species Aegilops tauschii. Next base: position 352,910,676 of record NC_053036.3, read on the forward strand.
TAGTATATGAGGAGAAACCTTGTGCATCGCGAGTTACTAGGAACATCTAGTATCAAGAAGAAGCGGTCAACTAGTGTCTTCTGTGGGATGAATACCATGCAAGCAGAGACGTAAGATTTGCACGAATAAGGGAAGAGGAGTAACTTTTTCGGTTGCCGGTGTGGTCACCTCCACATGTCGCGCCGATCTTCTTGTTTTAACGGGGAAACCGATGTTCTGGAGGGTGCAGGCTTGGACGAACCCATGGCCAAATTGTTGATTGTGTTGCTGTGGCCGTATGTCGGCGGAGGGGAAGCAGATCCGAGGCGGCGAAGGACGGCGTAGCAGGAACAGCTCCGGTGTGGTGGAGGGTGGCGAAGTTGGAGCGGCAGCGGTGAGGCGCAGGACGGCGTGGTTGAACTGGCTCGAGTACGGACGGCTCGGCCTCGGCTTCATCTACTAGCCGTGGAGGGCGTTGCGGTTGAGGTTGCGGTGGACGACGACGTCGGGGTATCGGCTCTGGCGTGATGGAGGAGGGCGGCGGTTGATGGGTGGGATGGGGTGGCGGACGGAGGACGCCGGGGTTTCGCGGCTGGTGGAGAGGTAGTTTTGGCGCCCACGGAGTACGAATGGGGAATCGGACGGGTGGGGGGAACCATGTTTCGGTCTGGGACGCGCTTGTTTTTGGCTTTTTTGGACAGAAGATGGGACGCGCTTGTTTGAAATTTGGGGAAAGTACAAACTTTGGCCCCCTCATAAATTTCGGACCTACTGCGGGTCGGGGGTAGGATGGTAATCCCAGGTGTCCCTAATAGTGGGCGGGAGCGATTTCGGCCGCGCGCATGTCTGCTTAGGCGGCCATTGTGTATGAATGTTTTTCGGATGCGGATGCGTGGCGTCAAGATGAAGCTACAAACCTACCCCGGTTTAGACCTTTGGACGTCGGGCCGGTAGGTTTCACGGGTCGAAGTTATTAGAAAAGTAATTTCCTTGTACTACCAAACATTGGTCTCACGCGGTTTCGGGCGAGTAGAGGCTCTTTTGGCGCTTTGTTCGAAATTTTGAAACACAAGCATTCACGTTTAGAGTACTCTTGAACTATGAGGATTGACCTAAATAGACAACGTTATATTTGACCTTGTATGTTTGAAAACCTCCTTAAATTATCTGCTTCTTTTTGAAATTTTGACACTTGAAAATCCTATAACTACGATTATTTTGGAATGGAGGAGCTAAATTTGAATCTATTTTGTACACGACTATATATGCTACTCCCTCCGTCCGAAAATACTTGTCATCAAAATGGACAAAAATGGATGTATCTAGAACTAAAGTACATCTAGATACATCCCCTTTTATTCATTTTGATGACAAGTATTTCCGGACGGAGGGAGTATTATGTACAAAATCAAAGCAAAGATTGGTGCCCCCATAATTTAGGTATGGTTTACAAATGCCATGATATCAAATTCAAATAATTGAATGGACTTCATGTTGAATTCGATTTTTTTAAACCACCTTAACTTGAATTCAAATGTATGCTAGTTCATAGGTAGCTATTTATAATATCCATTGTGTAACTTTCGTATGTATAATGTGCTTTACACACAACATGAACTATACTCATGTTTATATTCGATTGCTAAAGCGATGCATTGTCTGGAGTTCAAAATACTAACTATGTGGATCAATTGTGTCGAATAATAACATAGACATGCTCAAATTCGATAGAATCTAGATGTCTGATGGATCAATGACCGCTCCTTACGCGAATTGCAAATATCATGAACCCATCCTAATATTTGGATACAATTTATATCTTTAATCAATGTGTAGAGCAGTCTTTTACGTGTAGTTTCACTCTCCATCGGTGGTCTCTCACACATGCTCACACACTCTCTCCCGAGGTGTCTTTCTCGCACACATGCTCTAGATATAACCCTCCCTCCCTCTCATAACCATTTACAACTGTTTTCACTAAACTTTATCACAAGCACTCTTCCTCTCGCAAACATACACACGCACAATCCTCATCGACCCTTTCTATATACATGGACCTGCCTACGTGTCTCATGTACGCACATTATCTTTACGCATGTCTCTCACGCATTGTCTCACACCTCTCTTCCTAATCGACGAGTATGATTCTAGTAGAGCATTCTGTAGGATGCCCCTTAAAGTTAGGTTGGATGAATAGTAATATCAGAGATAAAGGGGTTACCTTAGTCCGAGAACCTAGGGTTACAAATCCTAGCCGGCTTTGTCAGTGGACATAGAGTCCTTCACAATTCTGCTATCTTTGTCTTGTACGACTAGTCATCCATGGGTCTTCCTAAATGCGTCATGGGCCAACCAATGTGGCGCAGGTCGGAACCGAACGAAGGGCCTCACCTCGACCCACCGGACCTCACGCGGTGACACACCCTCTGCCCCCACGTCTCATTATCTTCTCACACCCACACATACCAACACAAACACCACACACACAAAAAATTTCTCCTGGTGTCTCTATTCCCTCCCCCCTTGCATATACACACTCAAGGGAATGGAATCTCTTGTCGTGACGTCATATTCGTCTCTCTCTAGACCACTCTCATTTCTCGTGCTATCTCTCCCACGCCCCCCCCCCCCCCCCGCTGGCCCCTCTATCCAGGCCTCTCTCGAATACGTAATACACACACATACCTCTCTAGGCCCCGCCAAATGCATCAACTACACATTCACACATGTTACACCACGTACCCCATTGATCTAAAAAGCCCTCTCTTCACGTTTATTTCGCATACTTCATTCCTTTTGAATAAAGTGTGGCCAAAAAATTATTTTAGAGTTTCTACATATGTACAACATTACAAAGTTATATGGAGGAGTACGAACGCTAATTTGCATTGCATGGTGCCCACAATGATATTTATTCCGCACTGTGAATTTGTATATTTTTATACTATATACAAAGTTAGTCATAATAAAGAGAAACGAAGAGCATCTCTCTCTCCATCGCATACCCCCCCTGTACGCCCCTTTCACGTATGCACACAAAACTATCTCTAGGTCCTCTAAAAGTAAGCCCCGAGAAAGTTCATGCATGTTTCATCTTTCTCTCGCGATATATGCAATGACGATCATTGTATTTGAAGCGAAAGCACGATACATACATTGGACTTCAGAATCCACTCATTACGGTCACCATTTACGTTTAGTGGTTATTATACAGTCACGGGCTCACTGTACAACTCTGTATTTGCTCATGATATGACTAGTTGACCAGTTAAACGCTCCACGTGGCACCTCTAGTGTTGCATCACATTATCACACTACCATCATGCCCACCTGTGGACTTGTATCTACTCTACATCTACACTCTTATAAAATACATAAAATACACTCTTATAAAAAACAGAGTTGGTGATGATGGTGTGCCTGCCATCCTGCAATATAGGCCGTCTGATTTATATCTGACGGATAGGAAAGAAACTATGGCAATTTTGCAAAAAGGTACCCACACACCTCTCCACATTTGCAAATAAGGCCTTCCCTCGTTCATCCTTTTCTCTCACAAGATAAACAAGTCATACAAATGCATCTTGATGTTACGTGCAACGCATGGGCATCTTGCTAGTAAGAATGAAAACAAACGACAAAAAATATTTGGACAGTGGTTCGAAGTCATGACCGCGGGCACAGCGGACAAGGTGGCCTTGTATTGGTATGCTGAGCCGTCTGTTTTAACGCACAGGAGCTGGTGTGGTGATTATACACACACGCACGCATGCACACGAACTGCATCCACGCAACACTCACACAAACACATGCACCGACGCACGCACGCAACACCCACACGTACACACGCAGCCACGCACGCACGCAACACTCACACGCACGCACGCAACACTCACACGCACACACGCACGCATGCATGCACACACCAGTATACCACACGACCAACACACACTCTCACGCTCAAGTGCTCAACCTACACGTGCATGCGCACACATCAGGCCCTGACAGACACATACATAACCAGGTGATTCCCGCGCACGGGTTGGAGCCTTGTCGCGCCTGCGTAAATTTGTATTTATCTGACCTTTTGCCTATGCAAACTGACAGGTGGGACCCACAAGGAACGTGGTCAATTTAACTAGTCAACATGGCGCCGCGCAGACTATTTGGCCGGTCAACAGAGTGCAATCCGATGTTGAACTATGAGCAAGTGACTGTATAATCACCGCAAAACGTATATAGTGACCGTAATCAGCTTATTCTGAAGTTCGGTGACCGTATTACGCTTTTCTCTCTGTAGGCCCTCCAAAACTACATCTCTACACGTTCTTGCTTGTTACATCTAACAACTATGCAATACAGCACTACTACTACACTCTAACACAATAAATCATATGTGTTTTTAGTTTTACTAGATATCATATTGTTACTTATAATTATTCAGTTTGCATACATTAAAATTGCCTTTGAAATGTATGGACAGTATCATCTACCGCGCGGGAAAAATCCGGCCCTTTCCTGTTTAATCGGGTTTGTATCGATGGATCGTGCGAAACAGCAAAACTATAGTACTATACAGTACTACAAGTGACAGTTCACTGGGCCGTCGTGTCGTCTACTCCTCCGTCGTAAGAGTGGAGCGCTCGCTTTCCTAAATCTTCTAGTCCCTTTCGCTGACATGTGGGACATCAAGCTACCGGGTCCACATGCCATACCGGAATACAGTGCAGAGCAGCCGGGGTGAAGCACCCCAGTCATGGCGCCGGCGTAGTAATGAGCAATGAGGCGTCAAATCACAAGCTGCACCTTTCCTGCAGTTAAGTTGGAGGGACGAAGCAACCATCATTTCACTCGTTGCTGAATCCGCTTCTCCCTCATCTTCTTCAACTTAACCACGTGTTGCTTCTGCCGTTGTTCTGCCTCATGTGGGACGCGGATCGGCTTGGTAAAGCACTGACACGTGAGACCGCATGTTAGCAAACCACCAGGACAACGTCCTCCGAAAATAAGAAGCCTAATCCTAGACTTACAAAGGGCTACGTAGCTGCTACGTATACTTTCCATCTAATCTATATATGCCCCCTGATTTTCAGGTGGGGTGGGCCTAATCCTCTCCTTTAATCCAATCAAATAGTCCCACATCACATGAGTTCGTAACTTTACGTAAACCATTACGTGGATGTAGCATTGCTCAAATAAGAAACCTCCCCCGCCATCCGCGCGGAAAAATCACCTCCTTTTTACTAATCTTGATTCTATAATTTTTTAGATCAATATAATTGAGATTTGTATAGATAGCACACAGGAGCAAAACCAAGTGGTACGGTTAAGGGCATCCACAATGTGTAGCCAAATGTGAAAATAGCTTTTGGCATCATGGGAACCATTATGGACGGTGTTGCCAAAGCCAAAAAGATGGAACCGAAGCTCCCTGATTGAAGGAATAGAAAAATGCAACGTCTCTCCTCTTTCTCCCATGCTTGGACGCATGTAGTACAGTATAGAGCACAGAGTCTACTCTCGTGTCCCTTCTATCACAAATCACAAAGCAGTGAGGCGTCAAATCACAAAAGCACGGACGAAGCAACCATCATTTCACTCTTCGCTGACTCCGCTTCTCCATCGTCTTCTTCGAGAAACCATCTCACCGCACTAGTACTCCTAGTAGTACTAGTAAAGGACTTCCTGGATGCAAATAAGGCGGTTGTCTCGGCTTGCAGGCGGCACTTGCGAACGACTTACTGTGGTCTCCCTCAATGGTGTTCTCCGTCGAACGCACTTCGCCAAACCACCCAAAAAAAGATATCGTCGACGTCACCGCAAGGGGAAGGAAGTCAAATATAGTTACTACCTCCATATATTTTTTTACACAAGGCCAGTATATCAAAATTACAATTTGCAAAGGGCCACTAACACTAATTGAGGCAAAATTGATGGGGTTAGCAACCAAGGACATTAATATCCCCTGCATGCATGCGGAAGTGAGAAGGTTGGTTTGCATGGCGCTGCATTAATCAAGCGATGAGGAGTGAGATGGTTAGCTCTTTGGTCTTTGGAGAAAAAATACGCATTAATTGACACGTGAAACGAGGATTTGTATCGATTAAATCCCGTGAAGGAAAAGCCCGCCTTTCTTTTTTAACACTAGTACTCCTAGTACGTACGTACTTATCCTGTTTGGGTCTAGGCCTTGCATTGCCAAACTTCGCCACACATTTTTGCCAAGCTTGCCTAAAGTTTTCAAAATGAGAAGGAGGTACACTTGCGCACGGCTGTCGCGGTCGCACCGCACCCTCACACGGTCGCTCCTGCACGTCGCGGTCGCACCGCACCCTCACACAATCGCTCCTGCACGCCGCAAACCCAACCAAGGGAACGCACCCTCACTGACACATGTTGTCGCATGTGAACAAACCAAACTCAGCCATCCTATCGCTGACACATAATTTTCGTTCATAGAGTATGTTTATCCAACCACATGTTGGGGAGTATCCGTATGGCCCGTGCGGTGGTCTGTTGGGGAAGAAGAAGAGGTGAGGAACAAGGAAAGAAGGGTTAGGAGACGTAGGATATTCATCCAACCGCCTGAAATGGTAGACTGACCCAAGTCAGGCGACTTGCATAACAAATATATGTTTTTACACAGCAAAAGATCCATAAAAACAACATCATAAAGAAAAACTATCACTGCTCGCGGAAAGAGACGGCCTCATCGTCTTTGGCTGCCGGCGCGAACCAGCCGTCGCTGCCGACGTGTGTCTCCGCACCGTGGTTGTCCTCGGCCTCCAGCTACTCGTTCAAGTGGAGTGTGCGGGCGCTCTGCACGGACGAGAGCACAGCCCGGTTCAAGTCGAGGACGTCCGGTTCCGCCTGCAGGAGGGCCTCGATGGCAGCGGCATCCGCGCGCTCCGCGTCGAGTCGAGCCTCCGCCGCCCGATTCAAGTCTAGGACGTCCGGTTCCGCCTGCAGGAGGGCGTCGATGAGAGCGGCATCCGCGCGCTCTGCGTCGAGTCGAGCCTCTGCCGCCCGGTTCAAGTCCAGGACGTCCGGTTCCGCCTGCAGGAGGGCCTCGATGGTAGCGGCATCCGCGCGCTCCGCCTCAAGTTGAGCCTCCGCCGCCTGGTTCACATCCACGACATCCGGTTCTGCCTGCAGGAGAGCCTCGATGGCAGCGGCATGCGCGCGCTCCGCGTCGAGTTGAGCCTCTGCCACCCGGTCCTCCTTTAGTATCGCCATGTTGAACCGCTGGTCCACCTGCACCATGGGGGACTCGGACGCCGGCACGAAGTCGACGTCCATCGTCTCATACCCATCAGGGGCCTTCTGCGCCGCGACCTCCGCCATGAACATTGGATCGGCTTCCTCCTCCTCGTAACTTGGCTCCAGAGAACTCGGGGATTGGCCCGCCGCAAAGCGAGCTTGGGAACGGAGGTCTGTGGCACTGACCGCCGCCGCGATTTCTGCGCGGCGCTCCGGCGTCAGCATCTTGTAGTAAGTGATCTTGCGGCGCACCATGGCTTTCCGGCGAACTAGGGGACGCTTGATGCGGGCTAGGGGATCGAAAGGTGGGGGAATGGGCTGGAGATTTGGTGTGGTTTTAGGGCAGTGGCTGGCGTAGGCCGAGCAGCAAAGGTTCTGGTGTGAATAGTGGTTCCGGTAACGACCGGTCAATCGGTTTTGACTGTACATCGCTCTTGTCGCATTCGCGTTGCAGCCCGGCACGCTGGACCCTCCACGTCGCTCACCGAATGGAACGCGCTTCGTCTTGCATTTTCGCTCGCTTGTGGGACCGCAGTTGAGAGCAAACCGACGTCCCTCCCCCTCCCCCGCCCGCGTCATTTATTATACCACCACTCCCTCCGTTTTATGCGGAGTAAATAAAAACAGAGGGAGTATACTATGGATGAGGATCCCCTGACGTGGCCGAACCCATTGAGTAACTGACATGCGGGGCCTAGCAAGCATGGGGTCCGCCAGTAAGTGACCGAAAGGGAGGGTAAGGTAGGGATACCTACGTCAGAGGATCCACTTCCACTATACTACTTTGACCAAATGTTAGAGTAATAATATATGACATGCAACTTACACAAAGCATACAGGGTCTAATGCGTTTTTCGAGGCTAACTTTGACCAAATGTTAGAGTAATAATATATGATATGCAACTTACACAAAGCATACGGTCAAATTCGTATGTGAAAGGAGTTTCCAATGATATGATTTTCACATTATACATCTCATGTACTATTAATCTTGTCAATAGTCAAATTGGAAACCATCTCGAGTGCAAATCTAGGAGTACGTACGAATCTAACAATATTGATTGGGCGTTGTTGAATGTTGATACCTTTTTGATCAAAGTAGAGATACTTTGACTACACATAAAACTTATATGTAAACTAGAAAGGATAGGGGGAGTATATTGTACGTTCAAAAACGAAACGAACATTGAATACCCTTTATATATGATTTGCGGATGCTATGATCACCGGTTCAAAATTTTGAATCCGCCTTAGGTATCACGTGCCCCCACTCATTCTCTCTCAATTTCATCTTGGGGTCCGGAAATCTATTGAAAGAGGACTAGGGTGGGTACATGCGAATGATACTCGGCGGAATGTTCAAATGAGGCATGCGGGAGGATGGACTCGACTGGAGGGCGACATGATCGATGGAGAAGAGGGTTGGAGAGGAATGAGAAATAAGCAAACACCACATGATTATACTTGAACGGCTCAAATACACAATAAGTTATCTCGCTTGGCCTACATAGTGAAAGGCCTAATGCGCAACGCGGAGCACTGACGCTCGAATATGGCCGGGAAAACAGGGAAACAGACATGTGGGGCACACCCGTCGGGACGACGTAGCGCAGACTAGTCCAATGGAGGAGCTGGCCCACGACCTCCTCGCCACCGACAACCGTTCATGTGGGTCGTTGGGGCCAACAACGGGGCGCAGCTCCAGCAGTGCCTCTAGACACGGCGACCGCGATGAGCGACACGCTCATATCGTTGCTAGACACGGTCGGTTTTAGTGTGCCGAGGGTGGCGTTAGTGTTGTGGCACGACCAACGGTATGTTTGATTTGTGCCCAAGGTTGCCCCATCAAAGCATTGGGTAGCCAAAGTTTTGGTTGAGGTATTGGTTGCCCATGATTTGGCCGACATTGGCAAGAAAAATGAACTAGAGTTGGCTAGAGTTCATTGGCATGCCAAAGAAATGGCAACCATCCAAACACAGACCAATCTTTGGGTCATGACCAAAATTTTGGTTGAGGTATTGGTTGCCCATGATTTGGCCGACATTGGCAAGAAAAATGAACTAGAGTTGGCTAGAGTTCATTGGCATGCCAAAAAATGGCAACCAGCAAAGACCAATCTTTGGGTCATGACCAAAATTTTGGTAAGGTGCACTTTGGCCACAATCCAAACACACCCCAACACCCGGCTCGTCGAGGATGCACGGGGCGCCGCGACGCGTCCGCGGAGTGGTGTAGCGCGGCCAACTGCATCCTCTGGACCTGTGACCATGCCGGGTCGTCTTGCTTTTTCAATGACATGCGGGGATTGCATGTGAGCAAAGGGCATCTCCAACGTTGCCAGGACCGCAGCTGACTACCCTGGCACACCAAAACCCTCGTCCCTCGCGCCGTCACGCGGTGCGTTCCCAGCCGGCGCCAGCTGCCCGCATTCATGCCGTCCGTTCATATGTCGTCGTTAAGAGGCTCGGTGCCCGAGGAACCAACTCCGGCGACTTAATGACGCACCCGGACGCTTGGCCTCACCGGAATGCGCTACTTAAAGCGGCAACGCCCAGCTAACCTCCACACCATAGCGCATCGTCCTCCTACCTGGCACCACATCCGCCATGACCCGCAAGTGCGAACGCTCTGCGGGAGAGCTTGTCTTCGGGGATGAAGCTCGAGGTCACCGCCCTCGCTCAAGTCACCTCTCGCGACGCAATAGCGGCGTAGCCGGACGCGGACGCAACCGCACAAGCGGTGGCCACGCTGGCGGCCGACAACGGGAGCACCGTCAGCCACGCGTCCTACTTGCCGCCGTCCAACGTCCGGCACCGCCGAGGTCGGGGACTCCTCCGAGGATGAGTAGGGCATGGGAGGCGGCAGGGCATGGTGTGCCAACTGGCCGGTCCGTATCCCGTGTTCTACTCTTCCTCGTCGGAGACCGCACCTTCACTTCACGGGTCTTGAACCCCGCCCCCGGACATAGAGATCACAGATGGAGGACGTCGGTCGCCACCGTAGAATAGGTTTAGGGTTGGGTTTCTTTTATTTTTCTGTCCTATAAAAGTTCGAAATGTAATGAAAATCTGCCGTGTTTGCATTAATCTCGGCCAGTGTATATGAACTTTCACAATAATATACATATTGTAGGAGTACTAGCAAGATGCCCGTGTGTTGCACGGAAGATCAAGATCTTGTGGGAGAAAATGATGAACGAGGGAAAGCCTTATCTGCAACTGTGGAGAGGAGTGCGGGTAAATTGTCATAGTTTCCTTCCTATCCGTTAGATATAGATCGGACGGCCTATACTGCAGGATGACAGGCACACCATCATCACCAACTCTGCTTTTTATTGAACCGAGACAAATCTAACATGCGAAGTAAAATAAACACATAGGGTCTATACATACACAAATTATCTTAGGCACTCCAATAGTACGTCCACTACACATTCACGCATTTCACATCTTTCTACATCTACGGGAACCTACGAAAGGGTTAACGTAAATTGCCTCTCTCTCTCTCCTCCCCTGATTTTCATGGTGGTGGGACCCTCCCTCCCCCCAATCTACAATCAACAGCTCACACGTTTCACATTACGTTAAATTACCGGATTAGTCGGGATTACCGGATTACTAGCAGTAGTATCGATGGATCGGCGAAGCAACAAATTTTTTTTAGGGGGCGAAGCACCTAGTTTAAAAGGAAAAAAGGTGGTACACTCACAGCACTCCTGTCGCGGTCGCATTGCACCCCACACATGTTCGGTCCTGCACACGGCTCACGCAAACCAAACGCGCTTCGGCTTGCCTCTTCACTGACACGTGGGACTGCACTTGGAGAAACCGACCATGCGCCAAACTCCCCCCGCCCACCGCGCGAAAATCCTCCCCCCCCACACCCAAAAATTCCCCCCAAATCCGATTCAACCGCCCTTCGGCCAACTAGCCAATAATATTCCCCAAACCCCCTCCCCCTGTCCCCCTCCACTCCATTCGCTCCGCCAAAGCCGCCCTCCCCACCGCGCCGATACGTCGGCGCCGCGGTTCGGCGATCCTCTCGCTCCCACAGTATGCTCTCGTAGACTGCCGTCCTCTAGCCGCGCCGCCACCTCTGGCTACGTTCTTGTGGAGGCGCACGGCGGTCAGCGCCACCACCGCTGGCGACGTTTGTGTGGAGACGCACGGTGGTCAGCTTCTCCCACGGTACGCACATTCTAGACTGAGGCCCCGTTCATGTCGGTGTAGCGCTGAATGTTAGCTGATAGACGCTGTTAATCTCACTGTTTGCCGAAGTAGTTTACTGTCAATATGCTCTGCTTAAGAAGCTTCCTTGCCCTGTTCTGCACTCAATCTGCTTAGCTGAGATGGCATGCCAAGGCCGATTAGTTGCTAAAATATCCTGCCATATATTTATTGTGACGTAGATTTCCATGGTCTAGTAGCCAATCTGTTAGGTGAAATAGCTCTACACCGTTTTATACTCGATCTTTGTTGCTGCGATGGCCTTCGATAGTTTGATGGCTGTGTGCTCGGCCTCATTGACTGCTGAAACAGCCTGCCATAATTTGGCACTCAAATCTGTTTGCTGAATTAGCTTTACATATATTTTGTTACTTACATCTGCTCGTCCAAATATCTTGCCATAGCTTTAGACATCGACCTAGGTATTTTTTTTCTGGACTTCATAAAAAAGCATATATGTTTTTCTTGTAATATCTAATAGAAGAACTAATTTGTATGTCTAACAGTGGACAGGACTTGGATAACTTCTGCTCGAAGATCCTCCGCTGCATATGTCGAGGGGGTTGAAAACTTCATGAACTTTATCAGAGCTGAGTACGGTGGTCCGAAATCAGATGTGCTCTACCCGTGTAGCAGGTATGAATTCAGTTACAAGACCCCAGTCAACTGTGCAAAATCATCTACACTTGTATGGGATGTCGGTCACATATACTAGGTGGGTTCATCATGGTGAAGCTGTGAACGTCAATGTTATTGACTACGTGGAAGCAGTAGATCACCATCTTGATCTGCCTGATGCTCAGGTGGAAGAGGAGGAGGAGGTGGTGGTGGCGGAGCCAGTGAGTTTAACCAACATTGAAACAATGCTACGAAATGCTCGTGCATTCCGTGAACTTTCACCTTCAGAAGAAAAACGGTGGGCCCGCATGTTGGAACAATGCAACGTTGCTGTCACCCCAGGAAATAAGTTGTCAGTATTCTCAGCTATGGTCACCTTTCTTCAGGTGAAGACATTTGAGCGGATGACCAACAAATCATTCGATGCGATGTTGGCTGCTTTCCCCGAATCTTTCCCAGATGCGTCTGAGCTGCCACACACCTACAGTAAAATGAAGAATTTCCTTCGTGCAGTTGGAATTGGATATGATATGATCCATGTTTGTAAGAATAATTGTGTTCTATTCCGGAAGGATTATGCCAACTTAAGTGAATGCCCGAAATGCAAATCATCAAGATGGAAAGATGGCGATGCTGTGAAGAGGATTCCTCATAATGTTCTGAGACATTTTCCAATTATACCAAGATTGCAGAGGTTGTTTCATGATGCTGAAACAAGAGAGGATGTACTGTGGCATTCTAGGAACCAGGAGTAAAGAGATCAGAATGTAATGAGCCATCCATCTCATGGTAGTGAGTGGAAAAGCTTCAATGATAAACACAAAGAGTTTGCTGCTGACCCGAGACACATTAGACTTGGCTTAGCTTCAGATGGATTTAACCCATTTGGCCACCAGAGCGCCACATATAGCATGTGGCCAGTGCTTGTTATCCCTTACAACATGCCTCCAAATGTCTGCACCAAAGAATCAAACTACATGATGGCCTTGCTCATCCCAGGTCCAAAAAGTCCTGGAAAGGATTTTGATTTGTTCATGGAGCCTCTTGTGGAGGAACTTCAACAGCTATGGAAGGGTGTTATCACTCGAGACCTATATAGCAGCCCACCAGCTGATTTCTTTCCGCGCGCTGTTATAATTTGGTGCATCCATGATTATCCGGCTTTGGGAACTATGTCAGGGCGAACGACACATGGTTACAATGCATGTGTTCGCTGTGACAGGAATCCGCTGTCATACGCAATACTTAGCAAGATCTGTTACATTGGACACCGCCGTTTCCTTGCCAAGGACAAGCCGCATCCTAGAAAATACCAAAGACATGTGTTCAATGCAAAGCATGAAAACCGTGATGCACCAAAGAGGCTCACCGCCGATGAGTTGCAAGTGGAATTAGAGAAGGTCAGGCATATTACACCAGGAAACCATCCTGGTAATGGTAGCGGGAAAAGGAAGCGTGGCAGGGTAGAAGAGAGATTATTGTTTACCCGTAGGTCCACTTTGTGGTACTTGGAGTATTGGAAAGATTTGGATCTGCGGCATAATCTTGATGTGATGCACATCGAGAAAAATATATGTGACAGCATTATCGGCACACTTCTTAATATTGAAGGCAAGACGAAAGATACCTTAAAATCTAGGATTGATTTGACACACCTGGGTATCAGAAAGGATTTGCAGGTGCAAGATGAAGGTAAACCACGGGATATGGCACTAGCTGTGTACGTCTTGGACAAGGTAAAAAGAAAAGAATTCTGCGAGGTCCTGTCACGTGTGAGATTCCCACATGGATTTGCTTCCAACCCCGAAAGGAGAGTCAGTGCAGATGGAAACAAGGTACAAGGATTGAAAACTCATGACTGCCACGTCCTACTTCAAAGGGTTTTACCTGTTATCCTTAGAGGATTGGGCCGCCCTGACTTATACAGAGCAGTTGCAGAGTTGGGACAATTCTTCAGGGAACTCTGCAGTAGGAATATCAGGATAGATGCTTTGGAGCGTCTTAGAGACAAGATACCAACTATCCTATGCGACCTTGAGAAGATATATCCTCCAGCCTTCTTTGATGTGATGGTGCATTTGCCTGTTCATCTACTTGATGAGGCACTACTTAGAGGTCCAGTACAGTATGGCTGGATGTACCCTATTGAAAGGCGGCTAGGCACTTTCAAGGGCTATGTTAGGAATAGAGCTAGACCCGAGGGTTCCATTGCAGAGGCCTACATTGCTACAGAAGCGTTGACATTCTGCTCAAAATACATTGAAACAGCTGATCAGCTTAGCAAAGAGGTGGGTGAAGACAATCCCGGGCTCAATGTTTTCGATTATTCTGTTTGAGTTACAGGGAAGAGTCGACAAGAGGACAAACCTAAAGATTTGGACAAAATGGTTTGGTATGTGTTGAATAACTGTCCTGAGATACTACCTTATACCAAGTAAGTGGAGTACTACAGCTTATACATCGTAATCTACTAAACTTGCAGCACATTCTTATATATTTAGATGTTTGACGCGATCACTATGTTGTGCAACATCTACAAAGAGGAGTTACTGCCGCAAAATCCAAGAAACATTGACAAACTGGTTATGGCAGGATTTGCGAAATGGTTCAAGAACCATGTAAGCTTTTGAAGTGCACTGTCAGTTTTTTTAATATATTGAGTACATAAGATGATCAGCTTGTCTATTTTCTAACCATAGGTTAAGAAGATGCGGGAGGATGGGCATGCAGTTGATGATGCCCTTTACTCACTAGCAATGGGTCCTGATACTCGGGTAAGACATTATGAATCTTGCGTTGTTGGAGATGTGCGCTACAACACCCTTGCACGAGACGAAGGCAGGAAGACACAAAACAGTGCCATCATGAGCACGGATACGTATGACAAAGAGACAGCTGAAATGTATGCTAACATAACAGACATTGTTCAGTTGCAGTATATCTCCAGTTTCGAGGATCATCGGTTTGTGGTTCTGTTGTGTTGTCGTTGGTATAACCTGTTTTCCAGGATCGCAACACCCAGAGCTGATGATTATTTCAAATCCATCAATGTCAAGGCGGCGTACCAGATCAATGAGCCTTTTATTTTGGCAAATCAAGCAACACATATATTTTTCTTGGAAGACACATTTGCACGTAGCGATGACTGGAGAGTATTGCAAAGGTTTGAGCAGAGGAATTCGTTTAATGAAGTTGCACAACAAGATGATGCTTACACTACTCCTGATGTACAAGATAACACAGATGTTCCTAATCTCTTTGAGAACCATCACATCAAAGACGCCGGCGAAAAGATTGCCTATCGTGCTGTGGACATACAAGATTTGATCAAGAAGAAGCCAACGTTCGAGGACGTTGAGGACGAAGAAGAAGATGACACCGTGGGGAATTACGATTCAGACTGATACACATGGCGAAGATGTTGACGCTGCTGCTGCGGATGATGATTACATTGCTTTTGTCGTATTTGCCTGTCAGAAGACATTTTTTTATCTACTATGTGAAATTGTGTTTGCTATGACAACTGAAACCTGATGAACATGTTGTTTAGTATTTTGTTGTGAGAACATCACTTGTTATGTATGCTGATTTGTGTTTGGTGATTGTATGACAACTAAAACATGATGCCATTGTTGTTTAGTTGTACTCATATTTGGCTATGAAACTTGAATTTGATGACATAGTTTGCTGTTGGACTGCAATTTGCTCGACGTCTTCGAATGAGAACAAAGCTGACCCGACAGGGCCTCTGCTATTTATTTATTTATATGAGCAAAAGGGGATACCCCCTGATTTCCGTTAATAGAAATCATTAGATGTTCACAACACTATGCCCAGCCTGCTACACAGGTTTCATTCATTACTAGTTTCAGCAAAGTGCTCATGTCGTAGCCACTGAATACATCACGAGTGCTGCATACACTGCAAATAAAGAGACAATCATCCTACAGAGCACATCGATTTTGCCCATTATCTTCACAAGCTCTTTCATCTCCTCATTGTTGTCAAGGCCGTTCAGCAGCTGGTGCTTGGCCATGATCAGAGGAACTGCATCTTTAACCTTCTGCTCTGCATCTTCCTCTTCTGTTGTTCCTTCAGTTACTTGTCCAACACCCCAACCTGCTGGTATTGGGATTCCTCGGCTAACCAAATAATCAGCGTAGTTGCATTCCCCCACATCAGCAACTTCCCAGAAATACAAATCACATGAATCTTCCCTTTTCTGCACGAATCAAATTGGAAGATCATCAACCAAACTATTAAAAAAAATCAGCAACTGAAAGCAGCAGAACAACACTTAAACATATTATTACCCCATGATTCGGGCATTTGTAGAAGACTCGGCCAGGGTTGCGGATTGTGGTTGAGATGCGACGGATGACTCTGCGTGATTTGCAGCAGTGGCACCACACCAACGGCAGCGGGTTGCGATGAGCAATCGGCTGCGGTGCGCGTGCCGGCGGGGGTGTGATGAGACCCACAGGCGATGGTACGGGTGGCGACTTGGCGCATATCTGGTTGTTGCCTGCTGAAGAGCAGGTGGACGAGCAGCCAGCGGACATGGTTGCTGCGGCCAGAGCTTCTGATGCTAGGCAGAGTAAGTAGAGAAGAGGAGAAGCGAACGTTGGATATGTCAGTTTCATTACTTGCAGAGTAGCATAGCACCATATATAGTCATAGTCTAGGTTTGGATTCGAACCAGCTACAGGAGGGACCTCCTTGTTTTGCGAAAAAAATTATTTCTCCACCTGACAGCTGGGACCCACCGGCTGTATCTTTGCATGGAAGGAAGTGCCTCCTTGTTTTGTGAAAAAAATTATTCATCCTGTTGACAGCTGGGACCCGTCAGATTTGGTGACTGACTTGTGGGCCTACTAAGCGGACGTGTACGCACGGCTTTGTCAACTTAATCAACAAATGATTCTAGCAGTTGGACCGTTGGATGTTAATCCAACAGCCGTGCTCCTTCTTCAACCTCTGTTCTTGCTCCTGTCTCCCGTGGGCGGCACCGCGGCTGTGCTGCTGCGCACCCGAACCAGTGAAGTTTCCCACTCCTCTCCATCTGTGACTCCACTACCCCGTCTTCCCCATCTCCGGGTCGTTCCAGTCTGGGTGCGCTCGGCACGGTGTGGTCAACGTGATCAACAACCGAGAGTCATCGGAAGATGACTGTATGTGAGAGGCTGACAGCAGGGATGCACCACCCCCATGGACGCATGCATGCAACGGAACGCGGCGAGGTCAACGTGGTCAAGAAACGACTTCCATTGGAAGTATACTGTACGTGGAGAATCTCAGCTGGGTCCACGGCCGCAGCAAGTAAGTGCCTCCTTATTACGCGGAAAATAATGATTCCTCCAACTGACAGCAGGGACCCACTGGACGGGCCACCGTATTTTGCGAAAAAATGTTTGCCCCCTGACTGCTGGGCCCCACCTGACGGGCCACCGTATTTCGCGAAAAAAATGTTCCCCCCGCTGTCAGCTCGGGCCCACCGGAAGTGCCTCCTTATTATGCACAAAAAATGAATACTCCCCTGGCTAGCTGGGACCCACCTTGGTGGGAGGCTGACTTGTGGGCCTACTAAGTTGACGGGGACGAAGGGCTTTGTCAACTTAGTCAATATGAACGATTATAGCTCCAGTGACCGTACGATGTCCATCCAACGGCCGTAGTGCTTCTTCAACCTCTGGTCTTCTTGCTCCAGCCGCCCAAAGCAGCGCCGGTCGTGCCGCATGCTCCTGCCTCCCGTGGCCGGCTATGCTGCCGCGGAGGCCTCATCGCCCCCTACTATTCCCACCGCTGGCCAGGCCCTGCGGCGACGGCAGCCTCACACCACAGCTGAACCAATGAACCCTCGTACTCCTCTCCGTGCGGGCTTCCACTGCCGCGTCTTCCCTGGCTCCACGTCGTCCCCTTCCTAGGCCTCGCCGTCGTCCACCGCCGTGGTGCTCTCCGCGCGGCGTGGTCAACGTGGTCAAGGAACGACTTCCATCGGAAGAGTACTGTACGTGGAGAGGCTGACAGCTGGGTCCACGGCCACAACCCAGTTTTTTGTGATTTGCCAAGTAAGTCGCTTTGTCAGGCCTGTTGGGCTGCAAATCTTTCAAGACGAGGAGAACTTTCATTCGGCTGGCCGAGAAAATGGCCCATCAGTAATGAGAAATGGGCTGTACATTTTTAAAACACATCAAACCGGCAATTAGTTTCAAATATCTTTTTTTATTTCAAGATTTTAAATTACATTAATTTTTATGCGTGGAGAATTTGTTGGATTTTATATTGATATACATTTATTTTTAAAATCAGTTTGAATGTGAGTCGAAATTTCGGGATTAAAAACAGTTCGGACCGCACCGAAATATGCACAATTTTGTATAATTTTTTAACCGTGGCCACAATATGGGCTGTAATGCTAACAAAAAGAATATGGGCTCCAAAGAAAACCTTAATAGCAAATGGGCTGTAAATTATTAGAAATAATGGCAGATGGGTTGTATGCTGTTTTCCACAGATTTGAGGCTTTCCTTAAAAAAAAAGGTTGACGCACAAGCACTGACTGTTGGATGGCCATCCAACGGCCGTCGTGCTTCTTCAATCTCTGCTCTTCCTGCTCCAGCCGCTCAAACAAGCACCGGCGGGACTGCCTGCTCCCTCCTCCCCGCGGCTGGCTCTGCTGCCGCGCAGGCCTCACCGCCCCACCGTATTCCCATCGCTGGCCTAGCCATCCCTCTACTCACCCACACCTGCTGTTATTCTCCGGCGACGGCAGACGAACTAGTAAACCCTCGTAAAGTCGTACTCCCCTCCGCATGGGAAACAACTGCCGAGTCTTCCCTGCCTCCGTGTCGTTCCCATCCTAGGCCTCGCCATCGTCCACCGCCCTGGTGCTCTCGGCGCGGCCTGGTCAACGTGGTCAACGACCGACATGCATCTGAAGTGGACTGTACGTGGAGAGGCCGACAGCTGGGTCCACGGCCGCACGCAAGGAAATGCCTCCTTATTACGCGCAAAATAATGATTCCTCCACCTGACATCAGGGACCCACCGAAAGGGCCTCTGTATTTCGTGAAAAAAAACATTACCACCGCTGACAGCTCGGACCCACCAGCTATATCTTCGCACGCAAGGAAGTGCCTCCTTATTACGCACAAAAAAATGAATACTCCCCCTGTTAGCTGGGACCCAGTATAGTGGCAGGCTGACATGTGGGCCTACTAAGTTGACGGGGACGGAGGGCTTTGTCAACTTAGTCAATATGCACGATTCTAGCTCTAGTGACCGTACGATGTCCATCCAACGGCCGTAGTGCTTCTTCAACCTCTAGTCTTCTTGCTCCAGCCGCCCAAACTGGCGCCGGTCGTGCCTCGTGCTCCTGCCTCCCGTGGCCGGCTGCGATGCGGCTGAGGCCTCACCGCCCCCTACTACTCCCACCGCTGGCCAGGCCATCCCTCTACTCACCCACACCCCCTGTTATTCTGCGGCGACGGCAGCCTCACACCACAGCGAACCAGTGAACCCTCGTACTCCTCTACGCGTGAACGGCGTCCATCGGACGTGAACTGTACATGGAGAGGCTGACAGCTGGGTCCACGGCCGCAGCAAGGAAGTGCCTCCTTATTACGTGCAAAATAATTATTCCTCCAGCTGACAGTGGGGACCCATCGGACGGGCCACCGTATTTCGTGAAAAAAACGTTTGCCCCTGACTGTTGGGACCCACCAGCTACATCTTCGCACGCAAGGAAGTGCGTTCGGGCAAAAAAAATGATTCGCCCCCCTGACTGCTGGGACCCACCAGCTACATCTTCGCAGGCAAGGAAGTGCGTGACAGTCGGGACGCACCTGGTCGAAGCGTACGTAGCGTTGTCATTCTGGTCGCGAACGTGTACGTACATATACACTGGTGGATGTAGAGGCGCGCACGTGTCGTAGTAGAGGCGCGCACGTAGCATGTACACGTACGTACAGCGGCCAGGGTGCAAGAAAGTAATCACGGCCACGTATGTGTACATACGGGCGGGGTCTCGAACGCCTACTCGCGCATACATACGGCCAGGGCTCGTGTACATGGCTGGGTCGGAACGGAGAAACATCGTCGTCGTCATGTTCATGGGGAGGCAACGGAATGCGTCGTGTTCATGGGGAGGCAACGGAATGCGTCGTGTTCATGGGGAGGGGTGTGGCATACAGCAAAACGAAGGAAACAGACCTCCTACGATCAAAACGGGGGTCCTGTTGATCGGGAGGAGTGTGGCGTACCGCAAAACGGAGGAAACGGACCTCCTACGGTCGAAACGGGGGTCCTGTTGATCGGGAGGGGTGTGGCGTACCGCAAAACAGAGGAAACGGACCTCCTACGGTCGAAACGGGGGTCCTGTTGATCGGGAGGGGTGTGGCGTACCGCAAAACTGACGAAACGGACCTCCTACGGTCGAAGCGGGGGTCCTGTTGATCGGGAGGGGTGTGGCTTACCGCAAAACGGACGAAACGGACCTCCTACGGTCGAAACGGGGGTCCTGTTCATCAGGAGGGGTGTGGCGTACCGCAAAACGGGACTCCACATGATACTGTTCATCTCCACCGTCGACCTCCTCCAGCCTCCACGGGCTCTTGTTCATCCAGCCTCCACCGCGCGCTACTCCACCGGCAACTGTTCAACCACCCCTCCACGGGCACCCCTCCACCGTCTACTGTTCATCCAGCCCTCCACACCACGGGGTTCTGTTCAACCACCCCTTCACGGGCACCCCTCCACCGTCTACTTTTCATCCAGCCCTCCACCACACCACGGGGTCCTGTTCATCCAGAGGCAACGCTACCGCTCACTTTTCATCCAACCCCCCCACCCGCAACGCTCACTGTTCATCCGAGAGGCAACATCGATCGGCTTCAGTTAGCAGCAGTAGCGAAGGAATCACTCGATCGGGTTCAGTTAACAGCCATCGAGCGATCGCTCGGGTTCAGTAACGCGTAGCCTGCAGTGCAATCGCTCGGGTTCAGTTAGAGCCCAACGCCTCGCTCGGGTTCAGTTAGAGCCAACGCCTCGCACACACGCGCGTACGTGTACGAGAGAAATGCGCATCGCTCGGCCCCCGACCTCCCACCGTAACCGGGAACTCCCCGAAATTTTCCTCGCCCTCGCTTCTACCTAGGTTTTTTCCGCCATGGACGGCCCAAAGAATGTCATGCAGCTGCGTCTCCGGCCCGCTGAGGACGAAAAGCCCATTTTCTGTCATGATTTTTTGTCATAGAAGTAGGAGCCCACCACATCTATGATGATAGCGGGTTTTGTCACAATTATCGTCATAGAAGTGTCATATGTATGACAGAAAAAAAAATCGTTCAGCCCAAAATGTCACGGATGTGTCTTTTTTTTGTAGTGCAGTTAATGGGCCGGCCTACTAGGGTCCTCAAAATCTTGTGGGCCTACAGCTGGGCCGGCCCATTAATGTCGGCGAAATCTCGTGGGCCTTTAGCTGGGCCGGCCCACTATGACCCGCAAGAATCTTGTGGGCCTTTACCTGGGCCGGCCCATTATGGCACACAGAAATCTTGTGGGCCTTTACCTGGGCCGGCCCATTATGGCCCGCAAAATCTTATGGGGCTTTAGCTGGGCCAGCCCATTATGGTCCGCAAAATCTCATGGGCCTTTAGCTGGGCCGGCCCATTATGGTCCGCAAAATCTTGTGGGCCTTCAGTTGGGCCGGCCCATTTAAACTTGATGGGCCGGTCCACGTCTCAACATATCATAGGCGCGTCTCACCCATTGGATGAGTGACACCTGTGCCAACGCGGACCTGGCACGTGTCTCCTCTAGCCAATGATGATTTTACACGTAGAAATTCCCCATTGGTCGTGGCTGTTAACGGGTTATCGGATCCAAAACCCGACCCGATAGCTTAACGGCGTTCCGTTACGGTGGATGCCACGTGTCGGTCACCCTTGACGAAAGCACTTCCGTGACGCGCGATTTATCGTCATGGAAGTGGATACTTCCATGATGATAATTTTGGTAATGTCATGGAACACTTCTACGACAGCACAGATATGACTATCTTGATTCTGTCATAAATTTGTCATGGATGTACATGCATGACAAAAAATGCGACCTACTGTGACAAACACGTATCATCACGGAAGTGTATTTTTTTTGTAGTGCATCGCTGCTGCTTTGAGCCGCCACCTCCGCCGAGGCTCGCCGCGCCTTGAGACGTCATCGCCGGCACTTCCGAAGCCGTCTTGTCAAACTGTGATTCCGTATCAACTCACCTCCCCTCGCCAGTCCATACCACGCTGAGCCGCCTTGCTGGGGACATCTTGAGCCGCCAGCAGCATTGAGCTACCTCCAAATCACAGCAGCCCGCCTCCACATCAGAACCACCACCGGCGGCCGGTGCTGAGCCGCCCCGGACTCTCTCCGCTTCATCGCCAAGTGCGCCTACAACTGCACTTGGTCGCGGCCCCGCCGTGTTGGCGACTATCCAACACGCCGCCGGCTCAGCTGCACCACACTGCCGTGGTTTCAACCTGCCCCTGCCGCACCCGCACCGGCTCTGCTTCGGGGCCACCTCTTCTGCCCCGGGCCGCCTCAGTCGCGATCATCTCCAGCCCTGCTGGCTCTCGCCGCTCGCTCCGCTAAAGAAGGAGCCCTGCTTCCCCTGCGGTCGCTCTGGCTGGAAAGAAGGAAACGAAGGAAAAGTCCAGGGCGGTTTAAAAAAATCCAAAGACGTCCGTGACTCGGTTGGTACGGGGTCTCCATCTTGTTTGTTGTACATGCCAAGCGACCTCGCGAGTGCGACATAGTTCATCGGGCCACTCAGACAAATTTTAGGTTATATTTTTCTAAGGTATTTTTACCAATGCAACTTTCATGGAACATCTTACTTTTGGCTTGTATATATTATACTGTATACACAGGTCAATCAGCTAATGGCTGCAAAAAAATTCAATGGTCAAACATGACCCGGAGGATCCCTTCTGAGCCGCACAATGCCACAGTTTAAGTCGCCACCTCTGTCATCGCTGCTGCAACTCTATGGCTGATAATTTTCGATAAAACATATCAGGTGCAATCCATCCTATCAAGTTTCTATTGATACATTTTTATTATCTTCGAGAACAATTACTCTCGTTTGTGCAGTTTCTTGTGCAGAACAATTCATCATTACAAAAGTGACCATCAAGCTATGGCCCTTGCTTACACCGGATGGATTAATGGATAGGGTCATTTATAATCATCGAGATTCAACATATTCCAGCAATCCGTTGTTCAACTATATGCCGATTCATATGACGGTCAAGAATGGAGAGTCTTAAGCTAACTCCTCGAGTCATCTTAGGACTCGGGGGCTACAATGGTACGACTCAGCAAATCTTGCCAGTTTCAGCAAATTGAAGAACCCCAGGACGTTGAAGGGAAAGATAACCCGGCTACGGAGGCTACTGCCCTATTGGTGAAAATTTGAAGGCCGTCAGAAAATTTCCGGCTTAAAAAAGTGCCTGACAATCATAAAATTCCGGCTCAATAGAAGAATTCCGGGTTATCAGGAAAGATTCCAGTTCAAAATCCGGCTCAAGGGAAATCTATCTCCCACAAAGCTTTGAAAGCTCTCAATATCCGGTTTAACATTCTGGCTCAAGAAGAATTTGTCTCACGCAAGGTTCGAGTTCTTAGAAAATTAAAGGTTGCCGAAGAGGACCTGCTGCCATGATGCATAGTTCAAACATGGGTATCCTGCCTTATTGGCTTATAAACCCTGTTACAAATTACATGGGGGCTTCCTGCTCACTGAGCATAGCTATGACTACCCTTTTATCCGGCTTATAGGTTGGGCTGTAAAAATCACTTGGGGGCTTCCTGTTCAAACATAGGTGTATTCACCAAAGAGAACATAGCGTTACTACCCTCTTAACTGGCTTGGAACACCAGGTGTATTCACCAAAGTTTCCAGGTTATCTTGTTCAAACATATGTGTATTCACAAAAGAGGACATAACATTTTTTGGCGTGGAATGCCAGGTGTATTCACCAAAACTTTCCAGGTTATCTTGTTCAAACATTGGTGTATTCACCAAAGAGGACATAACCTTTTTCAGGCTTGGAAGCCAGGTGTATTCACCTAAAAACCCGGGTTATCCTGCCTTTTTAAGTCTGCCACTCCGCCCAGGTAATCCTGGAATGACCCGCCGTACTTTTGATAGTCAATCCTATACAAGACCCTGAACTTGTCAAAGTTAAAACGACGATTGGTCATGTGAGGCCCGGCTTATATGGTTTAAAAGGTTTAACTCAGCGGCTGTGCAGCCCATGAAAGCACTTGAGATTTAGGCTTGGCGGGCTATGAAAGCCTTGTTTTTTCTGATTTGTTATTTTCTCTGAACATTGTTTTCATATCCTTGTTCCATATTAACATATGGTTTAAAACAATTCAGGCCATGTAGCCTTAATCTTTATGACTCATATTTGAGCATATTTGGGGTTTTAATAACCCGTCCTGATAGAGGGCATTAAGTTGCCAGGATATCTTTGCCTTGAGCAATCAAAATCATGATATTGCATGCCTACGGGTCAATACCAGCGACGGATTGTATTATTCAAATCTTAAATAGCCAACATGGCTGGATTTTTATTATGGTTATCAATAACCAGTATTATGATTGAGGTTTTCAAAGTCGCTTTAGCGCAATGGATATTATTTTATCAATGGATATGATTATTCTACAATGGAAGGAATAGTCCCGAGTCGCTGTAGGCTTATGACCCGGCACTTGGGGGCTACATTATTCAAGTCGAGATTACATCAAATATGCAAGTCCCATGTCACTGCCAGCATGCACCATGGCACTTGGGGGCTAATGCAAAGTCATTTTTACTTGCCTTATTGAAGACCCGACTCATTACATCGTAATGAGCCGGCCCTTGGGGGCTCCCAATTGCTCCTGTCAAAAATTCAAGGTACACAAGCTTTAATCCATTATATTAAAGGGTCTACTGCTCAGTTGGTAGAGTACAAAGCTCTTAACCTTGTGGACGTGGGTTCGAGCCCCATGGTGGGGGTTACATCATATGATGTTATTTTCAACGAAGTATATATATAAAGTCCCAGCTCAGTATTATCTTACTGAGCCGGCCTTGGGGGCTACACATTGCTGTTCAAGTCTACATGATCATATCTACGAAGTCCCTGCTCATTATTGTATAATGACCCGACCCTTGGAGGCTATACTGGTTGAAGTTTTTATGAGCATAAGGCAATTACAAGTCCCAGGTTATTGCAGACATGACAACCCGGCACTGGGGGGCTACATATGTGGAATATTCAGTTTTGACTAGTGATTGAGATGAACAACCTGGATTTCTTCAAGGTTGCAACATTTATATTGAAGCAAGTCTTAAGTTGTTACTATGCTCCCTTCTTAAGACTTGGGGGCTACAAGTGATATGCATATATGGGATGTACATTTTCAAGCTTGATGTTAAGCGTTTCAAGGCTAATATTTTTGTTAAGCATTGGGAGCTGAATCAAATGAATTATTCTTCACAATATTTTTCTGTGAGAAGCCAACGTCAGCAAATTGATTATGAGGCTGGCCTATTGACCTGGATTTTCTAGAAGAAGGAAATGACAAGGACATAAGGATGTTCAGGTGCCGGCTTACAATAATTTTTTAACCCGGAGCACAATTTGTCAAATTTGTTCTTGTGTTTTGTTTACAGGATCAGTTTAACATGGATAAATCCAAATTAATCTGGGGGATATGTCGGGGATATACCCCGCCGTATGACCCGGCCGGAAGTATGACCCGGCAAGGACTTGGTGTTTCATTGGTAAACCACCCGAGCCTGGTGACTCGTTGGTGACCCAGCAGATTATAAGCCAGATTGTAAGCCGCAGATTGTAAGCCGGCGGACAAATATAAGCCAGATTGTAAGCTGGCAGATTGTATGCCGGCGGACAGTTACAAGCCAGATTGTAAGCCGGCGGACAATTATAAGCTAGATTGTAAGCCGACAGACAGTTATGACCCGACAAGTACTTAGCCATGAAAATGAGTCACCTAGAGTTAAGAAGCCCAAGACGTTAAGAATCCCATGGTGAGAATCCTGTGATGAGAAGCCCATGGTGAGAAGCCCATGATGAGAAGCCCATGGTGAGACGTCAGAATAGGTTAAGTCTTAATCCGAGTAGGACTCTACATGTAACCCACCCCTCTGACCTATATAAGGAGGGGCAAGGCACCTCAAGAGGGAGAAGAAATAACCTCTAAGGCTAGACACAACTAAAGGGGAGCTGGCTTATACAAGAACTCCCTCATGAGCATAATGAGACCTAGCCACAAACAACATGTAGGGCTATTACCGGACGATGTTTCCCGGGGCCCGAATAAGTCTAAACCCTTGTCTTGTGTGTTAATCCGCCTCGCGTCTCTCATCCCGATCAACCCCTCTCAAGCTACCACATAGATGCGTTGGCCTCATGACTAAGTCCTCACACTAGGATATCTGCCGTGACAATTCCACGACATACACTCTAAAATATGTCTATATACATCTGTATGTAGTTCTTATAGGAATATCTAAAAAGACTTATGTTTTACCGAAAAAGGCTTTCACCCCGCTTTATAAATAAAGCAACGATGAACAACACCTAGTACAAACGCACGCCACCACAACACACACACGCACCCAAGGCAGTTTAGGAATGGAGGAAGTAATATACTTATTAAGAAGAATATAAGAGGAACATGATAACAAAGAGCAAGCAGATTTAGATAATACAATGTGTGTTGCCCACCCATGATGAACCAGAGTGCACAGAGAAATGCAAATCCCTGTTGTCTCTCTATATGTGGCGCACATGCTTTTCGAAATGAATATAGGAACATTAGCTGACCAATTAAACATTCTCTGTTTTAGTAATATAAGCATCATATCAGATTCGTATTTCAACAACTAAGCTTTGGAATTATGAGTGGCATGTTGTTTCGCTTGATGGGTTGAGGTCTTGAGGAGCAGTGCTAGCATGACACAAAGCGCCTACAATGATGGTAGCAAATATAAAGGGGGGAAACCATAAGCTTTACGAGTATAGTGACCATGCCATGGCGAATCTGAAGGTGCAAACCGGACAAAGGCTACTTCACAAGTTTGCTTTCAACTGGCCACTACGATTTGGTATGGAGAAGAAAAGTACAATAAACAAGTTACGATCTATTTTTCGGGTGAGATCAATAACTTAAGCAGCTATGAAAGAGTACCACCTCTCTTGCGACGCCGTGTAGGCCCGTGCTGATACGCTAAGGGTGTTGCGGGTGAGATGGCTGTCGGCGACGCGGAAGAAGGCTTCAGACGGGAGACGGCAGCATCGGGGGATAAGTCTTGTTGCCGTGGACAAGGCGGTCGTAGGAGCAGCAACGGCAAGGTGGACGACGGCGCTGATGAAGCGAGAGGACGCGATAAAAGGATCCTGGTCCGGCGCCGTGGATGACAGACGTCCATCTCTTGCAGTGGACGACGGGGTAGGGGTAGCGGCTCCGGTAAGCTGGAGGATGGGTACTAACTCTTGAGCATGCGTTGGTTTTCCCTTGAAGAGGAAAGGGTGATGCAGCAAAGTAGCATAAGTATTTCCCTCAGTTTTTGAGAACCAAGGTATCAATCCAGTAGGAGATAACACACAAGTCACCTAGTACTTGCACAAACAATCAAGAACCTTGCAACCAACACGATAAAGGGGTTGTCAATCCCTTCACGGCCAATCGCAAAAGTGAGATCTGATAAAGATAATAAGATAAATATTTTTGGTATTTTTGTTGTATAGATTGGAAAGTAAAGATTGCAAAATAAAATAGATCGGAAACTTATATGATGGCGGGAGCCATAGGTTTCATTAGTGGCTTCTCTCAAGATAGCATATATTACAGTGGGTGAACAAATTACTGCCGAGCAATTGATAGAAAAGCGCATAGTTATGAGAATATCTAGGCATGATCATGAACATAGGCATCACGTCCGTGTCAAGTAGACCGAAACAATTCTGCATCTACTACTATTACTCCACACATCGACTGCTATCCAGCATGCATCTAGAGTATTAAGTTCATAAGAACAGAGTAACACATTAAGCAAGATGACATGATGCAGAGGGATAAACTCAAGCAATATGATATAAACCCCATCTTTTTATTCTCGATGGCAACAATACAATACGTGCCTTGGTGCCCCTACTATCACTGGGAAAGGACACCGCAAGATTGAACCCAAAGCTACGCACTTCTCTCATTGCAAGAAAGATCAATCTAGTAGGCCAAACTAAACCGATAATTCAAAGAGACTTGCGAAGATATCAAATCATGCATATAAAAATTCAGAGAAGAACCAAATATTATTCATAGATAAACTTGATCATAAACCCACAATTCATCGGATCTCAGCAAACACACCGCAAAAAGTATTACATCGAATAGATCTCCAAGAACATCGAGGAGAACTTTGTATTGAGAACCAAAGAGTGAGAAGAAGCCATCTAGCTAATAACTATGGACCCGAAGGTCTATGGTAAACTACTCACACATCATCGGAGAGGCTATGGTGTTGATGTAGAAGCCCTCCATGATCGATTTGCATTGAGATCTCCGCTCCTCGGGAGCCAGCCTGAGGAGGCCGCCCCTTGTGGAGGTCTTGGTGTCGTTCGCCTCGCGAGGCTTGGCCCCTCGCGAGGGTCTTGAGTTGTTGATGTCGAAGCTGGGCCGCACCAGGTTGTCGATCGAACCATGTCATGGGCCGCAGGCAGGCAAGTCTAGGTACCCCCGTTCCCAGAACGCCGGCAAAAGTCTCCTCGTCCGAAATTGATGTAGGAAAATATTTTAAATAGGAGCAGGTGTGTAACTTCCCTCAATCATGACACAACCGCCCTACCCGTCAGCCCCGTTCATACACCGTGGGTGCTAACCGTGGGCGGCAAGAGACCCTCTCCTCGCCCGAAATCGCTATCGGCAAATATTGGGGAGATGCGAGATTACCGTCCTATCCCCAACCGATGAGATGTCCAAAATTTTAAACGGGGGCTAAGTTCGTAACTTTCCCATTTTTCAAACAAGCCCATCCCAAAGTTTGAGATCCCCTCCCCCTCCCCTCCATTTCCCCATTCATACACCATCGGCGCCACAACAACCTCCCCACTCCGGTCAGCCTCCTCCATCCGCCACCCCATTGACACGTCTCCAACGTATCTATAATTTTTGATTGTTCCATGCTATTATATTATCTGTTTTGGATGTTTAATGGGCTTTAGTATGCTCTTTTATATTATTTTTGGGACTAACCTATTAACCGGAGGCCTGGTGCCAGTTTCTGTTTTTTTGCCTATTTCAATGTTTTACAGAAAAGGAATATCAAACGGAATGAAACCTTCACGAGGATCTTTCTTGGAACGAAAGCAATCCAGAAGACTTGGAGTTGAAGTCTGGAACTCCGCGAGGAAGCCACAAGGTAGGAGGGCGCGCCCAGGGGGGTAGGCGCGCCCCCACCCTCGTGGGCCCCACGGAGCTCCACCGACGTACTTCTTTCGCCTATATATACCCTTATACGCTAAAAACATCCACGGGAAACACAAAACCACTTTTCCACCGCCGCAACCTTCTGTACCCATGAGATCCCATCTTGGGGCCTTTTCCGGCGCTCCGCCGGAGGGGGAGGCTCACCTCGTGAGGTCCAGATGATGTGAGCCATGACGACCAAGGCCAGGCGGGCGCCAGCAGGCGTAGTGTACCCGTTTCCTCTTTGGTGCTAAGGAGGCAATCGCAGCCGCGGAGTCCCGAGGAATCAGCCAAAGGTTTCCATTCCGGTGCAACAAGACTAAGATCGCCAGGACAGCAGGACGGAGGTCATCGCTGAGCCCACCACGGCGTCACGACCAGAGGCTTTTGCAGGCGAAGACTACTTTTGTTAGGATAGCTTGTACTAGCTGTCCCCCTTCGAATTTGGCCATTGTGTGTCGGTGTACAAAAGTAGGGGCTCTTTTGACCCCTTTTACTTGTGCACGGGCAGTCAGAGCCGCGCCCGCGGCCACACTGAGCAGGGCAGAAGAAGAAAGCTGGAGCACAAGGCAATCAAAGCAACGCCAAGACCAGAGACAGAAAGAGCAAGAGGGCGAGGTGGACTCCTCCGGCAAGATCCTTGCCGGGACGGCCTCCGCAGCCCCGGCATGATCCTTGCCAGGGCAACTTGCCCGACGCCAGCAGACTGTGCCACCCTTGAGCCCAAGGTTTCCAACACCATCAACCACATTGGAACCAAGGCTCGCGAGGTGCCTCCATGGTGGCATGCAGATCTTTGTGAAGATCATGAATACACAAGATCAGATGAGGACCAGAAGACGACGATCGTCAGCAAGATCCCTGCCGCGGAAATCCACGAGACCCCCGACAAGATCCTTGTCGGGGACAACTGCGATGCCGCGGCAAGACCCTTGCTGGGGCCCCGACAAGACCCTTGCTGAGAGCACCTACGAGGCCACAACCAGGCTCGCGTCTGCCAAGACTCCACCTCCATTCCCATACAGCTGCCAGATCAACCAGCTGGGCAGGCACCTGCGTGGCAACGTGCGGCTTCCAGGCTAGCTCAGCAAGCACCTGCGTGGTGGCATGCAGATCTTCGTGAAGACCCTACCACTATGCCATCTCAGCAGCCTGCCAGCCTACTTTTTGTGGCGCTGCATGCATTGTTAGCCTGGACGCGTGTCGGAGCAAGGCGGGGCGGCGACGGATGGGACGGGCCTCTTGCCATCCCCAATAAAGCAACGGGACACCTAAGGGGGCGCATTTAACGCGTCTTGTCCCGTAATGACAGGCGATAAGCTTGTACACTGTACACCTTTCCACCTCCTGTGTGCCACTATGGCAACCCCTTTTGTCTGTAAAAGGAAGCCCGAGGCGTCCAGGAGGGGGATTCGGATCTTTTGGACAAGTTACACCCTGTAGCTAGTTCAAGAACTCAAGAACACTCGAATACACACCAAAACAGGACTAGGGTATTACACATCCTCGCGGCCCGAACCTGGGTAAATGATCTTTGTGCTGCCTGTCAGACCCGCTATTTACACAACCACGCGCCCGCCAACCGTAGAAGGGATCCCAGTGATTCCATAGGTGTCGATTTCCCCCGACATCTTTAGCGCGCCAGGTAGCGGGGCGGTTGTGGAAATCTGGTCTGATTGGAGCAGCGGCTTCACCAGGGTCGTCACTCTGAGGAACAAGACGACCAAATGGGTGGCGTCATCTGTGGATGCAGTGAACGCTCGCGCAGCGACAATAAAGCTAAGTCATGCGAAACTTTGAGCAATTTCCTTTTGTATAGAAGGTTATCGTCCTCGAAGATCCTGCCCTATGTATGGAAAACCTACACACGATGGGGCCCTTCCACTATTGGCAACGCCCTTGTCCTGTTTCGAGTCCGCTCAACAGTTCAAGCGGCTACGTCGAGAATGGCAGGGTGACCTTCTGCAATTGGCAACGCTCTCGTTCTGCCTCGAGTCCGCTCGACAGTTCGTGTGGCCGCATTGAGAGCAGTAGGGTGGTTCGCCCGACAACAAGCATACCCGGCAGGCTATTGGGGATCCATCCCCAAGGCGCCGTGGCTTGGGTTTACGCGCCGGCAAGCCTACCCGATTAACGTAGGGTGGACATACAAAGGAAGATCAAACAGGAAAATAACATGCATCGTCTCAAAAGTACTGCAGAGTTATATTACATCAACTGTTGCTGCGGTTCTAACTAAAGATAAAAATTGTCTTGGTCATGAACCTGCAGCGACGATGAGGAACGGGGTGCCTAATCCCGGTGCTGGCCCTCTACCCTCTAAATTCCTTCGACGCGACTGATGATGGGCTTGATACACTCCTCGAGCGTCGCGAGGTCCGCATCCTCCGGCAAGCTCTCTAGCGCGGCGTCGAAGTCGAGGTCGGGGTTCCAGTATGCCACCTTGGTGAGGACCTTGGTCATGGCACCCCGGCAAAGCTTCCGGGCCTCATCGGCCAGAGAGGCCGCCCTGTTGGAGCGAAACTGCTCCAGGGCCCCGAGAAAACCCTTGAAGAATAGGGTCAGCTTGGCGTTGGGACTCACGTTAGGCTCCGGGGCATACCACACATTTGGCATCCCCATGGCAGCCAGCTTCGTGGTGATCCTGCCGGCGACATCTGCGAGGCGGCTGATCCAGAGGTTCTCGCCCTTCACAAAATCCTTGTGGTTGGCGGCGTCATTCTTCCGCAGCTGCTTCTCGGCCTCCAGATCCTTGGCCGGGGTCTCCTCCCGGGCTTTGACCACCGAGAGCGTCCCCTCAAGGCCCTCCAGCTTCAGCTTTAGGTCCTTGATGGACTCATTGGCCGTGGAGAGTAGCTCGGCCTTGCCGAGGACTGAGGCCTGCGCATCGGCCAAGGCGCCCTTGGCCGCGTCCCTCTCCCCTGTCAGCTCCAGGGCCTGCTTCTTCAGCCCGTCCCGCTCCACCTCCAGCTCTTTCACCTTGCCAACATGGACCTGAGCCTGGGCATTGAGCGCCTCCTTATGCCTCTGCTCCAGCTCCCGGGTCCACTACAGGACAAGCTTCTCGACCTCCTCATCCTTGCCGTGAAGTGTCGCAGCGAGCTTCTCCTCACGAGCGGCAGGGTCCTCCTCCTGGTTGTTGAGCGAGGCCTGGTGCTGGTACCGAGCGGCCTCGTCCTTGGCTGCCTGGTTCTTCACCGTCTCCTGGGCCTTCTCGATATCGACCTGCTTCATGACAAGCTCCAGCTTGCGCTCGGCCAGCACATCCTGGACGACCTTCAGTTCCTTGTGGGCCTGGCGGAACCAAGCATGCGCCTCGGCGAAGCGCTCCTCGAGGTCCGCCTCCGCCTTGTCCACCACCGCCATCCTGGACATGGCCTTGTCCAGGAGGGCACGGTGAAGCGCCTGGAGCTTCTGGAAATTGGCGCTCATGTCCTAGAGGAGCCGCTCTTCCTGGGAACCGCCGCCACCGGCGCTCGGTTCGTCGACAACCTCGAGCCCGGCGGCGGCGAGCACCTCCTCGTCGAACACCTCCCCCTCGGTGGGCGCCCTGGTGCTCGCCGTCCCTCGGAAGTGGACGAACAAGTCATCGCTCACCTTCAGATATTTGCCTGAGCTAGAGGCAGCGGAGGAGGAAGGTTGATCGTCAACCACCCCCTCCTCGGCAGCGGCCTTGCCGGCCTCCTCGGCAGCGGCCTTGCCGGACTCCCCGGCAGACCCCTTGGCGGCGTCCTCAGCAGCGCCCTTGGCGGCCTCGGTGGCGATCTTGTCGGCCTCCGCCGCGGCTTCCTTGGCGACCTCCTCGATGACGGTATCTATGTCTTCCGGGTCCACCGAGGAAGGATCTGGATATCGAGAAGGGGATGAGGCGAAGCCAAGACCAAGTTTCCAAAAAGAAGAAGAAAAAGCAGGGACGGGAGGCAAGTGACGTACCCGAGCCAGGCTGGGAAGAAGTAGCCCCTTCTCCGCCAACTTCTGGCGCCGGGACGGAGCCACCAGCACCCGGGTTCGCCTCCTCCTCCTCCTCCTCCGTACGCATGGGCTCGGCACTTGGCGCCCTTGCCGGGGACGCCCCTCGGGGCGGCGTGGTCGATGGGGGCGGCATGTTGGGGGTGGCCCTCAATGGCTCCTCCTGCTACCGTCCTCCTCCTGCAACCACAGCAAGGTCAGCGCCAAGGGATCATACCCCGGCACACGTTGAGGGGGGGGGCGAGTGGTGAACTTACGCTGGGCGCTGCGCCGGGGGCTGTTGTCCAGACTGCTCACCACCACCAGCGGCATACTCAAAGTGCCCGCCGGGGGCTGGCCGCCTGTTGAGGCCCTGGCCCACTTCACCCTCTAGGCCAGCATCTCCACATCCCTGCAAAGATGAAAACAAATCAAGAACAGCGGCGCGGTCTGAGGGGACGGAGATGACAAAAAGGCAGGATACTTACTCATCCTCCACCTCCTCTTCCGCTACCTTCCTCTTCCTCCTTGGGCTGAGGGACCCAAAATCGAAGACGACCTCCGTGTCGTCATCTCCGGGAGGAGGGGAAGCAGATGGAGTCCGAGGACACTTGGACAGAGAAGAGGCAGTTGCCTTCTTCTTCGCCACCGCGGCCTTCATCAACTTCCTCGCCGCCGTGGCCCTCATCTGGCGCACGGACGCCCCTGGGTTTGTTGCGGTTGCGCGGCCCTGCCGGGCCGGACCGGCTCGCTAGAGCGGGCCCGCCGTAGGACACGCCCTCTCCCCGTGGCCGGAGGGTCGACAGCCTCGACCTCCTCCTCTGACTACTCCTCGACCACATCTTCAATTAGAGGGGCCCCTGTGCCGGCACTGCTAGCCTCCCCAGCGGACACCGCCCACTGGGCGAGCTCCCTCTCCTCCGCGGCCGCCGCGACCTCGTCCTCCATGCCGCCAGAGCTGGCGGCCTCCTTGGCGAGCACCGCCTCCGCCGGCCTGGCGGCGATATAGTCCAGTTCCGCCTGGGTGGTGTCCTGGATGAGCAGCGGCTCGTCGCGGACGTACTTCTCCGCCAAGGTATCGAAGAACTCCTGCACCTGATCCGCCGGCGGCTCGGCCCAATTTTGGACGAGGGCATGCGTGTTGAAGTCTGGCATCATGGCGATGTCGGTTTGGCGCGAGTTATTGCTCAGTGGGACCACCCCCACCGGCAACCCAAACAAGGGCCCCTAGGCGACCTTGCCAGCCTTCGCAGCCTTGCCGGTCCTCTCGGCCCTACCGTCGTGGCTCACGTCGAGCTGAAAGAGCCACTGGTAGAAGTGGGCGTGCCCCATCACCGTAAAGTTGTGATTCAAGCTGGGGCGAAGCCTCATGATGTCAGCCGCGTTCCTGAAAAGCCAGGCCGGCCTCCCCTTGTTGTGCAGTGGAGCGATTCGGTGGCGGATGAAATCCGCCCCAATCATCTCCAGGGTGAGCCTGGCAAGGGTGAGGCGATGGATCCTGGTGGTGGCGACCTTGAGCTTCTCCTCCTGGGCGTCAACATCGCCCTAGTCATCTCTGCGAACCGGTGGCGCCTGGCGAACCCGGCAAAATTCCTGTGGGTCCTCCTCCTCAATCCAGCACCACCAGCTCTGCCACTCCTCCCAGCTCTCCTTCTGAGCGCCCTCCGGGTATGTCCCCTTCTCCTGGGTCCTTGGGATCCAGGTGACACAACCGGAGATGGCGCCTCCCTTTTGGATTCGAGGATAAAAGTAGTGGCAGAAGAGCGCCGTGTTGGGGAGCACTCCGGCGAAGCCCTCGCAGAGATGGGCAAAAAGATCCATGCACGCCATGGCATTTGGAGTGAAATCCAGAAGGTGGAAACCATAGGTGTGCATGACGTCATTGAAGAAATCAGAGAAAGGGGGGAAGAGGCCGCAGGAAAAGTAGTCAACGAAGAATGGGTAACGATTCGGGCCGGCCTCGGCGAAATCAGCAGGGATGATTCGCGTGGCCGGATGCCCCGTCGTCTCCCCCCCCCCCGTCTTGCACCCCCACAGGGGCTTGAAGTTGCCCCGGAGATGGACCGCGTCGACCGTCGAGGGAAAGTAGACGAGCTGCGTCCGCCGTGCCGCCAACTCGCTCTTCGGCGGCTCCTTCGCCCCGACGTCCTTGGCCACTCCCTTGCCTTTGCTGGTTTTGGGTGCCATGGCGGCTGCGAGAGGTGAAGGATTGAGGACAACGAAGGCACGGCAGCGGCGAGCAAAGGCAAGAGCTTGAGAAGGAAGAAGGAGGGGACGACGGTTCCGAGATTGGAGAAAGCACAGAGGGTAAATGAGCAGTGCGCCTGCGGTTATCCCTTTTTACGGGGAAGGCGCGGGCCGCCTCTTTACCATTTACTGCGACGTGACGCATGCGTGAGGAAACCGCCCCATGCATGACCCCCGCATCATGCATGACCCCCCACGTCGCGCGTTCAACGCGGGTCGTGGGGAAGCGCAGCGGGCGAAAAAGTTACTGCAGTAAAAATCCGCCCCGCCTGCCCGCGCACCGTTCTGGGCCTAGCCCAACAACGCGTCACGCTTATGTGTGGCCCAGGCCCGGGGGCTCCTGTCGGTGTAAAAAAGTAGGGGCTCTTTTGACCCCTTTTACTTGTGCACGGGCAGTCAGAGCCGCGCCCGCGGCCACACTGAGCAGGGCAGAAGAAGGAAGCCGGAGCACAAGGCAATCAAAGCAACGCCAAGACCAGAGACACAAAGAGCAAGAGGGCGAGGTGGACTCCCTCAGCAAGATCCTTGCCGGGACGGCCTCCGTAGCCCTGGCAAGATCCTTGCCGGGGCAATGTGCCCGATGCTAGTAGAGTGCGCCACCCTTGAGCCCAAGGTTTCCAACACCATCAACCACATTGGAACCAAGGCTCGGGAGGCGCCTCCATGGTGGCATGCAGATCTTTGTGAAGATCATAAATACACAAGATCAGATGAGGACCAGAAGACGACAATCCTCGGCAAAATCCCTGCCAAGGAAATCCACGAAACCCCCGGCAAGATCCTTGCCGGGGACAACTGCGATGCCGCGGCAAGACCCTTGTCGGGGCCCCGGCAAGACCCTTGCCGAGAGCACCTGCGAGGCCACAACCAGGCCCGAGTCTGCCAAGACTCCACTGCCGTTCCCATACAGCTGCCAGCCCAACCAGCTGGGCAGGCACCTGCGTGGCAACGTGCGGCTTCTAGGCCAACTCAGCAAGCACCTGCGTGGTGGCATGCAGATCTTCGTGAAGACCCTACCACTACGCCATCTCAGCAGCCTGCCATCCTACATGGCGTTGCATGCATTGTTGGCCTGGACGCGTGTCGGAGCAAGGCGGGGCGGCGACGGACGGGATGGGCCTCGTTGCCATCCCCAATAAAGCAACGGGACACCTAAGGGGGCGCATTTAACGCGTCTTGTCCCGTAATGACAGGCGATAAGCTTGTACACTGTACACCTTTCCACCTCATGTGTGCCACTGTGGCAACCCCTTTTGTCTATAAAAGGAGGCCCGAGGCGTCCAGGAGGGGGATTCGGATCTTTTGGACAAGTTACACCCCGTAGCTAGTTCAAGAACTCAGGAACACTCGAATACACACCAAAACAGGACTAGGGTATTACGCATCCTCGCGGCCCGAGCCTGGGTAAATGATCTTTGTGCTGCCTGTCAGACCCGCTATTTCCACAACCTCGCGCCCGCCAACTGTAGAAGGGATCCCAGTGATTCCGTAGGTGTCAATTTCCCCCGACATTGTGGGATCCATTCCCGCCTACATTTGGGAAGAGGACCAAGGCCACTATAAATAGGACCTAGCCACCACCGTAGGAAAGGATGGATCATTCAGATCACCCTCACACCCACCAGCTCATCGAGCACAAGAACACCTCTCCTCCTGAGGTTTTCCTCCCACTGTACTAGTTCATCCTCAGCCCCTCGAGGCCAATCCACTACAAAGCAGGAGTAGGGTCTTACACCGCAAGGTGGCCCGAACCTGGGTAAACTGATGTGTCTCTTTTCCATTTAGTTCGTCGAGCTAGGCCGTGAGATTCGCGAGCGGGCAGACTGGGGAGGACAAGTTCTTCGCATGCACCCCAGAGTTCGAACCTCTCAAGGGTGTGCGGAACCCGAAATCCGACAACTTTGTTTTTCCACCCACATGTATGAATGAGAAAATTGAGGGAGAGGAGAGGTCTTTCGGACGAGTTTGAATCAAATGTATGTTTGTCGCCCATGTTTGGCACGCACCATGTTTGAATGGGGAGACAGGCGGTCGTGTCACGTCTGATTGAAGTTACTAGTCTACCCCTATCAACCGCAGTGGAAATCGGGTCGATTAGGATGTGAAGTGTCAAGGGTAGACAGTAATTTCCATCTCGCAAACACTCGCTTCGAGAAGCTAAAAAATGATAGTAGGTGTTTTGCCGCTTTGTTCAGAATTTGGGAGAATGAGCATTCACGTTTACCCTGGGCCCTGGCAACTAAATTCAAATCCAATTTGTATTTGATTATGAATATCCATACATTATTGTACATCTTGTTATTTATTTCTTTAAAACCACGACAAAGATTTATTCCACCTTTGTATATGAATATGATTTAGAAATGTCATGATCTTCAAATTCAGTAGGTTGGATACACTTTGAGTCAAACAGTTATTTCATCCAATACAATATGCTCACACGAAAAACAGTTCACCTTATCTCAATCATGCAAGCACTGAGGATTACCTCGCCTAAAAAATTCAGATCATTACAACACGTGGACAACAAAAGGGGTCTTACAACATAATCCATTCAGAGACATGACACAACATGCAAGTATACTAATCTAATGACAATTTCAACTAGTATCTAAAGAAGAACTGGGATTACCCTGGGCTTCAGATAGGAGAAGCAGCAGGACCTCCTCCGTCTTAAAATGCAACATTCTTACTTCCTCCAATTCTTGGGTTGCTTGCATAATGCGTGCAACTAATTGCATAATTTCTAGACTCAAGAATCAAGATCAAGATTACCTCATTCATGGCAGCCACACCATCTCTTTCTGCCTGTAGTAGAGCCTCAAGAACTATAATATATGTGCTCAGACTGCT
The DNA here is from genome assembly GCF_002575655.3 of Aegilops tauschii subsp. strangulata. Taxonomy (NCBI): domain Eukaryota; kingdom Viridiplantae; phylum Streptophyta; class Magnoliopsida; order Poales; family Poaceae; genus Aegilops; species Aegilops tauschii. The sequence continues at coordinate 352,949,344 of NC_053036.3, forward strand.
CTCCAGCGGTGTTGCCTCTGAACTGCTACTATCTGCTCACATGGCTGGCGCACTGCTTCCACAAATAGATTCTGGGGTTGTACATTGTGTCCTAGTGTGAATGGCATCCTGAAAGGTTTCTGCTGGACATAAGTAAGAGATAGTTATCGCATGAGCCAGGCAGTAAGCTTACATGGTAAACGACATACGAATTATTGCTGAGCATGGCAAGCTATATTTAAATGGTTCGAAGCAGCATCAGCCGAAAACAAATTAAAATGGTAAGATGAAAGGCGGTGTACCACCGCTATATTTTAAGTTGCCCATGCATCTAAGCAGTTGAAATAATCTAAGAAAGCACTTAAACAGTGTGGCCTCATATAAACTACGAAGACAGTCTTGTGATGAAGTTCACAGGAAAAGTTAAGGAGTCAAATAAATTAGGCATGCATTTCTTTACGATAGTACATCAGGCACTACTGACATATTAGCCAACTAAGGTATAGCCTAAGAAGTAACAAACAAGCATTCGAATAAAGCAAGACAACAAAGTAGACAACTGAACTATTTGTAATTCTGTAGGATTACACGTTGAGGGCACAAGCCAAGAAAGAAGCCCACACGCATTACATTTCACATGTACTAAAACACACTGACTTACCATATGTTGCTGTGAAGGCTCGCTGTTGTTGCAATGTGCTTTGAAGATATCGTCAGCATCCCAGTTCTATTTTCCTCTTGAAACGCCATGTCCTACTTCCGTTTTCTAATCTCTACCTATAGTTTTACTAGTTCATATACACATATTATTATATTGAAAATACATAAATTTCCCTTTTCACCTTTACATCCTTATTGTTTTCCCACCCAGCGCTAACTTTTTACCACTGGTTTTCCCTAAAACCAACTCAATTGCCCCACGTCTTATTAGCTTACAAAAACAAAACGATATTTTATTTGGCAAATCAATAAGTTCTTATAAATAAATGTCTATCATTTCTGGATTAAAACAGTTTGGACTCCACCGAAATATGCAAAATAAGGTTGAACTTTTTGACCTTGGTCCAGGGCAGAAAATGGGTTGTAATAAATTCCTTAAGAATTAGCAAATGGCTTGCAAATTATTAAAAAAAGTAGCAAATGGGCTCTATGTTGTCTGCCACAGATTTGGAGGCTGACTTGTGGGCCTACTAAGTTCATGCGTACACAAGGTTTCTCAAAAAAAGAAACTTAGTCAACAATTGACTCTACCAGCGTCAGACCGTTAGATGTTAATCTAACGGCAATTGTGCTTCTTCAGTCTATGATCTTCCTGCTCCAGCCACCCAAACCAACGCCGGCGGAACCGTTTGCTCCCGCCTCCCATGGCCGGCTGTGCTTCCGGGCAGGCCTCACGGCCCCACCATACTTGCATCCCTGGCCTGGCCATCCCTCTACCCATCCACACCTCCTGTTATTCTCCGGCGATGGCAGCCTCACACTGCGGCCGAAGAAGTAAACCCTCGTACCCACTCCGCTTGGGAAACAACTGCCAAGTCTTCCTTGACTCCGGGTCGTTCCCTTACTTGGCCTCGCTGTCATCCACCGCCTTGGTGCTCTCGGCACGACGTGGTCAACGAACGACATCCATCGGAAGAGGACTGTACATGGAGAGGCTAACAGTTGGGTCCACGGCCCCACGTAAGGAAGTGCCTCCTCTTTTTGCGCGTAGGAAGTGCCTCCTTATTACGCTTAAAATAATGATTCCTCCTCTTGACAACTGGGACCGGCCGGAAGGGCCTCTGTATTTCGCAAAAAAAACATTCTCCCCGCTGACAGCTCAGATCCACCAGCTATTACGCACGAAAATAATGAATACCCCCGCAGCTAGGTCGGTCCCACCAATTTAAAGGCTGACTTGTGGGCCTACTAAATTGACGCGGATGCAGGGCTTTGTCAACTTAGTCAATATAAACGATTCTAGCTGCGGTGACCGTACGATGTCCATCCAATGGTCATCGTGCTTCTTCAACCTCTGGTCTTCTTGCTCCAGCCACCCAAATCAGCATCGGCCATGCCGCCTACTCCTGCCTCATGTGGCTGGTTGTGCTACCACGCAGGCCTCACCGCCCCACCCTACTCCCACCGCTGGCCTCACTGCCCCACCCTACTCCCACCTCTACTCACCCACACCCCCTGTTATTCTCCGGTGACGGTAGCCTCAGATCGCAGCTGAACCAGTCAACCCTCGTACTCCCCTCCGGGTGGGCATCCACTCCTGCGTATTCCCCGGCTTTAGGCTGTTCCCTCCTAGGTCGCGCCGTCGTCCACCACCTTGGTGCTCTCGGGTGGTACGACGTCATCAACGCGGTCAACGAACGACAGCCATCACAAGAGAACTGTAAGTGGAGAGGCTGACAGTTGGGTCCATGGCCACACGCAAGGAAGTGCCTCCTTATTACACGCAAGATAATGATTCCTCCACCTGGCAGCTCGGACCCACCTGCTTTATCTTCGCACGGAAGGAACTGCCTTCTTACCCCCTGACAGCTGGGACCCACCAGGTTGAAGCGAAGGTAGCATTATCTGTCTGGCCGTGAACGTGTACGTACATGGTGGCCGATCGGTCTCTCTGCAGCGACGTACCGTGCCCGAGTAAGGAGCAGCACGTTTTGAAGTAGAGGCACCGACGTAGCATGTCACGCAGCCCATCTATATCGTGTACACGTACGTACAACCACGCTGCAAGATTGTAAATAGGGCTACGTACGTACATACGGGCAAGGTCTCTAACGCATACAACGACGTCGTCCTGTTCATCGGCAGCCAGCCGGCTGGGTCGGAACGGAGTAAACAGCGTCGCATGTTCATAGGGAGCCAGCCGGCTTGGACGGAACAACCGAAACGAGGTCTGGCGTACCGCAGAATGGAGGAAATAGTCCTTTGTTCGACCGCGTACGGTCGATACGGGGTCCTGTTCGTCGGGAAGGGTCTGGCGTACCGCAAAACGAAGGAAATGGACTTTTGTTCGATTGCCTACAGTCGAAACAGGGTGTTGTTGATTGGGAGGGGTGTGGCGTACCGCAAAACGGAGAAAACAGACTTGTGTTGGAGCGCTACGGTCGAAACGGGGGTCTTGCTCATCAGGAGGGGTGTGGCGTACCACAAAACGGGACTCCACGGGCTACTGTTCATCCACCGTCGACTTCCTCCAGCCTCCACCTGCTACTGTTCATCCACCGTCGACTTCCTCCTGCCTCCACCAGCTACTGTTCATCCACAGGGTCTTGTTCATCCAGCCTCCACCGGCTACTGTTCAACCAGCCCTCCGCGGGGTCCATTTCATCCAGCCTCCACCGGCTACTGTTCAACCAGCTCTCCACGGGGTCTTGTTCATCCAGCCTCCAGTGGCGGCTGTTTAACCAGCCCTCCACGGGGTCATGTTCAACCAGCCCTCCACGGGGTCCCTCCACCGGCTACTGTTCATCCACCTCCACCTCCTTCATCGGGGTCATGTTCATCCAGCGGCAACAACCTCTACTACCACGGGATCATGTTCATCCAACCCCCACGCAAACTGTTCATCCAACCCCCACCAAGGACTGTTCAACAAGAGGCAGCTTCGATCGGCTTCAGTTAGCAGCAGTAGCGAAGGAATCACTTGTGTTCAGTTAACAACCAAGGGATCGATCGGGGTTCAGTAACATAGCTAGTGCAATCGCTCGGGTTCAGTTAGAGAACGCCTCGCGCACACACGCGTACGTGTACGAGAGAAACGCGCGAACCTCCGTGTGTTGCTTGGCTCTGACCACTGATACGTCCATTTTGCATCATGCTTTTATATCAATATTTATTGCATTATGGGCTGTTATTACACATTATGTCACAATACTTATGCCTTTTCTCTCTTATTTTACAAGGTTCACATGAAGAGGGAGAATGCCGGCAGCTGGAATTCTAGACTGGAAAAGGAGCAAATATTAGAGACCTATTCTGCACAACTCCAAAAATCCTGAAACTCCACGAAAGTCAGTTTTGGAATATATTAAAAATATTGAGCAAAGAAAGCACCCAAGGGGGGCCACACCCTGTCCACGAGGGTGGAGGGCGCGCCCCCTGCCTCGTGGGCCACCTGGCAGGCCTCCGATGCCCATCTTCTGGTATAAGGTGTCTTTCGCCGTGGAAAAAATAATAAGGAAGCTTTCGGGATGAAGCGCTGCCGTCTCGAGGCGGAACCTGGGCAGAACCAATCTAGGGCTCCGGCGGAGCTGTTCTGCTGGGGAAACATCCCTCCGGGAGGGGGGAATCGTCACCATCTTCATCACCATCGATCCTCTCATCAGGAGGGGTCAATCTCCATCTACATCTTCACCAGCACCATCTCCTCTCAAACCCTAGTTCATCTCTTGTATCCGATCTTTGTCTCAAAACCTCAGATTGGTACCTGTGGGTTGCTAGTAGTGTTGATTACTCCTTGTAGTTGATGCTAGTTGGTTTATTTGGTGGAAGATCATATGTTCAGATCCTTTATGCATATTAATACCCCTCTGATTATGAACATGAATATGATTTGTGAGCAGTTACATTTGTTCCTGAGGACATGGGAGAAGTCTTGTTATAAGTAGTCATGTGAATTTGGTATTCGTTCGATATTTTGATGAGATGTATGTTGTCTTTCCTCTAGTGGTGTTATGTTAACGTCGACTACATGACACTTCACCATTATTTGGGCTTAGGGGAAGGCATTGGGAAGTAATAAGTAGATGATGGGTTGCTAGAGTGAAAGAAGCTTAAACCCTAGTTTATGCGTTGCTTCGTAAGGGGCTGATTTGGATCCACATGTTTCATGCTATGGTTAGGTTTACCTTAATTCTTCTTTCGTAGTTGTGGATGCTTGTGAGAGGGGTTAATCATAAGTGGGATGCTTGTCCAAGGAAGGGCAGTACCCAAGCACCGGTCCACCCACATATCAAATTATCAAAGTAACGAACGTGAATCTTATGAGCATGATGAAAACTAGCTTGACGATAATTCACATGTGTCCTCGGGAGCGCTTTCCTTTATATAAGAGTTTGTCCAGGCTTGTCCTTTGCTACAAAAAGTATTGGGCCACCTTGCTGCACCTTGTTTACTTTTTTTACTTCTTACCCATTACGAATTACCTTATCATAAAACTATCTGTTATCGATAATTCCAGTGCTTGCAGAAAATACCTTACTGAAAACCGCTTGTCATTTCCTTCTGCTCCTCGTTGGGTTCGACACTCTTACTTATCAAATGGACTACGATAGATCCCCTATACTTGTGGGTCATCAAGAATCTTTTCTGGCGCTGTTGCCGGGGAGTGAAGCGCCTTTGGTAAGTGGAATTTGGTAAGGCAAAATTTATATAGTGTGCTGAAATTTACTGTCACTTGTTACTATGGAAAATAATCCTTTGAGGGGCTTGTTCGTGGTATCTTCACCCCAACCAGTAGAACAAAGAGTTGCTCCTCAACCTACTGAACCTACTGAAAATGTTTACTTTGAAATTCCTTCGGGTATGATAGAGAAACTGCTAGCTAATCCTTTTACAGGAGATGGAACATTACATCCCGATATGCACCTAATCTATGTGGATGAAATTTGTGGATTATTTAAGCTTGCAGGTATGCCCGAGGATGTTATCAAGAAGAAGGTCTTCCCTTTATCTTTGAAGGGAAAGGCATTGACATGGTTTAGGCTATGTGATGATATTGGATCATGGAACTACAACCGATTGAAATTGGAATTTCATCAGAAGTTTTATCCTATGCATCTGGTTCATCGTGATCGTAATTATATATGTAATTTTTGGCCTCGCGAAGGAGAAAGTATCTCTCAAGCTTGGGGGAGGCTTAATTCAATGTTACATTCATGCCCCAATCATGAGCTCTCAAGAGAAATTATTATTCAAAAAATTTATGCTCGACTTTCTCTCAACAATCGCTCCATGCTCGATACTTCTTGTACTGGTTCTTTTATGATGAAGACTATTGAATTCAGATGGGATTTATTGGAAAGAATTAAACGCAACTCTGAAGATTGGGAACTCGATGAAGGTAAGGAGTCAGGTATAACACCTAAGTTTGATTGTGTTAAATCTTTTATGGATACCGATGCTTTTCGTGAATTTAGCACTAAATATGGACTTGACTCTGAGATAGTAGCTTCTTTCTGTGAATCATTTGCTACTCATGTTGATCTCCCTAAGGAGAAGTGGTTTAAATATCATCCTCCCATTGAAGTAAAAGTAGTTGAACCTATTAAAGTTGAAGAAAAGACTATCACTTATAATGTTGATCCTATTGTTCCTACCGCTTATATTGAGAAACCACCTTTCCCTGTTAGAATAAAGGATCATGCTAAAGCTTCAACTGTGGTTCATAAGAGTAATGCTAGAACACCTACACCCCCTAAGAAAATTAAAGTTGAACCTAGTATTGCTATGGTTAAGGATCTCTTGGTTGATAATATTGATGGGCATGTTATTTACTTCTGTAATGAAGCTGCTAGAATTGCTAGACCCGATACTAAAAATAAACATAAACCTGTTGTCGGCATGCCTGTTGTTTCTGTTAAAATAGGAGATCATTGTTATCATGGCTTATGTGATATGGGTGCTAGTGCAAGTGCAATACCTCATTCCTTATACAAAGAAATTATGCATGATATTGCACCTGCTGAGATAGAAGATATTGATGTTACAATTAAGCTTGCCAATAGAGATACTATTTCACCAGTTGGGATTGTTAGAGATGTTGAAGTCTTGTGTGGGAAAGTTAAATATCCTACTGATTTTCTTGTTCTTGGTTCCCCACAAGATGAATTTTGTCCCATTACATTTCGTAGACCCTTCTTGAATACTGTTAATGCTAGGATAGACAGCGAAAAGGATATTGTTACTGTTGGTTTAGGGGATATGTCTCATGATTTTCATTTTGCTAAATTTCGTAGACAACCCCATGATAAAGAATTGCCTAGTAAAGATGAAATTATTGGTCTTACTTCTATTGTCGTGCCTCCTAATGATCCTTTAGAACAATATTTGCTAGACCATGAAAATGATATGTTTATGAATGAAAGAAAGGAAATAGATGAAGTATTCTTTAAACAGGGACCTATTTTGAAACACAACTTGCCTGTTGAAATTCTAGGGGATCCTCCTCCACCCAAGGGTGATCCCGTGTTTGAGCTTGAACTATTACCTAATACTCTTAAATGTGCTTAACTTGATGAGAAAAAGATATATCCTCTTATTATTACTGCTAACCTTTCAGAGCAGGAAGAAGAGAAGTTATTGAAAAATCTAAAGAAGCACCGTGCTGCTATTGGATATACTCTTGATGATCTTAAGGTCATTAGTCCCACTCTATGCCAGCACAAAATAAAATTGGAGAAAGATGCTAAACCGGTTGTTGATCACCAACGACGGTTAAACCCTAAGATGAAAGAAGTGGTGTCGGTGTCAAAACCGGCGGATATCGAGTAGGGGGTCCCGAACTGTGCGTCTAAGGTCGATGGTAACAGGAGACGGGGGACAAAATGTTTACCCAGGTTCGGGCCCTCTCTATGGAGGTAATACCCAACTTCCTGCTTGATTGATCTTGATGAATATGACTATTACAAGAGTTGATCTACCACGAGATCGTAATGGATAAAACCCTAGAAGTCTAGCCTATATGACTGTATCCGTTTCCGGACTAAGCCCTCCGGTTTATATAGACACCGGAGGGGACTAGGGTTGTACAAAGTCGGTTACAGAGAAAAGGAATCTTCATATCGGGTCGCCAAGCTTGCCTTCCACGCCAAGGAGAGTCCCATCCGGACACGGGAGAGAGTCTTCGGTCTTGTATCTTCACAGCCCATTAGTCCGGCCCATGTCCAATAGGCCGGACGCCCAAGGACCCCTTAGTCCAGGACTCCCTCAGTAGCCCCTGAACCAGGCTTCAATGACGAGGTGTCCGGCGCGCAGATTGTCTTCGGCATTGCAAGGCGGGTTCCTCTTTCCGAATACTCCAGGATAGTCTTCGGACGAACGTGTCCTGATCTGCAACACATGTATCACACACACAGCCGTAGCGAGTATAATATTTCACGAGTCCCATCCACTGACAACTTTTTGCAAGATGACATCATGCCTATCCGGTCATTATTTCGAACCGTTTTCGTCTGCCGTTCCGCGTTTTGAGACGCGGTTTCCATTGGCACGTCTTGTCAAAGCAGAGATCGTGTCCCCTTATTGCGGGATTCTCATCAATACGGGCGTGGGTAACCCAACCGTGCCGTTTACACAGCCCTGGGGAATAGGCGAGTTTTAAGGCGAGTGGGGAGGCGTTCGATATTCACTGCCTTTATAAGGGGATAAGGATTCCCTTTCTTCACCCACGCCTTCTCCCTCTCTCTGGCCTTCCATCCTCAAGCTCCAGCACCCAAGTTCTCATTCTTTCCACCTCAAGCAAGCACCCAGCCATGTCCGGATCTGGAGGGCAAGGCAAGTGGATGACCTCCTCCGTCAAGGAGAAGGACATCGCTGAGCTTCGAGAGGCCGGGTATCTGGCGAAGGAAATCTCCCACCAGCTTCCGGCCAAGGGGCAAGTCGTCCCTATGCCGAAGCCCAATGAGAGGGTGGTGTTCCTTCCTCATTTCGTCCGCGGGTTAGGGTTTCCATTTCACCCTTTCGTCCGCGGGCTGATGTTCTATTACGGGCTAGATTTCCATGATTTAGCCCCGAACTCCTTCCTCAACATCTTGGCATTCATTGTCGTGTGTGAGGGTTTCCTCCGGATCCAACCCCACTTCAGACTGTGGCTCAAGATCTTCAACGTGAAGCCTAAGGTGGTGGATGGCCAACACGCGGAGTGCGGAGGAGCCATGGTGAGCAAGATGCCCAATGTCACATGGCCCAAAGGCACATTTGTGGAGACTATCAAGGAGTGGCAGAAGCTGTGGTTCTATATCACAGAGCCCCGCGGCGCCACCTGGGCCGCTGCCTCCGAATTCAAGTCCGGAGCTCCTATGCGGCTGACCTCCTGGATGGAGAAGGGCCCAAATTGGTCTTCGTCGGACGAGCTGATGGCGCTGCAAACGCGCATCCAAAGCATGGTGGACAGAAACATCAAGCTCGTCGACGTGATCCAGGTGATGCTAGTTCGCCGGATCCTTCCCTGCCAAAACTGGACCTCCCCTTTATGGGAATTCAATCCGGAGAAGCACCAGACCATGGAGAGGCTCTTCGGAACCACTCATGAAGATGCCTGGAAGCTGCTCTTCAAGGGCGACGAGAAGCCGCCGGCCACAGACTCGGACCATGGGAACGATCTTGCCCATCCCGCCAATGCGGTAAGTCCTTCACATCTCAAAGCGTACCCTCTACTTGCTTGTCCAAGGAGGGTAACTAAACTTTACTAATTTATCCTTTCAGGTATGGACAGAGAAGGCGGAGCGAATTCGATGTTCGGCTCCGCTGCCCGAAGAACTAGTCATCCCGCTCCTGGCGAAGATGCTGGTCCCAGTGCCCTATCAGCCGCCGGAGAAGAAGGCCAAGAAGAAGGCCAAGGGGGGCCGAGATGGCCCCCGCCGCAAGGGCGCTTCAGATGTGATGTCCGAAGACAAGACCCACTCCTCTGCCGCCGAAGATGACAACGAGGAGGAGGAAGGCAACTCTCCCCCTGATGGAGGGAGGAAGAAGAGGGCGGCCTCCACAAATCTGGAGGTAGAGGCGCCCAAGAGGGGGAAGGCCCCCCTCGCGGATAACTCCACGTGGGACCTCGATAGCAGTCCGGAGCGATGTTCCCGGAACAAGCCCCTGGCCGCATCGTAAGTACTTATAGACTCGTATTCGTCCGTGTATCCGGCCCTTCCTCTTCATTGTATTAACATGGTTAATTATGCTATGGCAGTCTGGCCCACGACAGCTCCCTGCGTTCCTCGTCACGAGGTTCGTTGGATTCAAAGGCGATGGCCAGTGAGTCGCCGCCGGCCGCTTACTCTCCTACAGCCAAGGGCGACGCCGAGGTGCTGTCGCGAAGGAATTTCCCAGGCTAGGGGGAGTCTCAGGAGGCCATCAGGGTGGCGCCAGAGGGTGATTCCTCGGCCTCCGGACACATGGGGGAACAGATCCCCATGGAGACCGGCGATGGGGGCATGTCCAGTTCGGCCTCCATCCGGATATGGTTCCGGAGACCTATACGGCTCCGGAGTCTGGCGTACAACCTCCTTTGAAAGAAGGAGGTGAGCATATCCCGCCGGTGACCTCTGTCCAACCAGGGGCACCGAACAATCTTCTGGAAGCGCTACGAGGCGCTTCCATTGTGGAGGAACACCGTATCCTTATGGGTACGGTGATTGAAAAGGTTCAGCCTGCCAAGAGCGGACTGACCGAAGCCTGTGGGAGCTTGCTGACAGGCTTTGAGGTAAGCGACACAAAAGAGAAAAGTCCCAACATAGACAGTAGCCCCTGAGACACTGTCCGGTGTTCGTAAAGAAAAGTCGGGCAGAGGATCAATTAAATTTCGTAGGAAACTAACTAAATGTGTCTTATGTGAATAAGCAGGCGTCGTTGCTAGCCGCAGCCTCACATACTGCCGAAGTCTCCGGACTAAAGCAGAGACTGGAGCGGGCTGAGGAGAAGCTCGGCCAAGCAAGGAAGCAGCTAGAAGGCCAGCAAGGTATGTAATGACTCGCTATGTATTCGGGAAGAATAAACGATGTGTATTGACCGTAGTGTCATGATATGTGTAGGAGCGACGACCGAGGTCGAGGCCCTTAAAAAGGCCCTGGCCGAAGCCAAGGGGAAAGTTGTCAAGGAGCGAGCTGCCCGTAAGAAGCTCAAGGCCAGGCTTAACAAGGTCCAACAAGAGCTCCAGGACGCTGTGAAAAAATGCGAGACCTTGGAGTGCAATGTTTCGGCTCGAGACACTGATACGTCTCCGTCGTATCTATAATTTTTGATTGTTCCATGCCAATATTATACAACTTTCATATACTTTTGGCAACTTTTTATATTATTTTTGGGACTAACATATTGATCCAGTGCCCAGTGCCAGTTCCTGTTTGTTGCATGTTCTATGTTTCGCAGAAACACCATATCAAACAGAATCCAAACGGGATAAAAAACGGACGGAGAATATTTTTGGAATATTTGGAGAATTCCGGAAGAAAAATCCACGCGAGACGGTGCCCGAGGGAGGCACGAGGCAGGGGGCGCGCCCCACCCCCCTAGGCGCGCCCCTGACCCTCGTGGGCTCCCCGTAAAGCGGTTGATGCCCTTCTTCGGCCGCAAGAAAGCTAATTTTTAGGAAAAAATCATGGCGAAGATTTCAGTCCAATCGGAGTTACGGATCTCCATATAGATATGAAACGGTGAAAGGGCAGCAGGGAAAACGCAGAAACAGAGAGAGACAGATCCAATCTCGGAGGGGCTCTCGCCCCTCCCACGCCATGGAGACCATGGACCAGAGGGGAAACCCTTCTCCCATCTAGGGAGAAGGTCAAGGAAGAAGAAGAAGGAGGGGGGCTCTCTCCCCCTCGCTTCCGGTAGCGCCGGAACGCCGGCGGGGGCCATCATCATCACCGTGATCTTCACCAACACCTCCGCCATCTTCACCAACATCTCCATCACCTCCCCCTCTATCTACAGCGGTCCACTCTCCCGCAACCCGCTGTACCCTCTACTTGAACATGGTGCTTTATGCTTCATATTATTATCTAATGATGTGTTGCCATCCTATGATGTCTGAGTAGATTTTTGTTGTCCTATTGGTGGTTGATGAATTCCTATGATTGGTTTAATTTGCTTGTGGTTATGTTGCTGTCCTTTGGCGCCCATCATATGAGCGCGCGCGTGGATCACACCATAGGGTTAGTTGTATGTTGATAGGACTATGTATTGGAGGGCAAGAGTGACAGAAGCTTCAACCTAGCGTAGAAATTGATGCATACGGGATTGAAGGGGGACCAATATATCTTAATGCTATGGTTGGGTTTTACCTTAATGAACGTTAGTAGTTGCGGATGCTTGCTAATATTTCCAATCATAAGTGCATAGAATTCCAAGTCAGGGATGACATGCTAGCAGTGGCCTCTCCCACATAAAACTTGCTATCAGTCTAGTAAAATAGTCAATTGCTTAGGGACAATTTTGCAACTCCTACCACCACTTTTCCACACTCGCTATACTAACTTTAGTTTTGTCTTCATCTAAACAGCCCCTACTTTTTATTTACTCGCTCTTTATTATCTTGCAAACCTATCCAACAACACCTACAAAGTACTTCTAGTTTCATACTTGTTTCCGGTAAAGCGAACGTCAAGTGTGCGTAGAGTTGTATCGGTGGTCGATAGAACTTGAGGGAATATTTGTTCTACCTTTAGCTCCTCGTTGGGTTCGACACTCTTACTTATCGAAAGAGGCTACAATTGATCCCCTATACTTGTGGGTTATCAGACACCGACCTCACCAAGGCTCGCCAAAGCGCAGAAGAGGCCCGGGTTAAAGCCCAGGCGCCCTCCAGGAGATCCAGGAGGCCAAGAAGATCGCGGCAGGTAAGGCGTTTAGTATGCAAAGCAAGTATGTGAAGAAGAAGTACTTCTTACTAACCCGGATTCAGAGTTCTCCAGGGGCGTTTGCGGATCTGCCGCGCAGTGTGTCCGGCGCTGCGGAATTCTTCCGGGCCGAAGAAGGGAGCTCAATGGAGAAGCTGTTCTGGTCGCAATACCTTGCGCCAGAACATCCAGTGCCCTTCAGTGATCAGCTAGAACAGCTGGTCGAGCTGCATAGGGTGGCCGAACTGGCCATGAAGGATTTGATAATCCGGCTGTGGCCTACCGAAACTATACCCAGCAGCTACTTCGGCCTCATGAAGCGGCTGGTGAATGCCTGTCCTCGGCTGGACGTCGTCAAGCGGTCGGTCTGCATCGAGGGCGCGCGCATGGCCTTCGCCCGCGTCAAGGTTTGGTGGGCGAAGATGGACGCCGTCAAGCTCGTGACCGAGGGGCCGCCTAAGGGCAAGGAGCACCGCACGCCCGAGCGGTATGTTGAAGACGTCCTGGCGGGGTCTCGCATTGTGGCAATGCAATGTACGCAAGACATTATCTTTGAATGAATATATTCATGTTGTCTCTGCCTTGTATGATGAAACAAAGTTGTTTATGTAATATAATTTTTGTTATGTTTAAAAAAATTCCTCCTGTGCAGCCGTGTTGTATGAAATTTGAGAGTTGGCCAGTCATCGGCTTCTGCCCCCACGTATGTAGTACGAAGGTGTTCGGGATGGAATCTAAACACTCTTGATCCAATTGTTTGGTCCTTGAAGGAGGTGTTTAGCGCAACGAACCAGGCAATCAGACTATGCGGCTTGAACACCCTCACTTACCCATAGGAGTTTGACAATGAAAATGTGGGCGCAGCCCCTAGTATCTGAACTAGAGAGCTATAAGCACTTGATCGGGTAAGTACCGATCCCTCGCGTAATGCGGAAAAAACCTCTAACGATTTGGAAAGTTCGAAGAGCTGACCGGCTCTCGCTGCATCATGATAGTCAGTTTTCGGCTTTCTCTACTGAGGTGCTCCTTCGGGTAAACCAGGGCACAATCGCAGTAGTGCTCCCTTTACTACCTTAGCCGATATAGCGGAACGTAAGGTAGCAAGCACAGGAGCCGGGCAACCCAACTATTGACCAAAGACATGATTCGGAGCCGATGCATATAATGCTAAATTTGGGGTGCCGAACTATACTGTAAGAAGTGTTCGGACTTTGTTACCGTAGTGCGGGGCGCTATGAAGCCCTGGCAAATGTGTAATGTACCAAAGTGTACGGGTGCTATCTGATAAGGTTTCTAATGGAAAAAGGAAAACAGAAAAGGAGCAAAGGTAATGAGCAGGGGCCCTAAAATTTGGGTTGCAAACTGTTTCCATTATGATTTGATTAATACGTCAAAGCGTATTGATACAAATAGTGCGATAAGCAATGGGCTATTTAACATGCCACAACCAAGGGAGAGCTGCGTGTGGGCCCTGAAAACAGGTAGAGTGGTCGTTAAATAAACCACCTAGAAATTCCCCTCTACGTCCAGGCTGACTGCCGTCTTGGTGTATTTGTCCTTCGAAAGGAACTGCGATCAAGCCATCAGGGAAAGGGGAAAAAGAAACAGTGAAAGTATATGTGTCCGGGAGCGGTCGAGCCGTATTGTGGATCACAAAGTAGGTATGCCTCCGTCTATGCCCATGGTATTTTGAGTGCGTAGTTATGTACGTGCGGTGCGAATGCCTCCACTTGATCGGGATTGGGACGGAGGCCAAATTCCTAATCGAGCTCTCGACGAGCCGAGCTATCCTTCCGTAGAATAGTCCGGACCCTCTTGACAGTGTCCGAGAGTTCGGCCGCTGAATTAAGGTTCTGCTTGAGAATGCCACTCTGTACTTCTGCTGGTAAGGCAACGGTGTGCTCCTCGGTGCGGAGGGAGCATTCTGTGTTTCCATTAACTGTTATGACGCCACGTGGTCCGGGCATCTTGAGCTTGAGATAAGCATAATGTGGCACCGCATTGAATCGACCAAATGCGGTTCGTCCGAGCAGTGTGTGATAGCTGCTGCGAAAAGGGACGATATCAAAGATTAACTCTTCGCTTCGGAAGTTGTCCGGAGATCCAAAGACGACTTCTAGCGTGATTGAGCCCTTACAGCGAGCCTCTACACCTGGTATGACTCCTTTAAAGGTAGTCTTTTTGGGCTTGATCCGCGATGGGTTAATGCCCATTTTGCACACTGTATCTTGACAGAGAAGATTGAGGCTGCTGCCACCGTCCATGAGGACTCGCGTCAGGTGGAATCCGTCAATGATTGGGTCAAGGACCAGTGCGGCTGAACCGCCATGACGGATACTAGTCGGATGATCCCGATGATCAAAAGTGATCGGGCATGACGACCATGGATTAAATTTTGGGGCGACTGGCTCTATCGCATAGACGTCCCTGAGCGCGCGCTTGCGCTCCCTCTTGGGGATGTATGTAGCATATATCATGTTCACCGTTTTGACCTGAGGGGGAAACTTCTTTTGTCCCCTGTGTTCGGTTGCTGGGGCTCCTCGTCATCGACCTTGCTTTGCGATCCCTTTTCCTTACTCTCGGCATTTAACTTGCCGGCCTATTTAAAAACCCAACAATCTCTGTTGGTATGATTGGTTGGTTTGTCTGGGGTGACATGGATCTGGCACAGACGATCGAGTATGCGGTCCAAGCTGGATGGTCCCTGATTGTTTCTTTTATATGGCTTCTTCCGATGACCGGACTTGGAGCCACTGAATCCGGCATTGACTGTCGTGTCATCGGTGTTATCACCATTACTTCTGCGTTTGTGTCTGTTGCATCGGAGGTTGCCATTGCTATTTTTGACGTCGGAGGTGCCCATTTCACTTGCTGTATTTTAGCTACGGGCCAGCCAACTATCCTCACCCGCACAAAAGCGGGTCATGAGTGCCGTGAGGGCTGCCATGGACTTCGGCTTTTCCTAGCCGAGGTGGCGGGCAAGCCATCCGTCACGGATGTTGTGTTTAAAGGCCGCTAGGGCTTCCGCATTCGGATAGTCAATGATCTGGTTCTTTTTAGTTAGGAACCTAGTCCAGAATTTCCTGGCTGACTCTCTAGGCTGCAGAACTATGTGGCTTAGGTCATCGGCATCTGGTGGCCGGACATATGTACCTTGGAAGTTGTCAAGGAAGGCTTCTTCCAGGTCCTCCCAGCTGCCAATAGAATTTTCAGGCAGACTGTTTAACCAGTGCTGAGCTGGCTCTTTGAGTTTTAATGGGAGGTATTTGATGGCGTGAAGGTCATCTCCGCGGGCCATATGGATATGGAGAATAAAATCCTCGATCCATACCGTGGGATCGGTTGTTCCATCGTATGATTCGATATTTACGGGTTTAAACCCTTCTGGGAATTCATGATCCATTACTTCGTCAGTGAAGCAAAGAGAGTGTGCGACGCCTCTATATCGGGCCGCATCGTGAGTAGCTCCGATGGAGCCCGTCTGCGGTTTTCGGCCCAGGCGTGACTAGGTTTATCGCGTCCGAATAGGTAGCCCTCGTCGCGTGTCGAGGCACGTCCTCGCGATCCGTAGATCGATCATCCTGCTCTACTGTCCAGGTCCTGCCGAAGGTCATATGTATAACCCCGAGCTGTTTTATCCCTGCCTTTACGACGAGGTGGTGCGGTCTGGTGTTCGACTTGAGTTGCTGCTTTATCCTGACCGCGTGGCGGTCGGTCAGCCGCATTGCGCGATGATGGTACGGGCTCCGGCGCCTCGTCATCGAACTGAGGTAGCAATTTGCGCTTCGGGTACCTTTTGGCTGGGCGCTTGAGGCCGTATTCTTCAGCTGCCAGGACGTCAGTCCATCTATCATTGAGCAGATCTTGATCAGCTTGAAGCTGCTACTGTTTCTTTTTCAGGCTCCTTGCAGTGGCTATTAGCTGGCGCTTAAAGCGCTCCTGCTCGAGAGGTTCCTCAGGCACGATGAAATCCTCGTTGCCAAGGCTCGTCTCATCCTCGGAGGTGGGAAGATAAGTGTTGCCCTCCGAGTCTTCGTTTATGGCCTGTTCATCAGGGCTAACTTGACCATCTTCCCAATCGTCGTGTTCGGCCATTTGTTCGTTGGGATCTTCTCTGTCTTCGACACCATCCGGAGTGTGATCGTCTCCTGTGCCGATGTTGATGTCCTTGCTGCAGCGGGATTTAGAGCGGCACCGCTGATGCCGGCACTTTGGTTGTGTCTTAGGAGGCTCATCCTCAGCTGGTTTTTCCTTGTCCTCGTTGTTATTCTCTTTGGGTGTATCCACTATGTATACGTCGTACGAAGAGGTGGCCGTCCAGCGCCCGGTAAACGGTGGGTTTTGGCCATGCTCCTCATCTGCATCGTCATCCATACCGTCGATGTCTTCAGAGCCGTAATCGAGCATGTCGGTCAAGTCCTCGACCGTGGCTATGTAGTGGGTGGCAGGTGGGAAGCGAAATTCCCCGTCATCAGCCTCCAGCTCGAACCGGACATAGTTCGGCTATGAGCCCTCCGCTAAGGATAGGTTTTTTAATGAGTTTAACACGTCGCCCAAAGGCAAGTGTCGGAAGATGTCCGCGGCACTGAATTCGACGATCGACGACCGATCCAGCTCGACATGCGCGGACACACATGGTTCGGAACTTATGGCCGGAAATGAGTACGAGGTTCCGGAGACACAGATATCACCCGAGGTTAGGTCTATGTGCGGCTCCGACGCCGCAGAGTCTGCGGCTTCCGTGGCGGTGTTGAGCTTCCCGTCCTAGGATGTTGCGATCTGTTCTGGATCTAAGGCCAGAGTAATTACAGGCGCAATTTCCTAAGTATGGACCGATGACAGATTTAAGTCATGTTCATCGTAGGGATAGTGAGCGGCTGCCGTGGTCTCAACGCCGTCGAAGATCAAGTCTCCACGGATATCCGCTACGTAGTTCAAGCTCCCAAATCTGACCTGATGGCCGGGGGCGTAGCTGTCGATCTGCTCTAGATGGCCAAATGAGTTGGCTCGCAGTGCGAAGCCGCCGAACACGAAGATCTGTCCGGGCAGGAAGGTTTCCCCTTGGACAGCATCATTGTTGACGATTGACGGAGCCATCAAACCTTTTGGGGACGGCACAGTGGAACTCTCAATGAAAGCACCAATGTCGGTGTCAAAACCGGCGGATCTCGGGTAGGGAGTCCCGAACTGTGCGTCTAAGGTCGATGGTAACAGGAGACGGGGGACACAATGTTTACCCAGGTTCGGGCCCTCTCTATGGAGGTAATACCCTACTTCCTGCTTGATTGATATTGATGAATATGAGTATTACAAGAGTTGATCTACCACGAGATCGTAATGGCTAAAACCCTAGAAGTCTAGCCTGTATGACTGTATCCGTTTCCGGACTAAGCCCTCCAGTTTATATAGACACCGGAGGGGACTAGGGTTGTACAAAGTCGGTTATAGAGAAAAGGAATCTTCATATCGGGTCGCCAAGCTTGCCTTCTGAGGGAGTCCTGGATTAGGGGGTCCTCGGATAGCCGGACTATATACTTTGGCCGGACTGTTGGACTATGAAGATACAAGATTGAAGACTTCGTCCCGTGTCCGGGTGGGACACTCCTTTGCGTGGAAGGCAAGCTTGGCAATTCGGATATGTAGATCTCCTCCCTTGTAACCGACTCTGTGTAACCCTAGCCCCCTCCGGTGTCTATATAAACCGGGGGGTTTAGTCCGTAGGACAACAACAATCATAATCATAGGCTAGCTTCTAGGGTTTGGCCTCTACGATTTCGTGGTAGATCAACTCTTGTAATACTCATATCATCAAGATCAATCAAGCAGGAAGTAGGGTATTCCCTCCATCGAGAGGGCCCGAACCTGGGTAAAGATTGTGTCCCCCGCCTCCTGTTACCATCCGCCTTAGACGCACAGTTCGGGACCCCCTACCCGAGATCCACCGGTTTTGACACCGACATTGGTGCTTTCATTGAGAGTTCCACTGTGCCGTCACGATAAGGCTTGATGGCTCGTCTTGTTGTCAAGGACAACATTACCTCTGGGGGAGCCCTGGCTGTAGGCCAAACTCTCTGACTAGGCGGCTTCGTCATGACCGCCCGTTCGGCCGTCGCGCCGACGATGACTTCTCGGGTCATCAAAAACAGCCTCCACGTCAGCTCGGGATTCGCCAAGCAGATGGATCCAATGGAGCTCTCTTCCTTGAACGAGCTCTTGGGTCGCATCGCCGCCCTGGGAGTCACTACGAACTATGATCGGATCGGGCTCCGGCCAAAGGGAGACTAACTCTCCGCCGGTCACCCATCAGATAGCGGTGGCGGAGGAGCAATGTAGCGATTCTTCCTCTATTTTGAGGACAAACTATGTCCGGATTCCCGAGCTCTCTGAGCCGGTGTCACATCCCTAGCTTCTGGCAATTCACTAGGCTAGCTTCATGTGTGCATCATGTTTAAATTCAAATGAATATGAAATGGGGATGTTCAAACCCTAGCACCAAATGAAATGCAACTAGGATCAAAATAAAAATATTTTCAATGAACCTGAAATGCCCTTCAAAAATGTTCATCATCTTTGCCTTGGTCTAGAACCTCTGACAAAAATGGTTCACATTTTTCTAGGACAGCATTGGGTCACTGAATTAAATCATATGCTATTTGCATTTGGGCATTTAAATGCTATATAATATTTTAAATGTCCAAATATTCATGAACTGAAATGTTTGCTGTTGGAAATAATCCAAACAGTGGCCACAAGCAGTCTCAAGATTTTTGAAAATGCTCTCGCATTTTTAATAAATCCAAAAACAATTACAGAAATAGAAAATAGAAACAATTATTAAAAGAGAGAGAGAGAGAGAGAGAAGGCCACTGGGCCACTTACCTGGACATACCTGGTGGCCCATTACTGTGCTAGGCCCAGCCTAGCCACCGCACCGTCTTCAACCTTGTGCCAGTAGGCACGAGGGCGTGTGGCCGCCGTGCGCCGGCCACCTCCTGCCTGCTTGCTCGCTGCTGGAGACGGGCCCGGGCGCCACGACGCCCCCTGGACCACCCTCGATTTTTTCCCTCACTCCCTGGTTCTCTCCCCCTCTCTGGTCCCCCCCCCCCCCCGCAGCCGCCGAGAACGCCGTCGTCACGCCGCCGTGCATCCCTGCGTCCAATGCCTTCCCCTCGCCCCCTCGACATGCCCACGAGCTCCGCTGCACTCCTCTACGCCTCTCCGTCAAGCCACGCTTCGCCGGAGGCCCTGGAACGCCGCCATCGCCACCGTCATCATCCTCTGCCCCGACGATTGCCGCCCGTCGATTCGCCGTCGCAGAAGCTTCCCCGAGCCGCTGAGCTTCTCCCCCGACCCCTTGTGAGCTTCTGCACCTTCCCCTATGCTCGCCCCCTCCATTTCTCTCTGCTAGCCTTGATCCTCGCCGTGCCCGAGCTCGTCATCGCCCTGCCGTGTTGCTGCCGTGGCCACAGCTGCCGTCGTACCTTGTTGAGCCTGCCTTTGTACTCACCGTGCTCCCAGGAGCCGAACGCATGCACCAGCTCCTCCCCTAGCGCACCACAACCCCAAACCCGCAACCCACCGTGCTGCCGCCGCCGCCAAACCTCGTCGCCGGTCACTTTTCCGGCCACCCCGCGGCCTCCCGTCCGGTCCTTTGGATGCGGACGAGCAAGAGATACTCCCCGGAGCCCTCAGCTCGCCAAACCACCACCCGTAGCTCAAATCCGAGCCGAGCCGCCGTCGTTTGGGTCGCCGCCGGCAAGGCTCCGGCGACTGCCCACGTGGCCGTCATTAGGGGCTAATCGCGCAACAAATTAACCTCCAGTGAAACAGACAGCCGGGCCCACTGCCTATTTAACCCTGGTTTATTTTTGTTTAGGTTAAACTAACCCCGCAGGGCCCACAGGTCAGTTTGACCTGGCCACGTCACCTGTTGACCGACCCCACACGCCAGCGTTGACTTGCTGACGTGGTTGTTGACCTGACCCCACCTGTCGGTGACCCAGATAGCACTGTGTGACTAACCAGTGGACCCCACTGGTCAGGTTTAACCTGGTCGGCCGCAGTTGACTTGGTGATGTCACAGTGACGCAATGCTGACGCAGTAAATAATTTCTGTATTTAAATTAATTTAGAAAATACAGAAATTAGTTAAAACTTCTAAAAATCATAGAAATTCAACCATAGGTCAGAATGAAATAATTTATATATGAAAAATTATCAGAAAAATTTAATCTATCCATCTGTACTAGTATCATGCATGACAAACCAACCTAAACCTGTTGTATAGATGAAAACACATAAAGGGCATTTAAAATGCTTAAGTTTGGAGTTGCATTTGAATCCTTGATTCAAATAAGCTCCATTGAACTTGTTGATGTTTGCATTAGCAAACAACATCACATATACATGCCATGTTCATGCATCATATTGTGCATTGCATTGGTTGTGTTTATTCTCTGTTTGCCGGTGTTGTCCCCCCTCGGTAGACATTGTTCCTGTTGGGGAACGTAGTAATTTCAAAAAAATTCCTACGCACACGCAAGATCATGGTGATGCATAGCAACGAGAAGGGAGAGTGTTGTCCACGTACCCTCGTAGACCGACAGCGGAAGCGTTATCACAACGCGGTTGATGTAGTCCTACGTCTTCACGATCCTACCGATCAAGTACCGAACGCACGGCACCTCCGAAGTTCTACACACGTTTAGCTCGATGACGTCCCTCGAACTCCGATCCAGCCGAGTGTTGAGGGAGAGTTTCATCAGCACGACGGCGTGGTGACGA
Source organism: Aegilops tauschii subsp. strangulata (assembly GCF_002575655.3). Lineage (NCBI taxonomy): Eukaryota > Viridiplantae > Streptophyta > Magnoliopsida > Poales > Poaceae > Aegilops > Aegilops tauschii. Next base: position 352,970,649 of record NC_053036.3, read on the forward strand.
TGATGATGTTCCACCGACGCAGGGCTTCGCCTAAGCTCCGTGACGGTATTATCGAGGTGTAATCTGGTGGAGAGGGGCACCGCACACGGCTAAAATATCGTATATCAAGTGTGTTCTTAGGTGCCCCCCTGCCCCCATATATAAAGGAGCAAGGGGGAGGCCGGCTGCCCTAGGCGCGCCAAGGAGAGAGGGGGAGTCCTCCTCCTAGTAGGAGTAGGACTCCCCTTTCCTAGTCCTACTAGGAAAGAAGGGGGGGAAGGAAAGAGAGGGAGAGGGAGAGGGAAAGGGGGCTGCGCCCCCCTCTCCTAGTCCAACTAGGATTCCCCTTGGGAGGGGGCACGCCACCTCCTGGCTGCTGCCCTCTCTCTCTCCTCAAGGCCCATCGAGGCCCAATACTTCCCCGGGGGGTTCCGGTAACCCTCCGGCACTCCGGTTTAATCCGAAACTTCTCCGGAACACTTCTGGTGTCCGAATATAGTCGTCCAATATATCAATCTTTACGTCTCGACCATTTCGAGATTCCTCGTCATGTCCGTGATCACATCCGGGACTCCGAACAACCTTCGGTACATCAAATCACATAAACTCATAATATAACTGTCATCGTAACTTTAAGCGTGCGGACCCTTTGGGTTCGAGAACTATGTGGACATGACCGAGACACCTCTCCGGTCAATAACCAATAGCGGGACCTGGGTGCCCATATTGGCTCCCACATATTCTACGAAGATCTTTATCGGTCAGACCGCATAACAACATACGTTGTTCCCTTTGTCATCGGTATGTTACTTGCCCGAGATTCGATCGTCGGTATCTCGATACCTAGTTCAATCTCGTTACCGGCAAGTCTCTTTACTCGTTCCGTAATACATAATCCTGCAACTAACTCATTAGTCACAATGCTTGCAAGGCTTATAGTGATGTGCCTTACCGAGTGGGCCCAGAGATACCTCTCCGACAATCGGAGTGACAAATCCTAATCTCGAAATATGCCAACTCAACAAGTACCTTTGGAGACACCTGTAGAGCACCTTTATAATCACCTAGTTACGTTGTGACGTTTGGTAGCACACAAAGTGTTCCTCCGGTAAACGGGAGTTGCATAATCTCATAGTCATAGGAACATGTATAAGTTATGAAGAAAGCAATAGCAACATACTAAACGATCGGGTGCTAAGCTAACGTAATGGGTCATGTCAATCACATCATTCTCCTAATGAGGTGATCCTGTTAATCAAATGACAACTCATGTCAATGGCTAGGAAACATAACCATCTTTGATTAACGAGCTAGTCTAGTAGAGGCATACTAGTGACACTCTGTTTGTCTATGTATTCACACATGTATTATGTTTCCAGTTAATACAATTCTAGCATGAATAATAAACATTTATCATGATATAAGGAAATATATAATACTTTATTATTGCCTCTAGGGCATATTTCCTTCAGTTCCGACGCTGTGATCGTTGACACTGATGAAGACCCAATGCTATCTTCAGAAGTGCCAGGCAAGCAAAACCCCCTTGTTCATTCCAATACAATCCCACTCTCTCGCTCCTGCTCTCTTTTACTGCAGTAGGACAACAATGATTCAACTGTTACATGCTGCGGTAGTTGAACCCCTTTCCTTTGCATGACCTGTCATTGCCACAGTAAATAGATGAAACCCACTAGCATGAGTAGGAGTTGTTTGAGCCCTGATGTGCCTACTCATTCATGCTTGTTGTCATGCCTGCTACTGCTTAGAGTTCAGTCAGGTCTGATTCATCGGGGATGAATTGGAATGTGGTGAACATGTCCTACTGTTGAGAGCTAAGTGTGTGAACACGATTTGGTAAAGGTAGCGATGACAGGCCATGTAGGAGTACATGGTGGGTTGTCTCATTGCAGCCGTCCTCAGGAACTGAGTTCTGTGTTTGTGATCCATGAATAATTACTACCACACATTGGGCTCCGGGCGCTCCAAGCCCTCTCGGCTTATTAATCAACCTGATATCTGTCAAGGAGTTGCAACTAGTTTCTGGTGCTTGTAGGTAGTGTTAGTAGTCTACCAAGTGGCACCCGGTACAGGTGGGCTTGGGACAGACTAGGCACCGTGGCCGGGTATGCCAAGCGTCGCCCGTTTGGTGGGCTTGGAACCCTGTACACATCGTTTGGGGCCGTGAGCGACACCCCGGCCGGATCTTCATGCGGATGGAACCCGAATAGGTGATAAACCTGGACGAGAGACTTGTGTGGTTAGTCAGGTCATGGCCGACTCCCCCGCCAGGCTTCCGCTTGAAGGTTGCCGAGATACACGACATGTACATGGTGGTAAGTGGCGGGAGCGTGTGTGAAGAAGTACACCCCTGCAGGGTTAACATCATCTATTCGAATAGTCGTGTCCGCGGTAAAGGACTTCTGGGTTGCCTGTACAGTTCATAGATAACTTGAAGTGGATACTCTAAAATGCGCAAGATAAGCATGAGTGTTATGGATGGTCTTCTCGTAGGGAGACGGGAGCGGATCCATAGTGGTGTATTGATATGGTGAATATGTGGACTCGTGTGCGCCACCTCAAAGAGTTACTTGCAGTCGTAGTTTAGGATAGCCACCGAGTCAAAGCTGGCTTGCTGCAGTTAAACTCCACCACCCCCTTTTGTTGATACAGATGCATATGTAGCTAGTTGTGATGTAAGTCTTGCTGGGTACATTTGTACTCACGTTTGCCTATTTTATGTTTTGCAGAGAGACTTCAGTCTCGCTAGTAGTTCCGCATGGACTTCGAGGTTAGCTTGTTACCTCAGCTACGATCTTGTGCCCGCAGCAGGATCTTGTAGATAGTCAGGCTTCTCAGCCTTTTCCATTTGTAGTTGTCCGTACTCAGACAAGTTAAGCTTCTGCATGTGCTTGTTGCTTGTATGCTCTGTATGTTGGGTCATGAGACCATGATTGTAATACTTGGCTCCTCGGAGCCTAATGGATAAATACTTGAGTCGTAGAGTTATGTTGTGATGCCATGTTGTATTTACACATATCGAGCATATTGTGTGTATGATTGAAATGCTTGGTATGTGTGGGATCCGACAACCTAGTTGTTTATCCTTGGTAGCCTCTCTTATGGGGAAATGTAGTCTTGTGCTTCCATGAGCCATAGTAGTCCGCTACAGCCCGGTTCACCGGAGTCCTTCTAGCCCAACACTACTGCTCCGGCACACTTGACTGGCCGGCATGTGATTCCCTTCGTTCCTGTGTCTGTCCCTTCGGGGAAATGTCACGCGGTGACATCCGGAGTCCTGCCTAGCCTGCTACAGCCTGGTTAACCGGAGTCCTGTTAGCCCAGTGCTACAGCCCGGATTCGCACGCTGCTGACCGACATGCTCGATGTTGATTCATGTATGCCTGTCCCCGTAAGTTAGTGCCACTTTGGGTTCACGACTAGTCATGTTGGCCTGGGTTCTCTGTCAAATGGATGCTAGCGACACTATCATATACGTGAGCCAAAAGGCCCAAACGGTCCCGGGCCATGGTAAGGCGACACCCGTGGGAATACCGTGCGTGAGGCCGCAAAGTGGTATGAGGTGTTACCGGCTAGATCGATGTGACTTGGAATCAGGGTCCTGACAGCCGGATACCCGTCTATGGGAGGACATGGCCCAAGCTTCGAACCTAGAATCAGACAGCAGGCCAGAACTATTGGGCAACATCCCGGAGCCCGAACTGCCAAGCTCGGAAACTCCTCCGCCCTTGGGTCTCAGATCGGGTCAGGGTTTGGACCTAAATCTACCCACCCACCCAGACATAAGTGATCTTTCCCACATCAGACAAGAGCCCCAGGAGATAGTACATCACTATTGGGCCAGATTCCTCCTTGTAATGAGCAAGGTACATGACTGTCGCGAGGAAGACGCAATTTCATTCTTTTGCAAAAATTGCACGGACAAGGGAATCCTCAACGCCATAAGTCGCCGTGACATAGCACACTTCGCTGACTTGACGGCCATAGTACAGAAGTACTGTGCGATGGAAAGCGCCTGGAAAACCCAAACAAAATTCTGGGATCCTCTGGCTCTCACTAAACCCCCCGTCCGAACTAAAAGGGTGTAGTCTCATAAGTCACCCGATCCAATTACAAAGAAACCAAAGCCCACTACAAGGCGTGGAACTGTATTGGAGGGATGGCTCAATGGGCCATGCAAAATTCACAGTACACCGGATACCATGCCAACACACAGCCTTAGAGCATGTTGGATACTCCGGCAGGTGGCCAAGAGCGGCGAGGATCTCCTCATCAACAATACCACGGAGCACCATCCCATGGAAAAGAACAATACAGTATTGACAGTCTTCGAGACCTTCGCCTCAAATAATAGGCGAAAGGAGCACTCCGCAGACTTGCCGAAGTCTGCCACGTTGCAGCAATAAATCCATGGAACGACACGGCCATAACCTTCAATGCCAGTGACGAACTTCAATTCTGAACTGCCCGAGCACTAGCCGCTTTGGTCCTTAGTCCAATTGTGGACGGCTTCCGGCTTACTAAAGTGCTCATGGACAGTGGCAGCGGATTAAACCTCATCTACGAGGAGACTCTTAACAAAATGGAAATAGACAAGAGCCGCATTGAGCAAAGCAGCACGATCTTCAGAGGAATCAACCCTAGTCGGGAGGCACGATGTGCGGGAAAATCACACTAGATGTGGTATTCGGCACGCCGGAGAATTATAGGTCCGAAGAAATCACATTCCAAGTGGCCCCGTTCAGTAGCAGATACCACGCCCTTTTAGGGCGGGAGGCATTCATGATCTTCCAAGCTATACCCCATTACGGGTACATGAAGCTCAAAATGCCCGGGCCCAATGGAATCATCACTCTAGCTAGTGATCCGGACATAGCACTCCGCGCCGAAAATAAAACCGCCGCACTGGCCCTCGAGGCGTTATCCGAAGCCCTTGCGGCCGAAGAACTAACTGCGCTGCACTCCATAGTGGACAGGGACGACGTGATACTCGACAAAAGACCCAAGTCCACCTCTTTTAAACCAGCGGACGAAATAGTCAAATTCCAGGTCCACCCAATGGACCCTACAAAAATAGCACCCATCGGGGCACAGCTGAATCCCACAACAGACGCCGCAATGCGGGAGTTCTTGCGCGAGAATTGGGACATCTTCGCCTGGCATCCTTCAGACATGCCAGGAATCTCACGCAGGCTGGCCGAGCATAGCCTAAACATTCTAAAGGGATACAAGCCGGTCAAGCAGACTTTTTGGCGTTTCTCAGAGCTTAAGCGACAAGCCATGGGAGAGGAGCTAGCCAAGTTTCTCGAGGCCGGATTCATTAGAGAAATAAAACATCCGGACTGGCTAGCAAACCTGGTAATGGTACCAAAGAAGGACAAATCCTGGCGCATATGTGTCGATTTCAAGGACCTTAACAAGGCTTGCCCCAAGGATCCCTTCCCCCTCCCCCGCATCGATCAAATTATCGACGCTACCGCAGGTCACGACTCATTGTGTTTCCTCGACGCATACTCCGGATACCATCAAATTAAGATGGCGGAGTCCGATCAAGCCGCAACGGCATTCATCACTCCATACGGCCCCTTCTGTTTTAACACCATGCCTTTCGGGCTCAAAAACGCGGTGCAACCTATCAACGCATGATTCAGACATGCCTGGAAACACAAATCGGCAAAACAGTGGAGGCATACGTAGACGATGTGGTCATTAAAACCAGACACGTCGAATCCTTAATAGACGACTTGAGGCTTACGTTCGACAATCTCCGAACATATGACATCAAGCTTAATCCGGAAAAATGCGTTTTCGGCGTGCCCACCGGAAAGCACTTGGGCTTCATCGTTTCCAATAGAGGAATTGAAGAAAATCCGGGTAAAATCCGAGCTCTATCACAGTTGGCTATCCCAACAGACCTCAAGCAAATCCAGAAATTAACTGGATGCGTGGCTGCCTTAAGCCGCTTTATCTCCTAATTGGGAGAAAAGGCACTACCTCTTTATCGCCTTCTTCGACGCACCGAACACTTCGAGTGGACGGATGCGGCCACGGCCGGATTGGAAGAAATAAAAGCTGTCTTGGCCAGCAACCCAATCTTGGCCGCGCCAAATATCGGCGAACCAATGCTGTTATATATAGCGGCAACACACCAAGTTGTAAGCGCAGTGCTCGTCGCCGAACGAGAGACGGACGGACATAAGTTCCCGCTTCAAAAGCCGGTATACTACGTATCCACTGTCCTCACTCCATGCAAATCATGGTACCCACATTATCAAAAGATAGCATACACGGTCTTCATGGCATCCCAGAAACTGCGACACTACTTTCAAGAGTGTTCAATTACGGTGGCCTCTGAAGTACCACTCAATGACATAATAAATAACCGCGATGCCACGGGCCGGATTGCTAAATGGGCTATTGAGCTCCTCCCGTTCGACATAACATACAAACCACGACGAGCCATTAATTCACAAGTACTGGCTGATTTCATCGCCGAATGGACAGAAGCCGAACTCCCTAAAGAGTACGGCGCGTACTCCAATTGGATCATGCACTTTGACGGCTCTAAAATGCTGGCTAGTCTGGGGGCAGGGTTGTCCTGACATCTCCCACTGGAGATATAGTCCAATACGTACCCCAAATATTATACACAGACTCCAACAATGCAGCAGAATATGAGGCCCTGTTGCATGGTCTCAGGATGGCAGTCTCCATGGGCATTCAACTCCTAGAGGTATGTGGGGATTCGAACCTTGCAATATTTCAAATAAATGGAGACTTTGATGCCAACGCCGTCCTTAAAATATCAGCTCGGTTCGAGGGGCTCGAATTCCACCATGTGGTCCGAGAAAACAATCAAGCGGCGGATATCCTCGCCCGCATCGGCGCTAAGCGCGACCCTGTCCCACCTAATATCTTCTTGGAAAGGTTGTTTAAGCCATTCGTGGTGTGGGAAGGGGAGACTGGCAACAACAGTCCGAATCCGGCCACAACGCCAGATCCCGAACACTCTGACGTAATCGGAGGCTCTGCCACCGAAATAACACCTTCGGCCCACGTGATTATGGCTGTCATCGCCCCATGGACAGAACCCTTCTTGGCTTACCTAACTAGGCAAGAACTCCCTGAGGACCCAAACGAGGCATGTTGCATTGTGCGGCGGTCTAAAGCCTACAAGGTCCAAGAGGGAGAGCTTTATAAGAAAAGAGCTACCGGAGTACTTCAAAGGTGCATCTCCGAAGAGGAAGGACGACAACTTTTGGCAGAAATTCATGCTGGACTCGGCGGCCACCACGCCGCAGCTCAGGCCCTTGTAAGCAAGGCCTTCCGTATAGGTTTTTACTGGCCGACGGCCCGAGCAGACGCACAGGACGTCGTCCAACGTTGCGTCAGTTGCCAGCTTTTTGCAAACCAAAGCCATCTGCCACCTACCGCTCTCCGAACAATCCCCATTACTTGGCCCTTTGCGGTCTGGGGGCTTGATATGGTCGGACCCCTTAAAGGAGGAAGCCATAAGAAAAAGTACATATTGGTCATGGTGGATAAATTCACCAAATGGATAGAAGCCAAACCAGTTTAAACGGCCGAGTCCGGACCAGTGATAGACTTCATATCTGGGGTTGTACACCGTTACGGTGTCCCCCCACAGCATCATCACCGATAACGGCTCGAACTTTACAGCCGACGAGGTAAAAACTTGGTGCGGCAACATGGGCATTAAGCTCGAATATGCCTCCGTCTATCACCCCCAAACAAACGGTCAAGTCGAGCGAGCAAATGGTCTTATTATGAGCGGCATTAAACCCAGATTAGTGCGATCCTTGAAGGAATCAGATACGCACTGGGTCGAGGAGCTCGACTCCGTACTATGGGGGTTGCGGACCACGCCGAATCGCACTACCGGATACACACCGTTTTTTATGGTGTACGGCGCAGAGGCGGTACTGCCCTGCGACATCATTCATGACTCACCTTGAGTGCGCATGTACGAAGAGAAAGAATCCGAGCTTGATCGCAAGGACAGTTTGGACGCCCTGGAGGAGGAGCGTGACGTGGCAAAAGCCCGCTCCACATTCTATGAGCAACAGGCTCGACGATATCAAAGCAGAGAAGTACGGGCCAAAACTTATAACGTTGGCGAATTCGTTCTACGCCTACCAGAGAAGAAAAAGGACAAGCTCCAGCCAAAATGGGAAGGTCCCTTCGTTATTGGCAAAGTTCTAACCGGTGGAGCGTACCGTCTGCGGGATGCATCGGACAATCGACTCGAGCCAAACCCATGGAACGCGGCCAGACTCCGAAGGTTCTACGCCTAGTGCCGGACTCCGTGTTCGTCTCCTTACCTCTGTCAATTTTTTATATATATATCCGCTGTCTGTCTTTCTTTCTTTCTTCCCTTTTTCTTCACGGCCTTAAAAGGTTAAAATGTGTCTTGACTACACAATCTTGACGTGCCAGGCGTGCTCATTATACCTGGGGGCTTCTTATACAGAAGCTTAATATAACTATGTTCCGGGCTCTATCCCCCCCGCACATGTGTTACTTTTCCACATGTACCTTTTCTTCGCCATTATATGCATCGATATGACTTAAGTTTTGGCCAAGCTGGGTTGCCTGGCTCTTGTGTTTATGCCCTACGTTCCCGTTAATTCGGCTAGGGCATAAGGGGAGCACCTCTGCGATTGTTACTGTCGGGTCAGCCGGATGTGTACCTCAGACTGGGTGAAGCCGAAAGCTAGCGTTCTTAAGGGAATATTCGGTCGGTGAACAAAAGATGACTTTTATTTATTGTAATACATTCCCCCAGATGTTTATATCCTGCATCTCTTTTTCGCAGTTCGGACATGCACATTAATGCATGCATACCCAGGGAAAGGAACCCTTAACAGAACTATTCTCCCTGGAAGATGTTTCTTACTATCCATGTAATATAACATAGCTAGTTGGGTACTTGTCTGTTCAAGCACTTCTGACCCCTACGCCTGGTTTCCACGCGTACCCCGGTTTTTACATAACTGAGCGGGTATTCGGATACACTCCGGACTGTCGGGTCCGGAGGTCGAAGCGAAAAGGTCCGCCATGACAAATGATTTACAATCCAGCTAGGGACAATATATGTCACTTGAAGTACACAATCACTTAGACTGACTAAATTCTTCTTCTATACCATCCAACAGGCTGTCTAACCTACAATCTTGTTGGGAATACTTTGCGGCTAATTTCACCTGGTCATACACCGAACTGACGGGGATCTCTTTCCCATCAGACCCCACGGGTCCGACCTCGGCCATGTGGTTCGGGTCAGCCCTGGTATATCGAGTCTTCACCATGGCCCAGGCTTCCCTTGCACCTTGTCGGCATGCGGATATCTTCCATAATCGGAAGCGCCACCGTGCTCCCTTGAGCATCTCTACGAGCTCCCCCATGCCTCCTGGCAGGGAGGCGGATGGCCACAAGGCCTGGGCAATGCCCTGCATCACCTGCCGAACTTGTTCGTGCAGTTGTGAGAGCTCTTGCAGAAGATCACCCGCAGACCCGGGCATCTCCTCTGCGGGACGACCCGTCAGCATACCTACAGATATAACTCTGTTAGCCGGTTTCTTCGCCGAACTCTATAAAAGTTCGTTCAAGCACTTACTAAAAATGCCGCGTCGAAGCCGCTTATTCTCCTTTACGGAGTCAGCAAGCTGGGCCTGAACATCTTTCAGTTCAACGCCCAGCCGGGTATTGGCATCTTGGAGATCGTTTTTCTCCCGCCTAACCCGCTTAAGCACGCACTCGCCAGCCTCTAGCTGTCGTTGAGCATGTTGCTCATCCCCTCGCATGACCTCCGGATTCACTCCGGGATCATCTACAAAATCTATTGTTAGATTTGCATGCATGCCGAATACTAACTAGTATATGTCATTCTCTTTGATAGGAACAAGTGTTACCAGATGGGGCCTTCTTGGACTCCGTCATTGCGGCAACTGCGGCCCGTAGCTGGGCTTTGCACTCCTCCAGCTCTTGAGACAACTGGGTATTCTTCTCCGTAAGAACCTACGCAAATAATGATCCTTAAATCAGTTGTGCCAACTGTTTCAAGTCTCAGGGGCTACTGATATACATAATTATCAGATTTTCTTACCCGTATATCCTTTACATACTGGTCCGTGGCTCTGGCAAGACCATTTTGAGCAGCTCAGATGTACGCGTCCCCTGAATTGAAGGCATCGAACGCCTCTTCAGAGAAACCAGGGTCGCGGAGTACGGCCCGGCGACGCCTGTGATTCATGGCACTCTCCACTTAGGAATTCGTAGCGGACAGCCTATCCGCATCCTCCATAGGAGGAACATCCGGCGTTGTCCCCACGTTAGCATCTGCCTCTGAGTCCGGCTCTGGAGCCCGGCTGGTGGAGGCGTGGCCGGCAGGCTCTCCGGATACGGTTCGGCGAGCGTTTTTCCTGCCAGGAACCATGGACGTTATTATATTTTAAAGACGACAACCACGGAGCAGGGTTCTTTTTCATACCTCTGCGACGGCGTCTCAGTCCTGACCGCCTTCCTTTTAAGCCTACCAGGTTTCGATGCCCCTTGTTGGTGAGTCACTGCAGGTTCAGCATGGCGTCCCGAGGGCTTTCCCTGTAAGACACCATATGTGTGCGGTGGGTGAAGTGCAAAAAAGGGATCCTTCTCGGAAGTTGGGACTCAGGTTTTACTTACATGCGATGCAGGGAGCAGTCCAGGATAATCGGCTATGATGGCCACCAAGGCACCGTCGCAGCTTAACTGATAGAACGTCCTGTCGATGAGCTCCACAAATATGTCCGGATCTTCTTCGAGTCCAGGGTCGAGGGCCCGGTCAGGGTCCTCTGGCTGTAGAGACGGGCTGTGGACCTCCCTCACAGCTTTTCGCAGTTCCTGCTATGAAATAGCAAGGTAAATATTTATGTCAAAGAATGCGGGAAGGTCTGGAGTAAAAAGTAGCAGCTCACCCAATTTGGGGGGTTGTACATGGAGAATCCATCCCGTGGCTTAATGCAGATGAACTCCTCTTCCTCTCCTTTATATAAATCGGACAGTATTTTTGCTAGAGCAGCGGCGGAGTCCGGACCTTTACGGCCGCAGCGGGTGGCATCGTCTTCTCCATTGAAGTGCCACATGGGTTGTCCCCGATATTGAAGTGGCTGCACCCCCCCCCCCCCCCCCGCATTATACATATTGACATAACCTCGATTATTGTCAGTCTTGATTTGGCCAGCGTTTTTATCCGGCCCATCAGGTAAAGGACCTCTCTGTTATCTTCCTCCTGGGGGCTCTGAGGGCGCCAGCTACGGCGTTTCTTCAAAGGGGCGTTATTGAACTCAGGAAGGCCCATCCGAATAGGGTCCGGAAGGGGAACGTCCTCCATATAAAACCACTCTGAAGGCCAGTCTTCGGATGTCTTCTTCGGAGTACCAGACAGGTATCCGGTCCCGGCGATGCGCCATATTTCGGCTCCGCCCACTTGATATATTGACCCCTCCTGTGTACGGGGCATGAGGCAGAATAGCCTCTGCCATAGCTCGAAATGAGCTTCGCAGCCCAGAAACAGCTCGCAAAGGGCGACGTAGCCAGCGATGTGTAATATCGAGGCGGGAGTAAAGTTATGCAGCTGAAGGCCGTAGAACTCCAGGAGCCCGCGGAGGAACGGATGGATTGGAAATCCAAGTCCCCTTAATAAGTAAGGGACGAGGCATACCCGCTCCCCCATGGATGGGTTGGGAAAGCTCTCCGCTTGCTCCCCGCCGTTGTAAGTGGCTAGTCCGGCTCGGACGGGGACCATATACGCAGGAGGGAGAAACCCCTGGGTTTGTAACTCTACTAATTGGCTGTGGGGGACGGAACACTTCTTCCAATTGCCTGGCTTAGTGCTACGGGAGCGAGAGGAGGAGTTGCGATGGCCGGACATGATGGGATGGACTTTTTCGGTCGCGATCCAATGGATACTCGCTGGGGAAGGATGGTGTGATTTGGATCTGAGGATCCTCGGCTCTTTAAATAGACGATTTACTTACATGGTTAGGGTGGCAAGTGTAAAAATGCCCCGACTTCTCGCATTCGCTCGACACATGGAAGATAGCTATTATTAGGTGCAGAAGCCAAGGAGTGCAACATTCATGGGAAGCCGGACACTACTCGACAGGTACTCGGAATTTGGAGAAGAACCTGCCTTGCAATGCCGAAGACAATCTGCGCGTCGGACTCATCTTCATTGAAGCCTGGTTCAGGGGCTACTGAGGGAGTCCTGTATTAGGGGGTCCTCGGATAGCCGGACTATATACTTTGGCCGGACTGTTGGACTATGAAGATACAAGATTCAAGACTTCGTCCCGTGTCCGGGTGGAACTCTCCTTTGCGTGGATGGCAAGCTTGGCAATTCGGATATGTGGATCTCCTCCCTTGTAACCGACTCTGTGTAACCCTAGCCCCCTCCGGTGTCTATATAAACCGGGGGGTTTAGTCCGTAGGATAACAACAATCATAATCATAGGCTAGCTTCTAGGGTTAGGCCTCTACGATCTCGTGGTAGATCAACTCTTGTAATACTCATATCATCAAGATCAATCAAGCAGGAAGTAGGGTACTACCTCCATCGAGAGGGCCCGAACCTGGGTAAACATTGTGTCCCCCACCTCCTGTTACCATCCGCCTTAGACGCACAGTTCGGGACCCCCTACCCGAGATCCGCCGGTTTTGACACCGACACCTTCCACGCCAAGGAGAGTCCCATCCGGACACGGGAGAGAGTCTTCGGTCTTGTATCTTCACAACCCATTAGTCCGGCCCATGTCCAACAGGCCGGACGCCCGAGGACCCCTTAGTCCAGGACTCCCTCAAGTGGTAAGAAATGAAAGAACTAAAGCTTCTAGAGGCAGGTATAATTTATCCCGTTGCTGATAGTCAGTGGGTAAGTCTTGTCCATTGTGTCCCTAATAAGGGAGGTATTATTGTTGCTCCTAATGATAAAGATGAATTGATCCCACAAAGAATTGTCACAGGTTATAGAATGGTAATTGATTTCCGCAAATTAAATAAAGCTAATAGGAAAGATCATTACCCTTTACCTTTTATTGATCAAATGCTAGAAAGATTATCCAAACATACACATTTTTGCTTTCTAGATGGTTATTCTGGTTTCTCTCAAATACCTGTGTCAAAAGAGGACCAGGATAAGACCACTTTTACTTGCCCTTTCGGTACCTTTGCTTATAGACGTATGCCTTTCGGTCTATGTAATGCACCCGCTACCTTTCAAAGATGTATGACTGCTATATTCTGTGACTTTTGTGAAAAGATTATTGAAGTTTCCATGGATGATTTTCCATGTATGGAACTTCTTTTGATGATTGCTTGAGCAACCTTGATCGAGTCTTGCAGAGATATGAAGAAACTAATCTTATCTTGAATTGGGAGAAGTGCCACTTTATGGTTAATGAAGTTATTGTCTTGGGGCATAAAATTTCTGAAAGAGGTATTGAAGTTGATAAAGCTAAAGTTGACGCTATTGAAAAGATGCCGTGTCCCAAGGACATTAAAGGTATAAGAAGTTTCCTTGGTCATGCCGGTTTTTATAGGAGGTTCATTAAAGACTTCTCTAAAATTTCTAGGCCTCTGACTAATCTCTTACAAAAAGATGTTCCTTTTGTCTTTGATGATCATTGTGTAGAAGCATTTGAAATCCTTAAGAAAGCCTTGATTTCTGCACCTATTATTCAGCCATCTGATTGGAATTTACGCTTTGAAATTATGTGTGATGCTAGTGATTATGTTGTGGGTGATGTTCTAGGACAAAGAGTTGATAAGAAATTAAATGTTATCCAATATGCTAGTAAAACTCTAGACAGTGCCCAGATAAATTACGCTACTACTGAAAAAGAAATTTTAGCAGTTGTATTTGCTTGTGATAATTTCAGACCTTATATTGTTGATTCTAAAGTAACTGTTCACACTGATCATGCTGCTATTAAATATCTTATGGAAAAGAAATATGCTAAACCTATACTTATTAGATGGGTTCTCTTGCTACAAGAATTTGATTTGCATATTATTGATAGAAAGGGAGCTGAGAACCCCGTTGCAGACAACTTGCCTAGGTTGGAGAATGTTCTTGATGACCCACTACCAATTGATGATAGCTTTCCTGATGAACAATTATCTGTCATAAATGCTTCTCGTACTGCTCCATGGTATGCTGATTATGCTAATTACATTGTTGCTAAATTTTATACCACCTAGTTTCACATACCGGCAAAAGAAAAAGTTTTTCTATGATTTAAGACATTACTTATGGGATGACCCACACCATAAAGGAGTAGATGGTGTTATTAGACGTTGTGTACCTGAGCATGAACAGGAACAGATCCTACGCAAGTGTCACTCCGAGGCTTATGGAGGGCACCATGCTGGAGATAGAACTGCGCATAAGGTATTCCAATCCGGTTTTTATTGGCCTACTCTCTTCAAAGATGCCCGTAAGTTTGTCTTGTCTTGTGATGAATGTCAAAGAATTGGTAATATTAGTAGACGTCAAGAAATGCCTATAAATTATTCACTTTTTATTGAACCATTTGATGTTTGGGGCTTTGATTATATGGGACCGTTTCCTTCCTCTAATGGGTATACACATATTTTAGTTGTTGTTGATTACGTTACTAAGTGGGTAGAAGCTATTCCAACTAGTAGTGCTGATCATAACACCTCTATTAAGATGCTTAAAGAAGTTATTTTTCCGAGGTTTGGAGTCCCTAGATACTTAATGACTGATGGTGGTTCACATTTTATTCATGGTGCTTTTCGTAAAATGCTTGCTAAGTATGATGTTAATCATAGAATTGCATCTCCATACCACCCACAGTCTAGTGGTCAAGTAGAATTGAGTAGTAGAGAGATTAAATTAATTTTGCAAAAGACTGTTAATAGATCTAGAAAGAATTGGTCCAAGAAACTTGATGATGCATTATGGGCCTATAGAACTGCATATAAAAATCCTATGGGTATGTCTCCGTATAAAATGGTTTATGGAAAAGCATGTCACTTACCTCTCGAACTAGAACATAAGGCATATTGGGCCATTAAAGAGCTCAATTATGATTTCAAACTTGCCGGTGAGAAGAGACTATTTGACATTAGCTCACTTGACGAGTGGAGAACCCAGGCCTATGAGAATGCCAAACTGTTTAATGAAAAAGTTAAAACATGGCATGACAAAAGGATACAAAAGCGTGAGTTTAATGTAGGTGATTATGTTTTGTTATACAACTCTCGTTTAAGATTTTTTTGCAGGAAAACTTCTCTCTAAATGGGAAGGTCCTTACGTTATCGAGGAGGTCTATCTCGAGCGCAGCAGCTTCAGAACTTGATCACCTACTTCTTTGGGTCACTATGTTGCAAAGGGATGCTACTGCTCCTGATGTGTGGTCTTGGCCTTCAAAGTCTGGTTACTCTGCTAAGAGCTTTTACACCATAATGCACACACACCTTCCGACAATTACGCCTTGTGTTTGGCTTTGGAGAAGTTCATGCACGATGAAAATCAAGGTTTTTGGTCGGTTGCTCTTTTTCGATTGCCTAAACACTCGAGACCTCCTTCTCGGGAGACATTGGAGGACTGATCAAGAGGATAATCTTTGTGTACTTTGTCCTGCCCGTCTGCATGAGGATAGGTTCCATCTCTTCTTCAATTGCAATTTCAGTCAACGGGTCTGGTCTTATCTCCAGATTGATTGGTTGGGCGGACAGGATGTGACCTCCTGCCTTTTGCACGCCAAGAAGAATTTTCAGCAACCATTCTTCTTTGAGGTTATGCTCACTGCGGCCTGGTGCATTTGGACTACTAGGAATGTGAAGATCTTCATATCAGAGAGGGCCTTGTTTGGCGTGTGGAGGGGTAAATTTGTACATGATATCAACTTGTTGTACCATAGAGTGAGGGAGAGTGTTAAACCTGCTTTCTTAGCTTGGGTTAATAATCTTCCTTAGATTGTTGTATTTTGTAGCATAGGTAAGTAGGTAAGTTTCTTTTCTGCCTTTCTAGTTTGTATATAGGTGGACCTCTGTTCTTTTAATATTAAATAAAAGACTGTGGAGCTTTTGCTTCACAGTACATAGTCAAAAAAATCGAGGAGGTCTATCATTCCGGCGCCATAAAAATCAATAACTTCGAAGGCACAAATCCAAAGGTGGTGAACGGTCAAAGAATCAAACATTATATCTCAGGTAATCCCATAAATGTTGAAACTAATGTTATTGAAACCGTAACCCCGGAGGAATACATAAGGGACACTTTCCAGAACGTTTCAGACTCCGAAAAGGAATAAGTATGTGGTACAGTAAGTAAACCGACTCCAAAACAGTTCTAATAGCAATTTTCGTCTGTTTTGGAATATTTAAGAAAATAGGAAAATAATAAGTAGTCCGAGGAGGACACAAGGCATCCATGAGGGTGGAGGGCGCGCCCTACCCCCCTGGGCGCGCCCCCTGCCTCGTGGACACCTCGTGTGCCCTCGGGACTCCGTTTTCTTGCACGATACTTCTTTTGGTCGGTAAAAATTCATTATATAATCTTCCGAAGGTTTTGACCACCGTACCATGAAAATATCCTCTGTGTTTGTTTTGAGTTGTTTCTATAGCAGATTTAGAGCAAGATGTCATCTCAAGACTCCGACGGAGAGAGTTACGTCTCACATCTCATTGCTGACCCCAAAGACCTATGGGGACCTATCTCCTTGTGGTCGAACTACGGATGACGAGGAGGATGCTCACTTGATGAGGATCGATGATTCAAGCTCAGAGGAGGAGGACGTGCCTCTACCTCAACCTGGGGATATGCACGTGAAATTCAAGAAATCAAGTCTCCCTAAGAGAGTTAACCGTGCTAAAAATCTATCTATTCCTTCTTGTTTTCGGCAGAAGCAAAGGAGATTTATGTGACAAGATCTTGAAGCTGGAATCGGAGGTCCGTGATTTAAGGGAGGAAATTGCTCTTCTCAACTACAATATGAAAAAGTTGAAGGCACAATTGTCATCATCACCACCATCTTCTTCACCACCAAAGGAGAACTGAGTATCGGGTACGGGCACTCCCCTTGGCAACTACCAAGCTTGGGGGAGGTGCCCCGGTATCGTATCACCATCACACTCCTATCTTTACCATTTTTCTTAGTTCAATCCTTTTGGTAATATCTTGATCTAGTAGAATAAAGTTTCAGTATGATCTAGTTTTGAGTTTTGCTTTATGATTCCTCTATGTAATCGAGTCCGTGAGCTATATATAATAAAGATTAGTTTTGAGTCGAGGGCTTCGTTATCTTGCTATGATCTTGAGGGAATAGAAGAAAGAATAAAAATAAATAAAGAGATCATATTGATCTTATGGAGAGTAATGACTTCACATATAAAGAGTATGATGAATAAAAGTCGTTGAGAGTTGACAAACATAGTTTTGGTCATCGTTGCAATTAATAGGAAGTAATAAAGAAAGAGAGGTTTTCACATATAAATATACTATCTTGGACATCTTTTATGATTGTGAGCACTCATTAAAATATGACATGCTAAAAAGTTGATGTTGGACAAGGAAGACAACGTAATGTGTTATGTTTTCTTATATCCCAAAATAAAGTAATTGTCATGGATCATCCAACATGTTGAGCTTGCCTTTCCCCGCTCATGCTAGCCAAATTCTTTGCACCAAGTAGAGATACTACTGGTGCTTCCAAATATCCTTAAACCCAGTTTTGCCATGAGAGTCCATCATATCTACCTATGGATTGAGTAAGATCCTTCAAGTAAGTTGTCATTGTTGCAAGCAATAAAAATTTCTCTCTAAATATGTATGATCTATTAGTGTGGAGAAAATAAGCTTTATATGATCTTGTGATATGGAAGAAATAAAAGCGATGGACTGCATAATAAAGGTCCCTATCACAAGTGGCAATATAAAGTGACGTTCTTTTGCATTAAGATTTTGTGCATCCAACCATAAAAGCACATGACAACCTCTGCTTCCCTCTGCGAAGGGCCTATCTTTTATTTTTGTCTTATGCCTTATACAAGAGTCATGGTGATTTTCACCTTTCCTTTTTACACTTTATCCTTTGGCAAGCACTATGTGTTGGAAAGATCCTGATATATATATATATCCAATTGGATGTGGGTTTTCATAAAGCATTATTGTTGACGTTACCATTGAGGTAAAAGGTTGGGAGGCAAAACTATAAGCCCCTATCTTTCTCTGTGTCCGATTAAAGCTTCATACCCATAAGTATTGCGTGAGTGTTAGCAATTGTGAAAGACTAAATGATAGTTGAGTATGTGGACTTGCTGGAAAGCTCTTATATTGACTCTTTCTGATGTTATGATAAATTGTAATTGCTTCAATGACTGAGATTACAGTTTGTTAGTTTTCAATGAAGTTTCTGATTCATACTTTACATTGTGAATAGATTGTTACTTCAGCATAAGAAATCATATGACAATATATATATATGCTGCTGATTTGAGAATGATCATGATGCCCTCATGTCCGTATTTTATTTTATCGACACCTCTATTTCTAAACATGTGGACATATTTTTCGATATCGGCTTCCGCTTGAGGACAAGCGAGGTCTAAGATTGGGGGAGTTGATACGTACATTTTGCGTCATGCTTTTATATCGATATTTATTGCATTATGGGCTGTTATTACACATTATGTCACAATACTTATGCCTTTTCTCTCTTATTTTACAAGGTTTACATGAAGAGGGAGAATGCCGGCAGCTGGAATTCTAGACTAGAAAAGGAGCAAATATTAGGGACCTATTTTGCACAACTCCAAAAGTCCTGAAACTCCACAAAAGTCAGTTTTGGAATATATTAAATATATTGGGCAAAGAAAGCACCAGAGGGGGGCCACACCCTGTCCACGAGGGTGGAGGGCATGCCCTACCCCCCTGGGCGCGCCCCCTGCCTCGTGGGCCACTTGGCAGGCCCCCGATGCCCATCTTCTGGTATAACGTGCCTTTCTCCCTGGAAAAAATAATAAGGAAGCTTTCGGGATGAAGCGTCGCCGTCTCGAGGCGGAACCTGGGCAGAACCAATCTAGGGCTCCAGCGGTGCTGTTTTGCCGGGGAAACATCCCTCCGGGAGGGGGAAATCGTCACCATCGTCATCACCATCGATCCTCTCATTGGGAGGGGGTCAATCTCCATCAACATCTTCACCAGCACCATCTCCTCTCAAACCCTAATTCATCTCTTGTATCCGATCTTTGTCTCAAAACCTCAGATTGGTACCTGTGGGTTGCTAGTAGTGTTGATTACTTCTTGTAGTTGATGCTAGTTGGTTTATTCGGTGGAAGATCATATGTTTAGATCCTTTATGCATATTAATACCCCTCTGATTATGAACATGAATATGATTTGTGAGTAGTTACTTTTGTTCCTGAGGACATGGGAGAAGTCTTGTTATAAGTAGTCATGTGAATTTGGTATTCGTTCGATATTTTGATGAGATGTGTGTTGTCTTTCCTCTAGTGGTGTTATGTGAACGTCGACTACATGACACTTCACCATTATTTGGGACTAGGGGAAGGCATTGGGAAGTAATAAGTAGATGATGGGTTGCTAGAGTGACAGAAGGTTAAACCCTAATTTATGCGTTGCTTCGTAAGGGGCTGATTTGGATCCACATGTTTCATGCTATGGTTAGGTTTACCTAAATTCTTCTTTCATAGTTGCGGATGCTTGCGAGAGGGGTTAATCATAAGTGGGATGCTTGTCCAAGGAAGGGCCGTACCCAAGCACCGGTCCACCCACATATCAAATTATCAAAGTAACGAATGTGAATCATATGAGCATGATGAAAACTAGCTTGACGATAATTCCCATGTGTCCTCGGGAGCGCTTTCCTTTATATAAGAGTTTGTCCAGGCTTGTCCTTTGCTACAAAAAGGATTGGGCCACCTTGCTGCACCTTGTTTACTTTTGTTACGTGTTACCCATTACGAATTACCTTATCATAAAACTATTTGTTACCGATAATTTCAGTGCTTGCAGAGAATACCTTACTGAAAACCGCTAGTCATTTCCTTCTGCTCCTCGTTGGGTTCGACACTCTTACTTATCGAAAGGACTATGATAGATCCCCTATACTTGTGGGTCATCAACCACCCACCGTAACCGGGAACTCCCCGAAATTTTCCTCGCCCTCACTTATACCATGATTATTTCCGTCATGGGCGGCCCAAAGAATGACATGCAGGTGCATCCCCGGCCCGCCTAGGATGAAAAGCCCATTTTCTGTCATGATTTTTTGTCATAGAAGTAGGAGCCCACCACATCTATGATGATACGTGCCTTTGTCACAATTATCATCATAGAAGTGTCATAAGCATGACAAGAAAAAAATTCATTTGGCCCAAAATGTCACGGATGTGTCTTTTTTTAGTGCAGCGTCTCAATTGTGGACGTAGGTAGCTAGTATTATTTGTTAAAACTGGTTAACCACGTAATTAATTTTTCTAAAACCGATTAGAGGATGTCTGACTTGGTTTTGCATGGTATGTATATGATTTGGTATAGCCTTCGTGATGATAATGAGTTTATGTATGAGATGGTTATATGCTGCAACATTAAGTGGCTTCGCGTCACGGCATGATGGTTGGAGCCATGAGATTTCCACGTTAATGTAAATTTCATAAAGATAGCCTACAGGTTACACATGACAATGGTGAAATGTACATGGAGGATCCTGATACGTCTCCAACGTATCTATAATTTTTTATTGTTCCATGCTGTTATATTATCATTTTTGGATGTTTTATAATCATTTTATATAATTTTTTGGTACTAACCTATTGACATAGTGCCAAGTGCCAGTTGATGTTTTCTGCATGTTTTTTACATCGCAAGAAATCAATACCAAACGGAGTCCAAATGCAGCGAAACTTTTTTGGATTTTTTTTGGACCAGAAGACATCCAGTGGGCCGGAGAAGCGCCTGGGGGTGCTCCGAGGGGAGCATAACCCACCAGGGCACACCTGGAGGCCCAGGCGCACCCTGGTGGGTTGTGCCCAACTCGGGTGCCCCCTGAACCGACTCTTTGCTCTATAAATACCCCCAATATTCCAGAAACCCTAGGGGAGTCTACGAAAATAAATCCCAGCCGCCGCAGAGTCCAGAACCACCAGATCCAATCTAGACACCATCATGGAGGGGTTCATCATGCCCATTGGTGCCTCTCCGATGATGCATGAGTAGTCTCTTGTAGACCTTCGGGTCCGTAGTTAGTAGCTAGATGGCTTCCTCTCTCTCATTTGGTTGTCAATACAATGGTATCTTGGAGATCCATATGATGTAACTCTTTTTGCGGTGTGTTTGTTGGGATCAGATGAACTTTGAGTTTATGATCAGATCTATCTTTTTATCCATGAAAGTTATTTGGGTCCTCTTTGATTTCTTATATGCATGATTACTTATAGCCTCGTATTTCTTCTCCGATATTTGGGTTTTGTTTGGCCAACTTGAACTATTTATCTTGCAATGGGAAGAGGTGCTTTGTGATGGGTTCGATCTTACGGTGCTTGATCCCAGTGACAGAAGGGGAACCGACACGTATGTATCATTGCTATTAAGGATAACAGGATGGGGTCTATTTCTACATAAATAGATCTTGTCTACATCATGTCATCGTTCTTATTGCATTACTCGGTTTCTCCATGAATTTAATACACTAGATGCATGCTGGATAGCGGTCGATGTGTGGAGTAATAGTAGCAGATGCAGGCAGGAGTCGGTCTACTGTTCTTGGACGTGATGCCTATATAATGATCATTGCCTGGATATCGTCATGATTATTTCAAGTTCTATCAATTGCCCAACAGTAATTTGTTTACCCACCGTTTGCTATTTTTCTCGAGAGAAGCCACTAGTGAAACCTACGGCCCCTGGGTCTCTCCTTTAATATATTTGCCTTTGCAGTCTATTTTCTTTGCCTTTTATTTTCAGATCTATTAAACCAAAAATACAAAAATACCTTGCTGCAATTTATTTTGTCTCGCGAGATCTATCTATCAAATTATTACAACTTTCTCACGTCGGGTTGCGAGTATTTATTATATGTGTGCAGGTGCTGTTTACGTAGTGTTTCTTGGTTGTCCTACTGGTTCGATAACCTTGGTCTCATCACTAAGGGAAATACCTACCGTCGCTGTGCTGCATCATCCCTTCCTCTTTGGGGAAATATCGACGTAGTCTAGCAGACATCAAAAGGAATTTCTGGCGTCGTTGCTGGGGAGACATCATCAACATCTACCAGGTTCCTAATCACAAATCTCATCTCCTCGCAATTTACATAATTTGCCATTTGCCTCTCGTTTTCCTCTCCCCCACTTCACAAAAATTTGTCATTTTATTTGCCCTCTTTTTCGTTCGCCGTTTTCTCGTCAGATCTCATGTTTGCTTGTGTTGCCATGTGTCTTCTATTTGCTTGCATCTTCGCTTGCTAAAAATCAATTGATATGGTTCCTCATCCACTTGCTAATCTTTTCAAGAGATCCAATTATGATGAACCCATTGCTAGTGAATTGAGTTCACTAGATTATCTTTATGAAGTTTTGCTTGAGATTCATGAATCTGAAAATTGTGATGAAGTCTTAAAAGAAGGAATTTATAAAGTGATTCATGATAGCTCCTTAGATGAAAAGCATGATTGCAATGATGTTATTATAAATCTATTAATGTCAATTGTGCTAATAATAAGCAAAACCCAAGCTTGGGGATGCTAATTTTGCTATGTCCACTACTTGTTGCAATGATCATGATTGGGGTGATAATGATTCTTATGATCTTGAAAATTTATTTAAACCTCATGATGAATATGTTTGCAATAATATTGAAAGCGGGTTTGGAAGAGCGTCAACTTTAAGTAAAAATAATCCCACATATTTGGAGAGTGTTCAATCTTATGATTTTTTTTATGAAAGTGGGTTTGGAGAGGTCATGACTTTAGTTGATGTAAATCCCACTATCTTGAAAGATTATAAAACTTGCATGCATGTGGATCATGAAGAGAAAATTTTATATGATAGCTATATTGTTGAATTTGATTATGACCCTACATGTAATTATTATGAGAGAGGAAAATATGGTTGTAGAAATTTTCATGTTACTAAATTACCTCTCGTTATGTTGAGATTTTCAATGTTTTATTCCTCTCCTTCGCATATGCTAGATATTTCTTGTCTTCATAATTTGTTTGATTATAAAATTCCTATGCATAGGAAGTATGTTAGACTTCAATTTTTTTTGGCACATGTTTCAGGATGCTTTCTCTTTGTGTTTCAATTATTATCTTTCGTGTGAGCATCATGAAATTTTATGCCCAGCTAGGGACGTAAAACGATATCGCTTGTTGGGAGGTAACCCAATGAATAAAATTTATTTTTGCTTTTTGCTTTCTGTTCTTGAGTGTTTGCACAATTATGCTACTGTTATGATTGTGTTTTTTGTGTTTTAATTAGTGTTTTTGCCAGGTAAAGCCTTTAGGATCTTCTTGGGTGACAGTTGTTTGATCTTGCTGAAAAACAGGAACTTTTGTGTCCAGAGTTACAATTTTTAAAAATCACAGAAGCAACAAAAACTTCTGAATGTTTTACAGTAGATTGATATACAAATTTCTTAGGTCTTCCTAATTTTTTAGGATTTTTGGAGTTACATAAGTATTCAAAATATTCAGATTGCTACAGACTGTTCTGTTTTTGACAGATTCTGTTTTCATTGCGTTGTGTGCTCGTTTTGATGATTCTATTTTTTTGAAGAGTTTTTGCCATAGAAAAGTTGAACCGTAGATATAATGCAAGAATAAAATATGAATGGGTTGCAACAGTACTTATAGTAGTGATTTGTTTTCTTATACTAATGGATCTCACGAAGGTTTTGTTGAGTTTTGTGTGATTGAAGTTTTCAAGTTTTGGGTGATGTTACGATGGATGTGAAGGAAATATGCCCTAAAGGCAATAATAAAGTTGTTATTTATATTTCCTTATATCATGGTAAATGTTTATTATTCATGCTAGAATTGTATTAACCGGAAACTTGGTACATGTGTGAATACATAGACAAACAAGAATGTCCCTAGTATGCCTCTACTTAACTAGCTCGTTAATCAAAGATGGTTAAGTTTCCTAGCCATAGACATGAGTTGTCATTTGATGAACGGGGTCACATCATTAGAGAATGATGTGATGGACAAGACCCATCCGTTAGCTTAGCATATGATCGTTTAGTTTATTGCTATTGCTTTCTTCATGTCTTATACATGTTCCTCTGACTATGAGATTATGCAACTCCCGAATACCGGAGGAACACCTTGTGTGCTATCAAACGTCACAACGTAACTGGGTGATTATAAAGATGCTCTACAGGTGTCTCTGAAGGTGTTTGTAGGGTTGGCATAGATCGAGATTAGGATTTGTCACTCCGTGTATCGGAGAGGTATCTCTGGGCCCTCTCGATAATGCACATCACTATAAGCCTTGCAAGCAATGTGACTAATGAGTTAGTTGCAGGATGATGCATTAAGCAACAAGTAAAGAGACTTGCCGGTAACGAGATTGAACTAGGTATGATGATACCGACGATCGAATCTCGGGCAAGTAACGTACCGATGACAAAGGGAACAACGTATGTTGTTATGCATTTTGACCGATAAAGATCTTCGTAGAATATGTAGGAGCCAATATGAGCATCCAGGTTCCGCTATTGGTTATTGACTGGAGATGTGTCTCGGTCATGTCTACATAGTTCTCGAACCCGTCGGGTCCGTACGCTTAACGTTCGATGACGATTTGTATTATGAGTTTATGTGATTTGATAACCGAAGTTTTGTTCGGAGTCCCGGATGACATCACGGACGTGACGAGGAGTCTCGAAATGGTCGAGAGGTAATGATTCATATATTGGAAGGCTATATTCGTACATCGGAAAGGTTCCGAGTGATTCGGGTATTTTTCGGAGTACCGGAGAGTTACGGGAATTCACCAGGAGAAGTAATGGGCCTTATTGGGCTTTAGTGGAGAGAGGGGAGAAGGGCCAAGAGGTGGCGCACGGCTCCCCCCTGCCCAAACCCGATTGGACGAGGGGTGAAGGCGCAGCCCCTCCTTCCTTGTCCCTCTCCCTCTCTTTCCTACCCTCCTACACCGAATAGGAAAGGGAATCCTACTAGGACTTGGGAGTCCTAGTAGGACTCCGTATGCTTGGCGTGCCCCATAGGCCGGCCGCCTCCTCCCTCCCTCCTTTATATACGGGGGAGGGGAGCACCCCAAAGGCACCCCAAGATTTGTCTTAGCCATGTGCGGTGCCCCCCTTCACAGTTACACACCTCGGTCATATTATCATAGTGCTTAGGAGAAGCCCTGCGCCGGTAACTTCATCATCACCGCCAACACGCCGTCGTGCTGACGAAACTCTCCCTCGGCCTCAACAGACGTCATCTTGCTGAACGTGTGCTGAACACGGAGGTGTCGTACATTCGGTGCTAGGATCGGTCGGATCATGAAGACGTACGACTACATAAACCGCGTTGATATAACGCTTCCACTTTCGGTCTACGAGGGTACATGGACACACTGTCCCCGCTCGTTGCCATGCATCACCTAGATAGATCTTGCGTGATCGTAGGAATTTTTTGAAATTACTGTGTTCCCCAACAGGATGAAGGAATAAGGAGTAAGAAGAGCCTAAGCTTGGGGATTCCCATGGCATCCCAAGCTATTATCCAAAGAGAAGCAAGCAAGTAAGCTTGGGGATGCCTCGACAGGCATCCCCTCTTTCTTCTAACAACCATCAGTATTTTACTCGAAGCTATATTTTTATTCGTCACATACTATGAGTTTTGCTTCGAGCGTCTTGTATGATATGAGTCTTTGCTTGTTTTGCTTTGTGTTTTAAGTCTTGATTCCTTGCTGGACACACCTATTTGAGAAAGCCAAGATTATGCCATGACTTGTTAGAATTGCTCTCTATGCTTCACTTAAATTTTTATGAACTATGGAATTGCTCTAGTGCTTCACTTATATCTTTTTGAGCACGGTGTGCTTTAGTATTTTTTTAAGAATGCTCTCTTGCTTCACTTAGATTTGTTTGAGAGTTATTAAAATTTTCAGGAAATTATCTCTTGCTTCACTTAAATTAATTTGAGAGAAAGAAAAATTATGCTCATGATTTTCACTTATATTTGTTTGAGCTTATCAAAAGCAACACATGAAAATTAGTTCCAGAGTGATAGATATCCAAGAAGTATAAAATAAAAACTTTCATGAAGATCATTGGACAAAATAAACTTGATCCCTATGCAAGCACGAAAGTCAATAGTTGTGCAATGAAATTACATCCTACTTGTGGTGCATATTCGGTGTTAATTATGCTCAATGCTCGCTTGTGAGATTATTCGTTTCTTGGTTGGTGGCTTCTCAATCTTTTGCTAGCCTTCATTTTGCACTAAGTATGATCACTACTTGTGCATCCAAAATCCTTTAAACCAGTTTTGCCACATGAGTCCACTATACCTACCTATATGCGGTATTCTTTTTCCGTTCTAAGCAAATTTTTATGTACCATCTTTAATTTTCAAAATAAATTTCTCTTTTGTGTGCTCGTACCGCTCGCGAGGCGGTGAGGGATGGCTAATATTTTCCATGCTAGATGTGTTATTCTCGCGATGAGTGTTTATTCACTTGTCATTGCACGAGAGTAAGGCAAAGGTATTAGGGATGCCTAGTCCCGAAATGAAATATGAATTTACTTTATGTTGTCAAATAATAAATTCCTTGAGAAGTGTTGGTATGGAGGGCACCCGTGGATACGGTTAGCCATGAAAAGTGAAAGTATGGTTGAAAAAGGAATAAACTTTATGTTCTGTTTGGGAACCGCCTATGATATATCTAGCATGGAAAGTGTTGGGAGCTCTAAGTCGTTTTCATTGGTGGGAAAAGTATGCCTCTCAAAATGTTTTTTATCTCTCAATTTTCGCTTTGAGCACTGGCAACTCTACAAATCCCTACTTCCCTTTGCAAAGAGCCTTTCTTTTACTTTATGCAATTTTTATTTTTAATTTGAGCACTACTAGGAAAAGGCTAATTAGTGGCGCACCTGTTTTGGCCATTAATGGCGCACAACAGGTGCGCCACTATCATCACGCCACTAGTAACTAATACTAATGGCGCACCCCTGGTGCGCCATTAGTATACCAGACAATAGTGGCGCACCAGGGAGTGCGCCATTAGTATGTCAAACGGTGCGCCATTACTATGCCTCCCAGGGGGGCATATTTACCTTGTGCTCTGGGTTACTAATGGCGCACTTCTAGATAATGCGCCACTAGTGTGTTTATTGCAGTGCGCCACTAAAGTGCAGTGTGGTGCGCCACTAATATGAATATTAGGAATTATTATTTTTCTTTTCTGATATTTGCACAGGTTACAAAATATATTACTGCACAGAATATAGACATCACAACATATAAACAGCAGATTTATCGAATACAATAGAAGATTAGTCTCCAAATACAATTCATCATATTAGTCTCGGAATTCAAAAGACCGAACAAAGTTAGAACATTACAAGTCTCGAGACCGCGAGTAGCGAGTTTGTCTTCACATTACAAGTCGATATCGATCATCTAAACTACCATCACATAGAAGAGAGCTGCGGTCATCACGATGAAACTAGTCTTCATCCGGTTCCTCCTCCGCTCCCTCCTCTCTCCCGCTAGATAGCGCGCGTATCTAGCTTCCGCCTTCGCCCTAGTGGTGTACCCTTTGTAACTGTTACCGCTGAAACGGTGAACCTGTCTCCGACACTCCTCCCAGTCGTCGTAGACTTCGGGAACCTTACCCTTGTACACGACATACGACGGCATCTCTATGCACTAGCCAAAGAAAACGTTAGTAGCAATTCACAGACAATACATAAGCAATATATAAGTATGCAACAAAAGGATCGGAAGAGAAAAGCAACACATTAATAGCACGATTCATGGTCCTACTAATAAATAGCATCGATTACATATAAGTTGAACGACTGTCCAAACCAAAGAGACATACAAGTTCATTAAAGTTTAATTACAACATGAGCTAATCGATATTTTAGAACTACATAACATCACTACTTTCGACTCGACTCAGGGATCGGAGCGTGGATGAAGCCGCCGTCTGTCGTGATGGTCATGAAATTGCGGGCGTTGTCAGCCTGCATTTGTAGCGTTGTTTCTATCTCACTGTTGGATGGGTTGATATCTGAGGTAGAACAGCCCCGAGGTACGAAGGACATCTTGATGGATAATTTTTGCAAACTCCGACTGGATGCGAAAGAATTCTTGTCTGATGTCTGCGTCCTGGATTGCCGACAAGCATGCGGCCCAATCTTTGAGATTATTTGGTAGCAGAAGGTGATTATGGTCCTGTACGATCGCCCGCATGTGATGGAGGGCGTAGTAGGCATCCTTCTGACCGCCAGGCGGCTGCTTGACGCAGGGGAACGTCGTATTGTGGGTGAACACGTGCTTGCCGTACCTACGAATTGGCCTGCTGAAGGTGCCTCCAGATCTGGCGTAGCCGGGGAGAACATCATCAAGAACTTTCTTGATATTTGTGTAGTCTTTCTTTGACTGACGGTCCGAGTTGAAATACATGGCCATGGAATATTTCGAGCTTAAGAGGACGAGTGTGCAATGTGTGTCACTGCACAAAACACGGAATGTTAGGAAAAAAAGAACGATCGAAATCTAAGAAATCATATGTTACGGGGCGGTGAGGGGATGACTTACTCGGGAAAGTAAGGCACGAGGAAGTTATCATTATCTAGGTTTGCCAAAATGACGCCTTCGAGGTATGAACTCGCGACTTGCCGGTCCCCAGTGCTGCCCAAGATCTTGGCACGCATGTAGAAGGGGTCGACTATCACGATGTCCAGGGTCTTGTCTCTAATGATCCGCATCTCCATACTCAGCGAAAATAGCCGAACGAAGGTGTAGTGCAGCGGATGAAGGTTAAACATAGCGAAGATGTCATCAAACCGCAGGACGATCATACCCTTGATGGCGCTATCCACAAAGCCCTTGCCCTCTGGCACCTTGGCCACGAAAACCGGGTATGCCACATCATTCTCGGAGAGACGCCGCTTCTCCAAAGAAAGAACACTGTCATGCAGACTCCGCATAGCACCGGTTGCAGCATTGAGCAGATTAGTCGGTAGCATCGGCCTACCCGCCACATGCACCCTCCTCGAGATATCCTTAGGTGAAGGTGGCCCGTCCTGAGCACGGATCGTACTCGGTGCCGGCTGGCTCACACCCTTGTTATTCTTTCTTTTCCATCCCTTCTTCTTCTGCTGTAATGGGATCAAGTTCTGCTCAGAGACCGCCGTCTTGAGTGTGTTGGGGCTGATAATATTTCGCACCTCGGCTATCTGAGGCTCGGTGAAGGCGGCAGCTGGAGGC
Source organism: Aegilops tauschii subsp. strangulata (assembly GCF_002575655.3). Classification (NCBI taxonomy): domain Eukaryota; kingdom Viridiplantae; phylum Streptophyta; class Magnoliopsida; order Poales; family Poaceae; genus Aegilops; species Aegilops tauschii. The sequence goes on from NC_053036.3 coordinate 353,000,147, forward strand.
GTCTCCTGAGAATTGAACGCCAGACGACGCCTGTTGCAATTGGGTTTCTCCGCGGTACCAGCTAGATCGCGATCGTCTTTTGTAGGGTTGGGTTCTTGAGAAGGAGGCCCCAAGAATTCGTCACCGTGCCCATGTTCGTTGAAGTACTTATCGACGTTGGTAAATGTACCATCGTCGTCATCGTCGTCCGGATCCTGTGCCATATGCATGTCCGGATCCTGTGCCATATGCATGTCCGGCATGTCTGGTAGCGTTGCGGCGGTCTTGCCATGGCTTGGCGCCGGCACGACTGGCGGTGTTGTCTGTGGGGTGGTCTCCCCCACCCCCAAACGAATCTGGCTCTTCAGCCAAAGCAGGGGCTAGCTTAAGCAGGCGCTGAGGGTCATCACATCATCTTCGTCGGCCCCAGGGGGTCAAAACGGAGGTAACAAGTCGTCGCAGCCCCGCAGCACCCGAACCAGTTGAACCCTATACACGTTGGGTGGCATCGGATTACCGTGGAACAGGCGGTTGCCCGGTTGAACGATTCTGGCCTTGGCGACATCTATCAACTCGCCATCCACGAAGTGCAGGAGAGTGCATGGAACGTCGGCGGCGACTTCGAAAACATGTAGGGCATCAGGGATGCCCAGTCAAAGGCAAGGAGATGAAGTCATCGGCCGAGAGGCTTAATTAGTTACCATGATGGCGTCGAGCTTGGCTAATGTCGAGGCACCGCCAACGGCGAGCGTGCAAGTGACTGAGGGGCCGCTTGCTGCCGAGGTGCCGGCCGGCGTATTCTTCCCACACCCGGGTGCATTAAGCTGCAATGCCGGCGCCGCCGTGGGAGACACCAATGTCGCCTCCGCCAGAGACACCAATGGCGCCGCCGGCGCGTTGCGCGAGTTGCTGCCCGTGAAGCTGGGAATCGGGGGCGGCCCCTGTTGGCCGCCCGCCATCCACGCCTGCAGCCCTTCAATCAAGGTAGGCACAATGGCGGTGATCGTCGCTCCCAGTTGGTCTCGCACTTGCTCTTCGACTATCTCCTGAATCCGTGCCACTTGTGCCTTGAGTTCTTGAACCTCGCGCTCCTGGCTTTCCGAGCTGGTCTTTCTCTCCTTTTGCCCAGCGGTATAGTATTCCGACCATTTCGTGGACAAGCCTTTGCCGGCCACACGACCAGCTGACGACGGCTTACTGAGCTTATCCTTGTTTTTCATTACGTTCAACGCCCTATTTAAAGTGGTGTCCCAAGGGGAGCTCTTAGACGACCCCGCGCTACTGCTTTCAGTGTCCTATGGAAGGAACGTGAACCATTTAGAAATTTGGCTTCATTAATTAGAATGCAACCATATGGAGCTAATTACGCGAGGGTGTATTCCTTACCAGAACAAGCTCAAGCGCCTTGGTCTTCGGATCCGTGGTAAGCTCCTTGGTTACCGGGTCAATCTTGTACCAGGCCCTGACATAGTTCCAGGTCTGCTTGTCACGGTATTTCTCGAAGAGGGGCGGTAGGCCTTGCTCGGCACGCTCCGCGTCCTCCTTGTCCCATATAGGTTCCGCCACTCTGTAACCGCCGGGACCGAGTTTGTGGACCCCTAAGTTCAAGTCCCGCATATCTTTCCCCGGCTGACTTGATTCCACGGTTGTGTTGCTCTCGCACTTGATCTTGAACTCCAGATAGTCATCTTCGCTAATCGAAGGATTTTTCTCCTTAATCTTCTCATAACTATCACCTTTTTCAATCATTCTCTTCACCGCGGTTCTCCAAGTAGCCAGGGCCGTGCTCATCTTCGTGAGGGCGGAACTGTTCACTTTATTCCCTGAGAGGCGTGTGTTTGCGAAGTCATCGGGGAACTTGTATCGTTCGTGCATCTTTGTGAAGAGGAGGTTGCGCAAATTCCCTCGGTCATGATGCCTTAGGTTCTCGGTGTTGATCGAGACGGTGCTCCGGAGAATGCACCCGAGCTGTCCCGCGTACCCCTTGACTAATTCTTTGGGCGCCGTTGGATGCCCCTCGGAGGACACTTCAGTAAATTCCTCCTTGACGGTGCCGAGCATGTTCGGGCGCCGGTCCTTCCGTTGCCTCTTCGGTTGGCTGCCATCTGTGCGTGCGCTGCCATCATCAGTGGTGGCATCCTCGGCGGCACCATCAGTGGTGTCATCCCCGACGCCACTAGGGGTTGTGTAGTCAGGATCGGTGTCTTCCGCGACGTCCTCATAGCGGTGAGGTTCTTCCTCCATCTCCTGGGACAGCTCCCAGAATGCCTTGCCCGAACCGCCGGCCTCATCGTTGTGGGCCATGTTTCGCTCTAAATAGGAAAAAAGTTTGGTCAAAAGGTTGGTTATTGTCAAGGAACAATTGAGAGATGTTTGTGATATTGCCTAGGTGTTTTGGGATCAATTGAGAGATATTTTGTGATATTGCCTAGGTACCCCTGATCTTCTTCTACAAATATTTTTGCTATATCAATCTCCAAAAAAGCATGTGATGTTGAATCAATACTCAATATATATATATAGGTGGTGCTCTCTTTATCACATTTTTATTGGAATATGCAACATTAATCTTCTTTTACTTGAATCAGGTGCACATATTTATATTCCTATTTCATGCTTACTTGTTTGGAACTATAGAATCTACCTTGGAATCTGCAAATCTCTTGAATGTACTAAGAGATGCCAGATTTGTTGGGGGACTCCTATACTTAAGGCATATAAGACCTGGCATTGCCTATGCCGCAAGTGTGGTAGACAGATACATGCTTGATCCTAGGAGTGGACATATGGATGCAGTATAGCCTATTTTGCCGTATCTAAGATGCAGTCCTGGGAAGGGGTTTAAGCAGCAATTAGTTGTGTCCAAATCAACAGCCAAAGTAGAGTATAGAGCTATGTCACTAGGACTAAGTGAAATATTATGGGTAGAAATCCTCTATTAGAATGAAGGTGCTGGGAAAAGGTCCTTTGAAGGTGTGGTGTAATAATAAATCAGCTATAAGCATAACCAGTAACCCGATCCAACACGACAGAACCAAGTATGTGGAGATAGATCCTTTATTTATTAAGGGGAAGTTCTATGATGGTATAATTCAATTAAATCATGTAATATCAGGGAATCAAGTAGCAGATGGTCTAACTAAGGGTTTTGGAGTCAAGGAACATAATTTAGCTTGTAACAAAAGATGGGAACGATATCTATCTATCACCAATCTTGACTGGGAGTGTTGGGCTGAGCATAACAGGGTGATAATGAAGCATTAGTAGATTGCATCTTACATGTCCAGCTCTACTTTCTCGTGGCTTTTTATCCCACTGATTGGATATATATTGCATGTACACAGAATATCTCAGATAGAGGAATACAGCTAGTTGCCAATAATTGTCAAGGAACAATTTTGGAAATCTACAGATTAAGTACTAAGATACCCCGGCCCATGCATTAGTCGCAAGTACCCCATATGTCCTATTTTTAGCAAAGTCATGCTAAAATTCACGGAAAATTTCAGCATGACCTTTGCTGAAAATAGGACATATGGAGTACCCGAATTTGCCGAAACGGAAGTTAATCGACATTCCGGCAAACTCAAGGGCCTCTCGGGGTACCTGCAAAATCATTGAGCAGGAAGCCCCCAACAGCACCCGAAGTATATGTAACAAAAAACAGGTGACAAAACTTGCACACCCCTCTCCGCTTAACGAGGCAGGGAAACAGTGCCAGGACAGCAACCAAACACTGTCCAGGCACAGTTTAGGGAGGCTCCAAGCCAGACACGATTCAGTGTGGACACTATCCAAACAGACCCTAAATGACTGGGGATACTTGTAAAAACTTGGTTTAGCTCCTATCACACATAGATAAGCAGTTCCTTTAAAGTTTCAAATTTGCACTTGCATTGCATTTAAACATGCCCATTGGGTGTGGGTGAACCATTCATAACAATCAGCCATGGCAATGTCACATTTCAGCACCAAAGTGGCTTGCACTTCTTTTTAGTTGAACTTTTTTTAATAGACAAACAACTAAATGCTTAGAACTTCTACTACTACCAGTAGATCATTTTCCTCTAGAACAGAACCAAACATTTTTTTATATAAAAATACGCAGTTCACAGATTTTGGCACAAGAAGTCCAGTTCATGTCGTACCAACAGTGCTTAAAATAGTTGGCCAAATAAAAAAATTAACAGTAAGGTGCATTGACTTTTTCTTTAAAAGGTTATACTTGAAGAACTAAGCTCCAGGTCCACTACAAACAAGTTTCAGTTCCAAGCTTGGCACTTGTTGTCCGACACAAGCCACAACCCCCTTGAACATTCAGCAAGTGCACGAAACAAACGCATGTTAGAAGACAAAAACAGATTGGCGCATCAATTGGAAGCCATCCATCATATACCATCAGAAAAAGGCTAGAGAGAATTGGGGAAACAAAGGTGAACCTCTCTCTTCTTGCACTCCTTGTAGTTGTCGAACTGCTGCTGGCACTTGCTCTTGTCCTGGTTGGTCCCAGACCTGGAGACATGGCACATCATCAGAGATTTCATCAAATACACACGAAACAATAGACAGCTCGTTCTCTGATCACTAACAAAGGTAGCATACTTCCAATCAACATGAAAAGTTAAATACCAGGATGATCGAAGTTGTTGGACCCCCAGGAAACTGTATTCAGTGATCTTTCTAAACAAGCTACAGAACATACACGGTATTCAAACTTGCTGCCATTTAAGCAAGTTGTTGTAAGAAAATTGATTAGGACCCCCAAAAAACTTGCTGCATTTCAATCAGACCAAATGTTTCACTTAATTTTATGAGTTAACTAAATTTACATTTAATTCAGTTAACCAAAATTACACTGAATTTTCCTGTCAATTAAAATTCAGTGAGTACATGTCACAAGAAAAGAGGAGCCACATCAATCCAATCTTGGTGCTGCTGCTATGAACATAACTAAACCCATATGTTTATAATCCAATCTTGATGAATACTATGAACCTAACAAGTTTTGCACCTAGCAACTAGATAGGATGGCCATGAATCCTCTCTCCCCGGAGCACCCCAATGCACACACCCCAGAAAATTCAAAAAATTCAGTAAACATACACTTCAGAAAATTCAATGACCGCAGAACATAGACTCCTGAAAATTTTCAGAGATCTTGTACTCAATTTTACAGTGAACTTGCTAAAGAATCTCCCAAGCTTCAAGATAGACTAAATTTTTAGTGATCTTGTACTGAAAAGAAGCATTTTGGAGTGGGGGCGTGAAGAGGGGGGAGCCGCACCTTGGCAAGTGGGGGACGACAGGACCCACGACGGCAAGGATCCTACAAGACGGTGTAGCGGAGCTTGGCGCAGCTCCTAGGCACGACGACGGAGCACGGGGCGGTCGGTGGCCGCGGTGTCGCGCGGCGGCCGCGCTCGGGGAGGCGGGGGCCGGGGAGGGTTCGGCCGGCTGGGCGCGCCACGGCGGAGGGCCGGCAGTGGCCGCTTGAACCCTAGGTCTCGCGCTCGGGAAGGGCTCCGGTGGTGGGCTCGGGGAGGAGGCGGCGCTCGGGGGGGAGGGAGGGGGTGGGTGGTGCGCTCGGCCGATTCCGTTCGGGGGAACCGAGCGAGGAGACAGGGGAGGGTGCGGGGGGTCGTCGGCGGCGGTGGAGCGGGGGAGGGTGCGGGGGGTCGGCGGCGGCGAGGGGGATCTGGCGAGGGGGGATAGCGATCGAGATGGAGGGGGATCTGGCGCGGCGGGCGAGGGGGAAAGGCATAGAGGGGGAAGGTTAGCAATGGCGCACCACCGAGGGATGCGCCATAAGTAACTTTTTATTATTATTTTTAGTTGCGTCTAATAATTTTTTAGAAAATGACGATCAAATTTGAAAACATTTATGAATGTGAAAAAATATCATCAAATTTTTTATTTGAAAATATTTATGAATATGAAAAAATATCATCAAATTTGTTATTTGAAAATATCATCAAATTTGTTATTTGAAAATATTTGAAAAAATATCATAAAAATTGGTATAGCAATGGCGCACCTCCTAGGGGTACGCCATAAGTACATTGATAGCAATGGCGCACCTTCTCTTGGTGCGCCATTAGTAACTTTTTTTTTATTTTTAGTTGCATCTAATAATTTTTTTAAAAATGACAATCGAATTTGAAAACATTTATGAATGTGAAAAAATATCATCAAATTTGTTATTTCAAAATATTTATGAATATGAAAAAAATATCATCAAATTTGTTATTTTAAAATATCATCAATATTTTTTTTAGTTGCATTCATTTGTGAATTGGTAAAACATTTATGAATATGAAAAAATACCATCAAATTTGAAAAAATATTCATGAATTCAAAAAGTGCCCATGAAATTTAAAAATATTCATGAGTTCAAAAAATATTAACAAATTCAATACTTTTTGTGAGTTAGAAATTCAATACCATAATAAACATAAATAAATATTCATGAGGACTAGAACAGAAGAAATATCATTTCAATATGTCGAAATACAATCGAGAAATGAAGACTACGATTTAAATACAATCGATCTTAGCTAGCTATCTTTTCACAATCTTCTTGCCCTTCTTTTTCGCAAATGGAGTTCTTCTGTTGAACGGACGTCCTTTAGGTAGGGTGGTCCTGCTTCTTCTTGTGGTGTATGGCACTTCATCGTCGTCGTCATCTTCCGTCTTCGGGTCGCCGTACTTGTCGAAATCTTACTCATTGGCGACTCCATCCATTCCGATGATCTTCCTTTTGCCTCTTCTCACGACAACACGACTGGGCTTTGACGGGTAGGTAATGAAGAAGCATTGGTCCACTTGGGAAGCCAGTACCCATGGCTCATTTTTCGCGGTGACGTTTGCGCCCGCGGTCTTGGATTTGGCTTCGGGTATAACCATGGTGGTGAAATACCGGTCTTCTTTTAGGACGCTCTTGGCCCATCTGACACGGAACATCGGGACCTTCTCTCTAGCGTAGCTCAGCTCCCAGATCTCCTCGATCCTTCCGTAGTATCTGTCCTTGTCGTTACCGGTGTAGGATTCCATCGTTACCCCGGAGTTCTGATAACCATCGCTCTTCATGTCCTTTCCCTCGGTGTAGAATGTGTAGTCGTTGATATTGTACGCCTCATAGGTCATCAGGTTGTGCTCGGCGCCCTGTGACAAGGCAAATATGAGTTTTTCTTCCGCGGAAGAATCCTCATGTAAAGGGTACGACAGAAGCTTCTCCTTGAACCAACGTGTGAAACATGAGTTGTGCTCTTTGATTATATCTCCGTCCGTCCTCTGTTGGCCTCGGTCATTGTACGTCTTCTCAATAAAGGTTTTGTGCCCTACCACCCAAGGATCGACTACGTCTATGTGTTGTAGCGCGACTAGGTTTGCTCTTTCAAAGTCGGCGAGTCGACCCTCGAAGTCGACATGCATTTCGCGGCGACCATCGCGGTGACCCCATCCAGCGAGCCTGCCAAGGTGCCTGTTGACGGGCAGACCAACGGGGTTCTCGATGCCTAGATAATTTGTGCAGTAGGAGATGCACTCTTCGGTCAGAAAGCCCATGGCTATGCTTCCCTCTGGACGTGACATGTTGCGAACGTATCCTTTGATGACACCATTTATCCTTTCGAACGACATCATGCTGTGTAGGAACATCGGCCCGAGTTGGATGATATCCTCCACGATATGGACCAGCAGATGCACCATAACATCGAAGAATGCGGGCGGGAAGTACATCTCAAGCTCGCATAGTATCACCACGATCTCTTCCTGTAGCCTTCTGAGTTGCCTCACGCCAACCGACTTCCGAGAGACGACGTCGAAAAAGTTGCATAGGCCAAATAGTGTTTCACGGACGTGCGCGTCCATGATCCCATGGATTGCAACTAGAAGTTTCTGCGCCATCAGCACGTGACAGTCGTGAGACTTCATCCCGCTGAACTTCTGCTTCGCTGAGTCTAGGTATCTGCTTATCTTCCCCGCGTAACCATAAGGAAGTTTTACTCCTACGAGGCGGGTGAAAAACTGCTCGATCTCCTCCTAACTTAGAGTGAAGCACGCGGGAGGGTAGTCATTCCGATCTTCTTGGCCTTTTTGCCTTTCCGGTGACTTTCCGTGTCCTGCTTCGCCTCATCATCATCATCATCATTAGCGTGAAGCTCCTCCCTGATGCCCATTGATTTCAAGGCTTCCCTTGCTTTTGGCCCATCTTTGGTCCTCTCTGGCATGTTGAGCAGGATACCAAGCAGACTCTCGCACACGTTCTTCATGATATGCATGACATCAAGGCTATGGGGCACACGGAGGATCTTCCAGTACGGCAAGTCCCAGAAAACAGACCTCGTTTTCCATACCTTCAGCAGCGGCTCTGGCGCCTTTCGCTTCTTTCTCGGCTCTGGCGCCTTTTGCTTCTTTCCCAGCAGTGGGCAATCTTTCCAATTTTTCAACAGCTCGTCTATTTCCTCGCCGCTCCTTGTATGCGGGCGTCTGCGGGGTTCGGTTTCACCATCGAACAGATCCTTGCGTTTTCTCCATGAGTCATCGTCGTGAAGCCACCTTCGATGTCCCATGAACATGGTTTTCAAAGACCCGGGATCTCTATCTAGCTGGCGATACGTTGTGTCATCCATGCACCTGACGCATCCAGAAAATCCGTGGACCACCTGCCCCGTGACATATCCGTAACCGAGATAGTCGTGCACCGTCGTGAGCAGTGCGGCTCTCATAGGGAAATATTCTTTCTCTGCGGCATCCCACGTATTGGCTGGCGTTTTCCACAGCGTGTCTAGCTCCTCTTTCAGCAGCCCCAGATACAGGTTGATGTCGTTCCCTGGTTGTTTCGGCCCTTCAATTAGCATACTCATGTGAATGTACTTCCTCTTCATGCACAACCAGGGGGAAGGTTGTACATCCACACAAACACGGGCCAGGTGCTATGTGTGCTTCTCTGGCTGCCAAACGGATTGACTCCATCGGTGCTCGCGCCCAGCATGATGTTCCTTCGATCGTCCCCAAATTCTGGGTGTTCGAAGTTCAACGCTTGCCACTGGCTCGCATCCTTAGGGTGACTCAGCATCTTGTCTTTTTTATTTATCTCCGGATCATTTCCGTCATCTTCTCGCTTCTTCTCTTCCCTATCCGTGTGCCAACGTAGGAGCTTTGCTAGCTTAGGGTCCGCGAAATACCGCTGCAGATGAGGAGTGATCGGAAAGTACCACACCACTTTTCGAGGAGCTTTCTTCCTCTTCTTGTATCGAGTGACACCGCACACCGGACATATGGTAAACTCCGCGTGCTCGTCCCGATAAATGATGCAATTGTTCATGCACACATGGTATTTCACATGCGGTAAATCCAGAGGACACACGATTTTCTTCGCCTCCTCGAAACTGGTCGGGCACTTGTTCCCCTTGGGAAGACGTTCGTGCCAGAATGACATGTTCTCATCGAAGCATGCGTCGGTCATTTTGTGTTTTACGTTCATCTCCAGAGCCATGAGCGTTACTTTTAGGTGGGTATCCTCGGGCCTGCATCCTTCATACAATGGAGTAACCGCGTCTATCTCCAGTTGATCCAGCTTGGCTTTCTCTCGGGCGGCAGCTCTTGCGTTATCCGTCTGCTTGAGAAGCAGCTCTTCAATATGAGGGTCCTGCACCCAGCCCATCGATGGTCCATCATCGTTTGCTCCGGCATCTTCATCTTCATGATCATGCCCTTCGTCTTGATCTTCCTCATCATCATATCCGGCATCTTCTACATGATGACTGTGTGCTGCATCACCGTCGTGATCATGTCCTGGAGATTCTTCATCTTCTCGCCCGCCCTCGCCGCGGTGGTTGTCTTGCTGCCCTTCCTCATTTCTCGCCCGCCCCCCATGGACGACTTCATAGTCATCTTCATCACCTTGCCACCGATAGCCAACCATGAAACCACGCAAGAGCAGGTGGTCCCGCACCTGTCCGGAATCCGGGTCCGTAATAAGGCTCTTCAGCTTGCATCTTCGACACGGACATCTTATCTCTATCTCGTTCTTTTGAAGCATCTCGGCCTTCACGGAGCTCAAAAACCTATTCACGATGCCTTCAGTCATCGTGCGGACCATGGTCGCCTGCGGGGTAGAGCAAAACGATATTTTAGAACCAAGAAAAAATTTGGCATGACTTTGCCTAAAAATAGGACCAAAAAGAATGCATAGTGCCAAATTCTCGCCGAAACGGAAATGAATCAACATTCCAGCAAAATATTGGCAACTACCGCATTTCAAATACCGGTACCTGCAAACACAGACATATGCAACACCACAAACATACGTAGATCTAGGCCATAAAAAGTGCATGTGCACGTTGTTGGAGGGAGAAAAAAGTAGATCTACAACATAAAAAAAGCTTTCCCCTTACTTACCTATCAAAAAAAAGGTAATTTAACCACTTAATTTGGGTGAATCTATGGTGCAAATGAGGTGAGGAGGAGGAGGCAGCCGAGACAAGCTTGGAGGAGGTGGTGGAGAGAATGAAGTGGGGAAAGCGAGTGTGGTAGGTGGCTGTCCAAAATATCTAGCTGCTCTCAGGTTACCAATGGCGCACGACCTATAATGCGCCATTAGTAACCCTGGTTACTAATGGCGCACCTGTTACGTGATGCGCCATTACTAGTTTTGCAAAAAAAATTATTAGTAGTGGTGCACCGTGGTTGTGGTGCGCCATTACTAGTTTGAACTAGTAATGGCGCATTGTACCCTGGTGCGCCATTACTAGTTTTGAAGAAAAAAGTAAAAAAAATTGTTAGTAGTGGCGCACAGAGTGTGTGGTGCGCCATTACTAGTTAAAACTAGTAATGGCGCACTGTGCCTTGGTGCGCCATGAATAGTTTTGGAAAAAAATTGTTAGTAATGGCGCACCGTGTGTGTGGTGCGCCATTAGTAATGAGGACACTAATGGCGCACCTGTATCTGGTGCGCCACTGCTATATAGCAGTGGCGCACCACATACATGGTGCGCCATTAATGTCCATATTAGCTATAGCCCTTTTCCTAGTAGTGGAGTCTCCATCTTCTCTTATAAAGCACCAACTAGGGGGCACTATGATCGTACTTGAGCATTGGGTGTAGCTAATATGCGAGTGTGTTTCATGAATGGATCAATGATTGAGCATGATGGGCTAGGGATAACTTATTTTAGTGTTGATATTTTGGAAGACATGGTTGCTTGTTGATATGCTTGAGTATTTAACTCTCATGTCAAAACTAGACTATTGCTTTGAACCATATAAAAGTCCAAATGTCTATGCTACAAAGAAAAGAATATGAGATGACATGTTAGGCATCATTCCACATCAAAAATTATGTTTTCATCATTTACCGACTCGAGGACGAGCAGGAATTAAGCTTGGGGATGCTGATACGTCTCCAACATATCTATAATTTTTTATTGTTCCATGCTGTTATATTATCATTCTTGGATGTTTTATAATCATTTTATAGTCATTTATATCATTTTTTGGTACTAACCTATTGACATAGTGCCAAATGCCAGTTGCTGTTTTCTGCAAGTTTTTTTACATTGCACGAAATCAATACCAAATGGAGTCCAAATGCAGCAAAACTTTTTGTGGAATTTTTTTGGACCAGAAGACATCCAGTGGGCCGGAGAAGCGCCTGGGGGTGCTCCGAGGGGAGCACAACCCACCAGGACGCGCCTGGAGGCCCAGGCGCGCCCTGGTGGGTTGTGCCCACCTCGGGTGCCCCTGAACCGACTCTTTGCTCTATAAATACCCCCAATATTCCAGAAACCCTAGGGGAGTCGACGAAAATCAATTCCAGCCGCCGCAGAGTCCAGAACCACCCGATCCAATCTAGACACCATCACGGAGGGGTTCATCATGCCCATTGGTGCCTCTTCGATGATGCATGAGTAGTCTCTTGTAGACCTTCGGGTCCGTAGTTAGTAGCTAGATGGCTTCCTCTCTCTTGTTTGATTCTCAATACAATGGTCTCTTGGAGATCCATATGATGTAACTCTTTTGCGGTGTGTTTGTTGGGATCGGATGAACTTTGAGTTTATGATCAGATCTATCTTTTTATCCATGAAAGTTATTTGAGTCTTCTTTGATTTCTTATATGCATGATTGCTTATAGCCTCGTATTTCTTCTCCGATATTTGGGTTTTGTTTGGCCAACTTGATCTGTTTATCTTGCAATGGGAAGAGGTGCTTTGTGATGGGTTCGATCTTACGGTGCTTGATCCCAGTGACAGAAGGGGAACCGACACATATGTATCATTGCTATTAAGGATAACAAGATGGGGTCTATTTCTACATAAATAGATCTTGTCTACATCATGTCATCGTTCTTATTGCATTACTCTGTTTCTCCATGAACTTAATACACTAGATGCATGCTGGATAGCGGTTGATGTGTGGAGTAATTGTAGTAGATGCAGGTAGGAGTCGGTCTACTAATCTTGGACATGATGCCTATATAATGATCATTGCCTGGATATCATCATGATTATTTGAAGTTCTATTAATTGCCCAACAGTAATTTGTTTACCCACCATTTGCTATTTTTCTTGAGAGAAGCCACTAGTGAAATCTACGGCCCAAGGGTCTCTCCTTTAATATATTTGCCTTTGCGATCTATTTTATTCGCCTTTTATTTTCAGATCTATTAAACCAAAAATACAAAAATACCTTGCTGCAATTTATTTTATCTCACGAGATCTATCTATCAAATTATTACAACTTTCTCACGTCCGTTTGCCAATTTCTGGCACCGTTACCCAACAGGGATTGACAACCCCTTTAACATGTCGGGTTGCGAGTATTTGTTATTTGTGTGCAGCTGATGTTTACGTAGTGTTGCTTGGTTCTCCTACTGGTTCGATAACCTTGGTCTCATCATGAGGGAAATACCTATCGTTGTTGTGCCGCATCATCCCTTCCTCTTTGAGGAAATACCGACGTAGTCTAGCAGACATCAGATCCCAGCGTGGAGAAGGTGTATTTGGCGCGGTACGAGGAGCTATAATTTTGTGCCACGACGGAATTTCTGAATTTGGTGCCACGGAAATGTTTTATGAAACGGTTGCCACAGCAAACTTTTCTAAAATTGCCGCCACGGCAATGTTTTTGGAACAGTTGCCACGGCAATGAAAAATTGTCTGTCAAGATAGGTCAAACGAAGCTACATGGGCCCCACAAGTGACCAGGGCGCGCCCTGGTGCCTCGTGGGCCACTGCTCCATCTTCTCATCCCCTCCCGAAGCTTTTAGGGTCTCCAAAAAGTTTTGTGGCATTTGGACTTCATTTGGTACTGATATTCTGAAAAACCAAAAAAAAAGGCAAAAAATAGCAATTGGCACTTGGCACTAAGTTGATAGGTTAGTCCCAAAAAATGATATATAATTTCTTGTAAATGTATATAAAACATCGAAGATTGGTACTATAATAGCATGGAACAATAAAAAATTATAGATATGTTGGAGAAGTATCGGTACGAGGGATCATTCATCGACGGTTCGAGGGACTCCAAGTACGATCTACACTGACACGTTCTTCTTCCGCTGCAACTCGGTGATGTTAACGATCGTGAACCCATACGCATCTTCATATTGATCTTGGGTGTGCGTAGGAATGATTTATTTTTTGTTTTCTACTAATTTTCCGGATAGGTTCCTCAAATCAATCCAGCATCATAGAAATTTTTCCCAGCATAGCAAGCTCTTGAGCAACTTCATTTGCGTCTCTACTGCATTGTTTGAACCTAGCTATAGTAAAATCACAAACAAGATGATAGCAGTCGTCATAAATCGCCGCCGCCCCTCCCAAATAATGACCACTCATATTCATCATTTCAATGACCTCCAGGTTGTTAGTATTACTGAAGAGACGATTGCATCCTATCTTTTGTGCAAGGGCAAGACCAAAGAGCGCCAAAGTTGTAACCGTCAGGACATCCACACAGTCGTCTATTTTATCATTCCCTCAGTGATGAAGTTTCCTTTATCATGCCTCAACACCTCCCCCATCGTACACCTAAGCAAGTCTTGATCAAAAGAAGCATCAACTTTAAGTTTGACAAAACCCCGGGGGGACAAATCCACCCCTCTCCTCGTGTTAGCCTTTGGATAGGATGAGGTAACATAGTTTGTCGTAATAGCACAAATCCCCATAGTAACCTGATAAGCATCTTGAGGTACCCCTTCAAAACCAACTTACCCCTTACTCACCACAAATATCAGGCTGAAATGTCGATCATCTCCCGAGTATTCAGAGGACCTAAACTGGACAAATCCTGGTATGGCAATAGAAGAATTCCATGTCCACCTCACCAGCACAATTAACCTCATGGGCTCTATTAATAATTTCGTCCATCACTAGCGTCTTTCAAGGTGTACCTGAGTCTTAGTGTGTCTAAGCCTGCCTTTTTAGCAACTAAAACATTTTCTTCCCCCACTATATTGCACAGACGTTGCACTAGTAGTATAGTAGAGCACAACTCGCGGCAGCTACAAACATCACAAAATATGAACAAAAGGTTGATACATCAAAGTCACACCAAAGATGGGAGCAAAGTACTAGCACCCAATACATGGGAGCACTGAACTACTATCTCCGTCCTAGTTTACAAGCCCCCCTCGTGATTGGGGTCATATTTTGACTATTATTTAACTAATAGAATATAATTTATGCATAGCAAAAGCAATATCACTGAAAACAACATTCAAATATGAATCCAGCAATATTTTTTTGGTGACACGCATTAATATTTTTCTAATCAAATATATGATCAAAGTTTAAACCAAAATACGAGGGGACTAATAAACCCAGTACTAGTATTTCTTAAAGTTTGAGTTCCTACAGTTCTGTTTCAATTTCCTCCTTTCTGGTAGGAATGGAGGCGGACACGTCTATGACCGTCCGCGTTGATCATTTTTGCAATAGCATAATTATTAAATCAACATTGAATGCTAACGAATGAGTTTTCACCGTCGCATGATCTTCGGCAAGATGATTCGCTCTCCCTGTTTCTATTCTTGTTTTTGCTGATAGTTTATCTGCCATATTACAGAATGGAGTGCAGTCAAACTCATCTTGTTTAGTTAAATAATTATTTGACTGCACTTCATTTGCGCCGTCGCATGGTGTCGTGGAGTTGTCACGGCAGATGTCCTAGTGAAAGGACTTAAACGTGGAGCCATTGCGACGTAGTAGCTTAAAGGGGTTAAATGGGACAAAGGACATGAGGAGTTTATACTGGTTCGGCCCCTTGCGGTGAAGGTAAAGGCCTAATCCAGTTTGAGGTGGTATTGCTAGGGTTTCGATTACCAGGGAGCAAATATGCTTTGCCTGGCTTTCGATCTGTTGTCTCTCGCCCTAAGCCGCTGCCGGGTCGTCCCCTTATATACATGGGTTGACGCCCTGCGGCCTACAGAGTCCCGGCCGGCTCATACAAACGTGTCCGGCTCGGTGACTTATCTTACATGCCTTACAATACAAGTTTACATATACATGGCGATTTACACTTATGGGCCTTAAGCCGCCTTCGGATTTGGGCCCTTTAACAAGCCTGTCTTATGAACCGCCATCTTCAATACACTATTGGGCTTCATTTAGATGAACCGTCATTGGGATAACCCGGCCCCTCCTGGGCGGGTCATATCTGATAGTCATATCCCCAACATTAGGCCCCGGGTTGATTTGAACTTGTTCATGTCAATCTTCAACACTTAGAAAAAATTCTTCGTCTTCCTGTGTTATTTATAACCTGCCATGACGTCATCTCCTGAAATTGCGGTGACCCGCCATGACGTCACCTGTCATTAATGTTATATACGGCCCAGATCTTAATAAATCTTTTTCATTTACTGAACCTCCAAAAATTGAGGCATCCGCGTCATCACATATCCATTTTCTTGTCTCCTCGATTCCCGCACATGCCACTTATCCTTCTAGCCTTATAAATAGGGCCACTAGGCCTCTTTTCACTCTCCCCCCTTTTCCTTCTCGCCTTCTTCTTCCTCCTTGCAACGCCCCAGTGCGCCCGAGCTCCGCTGCCGTCGACCTTCGTCCCCTGCTTCGACTCCGGCCGCTGCATCACCCTGAACGAACCAGAACGTCGCGACGCCCCTCTGCTATCAACCAGCATCGGTAAGTCTTCCCCTCTCATCTTCATAGATATGTGTGTAGGGTTTCTCTGTTCGTTGGTGTTCATCACCGTTCTTCCCCTTCTTTCTTAGATTGCATAATTTCGATCTGAAGACGATACAAACCTTGGACAGTAGCAATTTTAGCACTTGTTTTGCGATATCAAAATATATCCTCATAGCAACAGATCTCATCTAGGCATCTCCGCTTCTCTGCTGCCGCCACCTTAGGTTTAGACTTTATTCCATTTTTCTGAACAGCTGCAGATCCAATATTATAACTTCAGTCTGTGAAACTTGTTTGTCCCAATACTTAGTAAAAATAGCTCTTGTTAGATCTTGAGTACCAGTACTTGTCATGGCGGCTTACATCACCGGCTTATAATTACTCATATATCATTAGTCCTCATTTAAGCCGCCATCCTGAATATATATTGTAGCTGTTAACTTGTAGTTTCACAAATTGATTTGAACCGGCAAAATTTTCCTTTCCTTTAGGTTTTCTCTCTTCACAATGCCGCCAAAGACAGTCTATACATGCAATTGGGTTCCTTCTATCATCACTGAGGGCTCACTCAAAGACTTTGTCAAAATCAGGTACTTGCCCGCAAAGAGTTTTATGCATTATCGTGCCCCTGAACTGGGCGAAGAAAGACCTCGGCCAAAGGATGGCGAATTTATTGTATTCACTGATCACATGAACCGGGGCTTCTCACCACCCGGCTCTAAGTTCTTCCGAGATGTTCTGTACTTCTTCCAACTCCATCCTCAAGACATCGGACCCAATTCCATGTCAAATATCTGCAACTTTCAAGTCTTCTGCGAAGTATACCTTCAAGAGGAGCCCACCGTCGAACTCTTTAGGGAATATTTTTATTTAAACCGCCAGAGTGAGGTTACGAACGGACCCAGCTTGGAACTTGGCGGAATCTCAATACAGCAAAGAAGAGACGCCATCTTCCCCTATGCTCGCTTGCCAAGCTACCCCAAGGATTGGAACCAGACGTGGTTTTATTGCAAAGACACCTCTCCGGCTGATGAGAATCCTTTGCCGGGTTATCATGCTGACCGTCTTGACCCGAAGCATCCTCTTCCTGAGAAACTTACCGCTGCTGAACGTAAGAAGCTTGCCCCTACTATTGTGAAGGTCAAGGCCCTGATGGGGAACGGGTTAACCGGCATTGATGTAGTCCGGTGCTGGGTCTCTAGGAGCATCATATCCTTGAGCCGCCGGCCCGGCTTAATGTGTACTTATACAGGCGCTACCAAGGATCCATTACACCACAGCCCCTTGCGTTTGACTGATGACGCAATTACCGATATGGTAAAAACTCTTTGGAATGAAGATTCCGAAGACTGCAGCAAAGCGGGTCTGAACCCTTTCTGCAAACTTAACCCGCCGCCAGATGTGAGTATCTAACTTACCTTACTTTTAACTTCATGAAAGGATCGATATAGTTCACTAGAGGGGGGAGGTGAGTAGGCAACTAACAATTTTTAACTTTTCTTTACCAATTTAAACTCCGCATCAAAGTAGGTTGTCTAGATATGCAACTAGGTGAGCAACCTATATGATGCAACAACAACAAGCACACAAGCAAGCAAGGGATATAACACAAATAAGCTTGCACAAGTAAAGGCATGAGATGACCAAGAGTGGAGCCGGTGAAGATGAGGATGTGTTACCGAAGTTCCTTCCTTTTGAGGCGAAGTATGTCTCCGTTGGAGCGGTGTGGAGGCACAATGCTCCCCAAGAAGCCACTAGGACCACCGTATTCTCCTCACGCTCTCACACAATGCGAGATGCTGTGATTCCACTATTGGTGCCCTTGGAGGCAGCGACCGGACCTTTACAAACAAGTTTGGGGCAATCTCCACAACTTAATTGGAGGCTCCCAATGACACCACGAAGCTTCACCACAATGGAATATGGCTCCGCGGTGACCTCAACCATCTAGGGTGCTCAAACACCCAAGAGTAATAAGATCCGCAAGGGATTAGTGGGGGGAATCAAATTTCTCTTGGTGGAAGTGTAGATCGGGGCCTTCTCAACCAATCCCTAAAGAATCAACAAGTTTGATTGGCTAGGGAGAGAGATCGGGCGAAAATGGAGCTTGGAGCAACAATGGAGCTTGGGGATGGAAGAGGTGGTCAACTCGGAGAAGAAGCCTCCCCTTATATAGTGGAAGAACAAATCCAATCGTTATCCACCAACTCAGCCTGCGAAGCACGGTACTACAGCACCGGACACGCGGTACTACCGCTAGGGCACACGGTACTACCGCAAGGCACTGCGGTACTACCGCCCATGCAGCAGAATCCAAAGCAGCCCTGATGCGATGAAGCAGAGGGCGGTAGAACTGCTGGCGCGGTACTACCGCAAGGCAGGGATAGTCTAGATTTGGGAAGGCACGGACATATAAAAATACATCCGTGGCAACTTCCGCTGAGTTGGGATCTGTGCAAAAATCCGACATGGTAGTACCGCACGCCTGGAGCGGTACTACCGTGTAGGGCGCGGATGTAAAAAATTACATCCGCCCCTACTTCCGCTTATGTTGCCGCGCCTTCCTAGAGCTCGCGGTACTACCGCGCCCGAGGCGCGGTACTACCGTGTAGGGCGCGGATTTAAAAATCACATCCGCTCCTACAACCGCTCGAGCTGCTGGGCCTGCCCTGGGGCCACGGTACTACCGCTCCCAATGAGCGGTACTACCATGGGCACCTGCGGTACTACCGCTCTGAAGAGCAGTACTACCGCATGCCCCAGTTCAGCAACACTAGGAGTCCTTCATTTCGCAGAGACACGAAAAAATGGAGGATGCTCCAAAGAGCCAAAGGAAAGGTGGTGCAAAAGGAACAGACGTGTACGTGTTGATTCCACCCAAACCTTTCCAACGCGGCCCCCCTCTTAATAGTACGGCTTTCCTACGACTCAAATCCACCGAAAAGAAACGTAGAGAAACGCCGTCTTCAAAAGTCTTCGAGGGGCACCAAATCGTCTTGTGCCTAGTCATGATATGTCTGAAATGCTCAATACACACGATTAGTCCGCAAAAGCATTGTCATCAATCACCAAAACAACTAAGGGATAAATATGCCCTTACAATCTCCCCCTTTTTGGTGGATTGATGACAATACGAGATTTGCACAAAGGGAGATAACATAGAGCATGGACAAACCCCACATCTCTAAAATATAGACGGGCTCCCCCTAGATGTGTGATATCTAGAGAAGTGCTTTGGACTGCACGACACACATACTAGGATCAACACTCCCCCTATATTTTATAGACAAGGCATATCTTGCAACAATAAAGCTAACACTAAGCAAGATAATAACTAAGAGCATAAAGTAAAGAGCACAAGATAGCATAGGCTCAATAAGGTACGCTAGAGTGCATATGTCTTACACCATATGATAGAAAGGTCTCACAAGCACAAACCAAACCAAAGCAAACGAGGTTCAACGGAATGAAAGCAAAGCGACAAGACGAAACATGACACATGACTCGCAAATCCTACACTCTCTCCCCCTTTGGCATCGAGACACCAAAAAGGCAGAGAGGACACCTACGACACAAGTGGTGGCTCAAGCTGAAGCGATCACTCGTCATGCTCCTCGTCGGTCTCAGTAGTGGGGATGGGCTCCTCCTCAGAATCAGTCCACTTGTAACCCTGTTTCGCCATCCATTCAGCCTCTGGAGTGATGTGCTTCTCGGATCCGCTAGTAACGTCCTCTCCAAATGTCCTCAAGATCCTCTTGTCGCGGCGGCGACTCTCCTTGGAAGCAACATGAGTCCTGTACTACCCCTTGGCTTGCATGCAGAACAATGCCTTCATCTTGGCCTTCAGCTTCTTAGCCCATGAGGGCTCAGTAGAGGGAGGAGCATACCCAGAAGAGTTGTCCTCATCCGCTTCCTCCTCCTCAATCTCATCCTTATCAACATCCATTCTAGCAGCCTCTGCCTCAGCACGAGTAGTGGTGTTAGCCCACTGGGGCTTGATGCGGAGCTTGATGGGGTCGTGACGGATCCAGTAAGGGGCAACAAACTCCTCATGGGGATAGAGCTTCTCCCAAGTCCTCGTGATCAAGAGAAACAGGTAAGGTCCATAGATGGGTACCTTACGGTTGAACACCGCAAACCGAAGCTCGCACCACATGATGTGTGAGACGTCAAGTGGTTGAGTCCGAGAGTGATGCGCCTCCTCACAAATGAGCATCATATCCACAAGATAGGCATGCACCTTGTCCTTGTCCCCAATGCGTGGAAAGAGGGACTTGCGGAAGATCCGGTGCATGATGTCAAGGAATGGGTTCAGCACCCACGTCTTCTTGTCATTGGGAAGATTCTTATCAACAAGGTACTGCTGGGGCTTGTTCTTGCTAGCGGACTCGGGGTTGGCATGAGGGCGAACACCAATGGGCTTGTTGAGCCCCTCATCAGGCACCTAGAGCAAATCCATGAAGTCCTTCCACTTAGCAGTCATCTATTTTCCATTGGTCATCTAGGTCATGGACCGTTCCTCATCAGTATGGAAGTGGACCGAAGCAAAGAACTGGGCCACAGTCTCAGGGTCAAAGTCCAGGTGGAAAGAGATCACGTCCTCAATGGCAAACTGCTCCACCAGGTCCAAAGCCTCACCAAAATAGGCACGGTGTTTGTCCTCCCTCATGTGATTCATGTCAATCCAGTGCACGTCCACATAGATGTTCTGCTTGGCCTTGATCACATTCAGATAAATGAGATTCTGCTGCTTGGTCCAGAACAGATCATTCCCTCTGTAGTTGGAACAAGAATTCACATAGGGGTTGATCCTCCTTCGAGTGACAAACTCAGCAAGTGGTATCTCATCCATGCCCATGGAGCGCTCCTTGTTCTTGGTGGCGGTGGTCTTGGTCCTGCGTTGGGGGGCATTGGAGCCCTCTGGAGCTTCATCTTGGTTGCGCAGACGCTTGGAGCCCGTGTTACGGCTGGGATTGGAATGGCGTACATGGGCACCGGAGCCACCACCTATGACACAAAACACAAAAACACACAAGAGAAGCGAGAAGGATCAATGCAAAGACCACAGCAAAACAGGTGAAACAAGTAGAACTAGTATTGGGTAATTGCCACTTGAGAGATTTGACACCAACGGTAGTACCGCATGGTTGCGCGGAACTAAAATATTAGTGCCGCTCCAGCCACGGTAGTACCGCACCAGGAAGGCACGGTAGTACCGCGCCTGGAGCGGAAGTAAAATTTTACTTTCGCGCCTGGCGCGGTAGTACCGCTACTGAGGAGCGGTAGTACCGCAGGGGAGGTGCGGTAGTACCGCAGGGGAGGTGCGGTAGTACCGCACAAACGGATCTGAGCACAATCGTGACAACGGAGCGGTACTACGGTTGATCAAATCTACCAAGGGGCAACATACCAAGTACCATCTCTACACATTACTACTCTCCTACATCCTACTCTTGCAAATATTTTGGCCTAAAATCTCAAGAACAACATGCATCTCCCCAAAAACCTAGAGACGAAAGAACGAACCAAAGAGAGAGGGGTGTGGGGAGAAACCTTGTTCCATGGCAAGAGGGCGAGGTGGGGAACGATCCCACCAGACGGAATGCGAGGAGAGCGGCCGGGGACGGAGATCCGGCGAGGTTCTCCGGCGCCGTTCTTGGGCAGGAGAGAGAGGGACGGGGTGGGGAAAAAGTGTTGAATGGGTATGGGGGAGTTGGAACTCCCCCTGCCCGCTCTTAACCCCCACGCGCTCGCGACTATGTGGTAGTACCGCGTGTCATCGCGGTAGTACCGCCCGGGCGGAAGTACCACACCGTGGGCGGTAGTACCGCTCCTCCAGCTGCAGTAAAAAATTATTATCGTGCTGGGTGCGGTAGTACCGTGGCAAGACGCGGTAAGACCGTAGACCCAAGAAAATGCAAGTTTCAAAAAACAAAGAAGAAAAGGGCCTTTGCAATGAAACCTTCAAGCGAACAGACACACCAAAGAGCTAACCCACGAGACAACACACGCAAGCTCGGCACGAAGAAAGGGAGGCAAAAGACAACAAGGACTAAACACGCAACACAACCTCTCCAAAGAGAGGGCGGTGGCCGGAGCCACCTATGTTTGAGTCAATTGGTATGGCATGGCGAAGAATTATCCTTGGGCCCATGACCAAAACTCGTCTTTGAAGCACAAGTACCATCAACAATGGCTAATGGGAAAGAGTTGATCAATTTATGCATAATGGGGGGAGGGAGAGTTCATTGAGAGAACAACACTCCCCCTATTTCCATGCCTACACCTAAACAAGATAACAAGTTGAGTATGGTGAGGTGTGCAAGGGTTCAAGCAACATTGCTCGAATCAATGATATTTAGCTCATGCCTTAACTCGCGAAATCTTGCTTCATCCAAGGGCTTCGTGAAAATATCTGCAAGGTTATCATGAGTGTTGACATAGTTGAGCTCGATCTCCCCTCGCCTAATGTGATCCCGGATGAAGTGATACCGAATCTCAATATGTTTCGTCTTGAAGTGTTGAACCGGGTTGAGAGAAATCTTGATGGCACTTTCATTATCACACCAAAGAGGAACTTTGTCACAGATGACACCGTAATCCTTTAAAGTTTGCCTCATCCATAGAAGTTGTGCACAACAACTACTGGCGTCCACATACTCCGCTTTGGTGGATGAGAGAGACACACAACTTTGCTTCTTGGAAGACCAACTTACCAAGGAGCAACCAAGAAATTGGCACCCTCCGGAACTGGACTTCCTATCCACTTTGTCTCCCGCCCAATCGGAGTCCGAATAGCCCACAAGGTTGAAGTTAGATCCTCTTGGATACCATAAGCCAAAGTTTGGGGTATGAGCCAAATATCGAAAGATTCGCTTGACCGCCACAAAGTGGCTTTCCTTAGGTGCAGCTTGAAATCGTGCACAAATTCCCACACTCAACATGATATCCGGTCTAGATGCACAAAGGTAAAGCAAGGAGCCAATCATGGAGCGATATACCTTTTGATCCACCGCTTTACCATTGGGATCTATGTCAAGTTGGCATTTGACGAGCATTGGAGTGGAAGCCGGCTTGACATCACTTAGCTTGAATCTCTTGAGCATGTCTTGAGTGTATTTGGCTTGGTTGATGAAGTTTCCTTCTCTTCTTTGCTTGACCTCGAACCCGAGAAAGAACTTCAACTCTCCCATCATGGACATCTTGAACTTGGAGGTCATGAGAGCGGCAATTTCCTCATTGAAAGCTTTGTTAGGGGAACCAAAGATAATATCATCAACATAAAGTTGGCACACAAACAACTCCCCTTTGACCTTCTTAGTAAAAAAGAGTGCGGTCGATTTTCCCAATTTCAAAACCGCGATCTTGCAACAACTCGGTAAGGTGGTCATACCACGCACGTGGGGCTTTCTTAAGGCCACAGAGTGCCTTATCGATTTGGTACACATGATCGGGAAAATAGGGATCCTCGAACCCGGGGGGTTGCTTGACATATACCAACTCATTAATAGGACCATTAAGAAAAGCACTCTTCACATCCATTTGTTGCAACTTAAAGTTATGATGTGAAGCATAAGCAATCAACATACGAATGGACTCAAGGCGAGCAACGGGAGCAAAGGTTTCACCGTAGTCGATACCCTCGACTTGGGAGTAGCCCTGTGCTACCAAGCGAGCCTTGTTGCGAATGATAATTCCATGAGCATCTTGCTTGTTCTTGAATATCCACTTGGTTCCAATGACATTATGGTTCCCCGTTGGCCTTGGCACCAATCTCCACACCTTGTTGTGCTCGAAGTTGTTGAGTTCTTCATGCATGGCATTAAGCCAATCCGGATCCTCGAGCGCCTCATAGACCTTTTGGGGTTCAACACAAGAGAGACAAACGCCTGATGTTCACAATAGTTTGCTAATTGTCTACGAGTGCTTACCCCCTTTCTTAAGCTTCCAAGCACATTTGTCATGAGATGATCTTTGGTGGACAGCTTGGAAGCAATCTTAGTGGCACGACGCTCCAATTCCTCCTCAGGGGTGAGTTGAGGAGCGGAAACTTGATCATCTTGAGCGTCGTTTTGAGCTAGTTCTTGGTCTTGAGCTTGCTCTTGATCTTGAACTTGCTTGAAGGAGAGACCTTGACCTTGGGCATCATTTGGTGATTCAACACCATCTTGAGGATGATCTTGCCCTTGGTCTTGTTCAAGAGGTTGAGGGCCTTCACTTTGTTCTTCGGAAGCGTGTGGGCCTTGGGCTGGTGATGGCTCCACTTGAGTGGAGCATTGTCCTTCTCCTTCGGCCACAAGGGGTTCCTCAATGGGTAGGATAAAACCAACTCCCATTCTTCTTATGGCTTGGGGAGGAATTTCATCACCTACATCACAAGTGCCACTTTGCTCCACTTGGGAGCCGTTATTATCATCAAACTCCATGTTACACGTCTCCTCATAAGTCCCTTGGACTTATTGAGGACACGGTAAGCATGAGAGTTTGTAGCATAACCAACAAATATGCCCTCTTGAGCTCTAGCCTCAAATTTAGACAAATGAACACCTTTGTTGAGAATGAAACACTTACACCCGAACACCCGAAAGTACTTGAGGTTGGGCTTGTTACCGGTGAGTATCTCATATGGAGTCTTGTTCAAGCCTTTGCGGAGATAGAGCCGATTGGATGCATGGCACACGGTGTTGATGGCTTCGGCCCAAAAGTTGTATGGAGACTTGAACTCCGCCATCATGGTCCTTGCCGCATCCATCAGTGTCCGGTTCTTCCTCTCCGCTACACCATTTTGTTGAGGGGTGTATGGTGCAGAATATTGATGCTTGATCCCTTCATCACTAAGAAACTCATCCAAGGTGTAGTTCTTGAACTCGGTGCCGTTGTCACTTCTTATTGTCAAGATCTTTGCATTGTGTTGGCATCGGGCTTCATTTGCAAAGTCAATGACGGTTTGTTGAGTCTCACTCTTCCTCTTGAAGAAGTATACCCAAGTGTATCTTGAATAATCATCCACAATCACCAAGCAGTACTTTCTACCCCAAGACTATCGAATGATGGAGGCCCAAAGAGATCCAAGTGAAGAAGCTCCAAAGGCCTCTTCGAGTAAATGATAGTCGTGGGACGATGAGCCTTTTCATGTAGCTTTCCTTTGATACAAGCACTGCAAGCACGATCTTTAGCAAAGCTAACATTTGTTAGTCCACGGACATGGTCCCCCTTGAGAAGACTTTGCAAAGATCTCATATTGACATGGGCTAAACGGCGATGCCAAAGCCATCCCACGTCAACTTTAGCCATTAGGCATGTCGCGGTCTTAGTGGGTCACTCCGAAAAGTTAATCACATAGAGACCGTTCTCGACATGCCCAACAAAGGCTACTTTAAGAGTCTTGCTCCACAAGAGGGCCGCGGTATCAATATCAAAGAAAGTGGCAAAGCCCATGAGTGCAAGTTATCAAACGGAAAGTAATTGTATGCAAGGGACTCAACAAGCATGACCTTCTCGATCGTGAGATCATGAGAAATGACAACCTTGCCAAGTCCCAATACCTTAGAGGACGAGGCATCACCCCACTCGACATTGGTGGGCATAGATGGAATCTTGTGTACGTCCACCACCAATTCCTTGCTTCCGGTCATATGATTAGTGGCTCCACTATCGAGCAACCATGATCCCCCACCGGAAGCAAACACCTACAAGAGATCAATGCTTGGTTTTAGGTACCCATTTTGTAATGGGTCCTTTGATGTTAGTAACAAGGGTCTTAGGAACCCAAATAGACCATTCAATGTACTCATAAGTAGAACCAACAAATTTGGCATAAACATGTCCATCACTAGCACGGCATAACACATAAGAAGGGTTAAAGTCACCGGCTTTGTTGGGAGGAGTAGCATTGCCCTTCTTGGCATCACTACCCTTCACATTGTTCTTCTTCTTCTCCTTAGAAGCACCCTCTCCCTCCTTCATAAAGGTTTGCTTGAGAGGAGGAGGTCGTTTGGCCTTGTCATTCTTCTTCTTGTTCTTGGACATGGGCGCGTACCCAATCCCTTCCTTGGCCACAACTTCCTTTTGATTGCTCAAAAGGTCGTTGAGATTCTTCTCGCCTTGTATGCGAGACACAAGGCCTTTCTCAAGTTGCTCCTTCAACTTTGCATTCTCTTCAACAAGATGCACATGCTCACAGCACGGGTTAGTAGCATTTGCATTATCAGTTAAGACCATATGAGGAAAAGTGGATTTCTCCTTGGTTAGCTTTACTTGGAGTTGATCATGAGACTCTTTGAGGCTAGCATGAGCACCCTTCAAGACCTTGTGAGCCTTGTCAAGTAAGTCAAACTCCTCTTAGAGTCTAGCAAGATCAACCCCAAGCTTGGCCTTCTCGGAGTTTAGCACACGAGATACAACAAGAGCATGATCAAGATCTTTATTTAATTTAGTGTGGTCATTGTTGTATGACTTCTCAAGAGCCAAACGAAGACCTCGCTCTTCCTCAAGAGCATTGGAAAGATCCAAAATCTCATCGGCATAGTCACGACTATGCCGCTCCATCTTAGAGATGGTATCTTCGTGAGCCTCGATCATGTCATTGGCTTCACCAAGTTGTTCCAAGAGTGCAACGAAGTGCTTCTTGGATTTACCCTTGAGTTTACTCATAAAAGACTCAAATTCATTCTCCTCCACATTAGACCCCTCATGTTCATCAATGCAATCCGTCAAAGAAGGATTATTAATGATGGTAGTTTTGATGTTGGGGGTTACCTTGTTGGTGGCTTTAGCCATGAGGCACTTGGCGGTGATGTTCTCATTGGGTGAGTCGAAGAGAGACACCCGAGGAGTTGTCGCAATGGCAACGGAGGCCATGGCAACTGACTCACCGTCTTCATCATCATCATCATACTCATTGTAGTCTTCTTGTGCCACCAACCCCTTGGGAGGAGTCTTCTTGGTGAAGTTGCTCTTGTTGGGGAAGGACTTGGCCTTGTCTTTTCGGATGAGCTTGCCACCATTGTCTTCCCTCTTCTCATAAGGGCATTCCGCAATAAAGTGGCTCACATTGCCACAATTATAGCAAGTCCTCACTCGTTGCTTGCCCTTCGCGCCACTTGAGTTTTCTTGTTGAAGTTGGGCCTTGTGTTCTTCTTGCTCCAAAATTGCCTTGAAGCAAGAGCCATGTGTTCATGATAAGCATACTTTGTATCTTTGGGATTGCTCTCCTCTTCTTCCTCTTCGTCCTCTTCTTCCACACTAACCTTGGCCTTCAAGGCAAGGTTGGGCTTCTTTGCTCTTTGAGAACATAACACCGCATTGTCAGTGGTCTTGTCCAAGATACTCATAGCCACAAACTCATCCAACACTTCACTTGAGGACAAGGTGTGGAAATCCGGCCTTTGACGAATGACGGAGGACATGGCCTTGTGGTAAGGCATCATGGCCTTGAGGAATTTGCGCTTGATCCAATTGTCATCCGTATCCTTGCTCCCATGATCTCGGAGTGAGACCGCGAGAGTAGTTAATCTCCGATAAAGCTCACGAGGTTCTTCATCTTCTTTCATTGCAAACTCATCGGCTTCATCTTGCACCACTTCATAGTTGGAGTGTTGAATGCTTGCGCTTCCCCTATAGAGGGCAACAACATGGCGCCATGCATCCTTGGCCACGGTGAAGGGCCGTAGATGAGCAAGATTTTGGGTGGAATTGCATCTTGGATGATGAAGAGAGCATTCTCATTGAATTGATTATCCGCGGCTTCTCTAGGGGTGAAGTTGCTTCGGTCATGCGGATAAAAACCTTCTTCAATGATTCTCCAAAGATTAGTATTAACATGGTTTAAATGACGCTTAAAGCGATAAACCCAAGAATCAAAGTCCTCATTTTTCACAATCTTAGGGGGGTGACCGGCATGATTCAAATGAGTGGAAGGAATCGGTCCACCATAAGTAAGCGGAGGTTCCACATGGGCAAAGATGACGTTGCCATTTTTACCACTAGATGAAGGAGCCTTTTCACTAGTAGCTTCCCCCTTGTCGGAGTTAGCATTCGTCACCTTGTTAGTGGGATCACCCACTTTCATCGGTGCGGTGGATAATTTAAGCCCTTTTAAGAATTTGTTAGACATGCTTTCAACCTCGATCATCATGGAGGTTTTCAATGTGTCCAAAGCCACATTGAATTCCTCACGAGAGACCGCGGTTCCCCCATCAGCCATAGACGAGAACGGATTCACACCTGAGTGCTCCTCCCCACCGTCTACGGTGTCAACCACACTCTTCGGACGGCAAAATCCTTAATAAAGAGACGAGGCTCTGATACCAATTGAAAGGATCGATATAGTTGACTAGAGGGGGGATGAATAGGCAACTAACAATTTTTAACTTTCCTTTACCAATTTAAACTTTGCATCAAAGTAGGTTGTCTAGATATGCAACTAGGTGAGCAACATATATGATGCAACAACAACAAGCACACAAGCAAGCAAGGGATATAACACATATAAGCTTGCACAAGTAAAGGCACGAGATAACCAAGAGTGGAGCCGGTGAAGACGAGGATGTGTTACCGAAGTTCCTTCCTTTTGAGGGGAAGTACGTCTCCGTTGGAGCGGTGTGGAGGCACAATGCTCCCCAAGAAGCCACTAGGGCCACCGTATTCTCCTCACGCCCTCACACAATGTGAGATGCCGTGATTCCACTATTGGTGCCCTTGGAGGCGGCGACCGGACCTTTACAAACAAAGTTGGGGAAATCTCCACAACTTAATTGGAGGCTCCCAACGACACCACGAAGCTTCACCACAATGGAATATGGCTCCGCGGTGACCTCAACCATCTAGGGTGCTCAAACACCCAAGAGTAACAAGAACCGCAAGGGATTAGTGGGGGGAATCAAATTTCTCTTGGTGGAAGTGTAGATCGGGGCCTTCTCAACCAATCCCTAAAGAATCAACAAATTTGATTGGCTAGGGAGAGAGATCGGGCGAAAATGGAGCTTGGAGCAACAATGGAGCTTGGGGAGGGAAGAGGTGGTCAACTCGGAGAAGAAGACTCCCCTTATATAGTGGAAGAACAAATCCAAACATTATCCACCAACTCAGCCTGCGAAGCATGGTACTACCGCACCAGAGACGCCGTACTACCGCTACGGCACACGGTACTACCGCAAGGCACTGCGGTACTACCATCCACGCAGCAGAATCCAAAGCAGCCCTGATGCAATGAAGCAGAGGGCGGTAGAACCGCTGGCGCGGTACTACCGCTCCCCCTTGCGGTACTACCGCAAGGCAGGGATAGTCCAGATTTGGGAAGGCACGGACATATAAAAATACATCTGTGGCAACTTCCGCTGAGTTGGGATCTGTGCAAAAATCCGACACGGTAGTACCGCACGCCTGGAGCGGTACTACCGTGTAGGGCGCGGATGTAAAAATTACATCTGCCGCTACTTCCGCTTATGTTGTCGCGCCTGTCCAGATCTCGCGGTACTACCGCGCCCGAGGCGCGGTACTACCATGTAGGGCACGGATGTAAAAAATCACATCCGCCCCTACAACCGCTCGAGCCGCTAGGCCTGCCCTGGGGCCACGGTACTACCGCTCCCAATGAGCGGTACTACCGTGGGCACCTGCGGTACTACCGCATGCCCCAGTTCAGCAACACTAGGAGTCCTTCATTTTGTAGAGACACAAAAAACGGAGGATGCTCCAAAGAGCCAAAGGAAAGGTGGTGCAAAAGGAACAGACGTGTACGTGTTGATTCCACCCAAACCTTTCCAACGCGGACCCCCTCTTAATAGTACGGCTTTCCTACGACTCAAATCCACCGAAAAGAAACGTAGAGAAACGCCGTCTTCAAATGTCTTCGAGGGGCACCAAATTGTCTTGTGCCTAGTCATGATATGTCTGAAATGCTCAATACACATGATTAGTCCGCAAAAGCATTGTCATCAATCACCAAAACAACTAAGGGATAAATATGCCCTTACACTTCATCATTCAAATATTTGTATTACTCAACTTTGCTGACTTCCACAGGCTAAATCTGATTTTTGGAAGGCCAAATATGACCATGAAGCCG
The DNA here is from genome assembly GCF_002575655.3 of Aegilops tauschii subsp. strangulata. Classification (NCBI taxonomy): domain Eukaryota; kingdom Viridiplantae; phylum Streptophyta; class Magnoliopsida; order Poales; family Poaceae; genus Aegilops; species Aegilops tauschii. The sequence continues at coordinate 353,030,342 of NC_053036.3, forward strand.
CCAAAAAGGCCAGGGCTGCCAAGAAAGCAGCCAAGAAAACCACCAGGAAGCACAAGAAGAAACCAAGTGCCTCTGAACTGCTTGATCTAGATGACACCTCTGAGTCGGAGGTAGCCCTTGACTCCCTTGGCTCTTTTTTCAATTATCTTATTGACATTAGTTACTCTCAGGATGACACGGGGGCCAGCCAAGCAATTGAGGAAGAGGTAACTATTATTCCCTCCAGCTCAGCACATTCGCCAAGACAGAAAATTCGACGAGTAACCCGGAAAGTAAGCTTTTCACACCCTTTAGCTCATTTGGATCCTCACTTTCTTTTGAAGCAACAGCAGCACGAGAACCGGCGACAAACTCGGACTAGTGGAGGTGAAGAATTATCCTCCGGCTTACCAAATACTCCAGTTCCGAGGAAGCGCCAAAACGAGGTCCTTCCAAACTTAAATTCTTTTTATCCACTGGCGGGTCTCTTTCGCCAGCCACTCAATTCTTCCGACTCAAATTACCAGGAGGTTTCTCGCTCTTCCTCTAGCGACTCATCACAGACCCAGCTGCCGGCTTTCAAGACTGCCCCTGGGTAAGGACAATTACTTTGTGTACTTCTTATTATTCTTATAACTATACTGACTTATCACAACCCGTGCAGTGGACAAGCAAAGCCTAATAAGAAGGCCAAGGTGAGCAAACCAGCTGAGGATCCTAAAATTGTTGAACCAGAACAGCAAGTCTCTGCACCTGAAGCTTCTGAAAAACAGCCAGAAGACCCTGCCTATGACGCTCCACCTGAAATTCCTGACCTCTCCCGTGATCACACAGATGTCAATCCTGTGCCCACCGAGTCATCCAACCCACTTAAGCCGCCAGAAGAACATGGTGAAGACGTTATGATTACTGGCACCGGCATCAGAGAACCGGGACGACCGACAGTCTTGGCCAAGCACTCCGCCAAAGACGAGTTCATTGAGAGGTGGAAAATGAAATTTGATATTGCCAATTACTCTCAACTGAACGCCAATGAAGTATTCTCTTGTTATCTCAACCAAGTTCATTCCAGCCGTGACCTTGAGATTGATATGGTGAAACAGATGCACCAGAAATATGAGGTACGAACTATGGCTTTAAATAAGTTATATCCATCCTGCCAGCCCCCAAGTCTACTGTGTATGACAAGATTGAATGTGTTGTAGACTTAGAATAATCCATAAGCTTCTGTAGTAGAATTCCTCCAAGGCCGGTTGTCATAGTTAAAATTAAACCGGATGTTTAAACAATTTAGCATTGCATCTGTAGTCCCCAAGGGCCGGTTTAATCAGCATGAATGAGCTAGTCCTATTTACGATTGTTGAAAAATGAAAGCTTATCTGTGTAGTCCCCATGAGCCGGCTGTGATTGTTTAGAGCACAACCGGGTCATCATAAAGTAGTAGGAAGACACAAATGATATGCATTAGCCCCCAAGTGCCAAGTAGTCTTGCTTGCAAAGTGCTTGGGACTTATTCACATGAGCCGTTTTGCATGAATAAATTTTTCGGCAGGCATTAGCCCCCAAGTGCCAAGTGTTGTTGCTTGCAAAAGACTTGGGACTTATATTCCTGTAATCTTGATATGACCGTGTTGACAAATCTGTGCTTCATACAGGCTGCTACTGCTGAACTCGAGTCATAGTTAAATGATGCAAAGACCTGGCTGGCGAATCAGGAGTCTGAGACCCGGAAAGCTGAGTCAAAATTCCAGTTTAGCGTAGCTGAATCAGAAAAACTGAAGACCAGTTTTGAGGCGGAGAAAAACACTTGGGCTGAAGAAAAGACTGCTTTAATGTAGCGAGTTGAAAAAGCAGAGGCAGCTCTTCAAGAGGTGACCACTGAGCTCACCGGCTTAAAACACCGTGTATCTCAGATGGTTTCTGCTATCTTTGGTGAGTCGCCTTGCTAGTCATCAAAAGTAAATCCTTGGCGTGATAATATAAACTGCCATTAACCAATCTGTGATGTATTCAGGTCCCAGGAGCAGCAACCTTAACCAGGACATGCTTGTGAAGTTCAAGGCTGTCTACACACTTGTCGAACAGCTGTACACCGGAGCGCAACGTGCACTGGCTGCAATTTCTCCAACGAGTCAAGCGCCTACTCTTTTAATAGATGTCTTGAAAAAACTTTCTGTGCTGCCTGCCAGGTTTAATGAAATGAAGCGGTCGTCTGCAAGAGCCGGTGCCATGACGGCTTTGAGCTGGGCCAAGGCATGGGTACCAGAGCTTGACCCGTTTGAGGTAGCCACTGGATACCCAAGCTTGAAAGAAGATGGCACTCCATTTGATCAGAAGGACTTCTCGGCTTGCGTGAAAGAAATACGTCCAATGGCGACTCTGATTGCCAATGACTCGGACCTTTCAAAGTATCATCTGGCTTATAACAAGGAGAATCAGAAGATACCGACCCCGGCTTATAGAGTGATGGACTTAATCCCCCCAATTCGTAAGCACACTTTTGTCCCTGAAGTTGAGCCGTCTGATCTTATAGATGACGAGGCTGAATTTCAAGCTTTATCTAGCATCGATTGGTCATCACCAAATCTTCAGACGGCGGAGGAGGACGAAGAACCGAAAAGGGATGAACCAGAGGCCTCCAATCAGCAAGGCCAAGAAGAATGAACCGCCAGGCGGTTTATATAGTGGTCCCTCTGAAAACGCTTGATCTTATTTATCTCGTGGAGCCATGTAATAGGGTAGTAAAACTTTAATCTGCCGTGCCATCACGCATGTTTCTGTTTTGCGCGATACTGCTGATCCGCCAGTTTGAGAAACCATTACCTTATGCGTATGACAACATTTGATTTATGCAGATCTGATTGATTATTATCCTGCACCCAAAGAAAATACAAATGCCCTAGCGGCTTACTGCCGGGCGGGTCATGATACCCAATTGAAGCCACTGAGGACGAATAGTCCATAACCAAGGCCGGTCTGATAATTGTTAAATAAGATGTCATACCTGTAGTGTACGCTTAGACTGCCGGCTTATCAGCTTCGTGCACTTAGAGGTGTTTAGAGCGATAACTCTAAACATAAGATTATTATGCTCTGGCGACTTAGAGTCTGCCATCCTGGCGGGTTGCAGAGACCCAAAAGATGCTTCAAATATGAGCCATAAATAGGGCAGCTTGGCCCGATTTGTAAAAGTAAACAGCAAAAAAGAGATGAAAAATAAGAAATCAAAAATTTGAGGCTATTGTAGGCCGCCAAGCCAAAGTGTCTTCTTCGATGAAACTAGCCTGAGCCACTGGAAGGTAAGTGCTTTCCGTGAGCCGGCACTCACAGTACCCAATCGACATTTGAACCCAGATAAAGTCAGGTCTTGTGTAAAGATAGACTTATCAGGAGTACGCGGGGTCAGAGTAGCAGCATGCGTCACGGGCCGATTTATCCAAGTTTTAAGGAAGGTGGCTTATGAAGCCTGGATCTATCCTGACTATCTGTAAGCCGTGCTCTCGCATGACAAGCCGCCATTTGAACTTTAACAAGCTCAGGATCTTTGGTGAAGACACCGTAAAAGACTGATTGTTAAGAGTATGGCGGGTCAATCAGGATGACCTGATGGAGTTGAAGCAGCTGGTATACAGGTAGGATGACCCGAAAAGGTTATGTCCTCTTTGGTTGAATACGCCTATATTTGGACAGATAACCTGGTCAAGAGGGTAGTAATGCTATATTCTCTTTGGTCGAATACGCCTATGTTTGAACAGGAAGCCCCCAAGTGACATACTGACAAATCGTGCTCGTCAGAGACCTATGTTTGAGCTGTGCTGTGCATCCAACTTTCTTTGGTCCCTGTAATTTTGGGCGTCAAGCCTCTTAAATGAACATGTAAGACGATGGTAAAGACTCAGCTTCGAAGAAGTGAAACGACAAAGGCCCTGAATTATCAGGGATGCCGGCTTTATTATACGGTTTATAATATATACATCATCTGACTATGTACATCATGAGAGCCGGTGGCTCGAGTATAGTAGGGCCGAAGATGAGCAATGTTCCACGGCCGACGGGTCTCCTCCTCTGACTTGCGTGAGTCCTTGTGGTCTCGAACGTCGATAAGATAGTATGACCCATTATGCAGATTCTTGCTGACCACAAAGGGTCCTTCCCAAGGCGGTGATAGCTTATGCGTATCTGTTTATGTTCTTGTTTGTTGCTGACGACAGGGTGATCCGCTCTCCCTGTTTATGTTCTTGTTTGTTGCTGACGGATTGTCTGACATATTACAGAATGGATTGCAGTGAAATAATATATTATGTGTTAAGATCTATCGACATGCTCCTGGTATTTCACATCTTCTATTTGCAGATGATACCATATTGTTCGTAGAAGCCTCCCAGGAGCAGGCTGTGAAAATTAAAGAGGGTCTTGATCTCTATGAATTTGCTATTTCCCAGCTATTAAATTATGACAAGTGTTCTATTTTTTGGCCCGCTTGTCCAACGGTGGTTCAGGAGCAGGTAAGGGGGGTCCTAAAAATTTCTAGTCCCTGCTTCGAGGAGAAATACCTTGGACTTCCTACGCCGGAAGGTGCATGTCTAAAGGATGGTTCCAAAACTTGCATGCTAGCTTAACGAAAAGGTTGTTACAGTGGGGAGATGGTTTTCTTGCACAACTAGGAAGGGAAATGCTAATTAAATCGGTCGCTCAAGCACTTCCAACTTACATCATGGGGGTGTTTAACCTTCTGTTCTCCGTTTGTGATGATCTTACTAGAATGGTGAGCAATTTTTATTGGGGATCAAAAGAAGGGAAGAGGAAAGTCCATTGGAAGGCTTGGAAATATTTGTTTCAGCCAAAAAGCAAGGGAGGTATTGGTTTTAGATATTTTCATATGTTTAATCAAGAACTACTTGTGAGGCAGGCTTGGAGACTATTGTTAAACCAAATAGCTTATGTGCTCGGGTATTAAAGGCTCGTTATTATCCGGATGGTAATTTGGAGGCTGTTTTTTCCGGCAATGCATCATCATTGTGGATTGCCATCAGTCGCGGTTTGGACTTGTTGAGGAAAGGACTAATTTGGCGAATAGGAAATGGAAGGAGCGTGCGGGTTTGGAGAGACAATCGGATCCCTTGACCGCACTCCTACAAACCAGTTTCCCTGTAGGGGAGATGTAGAGTTCGTTTTGTATCCGATCTTCTCAATGAGAATGGTGCCTGGAAGTTGGACCTTCTTTAGAACTTTTTCCTGCCATGTGACGTTGATGAGATACTAAAAATTAGAACTTCTCCACCCTTGGATGATGGTACTCTGTCTTGGGGACCGGGGAAGCGGGGCATTTTTTCGGTGAAAAGTGCTTATAACTTAGCCCTTGACGAGGCCTTTCGCGTTGATGTTGTAGGATCAAGTATCTTACTAGATGGACGCCGTGCCTACTTGAAATTGCTTCGATATTGCAACGTGCCACCGACTGTTATTAACTTTGTCTGGAGGCTTTTTACTGACTTCTTACCAACCCGGAAGAACAAATGTAAAAGGAATACCGAAGTTACCGCAGTTTGCCCAGTGTGCAGAACTGAAGAGGAAGACAATTATCACCCATTCTGTCAATGCCCTCTTGCCAAGGAACTTTGGCGCAATATGTCTTCTATGTGGATGCTGTTGAATCTGGAAGAAGTTCAGAATCCATCTCAGCCACCGTGAATTTTGTACATAATTATTAGGCTTCCTTTTTGTCTTGTCACACAAAAACTCAGGAAGTGATAAGTAACAAAGGCAAGGAATTAGGGGAGGGCATTCAGGATTCGAATAATATGGAGGGGAAGTATGTTAGTTGGCAACCTCCCAACGCGGAGTTTTTCAAGATTAACGTCGATGCAAGTTTTATGGAGGCAATCAACGCCGCGAGTGTGGGGGTGGTTGTCAGAAATCATACTGGAGAAGTAATCATTTCTTCTTGGGATTATATTGGAGCCTGCTATAGCATTGAAGAAGCGGAACTTAGAGCGACAATCTCCGGATTGTATATCGGTATCACCCTTCACAAACCCATCATTTTAGAAACTAACTGTTCTTTTGTGGCTGGTGTTCTAGAAAAGGATAGTTTTGACAGATCTCCCTTTGTTGACCTAAAGAAGGAAGCATTCAGTATTTCTAAGATGCTGGCGAATGTGAAGCTCTCCAAGATTAGCAGGAAAGCTAATAAGGTGGCGCACGAGATAGCTAAGTTTAGTTCTAATAATAGGTCTGACGGTGTTCTTATTAATAGCGTTCCGGCCTGTGTGGCAGATGTTGTAATGAATGATTGTATTAACATTCTAATTTAATTAATATATGGGTGGGGTTTTCAAAAAAGAATATGGGAAGGGAATGGCTACTGCATCTGCTTGATCACCTGCCCGATTTAGAGAGAAGTATGGTCCTGATGACGCTTTGGCGGAGTTGGCATGTATGTAATGAAGTTGTTCATGATAAAACTCCACCCCCGATGGAGGTTTCAAAGCGGCTCCTGCGCAAATCCTTGCTGGTTATAAAGAATGAGCCATTCGCTCACCCTTGCAAAGAAAAAATGCATGTTCATGCTGAGTTTCCACCCGCTGCATCTCATCTTAACCCGGATGTGACCAGTCCTAGTTGGACCCCTCCTTCTACGAGGAAGGTTAAACTGAACTCTGATGGATCATTTGCTATGGATGCACATGAGGGGAGCTGGTATGGTATTAAGAAATTCGAGGGGAGCCATTATATTCACGGCGTGCAAAGTTTTGTTCTCCTGTCGAGATGCTTTGGAAGAAGAACTATGCGCATGCATGGAGGGTTTATCGTCTTCCGAGATGAGAACCGATCTACCTATCGAAGTGGAGGTTGATTCCTTGGAGTTGGTCAAGCTTGTGGAGTCTAGCGACATCGACAAATCGATTTATGCTTATCTAGTAAAAGAGATGAAACTTTTGATGAGTCTCTGTGAGACTAGTATTACTCATATTCATAGGCCCCAAAAAATAATAATTGATTAACTTTTTTTTGCGGGAAAATATCAATCTATTCATCTTCAATCATAGTAGTATGAAGACTAGAAATAATAAAAATTACATCCAGATCCGTAGACCACTTAGCGACGACTACAAACGCTGAAGCGAGCCGAAGGTGCGCCGTAAAACTATATGACTTGGTTAGGTTCTGGACCTCCTAGAGCTGTGGAGCTTGCCTCCTCCGATTGTATTCATGGTGGGGTTTGAGTAATACAAGTTTCAGATTGCAAAAAAAAAGTTCAAACGCAGACGTGCGACGAAACATATCTTAATCATAAATGTTCATGCTCTGCGACATGACGAGTTGGTTCACACACAAAAGTTGAGAGATTTGCGCCGCTGATTGGCCTGCCCTGCCCTGCCCTGCCCTGCGTCCGGAAAGATGGTCCTCGCGGCAATCTGTATTCTACCATAGAGGGTCCCGCGCCTCTTGTCTCCAAGTGCAGTCGCACCAACATTCGTTTAACTAGCCACCGAGCGAAGTACGGAAGGAAGAAAGAAAAGGACGATGCGGCGTAGAATTTGAACCAACGCAATATTCAGTGCTTGAAGGGAAGAGATCGAAGCTGTGGCGTGCATGTGCGATCACTCATCAGCGTCAGCGACGATGAAGCCCACGGTCACAGTGCATGCCAGCTAGAGTGTAAACCCACCATCTCCTTGTCCTCTTTCACTACGGATGCTACTGCCCGAGAGAACCCGCTCTTTTTATCCAGACTATTACCGTGGATATTGCACTGGACACTGCGAGAGAACCCGCACGTTCACTTGGTGGAAAAGTAGGTTATATAGGCCATCTCTCCACGGAGGCGGACTAGGAGCACACGGAGGCTCCGCTCCCTGTAATCTATACGTCCATTATTGTCTCGGGATGGATGCAGTTAATGCAGTGTAAATTTGCTTCCATCCAATACGAAACGTAGATTGCGTATGAACAAAGAATCACATTAATTTCGGCCCCCCAACTGTCTTTTGTCAGATGCTAGCAATACGTTTGTGGCCATTAAGCACGACCGTGACGCCAGGCACAAGCTCGGGTCAGGGGGGCGGCCATGAGGAAGAAGCCCATGTCCTTCACCATGAGCACGACATATAGAACACAGTGGGTGAGGAGGAGCACGTCCATGCCGAGCTTGACGGCAACGGAGACAACGCGGACGCGGAAGATGGTAGCTGTGGGAAGCGGCCAGTTTTTATCGTGCTTGGATGTAGTACCGCTGGGTTCAGGAAGACAGACCATGGTGCCGGCGGCCGGGGCACACACGGTGTCGCCGCTGGCACTCCACCGTGAGACAATAACGTATTAAATAATGGATAAGGCGATCGGAGACTCGAAGGAGGCCGGCCACGCGCAAGCTTAGGCCTAGGACGGCAACTATGGGCATGAAGCTCACGACCTCGATCAGGGCGAGCACAGCGTACATGACACTGTTGCTGAGGTGGAGCATGGCCATGCAGAGCTTGACGGCGACGGGGATGACCAGACAACGTATGCTATGAAGATGTCCCGACGATGATGTTGTCGCTGGCCGCGGGAACGGAGAACATGAGTCAGCACCCAGGCAGACGGGGTGCCCTGAACGCGTCAAGCACAGACAACGATGGCTATCTAGATTTGCGCATCGTCTTCGTCCTAGCTTTCTCCACACACGTTGCGCTGGCCTCCAGAACGCATGACTTGGTGTCGGCGGTCATGGCGGACGTGGTGTCGCCGGCCATGGAGGCACAAGACGCGGCAAGCTCGAGTGACGGCCAGGGCGGACATAGTATTCCTAGTTCATTCTAGTTTTGTTCCACGTGGCAAGTAAAAGTTTGGGAAAGAAGGGGCAGGAGCTGTAGAAGAGGATTTCGAAGAAGGATGGATGGGGAAGAATCGCATGTCCTGGGGTAGAAGGGCAACGATGGGAGGATGAGCAGCAGGGGTGCATTGAATTGATGCTGGGTTGGTGGGCGTTGGTCGTTGAGGAAGATAGCGCATGGAGTACACATGCATGTCAGAGAGAACAGTTGTTTCGTCATTTGATACGGAAATGCCGGAGAGCTATACATGGTGCAGATTCATCTAATAGACACTACCCTAATATAGGGGGTGTTTGGTTCAGAAGTCCTAGGACTTTTTCTAGTCCCAGGGACTAATAAAATAAGACTCTTCAGTAGAGTCTTTTTCTAGTCCCTATAAAAAAAGTCCATTCCGTTTGGTTCCTAGGGATTTTTTAGGGACTTTTTCTAGTCTCTGAAACTAAAAAGTCCCTGAACCAAACACCCCCATAGTGGATGGGATCCCAATGCGATTGAATGAGAGCGATTTTAATGGGCGTAGTCGCCGGGTGCTCCATGACACTTTCGATCTCTCCACCGAAACTTCATTGGAGTGCTCGTCCTCGCATGCTCCTAATATCTATGTTCGTTCGTTTCTCTCGCGATCAGAGTAGGAGGTGTATTGGTCAGGTATGCGTCCCGTATTTCAGGTACAATAAAACCAGGTTGGACCCACCAGGCAACCACTTAGCGCCGTGCCATTTGGAACCGAACAGGGACGCCGTGACCAGCCTGTACCGTAGGTACATCACGCCGGGAAAGACGGCATGTTACGTGCGCCTCCCGGACAGCGGCACCCCCTAGTGGATGGGGTTGAGCGCTGGTTGGAGATTCATCATACAGTACTAGTCGTAATTGGAAAATACATCAGTAGACCATCTTGCCACACCACGTAAATTAGTGTCTGAAGTCAAATCAGAACATAACAACAGGACCACCCAAGGTCATTACATCACAAGCTCGTTTGCATTATTATTACTCAAACAATTCATACATCAGTTCTAGCCACGGCTACCGAGCCCCCAACATACACGAAAAAACGGGCAGATGAAAACGAAACCCTCACAGCTGCAGCCGGAAATACTTGTCGGATAAATTGGTAAAAATAGATGTATCTAGAACTAAAATATACTTAGATACATCCATTCCTCCGACAAGTATTTCCGGACGGAGGGAGTATATAACATGTTTAACATGACATTTTTTTATTGCATCTAAGAAAATATAGGAAGATTTGTTTTTGCGACAAGACAAATTTAAGAAAAAATATTTAGTGACCTGTCAATTCCAGAAAAAAAATTGTCATCTAGTACAAATTTCCTTACATTTTCCATTCATATTTTTCTGTCTGAACTTACCATGTTACTAGTCCAAAAAAAATTGGCATGTCAAAGTACAAAATTTTCTACATTTTGCCTACATATAGACATCTAAAATCTGTTAAGTTCCCATCTCACTCATACATGCTTTTTTTTTTTTGTGCCATGAATTAGAAAACATCTTATCTAATGATTGCCATGACTTTTGTATAGGCATTTATATAGCTTTTGCCATGGATTCGATCCAAAATAAGTGTCATCGTCTTAGTTCAAAATTTAAACTAAAACCATGACACTTATTTTGGTTTGGGGGGAGTACTTGTTTGTGTTTATTTATTTTTAATCATGCGAAATTTGTTGTGTGGTTATGTTCACTTTTTATATAGTTTTTGCCATGGACCATGGCAAAAAATTTAACATGTGTACCACTACAATTTTTTGTTGCATATAAGAAAAATGTAGGTACTTTTGTGTTTTGCGACATGGCAATTTTAAGAATGATTGATCTAGTGGCATGGCATTTTCAGATATTTTGTTGTGCTAAGAATGATTGATCTAGTGACAGGCTTTTTTTAGCTAAGTTTCCCATGATTTTGAGAACATTTTCTTTCAAACTTGCCATGGACCATGACAAAATTTAACTCCGCGTGTTTTCTTTTTTAGGAAAACTCCGCATGTTTTCTCGTACAAATATGATGACAATTTATGTTGCATATGTTTTTTTATGTATTGTACCACCGCAAATTTATTGTATATACCACAGAAAAAATTAGTCAGCGTGAGTCGCTCTCGAAACAGGCTTTCGCCCTGCTTTATATATAAAGCAATAACTGAACAAAATACATGCTGAAACCCGTTTGTAGCGAATGTTTGAGGGGGGGACTTAGGTGTGCTCGATTGAACCTACCGTAGCGAATGAATCGTTTGCTCTAGTCAGCTGTGAAGGCATGCTTACAATCGTCATCGACAGCAACCGGGAAATAGAGTTTACCCCAGACGACCTACACAACATATTTGGAGTGCCATGCGGCAATCGAGATGTTCGGGGCAGGGACGCCAAGATGAGTCCTTGAGGAATTGACTTCATCAAGTCAACAATGGAGATGAACACGTCTGCAGCTCAAAGCCTCAAGGAGGAGTATTTCCTGATTGCATTTCTTAGCAGGCTGCATGCACGACAACACTGGGGTAACTTCATCAGACGCCTACCGACCTGCAACGGCTGGTGTAACGGGGCACATGGCGCTGTACAAAACAAGAGCAAGAGCTCGAGGTGCCATAGGGGCAGGACTCGTTAACACCATCAATGGTCATGCGCCTTTTATGCCAGGAGCTCGTAATGTGGCTACCGGAGCTATTCCATCGAGCATATCCTGGCCATGACGCAGCAAAGCTGACAGCAATCGCATCGAACGAACGAGTCGCCACATGATCAACACTTGACGCAGTAGGCCCATGATGGATAACGCTTCGCTAGGGCTTCCCAGCCCGGGCGATCAGGGGGCGATCCCCACGCCGCCACCGCCGCCGGACGTCGCTCCGGCCAAGTGTGGCCCTCCCTCCGCCCCCCTGCCTGCGCAGGATGCCGGAACAGCAGCGGCTTCGTCCGCCCTGCGATCGCGCGGGCTTATAGTCATCGTCGATCATGCCGTTTTCGAGATGGAAAGTGCCAATGGGCTTCCTGACTCCCCACGTTGGAGGGGGCTAGATTTTCTTGAACCCTTCTGCAAGGGAAAGCTGGATCGGACTCCCTTAATACCAAAGGCGGGGTTGCTGCGAGGACAGAAGTCGAGGGAGCCATCAGATCGATCTACGTGCGCTGCTACACCGCTGCCGCCTGAGCGAGTCATCAGCGAGACGGCGGGATCGTCAACGCATGGGGCGGGGAAAGCTATGCCAACGACTACGGCGAACCTGGTGGTTGGTGGGGGCGAGTATGGGGCTCCCTCTGCGGACGCCGCCCGCCCGAAGCCCTCCATCAGGGGATCTGCAGTAGCCACGGCTATGAACCCAAGCGTGCAGGACCTGATCATATGGAAGCGTAGAACAACGGAGACGCTGGAGGGGCAGCAGTCTCACGTACTTGGAGATGTTCGTGACAAGGACATGCTGGAGGTGTCAAGCGACAAGGAGGCAGTCGGCCCAGGGGCCGCCGACGAACTGACGGGGCTGGCGGAGCCCCGTCAGGAGCAATGAATGTCTTAAGTTGGAACTGCCGAGGGGCGGGGAACCCTCGGACAGTTCGTGATCTTGTGAGTCTTGTTCAGACTCACTCCCCTAGCATTGTTTTTCTTTGTGAAACTCGACAGTCCAAGAATAAAATGAGTAGGTATCGTGCTCCCTTAGGTTTAAAGGGTTTTGATGCTTCTGATAGTGTTGGTCTTAGTGGAGGTCTTGCTTTGTATTGGCATGAGGCGTTGTGTGTGGATGTAAAAACAATAAATGAAAGATATATCGATGCGTATGTGACGAGTGTGGCGGGCGAGCCGCCTTGGAGGCTCACTTGCGTCTACGGCGAGCCCCGTACGGAGGACCGACATCGCATGTGGTCCATCCTCCGTGATCTGCACCGACAAGCCAACATGCCATGGGCAGTGGTTGGCGATTTCAACGAGGCCATGTGGGGCTTCGAACACTTTTCTACTACACCAAGATCGGCAGGTCAGATGATCGACTTCCATGATGTGCTTGAAGTATGTGGCTTGGGTGATCTTGGTTTTGCAGGGCTCCCGTATACATATGATAACCGGCGAGGTGGGTGGGCAAATGTCAAGGTACGCCTAGACCGGGCCGTGGCAAATAACTCCTGGAGGGATCTGTTTACACATGCAAAGGTGGAGCACTTGGTGGCTCCTAGTTCAGATCATCTACCTATCCTGCTCCGCTGTTCTAGGGAGGAGCCGAGGCAGGAGCATGAGAGGAGGTGCCGCCAGTATGAGGTTATGTGGGAGAGGGATCCCACGCTACCGGAGGTAATTATGAACACTTGGACCGAATTGGGTTCGATGCTTAACCTTGGTGAAATTGCTTCTGGGTTGGGAAACTTGATGAAGAAGTTGCATGATTGGAGTAGGAAAAAGTTTGGTAATGTCATCAAGGAAATTAACAAGTCTCGCTCTCGCCTAGAGGAGCTTATGTCTATGAATGCAGATAGGAAGGAGATTAGAGAGGCAACAGACAAGATGAATGAACTCTTGTATCGTGAGGAGATGATGTGGATGCAAAGATCGCGGGTTGCATGGCTGAAGGAAGGCGACAGGAACACACAGTTCTTCCATAGGAAAGCTGTTTGGCGCGCCCGAAAAATCACATTAAATCATTAATGGATGCTGCAGGTGTCATTCACAGGGATCATGAGGCTATGGCGGCTATGGTTACTTCATATTTTGCGGATCTCTTTTCAGCTGATAACTCATTATGCGCAGACCCTGTGATTGATCTCATTAATACTCGTGTTACTGACCACATGAATGATGCTCTCTGCGTAGATTTCTCGGACAAGGAAATTGCAGATGCCTTGTTCCAGATTGGACCCTTGAAGGCTCCGGGACCAGACGGGTTTCCCGCTCGTTTCTTCCAGAGGAACTGGGTTGTGATGCCGGACCAAGTCATCACAGGAGTTAAAGAGTTTTTCCGGACGGGACTAATGCCGAAAGGGGTGAATGACACTGCCATAGTTCTCAGCCCCAAGGTTGATAACCCGGAGAAACTGACAGAGTTTCGGCCTATCAGTCTGTGCAATGTGATTTATAAGGTGGTCTCAAAATGTCTGGTAAATCGCTTGCGCCCTATCCTTGATGATATCATCTCCCCCGAACAGAGTGCATTTGTTCCTGGCCGGATGATCACAGATAATGCGTTAATTGCGTTTGAATGCATTCACTATATTCAGCAAGAGAAGGACCCTGATAAGAGCTTCTGTGCTTATAAGCTGGATTTGTCTAAAGCTTATGATAGGGTCGATTGGATCTTCTTGGAGCGAATGATGCAAAAGATGGGTTTTGCTCGTCGGTGGGTGAACTGGATTATGCCATGCGTCACCTCGGTGAGATACACAGTTAAATTTAATGGAACCCTCTTGGATTCGTTCGCACCGTCGCGCGGGCTACGGCAAGGTGATCCCCTCTCCTCGTTTCTATTCCTGCTTGTGGCTGATGGTCTCTCCGCTTTGTTGAAGGATGGAGAGCGCAACGGTGATTATACTCCGTTAAAAATCTGCCGCAGAGCTCCGGGTGTTTCTCATTTATTGTTTGCAGACGACACTTTGCTTTTCTTCAAGGCTAAAGAGGAGCAAGCTAGGAAAGTACAAGAGGTGCTAAATACGTATGAAAAAGCTACAGGCCAGTGCATCAACCCAGCTAAGTGTAGTGCTCTGTTTGGAAATTCATGTGCCATTGAGGACCAAGAGAAGGTGCGTGATGTCCTACATATTGAAACAGTAACTTTTGAGGAAAAGTACCTGGGGTTACCTACACCGGAAGGATGTATGTCTAAAGAAAAATTTCAGAATTTACAGTCTCGTCTGCTGAAGAGGATCATTGCTTGGGGCGACACCCTCTCGCTTGCAGGGAAAGAAATAATGATAAAAGCCATTGCCCAAGCTATCCCCACATATATCATGGGAGTTTTCAAATTACCTATGTTTGTCTGTGATGACCTGAACAGAATGGTGAGGAACTTTTGGTGGGGCTCCGCTGAAGGCAAGAGGAAAACTCATTGGTTGGCATGGCCAAAAATCTTAGCTCATAAAACGAAGGGCGGCCTGGGCTTCAGAGACTTCCGTGTTTTTAACCAGGCTCTCCTTGCTCGCCAGGCGTGGCGGCTGCTTATCAAGCCTAACAGTTTATGTGCGCAGGTGCTGAAAGCTAGGTACTACCCAGATGGACGCCTAGAGGACACGGTCTTCTCCGGAAATGCTTCTTCTACGTGGCAGGCCATACAATATGGACTAGAGCTACTAAAGAAGGGCATTGTGTGGTGGGTAGGGGATGGCCAGAACATCCGCATATGGCGGGATCGGTGGGTCCCCCGGGAGCCATCGCGCCAACCTGTCTCCCAGCAGGGCACATGTCGGCTCTGGCGGGTGGCCGAGCTCCTTGGCCCGGACGGGACTTGGCGCATGGACCTACTCCGGCGCTACTTCCTTCCGGCAGACGTCGACGCGATCGCCAGCATCCGCACTTCATCTCATGTCACCGACGACATCATCGCATGGGCTCCGGAGAAGAACGGTATCTTCACTGTTCGATCCGCCTATCGCTTTGCCATGGACGAGCGCGAGCGTCCATCGGCCACAGCCATGAGCAGGGCACCGGATGGTCGTCGCGCCATCTGGAAGATCATATGGGGGTGCCCTGCTCCCCCGAAGGTACGCGTGTTTGCATGGAGGATTGTTACAAACTCACTTGCTACCTGGGCAAACAAATTCTCTCGGCACCTTGAGATTACTGATATTTGTCCCCTTTGTGGTGTGGAATGAGAGGATGGGTTCCATGTGTTCTGCAGGTGTCCACTAGCTAAGGAACTATGGCATGCGATGGCCTTGGACTGGCCTATACCGAGTGTCGACGCCATCCATAATGTTGGGCCGGAATGGCTCTTCACACTTCTGGAGCCACTGGATGAGGCGACACGGATGATTGTGCTCATGATCATGTGGAGGATTTGGCATGTGCGGAATGAGATTACGCATGAGAAGAAGCCACCACCCACAGAAGCTTCTCGCCGATTCCTTCATGGATACATCAATTCACTCTTGTGCGTGCAGCAACACCCAAGTGGAGATGTGGTCAAGGGAAAGATGATACTCAATGCACCACCGATACTCACTAGAGAGCCGGCTCCTCTCAAGGAGGAGCGAGGATGGGTTGCCCCAGAGCTAGGCAATACTAAACTTAATACAGATGGTAGCTTCATACCGGCGACAGGATTGGCTGGAGGGGGCATGGTCCTTCGAGATTCTGAGGGCAAGATCATTTTCAGTGCTTGTAGAGAAATTCGCGCATGCGATAATGCGCTCACGGCAGAGCTAGCGGCGTGTCGGGAGGGCCTGGAACTAGCTCTTTTCCGTACGGACGCACCCATTAAAGTCGAGCTTGATTGTGCGGAGGCGGTGACAATGATCACAGCTCGTGTGCAGGACCGGTCGGCTCATCGCACCGTCATTGAGGAAATCAGGAGACTGGCAACGATGGAGGGGAGGGAGGTCTTTTTTAGTCTTTGTTGTCGTTCGCAAAACAAAGTTAGTCATGAGCTTGCCAAGTATGGTAGGAGCACCCCTCGCACCGCTGTTTGGTTGCACTCGGGGTTAGACTTTATTGTAAACTTGGCTCTAGCTGAAAAGCCTCCGTGAGTAATGAGAATCCTCTTTTCACCCGCAAAAAAAAAAACGAGTCGCCACATATTTATTTATTTTTTGAACTTCGGCGACTCTATTTAATTCATAATCATATCCTTTATAATAAGCGGAATCAGGAAATCGGAAGGTTTATCAAGCCACACCCTTGACTCCTGACCAAGGAACTACCCGCAAGGAAGTTTATCACAGGGCGACATCTCAATCGGGGGAACAGTAAATACCCGCAAGGAATTTACCTACGCGATGCAGTCATACAAATTTACACGCTGAATTACCTCCTCCTATACCAACGGAACAGCTGATGATGGACCCACTGTTATGTTACACGGAGCCGTCTCCGTATGTTACTGTTTGACAGGGCGTATGTACGGTCTCTCTTTACGATCACTTTCAATTTTGGCTGGAACGCGTCCTTGTCCCATTGGTACGTGTAAGAGCAACTCTAGCAGACCTCGCAAAACACCGATCCGTAAAATGCGTTTGCAGTTCACGCAAAACCGCTTTTGCGGGCCGGCGAGGGCTAGCACAGATGCAGACCCCCCAAACGGACCCGTAAAAATATATATTCACGGAATATGCTTTTTTACGGGTCGGCTATGCGGGTTCTGCTCTTTGCGCCGCTGCATCCCCGTATATCATCAGCCCGCAAATCTCAAATCCAACATAATTCAACAATCGAAAATAAACTGAATTATTCAAATCAAACGTAAAACAATAATCATCCGCATTACAAATAATTATTCAAATCACCGTAGCAAACTTAAAATAATGCAATACAAAACTTGTCATGAATACAAATGAATATAAAAATTAGTCACTATCCAGCCCTTTGCCAATGGTGCTCAATGAGATCTTCCTGAAGTTGAAAGTGTGTGTCTGCATTTTCAATCTCCTTGTATGTCTGAAGAAAAGCTCTAATGCGGTTTGGGTCTCTAGCTGGTTTGACACGGCTACCCACATTGTCGTAAAAGAATTCTAAGTCCATTCCTCTCTCATCTTCAAGAATCATATTGTGCAGGATAACACAGCAAGTCATGATGTTCTTCAGGGTTTTCTTATCCCAAAAACGAGCAGGACCACGGACAATGGCAAACCTAGATTGCAAAACACCGAATGGTCTTTCAATGTCTTTTCGGGCTGCCTCTTGCACCCTTGCAAATTCACATTGTTTTTTTGTTTTGGGTTCTTTGATGCTCTTGACAAATGTGCACCAAGGAGGATATATATCATCTGCAAGATAGTACCCCTTTGTGTATTCATGCCCATTGATAGTGTAGTTGCAAGCAGGAGCATCACCACGAGCAAGCCTAGTAAACAAATGAGAGCGTTGCAACACATTGATATCATTGAGTGTGCCGGGCATACCAAAAAAGCAATGCCAAATCCATAAATTCTCGGATGCTACGGCTGGTGCGTCAATCTACTACACAGCTCGCAAAAATCACAAAAAAAGGACTAACCGGTGGCGAGTGATCCCGGGCGGCGACGAGGGTGGTGCGCTCGGCGGTGGTCGATCCCAGCGGCGGCGGCGACTGTGGGGCGGCTCTTCTCGCTGGATCCGGAGGGGCGGTGCAGCGGCTCGGCGCGGGAGGGTGTGGGGCGGCCCCGCGGAGCGATTCCGCCCGCAGATATGGCCGGAATCGCGGGCGGGCGGCGGCGGAAGGAAGGGGGAAAAGAGCGCGGGCTGAAATGCCCCTCCCGCCAATTGCTTCTCTGTGATGCAGGGCACCGCAGTCACGAGGGGGAACCCCGCGTTTTCCCGGGTTGGGGCCGGAAATTTGCCGCGCCCCCTAAAAATTTTTGCGGGCCGGGGCGGTATGCGGGGTCTGGTCGGGCAGGCTTTCCGGCCCGTATCGGCATTTTGGCGGTTATTTTGCGGGTCGGGGGCGGATGCGGGGTCTGCTAGAGTTGCTCTAATAGGAGTAGACGAGCTCGTCCATACCATCGCCGCTCTCATCTCTCCACCTTGTACTCTTGGAACGTTCACCGGAGTCAGCATTGAAGGGGCGCACCGTCTGAGAGCGCAGCCCGCACCATGCCTCGGGTAACTGCACATGTTCAATGACATAACTAGATGGGACGGCTATCTACTGTATTCAAACCGGCTATCCGTCCGTACATCTGTTGGTATTAAACAAGTGCGGCGGCCGAGAAACCACGCATTGACATAGCCTGCCACATGTCATGGCCGATCCTCACTATTTATACATGGACACGCCCGGCATGATCTGCAATGCACCGCACCACGTCCGATTTCGTTCCTCCTCCGTGTCCCACCTCCGCCATGATTGCAATCTCTAGAGCGATGTGGGAGAGCCTCTCGATGGAGCAAAAGCAAGAGTTGGTCGGCCTTGCGGGCGACTAGCAGGCCCGTCCTGCCAGACTGATAGAGGTCGGCTCGCCGGCGAGCTCGCCAGAGGTGAGCGACGAAGATCCAACGATGGAGGATGCGTCCGACGATGAGCCGACACCCCTCCCGCATCGATCCATGCCGGCCTTAGCATGGAACAGGCTGTTGGGGAACGTAGTAGTTTCAAAAAAATTCCTACGCACACGCAAGATCATGGTAATGTATAGCAACGAGAGGGGAGAGTGTGTCCACGTACCCTCGTAGACCGAAAGCGGAAGCGTTATGACAACGCGGTTGATGTAGTCGTACGTCTTCACGATCGACCGATCCTCAGTACGGAACGTACGGCACCTCTGTGTTCAGCACACGTTCAGCTCGGTGACGTCCCGCGAACTCACGATCCAGTGGAGCTTCGAGGCAGAGCTTCGTCAGCACGATGGCGTGATGACGGTGTTGATGAAGTTACCGACGCAGGGCTTCGCCTAAGCACCGCTACGATATGACCGAGGTGGATTATGGTGGAGGGGGGCTCCACACACGGCTAAGAGAGATCAATGATCAACTTGTGTGTCTATGGGGTGCCACCTGGCCACGTATATAAAGGAGTGGAGGAGGGGGAGAGGGCCTGCCCCTATGACGCGCCCTGGAGGAGTCCTACTCCCGCCGGGAGTAGGATCCCCCCCTTCCCTAGTTGGACTAGGAGAGAAGGAAGGGGAGAGAACATGTATAAGTCATGAAGAAAGCAATAGCAATATACTAAACGATCAAGTGCTAAGCTAACGGAATGGGTCAAGTCAATCACATCATTCTCTAATGATGTGATCCCGTTTATCAAATGACAACTCATGTCTATGGCTAGGAAACATAACCATCATTGATTCAACGAGCTAGTCGAGTAGAGGCATACTAGTGACACTTTGTTTGTCTATGTATTCACACATGTACTAAGTTTCCGGTTAATACAATTCTAGCATGAATAATAAACATTTATCATGATATAAGGAAATATAAATAACAACTTTATTATTGCCTCTAGGGCATATTTCCTTCAGTCTCCCACTTGCACTAGAGTCAATAATCTAGTTCACATCGCCATGTGATTTAACACGAATAGTTCACATCACCATGTGATTAACACCCATAGTTCACATCGCCATGTGACCAACACTCAAAGGGTTTACTAGAGTCAGTAATCTAGTTCACATCGCCATGTGATTAACACTCAAAGAGTACTAAGGTGTGATCATGTTTTGTTTGTGAGAGAAGTTTAGTCAACGGGTCTGTCAAATTCAGATCCGTATGTATTTTGCAAATTTCTATGTCTACAATGCTCTGCACGGAGCTACTTTAGCTAATTGCTCCCACTTTCAATATGTATCCAGATTGAGACTCAGAGTCATCCGGATCGGTGTAAAATCTTGCATCGACGTAACTCTTTACGATGAACTCTTTATCACCTCCACAACCGAGAAATATATCCTTATTCCACTAAGGATTATTTTCACCGCTGTCCAGTGATCTACTCCTAGATCACTATTGTAACCTCTTGCCAAACTCATGGTGAGGTACACAATAGGTTTGGTACACAGCATAGCATACTTTATAGAACCTATGGCTGAGGCATAGGGAATGACTTTCATTCTCTCTCTATCTTCTGCTGTGGTCGGGCTTTGAGTCTTACTCAACTTCACACCTTGGAACACAGGCAAGAACTCTTTCTTTGACTATTCCATTTTGAACTACTTCAAAAACTTGTGAAGGTATGTACTCATTGAAAAAACTTATCAAGCGTCTTGATCTATCTCTATAGATCTTGATGCTCAATATGTAAGCAGCTTCACCGAGGTCTTTCTTTGAAAAACTCCTTTCAAACTCTCCTTTATGCTTTCCAGAAAATTCTACATCATTTCCGATCGATAATATGTCATTCACATATATTTATCAGAAAGGCTGTAGTGCTCCCACTCACTTTCTTGTAAATACAGACTTCACCGCAAATCTGTATAAAACTATATGCTTTGATCACACTATCAAAGCGTACATTCCAACTCCGAGATGCTTGCACCAGTCCATAAATGGATCACTTGTGCTTACACACTTTGTTATCATCTTTTGGATCGATAAAACCTTCAGGTTGCATCATATACAACTCTTCTTCCAGAAATCCATTCAGGAATGCAGTCTTCACATCCATTTGCCAAATTTCATAATCATAAAATGCGGCAATTGCTAACATGATTCAGACGGACTTAAGCATCGCTACGGGTGAGAAGGTCTCATCGTAGTCGACTCCTTGAACTTGTCGAAAACCTTTCGCAACAAGTCGAGCTTTGTAGACAGTAACATTACCATCAGCGTCAGTCTTCTTCTTGAAGATCCATTTATTCTCGATGGCTTGCCGATCATCGGGCAAGTCAACCAAAGTCCACACTTTGTTCTCATACATGGATCCCATCTCAGATTTCATGGCCTCAAGCCATTTTGTGGAATATGGGCTCATCATCGCTTCCTCATAGTTCGTAGGTTCGTCATGGTCAAGTAACATGACTTCCAGAACAGGATTACCGTACCACTCTGGTGCGGATCTTACTCTTGTTGACCTACGAGGTTCGGTAGTAACTTGATCTGAAGTTTCATGATCATCATCATTAGCTTCCTCACTAATTGGTGTAGGTGTCACAGGAACCGGTTTCTGTGATGAACTACTCTCCAATAAGGGAGCAGGTACAGTTACCTCATCAAGTTCTACTTTCCTCCCACTCACTTCTTTCAAGAGAAACTCTCTCTCTAGAAAGGATCCATTTTTAGCAACAAATGTCCTGCCTTCGGATCTGTGATAGAAGGTGTACCCAACAGTCTCCTTTGGGTATCCTATGAAGACACATTTCTCCGATTTGGGTTCAAGCTTATCAGGTTGAAGTTTTTTCACATAAGCATCGCAACCCCAAACTTTAAGAAACGACAACTTTGGTTTCTTGCCAAACCACGGTTCATAAGGCGTCGTCTCAATGGATTTAGATGGTGCCCTATTTAACGTGAATGCAGCTGTCTCTAAAGCATAACCCCAAAACGATAGTTGTAAATCGATAAGAGACATCATAGATTGCACCATATCTAATAAAGTACGGTTACGATGTTCAGACACACCATTACGCTGTGGTGTTCCAGGTGGCGTGAGTTGCGAAACTATTCCGCATTTTTAAATGATGACCAAACTCGTAACTCAAATATTCTCCTCCACGATCAGATCATAGAAACTTTATTTCTTGTTACGATGATTTTCCACTTCACTCTGAAATTATATAAACTTTTCAAATGTTTCAGACTTATGTTTCATCAAGTAGATATACCCATATCTGCTCAAATTATCTGTGAAGGTCGGAAAATAACGATACATGCCGTGAGCCTCAACACTCATCGGATCGCATACATCAGTATGTATTATTTCCAATAAGTCAGTTGCTCGCTCAATTGTTCCGGAGAACGGAGTCTTAGTCATCTTGCCCATAAGGCATGGTTCGCAAGCATCAAGTGATTCATAATTAAGTGATTCCAAAAGCCCATCAGCATGGAGTTTCTTCATGCGCTTTACACCAGTATGACCTAAACGGCAGTGCCACAAATAAGTTGCACTATCATTATTAACTTTGCATCTTTTGGCTTCAATATTATGAATATGTGTATCACTACGATCGAGATCCAACAAAACTATTTTCATTGGGTGTATGACCATCGAAGGTTTTATTCATGTAAACAGAACAACAATTATTCTTTGACTTAAATGAATAATCGTATTGCAACAAACATGATCCAATCATATTCATGCTCAATGCAAACACCAAATAACATTTATTTTAGGTTTAATACTAATCCCGAAGGTAAAGGGAGTGTGCGATGGTGATCTTATCAACCTTGGAATCACTTCCAACACACATCATCACTTCGCCCTTAACTAGTCTCTGTTTATTTTGCAACTCCCGTTTCGAGTTACTACTCTTAGCAACTGAACCATTATCAAATCCGAGGGGTTGCTATAAACACTAGTAAAGTACACATCAATAACATGTATATTCAATATACCTTTGCTCACTATGCCATCCTTCTTATCCGCAACTATCTAGGGCAGTTCCACTTCCAGTGACCATTTCCTTTGCAGTAGAAGCACTCAGTTTTAGGCTTCGGTCCAGACTTGGGTTTCTTCACTTGAGCAGCAACTTGCTTGCCATTCTTCTTGAAGTTCCCCTTCTATACCTTTGCCCTTTTCTTGAAACTAGTGGTCTTGTTAACCATCAACACTTGAATGTTTTTCTTGATTTCTACCTCGTCGATTTCAGCATCACGAAGAGCTTGGGAATCGTTTCCGTTATCCCTTGCATATTATAGTTCATCACGAAGTTCTAGTAACTTGGTGATAGTGACTAGAAAACTCTGTCAATCACTATCTTATCTGGAAGATTAACTCCCACTTGATTCAAGTGATTGTAGTACTCAGACATTCTGAGCACATGCTCACTAGCTGAGCAATTCTCCTCCATCTTGTAGGCAAAGTGTTTGTCAAAGGTCTCATACCTTTCGACATGGGCATGAGTCTGAAATACTAATTTCAACTCTTGGAACATCTCATATGCTCCGTGGCGTTCAAAATGTCTTTGAAGCCCCGATTCTAAGCCGTAAAGCATGGTGCACTAAACTATCAAGTAGTCATCATATCGAGCTTTGCCAAACGTTCATAATGTCTGCATCTGCTCCTGCAATTGGTCTGTCACCTAGCGGTGCATCAAGGACATAATAGTTTTCTGCAGCAATGAGAATAATCCTCAGATCACGGATCCAATCTGCATCATTGCTACTAACATCTTTCAACTTAGTTTTCTCTAGGAACATATCAAAAATAAAACAGTGGAGCTAAACGCGAGCTATTGATCTACAACATAGATATGTTAATACTACTAGGACTAATTTCATGATAAATTAAAGTTCAATTAATCAAATTACTTAAGAACTCCCACTTAGATAGACATCCCTCTAATCATCTAAGTGATCACGTGATCCATATCAACTAAACCATGTCCGATCATCACGTGAAATGGAGTAGTTTTCAATGGTGAACATCACTATGTTGATCATATCTACTATATGATTCACGCTCGACCTTTCGGTCTCCGTGTTCCGAGGCCATATCTGCATATGCTAGGCTCGTCAAGTTTAACCCGAGTATTTCTGCGTGTGCAAAACTGGCTTGCACCCGTTGTATGTGAACGTAGAGCTTATCACACCCGATCATCACGTGGTGTCTCGGCACGACGAACTTTGGCAATGGTGCATACTCAGGGAGAACACTTGTACCTTGAAATTTAGTGAGAGATCATCTTATAATGCTACCGTCGATCTAAGCAAAATAAGATGCATAAAAGATAAACATCACATGCAATCAATATAAGTGATATGATATGGCCATCATCATCTTGTGCCTTTGATCTCCATCTCCAAAGCACCGTCATGATCACCATCGTCACCGGCACGACACCTTGATCTCCATCGTAGCATCGTTGTCGTCTCGCCAACTATTGCTTCTACGACTATCGCTACCGCTTAGTGATAAAGTAAAGCAATTACATGGCGATTGCATTTCATAAAATAAAGCGATAACCATATGGCTCCTGCCAGTTGCCGATAACTCTGTTACAAAACATGATCATCTCATACAATAAAATTTAGCATCATGTCTTGACCATATCACATCACAACATGCCCTGCAAAAATAAGTTAGACGTCCTCTACTTTGTTGTTGCAAGTTTTACGTGGCTGCTACGGGCTGAGCAAGAACCGTTCTTACCTACGCATCAAAACCACAACGATATTTCGTCAAGTATGTGTTGTTTTAACCTTCACAAGGACCGGGCGTAGCCACACTCGATTCAACTAAAGTTGGAGAAACTGACACCCACCAGCCACCTATGTGCGAAGCACGTCGATAGAACCAGACTCGCGTAAGCGTACGCGTAATGTCGGTCCGGGCCGCTTCATCCAACAATACCGCTGAATCAAAGTGTGACATGCTGGTAAGCAATATGACTTGTTCGCCCACAACTCGCTTGTGTTCTACTCGTGCATATATGCTACCTCTTGAGCACTGCGTTAGTTTTCTCTTGAAGAGGAAATGGTGATGCAGCAAAGTAGCGTAAGTATTTCCCTCAGTTTTTGAGAACCAAGGTATCAATCCAGTAGGAGGCCACGCACGAGTCCCTCGCACCTACACAAACAAATAAATCCTCGCAACCAACGCGATAAGGGGTTGTCAATCCCTACACGGTCACTTACGAGAGTGAGATCTGATAGATATGATAAGATAATATTTTTGGTATTTTTATGATAAAGATGCAAAGTAAAGAAAGTAAAATAAAAGCGACGCTAGAAATAACTTGTTGAAGGGAGATTAATATGATGGAAAATAGACTCGGGGGCCATAGGTTTCACTAGTGGCTTCTCTCAAGAGCATAAGTATTATGGTGGATGAACAAATTACTGTTGAGCAATTGACAGAATTGAGCATAGTTATGAGAATATCTAGGTATGATCATGTATATAGGCATCACGTCCGAGACAAGTAGACCGACTCCTGCCTGCATCTACTACTATTACTCCACACATCGACCGCTATCCAGCATGCATCTAGAGTATTAAGTTCATAAGAACAGAGTAACGCTTTAAGCAAGATGACATGCTGTAGAGGGATAAACTCATGCAATATGATATAACCCCATCTTGTTATCCTCGATGGCAACAATACAATACGTGCCTTGCTGCCCCTACTGTCACTGGGAAAGGACACCGCAAGATTGAACCCAAAGCTAAGCACTTCTCCCATTGCAAGAAAGATCAATATAGTAGGCCAAACCAAACTGATAATTCGAAGAGACTTGCAAAGATAACCAATCATACATAAAAGAATTCAGAGAAGATTCAAATATTGGTCATAGATAAACTTGATCATAAACCCACAATTCATCAGTCTCAACAAACACACCGCAAAAGAAGATTACATCGAATAGATCTCCATGAGAGAGGGGGTGAACATTGTATTGAGATCCAAAAAGAGAGAAGAAGCCATCTGGCTAATAACTATGGACCCGAAGGTCTGAGGTAAACTACTCACACATCATCGGAGAGGCTATGGTGTTGATGTAGAAGCCCTACATGATCGATGCCCCCTCCGGAGGAGCTCCGGAAAAGGCCCCAAGATGGGATCTCACGGGTACAGAAGGTTGCGGCGGTGGAATTAGGTTTTTGGCTCCGTATCTGGTAGTTTGGGGGTACGTAGGTATATATAGGAGGAAGGAGTACGTCGGTGGAGCAACGGGGGGCCCACGAGGGTGGAGGGCGTGCCTGGGGGGTAGGCGTGCCCCCCTACCTCGTGCCTTCCTGGTTGATGTCTTGACGTAGGGTCCAAGTCCTCTGGATCACGTTCGTTCCGAAAATCACGTTCCCGAAGGTTTCATTCCGTTTGGAGTCCGTTTGATATTCTTTTTCTGCGAAACTCTGAAATAGGCAAAAAAAAACAGCAATTCTGGGCTGGGCCTCCGGTTAATAGGTTAGTCCCAAAAATAGTATAAAAGTGTATAATAAAGCCCAATAATGTCCAAAACAGAATATAATATAGCATGGAGCAATCAAAAATTATAGATACGTTGGAGACGTATCAAGCATCCCCAAGCTTAATTCCTGCTCGTCCTCGAGTAGGTAAATGATAAAAACAGAATTTTTGATGTGGAATGCTACTTGGCATAACTTCAATGTAATTCTTCTTAATTGTGGTATGAATATTCAGATCCGAAAGATTCAAGACAAAAGTATAATATTGACATAAAAATAATAATACTTCAAGCATACTAAGTAAGCAATTATGTCTTCTCAAAATAACATGGCCAAAGAAAGTTATCCCTACAAAATCATATGGTCTGGCTATGCTCTATCTTCACCACACAAAATATTTAAATCATGCACAACCCCGATGACAAGCCAAGCAATTGTTTCATACTTTTGATGTTCTCAAACTTTTTCAATCTTCACGTAATACATGAGTGTGAGCCATGGACATAGCACTATATGTGGAATAGAATGGTGGTTGTGGAGAAGACAAAAAGGAGAAGATAGTCTCACATCAACTAGGCATATCAACGGGCTATGGAGATGCCCATTACTAGATATCAATGTGAGTGAGTAGGGATTGCCATGCAACGGATGCACTAGAGCTATAAGTATATGAAAGCTCAACAAAAAAACTAAGTGGGTGTGCATCCAACTCGCTTGCTCACGAAGACCTAGGGCATTTTGAGGAAGCCCATCATTGGAATATACAAGCCAAGTTCTATAATGAAAAATTCCCCACTAGTATATGAAAGTGATATCATAGGAGACTCTCTATTATGAAGATAATGGTGCTACTTTGAAGCACAAGTGTGGTAAAAGGATAGTAACATTGTCCCTTCTCTCTTTTTCTCTCATTTTTTTTATTTGGGCCTTTTCTTCTTCTTTTTTATGGCCTCTTTTTTTTGGCCTCTTTTTTTCGTCCGGAGTCTCATCCCGACTTGTGGGGGAATCATAGTCTCCATCATCCTTTCCTCACTTGGGACAATGCTCTAAAAATGATGATCATCACACTTTTATTTACTTACAACTCAACAATTACAACTCAATACTTAGAACAAAATATGACTATGTGAATGCCCCCGGCGGTGTACCGGGATATGCAATGAATCAAGAGTGACATGTATGAAAGAATTATGAACGGTGACTTTGCCACAAATACAATGTCAACTACATGATCATGCGAAGCAATATGACAATGATGGAGCGTGTCATAGTAAACGAAACGGTGATAAGTTGCATGGCAATATATCTCGGAATGGCTATGGAAATGCCATGATAGGTAGGTATGGTGGCTGTTTTGAGGAAGGTATATGGTGTGTGTATGATACCGGCGAAAAGTGCGCGGTATTAGAGAGGCTAGCAATGGTGGAAGGAGGAAAAGTGCGTATAATCCATGGGCTCAACATTAGTCATAAATAACTCATATACTTATTGCAAAAATTTACAAGTTATCAAAGCAAAGTATTACGCGCATGCTCCTAGGGGGATAGATTGGTAGGAAAAGACCATCACTCGTCCCCGACCGCCACTCATAAGGAAGACAATCAATAAATAAATCATGCCCCGACTTCATCACATAACGGTTCACCATACGTGCATGCTACGGGAATCACAAACTTTAACACAAGTATTTCTCAAATTCAAAACTACTCAACTAGCATGACTCTAATATCACCATCCTCATATCTCAAAACAATTATAAAGCATCAAACTTCTCATAGTATTCAACACACTCATAAGAATTTTTCTTCTTTTTTTCTACTAATCTTGAATGCATATTATTGTTAAAGAAAACTACCATGCTGTTTTGTAGGACTCTCAAAATAATCTAAGTGAATCATGAGAGAACAATAGTTTCTATAAAACAAATCCACTACCGTGCTCTAAAACATATAAGTGAAGCACTAGAGCAAAAACTATAAAACTCAAAAGATATAAGTGAAGCACATAGAGTATTCTAATTAATTTCCGAATCAAGTGTGTGTCTCTCAAAAGGTGTGTACAGCAAGGATGATTGTGGTAAACTAAAAATCAAATACTCAAATAATACAAGACGCTCCAAGCAAAACACATATCATGTGGTGAATAAAAATATAGCTCCAAGTAAAGTTACCGATGGAAGTAGACGAAAGAGGGGATGCCTTCTGGGGCATCCCCAAGCTTTGGCTTTTTGGTGTCCTTTGATTATCTTGGGGTGCCTTGGGCATCCCCAAGCTTAGGCTCTTTCCACTCCTTGTTCCATAATCCATCAAATCTTTCACCCAAAACTTGAAAACTTCACAACACAAAACTCAGCAGAAAATCTCGTGAGCTCCGCTAGCGAAAGAAAACAAAAGACCACTTCAAGGTACTGTAATGAACTCATTCTTTATTTATATTGGTGTTAAACCTACTGTATTCCAACTTCTCTATGGTTTATAAACTATTTTACTAGCCATAGGTTCATCAAAATAAGCAAACAGCACACGAAAAACAGAATCTGTCAAAAACAGAACAGTCTGTAGTAATCTGTAACTAACGCAAATTTATGGAACTCAAAAAATTCAGCCAAAATAGGAAGACCTAGACAATTTGTTTATTGATCAGCAGCAATTGGAATCAATATTTTATCACGTTCTGGTGATTTTTAACAATTATTTTCGTGAACAGAAAGTTTCTGGAATTTTCAGCAAGATCAAATAACCATCATCCAAGAAGATCATATAGGTTTAACTTGGTACAAACACTAATTGAAACATAAAAACACATCTAACCAGAGGCTAGAACAAATATTTATTCCTCAACTGAAGCAAAAATCAAAAAACTAAAAATAAAATTGGGTTGCCTCCCAACAAGCGCTATCGTTTAACGCCCTTAGCTAGGCATAAAGGCAAGGATAGATCTAGGTATTGCCATCTTTGGTAGGCAATCCATAAGTGGCTCTCATGATAGATTAATATGGTAATTTTATTTTCTTTCTAGGAAAGTGTTCCATGCCTTTCCTTAACGGAAATTGGAATCTAATATTTCCTTCCTTCATATCAATAATTGCACCGATCGTTCTAAGAAAAGGTCTACCAAGAATAATAGGACATGAAGGATTGCAATCGATATCAAGAACAATAAAATCTACGGGCACATAGTTCCTATTTGCAAAAATAAGAACATCATTAATTCTTCCCATAGGTTTCCTAATGGTGGAATCCGCAAGGTGCAAGTTTAAAGAGCAATCATCAAAATTACGGAAACCTAACAAATCGCACAAAGTCTTTGGAATCGTGGAAACACTAGCACCCAAATCACACAAAGCATAGCATTCATGATCTTTAATTTTAATTTTAATAGTGGTTCCCATTCATCATAAAGTTTTCTAGGTATAGAAACTTCCAACTCAAGTTTTTCTTCATAAGATTGCATCAAAGCATCAACGATATGTTTGGTAAAGGCTTTATTCTCACTATAAGCATGAGGAGAATTTAGCATGGATTGCAACAAGGAAATACAATCTATCAAAGAGCAATTATCATAATTAAATTCCTTGAAATCCAAAATAGTGGGTTCATTAATATCTAATGTTTTGATCTCTTCAATCCCACTTTTATCAATTTTAGCATCAAGATCTAAAAACTCCGAATTTCTGGAACGCCTTCTAGGTAAAGGTGGATCATATTCAGTCCCGTCATTATCAAGATTCATATTGCAAAACAAAGATTTAATAGGGGACACATCAATAACTTTTAGATCTTCATCTTTATTTTCAAAGTTTTCCGGCTTAGCGGCCATCTTATTAACTAAGGTAGCCTGCTTATCCGAAATTTCAGCTATTAACTTCTCAAGATGAGCAATCTGAGATCTCAAACCATCAAATTCTTTAGACATATCATCGAGCTCTTTATTCATATAATCCATAAAGCTTTTTTGTTCCTTAAGCTCGTTTCTAAAGAAATTATTATGCTCAAATTGTAAGACCATAAAACTCCTAACGTTGCTTTCGATCTCTTCTAACCTTTTAAGGTGAAGATCACCAAGTCTAGGTAGAGCCATTGAGACAAACAAGCAATCCAACACACGAGCAAACAAGAAGCAAGCGAAAAAGAGGCGAACGGAAAAGAGAGAGGGCGAATAAAACGGCAAGGGTTAAGTGGGGGAGAGGAAAATGAGAGGCAAATGGCAAATAATGTAATGCGGGAGAAAAGGGTTTGTGATGGGTACTTGGTATGTTGAATTTTGCGTAGACTCCCCGGCAACGGCGCCAGAAATCCTTCGTGCTACCTCTTGAGCACTGCGTTGGTTTTCCCTTGAAGAGGAAAGGGTGATGCAGCAAAGTAGCGTAAGTATTTCCCTCAGTTTTTGAGAACCAAGGTATCAATCCAGTAGGAGGCCACACACGAGTCCCTCGCACCTACACAAACAAATAAATCCTCGCAACCAACGCGATAAGGGGTTGTCAATCCCTACACGGTCACTTACGAGAGTGAGATCTGATAGATATGATAAGATAATATTTTTGGTATTTTTATGATAAAGATGCAAAGTAAAGAAAGTAAAATAAAAACGACGCTAGAAATAACAAACACACCGCAAAAGAAGATTACATCGAATAGATCTCCACGAGAGAGGGGGAGAACATTGTATTGAGATCCAAAAAGAGAGAAGAAGCCATCTAGCTAATAACTATGGACCCGAAGGTCTGAGGTAAACTACTCACACATCATCGGAGAGGCTATGGTGTTGATGTAGAAGCCCTCCGTGATCGATTCCCCCTCCGGCGGAGCTCCGGAAAAGGCCCCAAGATGGGATCTCATGGGTACAGAAGGTTGCGGCGGTGGAATTCGATTTTTGGCTCCGTATCTGGTAGTTTGGGGGTACGTAGGTATATATAGGAGGAAGGAGTACGTCGGTGGAGCAACAGGGAGCCCACGAGGGTGGAGGGCGCGCCTGGGGGGGTAGGCGCGCCCCCCTACCTCATGCCCTCCTGGTTGATGTCTTGACGTATGGTCCAAATCCTCTGGATCACGTTCGTTCCGAAAATCACGTTCCCGAAGGTTTCATTCCGTTTGGACTCCGTTTGATATTCTTTTTCTGCGAAACTCTGAAATAGGCAAAAAAACAAAAATTCTGGGCTGGGCCTCCGGTTAATAGGTTAGTCCCAAAAATAATATAAAAGTGTATAATAAAGCCCAATAATGTCCAAAACAGAATATAATATAGCATGGAGCAATCAAAAATTATAGATACGTTGGAGACGTATCAATATAACATCTACGCATAAACCTGGCTCGAATGCCACTGTTGGGGAACATAGTAATTTCAAAAAAATTCCTACGCACATGCAAGATCATGGTGATGTATAGCAATGAGAGGGGAGAGTGTGTCCACGTACCCTCGTAGACCGAAAGCGGAAGCGTTATGACAACGCGGTTGATGTAGTCGTACGTCTTCACGATCGACCGATCCTCGGTACCGAACGTACGGCACCTCCGTGTTCAGCACACGTTCAGCTCGGTGACGTCCCGCGAACTCACAATCTAGTAGAGCTTCGAGGGAGAGCTTCATCAGCACGACGGCGTGATGACGGTGTTGATGAAGTTACCGACGCAGGGCTTCGCCTAACCACCGCTACGATATGACCGAGGTGGATTATGGTGGAGGGGGGCACCGCACACGGCTAAGAGAGATCAATGATCAACTTGTGTGTCTATGGGGTGCCACCTGGCCACGTATATAAAGCAGTGGAGGAGGGGGAGAGGGCCTGCCCCTATGGTGTGCCCTGGAGGAGTCCTACTCCCACCGGGAGTAGGATTCCCCCTCCTTCCCTAGTTGGACTAGGAGAGAAGGAAGGGGAGAGAGGGAGGAAGGAAAGGGGGGCGCCCCCCCCCCCTCCTAGTCCAATTTGGACCAGAGGAGGAGGGGGCGCGCGGCCTGCCTTGGCCTCCTCTCTCTCTCTCCACTGTGGCCCATTGAGGCCCATACAATTACTGAGGGGTTCCGGTAACCTCCCGGTACTCCGGTAAAATCCCGATTTCACCCTAAACCATTCCGATGTCCAAATATAGGCTTCCAATATAACGATCTTTACGTCTCGACCATTTTGAGACTCCTCGTCATGTCCGTGATCATATCCGGGACTCCGAACTACCTTCGGTACATCAAAACACAAAAACTCATAATACCGATCGTCACAGAACTTTAAGCGTGCGGACCCTACGGGTTCGAGAACCATGTAGACATGACCGAGACACGTCTCCAGTCAATAACCAACAGCAGAACCTGGATGCTCATATTGGTTCCTACATATTCTACGAAGATCTTTATCGGTCAAACCGCATAACAACATACATTGTTCCCTTTGTCATCGGTATGTTACTTGCCCGAGATTCGATCGTCGGTATCTCAATACCTAGCTCAATCTCGTTATCGGCAAGTCTCTTTACTCGTTCTGTAATGCATCATCCCGCAACTAAATCATTAGTTGCATTGCTTGCAAGGCTTATAGTGATGTGCATTACCGAGAGGGCCCAGAGATACCTCTCCGACAATCGGAGTGACAAATCCTAATCTCGATCTATGCCAACTCAACAAGTACCATCGGAGACACTTGTAGAGCACCTTTATAATCACCCAGTTACGTTGTGGCGTTTGGTAGCACACAAAGTGTTCCCCCGGTATTCGGGAGTTGCATAATCTCATAGTCATAGGAACATGTATAAGTCATGAAGAAAGCAATAGCAATATACTAAATGATCAAGTGCTAAGCTAACGGAATGGGTCAAGTCAATCACATCATTCTCTAATGATGTGATTCAGTTTATCAAATGACAACTCATGTCTATGGCTAGGAAACATAACCATCTTTGATTCAACGAGCTAGTCAAGTAGAGGCATACTACTGACACTTTGTTTGTCTATGTATTCACACATGTACTAAGTTTCTGGTTAATACAATTCTAGCATGAATAATAAACATTTATCATGATATAAGGAAATATAAATAACAACTTTATTATTGCCTCTAGGGCATATTTCCTTCACAGGCGCACGAGCACTTCAACGCCGTTATGGCGGAGGAGCATCCGGCACCATAGACGGTGTTAGTGTTCCGGCAGGCGCAAGAGGAGAGGGTTACAACCTTGCCCTCCTCGTGCATCACCGGCTGGCGGAGGACCAGATCTATGGCGAATTTGCGAGCGAGGAGGCCGTGGTAGAGAACCCGAACTTCCTAGTCGATCAGCGGGCGCTCTACGTGGCCACGCGCAGCACTCATGTCGGCTGCAACGCGATTGCGGTGTTGGCGGCGCAGGCGATCGCGGACAAACACGCTGGCAGCTCCACGTCGTTCGCGTCGGGTCATCCATGTCACCTCACCTCCACTTGCAACGTCCGGGCCACGGACTCCGATGATGAAGAGGGACATGGGAGACGGAGGCATCTGTGTCCCATGTCTTTACTCCTCCTCGCCAGCGACCCTCAACTTCACTTCCTGGAGCTCACGACCGGCGAAGATGTCGGACATGAGGGGAAACAATGACTTGGACACACATGCCGGCGAAGATTTGAACTAGGTTAACTTTTTTTAATGAAATTTGTCAAAAATGTCATGAATTTGATCCGTTTTAAATGAAAATCATCCGTTTTGCAAGAAAATCAACCGATTTGTTCAAATTTCATTTGAAGTGTGTCTAGGCGTTTGAGTCTTTGAGGTACATAATTGGACGGACACCTCCCGTATCCGTGTTCGTGGATGGATATTGTGTTCCTTTTAAGGGTCCACGTTGAAGACGCCCTTAGTGAGTCTGAAGCCCTTTTGAGGATGATCGTTTGTGCCAAGAGTGAGGCTCGGACCAAGAGAACCATACGGAGAAAGGCACACACAACACATAGCATAGAATCTACATGTTAGATAAACAAGAAATTTCCTTATATTACACTGTTTTAAATTTTGTTCCCCTATTTAACATTGACTTTTCTCTCCTTTTTTATCTAACACCGAGAATAATTTATTTTTCTTTCTAACTTTCCATCAATTTTATTAACCTGCGCCATTAGAATCTGCATCGAATGATGTTAGTTTTTTATAGTTGGACGAAATTGGCTCCTATCCATAACCGCATGAGAAAAAAGGAAAAAACAGAGGCTAGAAACGCTTCTTCTCATCGCCTTTCTCCCCAACCCTAGCGATGAGCGATGGACCTCCTGGCTCCTAGCAGCGGTGACGACGATTTAGGATTATGGATGGTGGCGGTGCTGCGGAGGACGGCCATGGAGCGGCTGCGGACAGGCCGTGCCTTGGCGTGGCTACGGATCCGACATTGGCTAGAGATGGAAACGGAGGGTGGCGGTGGCTGGAGGCTCTATGTATTTTCCACCAAGGTTAGCAATTCCACACCTATGTTTGTGCCAAATGAAAACCAAGCTTGATTTGTGTCAAATGAAAACATAATTTGATTTGTACATATTCATCTAATCGATAACCAAAGCTTAGAAACTACAACCAAGAAAAAGGGAAAACATAGCCAAAGTTTAGAGACTACCGAAAGGAAAATGGAAATGGGGGTAAAAGGTGACCACCGCTAGTTCTGAATTTTACTACCACATATTATGCATAGTTAATGTTGTTATTTGCTCTAAAATCACTGCTGCCATGCATGCACAAGTGCTCCAGGTAAGGGGCAAAAGGAACAAGATAGTGCTTGCTAAAAAGGATGAAACGTTTCTATGGTGCCATTTGACAGCCCTGCAATGGGCACTAAAAAACCCTAACCCAACCGATTCTACTAGTGAACTTCATCTAATTTCTTTCAGTTAAAGTCACCTTTATGTTGCTCATGTTGATGTACTCCCTCCGTCCCAAAATAAGTGTCACGGATTTAGTACAAAGTTGTACTAACTGTGTACTAAATCCGTGACACTTATTTTGGAACGAAGGGAGTATTTGTGGACTTGAACTCATGTATGTGAACCTAAAGTCACTTTTGTGTTGCTCATGTCATGTATATGTGGACTTGAACTATGTATGTGAACCTGGATGATGATAGTCACTTTTGTGTTGTTCATATAATGTATGTGTGAACTTGGACTCTTCTATGTGAAGTTGGATATGATGTATGTCATGTATGTGTACTTGGATGTGAGCCTCGATGTTTATGTCTCCTGCTTATGAAAATTTTGAATATTATGTGCTCAATTATGTATATGTGAATTGCGTGCACGGGATATGACATCAAATTACAAGGGAGATTTTGACCAATTTTTGAATTAAAAATTGAAATTTGAGATTTGGATTTTGTGCATGTTCTAATTAAAATCAGTTCATTTGGGTCAACAATGATTGTACATGTAACAATCAAGAAAAGTTATTCCGCAAAAAAAACAATGGGAAAAGGTTACTGCTTCATGTGAATACTTTTGGTCACAAGTTGCATCAGAGGTAAAATCGTCTTTTTTATGTGTCATTCAACACCGTTGATAGCCAAAATAACAAAGGGAACAAATTTTAGACTAGATAAGAAAATAAAATTGTGTGTCAAATAGGGAAACAAAGTTTAAGACTATTAAATAAGAAATTCTCTCTAGATAAAAGGTGGTGGATTCTACATATATATAATTAACTCAATACACCACATAGATTAATTAAACATAGAAACAAGGAATTTGGAGGAAAATTCCTATATATACATTCAGTTTGTAGGAAATGCGTACAAGAATTTCATAAGAATACTACTCATTTTCTGTGTTTTTAAAAAATTATACATCCACTCAAAGCTCATTTTGCACGTAGGAATGAGACAAGTCAATTCCTTAGGATGGCAAGTGCCATCCTATCAAATTTCTATACTAATCATAATTCCTACGTTTCAATTTTCTCCAAACTGTATGAGCCATAAAAGGTTATACTTCAAAATCTGTGGCAAATGCCTCAAAGTCAGTTCTGCATCTGCATCCTAACAAGTCTGACGAAATTTAAACAAATTATAATTATTATGCGGTCATTCAGTTTCCCTCGCACAATGCTGATCTTCTAAAAGGCACCGGAGTTAGGCTCACAACGTAAAAGATCCAAGTATACCCTCATTATTCTACCAATTCAATAACACTACCTATCGCAAACTAGGTTACCTAACCCTAGAAAGAATTTCAGCTTATTTATCCAATCAAGTGTAATCAGTCTGAGCAAACTGAAACGTGCCGAATATGCCCTGAAGTACCCGTGTTCACGCTTTTCATGTATCAAGAATTCAAGATTCAAGAACCATCTCACCCGCAACCAAACCAAACAAAGAGACCAAATTTAGCTGCAGAAGGCGGGAACAGAACCATCAAAACAAATGATATCCACCCAATGCATCTTAACTATCTGATTTGGGCAAAACAAAATAGGCAATGTGCGTGTGCACATGGAGTACATTGCAAAATTGAGGTGCGGTACATTGTTAAGTTAAAATCTCACAGCAGCTGCCACCCTGCACCTAATCTTCCTGCAACGCCTTCATCAAGTATAGCCTGTTGAAACTCTGGCCAGCAACCCTGCAATCATAAATGGCAACAATCAATACAAGGGCCTATACAATCTGCACCAAGTGTGCTTAAAAAGCATGCAAAAAGGCCTGCCAAACCAACTAACAATGAATCCACATATGCATAGGAATGTTACAGAATCCATACCCATTGATATGGTTGCAGTAACTCGAGATCTGATTGGTTACGAGATAACCCTCTAAGCGGGATGGCTCAGGAAGCGGCTTGAAGATAGGGTTGGATGGATCTTCTTCTGGCAACGGCTCCTCGCCAGCAGCCTTTCTAGACATGTTCTCTTGCCTGTAGTGTCACAAACAATAAGGGGGGTGTTTAATGTCCACACATTTGCTGTACATACGGAGACTTGCTTCACATTTCGAATTACACAAAAAAGATTTTTCATCGGAAAGAGGTCTACGAAGACTTTTGGGAAAACGTCGATGTTTGCTGCCTTATTTGGCAAAGAAAAATAGAGTACGTTATAAGAAATTAATCGGTCAGTTGAATATTCGGGAGCAGTAACTTAATCGTTCAAAAATTTTAGCTTCTGGGAGGCACTATCTTTGGATGACACAAGAGCTAATAAACAGCAATGGTTCAGTATTTGTTTTCACCTTCTCTTTTGAAGCCATGCCTGTTGCTGTGACTGTTGCCTTCCTAGGTTGCGATAGTAATATTGGAACTACATTAAAAGGAAAACTCAGTCAAACAAATACATTTGTCACTTGAATCCATTTCTTTTAAAATCCAAGGTTACCTTGTTTTGCTCTGATGAAAGACCATCCATGCACCCAATCATAAACTCTAGGTTCCTTTCCATAAAGGGCGCAGTCGACAATTTAAGACGGTCGAAGTCACACTGGGACCAGAAATGAAAAAGATGTTACTCCAGGAAATGCTAAAAGGAGAAGACATATTTTCTACAAATGCATTTAGGAGTAAAAAATCTCAACCTGAGAAACAGGTGATTCAGCTTCCAGCTCCTTCATGAAGGCACTGACAAGCGCTGAGTTGGACACTTTAATCTGCGAGACAAACAAAAAAGATACATCAAGAGATCAATTTCATTGCCATGATTATACAGAAGATATAAGAGTGCGCACCGGTATCTCCTCGAAAATATCAACCCATGACAATTTCTTTTCCCTTAGCCTGTGAACACAACGGGTCATTCGCACATACAATGTCTGAGACTTAGAAAAAGTATGGAGTCACAGAAATCAAACCATACTTCTCTCCAGTTAAACCATTGTTGCGGTACAGATCCATAAAAGAGTCTGTGAGCTTCAGGGCTTTAAGAGCTAGCACTCCTTGACTAGACCTAGATGGGTCATACACGATACACACGCATCTCCGGATGTTCTCCTGTGAGATGTAAACGTTAATCCAGCAAGGAAAATAGGAGACCAAGTAATAAAAACCATGATGACCTTAGGACCTACTCAAAGATAAGTATGAAGCTGATACTGAAAAATGTTTTGGTGAAAGCTCAGGCATAACTATGAAGCTGAATAGCTGATACTGATAAATCATTTGCTTGAAGCTCGTACTGTAGCATTTCATGTATACCGTGTTTAACCTTACTACTGCACTAGTAATTGTTCTTGGAAAGCATTTGAAACTTAAAAACGTAATGCCTGATCTGTAAAAACTAATTGTTCTTGGAAAGCATTTGAAACCTAAAAACGTAATGCCTGATCTGTAAAAACTAAGTACCAACTTGAAAATTGAAATACAACTGAAACTTGAAC
This sequence comes from Aegilops tauschii subsp. strangulata, assembly GCF_002575655.3. NCBI lineage: Eukaryota > Viridiplantae > Streptophyta > Magnoliopsida > Poales > Poaceae > Aegilops > Aegilops tauschii. The sequence continues at coordinate 353,069,080 of NC_053036.3, forward strand.
CTAACACCAAAATCTTGTTGAAACCTACACACTGACACCTGAAATCTGTTAAATTTTGGAGGGAGGGGAGGCCGACGAATGTACAACCAGACCACCACTATCCTCTTTACTAAGAAGCATGGACACGCCAGAAATTGCCGATTGGCCGTCCTGATATAGTGGGAGAATCAATATTTTTTTTAAAGAAAAATAAACAGGGGCATGGTGGAATACTGTACGTGACACATCTGGGACACGGCTTGGCCAAAAAACAGCCTCAGCCTAATACCTTGCAGGGGTCAGTTGCACGCACGCTCTCCATACGACGAGCTTCTCCCAGCCTCCCAGACAGCAGAGAACGCGCGGCGGCGACACCTGGTATCGACCGGCGACCGCTACCCCCAGCAACAGCAGCCTCTCCTCCCAACGGCAGGTAACCCAACTCCCCAAACCCAGCAGCCTCTCCTCAACCTCTTCCATCTCTTTTATTATGATTTTCTTCCATGGCTGCTGCGTGCTGCTGTTTGCTACGGTGCTACCCATGATCTGCTGCTCTTTGAATGCTTGTGCTGCATGTTGTTAGGTAGCATGGCATCTGGGAGCGCCACAACCGGTACTGGTAGCCAATCGTCCATGGGTGGAGAGTGAAGGGCGGCCTGGTTCTGGTGCTGTAGATACCAATTCCCAAGTATCCTGTGTGGTCTTCTTCTAATACTAGACTAGCGTTTGATGTGTTTTGCAAGATGCAACTTGCATTGACATGGGACTATGGGAGGATTAATCAGCCACTTGATGGAGGAGACATCAAATTGGGCAGTATTATGGTCTCTCTCTTTTTTGTCGTAACTCTATATTACAACAACAACAACAACAACAACAATAACAACAAAGCCTTTAGTCCCAAACAAGTTGGAGTAAGCTAGAAGTGAAACCCATAAGATCTCGCGACCAACTCATGGCTCTGGCACCTGGATAGCAAGCTTCCATGCACCCCTGTCGTAACTCTATATTAAACGGCATATTTTTTATTTTATTTTATATATACTCGCCATATCCCGAAATGGCTGTTTTGGAAAATTCCATATCCCGTGTCCCCGTATGCCTATCGCCGTGTCTCCGTCCCCGTATCCGTGCTTCTTAGCCTCTTTATACTTACACGTAAAGGAGAAACCATATAGGTGCATTTGTCTGGCTTCCCTACTGCCCGCCATAGAAAATCTGAAAAAAAGATGGATCTGACCCTCCATTCCCACACTACATAAGAACTACAAACGTAACTTCCCTAGTCAAGTCCCAAAGCCTGTAAACTCCTTAAGCTAAAACTCCTACAAATTCCTTTTTTAGATCTACACAATATCTTAATATGACTAAAATCATCTTTTATGGTAGATCACAATGTGACTCTTTGGTATAGATATGTATGTGAACTCAAGAGTAGACCACAGATTTGGCATGTTCAAAACTGTTAACCAAAAGGACGGTCCGGTAAAAACATCAAAAACAGGGAGGTTCCAACACTAGTGAAATATTTTTCAACACCAGCATGCAGCTCATTTCTCTAACCGTACCTGATAGTTCATAAATGTTTCAATCAGCTCAACGGTTTGAAAAGATCCAAGCAAGCAGGACTGATACCTGTAAGGAAGGTAAAAGCAAAAGCAATGCAAAGGGTCAACATTGTAATCCAGTAGCAGAGTACAACATGAATGTTATGCTAGAAGCCACAACGTAAGCAAGATACAACATAACAGCATCATACTCGTGTAGCTCAAGATAAAATATGGTGGACAAGCATCACGACTCACAAACTCATAATAGTGTATTTACAATTAAGAAATATACAGTGTGTTTTGAACAAGACATGTAAACAGGTCGACTAGTATATCAATAGTGTAAACTATACCTCGTAAGCACCTAACACAGACCACTTAAATGCTAACCCAGTAACCCTCACTCCCTCAGATTTCCCGAGTTTTGATGTTACTCCACATAATAAACAAATCTAGCAACCTTTATGAATTAGTGTTCCAGAAAGATAAATTGCACTTGTCAATTTGAAAAGAATCTAGTTAAGAAATTTAGACATAGCTAACGTAAAACCATGAAGTACCAGCAGAATACACACCTAGCGGCTATGACCAACACTAGTTAGTTCTCACTTCTCAGTGCCAACAGCAGTACCATTTTGCATTGGCAAATGAACATGCATCAATTATGTCTGGCTGTAACATTTCCTACAGGCCTACAATGCCATAAATATAAGAAAAACATAGCATAGCATACAGATTGTCCATTCGAAACAGTGAAAAACTATTTTCTATCGAGGAGTATGTCAGTACACTTCTACACTCTAGTTGTTCAGTTATGCAAGACGGACAAATAATACATAAATACATGAAGAAGATATGTGAATTTGTCAACGTACATGCCAAATATCTAAACACACCACTAACTATTCCTTAATGAATTTGAGTATCAATACTGAATCGGATGAAATAGCTTCTCACCATCCAACAGTGTTATTGTCGACATTAACCTCCCTCAAGCACCTCATCATCTCAAGCTGATAGTTCGCACCATCTGCATCTGCTTCCTCGTCATCCTCTCTTATCTACAATGTAAGGTAGGTATTATTCGCCAAAAGATCGGATGAATCACAAGTATCCTGGAAGTAACACTGCCAAGAATGTCAGACTCACAGGGAAAGGAAAACAGTTGGTCACTTCCAGAACACTACCAACATCCAAACCAAGCAGTTGGCCTGTAACCAGAGCAGGCGCAAACTCCTCACAGTGCTTAATGATCTTCAGGACAGCCTGCATATTAAGAGACAAACAAATGATAATTAGAAGAATTACACCAGCCCAACTGTGTTTAGTAATATAGACGCCAGTTGCTAGTCATGGAAATACCAACTGATGAACCACTAGCATACTGTAGCTGATCTAACTTAGTTAAAACCAGGTGAAACTTTTGTTTCAGTGTCAACCCAGTCTACACTTTTTTCGACAGGTCAATATTTTGGTTTAACAGTATTGGGCTTCCAATAACATGCAAAACTGAAACAGGTAACTGGAGCTAAAGAAACAACATTATCAATTGTATCCGTAGACACCCCAGATAATAGCATATGTAAGTGTGTTCTATTATTCGATGTGTATCAAAGAAAACTAGGAAAGTAGCACTAATAGCTTTTTTATATGTGCAAACATATTACTGAACAGATTGATGTTCTTGGTGTGCTTAAAGTTTATTTTGAAGAAAAATATGTTCAGATGTAGCAACTCTAGCAAAAGGTTCAGGGAGGTATTGTATATAAGGAAACAGCATCCAGTTGGTGGTCTATGGCAATAGACTAGACGCTGTTCTTGCCCCTCTATGCACTACAAATCATACTGGAGTTCCGTTTTGCAAAAGGTAGTTTCTCAAAATAACTTACTCATTTCCACTTCAAGATGCAAAAGGTTAGTTGAAAGCACCTTTGTTCAAATATGTAACACGTACTGTAATTGGTAAATATTCCCCTAACTAACTTGACTCCACAGCACAGTAAATTAACCACAAACTTCACCAATGTCAAATCAGCAATCATCTCAATACAGATCCGCCGAAAAGCGAGAGCTTCCCCTAATTCATCTCACGCGTCAGCGACCAAAATCAAACGAACTAAAACTGCGTATGCACGCCAGACTCTCCCGAACGAACGCAAAAGGGGGATCGAGAGCAATCACCAGTCCCTCCATCTGGACGACGCGGAGCTGCACCGCCGCCTCTTCGGTGACCGTCGACATGGCCTGCAGGAACGACTTCCCTCCCGTCGCCGGTGCTGCTGCACATCAGCCAACCAACCAAACCACCCGATGGCATCCAGAGTTAAAAGCGTGCAATAGATAGGGCGTGGAGCGGAACAGACGAGGATGTTGGCGTCACTTACGATTCGCCATGGCTGCTCGGTGGTCGGCGGCGCGGGGGCACGAAGAGAGATTGGAGGGACGGCGCGAGGAGGAGGAAGGGGAGGGGAGGATGTGCGGGCTAGGGTTTTTGGTGTGGCAAGGCTATTCGGTCGAGTCGGTCTTGGTCGATGTGCGGCACAGATCTCCTCCAGCTTTTCGCTGTACACCAGTTGGAACTAGTTGGAAAACAGGAAAGTTTCGTAGAGCCTGTTTCAATTTGGTTTCGTGTTTCGGATTATTCAGAACAACTTTCGCTTAATTTTCTCCATAAAAAACCTTTTGAGACAAAACTTCAAGTTTTTTCCTGTGAAAATAAAAAATTCAACATTATACACGAAAGATCTTTTTTTGGCTTAAATATTTGAAAAGGAGGAAATCTAGGGGAGATTTCCAAATTTAAGTCATATAATAGAAAAAAAATGAGATGTCCTCTTCACTCTAATGCTTATTAGGAATTCTTCATGCGAAAAACTTGAAAACTTCAATTACACAAAACTCAACAAAAACTTCATGAGATCCATTAGTATAACAAAGCAAATCATTTCTCTAAGTACTGTTGTAAACTCATTCATATTTTATTGTTGCATTATCTCTACTCCTGGTGGACGAGTTGGTGAATAGTCTCCGCGGTTTATTTTCGCTGGGTTTTTTTCGTCTCTCCTCCCACCACCCCCTCCCACCCTGGTCCGCGGTTTATTTTCGCTGGGTTTTTTTCGTCTCTCCTCCCACCACCCCCTCCCACCCTGGTCCATCGGTTTCTTTTCTCTCCACTCTTTATTACAACCAGAACTTTCCTAACGTGTAACAAATCACGGATCTAACTTCCTTAAATTATGCAAAACAATCGATTCCTTTTATTGGTTCAATTTGTCTTAGGAAACAAATAACAGATTTTCATGAAACAAATAATACATTTTAATCTAACTTTCCTAACTTATCTAAATCAATCGATTTCTCTTATTAGTGAAATTTGTTTTAGGAAACAAATAACAGACACGTCACAACTTTCCTCCCAATAAATAGTTTCTTAACATTTGCAAACTTTCCTAGTCAGACACTCATAAACGGGCAGGTACTGATATCACGTTACCAAACAATAAAACCTCATTTGCATAGAAATCAGTTTAAAAATCCTAACTTTCCTAAATTTTTACCTTTCCTTGATAACAACCAATATTTCCTATGTTTTCCACCTATTGAAGGAAATCACCCCTCCATCGATATTAGCATTTTTTGAACTGAGATCTCCGGGTTATGATTTTTTTTTGCGATTATTTCCAATTGTGACATCTCCTTCCACTCCGGCTCCTTCTCGCATAAACACCTCCACCACAGCCAGGTGACACCGCCCCAGACCTCCTGCCTCTCCACACCTTCTCCGCCACCTCCTTCTCGTACTCCATTAACAATCCCTCCGCCACATTTGTCCACGGCGGTGTCGAGCGCATGGCGCAGCAGCGTACCAGCGGTAGAGCAGCGCATAGCAGCAGGAAGCAACACGCAGCAGGCGAGGCGAGCGGCCGACGGTGGAGGGCAGAGATGCGGCCGGCGTGGCTAAGGGGGCGGCCGGCAGAAGATGGCCACGACTGGAGGCGGCGCGAGGCAGGGGCGCGACAGCGGGGTGAGCGAAGGGATAGGCGGCAGCAGACGGGGCGAGCGCAGCCAGCGAGAGTGTGGCGCGCGGCCAGGGTGTGTGTCGCGCGGGGCACAGTGGTGCGGCGGCTGCGGCGAGCGCGACTACAGCGGCGGGCGCGACCGACGCGGTGTAGCACGGGCGTGGGCATGGAGAGGGAGTGGCCCCACGGGCGCGGAAGAAGAGCGGCAGGCTCGGGACATGGGCGTGCATAGGAGCGGGCATGTGCCACGGGGTCAATCCGAGGAGCTCAGTGGCTACCCCTGCAATGGCCATGGCGGACGGTGGTTCTCGGCCACGGCGAAATACCTAACGAGAGCAAATGAGAGGGGAAACAGGGGAAAGGCAAGAGGAGATCATGGCGGTGTCAATGGTGCCCTAGGGGAAGACATGGGAGCTCGGGGCGGCGCGGATCGAACGGCAATGTCGCGATGGCCCAAGGTTGAGGAAGACGGCAGCGACGTTGATGCGGGGGTGTTGGACTTGATCTCGTTGGCACAGACGAAGTAGCGAAGGCGTTCGGAGCTCCTCGATAAGCTCCTAGCCCGCAGGGAGGGCAGTGGCCATGTGGACGGGGTCGGTCATGGTGGCCGTGGCGTCTGACTTCGTCCAGATCGACGGGATCGAGCGAGCGAGGAGGAGAAGTGGATTTGGGAGGGGGCGTCGAGGAGGAGTGAGGCCATGGGGCAGGGAAGGCAGGGCGTCACCCTTATCCATTCCCCTTCGATGCCAGCGAGGTGGTCGGGCGGGAGCCCGGCTCTGTAGCGACGCGGCTCGGGAAACAGGAGAAGACGACCGCGCGGGGACTGGACCGCTGAGCCGGTTCGGTGGCAAGGCCCGGGGGGCAGGGCGAATCCCCTTTTACATCGTCCTTTTGGTTTTTCAATGTATTCTAATCTGTTTCTTCTTTTTAACACCGTTTTCTATTTATTCTTATCAACTAAATGATCTCTACTCCTAATGTCTCAGTTGGTAGTCTCCGTCCGGGTTTATTTTCGTCCCACCTCCCGAGTGAGGAAGAGGGGAGAGAGAGTGAGGAAGAGGGAGGGAGAGGGTGTGTGTGTGAGAATTTGATGGTAAAAAAGGTCGTCAATGTCACTTAATATGTATGAGAATATTAAATGTAATATTAACATAATTGATATTGAACTTTTAAAGTTAATGGGGTCCCGTTGCAATGCACGGGCGTTCTTCTAGTATCTACTGTAATCCAATTTTACTATAGCTTATACCCTACAATACAAACCATAGACTCATCAAAATAAGCGCACAACGCAAAGAAAACAGAATCTGTGAAAACAGAACAGTCTGTAGCAATCTAAAAACTTTGAATACTTATCTAACTCAAAAAATTCTGAAAAATTAGGACAACGTGGGCAATTGTATATAAATCTTGTGTAAAAAATTCAGATTTTTATCACGCTTCTGTGATTTTTCAAAATTCTGCGACTAGCGCACAAAGTTTCTGTTTTTCAACAAGGTCAAATCAACTATCATCCAACATGATCCCAAAGGCTTTGCTTGGCACAAACACTAATTAAAACATAAAAAACACTCATAACAGTAGCATAATTGTGCAAACACTCAAGAACAGAAAGAAAAAGACAAAAAATACATTTTATTCATTGGGTTGCCTCCCAACAAGCGCTATCGTTTTATGCCCCTAGCTAGGCATAATGCATAGATTCAAGTATTGTCATCTTTGATTTTTGCAACTTTTGTAAGGGCCTTTACAAACCCGGGAGGCTCTTTACACTTCTCAAGATTTTTAGGAAAAGAGACCATCTTGAGATCCAAAATATCCAAACACTTATTGCAAAGAGTAATCAAAGTATTCATTCGGTTGAGATTCCCACTGATATGTTTCAGAAGTTCATTGTATTTTTGTAACTCAACCAAATGTTTATGAAAATCACTCAACTTATCCAAAATTTGAGCTCCTTCTTGATTAAAAGAAATCCCCTTTTTGGTAGGCGGATTTCCCAAAATCCCTTCTAGGATCTCATAAGCAGTATTAGCATTAAGCGCAATAAAGTTTCCTTTAGCGGCAAAATCCAAAAGTTGTCTATGATGCAAAGCTAATAAAAATTTTGAAGCAAAAATTTTTGCATCCCCTTTTAGATTGCAAATGCGATAGGATTCCATCGGCCTATACCAAGCATCTTTGAAATTTTCTCCTTGTCTTTGTTTGAAGTATAAAACTTTAAAATCCGGTGACAAAGGAGGAGTAGTCATGCTGGCCATAGCAACAAGATCACAAGCAAAAAGATAGATCTGACGAGAAAACGGCAGACGAAAAAAATGGCGAATAAAACGGCAAATTTTGTGAAATGGGGGAGATGAAAATGAGAGGCAAATGGAAAATAATGTAAATTGCAAGGAGATGAGATTTGTGATTAGGAACCTAGTAGATGTTGATGATGTCTCCCCAGCAACGGCGCCAGAAATTCCTTTTGATGCGGCTTGAACTACGTCGGTATTTCCCCAAAGAGGAAGGAATGATGCAGCACAACTACGGTAGATATTTCCCACAGTGATGAGACCAAGGTTATCGAACCAGTAGGAGAAACCACGCAACATTACGTGAACGGTACCTGCACACAAAGAACAAATACTTACAACCCAACGTAAAAGATGGGTTGTCAATCCCTCCCGGGTAAAGAGATAGATAAAATTATAGTAGATAGGATAAATAGATCTCGTAGGAACGCGAGATAAAAGAAATAACAATAAATTGCAGCAAGGTATTTTTGGGTTTTTGGACTAATAGATCTGAAAATAAAATAAAATAAAAATAGATCTCGAAAACAAATATGATAAAGAAGAGACCGGGGGCTATAGATTTCAGTAGTGGCTTCTCTCAAGAAAAATAGTATACGGTGGGTAAACAAATTATGTTGCGCAATTGATAGAACTTCAAATAATTATGACGATATCCAGGCAATGATCATTATATAGGCATCACGTTCAAGATTAGTAGACCGACTCCTGCCTGCATCTGCTACTATTACTCCACACATCGACCGCTATCCAGCATGCATCTAGTGTATTAAGTTCATGGAGAAACGGAGTAATGCAATAAGAACGATGACATGATGTAGACAAGATCTACTCATGTAGGAATAGACCTCATCTTGTTATCCTTAATAGCAACGATACATACGTGTCATTTCCACTTCTGTCACTGGGATTGAGTACCGTAAGATTGAACCCATCACAAAGCACCTCTTCCCATGGCAAGAAAAATCGATCTAGTCGATTCAACTCAACCAAAGATTTGAAGAAGAAATATGAGGCTATAAGTAATCATGCATATAAGAGATCAGAAGACTCAAATAACTTTCATGGATAAAAAGATAGGTCTGATCATAAACTCAAAGTTCATCGGATCCCAACAAACACACCGCAAAAAAAGAGTTACATTAAATAGATCTCCAAGAGACCATTGTATTGAGAATCAAAAGAGAGAGAGGAAGCCATCTAGCTACTAACTACGGACCCGTAGGTCTACAATGAACTACTCACGCATCATCGGAGAGGCACCAATGAGGATGATGAACCCCTTCGTGATGGTGTCTAGATTGGATATGTGGTTTCTGAAACTTGCAGCGGCTGGAATTGTGTTTCGTCGACTCCCCTAGGGTTTTTGGAATATTCGGGTATTTATAGAGCAAAGAGGCGTGGCGGGAGGCCACCGAGGTGGGCACAACCCACCTGGGCGCGCCTGGGCCCCCAGACGCGCCTAGGTGGGTTGTGCCCCCCTCGGGGCACCCCTCTGGTACTTCTTTGGCCCATCCTGTGTCTTCTGGCCCAGAAAAAATCTCCAAAAAGTTACACTCGTTTGGACTCCGTTTGGTATAGGTTTTCTATGTAGTAAAAAAAACATGCAAAAAACAGCAAGTGGCATTGGGCTCTATGTCAATAGGTTAGTCCCAAAAAATGATATATTATCATTATAAAATGATTGTAAAACATCCAAGAATGATAATATAACATCATGGAACAATAAAAAATTACAGATACGTTGGAGATGTATCAAGTTTCTGTTGAGTTTTGTGTGTTGAAGTTTTCAAGGTTTGGAGCTACTTGGAGCTATATTTTTATTTATCACATGATATGAGTTTTACTTGGAGCGTCTTGTATTATAGTAGTCTTTTCTTTGTTTTATTTTTAGTTTTCCACAATCATTATTTGCTGCACACACCTTTTGAGAGGGGCACACATTTATTCGCAATTTGTTAGAATACTCTATGAGCTTCACTTATTTGTTTTGAACTAGGAAGTTGCTCTATTGCTCCAGTTATATCTATTAGAGCACGGCGGTGGTTATATTTTAAAGAAGGGATTTTTATTTCTGTGCCCCTAGTTCGTTAGTTGTACTCATTCATCCCCATGTTGTTAACTTTTGCTCACTTTTCCCCACTCCCTTGCCCAAAACCCTCAGAACAGGTGTGACGCCCCCGATTTGACCGTACACTAATCATGCACGCAAATGTGTACGACCAAGATCAGGGACTCACGGGAAGATATCACAACACAACTCTAAAACATAAATAAGTCATACAAGCATCATAATACAAGCCAGGGGCCTCGAGGGCTCGAATACAAGTGCTCGATCATAGACGAGTCAGCGGAAGCAACAATATCTGAGTACAGACATAAGTTAAACAAGTTTTGCCTTAAGAAGGCTAGCACAAAAGTAGCAACGATCGAAGAGGCAAGGCCAACTGCCTGGGACCTCCTAACTACTCCTGGTCGTCGTCAGCGGCCTGCACGTAGTAGTAGGCACCTCCAGTGTCGTGGGAGTCGTCGTCGACGGTGGCGTCTGGCTCCTGGACTCCAACATCTGGTTGCGACAACCAGATAGAAAGGAAAGGGGGAAAAAGAGGGAGAGAAGCAACCGTGAGTACTCATCCAAAGTACTCGCAAGCAAGGAGCTACACTACATATGCATGGGTATATGTGTAAAGGGGCATATCAGTGGACTGAACTGCAGAATGCCAGAATTAAAAGGGGGATAGCTAGTCCTGTCGAAGACTACGCTTCTGGTCATCTCCATCTTGCAGCATATAGAAGAGAATAGAGTGAAGTCCTCCAAGTAGCATCGCATAGCATAATCCTACCCGGCAATCCCCTCCTCGTCTCCCTGTTAGAGAGCGATCACCGGGTTGTATCTGGCACTTGGAAGGGCGTATTTTATTCAGTATCCAGTTCTAGTTGTCATAAGGTCAAGGTACAACTCCGGGTCGTCCTTTTACCGAGGAACACGGCTATTCGAATAGATAAACTTCCCTGCAGGGGTGCACCACATAACCCAACACGCTCGATCCCAATTGGCCGGACACACTTTCCTGGGTCATGCCCGGCCTCGTAAGATCAACACGTCGCAGCCCCACCTAGGCTCAACAGAGAGGTCAGCACGCCGGTCTAAACCTATGCGCGCAGGGGTCTGGGCCCATCGCCCTAAGCACACCTACACGTTGCGAACGCGGCCGCGAGCAGACCTAGCAACCCACACGATCACGGCGGTTACGTCAAAGCGGTCCAACACGGCGCGCGCCACTCAGTCGCTGACGTCAAAAGAGCTTCGGCTGATACCACGACGTCGGGATACCCATAACTACTCCCACGTAGATGGTTAGTGCGTATAGACCAAATGGCCAGACTCAGATCAAATACCAAGATCTCGTTCAGCGTGTTAAGTATTCGCGAACGCCGACCAGGGCCAGGCCCACCTCTCACCTAGGCGGTCTCAACCTGCCCTGTCGCTTCGCCACAAATATCCACTTGCGGGTACTCCTACGAGCCGACCCGACTTTAGTCATCTCAGGTGTCATGTATATAATATATAAGTATATGCCCGTGTCCACCGCCCAGGTGATCACGGCCCGATAGTATAGCACAGCAGACGGACAAGAATGTAGGGCCACTGATGGAAAACTAGCATCCTATACTAAGCAGTAGGGTAGCAGGTAAGGGAAACAACTGTAGCAACAATGACAGGCTATGCAACAGAATAGGATTAACCGAAAGCAGTAACATGCTACACTACTCTAATGCAAGCAGTATAGAGGAGAGTAGGCGATATCTGGTGATCAAGGGGGGGGGCTTGCCTGGTTGCTCTGGCAAGTAGGAGGGGTCGTCGACTCCGTAGTCGAACTGGGCAGCAGCAGTGTCGGTCTCGTAGTCTACCGGAGAGAAGAGGGGGAAGAAACAGTAAATACAATGCAAACACAAGCATGACGATGCGTGACATGACAGTGAGCGGTGCTAGGGGTGTCCTAACGCGACAGTAGGTGGTACCGGTGAAGGGGGGGAACATCCGGGAAAGTATTCCCGATGTTTTGCGTTTTCGGACAGAAGGACCGGAGGGGGAAAGTTGCGAGTTCGATAGGTTAGGGAGGTGTGGTGGACGCACGGACTGCGTATCCGGATTCGTCTCGTCGTTCTGAGCAACTTTCATATAGAAAACATTTTCATCCGAGTTACGGTTTAAAAGATATGAATTTTCAAAGTTTATTTGAATTTCTGGAATTATTTAATTAACAGAAAAAGGGATATGACGTCAGCATGACGTATGAGTGACGTCAGCGGTCAACAGTCCGGGTTGACTGGTCAAACTGACAAGGGGGACCCACCTGTCATAGACAGTGGGTTAACAGAGGATTAAACTAATTAGTTTTTAGTTAATTAACTACTGGGCCCACCTGTTAGTGAGAGATTAATTAAACTAATTATTTTTATTTATAAAACATTTTCTTTTTTAATTTTTGCGGCGGGGCCCGCATGTCAGTGACTGGGCCTGCCCAGTCAGCAGTTGACTGGGTCAACCCAGTCAACTGGGGCCCGTGGGGGCCACTGGCAGTGACCCAGGGGGTGGCCCCAGGTGTGCCACGTCGGCGGCCGGCGTCGGAGCAACGCCGGCGACCAGACGCACGGCGGCGCCGCTCGGGAGGGGTACGGGTTTCACGTACAGGGGGTCTCCGGGGGCGTGGCTGGGCGCGTTCGACGCGGCTCGACGTCGCGCGTCCAACGGCGGTGGTCGGAGGGGCTGGAACGGCCGGAGACGAGCGCTACGAACTCGCCGGCGGCGAGGAGCTACGGGTGCTCGACGGAAACATATCTACGGCGAGCTAACGAGAAAGCGGAGGGGCTGGGGGGCATCTACAAACGGCGGGGAGTGCAACGGGCTTGACCCCGTGACCATTTGGTCACCGGAGACCCGCCGGCGGCGAGCTCCGCGGCGCGGCGTTCGGGCGCGCGTGGGGGGAAAGCTAGGGAGCGTGGGCGAGCTAGCGGAGTGGGGGAGGAGGTAGAGGAGCTCACCGCGTGGCGCAAGAAAGGCCCGTGGGTGCTTAGAAGCAGCAGGTCGGCGCCGGGGAAGAAGGGGGTCGTCGGCGTCCGAAGATGAAGGCGAGCTCGGGGAGGCCGATGCAGTGGCTCCGAGCTTCGGCGGAGAGGCGGAGGGGGTGTAGTCGAGGGCGGCGACGTCGTACGACACGGCGAGGTGGCGAGTGGGGCACGGTGGCCGCGTGAACGAGGGGAACGGCGGCGAGCGCGTCGGGCGTGGGGAAGAGGGGGGGGCGGCGCGGATCCGGGGGAGGGAAGGGGGAGGCGCGGGGGCCGAGAGGGAGAGCGGGGGTGAGTGGGAGAGAGGCCCGAGGAGGCGGGGGAGCTGGCGACCTTATCCCCTCCGGCGTCGGTGCCGGCGAGGGGGTCGGGCGGCAGCGCGCCCCTGTTCCGACCCGGTCGGGGGAACAGGGAAGGGGCGAGGGAGGAGGTGGGCTGGGCCGGGGGCGCGGCTGCGGCCCAGTTTGGGCCGGGGGGGCAGTGGGGGGAAAGCGGGCCCTTTCCCCCTTTTTTTTTTCTTTTTCTCTGCCTGGGTTCTGTTTTCTGTTTTCTTTTTATTTGTTTATTTCCTTTTCTGTTTTATTTCATTTAAAGTATTTAGGCATTTTATAAATAGGAGTTTTCTCCACCATAATTGCCAGTGTATTATTTAGCACCCACAGAACATTTTTGTTTGAGTTTTGAAAACTTTTATTTTTCACTTTAATTATATTTGAAGTTTGAACTAGGAGTTTGACAGGGGTGTGGTTCAAATGTGATCAAGCCCTGTTTAGCAACATGATTAGCTTAATCACAGGGGGTTACTGTAGCATGATTCTCAGGGTGTTACAACAGGTTATAACGGACGTTGTCGTCGGGTCAATGCCTTTGACCATTAACTCTGACGAGTGGGGCCGCGTAGGGCCGAGTCCACCTTTGACCGTTTACCTGTATAGTGGTTTCGTATGCTGACCGTATAGTGGTATTTGTATACGTGGGCGCATGCAACTGACCGCGGTCGTGGGGTAGCACGTGTCCATGGGACATGCCCGAAACGTCCCATCGTATAAAGAGGGGCAACCACAGCCATCGCACCTACCATTTTCCCCCAAATCCCCTCCCTGCTGCATCGTCTTCCTCTCCCCCACCAGCGTCGTCTCGCTCTCCTCCATTGCCTCCACCGCACCGTCTCGCTCTCCCCCACCGCATCATCTTCCTCACCTTCATCGCATCCATCTGTCGATGGCGGAAGCTCGTGGCAACGCCGGCGCAGCGGCCAAAGATGTAGTGGAGCTGTAGGGCACGGGGACCGTAGATGAAGTGAAGGACGTTGGCGGCGTCCACGGCGGTGCGGGGAAACTCTCAACCGCTGCGGATGTGGAGAAGGAGGTGGCGGGCTCCGCACTACTAGAGCATAAGGTCACGGTGTCGAGCGGCGCAATCCATCCGATACCCCCGATGCGCAGCCTGGCGAGGAGCAGGAGGTATTTGCATTTTGCTTGTTAGTTGCAATATTTAGGATATTAGCTTGTAGAGTTAGTTGCATTGGTTAGATTGTGATTCATACGGTAGTACAGATGGTTAGATTAGTTGGTTTGACAGATGGGCCGGGGGTTTCTGTATGGGGGGATGGGGGGGTTTATACTAGGGTTTGTTGGATTACATTCATTGCAAAATGCTAGATAGATCTGTATGAGAGATAGGGATCTATGTGCTTCAATGCTACACAGATGTATGCTTATTAGATTTGTTTTTAATGCTCACAGATTGGGGTTTTTAATGCTACATACATGTATGCTTATTAGATTGGGTCCCTATTAGATTTGTTTTTGAATGCTACGCAGATTGGGGTTTTGAATGTCATATGCCCAAATGGAATCCATTGATTAAGAAGTTATTTGATTCATTAGTATATAAATTTGTCCACAATATGTAATTATATTAGCTCTGTTGTTCAATGTGTGTGCATGACAATGGAAAATGCAAATAAGATCATAGTATATTGGCCCTATGATCAATGTGTCATGTGTGCATATCTAAATTTTCAATTGGCTTCTGTATTTACTAGTGATGGATGTAATTGTATTTTTAGCAGGATGATGGTTGGGGGTGGAGAGGAAGTTGGCGGAGTACGACCCGCACGATCCAGAGTATAGTGACGACGAAGAATATGAGGTAAGCCTACTTGAAATTTAGAATGTTCATTTAGTTCCTTCGACATGGTGCATATGAATCTATAATATATTAATGTAATTCATTCATGTGTGCAGTATGATTCTGGAGAAGATATGTACAAGCGCAATGTAGCGTCCTTCACTGCGAAGGAGGTGGAGAAGATCAAGGCCAAGGGAGTTGCTTCCTTCTACAACCGCAAGATCAAGAAGTGGCACTGTCCCTACTGCACCACCAAGCCAAAGCCAAATAGATTGAATAGGTGTTAATAAAAAACATTTGGCTCAAGAGCCAAATGTTTTTTATTAACACCTATTCAATCTATATAGTGTAGATTCGAAGTCTCACTATTTTTTGAATTAATCTTCATATTTTTACATTTTCTTTTGAAAAAATATGCTTTAATATAAAAACTATTAAAACACGTTTAAAATATGAAAATGGAAAACTAAGTTCAGATCCTTCTTATTCACTTTGAAATAAAGCTTTGCTGATTTTTTTTTGATTTTTTTAAATTTTTCAAAAACAGAAGGTAACCCTACCTCCTCTCCTTGAACTCTATGAAATCTTGTACGTGATAGCTCATATGTGTGAAGGTTTTTTCATGAAAATGACCATAGACCAAGTTTATGATTTTTGGTTGGTAACATGTCACATAAGACAACATTGTGCGCAGGTTTTATATTTTTTTGATTTTTTTAATTAATGGTGCTCATTTGACCTCGATCGTGCTAGCTAGGGTTTTTTCATGAAAATGACCATAGACCAAGTTTAGAATTTTTCCTCATTAGCGTGTATTATAAAACGACGAACGGTGAAGGTTTCATATTTTTTTGATTTTTTAAAATTAGTTAGTCTCAGTCAAAGCCTTGGAAAACCCATTGACCAGCTCTAAACCCCGCGGGGTTTCGCCTAACCCTAGCTCTGAACGTCAGCCATCCGATCATACCCTGGCGCCAAGCGACAGCCCTCAGATGTGGTGTTCTAAAAGGAATTCGGTAGGCAGGCTGCGTGCAGGCTCCGCGCCGTTGGATCACATGGATGGCTCTGCATCATTGGATCGTGGGGCGATCCGCGAGAGGCGATCCTGTTGGTTGTGCTCGGCTGCTCGCCCACCACTGACTCCGCGAAAAAAACGTTGTTGTTGGGCCCAAAAGGAAACCAAGCTCTGGTTGGGCCGTCGGCTGGCTCTGTTTTTTTGCATCGTTTGCTCTGTTTTTTGTGAATGTGTTGGCTCTGTTTTTTTGCATCATTTGAAATTACACAACAATTGACATTGCATAGAAAATTTAGTTCTTTTTGTTCAATACAAATGCGAAATGACCAAATTTATAAGGGCCAAATTTATTTTTATCATGCAAAATGGCCACAAACTATTCAAAAATTGTCTCTTTTTGTTCATATAATATATATGACCACGGATTCTCACGCGTGCAATTAGCTTCTTTTTCTTCTTCTTTTCAAACCACGGTTTCCCACGCATGTACACTCCTGATGCTGCGGTGGGTGTGAAAACGGGCTACTTCACATTTGACCCCGTTATTGCCACAGCCAAATAACACGTAGCACTACGGCTATTTAAGCCACCCTCTGCCTATGCCATCCCTCATCCATCTCCCATCCTCTGCCATCTGGCCTTCTTGCTCTTCGACCCCTTCTCCTTCTTCTGCACATCCCTCAGCCATGCAGTACCCCAGACCAACCTACCGCTTCCCACCCACCGTGCCGGAGAGGCTCTACCCTACCGGCGTGTACGTTGAGCGCACACTACATGTGTGGCGATATCTGTTGGAAATATGCCCTAGAGGCAATAATAAATAGGTTATTATTATATTTCCTTGTTCATGATAATCGTTTATTATCCATGCTAGAATTGTATTGATAGGAAACTCAAATACATGTGTGGATACATAGACAACACCATGTCCCTAGTAAGCCTCTAGTTGACTAGCTAGTTGATCAATAGATGGTTACGGTTTCCTAACCATGGACATTGGATGTCGTTGATAACGGGATCACATCATTAGGAGAATGATGTGATGGACAAGACCCAATCCTAAGCCTAGCACAAGATCGTGTAGTTCGTTTGCTCAGAGCTTTTCTAATGTCAAGTATCAGTTCCTTAGACCATGAGATTGTGCAACTCCCGGATACCGTAGGAATGCTTTGGGTGTACCAAACGTCACAACGTAACTGGGTGGCTATAAAGGTGCACTACAGGTATCTCCGAAAGTGTCTATTGGGTTGGCACTAATCGAGACTGGGATTTGTCACTCCGTGTAAACGGAGAGGTATCTCTGGGCCCACTCGGTAGGACATCATCATAATGTGCACAATGTGACCAAGGAGTTGATCACGGGATGATGTGAGTTATGGAACGAGTAAAGAGACTTGCCGGTAACGAGATTGAACAAGGTATAGGGATACCGATGATCGAATCTCGGGCAAGTAACATACCGATAGACAAAGGGAATTGTATACGGGATTGATTGAATCCCCGACATCGTGGTTCATCCGATGAGATCATCGTGGAACATGTGGGAGCCAACATGGGTATCCAGATCCCGCTGTTGGTTATTGACCGGAGAACGTCTCGGTCATGTCTGCATGGTTCCCGAACCCGTAGGGTCTACACACTTAAGGTTCGGTGACGCTAGGGTTATAGGGAAAATATGTACGTGGTTACCGAATGTTGTTCGGAGTCCCGGATGAGATCCCGGACGTCACGAGGAGTTCCGGAATGGTCCGGAGGTAAAGATTTATATATGGGAAGTCCTGTTTTGGTCACCGGAAAAGTTTCGGGTGATATCGGTAATGTACCGGGACCACCGGGAGGGTCCCGGGGGTCCACCAAGTGGGGCCACCAGCCCCAGATGGCTGCGTGGGCCAAGTGTGGGAGGGGACCTGCCCCAGGTGGGCTGGTGCGCCCCCCCACCAAGGCCCAAGGCGCATGGGAGAGTGGGAGGGGGCAAACCCTAGGTCCAGATGGGCCTTAAGGCCCACCCTAGTGGCGCCCCCCCTTCTCCTCCCCTTGGCCGCACCCCTTGGATGGGATCTAGGGCTGGCCGCCACCCCTTGGGGTGGAAACCCTAGAGGGGGCGCAGCCCCCTCCCCCCCTATATATAGTTGAGGTTTGGGCTGCCCAAGACACGAGAACGTCTCTCTTTCGGCGCAGCCCTACCCCTCTCCCTCCTCCTCCTCTCCCGCGGTGCTTGGCGAAGCCCTGCGGGATTGCCACGCTCCTCCACCACCACCATGCCGTCGTGCTACTGCTGGACGGAGTCTTCCCCAACCTCTCCCTCTCTCCTTGCTGGATCAAGGCGTGGGAGACGTCACCGGGCTGCACGTGTGTTGAACGCGGAGGCACCGTTCTTCGGTGCTTAGATCGGAATCAACCGCGATCTGAATCGCTACGAGTATGACTCCTTCATCCGCGTTCTTGCAACGCTTCCGCATCGCGATCTACAATGGTATGTAGATGCACTCCCCTTCCCCTCGTTGCTAGATTACTCCATAGATTGATCTTGGTGATGCGTAGAAAATTTTGAATTTCTGCTACGTTCCCCAACAGTGGCATCATGAGCTAGGTCTATGCGTAGTTTCTATGCACGAGTAGAACACAAAGTAGTTGTGGGCGTCGATTTTGCCAATTCTTCTTGCCGCTACTAGTCTTATCTTGTTTCGGCGGCATTGTGGGATGAAGCGGCCCGGACCGACCTTACACGTACGCTTAGGTGAGACAGGTTCCACCGACTGACATGCACTATTTGCATAAGGTGGCTAGCGGGTGTCTGTCTCTCCCACTTTAGTCGGAACGGATTCGATGAAAAGGGTCCTTATGAAGGGTAAATAGAAATTGGCATATCACGTTGTGGTTTTACGTAGGTAAGAAACGTTCTTGCTAGAAACCTATACAAGCCACGTAAAAACTTGCAACAACAATTAGAGGACGTCTAACTTGTTTTTGCAGCATATGCTATGTGATGTGATATGGCCAGAAGATGTGATGAATGATATATGTGATGTATGAGATTGATCATATTCTTGTAATAGGAATCACGACTTGCATGTCGATGAGTATGACAACCGGCAGGAGCCATAGGAGTTGTCTTTATTTTTGTATGACCTGCGTGTCATTGAATAACGCCATGTAAATTACTTTACTTTATTGCTAAGCGTGTTAGCCATAGAAGTAGAAGTAATCGTTGGCGTGACAACTTCATGAAGACACAATGATGGAGATCATGGTGTCATGCCGGTGACAAAGATGATCATGGTGCCCCGAAGATGGAGATCAAAGGAGCAAAATGATATTGGCCATATCATGTCACTATTTGATTGCATGTGATGTTTATCATGTTATGCATCTTATTTGCTTAGAATGACGGTAGTAAGTAAGATGATCCCTTATAAAATTTCAAGAGACGTGTTCCCCCTAACTGTGCACCGTTGCGAAGGTTCGTTGTTTCGAAGCACCACGTGATGATCGGGTGTGATAGATTCTAACGTTCGAATACAACGGGTGTTGACGAGCCTAGCATGTACAGACATGGCCTCGGAACACATGCGAAACACTTAGGTTGACTTGACGAGCCTAGCATGTACAGACATGGCCTCGGAACACAAGAGACCAAAAGGTCGAGCATGAGTCGTATAGAAGATACGATCAACATGGAGATGTTCACCGATGATGACTAGTCTGTCTCACGTGATGATCGGACACGGCCTAGTTTGACTCGGATCATGTATCACTTAGATGACTAGAGGGATGTCTATCTGAGTGGGAGTTCATAATCAGATGAACTTCATTATCATGAACATAGTCAAAAGGGTCTTTGCAAATTATGTCATAGCTTGCGCTTTAGTTCTACTAGTTAAGATATGTTCCTAGAGAAAATTTAGTTGAAAGTTGATAGTAGCAATTATGCGGACTGGGTCCGTGAACTGAGGATTGTCCTCATTGCTGCACGGAAGGCTTATGTCCTTAATGCACCGCTCGGTGTGCTGAACCTCGGCGTCGTCTGTAGATGTTGCGAAACATCTGACATACACGTTTTGATGACTACGTGATAGTTCAGTGCGTATTGCTAACGGTTTAGAATTGTGGCACTAAAGATGTTTTTGAAACGTCGCAGAACATATGAGATGTTCCGAAGACTGAAATTGGGATTTCAGACTAGTGCCCACGTCAAGAGGTATGAGACCTCTGACAAGTTTCTTAAGCCTGCAAACTAAGGGAGAAAAGCTCAATCGTTGAGCATGTGCTCAGATTGTCTGAGTACTACAATCACTTGAATCGAGTGGGAGTTAATCTCCCAGATGAGATAGTGATGGTTCTCCATAGTCACTGCCACCAAGCTAGTAGAGCTTCGTGATGAACTATAACATATCAGGGATAGTTATGATGATCCTTGAGCTATTCACGATGTTTGACACCGCGAAAGTAGAAATCAAGAAGGAGCATCAATTGTTGATGGTTAGTAAAACCACTAGTTTCTAGAAGGGCAAGGGCAAAAGGGATACTTCATGAAACAACAAATCGTTTGCTGCTCTAGTGAAGAATCCCAAGGTTGAACCCAAACCCGAGACTAAGTGCTTCTGTAATGAGGGGAACGGTCACTGAAGCAGTACTACCCTAGATACTTGGTAGATGAGAAGGCAGGCAAGGTCGACAGAAGTATATTGGATATACATTATATGAATGTGTACTTTACTAGTACTCCTAGCAGCACCAGGGTATTAGATACCGGTTCGGTTGCTAAGTGTTAGTAACTCGAAATGAAAGTTGCAGAATAATCGGAGACTAGCTAAAGGTGAGATGACGATATGTGTTGGAAGTGTTTCCAAGGTTGATGTGATCAAGCATCGCATGCTCCCTCTACCATCGAGATTTGGTGTTTGCGTTGAGCATGATTGGATTATGTTTATCGCAATACGGTTATTCATTTAAGGAGAATAATGGTTACTCTGTTTATTTGAATAATACCTTCAATGGTCTTGCACCTAAAATGAATCTCGATCGTAGTGATACACATGTTCACGCCAAAAGATATAAAATAGTAATGATAGTTCCACATACTTGTGGCACTGCCATTTGAGTCATATTGGTATAGAACGCATGAAGAAGCTCCATGTAGATGGATCTTTGGACTCAGTCATTTTAAAAGATTGAGACATTCGAACCATGTCTATTGGTATATATGCATGAAGAAACTCCATGCATATGGATCGTTTGGACTCACTTGATTTTGAATCACTTGAGACATGCAAATCATACCACATGGGCAAGATGACTGAAAGGCCTCGTTTTCAGTAAGATGGAACAAGAGAGCAACTTATTGGAAGTAATACATTTTGATGTATGCAGTCCAATGAGTGCTGAGGCATGCAGTGGATATCGTTATGTTCTTACTTCACAGATGATTTGAGTAGATGCTGAGTGTATTTACTTGATGAAACACAAGTCTGAATGATTGAAAGGTTCAAGTAATTTCAGAGTGAAGTTGAAGATCGTCGTGACAAGAGGATAAAATGTCTGTGATATGATCATAGAGATGAGTATCTGAGTTACGAGTTTGGCACACAATTAAGACATTGTGGAAAGTATTTCACAATTAATACCGCCTGGAACACCATAGTGTGATGGTGTGTCCGAACATCATAACTGCACCCTATTGGATATGGTGCATACCATGATGTCTCTTATCGAATTACCACTATCGTTTATGGGTTAGGCATTAGAGACAACCGCATTCACTTTAAAAGGGGCACCACGCAATTCCGTTGAGACGACACCGTTTAGAGAAACCTAAGTTGTCGTTTCTTAAAAGTTTGGGGCTGCAAAGCTTATGTGAAAAAGTTTCAGGCTGATAAGCTCGAACCCAAAGCGGATAAATACATCTTCATAAGAATACCCAAAACAGTTGGGTATACCTCCTATTTCAGATCTGGAAGCAAAAGTAATTGCTTCTAGAAACGAGTCCTTTCTCGAGGAAAAGTTTCTCTCGAAAGAATTGAGTGGGAGGATGGTGGAGACTTGATAAGGTTATTGAACCGTCACTTCAACTAGTGTGTAGCAGGGAACAGGAAGTTGTTCCTGTGGCACCTATACCAATTGAAGTGGAAGCTTATGATAGTGATCATGAAACTTCGGATCAAGTCACCACCAAACCTCGTAGGACGACGAGGATGCGTGCTACTTCAGAGTGGTACGTGATCCTGTCTGAGATATCATGTTGTTGGACAATATTGAACCTATGAGCTATGGAGAAGCGATGGTGGGCCCATATTCCGACAAATTGTTAGAAGCCATGAAATCCGAGATAAATGGATCTTTAAGAAGAAGACAGACGTGGACGGTAATGTTACCGTCTATGAAGCTCGACTTGTGGCAAAGAGTATTTTCACAAGTTCAAGGAGTTGACTATGATGAGATTTTCTCATCCGTAGCGATGCTTAAGTCCGTCGGAATCATGTTAGCATTAGCTGCATTTATGAAATCTGGCAGATGGATGTCAAAACAAGTTTCCTTACCAGTTTTCGTAAGGAAAGGTTGTTTGTGATACAATCAGAAAGGTTTTGTCGATCCTAAGGATGCTAAAAGGTATGCTAGCTCCAGCGATCCTTCTAAGGACTGGAGTAAGCATCTCGGAGTTGGAATGTACGCTTTGATGAGATGATCAAAGATTTTGGGTTTATACAAAGTTTGTTAGAAACTTGTATTTACAATAAAGTGAGTGGGAGCGCTACAACATTTCTGATAAGTATATGTGAATGACATATTGTTGATCCGAAATGATGTAAAATGTCTGGAAAGCATAAAGGGTTGTTTGAAAGGAGTTTTTCAAAGGAAGACCTGGATAAAGCTGCTTACATAATGGGCATCAAGATCTATAGAGATAGATCAAGACGCCTGATGATACTTTCAAAGAACGCACACCTTGACATGATTTCGAAAGAGTTCAAAATAGATCAGCAAAGAAGGAGTTCTTGGCTGTGTTGCAAGGTGTGAGTATTGAGTAAGACTCAAGACCTGACCACAGCAGAAGAGAGAGAAAGGACGAAGGTCGTCCCCTATGCTTTAGACGTAGGCTCTACAGTATGCTATGCTGTGTACCGCACCTGAAGTGTGCCTTGCCATGAGTTGGTCAAGGGGTACAATAGTGATCCGGGAATGGATCACATGATAGCAGTCAAACTTATCCTTAGTATCTAGTGGACTAAGGAATTTTCTCGATTATGGAGGTGAAAAGGAGTTTGTCGTAAAGGGTTACGTCGATGCGAACTTTGACACTAATCCGGATGACTCTAAGTAGTAAACCGGATTCGTATAGTAGAGCAGATACTTGAAATGGCTCCAAGTAGCGCGTGGTAGCATCCACAAGATGACATAGATATTCGTAAAGCACACACGGATCTGAAAGGTTCAGACCCGTTGACTAATAACCTCTCTCACAAGCATAACATGATCAAACCAGAACTCATTGAGTGGTAATCACATAGTGATGTGAACTAGATTGTTGACTCTAGTAAACTCTTTGGATGTTGGTCACATGGTGATGTGACCTATGAGTGTTAATCACATGGTGATGTGGACTAGATTATTGACTCTAGTGCAAGTGGGAGACTGTTGGAAATATGCCCTAGAGGCAATAATAAATAGGTTATTATTATAGTTCCTTGTTCATGATAATCGTTTATTATCCGTGCTAGAATTGTATTGATAGGAAACTCAGATACATGTGTGGATACATAGACAACACCATGTCCCTAGTAAGCCTCTAGTTGACTAGCTCGTTGATCAATAGATGGTTACGGTTTCCTAACCATGGACATTGGATGTCGTTGATAACGGGATCACATCATTAGGAGAATGATGTGATGGACAAGACCCAATCCTAAGCCTAGCACAAGATCGTGTAGTTCGTTTGCTCAGAGCTTTTCTAATGTCAAGTATCAGTTCCTTAGACCATGAGATTGTGCAACTCCCGGATACTGTAGGAATGCTTTGGGTGTACCAAACGTCACGACGTAACTGGGTGGCTATAAAGGTGCACTACAGGTATCTCCGAAAGTGTCTGTTGGGTTGGCACGAATCGAGACTGGGATTTGTCACTCCGTGTAAACGGAGAGGTATCTCTGGGCCCACTCGGTAGGACATCATCATAATGTGCACAATGTGACCAAGGAGTTGATCCCGGGATGATGTGAGTTACGGAACGAGTAAAGAGACTTGCCGGTAACGAGATTGAACAAGGTATAGGGATACCGACGATCGAATCTCGGGCAAGTAACATACCGATAGACAAAGGGAATTGTATACGGGATTGATTGAATCCCCGACATCATGGTTCATCTGATGAGATCATCGTGGAACATGTGGGAGCCAACATGGGTATCCATATCCCGCTGTTGGTTATTGACCGGAGAACGTCTCGGTCATGTCTGCATGGTTCCCGAACCCGTAGGGTCTACACACTTAAGGTTCGGTGACGCTAGGGTTATAGGGAAAGTATGTACATGGTTACCGAATGTTGTTCGGAGTCCCGGATGAGATCCCGGACGTCACGAGGAGTTCCGGAATGGTCCGGAGGTAAAGATTTATATATGGGAAGTCCTGTTTTGGTCACCGGAAAAGTTTCGGGTGATATCGGTAATGTACCGGGACCACCGGGAGGGTCCCGGGGGTCCACCAAGTGGGGCCACCAGCCCCAGATGGCTGCGTGGGCCAAGTGTGGGAGGGGACCTGCCCCAGGTGGGCTGGTGCGCCCCCCCACCAAGGCCCAAGGCGCATGGGAGAGTGGGAGGGGGCAAACCCTAGGTCCAGATGGGCCTTAAGGCCCACCCTAGTGGCGCCCCCCCTTCTCCTCCCCTTGGCCGCACCCCTTGGATGGGATCTAGGGCTGGCCGCCACCCCTTGGGGTGGAAACCCTAGAGGGGACGCAGCCCCCTCCCCCCCTATATATAGTTGAGGTTTGGGCTGCCCAAGACACGAGAACGTATCTCTTTCGGCGCAGCCCTACCCCTCTCCCTCCTCCTCCTCTCCCGCGGTGCTTGGCGAAGCCCTGCGGGATTGCCACGCTCCTCCACCACCACCACGCCGTCGTGCTACTGCTGGACGGAGTCTTCCCCAACCTCTCCCTCTCTCCTTGCTGGATCAAGGCGTGGGAGACGTCACCGGGCTGCACGTGTGTTGAACGCGGAGGCACTGTTCTTCGGTGCTTAGATCGGAATCAACCGCGATCTGAATCGCTATGAGTACGACTCCTTCATCCGCGTTCTTGCAACACTTCCGCATCGCGATCTACAATGGTATGTAGATGCACTCCCCTTCCCCTCGTTGCTAGATTACTCCATAGATTGATCTTGGTGATGCGTAGAAAATTTTGAATTTCTGCTACGTTCCCCAACAGTGGCATCATGAGCTAGGTCTATGCGTAGTTTCTATGCACGAGTAGAACACAAAGTAGTTGTGGGCGTCGATTTTGCCAATTCTTCTTGCCGCTACTAGTCTTATCTTGTTTCGGCGGCATTGTGGGATGAAGCGGCCCGGACCGACCTTACACGTACGCTTACGTGAGACAGGTTCCACCGACTGACATGCACTATTTGCATAAGGTGGCTAGCGGGTGTCTGTCTCTCCCACTTTAGTCGGAACGGATTCGATGAAAAGGGTCCTTATGAAGGGTAAATAGATATTGGCATATCACGTTGTGGTTTTACGTAGGTAAGAAACGTTCTTGCTAGAAACCTATACAAGCCACGTAAAAACTTGCAACAACAATTAGAGGACGTCTAACTTGTTTTTGCAGCATATGTTATGTGATGTGATATGGCCAGAAGATGTGATGAATGATATATGTGATGTATGAGATTGATCATATTCTTGTAATAGGAATCACGACTTGCATGTCGATGAGTATGACAACCGGCAGGAGCCATAGGAGTTGTCTTTATTTTTGTATGACCTGCGTGTCATTGAATAACGCCATGTAAATTACTTTACTTTATTGCTAAGCGCGTTAGCCATAGAAGTAGAAGTAATCGTTGGCGTGACAACTTCATGAAGACACAATGATGGAGATCATGGTGTCATGCCGGTGACAAAGATGATCATGGTGCCCCGAAGATGGAGATCAAAGGAGCAAAATGATATTGGCCATATCATGTCACTATTTGATTGCATGTGATGTTTATCATGTTATGCATCTTATTTGCTTAGAATGACGGTAGTAAGTAAGATGATCCCTTATAAAATTTCAAGAGACGTGTTCCCCCTAACTGTGCACCGTTGCGAAGGTTCGTTGTTTCGAAGCACCACGTGATGATCGGGTGTGATAGATTCTAACGTTCGAATACAACGGGTGTTGACGAGCCTAGCATGTACAGACATGGCCTCGGAACACATGCGAAACACTTAGGTTGACTTGACGAGCCTAGCATGTACAGACATGGCCTCGGAACACAAGAGACCAAAAGGTCGAGCATGAGTCGTATAGAAGATACGATCAACATGGAGATGTTCACCGATGATGACTAGTCTGTCTCACGTGATGATCGGACACGGCCTAGTTTGACTCGGATCATGTATCACTTAGATGACTAGAGGGATGTCTATCTGAGTGGGAGTTCATAATCAGATGAACTTCATTATCATGAACATAGTCAAAAGGGTCTTTGCAAATTATGTCATAGCTTGCGCTTTAGTTCTACTAGTTAAGATATGTTCCTAGAGAAAATTTAGTTGAAAGTTGATAGTAGCAATTATGCGGACTGGGTCCGTGAACTGAGGATTGTCCTCATTGCTGCACGGAAGGCTTATGTCCTTAATGCACCGCTCGGTGTGCTGAACCTCGGCGTCGTCTGTAGATGTTGCGAAACATCTGACATACACGTTTTGATGACTACGTGATAGTTCAGTGCGTATTGCTAACGGTTTAGAATTGTGGCACTAAAGATGTTTTTGAAACGTCGCAGAACATATGAGATGTTCCGAAGACTGAAATTGGGATTTCAGACTAGTGCCCACGTCAAGAGGTATGAGACCTCTGACAAGTTTCTTAAGCCTGCAAACTAAGGGAGAAAAGCTCAATCGTTGAGCATGTGCTCAGATTGTCTGAGTACTACAATCACTTGAATCGAGTGGGAGTTAATCTCCCAGATGAGATAGTGATGGTTCTCCATAGTCACTGCCACCAAGCTAGTAGAGCTTCGTGATGAACTATAACATATCAGGGATAGTTATGATGATCCTTGAGCTATTCACGATGTTTGACACCGCGAAAGTAGAAATCAAGAAGGAGCATCAATTGTTGATGGTTAGTAAAACCACTAGTTTCTAGAAGGGCAAGGGCAAAAGGGATACTTCATGAAACAACAAATCGTTTGCTGCTCTAGTGAAGAATCCCAAGGTTGAACCCAAACCCGAGACTAAGTGCTTCTGTAATGAGGGGAACGGTCACTGAAGCAGTACTACCCTAGATACTTGGTAGATGAGAAGGCAGGCAAGGTCGACAGAAGTATATTGGATATACATTATATGAATGTGTACTTTACTAGTACTCCTAGCAGCACCAGGGTATTAGATACCGGTTCGGTTGCTAAGTGTTAGTAACTCGAAATGAAAGTTGCAGAATAATCGGAGACTAGCTAAAGGTGAGATGACGATATGTGTTGGAAGTGTTTCCAAGGTTGATGTGATCAAGCATCGCATGCTCCCTCTACCATCGAGATTTGGTGTTTGCGTTGAGCATGATTGGATTATGTTTATCGCAATACGGTTATTCATTTAAGGAGAATAATGGTTACTCTGTTTATTTGAATAATACCTTCAATGGTCTTGCACCTAAAATGAATCTCGATCGTAGTGATACACATGTTCACGCCAAAAGATATAAAATAGTAATGATAGTTCCACATACTTGTGGCACTGCCATTTGAGTCATATTGGTATAGAACGCATGAAGAAGCTCCATGTAGATGGATCTTTGGACTCAGTCATTTTAAAAGATTGAGACATTCGAACCATGTCTATTGGTATATATGCATGAAGAAACTCCATGCAGATGGATCGTTTGGACTCACTTGATTTTGAATCACTTGAGACATGCAAATCATACCACATGGGCAAGATGACTGAAAGGCCTCGTTTTCAGTAAGATGGAACAAGAGAGCAACTTATTGGAAGTAATACATTTTGATGTATGCAGTCCAATGAGTGCTGAGGCATGCAGTGGATATCGTTATGTTCTTACTTCACAGATGATTTGAGTAGATGCTGAGTGTATTTACTTGATGAAACACAAGTCTGAATGATTGAAAGGTTCAAGTAATTTCAGAGTGAAGTTGAAGATCGTCGTGACAAGAGGATAAAATGTCTGTGATATGATCATAGAGATGAGTATCTGAGTTACGAGTTTGGCACACAATTAAGACATTGTGGAAAGTATTTCACAATTAATACCGCCTGGAACACCATAGTGTGATGGTGTGTCCGAACATCATAACTGCACCCTATTGGATATGGTGCATACCATGATGTCTCTTATCGAATTACCACTATCGTTTATGGGTTAGGCATTAGAGACAACCGCATTCACTTTAAAAGGGGCACCACGCAATTCCGTTGAGACGACACCGTTTAGAGAAACCTAAGTTGTCGTTTCTTAAAAGTTTGGGGCTGCAAAGCTTATGTGAAAAAGTTTCAGGCTGATAAGCTCGAACCCAAAGCGGATAAATACATCTTCATAAGAATACCCAAAACAGTTGGGTATACCTCCTATTTCAGATCTGGAAGCAAAAGTAATTGCTTCTAGAAACGAGTCCTTTCTCGAGGAAAAGTTTCTCTCGAAAGAATTGAGTGGGAGGATGGTGGAGACTTGATAAGGTTATTGAACCGTCACTTCAACTAGTGTGTAGCAGGGAACAGGAAGTTGTTCCTGTGGCACCTATACCAATTGAAGTGGAAGCTTATGATAGTGATCATGAAACTTCGGATCAAGTCACCACCAAACCTCGTAGGACGACGAGGATGCGTGCTACTTCAGAGTGGTACGTGATCCTGTCTGAGATATCATGTTGTTGGACAATATTGAACCTATGAGCTATGGAGAAGCGATGGTGGGCCCATATTCCGACAAATTGTTAGAAGCCATGAAATCCGAGATAAATGGATCTTTAAGAAGAAGACAGACGTGGACGGTAATGTTACCGTCTATGAAGCTCGACTTGTGGCAAAGAGTATTTTCACAAGTTCAAGGAGTTGACTATGATGAGATTTTCTCATCCGTAGCGATGCTTAAGTCCGTCGGAATCATGTTAGCATTAGCTGCATTTATGAAATCTGGCAGATGGATGTCAAAACAAGTTTCCTTACCAGTTTTCGTAAGGAAAGGTTGTTTGTGATACAATCAGAAAGGTTTTGTCGATCCTAAGGATGCTAAAAGGTATGCTAGCTCCAGCGATCCTTCTAAGGACTGGAGTAAGCATCTCGGAGTTGGAATGTACGCTTTGATGAGATGATCAAAGATTTTGGGTTTATACAAAGTTTGTTAGAAACTTGTATTTACAATAAAGTGAGTGGGAGCGCTACAACATTTCTGATAAGTATATGTGAATGACATATTGTTGATCCGAAATGATGTAAAATGTCTGGAAAGCATAAAGGGTTGTTTGAAAGGAGTTTTTCAAAGGAAGACCTGGATAAAGCTGCTTACATAATGGGCATCAAGATCTATAGAGATAGATCAAGACGCCTGATGATACTTTCAAAGAACGCACACCTTGACATGATTTCGAAAGAGTTCAAAATAGATCAGCAAAGAAGGAGTTCTTGGCTGTGTTGCAAGGTGTGAGTATTGAGTAAGACTCAAGACCTGACCACAGCAGAAGAGAGAGAAAGGACGAAGGTCGTCCCCTATGCTTTAGACGTAGGCTCTACAGTATGCTATGCTGTGTACCGCACCTGAAGTGTGCCTTGCCATGAGTTGGTCAAGGGGTACAATAGTGATCCGGGAATGGATCACATGATAGCAGTCAAACTTATCCTTAGTATCTAGTGGACTAAGGAATTTTCTCGATTATGGAGGTGAAAAGGAGTTTGTCGTAAAGGGTTACGTCGATGCGAACTTTGACACTAATCCGGATGACTCTAAGTAGTAAACCGGATTCGTATAGTAGAGCAGATACTTGAAATGGCTCCAAGTAGCGCGTGGTAGCATCCACAAGATGACATAGATATTCGTAAAGCACACACGGATCTGAAAGGTTCAGACCCGTTGACTAATAACCTCTCTCACAAGCATAACATGATCAAACCAGAACTCATTGAGTGGTAATCACATAGTGATGTGAACTAGATTGTTGACTCTAGTAAACTCTTTGGATGTTGGTCACATGGTGATGTGACCTATGAGTGTTAATCACATGGTGATGTGGACTAGATTATTGACTCTAGTGCAAGTGGGAGACTGTTGGAAATATGCCCTAGAGGCAATAATAAATAGGTTATTATTATAGTTCCTTGTTCATGATAATCGTTTATTATCCGTGCTAGAATTGTATTGATAGGAAACTCAGATACATGTGTGGATACATAGACAACACCATGTCCCTAGTAAGCCTCTAGTTGACTAGCTCGTTGATCAATAGATGGTTACGGTTTCCTAACCATGGACATTGGATGTCGTTGATAACGGGATCACATCATTAGGAGAATGATGTGATGGACAAGACCCAATCCTAAGCCTAGCACAAGATCGTGTAGTTCGTTTGCTCAGAGCTTTTCTAATGTCAAGTATCAGTTCCTTAGACCATGAGATTGTGCAACTCCCGGATACTGTAGGAATGCTTTGGGTGTACCAAACGTCACGACGTAACTGGGTGGCTATAAAGGTGCACTACAGGTATCTCCGAAAGTGTCTGTTGGGTTGGCACGAATCGAGACTGGGATTTGTCACTCCGTGTAAACGGAGAGGTATCTCTGGGCCCACTCGGTAGGACATCATCATAATGTGCACAATGTGACCAAGGAGTTGATCCCGGGATGATGTGAGTTACGGAACGAGTAAAGAGACTTGCCGGTAACGAGATTGAACAAGGTATAGGGATACCGACGATCGAATCTCGGGCAAGTAACATACCGATAGACAAAGGGAATTGTATACGGGATTGATTGAATCCCCGACATCATGGTTCATCTGATGAGATCATCGTGGAACATGTGGGAGCCAACATGGGTATCCATATCCCGCTGTTGGTTATTGACCGGAGAACGTCTCGGTCATGTCTGCATGGTTCCCGAACCCGTAGGGTCTACACACTTAAGGTTCGGTGACGCTAGGGTTATAGGGAAAGTATGTACATGGTTACCGAATGTTGTTCGGAGTCCCGGATGAGATCCCGGACGTCACGAGGAGTTCCGGAATGGTCCGGAGGTAAAGATTTATATATGGGAAGTCCTGTTTTGGTCACCGGAAAAGTTTCGGGTGATATCGGTAATGTACCGGGACCACCGGGAGGGTCCCGGGGGTCCACCAAGTGGGGCCACCAGCCCCAGATGGCTGCGTGGGCCAAGTGTGGGAGGGGACCTGCCCCAGGTGGGCTGGTGCGCCCCCCCACCAAGGCCCAAGGCGCATGGGAGAGTGGGAGGGGGCAAACCCTAGGTCCAGATGGGCCTTAAGGCCCACCCTAGTGGCGCCCCCCCTTCTCCTCCCCTTGGCCGCACCCCTTGGATGGGATCTAGGGCTGGCCGCCACCCCTTGGGGTGGAAACCCTAGAGGGGACGCAGCCCCCTCCCCCCTATATATAGTTGAGGTTTGGGCTGCCCAAGACACGAGAACGTATCTCTTTCGGCGCAGCCCTACCCCTCTCCCTCCTCCTCCTCTCCCGCGGTGCTTGGCGAAGCCCTGCGGGATTGCCACGCTCCTCCACCACCACCACGCCGTCGTGCTACTGCTGGACGGAGTCTTCCCCAACCTCTCCCTCTCTCCTTGCTGGATCAAGGCGTGGGAGACGTCACCGGGCTGCACGTGTGTTGAACGCGGAGGCACTGTTCTTCGGTGCTTAGATCGGAATCAACCGCGATCTGAATCGCTATGAGTACGACTCCTTCATCCGCGTTCTTGCAACACTTCCGCATCGCGATCTACAATGGTATGTAGATGCACTCCCCTTCCCCTCGTTGCTAGATTACTCCATAGATTGATCTTGGTGATGCGTAGAAAATTTTGAATTTCTGCTACGTTCCCCAACAGTGGCATCATGAGCTAGGTCTATGCGTAGTTTCTATGCACGAGTAGAACACAAAGTAGTTGTGGGCGTCGATTTTGCCAATTCTTCTTGCCGCTACTAGTCTTATCTTGTTTCGGCGGCATTGTGGGATGAAGCGGCCCGGACCGACCTTACACGTACGCTTACGTGAGACAGGTTCCACCGACTGACATGCACTATTTGCATAAGGTGGCTAGCGGGTGTCTGTCTCTCCCACTTTAGTCGGAACGGATTCGATGAAAAGGGTCCTTATGAAGGGTAAATAGATATTGGCATATCACGTTGTGGTTTTACGTAGGTAAGAAACGTTCTTGCTAGAAACCTATACAAGCCACGTAAAAACTTGCAGGCTTCTGTCATGGCGGCACGCGTAGGTGTTTAATGCAAGGGACGACCCAACAAAACCACGACCCAATGGTCGAACAATGACACCGCCCAACGCGGCCCCACTTGTCAGGTCCAACGAACGACACAGTACAGTGCGACCCCACTCGTCAGAGTTAACGGTCAAGCCATTGACCCGACGGCAATGTCCGTTGTGACCAGTTCTGAGGGTTTCAGGCAAGGGAGTGGGAAAACTGAGCAAAAGTTAAGAGCGCGGGGATGAATGAGTAGAGCTAAGGAACTAGGGGCACCATGTAAAATCCCTTTAAAGAAATAGTTGCACTCTAATGCTTCACTTAAATCTTTTTGAGAGTCTAAATAGTAATGGCAATATGCACATGTTATGAAATTGGTCCTGATATGATAGGTATTCAGGAGGGATATAATAAAAACTTTCATGTAGATCACTGAATATGATAAGTCTGATTCCTTGCAATAGTTTTGCGATATTAAGATGGTAATATGTGGGGGTACTAGTGAATGATTGTGGTTTATTAAGAATATTGGTGTTAAGGTTTGTGATTCCTGAAGCATGCACATATAGTCTCTAGTTTTGCGATGAAGTTGGAGCATGATTTATTATTGAGTGTCTACCTTATGTGTGGCAGTTGTGGACGAGTGATGGTCTTTTACTACCAATCTATCCCCCTAGGGGCATGTGAGTAGTACTTTGCTTTGAGGGCTATAAACTTTCACAATAAGTATGTGAGTTCTTTACGACTAATGTGAGTCGATGGATTATATGTGCTCTTACCTTTCTGCCATTTCTATCCTCTTCGGTACCGTGCATTGCCCTTTCTCACCTCGAGAGTCAATGCAAACTTTGCTGGTGCATCCAAACCTCATGATATGGTACGCTCTATCACACATAAGCCTCCTTATATCTTCCTCAAAACAGCCACCATACCTACCTATCATGGCATTTCCATAGCCATTTTGAGATATATTGCCATGCAACTTCCAATGTTCCATTTTTATGACATATACATTCATTGTCATATTGCTTTGCATGCTCATATAGCCGCCATAGTATTTTTTGGCTCAGCCACTGTTCATCATTATCATACATGTTACGCTAGTATCATTGCACATCATTGTACACCGCTAGAGGCATTCATATAGAGTCATATTGTTCTAGTTATCAAGTTGTAAGTAAATAATAGTGTGATGATCATCATCATTAGAGCATTGTCCCAGTGAGGAAAGGATGACGGAGACTATGATTCCCCCACTAGTCGGGATGAGGAACTGGATGAAAAATAAATAAATAAAAATAAAGAAAAAAAGAAAAAAAGAGAGAGGCTAAAAAGATCCCAACAAAAAAAGTAAATGAGGGAAAAGGAGAGAAGGGGCAATGTTACTATCCTTTTCCACACATGTGCTTCAGAGTAGCACCATGTTTTTGATGGGAATGTTGCATGAAAATAAAAAAATCCTGCAAAACACCCAAGATCCAATCTAGGAGATTCATAGCTACGAGATGGGAGTGTGTCTACATACCCTCGTAGACCGAAAGCATTAGCGTCGTAACGCGGTTGATGTAGTCGCGCTCTTCACGATCCAATCCAATCTAGTGTCGAACAGATGGCACCTCTGAGTTTAGCACACGTACGACTGCTACTTCTTGAGCTTGCGTTGATTTTTCCTTTGAAGAGGAAAGGGTATGTAGCAAAGTGGAGATAAGTATTTCCCTTAGTTAAGAACCAAGGTATCAATCCAGTAGGAGGCACAAGCAAGTCCCCAATATATGCACCTGCACAAACTAACAAACACTTGCACACAACGCGAAAAAGGGGTTGTCAATCCCTTTTTGGTCACGAACAAGAGTGAGATCTAATAGAGATAGGTATAAAAGACAAATGAAAGAGCAAACTAAACTAAATATAAATAAAGTGCAGCAAAGTATTTTTAGATTTTTGGTTTATAGATCTGAAAATATATGATGGAAAAGACCCGGGGCCATAGGTTTCACTAGAGGCTTCTCACTTGAAAGAAAGCATACGGTGGCTAAACGAATTACTATCGAGCAATTGATAGAAAAGCGCATAATTATGATGATATCTAAGGCAATGATCATGAATATATGCATCACATCCGTGACAAG
Organism: Aegilops tauschii subsp. strangulata; assembly: GCF_002575655.3. Taxonomy (NCBI): domain Eukaryota; kingdom Viridiplantae; phylum Streptophyta; class Magnoliopsida; order Poales; family Poaceae; genus Aegilops; species Aegilops tauschii. The sequence goes on from NC_053036.3 coordinate 353,103,902, forward strand.
TAGACAGAAACGATTCTGCATCTACTACTATTACTCCACACATCAACCGCTATCCAGCATGCAACTAGAGTATTAAGTTCATAAGAATAGAATAACGCTTTAAGTAAGATGACATGATGTAGAGGGATAAACTCAAGCAATATGATATAAAACCCATCTTTTTATCCTTGATGGCAACAATACAATACGTGCCTTGCTACCCTTCTGTCACTGGGTGAGGACACCGCAAGATTGAACCCAAAACTAAGCACCTCTCCCATTGCAAGAAAAAACCAATCTAGTTGGCCAAACCAAACCGATAGTTCGAAGAGAAATACAAAGATATCTTAATCATGCATAAAAGAGTTCGGAGAAGACTCGAATAATATTCATAGATAAACTGATCATAAATCCACAATTCATCGGATCTCGACAAACACATCGCAAAAGAATATTCCATCGGATAGATCTCCAAGAACATCGAGGAGAACATTGTATTGAAGATTGTAGAGAGAGAAGAAGCCATCTAGCTACTAGCTATGGACCCGTAGGTCTATGGTAAACTACTCACGCTTCATTGGAAGGGCAACAAGGTTGATGTAGAGGCCCTCCGTGATCGAATCCCCCTCTGGCAGGATGCCAGAAAAGGCCCCAAGATGGGATCTCATGAGAACAGAGGCTTGCAGCGGCGGAAAAGTATTTTTCGTGGATGCTTCTGATGTTGGGCGAAAATTTGGGAATTTATAGTGCAAAGATTAGGGCTGGGGGACTCCCGAGGGGTCCACAAGCAAGGGGTGTGCCCCCCCTAGGGTGCGCCCTGAGGGATTGTGGGCTCCTCGTGAGTCTTCTGACCCCCTCCCAAGTCTCCTAGGTGTCTTCTGGTCCAAGAAAAATCATCGCGAAAGTATTATTCCATTTGGACTCTATTTGATATTCCTTTTCTGTAGAACTCAAAAACAAGGGGAAAAACAAAAACTGGCACTGGGCTCTAGGTTAATAGGCCAGTCCCCAAAAATTATAAAATAGCATATTAATGCATATAAAACATCCAAAATAGATAATATAATAGCATGGAACAATAAAAAATTATAGATACGTTGGAGACGTATCGATGGCTCGGCAGCGTCCTCTACTTCTTGATCCAACAAGTGAGGGAGAGGAGGTAGATGAGATCTAAACCAACACGGCGGCGTGGTGGTGGCAGTGGAATTTTGACAGGGCTTCGGCAAGCGCGTACCGGTGAAACGTGGGAGGAGTTGGGAGATGTAATGGGCAAGGGTCAAAGGAGGGCTGACCCCAAAGCCTCCCCACCTTTATATAGGCATGGAGGGGGCTGGTGGCTTGCCCTCCAAGGCCCGAGGGTCGTTTGTCAAAGGGGAAGGAAGGAAATCCCTCCTTTCCTTTCCCACCGATCGCTATCCATCGTTTTAGGGATCCTGATCTTATCCCTTGGGGATATGATACTATTCCTTAGAGGATCTTGGTTCGCCTAGACTAGGGTTGTGGGGACTTTACCCACGTTCATGTGGGTCCCCCATGCAGGTGAGCACCACTCTGATACCTTCTAGAACCTTCCTGGTACAATACTGAAAAAACTCAATTTTTTTCTGGAACCCTGATAACAACTTTCCATATATGAATCTTTACCTTTGGACTATTCCAGAGCTCCTCATGATGTCCCGGATCCCATCTGGGACTCCAAAAAACCTTCGTACTTTCCACTAGTAATATCTCAACACTACCCTAGCACTACCGAACGTTAAGCGTGCGACCCTACGGGTTCGGAACATGCAGACATGCCCGAGACTCCTCTCCGGTCAATAACCAATAGCGTAACCTGGATGCCCATGTTGGTTCCTACATATTCAACGAAGATCCTTATCGGTTGAACCACAATGTCAAAGATTCAGTCAATCCCGTATGCAACCCCCTTTGTCCGGCGATATGTTACTTGTCCCAGATTTGATCGTCGGTATCTCCATACCCAGTTCAATCTCGTTACTGACAAGCCTCTTTACTCGTTTCTTAATACAAGATCATGTGATTAAACTCATTAGTCACATGAAGCTTCTTATGATGTTGTATTACTGAGAGGGCCCAGAGATATCTCTCCGTCACACAGAGCGACAAATCCCAGTCTCAATCCATGCAACCCAACAGACACCTTCGGAGATACCTGTAGAGCACCTTTATGATCACCCAGTTATGAAGTGACATTTGATAGCACACAAGGCATTCCTCTGTTATCCGGGAGTGGCATGATCTCATGGTCTAAGGAACTGATACTTGACATGAAGAAAGCTATAGCAAATAACTAAATGATCTGATCCTAAGCTTACGGTTGGGTCTGTCCATCACATCATTCTCCTAATGATGTGATCCCGTTATCAAATGACAACTCATGTATATAGTTAGGAAACCTTAACCATCTTTGATCAACGAGCTAGTCTAGTAGAGGCTTACTAGGGACACAGTGTAGTTTATGTATTCACACATGTATTTAAGTTTCCGATCAATACAATTCTAGCATGAATAATAAACAGTTATCATGAACGGGAAATATGATAATAACCATTTTATTATTGCCTCCAGGGCATATTTCCAACAGTCTCCCACTTGCACTAGAGTCAATAGTCTAGTTCACATCACTATGTGATTAACACCCAATGAGTTCTGGGGTTTGATCATGTTTTCCTTGTGAGAGAGGTTTTAGTCAACGAGCCTGCAACATTCAGATCTGTATGTACTTTGCAAATCCCTATGTCATACTGTAAATGCTACTACCACGCCCACTTGGACCTATTCCAAATGACTGCTCCACTATACGTATCCGGTTTGTGACTCGGAGTCATCCGGATCGGTGTCAAAGCTTGCATCGACGTAACCTTTACGACGAACTCTTTATCACCTCCATAATGAGAAACATCTCCTTAGTCATCTTTAGGCACCTAAGGATAACTTTGACCACCGTCCAGTGATCCACTCCTGGATCACTTTGTACCCCCTTACCAGACTCATGGCAAGGCACACATCAGGTCTGGTACATAGCATGGCATACATTATAGAGCCTATGGTTGAACTTCACACCTTACAATATAGGAAAGAACTCCTTCTTTGACAAATCCATTTTGGACTCCTACAAAATCTTGTCAAGGTATGTGCTCTATGAAAATATTATCAGGCGCCTTGACCTATCTCTATAGATCTTAATGACAATATGTAAGCAGCTTTACCTAGGTCTTTCATTGAAAGCTCTTGTTCAAATAACCCTTTATGCTTTCTAGAAATTTTGTATCATTTCCAATCAATAATATGTCATCCACATATAGTACTTATAAGAAAGTGAGTGGGAGCTCTATAGCATTTCTAATACTATATGTAGTTCCCGTAAGTTTGTATAAAACCAAAAGCCTTGATCACCTCATCAAAGCGTATATTGATGTCTACTACGCAACCTTCTTCATGTAGACTCGTGTTGGGCCTCCAAGCGCAGAGTTTTGTAGGACAGTAGCAAATTTCCCTCAAGTGGATGACCTAAGGTTTATCAATCCGTGGGAGGCGTAGGATGAAGCTGGTCTCTCTCAAACAACCTTGCAACCAAATAACAAATAGTCTCCTGTGTCCCCAACACACCCAATACAATGGCAAATTGTATAGGTGCACTAGTTCGGCGAAGAGATGGTGATAAAAGTGTAGTATGGATAGTAGATATAGGTTTTGTAATCTGAAAATATAAAAACAACAAGGTAGCAAGAACAAAAGTGAGCAAAAACGGTATTGCAATGCTTGAAAACAAGGCCTAGGGTTCATACTTTCACTAGTGCAAAGTCTCTCAACAATGATAACATAATAAAATCATATGGCAATCCCTCAACGTGCAACAAAGAATCACTCCAAAGTTCCTATCGGAGAATGTAGGACTGGTACGTCTCCAACGTATCTACTTTTCCAAACACTTTTGCCCTTGTTTTGGACTCTAACTTGCATGATTTGAATAGAACTAACCCGGACTGACGTTGTTTTCAGCAGAATTGCCATGGTGTTATTTTTGTGCAGAAATAAAAGTTCTCGGAATGACTTGAAAATCCACGAAGACTTGTTTTGGAAATAATAAAAAATACTGGCGAAAGAATCGGCATCAGGGGGCCCACACCCTGTGCACGAGGGTGCAGGGCACGCCCACCCCCTGGGGCGCGCCCCCTGCCTCGTGGGCCCCCTGGGACTCCACCGACCTAAACCCTAACTCCATATATTCACGTTTGAGGAGAAAAAATCGGAGAGAAGGATTCATCATGTTTTACGATACGGAGCCGCCGCCAAGCCCTAATCTTCGTCGGGAGGGCTGATCTGGAGTCCGTTCGGGGCTCCGAAGAGGGGAATCCGTCGCCATCATCATCATCAACCTTCCTCCATCACCAATTTCATGATGCTCAACGCCGTGCGTGACTAATTCCATCGTAGGCTTGCTGGACGGTGATGGGTTGGATGAGATTTACCATGTAACCGAGTTAGTTTGGTTAGGGTTTGATCCCTAGTATCCATTATGTTCTGAGATTGATGTTGCTATGACTTTGCTATGCTTAATGCTTGTCACTAGGGCCTGAGTGCCATGATTTCAGATCTGAACCTATTATGTTTTCATGAATATATGTGAGTTCTTGATCCTATCTTGCAAGTCAATAGTCACCTACTATGTGTTATGATCCGGCAACCCCGAAGTGACAATAATCGGGACCACTCCCGGTGATGACCGTAGTTTGAGGATTTCATGTATTCACTAAGTGTTAATGCTTTGGTCCGGTACTCTATTAAAAGGAGGCCTTAATATCCCTTAGTTTCCAATAGGACCCTGCTGCCACGGGAGGGTAGGACAAAAGATGTCATGCAAGTACTTTTCCATAAGCACGTATGACTATATTCGGAATACATGCGTACATTACATTGATGAACTGGAGCTAGTTCTGTGTCACCCTATGTTACAACTATTGCATGAGGAATTGCATCCGACATAATTATTCATCATTGATCCATTGCCTACGAGCTTTTCACATATTGATCTTTGCTTAGTTACTTTTCCGTTGCCACTGTTACGATTACTACAAAAACTGCTACTGTTACTTTTGCCACCATTACCGCTACTTCCATATTACTTTGCTACTAAATACTTTGCTGTAGATATTAAGTCTTCCAGGTGTGGTTGAATTGACAACTCAGCTGCTAATACTTAAGAATATTCTTTGGCTCCCCTTGTGTCGAATCAATAAATTTGGGTTGAATACTCTACCCTCAAAAGCTGTTGTGATCCCCTATACTTGTGGGTTATCAAGACTATTTTCTGGTGCCGTTGCCGGGGAGGGTAGGACAAAAGATGTCATGCAAGTTCTTTTCCATAAGCACGTATGACTATATTCGGAATACATGTCCACATTACATTGATGAACTGGAGCTAGTTCCGTGTCACCCTATGTTATAACTGTTGCATGAGGAATCGCATCCGACATAATTATCCATCATTGATCCATTGCCTACGAGCTTTTCACATATTGATCTTTGCTTAGTTACTTTTCCGTTGCCACTCTTACGATTACTACAAAAATTGCTACTGTTACTTTTGCCACCGTTACCGCTACTTCCATACTACTTTGCTACTAAATACCTTGCTGCAGATATTAAGTCTTTCAGGTGTGGTTGAATTGACAACTCAACTGCTAATACTTGAGAATATTATTTGGCTCACCTTGTGTCAAATCAATAAATTTGGGTTGAATACTCTACCCTCGAAAACTGTTGCGATCCCCTATACTTGTGGGTTATCAAGACTATTTTCTGGCGCCATTGCCGGGGAGCATAACTCTATTCTTTGAGTCACTTGGGATTTATATCTTTTGATCACTATGAGGAACTTGAAAGATGAAAGAACCAAGATTTATCCCTCAACTACGAGGGGAGGTAAGGAACTGCCATCTAGCTCTGCACTTGATTCATCTTCTGTTTTGAGTAAACTTGCGACACCTACTCCTGCTATTGATTCTGATATGTCGCATGTTATTGATGATGCCACTTCTGCTATGCATGATGCTTATGATGAAACTACTTCTATGCTTGATAATGCTGTGCCATTAGGTGAATTTCTTTATGAACAACTTGCTAGGGTTAGAGAGAATGAAATTATTGAAACAGATAATATTGATGAAAGTGATGATGAAGATTCTCCCCCTAGATATGAATTGCTTGATGTGCCTGAGGGTTATGTTATGGATGAAGAAACTTGAAAGGGCATTTAGCCCCTAAGTGTGGTTTTGGTAATTAATGACAATCTCTATGCACTAATGTTTTCATTGAGATATATTTGAAGGGATTGTCCATAGATGGTGCATCAAGGATATTAGATGGAATCAAGGATAAAGTCCATATATATGAAGATATGGTTGCTCTAAGCGTTGGTATTAATTGACAAATTCCTATGGAGCGTCAAGTGCACTGAATCCTATATGAAGAAATGTTCCATAGTGATGCATGAAGCATGTTGGATTTATGTGGGAAGAATGCCATCAAAGCATTCGAAGAAGTCCTCATGGCATCCCTTTCTGGATACCCCGTGCGCACGGGCCTCCTGCCCCCCGTGTGCACGGGGTCGAGTGTCAACTCTCTGGATACCCCGTGCGCACGGGGTCCCTGACCCCCATGCACACAAGGCCTAGGTTTTGGCACTGGAGGTCACATATCCAGTGAGATTTCAAGTTGGTCTTTGGGGATTTATGTTGAAGCCATCAAGATTGATTTTAATGTCTAACCAACTATATTCAAGGTGAAGTTCATTAGAGGATGTCAAAGATTGACATGTGTGGGTTTTTAAGGATCAAGAGCTTGAGAGTATAATCAAATAGAAGAATTCAATTTATGGTTTCAAGGCAAGATCATGGTAAGCTCATGTGTTGGGTTTTCGGTTGATCAAGTCTTGAAGCAAGCAACTAGAGTGAAGAATTCATTGTGCCTCTCAAGAGATTATGATGGAGTTTTTAGAGAAAATGATGACCAATATGATACTCATAGTGAAACTTGATATGGTCATGAAAGAGTCTTTTGTGATCTCTTTCTTGAAGCAATGAAGGTAAATGAATAGTTTATTGTGGCTTTCAAGAAACCAAGATGGGACATGAAGTAAAGATGTTGGTTGAGCAAGATGAAGCTCGAAGATTATCTAGATGGTCAACTCTCAAAGCGCAATCTTTGTACCACGTGGGATCAAGTGATCTAGTGGTATGGTAACTAATTATGAATTTTGCTTTGCTACCTAACCCATGCTATGTGCTTTCTATGTCTATGTGGGTTAGGTGTTTCTCATGGGCTTGCATCAAAAGAGAGATTTCAAGTAGCCTATGTGTGGATGACATCAAGTGGTGATGGTCATCGGGTTCGAGGAGAGTGCAAGATGAGAAGCCGGAGGTTATATGCTTTGAAGCTTGCGATCCACATCATGATGATGTGCATGTGAAGATGGGCTTAAGTTAAGGCTTCCCTCATTGCAATATGAGGAAGCATTTCGAGTATGTTCACCAAGTGATTGTGGACAAGAAAAAGATTCCAACTTGAGGCAAGCATCAAAGTCATCACCAAGCTCAAGTTGAATGTGCAAGGCAAAGGTATACCTTAGCTAGGTTTTCCTAGTTTTTCTGGTCTCATGGTGCTTGGAGGGAGAACGAATTATAGGTTTGATAGCCGTACTATCAAGAGGGACTTTTGGGCGAGTAGCTTGATCACGTCGCATAAAGCGAGTTCAAACCTTTGCATAATTTGCATCATTATTTTTGGTTGATCTTGGGTGGTTCTCTATGTGAGGACCTTGGGTTTTTCCATAGCTTTAAAACGAGCCCAAGATCATCGAATTCGGAGTTCGTATGCCAAAGTTATGCATGTTTTAGTGGGCTGCTGCAGGCTATCCTGGGTACCCCGTGGGCACGGTTTTTTTACCCCTGTGGGCACGGGGCCCTGCGTGCACGGGCTTGTACCATGCGCACAGGAGCCCGTGGGCACGGGGTGTCCAGGAACTGCCCGTTGGGCCCCAACGGCTAGCTTTTGGGTTTTGGCTATTTAAGGGCTCCTTCCTCCCACCGGTTGGGGGGGGGGGGTTGTTCATTCACATTCTAAACATCGTTTTGGGCCTCTTACCACCTCTCCCAAACCCCTATCTCCCCTCTAAGTGAAGGGGGATTTGTGGATGGATCTTGGAGTCATTTGTTGATTTCCTCCATTGCACCCCCTCTCTTCAATCTCCCACTTTCTTGAGTTGAATCTTGTGAGATTGAGAGAGTGAGTTGAGCATTTGTTGCTTGACCTTGCATTGCATTTGTTGCATTGGTTTGAGCTCCCCGCATCGATTTGTTCGAGTGAGAGCCCGTGAGTTTATTACTCTTGGAGGCTTTGCCTCCTAGACGGTTTGGTGATATCTTTGAGAAGTTTGTGAAGAGGCCTAGGTGGTCAAGGTTACTCCGGAAGCTTCCTTTTGTGGTGTGCTCCGGGGAAGGGTGTGAAGTGGCCTAGGTGGTCAAGTTCCTCCGAAAGCTTCCGTGGTTGTGGTGTGCTTCGGAGAAGATTGTAAAGGTGTGGTGGTCTCCTTTAAGACCAACCCCGAGTGAACCGAGGCTCATCCGTTGGGGGTGACTCGAAAGGGAGAATACGGTGAGTCACCAAGTGACGCCCCGGAGCTTTGGCTTCGGCACCGCTCTAACAGAGATTAGCACTCTCTCGAGTGTGAACTTCGGGATAAATCCGCGTCCCCGACTCACTTGTGGTCATCTCATACCCACAGCCTTTACTTTCCGCAGTTCATACTTGCTCATATTGATATATCTTATGCTAGTTGAATTGCTTAGTTGTTCCTTCATTTCCATATCTTGTGATATAGTTTGTGCTTGCTAGTTTGCTTAAGTGCCTATCTTGTTTAGCATAGGTTGTTGGTGCACTTAGTTGAGCCTAGCATATTTAGGATTTGTGCTTGAAAATTATCCGTTAGTTTAATTTCGCATTAGGATAAAGCCAAATCCGTAAAAGTTTTAAAACTCCTATTCACCCCCCTCTAATCGTCATCTAGATCATTTCAATTGTTATGAGAGCTTTGGTCTCTCCTTGGTTGGCTTCACCGCCTAGAGAGTAAAGATGTCGACTAGTGGTATAGTGCATGATGACACTTTTTGTTTTAGTGGCACAAACTATCACTTGTGAAAAATTTGCATGCTTTGTCATTTTCGGGCCATGGGTCCAAGTTTTGTGCGAATTGTTCTTGTAGGGGCTTCTCCGTGGAAGGACGACCTTTTTCCAAATAGCGAGGAAAATGATGATATGCTTTGTGGCTATGGTGCTAAGAATGCCATAATCCGGTTTATATCCCTCGAAGTATTTGAGTCTATCATGACTTGTGTGATGGCTCATGATATGTGGACCAAACTTGAAGAAATATGTGGTGGGTCCAATCTTGTTGATATTCATCATCTTTCAGAGGAGTTAATTGAGGAGGTCTCCACATCTTTAAATCATGAAGATCCCCATATTGCTTCTTCCTCCATGTACTTGGACATTTCAACTTCTTCCGCCTCACCATCATGTGGCATGTCCCAAGGTAATGACATGGTGAGTGAAAATATCATTTGTGATGATGTGCTCAACATTGATGATCTTACATGTATACATGCTAGTGTTGTAGATTCTATGGACTTGAGCATATCTAGTAAAAATGACTTACATTCTTGTGTTGATAGTCCATGCATATCATTTGGAGATTCCTTGAATACCTTTTGTGATGATATGCTTGACACTCCTTGTTTCCATGATCTATGTGCTTCTATTTCCTCTAGTTGTTGTTTGACTAACCATGTAGAGGAAACAAGAGAAAATAGTGCACACATCATTAATGAGGAAATTGCTAGAGGAGCAAAGAAGGACATCACCTCGTTGGAGAGGAAATGCTACGAGTGTCAAGAGGATGGACATGGATACCCTACTCTTGATGATAAAGAAACTCCCTCTCCAAAAGAATCACCATCAACCTCCGTTGTTCACATGTGCCTCATGGCAAGAGGTAATACTGAGGTATCATCTACTCTTTGTAATGATATTGATGAGAGTAATGATGAATGTGATAGGGATATGAGTCAAGAAATATATGAGATTGGTAATTCTCTTCATGGGGTAAATAAGAACACTTATGAGATGTTTAAAGATCTTATCACTCATTTTGGAAAGTGTAATGATTTACTTCACGAAGAGCAAGAACAAAATGAAAAACTTGATTGTAACCTTCTTGATGCTCTAGAAACTCTTAGAGACTTAGAATCTTCTAAAGAAGAGATTGAAGTTGCTCATGATCAACTTAAAGAGGATTTTGAGCACCTTGACCTTGTCTACAAGAATGTCAAAGGAGAGCTCACCAAACTCTCTAAGTCTTATGAGGAACTTCAAGCTACTCATGTGAAGTCTCTAGTTTCTTCTAGCTCCTCTCATGCTACTAACTCTACTTCTTGTGAAGCATCTATCTTGAAGGAGAATGTTGAGCTAAGGGCTCAACTTGCTTTGCTAACTAGCAATTATGGAAGATTAGAAGAAAGTCGTGAAAAGCTCTCGGGATCTCATGATGACCTTCTAATCTCCCATGAAAGGCTAAAGTTAGCTCATGAGGCTATTTTGACTAAGGTAACATCGTGTGAGCCTCATGTAGACATTAGCACTATTTCTACTCAAAATGCTTTATTGACATGTGCTAGTCCTAGTGATTCATCTAGACATATTATTGCTAATTTTTGTGATGAATTGCTCTCCTTGCCTTGTTGCTCTAACAATGAAGCTTCTACTTCCTCTAGTACTTTTGTTGATACTAACCTTGTAGAGGAAAACAAAGAGCTCAAGACCCAAGTCACTATTTTGAAGAAAGACTTGGAAATATGTCATGAAGGAAATACCTCTCTCAACGCTATCTTGAGTGATAAAAAATCCCCCCATGACAAGGGCGGACTTGGTTTCATCCCCAACAATAGGAAGCCCAAGAAAAAGAAGGGACAAGATCAAGTCAAGAACCCGGCCAACATTACATGCTTCAAGTGCAAGAATGTTGGACACCATGTGAGATCTTGTCCATTGAAGAAGAAGGCTTCAAATGTGAAGCATCAAGGGAAGTGTTCTCAAGTTCAATCTCAAGGTCAACCTCATGTTGAAGAAAGGCCACTGCCAATGATGAACAAAGATAATGCTCCCCAAGTTGATGAAATAAAGAAGAAGAGAAGGGGAGCACAGGTTGCTATATTTGTCGTGAGAAGGGACACATATCCTCATCATGTCCTAATGGTAACATCCCTAAGCCTCCTCTAGTCAATGATATTCGCTTAGGAAGGATGTTGTTGGCAATTTGGTTGCCAAGTTTGTTGGTGCCCAAAGTGGTTTGGAAATGGAAAAGACCATTTGGGTTGCCAAGCCTATTGTGACTAACTTCTTAGGACCCAACTTGGTTGGGGACCATCAAGCTCAAACTTGATCAATAGGTGTGTGGAGGACATTGGAGATTTGGCTAGTTCATGAAGAAAAGGATATCCACCATTTATTTGTTCGAGCCAAGTCATGTGGATTATCTTCATATTATCTATCCAATGTTCCTCTTTGCGGTAACTTGTATTTATATTGCTTACATTGAAAGTTACTCGCCCCTTGCATGTTTAGGTTTTGTATCTAGCATGTGTAGGTTGCTTTGCACATCATATAGTGGTGTTTGTAGGCTTGAGCCTTATTGTATCATATTTGAATCTTGCTTGCCTTTTGTGAGATATTAGTGGATCATCACATTATGGGGGAGTGTTATGTTTTGTGCACATCACAAACCCTATATGTTAATATGAGAAATACCACCCAGTATTGATATCCAATATTATCTAGTCACTATGTGGTATGTCAAGCTCATTTGAAATTCAATTTCTCAAAGTATCCATTAATTATCTCTTGTTGGTGCTTATTTTTCCTTCGTAGTGTGCGTCGCCGAGGTGTCCTTAGAGTTTCACAGAATCCTTTGGACACCCCGCGCGCACGGGGTCTTTGAGCCCCGTGCACACGGGGTGCCGCGTAACTCTCTGGACACCCCGTGCACACAGGGTGGGGTTTCAGTCTCTGAGTACCCCGTGCGCACAGGGCTGACTTAGCTCGTGCGTACGGGGTCCAACGGGCAGAAATGCCCACCCGGCCAATAACACTATGATTATCTCTTCTCATACTTTGGTATATGATTTTGATCTTGTGCATCTTCTAAATCTACCACTGAGTGTTAATTCCAAATACCATTGTTATTCTCTTACAATTGGTATTTCTTCATGTGGTAGAACTTTATGATCATCTTCTTCTTGGCTCGTGCTTCAACTTGCCTTATCTCACTACTTGCACTATCTATGATCTACTTGAGTGAGATAAACCTTTGAGCATGTGTGAAGTGTATATCCTATGCTCATTGTTTTTCTCCTTAGTTCATATGTTGTTCTTTGTGTGCGGTCTTGTGTGGATGCGTCACTTTGATATAATTTGGACAACTTGAATGCTTTGTGATATTAGAGGTGCATTCATCGTGTATGTGTTCTTTTGTCCAAATTGTATCTGTTTGGATCTTGGTAGGCTTGTGCATGTATATTTATTTATACAATTCTTCATGCCTTGCTTGCTCTACTTGATCATCTCTATAGGGTAAACTCCATCATATCCTTAATGGTTAAAAATGTGCTTGAATTTCGAGTTCATATCCATATGCACATATTTAATGTGGAGTTTGCCCTATGTATTGTAGTTGGACTAACTACTTCGGACCCAATATGTTTGGGGACCAAATTGTACCTTAATGTGTTTTAGGTACTTTGGAGAAGCATTGGATAATTGGCTTATTCATGAGGAAGGTGGAGACACTGTGGGAAATTACTAGAGCCAAGTTTGGTTGATTGTTTGATTTGAGGGAGAAGATAATTGAAAACCCGGGTCGGTTGTAAGTGTTTCATTCTCATCATGAAAACCCGGTTAACTAAAATTTGGGTCAATTTGTTGGATATGCATCAAACTCCCACACTTACGGTATTCTCAATAAATCCATGGGATGTATTGAGGAAACGGTGAATGTGGAGCGTGATGAGAATAATGTCTTCCATGCGGAGCAATTTGTTTCAAGTGTTGTAGGTGATGAGGCTCCTTCCCAAGCTACAAGTACAATGGGGATCGATCATATTCTTCCACAAGAAACACCCCATGTCCATGTAGAAGAAGAAGGAGTAAGAGCCCCTCTTGTGGATCCACCACAAGGGAAGTCATCACCCCCAACACAAGACCAAGATGCTATGGGAGATCATGTACCTATCCAAGAAAAAGATCAAGTCCCTCATGTTCACATACTAGATCAATGGCCCCTCAAACCAATGCTCTCTCGGTAACAAGTACTCACTTCATGCATTTATTTAAATTAGAGTCAACATTGTGTATGTTGCATCTTGGCATGATTAGTACTTGTTGAGTTTGTGTTTCTTGCAAAATCTTAAACCTCCTTTTTGCATCTATGAGCAATTTGAGAAGGAGCATATCATGGGGATCTCTAAAACCATGCTCATGGTTCACTTATCCCAAATATACCGATTAAGCAATGTATTGCATACCAATCCCTCAAAGTGCTCTTATGTGCAATATTGATAAATTTGCAAAAACACTCTTTTTGGTTGTGGTATTATCTCTCATGCTTAGTTATTCATTTTTATGCAAATGAGATCAATTTATGCCATGTGCCATGTGCCATGTGACAAAGCTCTTATGCTAAAGATCAAGTTTGTATAATAATGGATTCATTCATGGATATCAAGTTCTTATCTTTGTACCTTTTTGTGTGTGCAAGTTTCTTTGTGGATGCTCATCTTGATGATTATTTGCCACATAAGAAACTTATACACATGAGAAAGTGCATATATTTCTTTGATATTTGTTCGTTTACTACCGGTCCTTGGGATTGTCTCTTTTTTATTCTTTGATGGATACGATAAGAGGATGAGTAGTGAGTGCTTGTATGTACTTCTTATATCTTTGCACTCATGAGTTTTTGGATGTATTTTGGACCCATTCTTATCATGATGATCCTATTGGATACTTCTCGTATATCTTGTCCAAAATATGTTCTTTGGATCTTTTGAATATGTGACTCTCTTGTTTTATCTTCTTGTCGCATTCTATGGATCCCCAATATAGTTTGAGCTCCTCCGTTTATACATAAATGGGTATGTGCATTTGATTCCACTCACATTTGAGAAATACACAAATTAAGGAGGAACTCATATTATATTGGCCTTCTAGATTTCTTCCATTTTGGCATTTGACGCCAATGCAGGAGAAGTTTAGAGGGTTTAGGAGAAGTGTGTTGGTTCTTATCATTCATGCATATCTATATTCGGTGTGTTTGCTTGTTGCATGAATGTGCATATAGAGAAAACTCCACCAAGTTCTTTCATGTGCATATATTATGGGGGAGTTTGCTCTATATAGTATGGTTCTACTGGCATCAAATTCTTGTGTAGAACTTCGATGCTAGTACAACCGCTTTTGATAACATCAACTATCTTTGTGATATTTGAGGCTATCAAAACCACCGCAAGTATACAATTTATTCTCGGATAGATTGCATACTTGTTTTAAATTCATTATATAAACCCTCTTGTTGAGATTGTCATCAATTACCAAAATGGGGGAGATTGAAAGGGCATGTAGCCCCTAAGTGTGGTTTTGGTAATTAATGACAATCTCTATGGAGTAATGTTTTCATTGAGATATATTTGAAGGGATTGTCCATAGATGGTGCATCAAGGATATTAGATGGAATCAAGGATAAAGTCCATATATATGAAGATATGGTTGCTCTAAGCGTTGGTATTAATTGAAAAATTCCTATGGAGCATCAAGTGCACTGAATCCTATATGAAGAAATGTTCCATAGTGATGCATGAAGCATGTTGGATTTATGTGGGAAGAATGCCATCAAAGCATTCGAAGAAGTCCTCATGGCCTCCCTCTCTGGATAACCCGTGCGCACGGGCCTCCTGTCCCCCGTGCGCACGGGGTTGAGTGTCAACTCTCTGAATACCCCGTGCGCACGGGGTCCCTGACCCCCCATGCACACGAGGCCTAGGTTTTGGCACTCGAGGTCACATATCTAGTGAGATTTCAAGTTGGTCTTTGGGGATTTATGTTGAAGCCATCAAGATTGATTTTAATGTCTAACCAACTATATTCAAGGTGAAGTTCGTTAGAGGATGTCAAAGATTGACATGTGTGGGTTTTTAAGGATCAGGAGCTTGAGAGTATAATCAAATAGAAGAATTCAATTTATGGTTTCAAGGCAAGATCATGGTAAGCTCATGTGTTGGGTTTTCGGTTGATCAAGTCTTGAAGCAAGCAACTAGAGTGAAGAATTCATTGTGCCTCTCAGGAGATTATGATGGAGTTTTTAGAGAGAAAATGATGACCAATATGATACTCATAGTGAAACTTGATATGGTCATGAAAGAGTCTTTGGTGATCTCTTTCTTGAAGAAATTAAGGTAAATGAATAGTTCATTGTGGCTTTCAAGAAACCAAGATGGGACATGAAGTAAAGATGTTGGTTGAGCAAGATGAAGCTCGAAGATTATCTAGATGGTCAACTCTCAAAGCGCAATCTTTGTACCACGTGGGATCAAGTGATATAGTGGTATGGTAACTAATTGTGAATTTTGCTTTGCTACCTAACCCATGCTATGTGCTTTCTATGTCTATGTGGGTTAGGTGTTTCTCATGGGCTTGCCTCAAAAGAGAGATTTCAAGTAGCCTATGTGTGGATGACATCAAGTGGTGATGGTCATCGGGTTCGAGGAGAGTGCAAGATGAGAAGCCGGAGGTTATATGCTTTGAAGCTTGCGATCCACATCATGATGATGTGCATGTGAAGATGGGCTTAAGTTAAGTCTTCCCTCATTGCAATATGAGGAAGCATTTCGAGTATGTTCACCAAGTGATTGTGGACAAGAAAAAGATTCCAACTTGAGGCAAGCATCAAAGTCATCACCAAGCTCAAGTTGAATGTGCAAGGCAAAGGTATACCTTAGCTAGGTTTTCCTAGTTTTTCCGGTCTCATGGTGCTTGGAGGGAGAACGAATTATAGGTTTGATAGCCGTACTATCAAGAGGGACTTTCGGGCGAGTAGCTTGATCACGTCGCATAAAGCAAGCTCAAACCTTTGCATAATTTGCATCATTATTTTTGGTTGATCTTGGGTGGTTCTCTATGTGAGGACCTTGGGCTTTTCCATAGCTTTAAAACGATCCCAAGATCATCGAATTCGGAGTTCGTATGCCAAAGTTATGCATGTTTTAGTGGGCTGCTGCAAGCTATCCTGGGTACCCCGTGGGCACGGTTTTTTTACCCCCGTGGGCACGGGGCCCTGCGTGCACGAGCTTGTACCATGCGCACGGGAGCCCGTGGGCACGGGGTGTCCAGGAACTGCCCGTTGAGCCCCAACGGCTAGTTTTGGGTTTTGACTATTTAAGGGCTCCTTCCTCCCACCGGTTGGGGGGCTGTTCATTCACATTCTAAACATCATTTTGGGCCTCTTACCACCTCTCTCAAACCCCTATCTCCCCTCTAAGTGAAGGGGGATTTGTGGATGGGTCTTGGAGTCATTTGTTGATTTCCTCCATTGCATCCCCTCTCTTCAATCTCCCACTTTCTTGAGTTGCATCTTGTGAGATTGAGAGAGTGAGTTGAGCATTTGTTGCTTGACCTTGCATTGCATTTGTTGCATGAGCTCCCCGCATCAATTTGATCGAGTGAGAGCCCGTGAGTTTATTACTCTTGGAGGCTTCGCCTCCTAGACGGTTTGGTGATATCTTTGAGAAGTTTGTGAAGAGGCCTAGGTGTCCAAGGTTACTCCGGAAGCTTCCTTTTGTGGTGTGCTCCAGGGAAGGGTGTGAAGTGGCCTAGGTGGTCAAGTTCCTCCGAAAGCTTCTGTGGTTGTGGTGTGCTTCAGAGAAGATTGTAAAGGTGTGGTGGTCGCCTTCAAGACCAACCCCGAGGGAACCGAGGCTCATCCGTTGGGGGTGACTCGAAAGGGAGAATACGGTGAGTCACTTGGTGACGCCCAGGAGCTTTGGCTTCGGCACTGCTCTAACGGAGATTAGCACTCTCACGTGTGTGAACTTCGGGATAAATCCGCGTCCCCGACTCACTTGTGGTCATCTCATACCCACACCCTTTACTTTCCGCAATTCATACTTGCTCATGTTGATATATCTTGTGCTAGTTGAATTGCTTAGTTGTTCCTTCATTTCCATATCTTGTGATATAGTTTGTGCTTGCTAGTTTGCTTAAGTGCCTATCTTGTTTAGCATAGGTTGTTGGTGTACTTAGTTGAGCCTAGCATATTTAGGATTTGTTCTTGAAAAGTATCCGTTAGTCAATTTCCGCATTAGGATAAAGCCAAATCCGTAAAAGTTTTAAAACTCCTATTCACCCCCCTCTAGTCGTCATCTAGATCATTTCAAAACTGCTAGAGACTTTTTTGCTTGCAAAGATAGATATGATCTTAAGAAACTGTTAGCTAAGCTGAAAGAAAAGTCTTTGAATGCTAGAATGAAATATGACCCTGCTTTTGCTACTTCACCTATCTGTATTTCTGATAAGGATTATGATTTCTCTGTCGATCCTGAGTTAATTACTTTGGTTGAATCTGATCCTTTTTATGGCTATGAATCTGAAACTGTTGTGGCACATCTTACTAAACTAAATGATATAGCCACCCTATTCACTCATGAGGAAAAAAAATTGTTACTACTATATCCTTAAGTTATTTCCGTTCTCATTAAAGGGTGATGCTAAAACATGGTTTAATTCTCTTGCTCCTGGTTGTGTGCGTAGTCCCCAGGATATGATTTATTACTTCTCTGCTAAATATTTCCTCGCTCATAAGAAACAAGCTGCCTTAAGGGAAATATATACTTTTGTGCAAATTGAAGAACAGAGTCTCCCACAAGCTTGGGGGAGGCTTCTCCGATTACTTAATGCTTTGCCTGATCATCCTCTCAAGAAAAATGAAAATACTTGATATCTTTTATAATGGACTAACCGATGCTTCCAGAGACCACCTGGATAGTTGTGCTGGTTGTGTTTTCAGGGAAAGAACTGTTGAGCAAGCTGAATTGCTATTGAATAATATATTGAGTAATGATAATGATTGGACACTTCCTGAACCAACTCCTAAGCCAACTCCAAAGAAAAGGGGTATTCTATTTCCCAGTCCTGAAGATATGCAAGAGGCAAAGAAATCTATGAAAGAAAAGGGTATTAAAGCTGAAGATGTTAAGAATTTACCACCTATTGAAGAGATACATGGTCTTGATAACCCGACACATGTAGTAAAGGTAAATTCTCTCTATAGATTTGATGAAGGTGATATTCCTCGTAATAAGTCTGCTAGCCAATGCTTGGATGAGTTTGATAATTTTATTGTAAAACAAGAAAATTTTAATGCTTATGTTGGTAGACAATTCAAACTTAATGCTTATATGGTTGAACACTTGAGTGATTATATGTCTAGAGTTAAAGGTGACCTTAAACTTATTAGTAAACATGCTTCTATGGTCACCACTCAGGTAGAACATGTGCTTAAAGCTCAAGATGATTTGCTCAATGAATTAAATAATAAGAAAAATGATAATGCTGTTAGAGTTGTGACAAGAGGGGGTAGAATGACTCAGGAACCTCTGTATCCTGAGGGCCACCCTAAGAGAGTTGAGCAAGATTCTCAGAGAACTAATGTTGATACACCTAGTCCTTCTAAGAAGAAGAAAAAGAAAAATGATAGGACTTTGCATGCTCCTAGTGAACCTGTTGTTGACATACCTGAGAATCCCAATGATATTTCTATTTCTGATGCTGAAACACAATCTGGTAATGAACATGAACTTAGTGATAATGTTAATGATGATATTGATGTTGATGCTCAACCTAGCAATAAAAATGATGTAGAAATTGAACCTGCTGTTGATCTTGATAACCCACAATCAAAGAATCAACATTATGATAAGAGAGACTTCGTTGCTAGGAAGCACAGTAAAGAAAGAGAACCATGGGTTCAGAAAACCATGCCTTTTCCTCCTAAACCATCCAAGAAAAAGGATGATGAGGATTTTGAGCGCTTTGCTGAAATGATTAGACCTATCTTTTTGCGTATGCATTTGATTGATATGCTTAAAATGAATCCTTATGCTAAGTATATGAAAGATATTGTTACAAATAAAAGAAAGATACCGGAAGCTGAAATTTCCACCATGCTTGCCAATTATACTTTTAAAGGTGTTATACCTAAGAAACTAGGAGATCCAGGAGTACCAACTATACCATGCTTCATTAAAAGAAACTATGTTAAAACTGCTTTATGTGATCTTGGGGCCGGTGTTAGTGTTATGCCTCTCTCTTTATATCGTAGACTTGATTTGAATAAGTTGACACCTACTGAAATATCTTTGCAAATGGCCGATAAATCAACCGCTATACCTGTCGGTATTTGTGAGGATGTGCCTGTTGTGGTTGCAAATGTTACTATTTTAACGGACTTTGTTATTCTTGATATTCCCGAGGACGATAGTATGTCGATTATCCTTGGTAGACCCTTTTTGAATACTGCAAGGGCTGTTATTGATTGCAACAAAGGCAATGTAACTTTTCATGTTAATGGTAATGAGCATACGGTACATTTTCCGAGGAAACAACCTCAAGTCCACAGTATCAATTCTATTGGAAAAACTTCAACGGTTATTATTGGAGGTTTTGAATTTCCTCCTCCTACTGTCAAGAAGAAATATGATATTCTTATTGTTGGGGACATGCATATCCCCATTGAGGTAACCTAGTGTTATTCGAAAATTCTCCGGTTTCATGTCATTCGGAAAGAGTTCGTTAACAAGACTTGATCAACCTTGTTAGTGGATTCCTTTTGATGAGCATGAGATGGATGAAGTTAGAAAGCACAACTCTCTGTACCCTCCTTTTACTTTCTGTTATTTAGATTAAATAAAGCAAAAATAGTATTTTCTGTCTGTTATCTGAATTATCCTTTCAATAAAAAATACCCCGGAAATAAAAGTTCTCCAAACATCCTAAAAATGAAATATGATTTTTTGTAGAATATTTAGGAATTACTGGCACTGAGAACACACTAGGGGGGCTCACCATCTGGCCACGAGGGCACAGGGCGGGATCCCTGCCTCGTGGGCCCCACGTGGACCCCCTCCACTTATTCTAGCACCCACTAACTTCGTCTTCCTCCAGAAAAATCCTCCCATAGCTCAAACCCGTGTTCTAGCTCATCTTGCTGCCACTTTCGATCTCCTTGCTCAAAGCTTCATTCACAAAACTGTTTTGGGGGATTGTTCTTCGGTATGTGACTCCTCCAATGGTCCAATTAGTTTTTTTCTAGTGCTTTAATTATTGCAATTTTTGCTGCTAAGGTGACCTTGTTCTTGAGCTTGCATGTCAAATTTATATGGTCCAAAGTAGTTTTAATGCATGATATAGCCTCTAGGAACTTGTGGGAGTAGTTGCTATCAATCTTGTTGAGTTTGGTTCACTTTTATTTTGAGTCACTAAAATTTCAGAAATTTTTCAGAGAAAGAAAAATGTTTAGAAAATGTACCAAGGTGGTTCCTCAAGGAAGCAAGGACCAAGGCTCGCGATACGTGAGACGGACGATGAACCACCGAGGGAAGCTCAAGTGCGGCCTTGTGAATGGCCATCAGAGGAGTTTATGGTCCAAGCAGGCATCAAGGATGAATTTGACGTGTATGTGCGTAACGCTAATCTTGAGGGCTTCGTGTCAGATAAGTGCCCACAATACTAGTACCTAACTGGTTCCTTTGTGAGAAGGTCTAAATTTACATCCTCGCGCAATTCCCATACTGTTTTATTTGATCTTTATGATAAATCATATACCATGGACCTAGAAGATTTTAATACTGCTTGTAAACTCCCGCAGTGGGGCAATCTTAGCAAACCTCGCAAATCTGAATATAAAGACTTTCTTGCTAGTATCACTGTGGGGGAATCTAGAGAAATCACACAAGCTACCATAGGGAGCATTTATTTTCCTTGCATACATTTTTTGCTTTGTTTATAGGTAGATGCATTAACGGTAAAGATGAGGCTTGTCACATGTGCATTCCAGACCTTAGTGTCCTCAAGAGTGCGGTATTAGGTGATAAACAATATAACTTGGGGGCCATTGTTGCACGAAGGTTGCATCTTAACGGTACAAGTGGAGATTTGTTTGGTGGAATTTATGCGACTCGTGTAGCTAATTATCTTGATGTACCCATACATGAAAATGATATGGAGTTACCTCCTACTTATCTAGATTATAATGCTATGGTTCGCCCTCAGTTTGTTGAGAGGAATGAACAATTCCTCCAGTACCGACTAATCTTTGACAGACGTCGCACTGTCCATGTTGCTCTCCCTACTCCTACTTTCTTTGACTTTCAGGCAAAAAGGAGATATGTTATAACTAGGGAGGAGGCGAACGAGTATGAAAGGAGGACGGAGGCAGCTCGTCTCCAAGCTGCAGCTCGTCAGGCAGTAGCCACCGCATCTCAGTACGACCCCAGTTACAACTTTGGATATCCGCCAGGCCAGTAGTGACCATAGACCAACTTAGGACAAAAGCCTAAGCTTGGGGGAGTACGTATTTCTCACCGACATTACATTCATGTTCGCACACTCATGGCACTTGTCGGTGCTCATACTTTTTCATTGTACTATCCATGCTAGTTTATTTTCTTTTCTAAGCCTTCTTCTTGTGTGTCTAAAAAACCTTAAGGAAAAAAAAATAGTTATAGCTTTTGCTAGTCTACTTTCCATGCCTGTAGTAGTAGTAATTAAAAGAAAACCCAAAAAGATTTCTCGTTCTTCTTTTGCTTGTTGGGAGCTTTCCCGTGTAAATAGTTTTATTTCTTTTCCTTTCTTTGGGGATCGAGAGGAGAAGACCATGATGAAAATGTTGAGTGGCTCTCATATGCATTATTATTGATTTAACCAAGAGCCCATATTACCTTGTCTTCTCCCTTGTATTAAATGCTTGCAGATTCCAACTTAGTCCAATGCACGTGCACTATTATTATTATCCACACCGTTCGGTCGTGCGAGTGAAAGGCAATAATGACGATATATGATGGACTGATTGAGATGAGAGAAGCTGATGAACTCGACCTATCTTGTTTTTGTAAATACGATTAGTTCATCGTTCCTGATTCAACCTATTATGAATGAAACATGTTTGCAATGACAATTAGAGATTATAGTTGCTCATGCCATGCTTAATTCGCTAGGAGTTTATAATGGTTTACCTTGCGTGCCAACATGCTATTAAAATGGTTGTGATGTGGTATGATAGGGTGGTATCCTCCTTTGAACGATTCGAGTGGCTTGACTTGGCACATGTTCACGCATGTAGTTGAAACAAATTCAACATAGCATCCACGATATTTATGTTCATGGTGATTTATATCATACTCATGCTTGCACTCATTGTTTATTAATTTTAATGCATGCTCATGACTGTTGTCGCTCTCTAGTTGGTCGCTTCCCAGTCTTTTTCTAGCCATCACTTGTACTAAGCGGGAATACTGCTTGTGCATCCATTTCCATAAACCCCAAAGTTATTCCATATGAGTCCACCATACCTTCCTATATGCGGTATCTACCTGCCGTTCCAAGTAAATTTGTATGTGCCAAACTCTAAACCTTCAAATGAAATTCTGTTCTGTATGCTCGAATAGCTCATGTATCAACTAGGACCGTCTATATCTTCCATGATAGGTGGGTTATTCTCAAGATGAGTGGACTCCGCTCATCATTCATGAGAAAATGACCGGTAACCGGGATGCCCAGTCCCATGCTCAAATAAAAATAATTGCAAACAAAGCCCCCCCAGGATTGTTGTTAGTTGGAGGCACCCGTTGTTTCGGACAAGCCATGGATTGATGTTTGTTGGTGGTGGGGGAGTATAAACTTTACCATTATCTTTGGGAACCGCCTATAATGTGTGTAGCATGGAAGATATCGAGATCTCTTGGTTGTCATGTTGGCAATGAAAGTATGCCACTCAAAATATTATTTATCTCTATTTCAAAACTCGAGCTCTGGCACCTCTGCAAATCCCTGCTTCCCTTTGCGAAGGGCCTGTCTATTTACTTTTATGTTGAGTCATCATCCTCTTATTAAAAGGCACCAGTTGGAGAGCACCGCCGTCATTTGCACGCATTGCTATTAATTTACATTGAGTATGACTGTGACTGGATCTCTTTTACCATGAATTACAATGTCTAGTCAGTCCTTGATCTTCAGGGGTGCTCTGCATTTATGTTTTGAGGTCTCAGAAAGGGCTAGCGAGATACCATCTTGTTATATCATATTATGATTGTTTTGAGAAAGTGTTGTCATCCGACATTTATTATTATTGCTCGCTAGTTGATTATGCCATTGATATGAGTAAACATGAGACCTAAATGTTATTGTGAATATGGTTAGTTCATAATCTTTGCTGAAAACTTGAATGCTGGCTTTACATATTTGCAACAACAAGATCAAACAGAGTTTTTAAAAGTTTTTCTTTATCACATCAATTTGTCAACTGAATTGCTTGAGGACAAGCAAAGGTTTAAGCTTGGGGGAGTTGATACGTCTCCAACGTATCTACTTTTCCAAACACTTTTGCCCTTGTTTTGGACTCTAACTTGCATGATTTGAATGGAACTAACCAGGACTGACGCCGTTTTCAGCAGAATTGCCATGGTGTTATTTTGTGCAGAAATAAAAGTTCTCGGAATGACCTGAAAATCCACGGAGACACGTTTTGGAAATAATAAAAAATACCGGCGAAAGAATCAGCATCAGGGGGCCCACACCCTGTCCTCGAGGGTGCAGGGCGCGCCCACCCCCTGGGGCACGCCCCCTGCCTCGTGGGCCCCCTGGGACTCCACCGACCTAAACCCCAACTCCATATATTCACGTTCGGGGAGAAAAAATGGAGAGAAGGATTCATCGCGTTTTACGATACAGAGCCACCGCCAAGCCCTAATCTTCCTCGGGAGGGCTGATCTGGAGTCCGTTCGGGGCTCCGGAGAGGGGAATCCGTTGCCATCGTCATCATCAACCTTCCTCCATCACCAATTTCATGATGCTCACCGCCGTGTGTGATTAATTCCATCGCAGGCTTGCTGGACGGTGATGGGTTGGATGAGATTTACCATGTAATCGAGTTAGTTTTAATAGGGTTTGATCCCTAGTATCCATTATGTTCTGAGATTGATATTGCTATGACTTTGCTATGCTTAATGCTTGTCACTAGGGCCCGAGTGCCATGATTTCAGATCTAAACCTATTATATTTTCATGAATATATGTGAGTTCTTGATCCTATCTTGCAAGTCAATAGTCACCTACTATGTGTTATGATCCGGCAACCCCGAAGTGACAATAATCGGGACCACTCCCGGTGATGACCGTAGTTTGAGGAGTTCATGTATTCACTAAGTGTTAATGCTTTGGTTCGGTACTCTATTAAAAGGAGGCCTTAATATCCCTTAGTTTCCAATAGGACCCCTCTGCCACGGGAGGGTAGGACAAAAGATGTCATGCAAGTTCTTTTCCACAAGCACGTATGACTATATCCGGAATACATGCCTACATTACATTGATGAACTGGAGCTAGTTCTGTGTCACCCTATGTTATAACTGTTGCATGAGGAATCGCATCCGACATAATTATCCATCATTGATCCATTGCCTACGAGCTTTTCACATATTGATCTTTGCTTAGTTACTTTTCCATTGCCACTGTTACGATTACTACAAAAACTGCTACTGTTACTTTTGCCACCGTTACCACTACTTCCATATTACTTTGCTACTAAATACTTTGCTGCAGATATTAAGTCTTCCAGGTGTGCTGGAATTGACAACTCAGCTGCTAATATTTGAGAATATTCTTTGGCTCCCCTTGTGTCAAATCAATAAATTTGAGTTGAATACTCTACCCTCGAAAACTGCTGCGATCCCCTATACTTGTGGGTTATCAAGGACGATAACATGCATCAACCCCTATGCATAGATTTCGCCAATGTCACCTCGGGAATACGCGAGTTGAGCGCCAAAACATACATCAAGTGAATCAATAGAACATCCCATTGTCACCACAGCTATCCCATCGCAAGACATACATCAAGTGGTCTCAAATCCAATACTCAATCCAACATAACGAAGCCTCGAAGAGCAAGACTCAATTCATCACAAGAAGGTAGAGAGGGTGAAACACCATATGGTCCAACTATAGTAACAAAGCTCGCGGTACATCAAGATTGTGCCAAATCAAGAACACGAGAGAGAGTTCAAACACATAGCTACTGGTACATACCCTCAGCCCCGAGGGTGAACTACTCCCTCCTCATCATGGAGACCGCCGGGATAATGAAGATGGCCTCCGGTGATGATTTCCCCCTCCGGCTGGGTGTCGGAACGGGCTCCCGATTGGTTTTTCGTGGATACAGAGGCTTGCGGCGGCGGAACTTCCTATCTAGGGTTCTTTTCGGGGGTTTCCGTATTTATAAGATTTTTTGGCGTTGGAAACAAGTCAGGGGGTGCCCGAGGGTCCCACAAGCAAGGGGCACGCCCTAGGTGGGTGGGCGCCCCCTAGGCTTGTGGTCTCCTCGGTCACTTCTTGGCCCAGCTCCGGTGCTTCGGGGTCTCTTTTGGTCCATAAAAAATCACCGTAAATTTTCAGCCCATTCCAAGAACTTTTATTTCTGCACAAAAAACAACACCACGGTAGTTCTGCTGAAAACAACGTTAGTCTGGGTTAGTTCTAATAAAATAATAACAAAACCATATAAAATTGTTGCAAGCATGGCATGGATACTTCATAAATTATAGATACGTTGGAGACGTATCAGCATCCCCAAGCTTAATTCCTGCTCGTCCTCGAGTAGGTAAATGATACAGGAAATAATTTATGAAGTGTGAATGCTAGAAAGTGCACAAGTTTGATCAATGATAATTTCAATCACTTTTTCTAGCATCATTATATATCATGAACAGTAGCTCATCTCATAATACTTCTAATGCTCAAGTAACAAGCTATTCATATGTTAAAGCATAGACCATAAACTTTCTTGAAAACTAACAAACTATGTTCTCAGTCATCAAACAATTGCAATTCATCTTATTTTCATTAAGGGTCTATGTAAGATCTTTGATTTAGAAAATTCCACATACTCAACTATCGTATAGTCTTCCATGATTGCTACCACTCAAAGCATATTTTTAGAACAAATAGCATCTATCGAACACAAAGAAAGATAGGGGCTTAGTGTTTCGCCTCCCAACTTATTTATCATATAGGTAATTGTCACAGTAATAATTCATGATCAAATATATTTGAATGGCCATATATGCTTAGATCTTTCCCCATCACTTGATGCTTGCCAACTAAAGAATAGGTTGGAATAAGAAATTGACTCAACAAAAAAGTAAAAGATAAGCCCTTCGTAGATTTGCAATTGTTTGATGACTGAGAACATAGTTTGCAGAGGTGCCAGAGCTCGAAGCTTTTAAAACACATATGAATATAATTTTGAGAGGTATGTTTTCTTTGTCAACGTAGCAACCGAGAGTTTTCAACATCTTCCATGCTAGACACATTATAGGCGGTTCCCAAACAAAAAGGTAAATTTTTACTCCCCCTCCACCAACAAACACAAGCCATGGCTAGCCGAATCCTCGGGTGCCCTCCATACCAACAACATTCCGAGGGAGTTATGTTTTATTATATTTTTATTTTGATCATAGGACTGGGCATCCCAATTACCAGGCACTTCCTCGTGAATGACAAGCGAATAAGCACTCATCGTGAGAATAACCCACCTAGCATGGAAGGTACTGACCGCCCCCTGTCACTTCATGAGCGATTTGGGCATACAAAACAGATTATTATTTGAAGATTTAGAGTTTGGCACATGCAAATTTACTTGGAACGGTAGGTAAATACCACATATAGGTAGGTATGGTGGACACTCATGGAGGAAACTTGGTTCAAGGATTTTGGATGCACAAGCAGTATTCCTGCTCAGTACAGAAATTTTGGCTAGCAAAAGATTCTTAATAGGAAGCACCACATGTTGGAGGATCCATAACAATATAACTTCCAAACAAATATACCCAAGCATAACTCATTATGTTGCCTTCCTTGTCCAACTTCAACTAATTTGCTCAAGTTTGAAAATAATTAATGGGGCTCACAATCATAGAAGATGTCCAATATAGTATATTTATATGTGAAACCTCTCTTCCTTCAATATTCTTTCATGAATTGTTCAAGTGACCAATACTATGTTTGCTAACTTTCAATAAATTTACCACATATACTTCTTATATGTGAAGTCATTACTCCCCATGGGATAAGCATATGAAACATATATAATTTCAGATTTATGATATTCAATTCATTCAACCATTTACTCATAGAATATAAGTGAAGTACACGAGTAAATGACAAACTACTCCAAAAAGATATAAGTGAAGATCAATGAGTAGTCGAATAATTAAGTAGCTATGTGAAGACTCTCTCTCTCATAAAGAAAATTTTGATCTTAAGTATTTTATTCAAACAACAAGCAAAATAAAATGGCGTTCCAAGGATAGCACATATCATGTGAAGAAGCAAAAACTTATGCTCAACCGAGACTAACCGATAATTGTTTATGAAGAAAGGTGGGATGCCTACCGGGGCATCCCCAAGCTTAGGTGCTTGAGACTTCTAGTCATATTATTTTGGGATGCCTTGGGCATCCCCAAGCTTGAGATTTTGTGTCTCCGTAATTCCTTTTATATCACGGTTTCCCTAAATCTTAAAAACTTCATCCACACAAAACTCAACAAGAACTCGTGAGATAAGTTAGTACAAATCAATACAAAACCTTATCATTCTCTACTGTAGCAAATCACTAAAATTATAATTTGACATTGCATACTAAATGCCTCTACATATTTAATACTCATATCCTCAAATAGAATCATGAAACAAGCAAACATATGCAAACAATGCAAATATAACAGCAATCCATCAAAACAGGACAGTCTGTAAAGAATGCAAGAAGATTCATACTTCCGTAACTCCAAAAATTCTGAAAAATTACCACATTGTAGAAAATTTATCATAGCATACTGCTTAAAAATTTCAAGATTTCATCACGCTCTGACATTTTTAATAATACAGACAATGATATAAAACTTTCTGTTTTCAAGACAACAACATATAGAGTTGCAAAATAAGCATGGTAAAGGCTATACTTGACCTTTTTATTGAACTAAAAGATGGAAAATAGTATTCTAAATAACAGAAAGCAAATCGAACTAAAATAAAATGATGCTCCAAGCAAAACTCATATCATGTGATGAATAAAAATATAGGTCCAAGTGAGGTTACTGATAATGTGGAAGACGAAAGAGGGGATGCCTTCCGGGGCATCCCCAAGCTTGGTTGCTTGGATCTTCCTTGAATATTACCTTGGGGTGTCTTGGGCATATTCAAGGAATATTACCTTGGAGCAAATGTTTCTGTTTTCGCACAAAACCAAGTGAACTATCATCCACACTACCCCAAAGGCTTTACTTGGCACTTTATTGAAACAAAAGCTATAAAACATGATTACTACAGTAGCCCATGTGAACACTCAAAAACAGTAGGGGAAAATGTTGGGTTGTCTCCCAACAAGCGCTTTTCTTTAATGCCTTTTTAGCTAGGCATGATGATTTCAATGATGCTCACATGAAAGATAAGAATTGAAACATAAAGGAAGCATCATGAAGCATATGACTAGCACATTTAAGACTAACCCACTTCCTATGCATAGGTATTTTGTGAGCAAACAATTTATGGGAACAAGAATCAACTAGCATAGGAAGGCAAAACAAGCATGACTTCAAAACTTTCAACACATACAGAGGAAACTTGATATTATTGCAATATGTAGAAGCATATGTTCCTCTCTCATAGTAATTTTCAGTAGCATCATGAATGAATTCAACAATATTACTATCACATAAAGCATTCTTTTCATGATTCATAAGCATAGAAATTTCACTACTCTCCACATAAGCAAATTTATTCTCATTAATAGTAGTGGGAGCAAATTCAAAAAAATAACTATCATGAGAGGCATAGTCCAATTGAAAATTAAAATCATGATGACAAGTTTCATGGTTATCATTATTCTTTATAGCATACATGTTATCACAATAATCATCATAG
Organism: Aegilops tauschii subsp. strangulata; assembly: GCF_002575655.3. NCBI lineage: Eukaryota > Viridiplantae > Streptophyta > Magnoliopsida > Poales > Poaceae > Aegilops > Aegilops tauschii. Next base: position 353,133,254 of record NC_053036.3, read on the forward strand.
ATAGCAACTTTGTTCTCATAATCAATTCGAACCTCTTCCAAAAGAGTGGATTCATCACTAAATAAAGTCATGACCTCTCCAAATCCACTTTTGTCAATATTGTGAAAAGACTCAACACCCTCCAAAATAGTGGGATCATTAACTAGAGTTAACACTCTTCCAAACCCACTTTCATCAACATAATCATCATAAATAGGAGGCATGCTATCACCATAATAAATTTGCTCATCAAAACTTGGGGGACAAAAAATATCATCTTCATCAAACATAGCATCCCCAAGCTTTCAGATTTGCATATCATTAGCATCATGGATATTCAAAGAATTCATACTAACAACATTCTAATCATGCTCATCATTCAAAGATTTTATGCCAAACATTTTATTAACTTCTTCTTCTAACACTTGAGCACAATTTTCCTTTCCATCATTTTCACGAAAGACATTAAAAAGATGAAGCATATGAGGCAACCTCAATTCCATTTTTTGTAGTTTTCTTTTATAAACCAAACTAGTGATAAAAACAAGAAACTAAAAGATTCAATTGCAAGATCTAAAGATATACCTTCAAGCACTCACCTCCCCGACAACGGCACCAGAAAAGAGCTTGATGTATACTACGCGACCTTCTTCTTGTAGAGTCGTGTTGGGCCTCCAAGCGTAGAGTTTTGTAGGACAATAGCAAATTTCCCTCAAGTGGATGACCTAAGGTTTATCAATCCATGGGAGGCATAGGATGAAGATGGTCTCTCTCAAACAACCTTGCAACCAAATAACAAAGAGTCTCTTGTGTCCCCAACAGACCCAATACAATGACAAATTGTATAGGTGCACTAGTTCGGCGAAGAGATGGTGATAAAAGTGTAGTATGGATAGTAGATATAGGTTTTTGTAATTTGAAAATATAAAAACAGCAAGGTAGCAAGTAACAAAAGTGAGTAAAAACGGTATTGCAATGCTTGAAAACAAGGCCTAGGGTTCATACTTTCACTAGTTCAAAGTCTCTCAACAATGATAACATAATTAAATCATATGGCACTCCCTCATCGTGCAACAAAGAATCACTCCAAAGTTCCTATCGGAGAACGTAGGACGAGAACATGCATCAACCCCTATGCATAGATTACCCCAATGTCACCTCGGGAATCCGCGAGTTGAGTGCCAAAACATACATCAAGTGAATCAATAGAACATCCCATTGTCACCATAGATATCCCATCGCAAGACATACATCAAGTGTTCTCAAATCCAATACTCAATCCAACATAACGAAGCCTCAAAGAGCAAGACTCAATTCATCACAAGAAGGTAGAGAGGGAGAAACACCATATGATCCAACTATAGTAACAAAGCTCGCGGTACATCAAGATCGTGCCAAATCAAGAACACGAGAGAGAGAAAGAGATCAAACACATAGCTACTGGTACATACCCTCAGCCCCGAGGGTAAACTACTCCCTCCTCATCATGGAGACCGCCGGGATGATGAAGATGGCCTCCGGTAATGATTTCCCCCTCCGTCAGGTTACTGGAACGGGCTCCCGATTGGTTTTTCATGGCTATAGAGGCTTGCGGCGGCGGAACTTCCGTTCCAGGGTTCTTTTCGGGGGTTTCCGTATTTATTATAATTTTTGGCGTTGGAAACAAGTCAGGGGGGGTGCCCGAGGGGCCCACAATCCAGGGGGCGCGCCCTAGGTTGGTGGGCGCGCCGGTATGCTTCTGGCCTCCTCGATCACTTCCTGGCCTAGCTCCGGTGCTTCGGGGGTCTCTTTTGGTCCATAAAAATCACCATAAATTTTCAGCCCATTCCAAGAACTTATTTCTGCACAAAAAATGACACCACGGTAGTTCTGCTGAAAACAACATCAGACCGGGTTAGCTCTAATAAAATCATACCAAAACCATATAAAATTGTTGCAAACATGGCATGAATACTTCATAATTTATAGATACGTTGGATACGTATCATATATTCCAACTCCGAGATGCTTTCACTAGTCAATAGATGGATCGCTGGAGCTTGCAGACTTTGTTAGCATCCTTAGGATCGACAAAACCTTCCGGTTGCATCATATACAACTCTTCCTTAAGGAACCTGTTAAGGAACGCTGTTTTGACGTCCATCTGCAAGATTTCATAGTCGTAATATGCGACAATTGCTAACATAATTCTAACAGACTTCAGCATCGCTATGGGTGAGAAAGTCTCATCGCAGTCAACTCCTTGAATTTTTCGAAAACCTTTTGCGACAAGTCGAGCTTTATAGATGGTGATGTTACCATTAGTGTCTGTCTTCTTCTTAAAGGTCCATTTATTCTCAATGGATTGTCGGTCAACGGGCAAGTCCACCAAAGTCCATACTTTGTTCTCATACATGGATCATATCTCGGATTTCATGGCCTCAAGCCATTTGTCGGAATGCGGCCTCATCATTGCTTCTTCATGGTTCGTAGGTTTGCCGTTATCTAACAACATGACTTCCAGGACGGGATTACCCTACCACGCTGGTGCGGAACATGTCCTGGTCGACCTATGAAGTACGGTAGTAACTTGATCTGATGTTTCATGATCATCATCATTAGCTTCTTCTCTAGTTGGTGTAGGCATCACGGGAACTACTTTCTGTGATGTGCTACTCTCCTATTCGAGAGAAGGTAGGATTACCTCATCAAGTTCTACTTTCCTCCCACTCACTTCTTTCAAGAGAAACTCCTTCTCTAGAAAGGACCCATTCTTACAACGAAACTCTTGCCCTCAGATCTATGATAAAAGGTATACCCAATGGTCTCTTTAGGGTATCCTATGAAGACGCACTTCTCCACTTTGGGTTTGAGCTTATCAGGCTGAAGCCTTTTGACATAAGCATCGCATCCCCAAACTTTAAGAAACGACAACTTAGGTTTCCCGCCAAACCATAATTCATACGGTGTCGTCTCAACGGACTTAGACGGTGCCCTATTTAAAGTGAATGCGGCTATCTCTAATGCATAACCCCAAAATGATAGTGGCAAATCGGTAATAGACATCATAGAATGCACCAATCTAATAAAGTACGATTACAACGTTCAGATACACCATTATGTTGTGGTGTTCCAGGTGGCGTGAGTTGTGAAACAATTTCACATTGTCTTAAATGAGCACCAAACTCATAACTCAAATATTCACCTGCACGATCAAATCGTAGAAACTTTATTTTCTTGTTACGCTGATTCTCCACTTCACTCTGAAATTCCTTGAACTTTTCAGATGTTTCAGACTTGTGTCATTAAGTAAACATACCCACATCTACCCAAATCATCTCTGAAGGTAAGAAAATAATGATATCCACCACGTGCTTCAACACTCATCGGACCGCATACATCAGTATCTATTGTTTCCAACAAGTCACTAGCTCGGTCCATTGTTCCGGAAAACAAGGTTTTAGTCATCTTGCCCATAAGGCATGGTTCACATGTATCAAATGATTCATAATCAAGTGATTCCAAAAGTCCATCAGCATGGAGTTTCTTCATGCGCTTTACACCAATATGACCTAAGCGGCAGTACCACAAGTATGTAGTACTATTATCATTACTTTGCATCTTTTGGCATCAATATTATGAATGTGTGCATCACTATGATCGAGATTCAACAAGAATAAACCATTCACAAGGGGTGCATGACCATAAAAGATGTTATCCATATAAATAGAATAACCATTATTCTCTAACTTAAATGAATAACGGCCTCACAATAAACAAGATCCAGATATAATGTTCATGCTTAACGCAGGCACCAAATAACAATTATTTAGGCTCATAACTAATACCGAAGGTAAATGTAGAGGTAGCGTGCCGACGGCGATCACATTAACCTTGGAACCATCTCCGACGTGCATCGACACCTCATCCTTAGACAGTCTCCGTTTATTCCGTAGCTCGTGTTTCGAGTTACAAATATTAGCAACCGGATTAGTATCAAATACCTAATCGCTACTACGAGTAGTAAGGTACACATCAATAGCATGTATATCAAATATATGTTTGTTGATGTTGTGATGCGGAGCATCCTTTGATCATCCCCATGGACATTACATCACCACCACAAACATGAGGAGGACCAATGACAAGAGCACGAGCACGTGCCAACGGAACCAAGGTTAACTCTTTCCTCTTCGAACTTCATTCAGATTCTTCAAACTTCATTCGGATTCACATGAGAATGGGGTCCTACCCCAAACGGATATGTTGTGCATGCTTAGGTACCAAGGACATGACCGCGAGGAAGCTAGGAGGGAGATACAAGCAACTATGGAGGAGGAGAAGGAAGAAGGGAATGAAGACATGGAAGATCTGGACACCCCAGGTGCCCGGACCACTCCGCCCCCGGGTGCGCGGCCAATGGCTGGGAGCTGGCCCTGGACTCCCCGGATGCCCGGTCAGGAAACCCCCGGGTGCCTGGCCCACCTGCTTGGGCGCTGCCCCACCACCCCAGGTGCCCGGGCCACCACCCCGGGTGCCCGACCTTCTACTGGGCGCTGGCCCAGCCGGCACCGGGTGCCCGGGCCCCCAGCCCCCGGGTGCCCGGCCATCTACAGCCGCCAAGGGCGCGGCCCCCTGGACGCCCCGGGTGCCCGGGATTTGCACCCCTGGGTGCCCGGACCCCTCACCCGGCGCGCCCCGGGTGCCGGGCCTTGCATCCCCGGGTGCCAAGTCCTCCATCTCCCCGCGACCCCCGGGTGCCCGGACTCCTCCATTATGCCTGCATGCATTTTGGGTTTAAAAGACCCTTGTACCCCTTTTCTCTCTTATTTCGTCCCTATACTATATAAACTCTTCGCCTATATCATTCTTAGGGTAGCAAAGTATTGGATAGACAAAGAGAGAGCTTTGCTCATCTTCCTCCTCTTGGAGATCAAGGCCTCCTATTGGACTAGCTCCTCTTGGAGATCAAGGCCTCCTCTTGGAGAAGATCCTCTTGTGGATTCAAGGCCTCCTTTTGGAGAAGATTATCACCAAGACCTCACCTAGTGGGAAGAACCTTACCCTAGTGCTATTTCCTTGAATTGTTCTTGTATGCTTGTGGATCTCATGTATGCTACTCTAGTGGATGTGTTATTTGGGCTTGTTTTAGTGATTCTCCTCTTGTGTTTTTGTGTGTTCATCATTTCCCCCTCCAAGTGTGAAAAGATCCCCTCTAGGGTTTCACCCTACAATATCTTGGTATCATGAGCAAGGTTGATTCACATCTTGGAGTCCCTACCCCCCATTTGCTAGCTTGATTTTGTTGTTTTTCGTCCTAATTCGAAAATCCCCACAAAAATAGCCCCAAAAGATTTTCTTGCAATTTGTTGGATCTTGTGAGATTTGGTTGTTTTGGTCCATGGATTTGTTGTTTGGCAAGTGGATCTAGCACCTACCCTTCCATCCCCACCCTTCCCACTATGAAATCCACCAAAATCCCGAATTTTCTCAAAAATTTCCGCCCAAATCGGCCACCCCCGGGCACCCGGACTTCAACCCCCGGGCACCCGGACCCCCGGGCAAGTTTTTGCCCAACCCCCTGACCAACCCGGGCACCCGCACCCCTTACCCCCGGGCACCCGGACCCCCGGGCCACTTTTTCGCCCAACTGCCTGACCACCCCGGGCACCCACACCCTCCCACCCCGGGTGCCCGCACCCCCCAGTTTCAGCCCAACTCCAAAAACCGTTTCGGCCATAACTAATTCATCCGGAGTCCGATTTTCACGTTCTTTAGCTCGTTTGTAACCATTCACATCCTCCATCCCACAAAAATACTACCACCACGATTTGACTCCATCAAAATTTTGGCATCTTTGCCTAGGCCCTCCACCATATATATCATCCGCAAAACCACCATAGCTTTCCGCAACCTAATCCATTTTGATCCATATAGCATTTGTGGTTGCTTGAGGGTGACTTGAGTCTTCTAAGGTGCTTCGGCTACTTAGGGACGGTTGCTTCTTCATCAACCACCACCACCACTTCCGCATTGCCAACTCTAGAACCACCAACACATTCCGCTATCACCATTTGACATTTTTCGTTTGAGATTTTGAGTTTGCGGTTTTTCCATTTCCTAGGGTGTTTCGGCTAACTAGGAACGGTTCGACATCGTCAACACCGCCGCTCAACTTCGCCAAGGATTCGACATCGGCCACCATCACCTTTTTGACTACTAACCGTAAGCAAGAACGGTAAACTCTATATCATCTTGGTATTGTGGTATCCCATCATTATACATTCATCCTTGCCATTGCTTTGTTAACCCCTAGCCCATTTTGCGTCACTTTCCTATCAAGACTAGCCATTTGAGTATTGCCGGGCCATGCTACTTGTGCACTTTAGTGTTCATCGATACGAACCTACCATTTCATACATACCTTATCTTGGTATCATCATATCATCTATTGTGTCACAAGATTGTTCCTGCATACACAATTGCTATCTTGGTTCGAGCATTTTGCAAAAGTGGCCAAAGAAAAAAAGCTTTGAAGCAAAAAGATAAAAACAAAGAGCTTGTAAGCAATAGCCATAGCATCGCCACATTTCATATCTTACTACCATATTGATCATCTTGGATCTTCGTGTGCGAAGCACCAGAACATCATACATATATAACATACTTGGGATAGAAAGTTGATACATTTTGCATCTCATAGGTTGTGCACAAGTGTCGTATCCGCCTATTGAGAAATCATGCTAGCGTCTCTCTAGAGTTGTGCAACACGAGCGTTTTCTGTGGATTCCACATTTTGAGCTCATTCCTTGGTTGCACGACCCCGTTTATCTATCCGTGTGCCATTCTTTGCTATTGGTCTACTTGCTTTACTTGCAATTTTCTGAACCTTCTCAACATTATCGATAACTTGACTAACATTTGCTTGAAATTTTGTGCCACCCATCCTAACCAAGCTCCTCCATAAGCTTTACTTGTGTAGGTGTGAGAAACAAACCCGGTACCAATTCTACTATTGTAGAATTACAATGAGTGATACTCGATACATCCTCAATCTTCAGAAAAGGTAACTTTGGTTTTGTTCTCTCATTTCCTACTCACCTTTGCTAGAGAATTGTGATGGATAGGCAATGCACGTCATCTTCGGTCTTCGACCGCATCGAGCGACTCACCATCGACATACAACGCTCCGAATCAAGGAAAAGGGACTACATCAACGTCAAGTTGGACGCACACATGGATGACATCCGACATGTGTGGGCCAACTACAAGTCTTCTTCCCCTTCGTCATCTTCAAGGCGGAGACGCTCTAGTCATAAATCTTCAACGCGACCATCCTATGAAAGTACCACGCGGCAACGTCCTCATCTTCGAGACGATGAGCACCATCGCATACAAGGTCATGCGCAACAACGTCGCCATCACCGCGATGATGCTCGAGATGCGCACACCGACAAGTCCCAACAAGATCTACATCAAGCTACGGTCAAGCTTCATGAGCACAAGAGAAGACCACGAGACGAGCACCACCAAGAGGAAGCTACGGCTACCACCACCACTTCGGCATCTTCGCCAAGTGTTATCAAGGCATCTTCGCCTTTGGACATACGACATCTTTGCCTACTTCCCACGAGTATGCCTACATCAACATCGTCAAGTCCAAGGCAACCACCCACAAGTGAGGGCGACACTTCCATATTCGGAAGCCCCTCAAGGAGAATGGCTGAGCATGGGAAATTCCCTTCGGTCATGGAGAAGAGCTACGAGGTGCCACATCATATGGACCTCATACAAGACGACGACAAGACAGTCGAGCAAGGGCCATCCCCTTCGACCATGGCGGCGAGCATGACCCTCTTCAACAACATGAAGACGATGCCACAATGGGAATCATACTCCGAGGCAAGCTACGACACCACACATGAGACCTTATATTTGGTCTTGGAGGAGAGTGATGATTTGCCACTTCCTACGACAGTCATCTTTGGAGGCGTTAGGGATGAGGAGGTTGAGCATGGGACTATCCCTTTCACCAAGGCGGCGACAGGAGTTGAGCATGGAGACATTTGCACCTACATCTTTCTAACACCCACATATGACGAGATGCCCCAATTGCCATGCGAGGAGAGCCACCACATCACGAGTGAGATGAGTGACGCCACCTCATGTGACATTGAGTACATTTCCTATGAGAAGATGAGTGTGATCACCACTAGCCCTAGACACGAGAGCCTACAACACATCCTATGTGAGGTTGAGAGCCATTTGAGTGACTCCACCAACCATACGAGTGAGAGCATCTTAGTGGGAGTGAGTGAGTCACAACACTTAGTGAGTGAGGTAGTTGAGAGGGCACGTGAGGATACTATGATTTCTAACAACTTAACCTCTACTCCGAGTGTGTTTTCTTTGGTGCTAGATCTCCTACATGATGAAGCGTGATACGTCTCCAACGTATCTATAATTTTTGATTGTTCCATGATGTTTTATTATCAATCTTGGATGTTTTATAATCATTTTATAGTTATTTTATATCATTTTTTGGTACTAACCTATTGACATAGTGCCAAGTGCCAGTTGCTGTTTTTTCCATGTTTTTTACATCGCAGCAAATCAATATCAAACAGAGTCCAAATGCCACGAAACTCCACGGAGATTTTTATGGACCAGAAGAAAGCTATTGGGCCCTAGTTGCTCCTGGGGGGAGTCCGGAGGAGGGGACAACCCACCAGGGCGCGCCAGGAGGCCCAGTCGCACCCTGGTGGGTTATGCCCACCTCGAGTGCCCCCCCGGACCGCCTCTTTGCTCTATAAATACCCCAATATTCCAGAAACCCTAGGGGAGTCGACGAAATATTCGTCCAGCCGCCGCAGAGTCCAGAACCACCAGTTCCAATCTAGACACCATCTCGGATGGGGTTCACCACCTCCATTGGTGCCTCTCCGATGATGCGTGAGTAGTTCTTTGTAGACCTTCGGGTCTGTAGTTAGTAGCTATATGGCTTTCTCTCTCTCGCTGAATTCTCAATACAATGGTCTCTTGGAGATCCATATGATGTAACTCTTTTTGCGGTGTGTCTGTTGGGATCTGATGAACTTTGAGTTTATGATCAGTCATATCTTTTTATATCCATGGAAGTTATTTGAGTTTATTTGATCTCTTATATGCATGATCTCTTATAGCCTCGTATTTCTTCCCCGATATTTGGGTTTTGTTTGGCCAACTTGATCTATTTATCTTGCAATGGGAAGAGGTGCCCAGTAGTGGGTTCGATCTTACGGTGCTTGATCCCAATGACAGAAAGGGAAACGACACGTATGTATCATTGCTAATAAGGATAAAACGATGGGGTCTATCTCTACATAGATAGATCTTGTCTACATCATGTCATCGTTCTTATTGCATTACTCCGTTTTTCCATGAACTTAATACACTAGATGCATGCTGGATGGCGGTCGATGTGTGGAGTAATAGTAGTAGATGCAGGCAGGAGTCGGTCTACTAATCTTGGACGTGATGCCTATGTAATGATCATTGCCTGGATATCGTCATAATTATTTGAGGTTCTATCAATTGCCCAACAGTAATTTGTTTACCCACCATTTGCTATCTTTCTCGAGAGAAGCCACTAGTGAAATCTACGGCCCCAGGTCTTCTTTCTCATATATTTGCTTTGCGATCTATTTTATTTGCACTTTTTATTCAGATCTATTAAACCAAAAATACAAAAAATACTTTGCTGCATTTTATTTTATTTGCGGTCTATTTATTCAATCTATTGCAACTTTCTCCCGTCCACGCACCGTTTGAGGCACCGTACCCGAAAGGGATTGACAACCCCTTTAACACGTCGGGTCGTGAGGTGTTGTTATTTGTGTGCAGGGGCTGTTTACGTTCTGTTGCTTGGTTCTCCTACTGGTTTGATAACCCTGGTTTCATATTTGAGGGAAATACCTACCGTCGCTGTGCTGCATCATCCCTTCCTCTTTGGGGAAATGCTGCTGTAGCTTCAAGCGACATCAAAAGGAATTTCTGGCACCGTTGCCGGGGAGGATCAAGTCAAGATAGTCTCCTGGCCACGCACCATTTCTGGCGCCGTTGCTAGGGAGGGTCTTCAACATATACCAGGTTCCTAATCACAAATCTCATCTCCTCGCAATTTACATTATTTGCCATTTGCCACTCATTTTCCTCTCCCCCACTTCACAAAAATTTGCCATTTTATTCGCCCTCTTTTTCGTTCGCCTTTTTCTCGTCCGATCTCATATTTGATTGTGTTGCCATGTGCCTTCTATTTTCTTGCATCTTTGCTTGCTAAAGATCTATTGATATGGATCCTCATCACTTGCTAATCTTTTCAAAAGATCCAATTATGATGAACCTATTGCTAGTGAATTGAGTTCACTAGATTATCTTTATGAAGTTTTGCTTAAGATTCGTGAATCTGAAAATTGTGATGAAGAAATTTATGAAGTGATTCATGATTGCTCCTTGAATGAAAAGCATGATTGCAATGATTTTACTATAAATTCTATTAATGTCAATTGTGCTAATAATATGCAAAACCCCAAGCTTGGGGATGCTAATTTTGCTATGTCCACTACTTGTTGCAATGATCATGATTGGGGTGATTCTTCTTATGATCTTGAAAATTTATTTAAGCCTCATGATGAATATGTTTGCAATAATATTGAAAGTGGGTTTGGAAGAGCGTCAACTTTAGGTAAAAGTAATCCCACATATTTGGAGAGTGTTCAATCTTACAATTTTTTTGATGAAAGTGGGATTGGAGAGGTCATGACTTTAGTTGATGTTAATCCCGTTATCTTGGAAGATTATAAAAATCTTATGCATATGGATCATGAAGAGTAAATTTTATATGATGGCTATATTGTTTAATTTGATCATGATCCTACATGTAATTATTATGAGAGAGGAAAATATGGTTGTAGAAATTTTCATGTTACTAAATTACCTCTTGTTATGTTGAGATTGCTATTGTTTCTTTCTTCTTCATTGCATCTGCTAGTTTTTGCTTCTCTTGATAATTTGTTTTCCTATAAAATTCCTATGCATAGGAAGTATGTTAGACTTAAATGTGTTTGTCACATGTTTCACAATGCTCTCTTTGTGTTTCAATTATTATCTTTCATGTGAGCATCGTTGAAATTTTATGCCTAACTAAGGGCGTAAAACCATAGCGCTTGTAGGGAGGCAACCCAATGAATAAATTTATTTTTGCTTTTTGCTTTCTGTTCTTGAGTGTTAGCACAATTATGCTACTATTATGATTGTGTTTTAGTTAGTGTTTGTGCCAAGTAGAACCAATAGGATCTTCTTGGGTGATAGTTGTTTGATCTTGCTGGAAAAGACAGAAACTTTGTGCTCACAAAAATAATTGTTAAAAATCACCGGAACATGATAAAATGCCAATTCTTTCTGCAGAAGATTAATATACAAATTACCCAGGTCGTCCTAGTTTTTCAGAATTTTTGGAGTTCCATAAGTATTCAAACAAATCAGATTGCTACAGATTGTTCTGTTTTGACAGATTCTGTTTTCTTTGTGTTGTGTGCTTATTTTGATGGCTCTATGGTTTTCTTTGATGAGTTTTTGCCATAGAAAAGTTGGAATACGGTAGATATAATACAAAAACAAAATATGAATTGGTTTGATACAGTAGTTATAATAGTGATTTATTTTTCTTAAACTAACGGATCTCACGAAGGTTTTGTTGAGTTTTGTGTGATTGAAGTTTTCAAGTTTTGGGTTATCTTACGATGGATGAAAGAAGGATAGAAGAGTCTAAGCTTGGGGATGCCCCGACATCCCAAGCTATTATCCAAGAATGAGCAACCAACTAAGCTTGGGGATGCTCCCGAGTGGCATCCCCTCTTTCTTCTAATGACTATCGGTATTTTGCTTGAAGCTATATTTTTATTCGTCACATGATATGTGTTTTGCTTGGAGCGTCTTGTATGATATGAGTCTTTGCTTGCTTTATTTTATGTTTTAAGTCATCAATCCTTTCTGGACACACTTATTTGAGAGAGCCAAAATTATTTCATGACTTGTTAGAATTGCTCTCTGTGCTTCACTTAAAATTTTTATGAGCTATGGACTTGCTCTAGTGCTTCACTTATATCTTCTTGAGCATGGTGTGCTTAGTATTTTTGAAGAAATGCTCTCTTGCTTCACTTAGATTTATTTGAGAGTTAGTAAATTTTTTGAAGAAATTCTCTCTTGCTTCACTTAAATTATTATGAGAGAAAAAATTTATGCTCTTGATCTTCACTTATATTTGTTTGAGCTTATGAAAAGCAACACATGAAAATTAGTCCCAAAGTGATAGATATCCAAGAAGGATAAGTAATGTTTTTTTGAAGATCATTGGACAAAATAAACTTGATTCTTAGTAATATTTTTGAGATATGATGATGTGATATGTGAGTTATGTTGATGAGTATTTATGCTTTAGTAAGAATGTTGGTGTTAAGGTTTGTGATTCCATATGCATGCACAAAAGTCAATATTCATGCAATGAAATTATATCCTACTTGTGGTGCATTATTCGGTGTTAATTATGTTTAATTCTTGCTTATGAGATTATTCGTTTCTTGGTTGGTCGCTTCTCAATCTTTTTGCTAGCCTTCATTTTGCACCAAGTATGACCTCTACTTGTGCATCCCTTTAAACCAGTTTTGCCACATGAGTCCACTATATCTACCTATATGCGGTATTTGATACGTCTCCAACGTATCTATAATTTTTGATTGTTCCATGCTATTATATTATCTGTTTTGGATGTTTATGGGCTTTACTATGCACTTTTATATTATTTTTGGGACTAACCTATTGACCCAGAGCCCAGTGCCAGTTCCTGTTTTTTCCCTTGTTTCAGTGTTTCAAAGAAAAGGAATATCAAACGGAATCGAAACGGAATGAAACCTTCTAGAGAAGTTATTTTTGGAAGGAAAGCAACCCGGGAGACTTGGAGTCCACGTCAAGAAAGCAACGAGGAAGGCACGGGGCAGGGGGGCGAGCCCACCCCCCTGGGCGCGCCCTCCACCCTTGTGGGCCCCTCGTGGCTCCCCTGACGTACTTCTTTCACCTATATATACCCATATACCCTAAAACAATCGGGGAATAGAATAGATCGGGAGTTCCGCCGCCGCAAGCCTCTGTAGCCACCAAAAACCAATCGGGACCCTGTTCCGGCACCCTGCCGGAGGGGGGAACCGTCACCGGTGGCCATCTTCATCATCCCGGCGCTCTCCATGACGAGGAGGGAGTAGTTCACCCTCGGGGCTGAGGGTATGTACCAGTAGCTATGTGTTTGATCTCTCTCTCGTGTTCTTGATTTGGCACCATCTTGATGTATCGCGAGCTTTGCTATTATAGTTGGATCTTATGTTTCTTCTCCCCCTCTACTCTCTTGTAATGGATTGAGTTTTCCCTTTGAAGTAATCTTATCGGATTGAGTCTTTAATGATTTGAGAACACTTGATGTATGTCTTGCCGTGCGTATCTGTGGTGACAATGGGATATCACGTGATTCACTTGATGTATGTTTTGGTGATCAACTTGCGGTTCCGCCCATGAACCTATGCATAGGGGTTGGCACACGTTTTCGTCTTGACTCTCCGGTAGAAACTTTGGGGCACTCTTTGAAGTTCTATGTGTTGGTTGAATAGATGAATCTGAGATTGTGTGATGCATATCGTATAATCATACCCACGGATACTTGAGGTGACATTGGAGTATCTAGGTGACATTAGGGTTTTGGTTGATTTGTGTCTTAAGGTGTTATTCTAGTACGAACTCTAGGGCTGTTTGTGACACTTATAGGAATAGCCCAACGGATTGATTGGAAAGAATAACTTTAAGATGGTTTCGTACCCTACCATAATATCTTCGTTTGTTCTCCGCTATTATTGACTTTGGAGTGACTCTTTGTTGCATGTTGAGGGATAGTTATATGATCCAATTATGTTATTATTGTTGAGAGAACTTGCACTAGTGAAAGTATGAACCCTAGGCCTTGTTTCCTAGCATTGCAATACCGTTTACGCTCACTTTTAGCATTAGTTACCTTGCTGTTTTTATATTTTCAGATTACAAAAACCTATATCTACCATCCATATTGCACTTGTATCACCATCTCTTCGCCGAACTAGTGCACCTATACAATTTACCATTGTATCAGGTGTGTTGGGGACACAAGAGACTCTTTGTTATTTGGTTGCAGGGTTGTTTGAGAGAGACCATCTTCATCCTACGCCTCCCACGAATTGATAAACCTTAGGTCATCCACTTGAGGGAAATTTGCTACTGTCCTACAAACCTCTGCACTTGGAGGCCCAACAACGTCTACAAGAAGAGGGTTGCGTAGTAGACATCAGTATTCTTTTGCCGTTCTAAGCAAATTTGCATGTGCCATCTCTAATTTTTGAAATAAACTTCTCTTTTGTGTGTTTGTTTCGCTCACGGAACGGTAACGGGTGGCTAATATTTTCCATGCTGAATGTGTTATTCTCACGATGAGTGTTTATTCACTTGTCATTGCAAGAGAGCAAGGCAAAGGTTTTAGGGATGCCCAGTCCCGAAATGCAAAAATGAATTTACTTTATGTTGTCAAATAATAAATTCCTTGGAAAGTGTTGGTATGGAGGGAAACCGTGGATACGGCTAGCGATGGAAAGTGAAAGAATGGTGGAAAAAGGATAAACTTTATTTTCTGTTTGGGAACTGCCTATGGCATATCTAGCATGGAAAGTGTTCGGAACTCTGAGTCGTTTTTGTTGGTGGGATGGATACACCTCCCAAAATGTTTTTTTATCTCTATTTTTTTCGCTTTGAGCTCTGGCACCTCTGCAAATCCCTACTTCCCGCTGTGAAGGGCCTTTCTTTTACTTTATGCAATTTTTATTTTGAATTTGAGTCTCCATCTTCTCTCATAAATAGCACCAACTAAGAGGCAGTATGATCGTACTCAAGTATTGGGTGTAGCCAATATTCGAGTGTGTTTCATGAATGGATCAATGTTTGAGCATGATGGGCTAGGGATAACTTATTTTAGCATTGATATTTTGAAAGACATGGTTGCTTGTTGATATGCTTGAGTATCTAAATTATTATGTCAAAACTAGACTATTGCTTTGAATCACATAAAAGTCCAATTGTCCATGCTATAAAGAAAAGAATATGATATGACATGATAAACAACACTCCACATCAAAAATTCTGTTTTTATCACTTACCTACTCGAGGACGAGCAGGAGTTAAGCTAGGGGATGCTGATACGTCTCCAACGTATCTATAATTTTTGATTGTTCCATGCTGTTTTATTATCAATCTTGGATGTTTTATAATCATTTTATAGTCATTTTATATCATTTTTTGGTACTAACCTATTGACATAGTGCCAAGTGCCAGTTGCTATTTTCTCCATGTTTTTTACATCGCAGGAAATCAATATCAAATGGAGTCCAAATGCCACGAAACTCCATGGAGATTTTTTAAGGACCAGAAGGAAGCTAATGGGCCCTAGTTGCACCTGGGGGGAGTCCTGAGGAGGGGACAACCCAGCAGGGCGCGCCAGGAGGCCCAGGCGCGCCCTGGTGGGTTGTGCCCACCTCGGGTGCCCCCCGGACCGCCTCTTTGCTCTATAAATACCCCAGTATTCCAGAAACCCTAGGGGAGTCGACGAAATATTCATCCAGCCGGCGCAGAGTCTAGAACCACCAGATCCAATCTAGACACCATCTCGGATGGGGTTCACCACCTCCATTGGTGCCTCTCCGATGATGCGTGAGTAGTTCTTTGTAGACCTTTGGGTCCGTAGTTAGTAGCTAGATGGCTTTCTCTCTATCGCTGAATTCTCAATACAATGGTCTCTTGGAGATCCATATGATGTAACTCTTTTTGCGGTGTGTCTGTTGGGATCTGATGAACTTTGAGTTTATGATCAGTCATATCTTTTTATATCCATGAAAGTTATTTGAGTTTATTTGATCTCTTATATGCATGATCTCTTATAGCCTCGTATTTCTTCTTCGATATTTGGGTTTTGTTTGGCCAATTTGATCTATTTATCTTGCAATGGGAAGAGGTGCCCGGTAGTGGGTTCGATCATACGGTGCTTGATCCCAGTGACAGAAAGGGAAACGACACGTATGTACCATTGCTACTAAGGATAAAACGATGGGGTGTATCTCTACATAGATATATCTTGTCTACATCATGTCATCGTTCTTATTGATTACTCCATTTTTCCATGAACTTAATACACTAGATGCATGCTGGATAGCGGTCGATGTGTGGAGTAATAGTAGTAGATGCAGGCAGGAGTCGGTCTACTAATCTTGGACATGATGCCTATGTAATGATCATTGCCTGGATATCGTCATAATTATTTGAGGTTCTATCAATTGCCCAACAGTAATTTGTTTACCCATCGTTTGCTATCTTTCTCGAGAGAATCCACTAGTGAAATCTACGCCCCCCGAGTCTTCTTTCTCATATATTTGCTTTGCGATCTATTTTATTTACACTTTTTATTCAGATCTATTAAACCAAAAATACAAAAATACTTTGCTGAATTTTATTTTATTTGTGATCTATTTATTCAATCCATTGCAACTTTCTCCCGTCCACGCACCGTTTGAGGCACCGTACCCGAAAGGGATTGACAACCCCTTTAACACGTCGGGTTGCGATGTGTTGTTATTTGTGTGCAGGGGTTGTTTACGTTGTGTTGCTTAGTTCTCCTACTGGTTCGATAACCTTGGTTTTATATCTGTGGGAAATACCTACCGCCGCTGTGCTGCATCATCCCTTCCTCTTTGGGGAAATACCGACGTAGCTTCAAGCGCCATCAAAGCGCCAATCCTCGATGAGTACATACCTCCAATGGAGACGACGATGGCCATGGTGGACGATGATGCACCCCCACATGGTTCCATCATGATGACGATGACCACGAGTTGGTTTTCACCACATCACCTACACCACATGAGTGGATTTCCAAATTTAACATTGGTGATGGTTCTTTGCTTGTCCCACTAGTGGACTATCTTGACAATGATTGCTTGCATGATGATGATCACCTTATGGATTCACCACATACTATGTCTTCTACATGCTTAGATGTGTCACCAATTTATGATGCATATGATGACGAGCATGTTGAATTGCCTAGTTTTGATGCTATGCTCCATATGATATCATGTGAAAAATCTATTGGTCACATTATGTTTGACAATCCTTTAAAATTGTCATATGCTATGAGTGAGATCTCCCATATTGCATCATTTGAATCTCAACATAGTAACTATGCATGTCCCATTAAAATAAATCCCATTTGCAGTTTTGGCATAGATGACAAAGTCATGGTTATGGGTATTTGCTTCTCTTGCGATGATATTGATATGCTACCTTTGCAAAATTTGTGCTATTCATCTCATATGTCATGTCATGAAAATTATTGTGTACCGAATGAGTACATCACTTATGTGAACCATATGCATACCTTTCATGATAATGCTCTAGAGGTTTCACGTGATACATTCCACAAATTGAGTCTCCATTATGCCATACATAGCAACAAACTTTTCATGACGGATGACATGTTTCTATATCATGCATCTCATTTATTTGAGCATTGGATATTTTGTGCTAACCACCACATGCACGTATGCATCATAATGGATGATGTGTACATATACCACACACACACAATTTTCTCTTTGCCTTTGTTTTGTGTAGGTACTCAAGAATACTCATCAACTTTACAATCCCATGAGTTGATGAAACGAGCTCTTGAGAGCAACGATGCTTTGGGATTCCATGAATTGTCTTTACCACCGTTCCCTTCACACAAGGACCACGAACATCTCTTTTACTTGGCTCTCACACGGCTATGGGTTATTTACCATTTGCTACTTTATTCCCATCTTAGCGTGTTCACTTTGCATAACACACTTGTTTCTATGCCTTTGCCATGCAATTGTGACCCTTGCTTGCACTTACATATGATTCACCATTCTTCTACTACTATGTGTATTTGCATGCTTGGCGGAGATCCTTGTTGCTATTACCATGTTTACCTTGAACCTCATGCTATTGTTGATTCTTGTGTTGGGCCATTCATGATGTTCAATTGCTATTTACATAGGACTTCTTGCCAACACAATGATGATACATTACTCATACCTTGTTTTCTTGCTTGTAATATGTCTTGTGCATTATGTATGCCCACTATTTGCACACATGACATGATTTCCATGATCACCTCTAGTATGTTGCATCTTCGCACTACTACCTTGCATGACTTGTTTCATATGATTCCTTGCTTGGCTGCATCACCCATGATCCATTCTTGCTCATTTCATTGGGTTGATGACATACATGTTCATGCCTATCACATGATTTACATTGATGATTGTCACTTGCCTCCATTAGTTGCATCTCACATATTCACATGTAGTGAGTGCAACCATGCTATGTTTATTGATATTGGAGACTTGGACATCTTGCATGTGACGCATGCTTGTTTGATTGAGCTTAAGGCCTTTGGTTGTGCTAGCATTTTGTGCCTACATAACATGCCCTGCCACCTTGTCATTTCTTATGATAAGAATGATGATAACACTTGTTGGGTATTTCACCACACGAATGTTTGGTTTTGCATTTTCGCTAACCTCATTTGGTTTTCTGAGTGTCTGTCATGTTCTTTCGTTTTGGAGGATTCACAAGGCGGTGTCTTCATGAGACATATTGGTTATGTGAAGGCGTACATGATGTGCAACACCAACATCTGCGAGAAATTCCTAAAGGTGAACTCCTTCCCTTTGAGCCATCCTCAAATACGCATATTGGATGGGTCATTCTTTCATTATTGTCTCCTTCTTCTTGTCTACATGATACATCTATTGGATGGAGCACCATCATTGGAGTTGGACCCTATGTACCTTCAAGTTGAGGAGTTCTCGAGCTTAGTTAATGCACCTACTTTGGAAGCACCACCGGAAAACCACTTATGCCACGACATTGAGCCATGGTACAACACCACCCATAACAAATTTGCATCTTATTCATGGATTGACTCTCACATTATGGTTGCCTTATTGCATCTTGTATTTCTATGCCATCCATGATATATGAGCTTGTGCACTTTCTTAGCAAATTTGTTGTGATCTTTCTTGATGGCCTCTCCATACATTATGATCACATTGCCCACCATCAGTTGCATGATAACATACACATATTGAGCATCAATTGCCATGTTCATGCTCTTGATAAACCATCATACTATGACATCATTTTGCACAATGGCAGACTTTGTAACTTCATGCACAATGAACTTGATCACACGAATGCATTATATGCATGTTCTTTCATTTTGCTACATTTCATGCTCAGTCTCACACCGAATTACATCGGATGAACTTATGCTTCAAAGATGGACACCTTGTGTGCAATCACCATTGTATTCCCCAGTGTCGTTTGTGTTTGCTATTTTTGCATGTACACCACTCTAAAGACACCTTGGAGTACTTGGATTACGCAATGACTTCCACTTCGTCCAACAAATACTACGTCCACAACCACCGTTTCCATGGTGATGAGGATCACGATTCGCGGCGAATCTCTCCCAAGGGGGAAGGGGAGATGATGTGGAGCATCCTTTGATCATCCCCATGGACATTAAATCACCACCACAAACACGAGGAGGACCAATGATTAGAGCACGAGCACGAGCCATCGAAACCAAGGTTAACTCTTTCCTCTTCGAACTTCATTCGGATTCACATGAGAATGGGGTCCTACCTCAAACGGATATGTTGTGCATTCTTAGGTACCAAGGACATGACCGCGAGGAAGCTAGGAAGGAGATACACGCAACTATGGAGGAGGAGAAGGAAGAAGGGCATGAAGACATGGAAGATCTGGAAACCCCGGGTGCCCGGACCACTTCGCCCCCAGGTGCCCGACCGACGGCTGGGAGCTGGCCTTGGATGCCCTGGGTGCCCGGCCAGGAGACCCCCGGGTGCCCGGCCTTTTACTGGGCGCTGGCCCAGCCAGCACCGAGTGTCGCGGGATATCCGCGGCCACCTATGGGACCAGGAGGCCCCTTGCTGGTTCGGGAGGGGGACGTCGCGTCACACAAAGAGCATACCAGCGTACGGCAGCATGACAGAAAGCACAGAAGCAATTCACCCACGTTCGGGCCGCCACGAGGCGTAAAACCCTACTCCTGCTGTAGCGATCCGACATCAGATGGTCAAATCTCTATGCATAAGTGTCATCCCTGGATCAGTAATGCTGACACACACATTACTTGAAGGATTTATAACAGAGTGCAATCACACACTTATTAAATCAAATGTCTCAAAAGAGAACTTATTACAATAATATGGCTTAAGGCCATCTAAATAAGATAACTGCGGAAGCATCGAAAGTAAATGAGTCCATCAACTCCAATGGCATAGCTGAGGGCACGACGACGACCTAGCGCATCTTACTCTTCGTCTGAAAAGTCTGCAACATAATACGTTGCAACCCGAAAACGGGTCAGCACATGGAATATGCTGGCAAAATAACACAGTAGAGCAATGAGCAGGTAAAAGCTATCACTACATGCATATATGGCTGGTGGAGGCTCTACGGTTAACATGTTTTTGCGAAAAGCCAAATTTTCCCTACTGCAAAGGAATATATTTTGTTTAACTATCATGGTAGTAGATAAACATTGAGAAGGTTCCTCCAACTCAATCCCAATTAAGCAGTATTAACAACCCAACAAATTAATTCAGAGTGATGAGATCAACATGATAATTCAAGAACCAAATACTCAAGATGCCCATAACCGGGGACATGACTAACCATGATTAGTTTGTACACTCTGCAGAGGTTTGCACACTTTTCCCCATAAGACTCGATATCCTCCGTTGGATTTCTCGCACTTCATGATGTTTGAGAAACGGATAACCGAGACACAGTCTTTCAGAAACGTTAACTCTTTACTCTGGGTAGACAGTACCACCTACATCCCCTACATCTCCTAGCCTACCACTGAAAGAGGTCACGCAACATACTCAACTATGCCAGAGCCCATAATGGCTTGTGGCTGCACACGGAAGTTTCTAGCATGAATAATCTTATGATCCCTTTGAGCCTGGGTGGCGAACCATAGGATGATCACACGGGTACTCCGGGATATCCTAGGACAACACTGGATTCTCCAGGTGCCCGCAACCAATCCACCCAGTGTGTATTTAAGTAGCCACCTTAAGTTAACCATTAATTAACAATCTCACATCTGTCATGGATACACTCAAACCCAAACCACGTCTACTAGCATAGCATAGTGGTATAAGCATAACGTAGAAGTAACTCCGAGGGTTTGATAATAAAGGACAATAGGTTCTACCTCATCATCTACTTCCCAAACCCACATGTTAAGAGATCCTACTCATGAAATGTTTGAGGATTGTAACTAATGCATAAAAACTGGGTATGAAAGGGATATGATCAAAGTGTTACTTGCCTTGCTGGCGATCTGCAAATCCTAGAGACTCGTAGTAGCACGACTCGCACTCCGGAAATTCTATCACAAGCAAACAATATCATACATAAGCACTCAAGCATAGATGCAAGGGTAAAACTCAAATAAAAAATCCAAACTGAAAGTTCAACTAAAGAGCTTCGATTTGCAAAAAGAATCAATCGGATCGGAGCTACGGAACTGAAACTACGATCAAAAGAAGTTCAAAATCAAATCTGCTTGAAACCAAATTTTAAATTGTCAAAATCATGTTCAAGTTGATTAACTGGAAAGAGGGGTTCGAGACGAAGATTTTGGCGTTGGTTTCACTGGATTTGGACGAACGCTTGAAAAGTTGCGAGGGTTTGAAGATCAGGGGCTAATCTGCGATAAAAATAATTGCGGATAGGTCCCTGGCCGAAAATAAAATAAAAAGAAAAAGACTACGGTGCGGACGTCCGCTAACAGGGACAAACGAACGAATTTGTTCGTTAAAACGAACTAACGAACAACGTTCGCGGAATAGATCTAAACCGAGAAAATTGAGAAATCCGATCTATTAAAAAAACGAACTAGATCTAGGGTTTTACCGAAAATAAACAGACGAAAACCAGGAAAAACCGGTTGGCGGCGGTGGCGGGGCTGCGGACGGCGGCGTCGGCGTGGGACGTCGGACTGCGGTGCGGGGCTGGGTGGGGAGGCGAGGGGGCGGCTTATAAAGCCTCGGGGGGGGGGGGGGTGGGCGGCTTGGGGCAGGGGGCGGCGGAGGCGGGGCGGCGCCGGACTCCTAGCCGGAGTCCAGCTCGCCCATGGGCGGCGGCGCGGAGGGGAAGGCGGTGGCGCGGCTGGGCCGGGTCCGGCTCGACTCGGGCCGGCCCAAAACTTTTTTTTAAAAAATAATTCCGCCAAAGAAAATCCTAAATAAATATGAAAAATTCTAAAAATGCTAAAAACAATTGTCATCGTCTAAATAGAATATTTTGAACAAAGTGAACATTTTTCTGGCCTAAAAATGCCATTTTGAAAAATGCATATTTTTTCTAATTCAAATAAAATCTTGAATAAAATTCAAATAAAATATTTATTTGATTTTAACATTTTCCCTCCAATATTTCTTTTATTTTGAAGAAGTCATTTTATCTCCTCTCTTTTATTTTTATATTGGAAATATTTCAGAGAGAAAAATATTAAAACTAAAATGATCCTCTTTTCAAATTTGAGAAAATTCAAATATGAAAATAATGAAATCCCGAACTCTCTCCGTGGGTCCTTGAGTTGCTTAGGATTTTCTAGGATCGCGAACGAGATGCCATTAAAATATGATATGCATAAGATGACCTATGTATAACATTCCAAATTGAAAATTTAGGATATTACAAACCTACCCCCTTAAGATGAATCTCACCCTCGAGATTCGGGTTGGCTAGAAATAGGTGCAGGTGGTCTTTGCCTAGGTCCTCCTCTCGTTCCCAGGTGGCTTCATCCTCGGTATGGTGGCTCCACTGAACTTTGCAAAATTTGATAACCTTGCTGCGTGTAACTCGGCTGGCGAACTCGAGAATCTTGATGGGTTTATCCTCGTAGGTCAAATCACTATCCAACTAAATTGCTTCCTGGGCACTGTATCTCTCAGAGGAATATCGGCCATCTCAACATGGCACTTCTTCAACTGAGAAACGTGAAACAGATCATGAACTCCTGACAGTCCTTCGGGTAACTCCAACTTGTAGGCCACTTCTCCCATACGTTCCAAAACTCGGTATGGTCCTACAAATCTCGGGGCTAACTTTCCCTTAACTCCAAATCATTTAACTCCTCGCAGAGGTGACACACGAAGATATGCTCTGTCTCCGGCTTCATAGACTACCTCCTTGCGTTTTGAGTCTGCATAACTCTTCTGCGTGGATTGAGCTACCTTTAGTTTGTCTCGAATCAACTTGACCTTCTCTTCCGACTCTTTGATCAAATCTGGTCCAAACAACTGACGGTCTCCAACTTCATCCCACATCAACGGTGTCCTGCACCTCCTTCCATACAAGGCTTCGAAAGGTGCCATCTTCAAACTGGCTTGGTAACTGTTGTTGTATGAGAACTCCGCGTACGGCAGATTATCATCCCAACTAGATCCATAATCTAGCGCACAAGCTCTCAACATGTCTTCCAGAATCTGATTGACTCTCTTGGTCTGTCCATCTGTCTGCGGATGAAAAGCTGTACTGAATTCTAGCCTGGTACCCAAAGTCTGGTGTAGCTGATGCCAAAACTTCGAAGTAAAATGAGTCCCTCTATCTGATACGATGGTCCTTGGAACTCCGTGCAGACATACGATCCTAGTCATATATATCTTGGCCAACTTCGCACTCGTATTGGTGGTTTTCACTGGGATAAAGTGAGCCACTTTGGTCAAACGATCCACTACTACCCAGATAGAATCATATCCTGATCGTGTCCTAGGTAATCCGGTGATGAAATCCATTCCAAGCTTATCCCACTTCCATCCGGGTATCGGCATAGGCTGCAGTAATCCTGCTGTCTTCTGATGTTCTGCCTTCACTCTCTGACATACATCACATACGGCTACATACTCGGCAATATCCTTCTTCATACCAGTCCACCAGAAACGCTCCTTCAAATCCAAATACATCTTGGTGTTTCCGGGGTGTATCGAGTATGGCGAGTCATGGGCCTGCTGAAGTATTAACTTCCTGATCTCTGCATTATTGGGTACATATACACGGTCCTCAAACCATAAGGTGTCGTGCTCATCCTCACGAAAACCTTTCGCTTTTCCTTTGCTCATTTTCTCCTTTATCTCGCCAATCTCCTTATCATCCTTCTGAGCTTCTCGAATCTTTCCCAATAATGTTGACTGTACCTCCATTGCTGCGACAAAACCTCTAGGGACTATCTCCAAATGAAGCTCCCTGAGATCTTCGGCTAACTCCTTTGGTAATCCTCCGCTTACGAGGGTATTGGCATAACTCTTTCGGCTCAAAGCGTCTGCTACGACGTTGGCCTTCCCAGCTTGATAATGCAACTTCATGTCATAATCCTTTATAAGCTCCAACCATCTCCTTTGTCTGAGATTCAGCTCCTTCTGTGTGAAAATGTACTTCAAACTCTTGTGATCCGTGTACACATCACAATGGTTTCCAATAAGAAAGTGTCTCCAGGTCTTGAGTACATGAACCATAGCTGCTAACTCCAAATCATGCGTGGCATAATTCAACTCATGCGGTCGAAGCTGTCGTGAGGCATATGAAACAACTCTTCCGTCTTGCATAAGTACACCTCCAAGTACTAAGCGAGAAGCGTCGCAATACACTTGGAAATCCTTGCGTATATCCGGCAGAATCAGCACTGGGGCTGTAACCAAATGTTTCTTCAGCTCCTGAAAGCTTGCCTCACATTCCTCTGTCCATTTAAACTTAGTGTCTTTCTTCAACAACTCAGTCATAGGTTTTGCAATCTTGGAAAAAATCTCAAAAAATATCCCGCGAGTCTAAGAAAACTGCGGATCTCTCCTACTGAGGTGGGTACTAGCCAATCAGTGACTGAATGAACCTTGGTAGGGTCTACTACTATACCTTCTCCTGATATAACATGTCCATGTAATCCAACTTCCTTCAACCAAAACTCACATTTGCTGAACTTGGCATAAAGTTGATGTTCCCTGAGCTTCTCGAGAACTAAACGCAAATGCTCCTTGTGTTCCTCTTCGTTCTTTGAGTATACCAAAATATCATCAATGAGCACCACGACAAACTTGTCCAAGAACTCCATGAACACCTTATTCATCATACTCATGAAATAGGCAGGGGCATTAGTCAATCCAAATGACATAACCGTATACTCATATAGCCCGTACCTTGTGGTGAAGGCTGTCTTAGGTATATCCTGTTCTCAAATCTTCAGCTGGTGGTATCCCGATCGCAGATCGATCTTGGAGAATACTTTTGCTCCTTGCAGCTGGTCAAACAAATCGTTGATCATCGGTAGTGGGTACTTGTTCTTGATCGTCACTTCATTCAATGCACGATAATCAACAACCATTCTCAAAGATCCATCCTTCTTCTCAACTAGAAGTACTGGGGCTCCCCATGGTGACGAGCTTCATCGAATGTAACCTTTCTCCAGTAACTCCTTAATCTGCTTCTTAATTTCCTCCAGATCGTTTGCGGGCATCCGGTATGGTCTCTTCGATATCGGTCCGGTGCCTGGCAACAGCTCTATCAAAAACTTAATGTCTCGATCCAGCGGCATGCCTAGTAGTTCCTCTGGAATACATCTGGGTAATCCTTCACTACATGCACTTCCTCCTGAACAACTCCTGAGAGGGAATTTACTTGGGTTCTCCTTGGCGCATGCCTGGATACATACTTAATCCTTTTTCCCTCCGAGGTGGTGAGCAGAATTGACTTACTAGCACAGTCAATGTTCCCTCCATACTTCGATAGCCAATCCATGCCTAGTATTATATCCAATCCTTGTGACTCCAAAATTATTAGGTCAGAGGGGAAAACATGGCTACCAATGGTTATGGGTAACTGATCACACCATCGGCTGGCCATATACTCTGCTCCTGGCGAGCTTACTAACCTGGGTGACCTAAGGGCTAAGGTGGGTAACTTAAACTTATCCACGAATCCCCTTGGTATGTATGAATGCGATGCACCATTATAAAAAAGAACGAGAGCAGTAAATGACTTAACCAAAAACTTACCTATAACTGCATCTGGCTGCTCCTCAACCTCCTCCACATTGACGTGGTTCACCTGACCTCTGGTGAAAGGATTGGGCTTCTTTCCAGAGCTTCCATCGCCATTTCCATTCTTGGCTTCATAACACTCGGTGGTGTAGTGTCTAGTCTTCCCGCACTTGAAACAAGTAATGTGACTTAGGTCCTTCTTGGCGGGCGTTGCTGGGTTGGAACGGTTCTGGTTGCTGCTTGCTCCATTTCCATTCCCATTCTTGGGGCCACTATGATTATGTGAACTTCCTCCATTGTGAGTGTGGCCTCCATGGTTGTGGTGGGTGTGTGCTCCCGAGTTCGGGGTAAATCGAGGTCTCATAACCGCGGGCATTAACAAATTCCCATCTGCCTCATAACCACGGGCACGGCTTTCGAAAGATAATACCCTGCAGGGGTGTCCCAACTTAGCCCATTATAAGCTCTCACGGTCAACGAAGGATAAACCTTCTCCGGGGAAGACCCGATCAGTCTCGGAATCCTGGTTTACAAGACATTTCGACAATGGTAAAACAAGACCAGCAAAGCCGCCCGAATGTGCCGACAAATCCCGATAGGAGCTGCACATATCTCGTTCTCAGGGCACACCGGATGAGCCAGACGTCAGGTTGGCATAGACCCTGGTTGCCCAGGGGGCGCCGGACATCGCTCGGTTTGGGCCAGCACTCGAAGGAGCACTGGTCCGGGGGGTTAAAATAAAGATGACCCTCGGGCTCGCGAAAACCCAAGGGAAAAAGGCTTAGGTAGGCAATGGTAAAACCAAGGTTGGGCCTTGTTGGGGGAGTTTTATTCAAGGCGAACTATCAACGGGGTCCCATAAATCACCCAACCGCGTAAGGAACGCAAACTCAAGGAACATAACACCGGTATGACGGAAACTAGGGCGGCAAGAGTGGAACAAAACACCAGGCATAAGGCCGAGCCTTCCACCCTTTACCAAATATATAGATGCATTAATTAAATAAGAGATATTGTGAAATGCCAAAATATATCCATGTTCCAACATGGAACCAAACTTCAACTTCACCTCCAACTAGCAACGCTATAAAAAAGGCTGAGCAAAAGCGGTAACTTAGCCAAACAACGGTTTGCTAGGAAATGATGGTTAGAGGCTGGACATGGCAATATGGGAGGCATGATATAGCAAGTGGTAGGTAGCGCAACATGGCAATAGAACGAACAACTAGCAAAGCAAAGATAGAAGTGATTTCGAGGGTATGGTCATCTTGCCTGCAAGGTTCTTAGAGTTGACGAAAGCTTGATCCTCGTAAGCGTACTCAATAGGTTCCTCGTTCACGAAATCGTCTCTCGGCTCTACCCACAGCAAGAACACAAGCAATGGAACCACAATCATTCACGGGAAATGCACAAGCAACATGATGCAATACATGCATGATATGCGAGATGTGATATGCGATGCATATGCGTGCTCCGGAAGAAAAAGGATGAACAAGGCAGTAACTTGGCAAACCAAGTATGCCACTGGAAAGATGAGATGATTTCGGTCGAAATCGATATAAAGATCACCGGAAACGGATGCACGGTTTGCAATGGCAAGCAAAACAAGAATGACACGATTCTGCAATTAACAGCATGATAGCACTTAGAATACATCAAGTAACTATGCTACAGCACTCCAACAAAGCAATAAAGCATATGGCAGTAATCTACAGGAGATGCTTGACAAAAGATGAACAATGAGCTACGGCTAGATCACACAATAACAGGTTCAAACAAGCATGGCAAAAGTGCAAAAGATATCAGCTTCACAGACTTGGTGAAAATACTGAACATGGCTGAAACAGCATCAGGTAGCAATGTTCAGAGCAAGCCAAACACATGCTATAGGAACTTAACATAGAAAAACAAGGCATGTCATGAATCTACTAAAAGCATAGAACAAAAGTCCCTTACTGACCATGAGCCAAAAAGAATCAGAGGATATGATGGCACCCATGTAAACATAGCAAGTTTCGTTACCAGGTTTCAGACTTAGCAGAAAACAGAACATGACATTAACAGAATTATGAAAGCATGTTGGTGAGCTTGATTCACTCATTACAAAGAATTGCATGACAAAACAAGCATACCTACAGTAAGATGGCATGTTTACGAAGCTAACCATGGCAAGAGCAAGTTCATAGCATGTATGGATCAACTACAACAACCTTAGTAAAATTGAATATCATGTTAACAATCTGCCAGGAATATTTTATAGCAAAAGTAGAGCAATATTAAGACATGCTAGGGCACTCCATAATTGCAAACAGGGGCATGGATGGATAGAGCACAACTATATATACAAAACATCCTTACTGACATACTCAAAAGAAGCATGGATCTCACTATAGCCACATGGATACGTAGCAACAAAATAAGAGCAGATAAAAGACTTGGTAAAATCCTAAGTCCCTGAAAACAGAAACATCACGAAGCCTAGTTTGCATGCTT
Source organism: Aegilops tauschii subsp. strangulata (assembly GCF_002575655.3). Taxonomy (NCBI): domain Eukaryota; kingdom Viridiplantae; phylum Streptophyta; class Magnoliopsida; order Poales; family Poaceae; genus Aegilops; species Aegilops tauschii. The sequence goes on from NC_053036.3 coordinate 353,161,960, forward strand.
GTGCTAGTCACCACATAGATCACAAAAATACATGGCATAAATCTCTGTAAAGATGGAATGGCATAGATCAAAACACCTGTAGAGCTCATGCCCAGAAGATGCACACATCAAATGCAACAAAAATAACAAAACACCAAGTTCTGATAAGTAACAGCAGTAAACATCATATAGCACTCTTGCACCAGAGATTTGGGCATCAAGATGGACGCAAACGAGCATGGAACAATGGAACAAAATAAAGATCATCTCGTGATGAACATTGCGATATATCATGCGCATGAAACGGAGCAGTATGCACGGAGTTATGGCAGGTCAAAGAATGCAACATAATGCTATTATTTCAGGACAACAGAAAACAAGGGGGGGGGGAAGTCAACCTCGAACTAGATCTGGAGGGTTTGTCGGCGCGGTCGCCGAGGATGGCCGGAGAAGACAGAGACGACGGCCGGAGGGACGAGGGAGGCGGCGAGGGAGAGGAGGCGGCGCTCGGGCGCGGGTACCCGCGGTTGGCGGCGGCGGATCTGGAGACGAGGCCGGCGACGGAGAGGAGCTCGGGTGGCGCGCCGGCGAGGAGGAGGTGGCCGACGTGGTCGGCGGCGAGGGTTGGCGCGGTGGCGGCGACCGAGCGGCAGGGCCGGGGCGCGGGCGGCGGAGACCGGGCCGCGGTGGGGCGCGGGGATCCGGCGGGGCGAGGTGGCGCGCCGCAGTTGGTTGGGGAGGCGGCAGTGATGACATGGCACACCCTGATTCGTCGTAGTGACGCGGCCGGTGGACGCGTCCGGCGCGGGCGGACACGTCCGACGGCGGAGTGGGAAGTTTGCTAGGGTTAGGGGTGGATTCATCCGTGAATTTCGGGGGAGGGGTGTTTATATAGGTAGAGGGAGCTAGGAGACTCCAAATGGAGTGTAGTTTTCGCCCACACGATCGTGATCCGACGACGGAGAGCATGGAAGTGACTTAGATGGGTTATTGGGCTGTTTTGGAGGGGTGTTGGGCTGCAACACACAAAAGGCCTTTGCGGTTACCCGGTTAACCGTTGGAGCATCAAACGACCTCCAAATAGAACGAAACTTGACAGGTGGTCTACCGGTGTTATACCAAGGCCACTTGGCAAACCTCGGTCCATTTCGAGAATGTTTAACACCCGCTCGCGAAAAGAGACAAGAGGGGTGCGCCGGTGCATGTGGGAGTGCCGGATTACAAAACGGACAACCGGGAAAATGCTCGGATGCATGAGACGAACACGTATGCAAATGAGATGCACATGATGACATGATATGAGATGCATGACATGAACAAAATGCAAAACGAAAGACAAAACCCAACCACGGAGGGAATATCATAACACATAGCCGAAAATGGCAAGAGTTGGAGTTACAAATATGGAAAGTTACATCCGGGGTGTTACAACACTCCACCACTACGAGAGGATCTCGTCCCGAGATCTAGGACTGAAAGAACTCCGGATATTCGGAACGGAGGTGGTCCTCGCGCTCCCAGGTGGCTTCTCGGTCGGAATGGTGCGACCACTTCACTTTCAGGAATTTGATTGACTTGTTGCGAGTCTTGCGCTCAGTTTCTTCAAGAATAGCAACGGGGTGCTCATGATAAGACATATCTTCTTGGAGGTCAATCTCTTCGAAGTTGATGGTGCGCTCAGGAGTCTTGAAGCACTTGCGAAGCTGTGACACGTGGAACACATCGTGCACGTTCGCGAAGTTGGAGGGAAGCTCAAGTTGATAGGCGAGGTCGCCTCTTTTTCCAATGATCTTGAAAGGACCCACGTATCTAGGGGCAAGCTTCCCTTTGATACCGAAGCGACGAGTGCCTTTCATTGGAGAGACGCGGAGGTAGACATGGTCTCCGATCTCGAAAACCAAGTCACGGTGCTTGCTATCATAGTAACTCTTCTGGCGCGATTGCGCGGCTTTGAGATTTTCACGGATGACTTTACACATTTCTTCAGCCTCTGTGATTAAGTCATTGCCAAGAAGTTGGCGTTCACCAGTCTCTGACCAATTGAGAGGAGTACGACACTTTCTGCCATATAGAATTTCGAATGGGGCCTTGCCCGAACTCACTTGGAAGCTGTTGTTGTAGGAGAACTCGGCATATGGAAGACAATCTTCCCATTTCATGCCAAAGGAAATGACACAAGCCCTGAGCATATCTTCAAGGATTTGATTGACTCGCTCGACTTGGCCACTAGTTTGAGGATGGAAAGCTGTGCTGAAGCGAATGTTGGTGCCCATGGCCTTCTGGAAGGAGTCCCAGAACTTAGAAGTGAAGATGCTTCCATGATCTGAAGAAATCAATTGTGGAATGCCGTGCAAGGAGACAATCCTGGAGGTGTATAGCTCTGCCAACTGAACTGCTGTGATAGATTCTTTGATTGGAAGAAAATGAGCCACTTTTGTAAGCTTGTCGATGACAACGAAGATAGCATCATTTCCGTGCTTGGACTTGGGAAATCCAGTCACGAAGTCCATTTCGATATGATCAAACTTCCATTCTGGGATAGCAAGAGGTTGGAGGAGACCAGCTGGTCATTGGTGTTCTGCTTTCACCCTTCGACAGACATCACATTCATTCACGAATTGAGCGATTTCTCGCTTCATTCGAGTCCACCAATACGACTGCTTGAGGTCATGGTACATCTTCGTACTTCCAGGATGAATGGAAAGAAGAGAATTGTGCGCCTCGTTCATAATGACTTTCCTTAGATCACCTTTAGGAACCATAATCCGGTCCTCGAAGAATAAAGTGTCTCTGTCATCAATGCGATAGCACTTGTATTTGGAAAGACCCTTGTCGATACCACGTTTCACCTTCTTCACCATGGTATCCAGGAGTTGTGCCTCACGAATTTGATCTTCCAAAGTAGGAGAGACTATGAGGTTGGCAAGAAAGCCTTGAGGAACAACTTGGAGATTGAGTTTGCGGAAAGCTTCACAAAGATCCGGTTGGAATGGCTTGAGGATTAAACTGTTGCAATAAGCCTTCCTGCTCAAAGCATCTGCAATGACATTGGCCTTGCCCGGAGTATATTCAATACTCAGATTGTACTCTTGAATCATTTCGACCCATCGAGTTTGCCTGAGGTTGAGGTTGGGCTGAGTGAAGATGTACTTGAGACTCTTGTGATCGGTGAATATGTCCACTTTTCTTCCCAACAAGAGATGTCTCCATGTTATTAATGCATGGACAACTGCCGCCAACTCAAGATCGTGAGTGGGGTAGTTCTTTTCATTGGGCTTCAACTTACGAGAGGTATAGGCCACAACTTTCTTCTATTGCATTGACACAACACCGAGACCTTGAAGAGAAGCATCACAGAAAACTTCGAATGGCTTGGATTCGTCAAAAGGAGTTAAGACAGGAGCTGTGACGAGTTTCTCTTTGAGAGTGTTGAAAGAAACGTCACACTCAGGAGTCCAGACATACTTCACATGCTTCTGGAGGAGGTTGGAAAGAGGCTTTGCAATCTTAGAGAAATTCTGAACGAATCTTCGGCAATAGCTTGCAAGACCAAGAAAACTGCGAAGCTGCTTGACATTCTAAGGAGGTTCCCAATTCACAATTGCAGACACCTTCTCGGGATTAACAACGATGCCCTTGGCAGAGATGATATGACCAAGGTAAAGAACTTCATCGAGCCAAAACTCACATTTGGAAAACTTCGCATAGAATTGATACTCTCTAAGCTTGTCGAGCACCAATCGCAAATGTTTGGCACGATCCTTCTTATTCTTGGAGAAGACCAAAATATCATCGAGATACACCAGGACGAATTCATTGGTATAGGGGTTGAAGATGAAATTCATCATTCGAGAGAATGTTGGAGGAGCATTGACAAGGCCGAAAGACATGACAGTATATTCATAAGGACCAAAGCTTGTTGTGAAAGCTGTCTTGGGAATATCTTCTTCACGAATGCGAATCTGATGATAACCCATACGAAGGTCAAGCTTGGAGAAGACTTTAGCACCTTTAAGTTGCTCGAATAGCTCATTGATGTTGGGAAGTGGATACTTGTTCTTGATTGTCTTCTTGTTCAATGGACGGTAGTCGACACAAAGTCGGTCCGTGCCATCCTTCTTCTGGACAAAAAGAACACCACAACCCCATGGATATGAACTCGGTCTGATCAAACCCAGATGCTCTTGTTCATCGAGCTGTTTCTTCAATTCCTTCAGCTCCTTGGGTCCAAGCTTGTAAGGACGCTTGCAAACGGGTTCAGTGCCGGGCTCAAGATCAATAACGAACTCGACTGACCGGTGAGGAGGCATACCCGGAAGCTCTTCTGGAAAGACATCTTGGTACTCACAAACGACTGGAATTTGAGAAATAGCATCCAACTCGCCCTTCTCATTGAGAGAAAACAACCGAATGGTTTCATCACGAGCGGCATAGATGATAACATCCTCAGAAGAGTGTGTCAATTGAATTTCCCTGGCAGCACAATCAAGTTGAGCCTTGTGCTTAGAAAGCCAGTCCATCCCGAGAATTAGATCAATATCCGAGTCACCAAGAACAATTGGAGAAGACAGAAATTTATAGTTGCCCATCTTGATGGAAACATCCGGAACCATGGAGCTTGCGTTCATGAATTTACCCGGAGAGACAACTGATAACGGTCTAGGCAAATCTTGAAAAACCAACTCATGCTTAGATGCAAAAGGTCTAGAGATGAAAGAAAGCGATGCACCAGTATCAAATAAGACTTTTGCAGGAATATCATTAACTGAGAGATTACCCATAATCACATCAGTAGATTCCTCCGCTTGAGCTGCATTCATCATGTTCACCTTTGCAGACTTGGGATTATGCTTGACCACTGCATTGCTGGAAGATCTCACAGGAGGAGGTGGCGGAAGGCGCCTTTGGTTGAAGCACTTGTTAGCATAGTGACCTTTCTGCTGACACTTGTTGCAAGTCACATCTGAGAGTGGACGATGATAAGGAGCATTCGACTTTGGAGCTTGATTCTGAGACTTGTTCTGATAGCCAGGGTTGGGTGGGTAGGAAGATCCATGGCCACCTTTGTTCTTCTGCTGGAAAGGCTGACGAAACGGAGGAGGAGGCAACCAGAACTTCTGTTGCTTAGCAGCCACTAGTGAGGAAGAAGAAGACTGAACTGCGTCCCTGACTCTCTTCTTAGAAGCCTCACACTTGAGCTAAGCAGCCTCTTGCTTCAGTGCCATATTGTAGAAATCATCATACTTGGACGGCTCAAAAAGCACGAGAGGTAATTGCAGATCTTCTCTGAGGCCACCTCTGAATTGATAGATCAGGCTCTTTTCATCAGGAACGTCTTGCTTAGCGAAGCGAGCGAGTTTCTGAAACTGGGTATTGTATTGATACACGGACATGCTGCCTTGCTTGAGATTGCGGAACTCCTCACGCTTGCTCTCAACAACACTTTGTGGAATGTGATGTGCTTTGAAGTCTCGGCGGAAATCATCCCAGGTAATCACACGACCTCCTCTGGAATCTTTGTATTGTTGATACCACTCGGCAGCTTGATCCTTGAGTTGAAAAGAAGCGAACTTGACAAAGTCCTCAGGCCTGACATTGCTACATTCAAAATGCTTGTTGATGTCCATGAGCCAATCATCGGCGTCTGTGGCCTTGGCACAGCAGCTGAAAGACTTCGGCTGATTTGCGAGGAACTGGTTGAGGGTAGTGAAGTGAGGCTGATTGTTGCCTTGGCCTTGATTTCCTTGGTTGCCTTGCCCTTGGGTGCGTTCTTGTAAGAGTTGCAAAATCATCTGAGCATTGGCGTTGGTGGCTGCCATGATAGCTTGCCATGCCTCCGGAGGCGGAGGTGGTGGCCGAGGGTTCTCCTGACTCCCCTCATTGCGTTCTGGATTCTGACGCGTTGGCGGAGCCATCCTGAAGAGGGTGACATCTGTTAGCATCTTGATAGACAGATAGACAAGTTGAATCAACGGATAGAAATTGCAACATATAGTCTTCACAATAAACATTCAAACAAGGATGAACGAATGAATTCCATAGTAAATCATCACACTTCCATTAAGGTGAGAAGCCACTTGATAAGAGATTGATGAGTAAAATAAAAAGGTACGACTGGAACAAATAAGTGGTAAGGATTACCCAATCACAAACCAAATATCTGCGAGAAGAAATGCTAAGAGCTACTTGAATCCCACGTATAAACTCCCGAAACTTTCTGGTTATGCAATCTGGTGTTGGGGATACAGGGGACACAAAATATATCACCCAAACTAGCAATCCCTAGATCCAGCTGTATCCATCCGTCAACACATAACCAAGAAACCTTCGGAAATCGTGTACCTCAACCTTCGAAAAGCATCCGTTATACGAGTTATGGCAATACTCCCGAATTCCCGCCCCAGTACTGGGTGGCGTCGAGGTGATCTCACCAACAACTGCATAAAAGAGATTTTCGATGTCGGCAAAACTCAGGTATTCCAGAACTGCAACGATAAAACTGTGACGACAATACCTCGGAGCTCAACTCCCCGGGACACTGCCACAACCCCTAAATGTCAGGAGGCACCAAGAACAATGTTCTCATCACAAAACCATCAGAACGATTCCAAGATACCCGCGTGATCCTAAATTTTTTTTAGTGAAATTTGAGGAGAGAAGAGTCAAAACTTCTACGTCAGAAGGCCTCACCAGAGCGATGAAGGGACTGAGGAGTACAAAGAATCCTACTCTCCGATATATATAATCCTAAGACTCAAAACATTTTTGTTCTAGACTCAATAACGCCAGCGATTCGATCAAGCAGGGGGCTCCTAAGTCGGGGATGGCTCTGATACCAACTTGTAACGCCCACAATGCGGCTATATCTCCCACGTGTCGAGGCACGCCTTAGAGGCATAACCGCATTGTGGTTTTGTCGCAAGAAGGGTCATCTTCACACAATCCCATGTAATGAACAAGAATGGGATAACGAGAGTTGGCTTATAATCGCCACTTCACACAATACACAAATTAATTCATCATCATCCATAATCCACGCATAGACCGACTACGGTCAAATCCAAATGAAAAAGGAAAATAATCCCAAATGCTAGATCCCCGATCGTCCCAACTAGGCTCCACTACTGATCATCAGGAAACGAAACATAGTAACGACCACGTTCCTCGTCGAACTCCCACTTGAGCTCGGTTGCGTCACCTGCACTGGTATCATCGGCACCTGCAACTGTTTTGGTAGAATCTGTGAGTCAAGAGGACTCAGCAATCTCACACCCGCGAGATCAAGACTATTTAAGCTTGTAGGAAAGGATGGTGTAATGAGGTGGAGCTGCAGCAAGCACTAAGCATATATGGTGGCTAACATACGCAAAAGAGAGCGAGAAGAGAAGCAACGCAACGGTCGCGAAGCTAGAAATGATCAAGAAGTGATCCTGAACTACTTACGTTCAAGCATAACTCAAACCGTGTTCACTTCCCGGACTCCACCGAGAAGAGACCATCACGGCTACACACACGGTTGGTGTATTTTAATTAAGTCAAGTGTCAAGTTCTCTACAACCGGACATTAACAAATTCCCATCTGCCTCATAACCGCGGGCACGGCTTTCGAAAGATAATACCCTGCAGGGGTGTCCCAACTTAGCCCATTATAAGCTCTCACGGTCAACGAAGGATAAACCTTCTCCCGGGAAGACCCGATCAGTCTCAGAATCCTGGTTTACAAGACATTTCGACAATGGTAAAACAAGACCAGCAAAGCCGCCCAAATGTGCCGACAAATCCCGATAGGAGCTGCACATATCTCGTTCTCAAGGCACACTAGATGAGCCAGACGTCGGGTTGGCATAGACCCTGGTTGCCCAGGGGGCGCCGGACATCGCTCGGTTTGGGCCAGCACTCGAAGAAGCACTGGTCCGGGGGGGTTAAAATAAGGATGACCCTCGGGCTCGCGAAAACCCAAGGGAAAAAGGCTTAGGTAGGCAAATGGTAAAACCAAGGTTGGGCCTTGCTGGAGGAGTTTTATTAGAGGCGAACTGTCAATGGGGTCCCATAAATCACCCAACCGCGTAAGGAATGCAAACTCAAGGAACATAACACCGGTATGACGGAAACTAGGGCGGCAAGAGTGGAACAAAACACCAGGCATAAGGCCGAGCCTTCCACCCTTTACCAAATATATAGATGCATTAATTAAATAAGAGATATTTTGATATGCCAAAATATATCCATGTTCCAACATGGAACCAAACTTCAACTTCACCTGCAACTAGCAACGCTATAAGAAAGGCTGAGCAAAAGCGGTAACTTAGCCAAACAACGGTTTGCTAGGAAAGGATGGTTAGAGGCTGGACATGGCAATATGGGAGGCATGATATAGCAAGTGGTAGGTAGCGCAGCATGGCAATAGAACGAACAACTAGCAAAGCAAAGATAGAAGTGATTTCGAGGGTATGGTCATCTTGCCTGCAAGGTTCTCAGAGTTGTCAAAAGCTTGATCCTCGTAAGCGTACTCAACAGGTTCCTCATTCACGAACTCGTCTCCCGGCTCTACCCACAGCAAGAACACAAGCAATGGAACTACAATCATTCACGGGAAATGCACAAGCAACATGATGCATTACATGCATGATATGCGAGATGTGATATGCGATGCATATGCATGCTCCGGAAGAAAAATGATGAACAAGGCAGTAACTTGGCAAACCAAGTATGCCACTGGAAAGATGAGATGATTTCGGTCGAAATCGATATAAAGATCACCGGAAACGGATGCACGGTTTGCAATGGTAAGCAAAACAAGGATGACACGATTCTGCGATTAACAGCATGATAGCACTTAGAATACATCAAGTAACTATGCTACAGCACTCCAACATAGCAATAAAGCATATGGCAGTAATCTACAGGAGATGCTTGACAAAAGATGAACAATGAGCTACGGCTAGATCACACAATAACAGGTTCAAAGAAGCATGGCAAAAGTGCAAAAGATATCAGCTTCACAGACTTGGTGAAAATACTGAACATGGCTGAAACAGCATCAGGTAGCAATGTTCAGAGCAAGCCAAATACATGCTACAGGAACTTAACATAGCAAAACAAGGCATGGCATGAATCTAATAAAAGCATAGAACAAAAGTCCCTTACTGAGCATGAGCCAAAAAGAATCAGAAGATATGATGGCACCCATGTAAACATAGCAAGTTCCGTTAACAGGTTTCAGACTTAGCAGAAAACAGAACATGGCATTAACAGAATTATGAAAGCATGTTGGTGAGCTCGATTCACTCATTACAAAGCAATGCATGACAAAACAAGCATACCTACAGCAAGATGGCATGTTTATGAAGCTAACCATGGCAAGAGCAAGTTCATAGCATGTATGGATCAAGTACAACAACCTTGGTAAAATTGAATATCATGTTAACAATCTGCCAGGAATATTTTATAGCAAAAGTAGAGCAATATTAAGATATGCTAGGGCACTCCATAATTGCAAACAGGGGCATGGATGGATAGAGCACAACTATATATACAAAACATCCTTACTGAACATACTCAAAAGAAGCATGGATCTCACTGTACCCACATGGATACGTAGCAACAAAATAACAGCAGATAAAAGACAGTAAAATCCTAAGTCCCTGAAAACAGAAACATCACGAAGCCTAGTTTGCATGCTTGTGCTAGTCACCACATAGATCACAAAAATACATGGTATGCACCTCTATAAAGATGGCATGTCATAGATCAAAACACCTGTAGAGCTCATGCCCAGAAGATGCACACATCAAATGCAACAAAAATAACAAAACACCAAGTTCTGATAAGTAACAGTAGTAAACATCATATAGCACTCTTGCACCAGAGATTTGGGTAGGCAAGATGACCCTTCTTGCGACAATACCTACAATGCGGTTATGCCTCTAAGTCGTGCCTCGACACGTGGGAGATATAGCCGCATCGTGGGCGTTACATCTGTGCAACCTGCGGTGGTCAACTCCCTTCCAATCCTGCGTAGCCTGTCAGCAGCAACAATCAGCTCGGTGCTACTAGAAAACACCGGCGGATTCAATCTCTGAAAACGGGCTAAGTTGTCAACTGGAGTGGCGGTGGGTTGTTGTTGTTGTTGCCTTGGTTCTGGACTAGTAGCTGCATCAAAGCATTCTGCTGTTGGATCAACTGAGTGAGCTCCGGTGGGAAGACAAATCCAGGGTCACGTCTCGGAGGCATCTGATGGGTTTAGAGGGAAGAGATTAGAATAGAATGAGGTCTAAAGAAAATAGCACTACCCATATGCACATGAGACAAACACATTCATATCACACAACTCAATTCAAACAAGGGCATACAATCAATCTAACTACCGTTACAAGATACTCGGACTACTACTATATACATGGGGAAAATACTACTGATAATATGGTGGTCATCTAGGAATTTTGATCGGTGGAAGACTCCATGATATCTGCTCTAGCTTCGTTTTCGTAATCATCATCACTATTGTCGGGGTCGGAGTCGGTGTCGTCGATGATGATGTAGTCCTCGGGACGGTCGTCATCTCCTCCTGGCGCGGGGTCTCCCATGAATACTCCTAGCTTCCTTGTCAGGTCGTCATTCTTTTCTACTAGTATTGCGATTTCCTCCTCATATCCATCGCATGTAGACTTGAGTTTCTCTTCAAGCTCCATGTTCCTGCTCATCACCTTCTTCAGTTCTATCATGCTTGCGCACATTTGGTTCTCCTGGCGACGAATGTGCTGGTTTAACTCCTGGATGAAAGCTGCAATGGACCTGTCCCTCCTGGTGTTGATCATCTCCCATTGCTCGTCTCGGCGCCCACATATCTGGTAGCACTATAAAAAAAATACACTTCCGTGATGATACGTGTTTGTCACAGTAGGTCGCGTTTTTTGTCAGGCATGTACATCCATGACGATTTTATGACAGAATCAAGATAGTCATACCTGTGCTATCGTAGAAGTGTTCCATGACATTACCAAAATTATCATCACGGAAGTGTGCACTTCCATGACGATAAATCGCGTGTCACAGAAGTGCTTTCGTCAAGGGTGACCGACACGTGGCATCCACCATAACGGAACGTCGTTAAGCTATCGGTTGGGTTTTGGATCCGATAACCTGTTAACAGCCCCGACCAATGGGGAGTTTCCACGTGTAAAATCATCATTGGCGGGAGGAACACATGTCGGCTCATCGTTGGGACAAATGTCATCCACTCATTGGACAGAAGGCGCCTATGATACGTCGACACGTGGCACGGCCCAACAGAGGCCCATTCCTATGAAAAGGCCGGCCCGTTTGACTTGGTCAAAAGGTGGCGGGCCGGCCCATGGAAAGCCTGTTAACGGCCTGTTCGCATATAGCCCATTTACAGCCCGCTAACCCAAGGCCCGTTACGCCCTATCCGAATTAGGCCCAGTAGCGTCATCTGGGCCATCCAATATGATTCCATCCCGTTTTCACTTCTGGCCCATGACGTCTTTCGGCCCATATGAGGCCCTATGTAACTCTTGGCCTATTAACGGCCCGTGGTGAAACTGGCCCGTAATGAATAGTGTATCACTTTACACCCATTAACGGCCCGTGGTGAAACTGGCCCGTAATGAACAGTGTATCACTTTATACCCATTAACGGCCCGTTATTCCGTTGGGCCATTTCCAGCCCATGTTATCTTTCGGCCTTCTCAGAGCCCATTTATTCTTGGGCTCATTTCTAGCATTCGTTTACTTATGGCCCGTTACTGTCATTTTCTGCTTGTGGGCCAAATTCAGCCCGTGGTTACAGTCGGCCCGTTTGTGGTCCGTTAATACGTTGGGCCGTTTTCATAGCGTCATCAAATACGGCCTATTAACGATGGCCCGTTATGGTCGGCCCATGAACGGACAATTCCAACTCTAGCCCGTTTACGGCCATAATGCGGCCTGTTATTGGCCCATGTTTGGCCAATCGATCATACGGCCCGTATAAGGCCCATTGATGATACAGCCCGTAGAAGGCCCATTGTTTCTACAGCCCATAGAAGGCCCATTGTTTCTACGGCCCATAGAAGGCCTACTGTTTCTACGGCCCGTAGAAGGCCCACTGTTTCTACGGCCCGTAGGAGGCCCAGTGTCACTACAGTAAATATTAGCCCATGGTTATTGTGGCCTAGTTTTAAAAAGAACTGCACTGACTACAAGCAAACAAATAAACAAGACAATAAGGAAATAAATAAGCAAGCAACTTATGCTAGGCTATCACGGCTATTACACATATTACATCCACTTGGCATCAAAGTTCGCCACCAGTGCAAATATAGGGAACAAAGCAGCATATAAACGCCGCAGCAAAACAAGTCCAGAACTGAAACCACTTCAGAAGAGTTCAAGAAACAATATCCTGGGTACCCATAATGCTAGCAAGATGCTTAGCAAGCTTATTAACTTTCTCTTGTTTGGCGCTTAAATCCTCCAGCGCTTGCTGTTGCACAAGAAAGTACACATCTGAATTCTGCAGGGACTTCCTCAGTCCTTTGGCTTCTTGCCGCAGCACAGCTGACTGATGCCTTTCAGCTTGTAGCTGAGACTGAAGAAGCCAAAGTGATTCAGGCAGCGAGTTCGAAGAGCTTGTGCCAGCGGTACTGGCCAGTAACTCGAACACTACATCAACGCAGGACTGTGGGGTTTTCTCACTGTCTACAAGATCGTTTTTATCACCTTTCTTGGAGACCAACAGGGTTGTCTCACTATTTTGAACCTTATCTGCATTACTTTCTCTACCATTGCATAGTGGGGTGCTCTTCTCCAATATTCTGTTTGCATACTACAAGAGAAATAAGCAGACACATCACAGGTTTAGCTTGTAGTATACGAAACTCATTTTGGTAAACCGGTTCAATAGTAAGGTGGACAGGATAACAGCATGAAACAAACATATATCTATGTACTATGGTCACTGTATTGTCCATATCATTCTAGTTTATGTTCCCTAATCAAGATAGAGACACAGTTCAACTCATATATTTTTAAGACACAGCAACATAGACAGAATATAAGTGTGAGAAACTACACAGCATTGGCAGCACTTGTAATGTGCATCACATGAGAACATAACTGTTTATACAACTTAAACTGAAATCAACATAGAGCAAGAAGTTAGAACAGCAATCCAGTTAAAGAAATAGGTTTAAAACATACCTGTTGCGCCATTGGAGTTTCAATTGGATCCTTCAAATTCGAAAGTAGTTGGTATGAGTAAATACAGTGATGCAACAGCAAAGGAGTATGGACCATAGCTACGGAATCTGACCTGAGAACAGTTGCTCTTCTGCTTTAAACATGGAGTTTGGGTTAGCTGTGGTGGTCTTCGTGCTTTGGGCACTGCAGTAGCTTTACAAACTGCTCGTGTGGGGGACTCTGTGGTGGACATGGTGCTTTGTCAACTATAAGTGGGTTACTATCCGCTGGGGTTGCGGTTAGATGGGTTGTAGCTGGTTCTCTGCCCAACGGTGTAAGTGTGCAATCTGGAAGAGTCTCGATTATGTGTGGTGGGGCTAGTTTGTGGGCCAGTACAACCATGGTTCTATCTGCATCGACGGGTAGCACTGTCTTTTGTCAAGAACGGGTTTTTGCTCCCTTAGATACTGCCATCACCCCCTCCAATTCAAATGGCTGATAAACAAGAAAAGAAATTGAACGTACAGACATTGTATGATAGACAGATGTGGCAATTCACATATATGTTGTCTAACCAAATAGGACAGCATGACACAATTTCACATATATGATGCCTAACTAAACAGGATAGCATGACACAATTTCAGATATATGATGGATAACTTAACAGGATATAATGGCATAATTCAACATATGATGAGTACCTAAACAGGATGACATGACAAAACTATATGATGTCTTTCTAAAATAGGTTGGGATGAAATAATTCACATACATGTTGTCTAAGTATACAGGATGGCATGATATAATTGACATAATTGATTCATATACTAAGCAGCTGGCACTCGCATGTATGATCTCTGAACTAAGCAGATAGAATTCAATATTGTGCATATGATGTCTAAACTAAGCAATGCAAGACACCATATGCATCATATGAGAAATATAAACATTGCAACTTAGAGCATACACCTCAGGTGGGATATAGGACTGGTCATCTGTCTCGGAATCCTCCTCTGAGGAGCTCCCTGTAACCATCGAGATATATGCTTCAACAGGTACCATTGCCTGCTCTGAAGACCTTGTTTTCACTCCAGATTTTTCCATAACCGGCTCAAATGGCTGATACACATGAAGAGTAGTTCAATATACACAGATTGTCGACAAATGGAATACGTAATGAAAAAAAAGATGGCATGAGATAATTCACATATATGATGCCTGGCTCCATGGCGGTGCATAATTCACATATATGATAACTGGCTGAAAAACATGGCATTGCATAATTCACATATCTGATATAGAAAGCAAACAGGAGGCATTCACACAAAGCATGTCTAATCTAAGCAGATGGCATGGCAATGCAAGTCACCATATGCATGATATGAGCAATATAACCCAGCCAAGTTAGAGCATGCACCTCGGGGGGGGGGGGGGATACGACTGGTCATCTCTCTCTGAATCCTCCTCTGAGGAGCTATCTGTAACTAGCAAGAAATCTGCATCGACAGGTAGCACTGACTGCTCAGAAGACCTTGTTTTCACTCCAGATTTTCCCATGACCGACTCAAATGGCTGATGCACAGGAAGAGTAGATGAATGTATAAACATTGTTGACAAATGGAATACATTATGGAAAAAAATATGGCATAATACAATTCACATATACGATGACTGGCTAAACAGGATGGCATTGCATGATTCACGTATATGATGCTTGGCTAAAGAAGATGGCATTGCATAATTCCCATATACTCCCTCCTTTCCTAAATATTTGTCTTTTTAGAGATTTCAAATGGACTACCACATACAGATGTATATAGACATATTTTAGAGTGTAGATTCACTCATTTTGTTCCGTATGTAGTCACTTGTTGAAATCTCTAAAAAGACAAATATTTAGGAATGGTGGGAGTATGATATAGAAACCAAACAGGTGGCATTCACACAAAGCAAATCTAAACTAAGCTGATGACATATAAGATGTATAATGTAAGCAATGCAAGGCGCCATATGCATGATATGACCAACATCAGCATGGCAGGTAAGAGCAAACACCTCAGGTAGTAAACAGGCATGGTCGGCTCCTTCCGAATATCCATCTGAACAGTTATCTTCCTCTGGAATACAATCTGGAAATGCAGGAGGGGGGGGGGCACTTCGCCCACCATGGTGCGGCGTCTGCATGACATTATATTCGCATGCAACGGTCTTCTCTTTTTCTCTACATGTTCAGTACGATTGTGTACAATATCTGACATGCATAATAAAAAAAATAGTTAGATTTTGTAAGGCCTAAGGGGTGCATGCAAAAATCAAGACTGATGGTAGCAAACGAGTGGATGGATCCAAAACTAATGATAGTAGGTAGATTATAGCTTCAGTTTAAAAAGATAGACAATGGATCATCTATTGTTTGTTGCCCACCCAACATGAACCACATAGAAGACCCCAGATGAACCAGATAGTACACAGATACTATTCGTTGCTGGGTCGATATGAGACCCATGGGCAATTCAAAACTCAAGATTGAACGATAAAGTAGCAGGTAATAATAACCGATGTATAACATAAGCAAACACGAAAGACTGCGACCTCTCTTCCGGAACTATGTAGTCCTCAGGTTCATCTGCTCAGTCGATGATGGTAATGCAGTTGGCGTGGGTGCTGGCAACGAGGAAGATGATCTGAGGCGGCGAAAGGAAGTCTGCAGGGGGGATCTCTGCTGCAGTGAACGCTTCTGTCGATGGTGCACCTCAGGTGGGGTGGATGACGACACGACATGAGCAGGACATAACACACAGAGTTTTCTTTGACGCCTATCTGAAAATGAAGTAAATCTGTAAGGGCTCCTTAGAATTGGAGGATTCTATAAACGCAGGGACAGGAAAAACATAGGAATAGGATAGGAATGCACGTTCAAAACAGAGCATTTGGAAACATAGGATTTCAGTCTTCCTGGGTGTTTGGCTCACATGAATTAG
The DNA here is from genome assembly GCF_002575655.3 of Aegilops tauschii subsp. strangulata. Taxonomy (NCBI): domain Eukaryota; kingdom Viridiplantae; phylum Streptophyta; class Magnoliopsida; order Poales; family Poaceae; genus Aegilops; species Aegilops tauschii. The sequence continues at coordinate 353,178,102 of NC_053036.3, forward strand.
AAGAACAGAGGAATGGAGAAACAAAGTGATGCGACGAGTGTACAACCTCTTTGGCATAGCCTTGTGGACCTCAGCATCATTGGGTTGGACGTGGAGGATGGTGATGATATTGGTGTGACTGTCGGAGGCGGGGAAGAAGATCCGAGGCCTCTAGAAACGACGCCGAGGGTACTGCTCCGCTGTGACGGATGGTTCCGTCGTTGGAGCAGCTCCGCTAAGGTGTACGGCGGCGAGGCTGAAGCATGACAAGACAGACAACGTTAATCTGAAGTGGGACCCTAATATCATCTGCAATAGATGATGTAAAATACATCACCAAAAAGTGCTACTCCCTCCGTTCCTAAATATTTGTCTTTCTAGATATTTCAACAAGTGACTACATACGAAGCAAAGTGAGTGAATCTACACTCTAAAATGTGTCTACATGCATCCGTATGTTGTAGTCCATTTGAAATGTTAGAAAGACAAATATTTCGGAACGGAGGGAGTAGATGTAAAACGCATCAGCCGCGCCACGGCCGCTCCGACAAATGCTGTAAGTACTGTTCACTCTGAACTTAACTGAACAAAATGAACTTCACAGTCGAAACTGAATTTTACTATCGAAACTGATTGAACTAGTAACAGAGCATTGCAATAGATGTTTAGGGCATTCGAGCACTAGTAGCAGAGAAGCAGTGATCTAAATCAGCAGACGCTCGAGCAGGGAACGCACTAGCAGAGAGCAAGTCGTGCAGTAGCATGGCGAGCGAGTGCTAAAGCAGCAACTCCTGTAGCTGCCGGAGGTCGTGCAGCAGCAGCAGCGCAAGCGAGGGCAAGAGCAGAGCAGCAGCACGAACGAAAGCAGGAGCAGTGCAGCAGCGTGACCGACAGCAAGAACAGAGCCGCAGCGCGAGCGAGAGCCGGAGCAGCTGCAGCTAGTGCCGTTGTGGAAGTCGCCGCCGAGGAAGCAACGACATGGGGGAGAGACACCGTGGATGATGTGGCCGGCGACGGCGCTGTCGATGGAGACACGCCATGTCTGCTCGGTATCGAGCACCGGCAGCCCCGTGAGATCGAATAAAAGATAAAATGCAGCGGTGAGTGCAGAACCTCCTTGGTGGCGCCGAGTTGGCCTCGGCTTCATCGGAGGAATTGGTGAGGGTGCTGCGGTTTCGGTGGGGCAGGTCAAGACGACGCTGTGGGGATTGAGGTGGCGCGATAGACGAGGCGAACATCGGGGCAGCTCCTTGGAGGTGGAGGACGGGGCGGCTGATCTGGCGGGACGACGAGATCGACAACGGATCCTCATCCGGTGCGGTGGATGAGGGACGGTGAGCTGTTGCCGTGGACGACGTAGTCGGGGAAGAGTCTCCGGCTGGGCGGCGGTCGGGAGGCCAACGGAGGAGCGTGGGGTTTCGCGGGTTTTGGCGGCCTCGGTGTACGAATGGGGGGGAGGGCGAAGGGGGAGGGGGAGCCAAGCTTAGGGACGCGCTTGTCCGAAATGTAGGGTAAGTTACCAGCGTACCCCACCGGTTTTGACACCGCGACGTGGAGCTTCATTTCCGGCTGAGGGGTAGAAGGGGGATTTCGCGTGTCTGGGTTGCGGGAGCGATTTCGGATGAGGAGGGAGTTCTCGCGTGCGTCCAAATTTCAGGATAACAAGGCGCGGCGCGGGTTGAAGAAGCGGGAGTTTCAAAGCAGGTGAGACAAAAGATACTCGAGCTTGAAAATTTCGGGATAACAAGGTGCGGATTCCTTGTTCGGCAGAACAAACTTAACGTGTAAAAAAACAAATCATACAAGACACAAGAGAGTCATGTCCCCTTTTACTATATTGCTATAGATGCCATTGAAAAAACTACAAGAAAAATGTAAAAAAAATCGGGAGAACAAGATTACCCTGCACAATACCAAATCGATTCGCACTTCCCTCAACAACAACAAAAAACAAATCAATTCCCACCAAAGAAAGAGTAATGTCCCTTTTTATATGATTACAGATGCCATGATCTCGAATTTCAATTTTTGAATCCACGTTATGTTGAATTCGAATATATCGTTAGGTGACCTTGCGGTTTATAATTGATGTAGTCGTACATTTTGATCTTCCATCATATATGAACATTTTACTCCACCATGTGAACATATATATTGTCGTCTACCATATGGAATAAATTTGAATCAATTTCCTAATTTGAATACGATTGTTGTCAAGTTATACAATAATTTAAATATTATCTTGATAACAAAAAACATACATATAGCAGTAATCATATTTCACTATGAACTACATGTACCATACGCTCTCCAATTCAAATATTTGTATCCATTTTATGTTGAATTCAAATCATAGTACATTATTGGTCTAGGTAGCGAGATGTTTGGGATAATCTAAACCCTGTTTTCATACGTATAATTTTTGGCTGAATTGGGACAAGTTTTGGTATAAGCCTCTTGCAAAACCGGAGATTCTCTCAACAAGCCTCGTGGTTCTGAGAGGGAACGTGTCACCTTTGTGTGCGAAACGATATACGCTGCCTCCCCCTAATTTTATTTATAGAGGCAACGTAGAACTATATGAGTGCCCTGTTAAATTTTGGAATTATTTCGGGTTCATTTGGCCTTTTTATACATTAATTGAGTTTCTGGACTTTTAATGTGCATAATCTAAATATGAATTGCATGCACATGCTTCGGTGCACCAAAGTGGGTTGAAAAATCACATGTGTGTCCTTGGTTGAATTTCTAGGTCCCATGGAAGAAATGAGAATGAAATTCAAACATCTGGGCGTCATGACTCGGCCGAGAACATCGAGAAACTTTGATTTTAAATTCATGTAAATCCAAAACTCGCCTGGAAATCATGAAACTTGGCATGGTGTCATGTCATGGCACTAACATGTTGTGGTAAAAAATTGGGCCAATTTGGAAGCTCGTGGTTCTAAGAGGGAACGTGCCACCTTTGAGTGTGAAACGATATACGCTGCCCCCCTTGAGTTTCTTAACAAAGGCAACATAGAACTACATTAGTGCCCTGTTAAATTTTGGAATTATTCCGGGTTCGTTTGTCGTTTTTTATACATTAATTGAGTTTCTAGTGATTTAATGTGCATAAGTCAAATTTGAACTACAAGCACATGCTCTCGTGCACCAAAGTTGGTTGGAAAATCACATTTGTGTCCTCGGGTGAATTTCTAGGTCCCATGCAAGAAATGAGAATAAAATTAAAACATCTGGGCATCGTGGCTCGGCCGAGAACATTGAGAAACTTGGTTTTAAAATTCTTGTAAATCCAAAACACGTCTGAAAATCATGAAACTTGGCATGGATGTCATGTCATGGTACTACCATGTTGTGGTAAAAAAATTGGCCGAATAGGAACAGATTTTGGTATAAGCTTCATGCAAATCGAAGCTTCTCTCAAGAAGGCTCGTGGTTCTGAGAAGGAACGTGCCACCTTTGAGTGCGAAACGATATACGTTGTCCCCCTTGAGTTTATTTACAAAGGCAACATAGAACTACATGAGTGCCTTGTTAAATTTTGGAATTATTCCGGCTTCGTTTGGCCTTATTTACACATTAATTGAGTTTTTGGTCATTTAATGTGCATAATACAAATTTGAACTACAAGCACATGCTCCCATGCACCAAAGTTGGTTGAAAAATCACATTTGTGTCCTCGGGTGAATTTCTACTCCCTCCTTCCATCTATGTAGGTCCTAATGCGTTTTTCGAGGCTAACTTTGACCAAACGTTAGAGCAATAATATATGACATGCAACTTACACAAAGCATACCTTCAAATTTGTATGTCAAAGGAGCTTCCAATAATATAATTTTCATAGTATACATCTCATGTGCTATTAATCTTGTCAATAGTCAAAGGCTGTCTTGAAAAACACATTAGGCCCTATATAGATGGAAGGAGGGAGTAGGTCCCATGCAAAACATGAGAATAAAATTCAAACATCTGGGCATCGTGGCTCGGTCGAGAACATTGAGAAACTTGGTTTTAAAATCATGAAACTTGGCATGGTGTCATGTCATGGTAGTACCATGCCGTGGTAAAAAAAATTGGCCGAATAGGAACAAATTTTGGTATAAGCTTCTTGCAAATCGGGGCTTCTCTCAAGAAGGCTCGTGGTTCTGGGAGGGAACGTGTCACCTTTGTGTGCATAATTCAAATTTGAAATACAAGCACATGTTCCAGTGCACCAAAGTTGGTTGAAAAATCACATGTGTGTCCTCGGGTAAATTTCTAGGTTCCATGCAAGAAATGGGAATGAAATTCAAAATTCTGGGCGTCATGGCTGGCTTGGAAACATTGAGAAACTTAGTTTTTTAATTCCTGTAAATCCAAAGCACGCATGAAAATAATGAAACTTGGCTTGGTGCCATGACATGGCACCAACATGCTGTGGTAAATTTGCAGTCCGATTTGCAAAGGCGCACACATTAACAATCAACAAAGTCATTTTGGAACAAGTGCTGCCACGTTACAATCGGAAACACAAGTATTATTGAAACCGTGGGCGTTCTACTTACTAGTACCATTTACGTGCCGCCACGCGTCCCCATTTTTTATTAGCTAGGAGGCGCCGTGCAGGGTAGCTATTTGAGTACGAGAGGCGTGCGATCAGACCCCTGCGCGTGCTTATCGGGAGGAGAGCCCTTTGACCTCCATCTGCCGTCCACCTCTCTCCCAAGGTCTCCATTAATGGCGCCCGAGCCTCTGTTTAATGGCGTGGCTATGTCTCACTGGACTGAGATTTAAGAGAGAAAAAAGAAAATCTGAAAGCACGGATCTTGATGTAAGATCCGACGGACCTATATAGCATCTACTGTGACTTATAGCAAGACTGATGAATATATAAGGATGATTAATTTTTTTTGATCAAAGAAGGGCTTGCCCCTTCCGATTTTCATTACTGAAAACCACCACAATTCACCAGAAGTTCAGCACAACTCCAGCCTAACACGAAGGACTAAAAGCTACCAGATTGAAATCGCAACATCCCAAGAGGCCAACAAAGGCCAAACATCCGCGCTAGAACCCAACATTTCACAACCGACGACACAATCCACATCCTAAACCAATTATTACATCAAAAGAAACCAAGAAACTGAAGGAAGCCCATCAGCAACTAGAAGAACACCAATGCCAGGGTCGCCACAGCAAGAGTTTTCTTCATTCCAGCCTCGCAACATTGATCTTCCACAGAAAGATAAGGACGATTAATTGCCTTACATAATTAGAAAGATAATTAAAAAAGCCACATGCGGCTACGCCCAAAATACACAAGGGCAAAGAAGAAGGAAGACAAGGATCTGGCTCGCTGATCTCTACTTTCTTGATGCGTTGCCGTAGGCCGCGGGAACTAGTCTCCGCGGCAAGCTGCGATGAGCTCTTTCGTGTCCTCAAGACGCTGCTTGAGAACATCCACGGATTCCTCCACCAGCCTTTGGCGCTCGTTGCGGAGCATGTCATTCTCGTCCATAAATTTCTTGACGATGACGCCGGTCCTCTTCAACAAGGCACTGGTCTCCTCCTGCTGGTCTGCACTTCGGACGATCTTCTGCCTCAGCAGGTCGCGCTCGGCCCGGAGCCTCTCATTGCCCTCCCTTAGTTGCCGGATGACGCCGTAGCCTGTTCAAACGAGGCTTTCATGTCATACTACAACCTCGCCCAGCCGGAGATCTGGTCCATCTGGCTATGGACGATCGCATGCATGCACCTGTAACAGTCGTCGCCTGCCCGCGAGAAATTTTCCCAGGCCGCCGCGGCGCGGCGGGACATCTCTGCTGCATTCGTGGCGCGGCGGGACATCTCTGCTGCTTCCGCGGCGCGGCCGGACCAGTCTGCTGCATCGACGGCGCGGCGGGACCTCCGTGCTACTTCAGCGGCGCGGCGGGACCTCTGTGCTGCTACTTCCGCGCGGCGGGACATGTCGGCTGCTCTCGCAGCGAGGCGGGACATCTCTCGTGCTTCCGCTTCCATGCTCGCCTCTCCCTGGTGGCAATCTCTCGACCCAGAACTCACGCTGGCCATGGCAGACGCAAGGGAAGGATGCTGAATGACTTGTTTGTTTTTGTGGATGAGGAGTTGAGGAGGAATGTGCAGTCATCTTGGCATACTAATATTTATAACCAAGTACTAATACGCTCCTAAGTGGGAAACCGTTTAGGTTGTGATCGGTGTGAACAGGTTTGCAATTCAATATAGCGTGGTACTAATACGCTCCTAAGTGGGAAACCGTTTAGGTTGTGATCGGTGTGAACAGGTTTGCAATTCAATATAGCGTGGAGTAATTTGGAATGTGACGAGACGCAAGCTCAAAATTTATTGACGGTTCTAGTTTCGAAGTGCGGCACTATTCCCGGATGGAGTACTTTTTCTACTCCCTCCTTTCCGGTTTTATAGGGCTTATCTCAAAATTTTAGTTTTTCCATTTTATAAGGCTCAATTTGGTTGTTCCCCAACACATGTTCAGATTCCAAGGTGCATTAAATCATTGCATGCAAGTATTAAGAGAAAATTGACCAATGCATGTACTTTATGCATGCATGCATTGCAATTAATGCATTGATAAACATAAATTTTTGAGGAAAAACAAGAGCATTAATTAGGTGCTTTTGCAAACTACCAAAAATATTCCACCACTCACCATCTTGGTTGGTGAGATTTTTGAATTAAGCCCTATAAACCGGAAAGGAGGGAGTACTGCTGTGTACGTGCAATAACTAGCACCATTGTATACATATCTTACAGTTAATGGGGCGTTCGACAGGAATAGCCGCATGGCAAGCTCTAGGCTAGTCTTTTTTTCAGACGCATTAAACCTATCTCTCGGGACTTCTCGCACGCAGCATCGTGCCACCCACAAAAACTTGTACTCTGAGTTTAGTAGTACGTTATACAGGAAGAGAAGAGGTGCACGCACGCACTCGTCCTCTCACACACGCGTCTTATTTTTCTCGAAAAGGAGGATGATGACCCCCGGCCTCTGCATCTGGGAGTCACACACGCATCTGTAGCTACGAATTGTAGTGTTCTCAACCATCCGATTGGCTCTATCATGGATGTACCTATATACTAAAACATGTCTAGATACATCTATATTTTGACAAATGGAAGGCATGTATTGTGGAACGGAGGGAGTGCTTGTCATCAAAATGGATAAATAGGGACATATCTAGAACTAAAATACGTCTACATACATCTCCTTTTATCCATTTTGATGACAAGTAGTACTTCTTACCCAAAGGAACTTTATATCCAACAGACACAAAATATCCGTTCGACTGTTGGAAATTACTGATCTGATGTCGAAGTAATTGCTGCATCGCCACCAAAACCCACCATTTCTTAAGCTAAAGTAGACCAAGGTAATCCCTATATTAGCATATTACTAAGATAAACAGAAGGCACTGTAGAAACATTTAGGACGTGAGCTTATTAATCTGAATGTGGAGGGACACAAGCTTAGCCCCGGCCAGCAGCTTGGGCGGAACTGTCAAGAAGGTCAGCTCCTGCACGTCGACGTCGCCGGGATCCTTGCTGCTTGTCACCTCCATTTCCTCCTTGACGGCGTCGGTCGTGCCTTTGGGCTCCCCTGGCGGGCCGTTCGCCCACAGCTTGGCCACGTAGTGCGGCAGTGGGGACGCCCCCGCTCTGATGCAGACGACCGACACGGCGATAGGCGTGCCGATGTCGAGCACGCCGCCGACCAAGAAAAACGCGCGCGGTCCTCCTCCGCGAACAGCAAGAGCCGTGGCTCCGACAGTGGCACTTGCAGCTGGAGCACCTTGCCGTACTGGATCCTATGCACGGGCATGGGATGCGCGGTGCTGATGTGGTGGTAGAGCGCCGGCGGCAGGCCTTCATAGCCGCAGACGGGCACGGGGCATTTGCAGGGCGCGAGCGGACACACGCTCTGGTGATCGGCGAGCTTGTGGTAAGTGACGTAGAGCCCACAGCCATCGTGCGGGCACTCCACCCTCACCGACGAAAGGACGGAGTCCACCACCGTGTTCTGCACGTCGAAGCCATCGCCGCGCTCGCACTTCTGGCACTGCCGGTGGTTCCCGGGGCGCTCGACGCCGCAGTCCGCACAGGCCAGGTGCCCTTCGTTGCACTGCAGAAATCACGAACATCACATCAATCAAGAAACCTGCACCTTGCTCAATCAGCCGAACGGACGAGGTGTATTCGAACCTCATACACTGGAGGCGTCAAGGGGTGGAGGCACAAGGGGCAGTGGAGCACGGTGAGGTCCATCGAGACCTTAGAGAGCTCCATCGTCGGGTCCTGTTCGGTCTACATGATCTCGCCCTCCTCGTTTACAACCATCTCTCGACTTGGGCCGGGGTATTACAAAGCTTTACCGTCACATATTTTATACTACTTCAAGGTGCATTAAATCAACACATGCAAGTATCAAAAGGAGAGTCACGGCATGCATGCATGCGTTGTAATTAATGCATCGGTAAACGCAAATTATTGAAATATATCGAGTGCAGTGCTTTGATGTGTCGCGTCAACTCGTACATCAACAAGAAGTTTGATTATCCTCTCCCTCGCGGACTTAACTGCACCTGCCTTTGGCTGTATGACAGGTTGGCCACACACCTGTCGGGCCCACCTGTCATACACGCAAAGCCAGGAGCGTCCCTCCCTCGCCCATGAGCGTGGTGGCTGGCAAGACTAGGAGAAGCTTTCGCTACACGCTCTCCCTCCCGCACGCGGTGGACATGCAGCAGTTCAATCGGTGTCAGATGGCCAGAAGCGTACTGTAGTACTCCTCCAGTGTAGTAGTACTCCATCATTGTTCGACTTCCCGAAGAGGCGAAGAGCCAAGCGCAGCCCGGACGCTCGTGTGGCAGTTTCATGTGTAGAGTAGTCTAGGATAGCGTGTACCATGCCTGTAAGCTTAAAATCGTTGGGGTCGACTCCATGCTATGTGGCCGTCTCGAAGTTTAAAAAATATATTAAAATAGTCTTCTGGCCCTACCTGACACCCTAGGGATTGTAGTTTGCACGCTCATCTGGTCAAGACAGGAATATATATTTTAATTTGTTTTTTTTCGAAAAGGGGGGACTCCCCGGCCTCTGCATCAGAACGATGCATACGGCCACATATATTTTAATCTGTGGTGGGTAAATGTTAGAGGTTGCAGCAAATATATTGTACACTGCAGGTCTTTCAGCCAAGTTTAGAGGCAAGCATGTGGGGCCAGTGCTATGGTGTGTCGCGTCAACTCGTACAACGAGGAGAAGCTTGATTTTACTACACGCCTTCTCCCTCACCCATGCGCGCGGTTGCTCGCAAACGAGGACATGCTTTTGCTTAGTAGTACTTCTACAACAAGCTATCCGTCCCGCTCGCGGTGGACGGACATGCAGCAGTGGATTCGACACTGTAGAAGCAGTAGTAGTAACATCATTGTTCGTCTTCTCGAAGAGGCGAAGAGCCAAGCGCAAACCGAACGTTGCAGTTGCGAACATTGGAGCACACATATAGCCAGGCTCTTGCATGAGACAAAATTGCTATGTGAGCCCACTTGTAACACCCTGGATGTAACTTTCCATATTTGTAACTCCAACTCTTGCCATTTTCGGCTATGTGTTATGATATTCCCTTCGTGGTCGGGTTTTGTCTTTCGTTTTGCATTTTGTTCATGTCATGCATCTCATATCATGTCATCATGTGCATTGCATTTGCATACGTGTTCGTCTTTTGCATCCGAGCATTTTCCCCGTTGTCCGTTTTGCAATCCGGCACTCCCACCACCTCCGGCGCTCCCCTCTTGTTTCTTTTCATGAGCGGGTGTTAAACGTTCTCGGAATGGACCGAGTCTTGCCAAGTGGCCTTGGTATACCACTGGTAGACCACCTGTCAAGTTTCGTTCCATCTGAAGGTCGTTTGGTACTCCAACGGTTAACCGGGTAACCGCAAAGTCCGTTTGTGTGTTGCAGCAAAAACCCCTCTCTAAACAGGCCACAACCCCTCTAAGTCATCTCCATGCTCTAGGTCGTTCGATCACGATCATGTGGGCGAAAACCGCACTCCATTTGGAGCCTCCTAGCTCCCTCTACCTATAAATATGTGTCTCTCCCAAAATTCTCGCGCAGATCAACCCTAGCCCGCTCCCTCTCCGCCGCCGGACGTGTCCGGTCCGGCCGGACGAAATCCGCCGCCGCGCCCGACCAACCAGAGGGCGCCACGTCAGCCTCCGCCGGCGCTCTCTCTCTCCTCCGCCCGCGGCCCGGCGAGGCCCGCGTCGGGCCCCCGAGCCCGTCCCCGAGCCCGCGCGCCCCGCCGCCGTCTCCCTCCAGCGCCCCCGCGCCTCGCCGCCGCCGCGCGCCATCGCCGCCGTTCCCGCGGGCCCGCGCCCACCGTCGCCCGTCGCCGCGGCTTCCCCGCCGCCGCCTCGCATCTCCGCCGCCGCGCCCATCCCCGAGCTACGGACGCCGGAGCCGCGCCGCGTCGTCCTTCCCCTCGCCGTGGTCTCCCAAGCTCCGGTCGCCGCGGCCTCTTCTCCGGCAAGCTCCCTCGAGCCAGATCCAATCGGGCGAACCCTAAGGTTGACTTTCACCATCTCCCGAAAATCCCAAGTCCTGAGATTATACATTACATGCCTCTGTTTATCGCATCGTAACTATCTGCATATAGCTGCGTTTTGCGCGTGTAATATATCGAAATGTTCGCCTCGTGATGTTCTTCATTTTGTTCCATTGCACCATGTTCATTTGAGTCCATCTTGATGCCCAAATCTCTGGTGCAAGAGTGCTAGTTGCTGTTATCTGCTGTTACTTATCAGAACTTGAGGATTTGTTATTTTTGTTGCATTTAATCTGTGCATCTTATGAGTATGAGCTCTACATGTGTTTTGATGCATGCCATTACATCTTTACAGAGGTCTATGCCATATATTTTTGTGATCTCTGTGGTGACTAGCACAAGCATGCAAACTAGGCTTCGTGATGTTTCTGATTTCAGGGACTTAGTGATTTTACCGTCTTTTATCTGCTGTTATTTTGTTGCCATGTAAACTTGATGCTACAGAGAGATCCATGCTTATTTTGGTGATGTTCAGTAAGGATGTTTTGTAGATATTGTTGTAGTTGATCCATTAATGCCTTCTTTTGCAATTATGGAGTGTCATAGCATGACTCAATCTTGCTCTAATTTTGCTATAAAATATTCCTGGCAGATTCTTAGCATGATATTCAATTTTGCCAAGCTTGTTGTAGTTGTTCCTTTCATGCTATGTGTTTGATCTTGCCATGGATAGCTTCATAAACTTGCCATCTTGCTGTAGCTATGCTTGTTTTGTCATGCATTGCTTTGTGGTGAGTGAATCAAGCTCACAAAGATGCCTTCATATTATTTTTTCTGCCATGCTCTGTTTTCTGCTAAGTCTGAAACCTGTTAACGAAACTTGCTATGTTTACATGGTTGCCATCATATCTTCTGGTCCTTTTTGGCTTATGGTCAGTAAGGGACTGTTGTCATATGCATTTAGTAGATTCATGCCATGCCTTATTTTACCATGTTAAGTTCCTGTAGCATGTTGATTCCGTGCTCTGGACATTGCTACCTGATGCTCTTTCTGCCATGTCCAGTAATTTCTCCAAGTCTGTGAACCTGATATCTTTTGCACTTTTGCCATGCTTGTTTGAACCTGCTGTGGTGTGAACTAGCCTTAGCTCAGTGTTCGTCTTTTGTCATGCATCTCCTGTAGATTACTGCCATATGCTTTGTAGCTATGTTGGAGTGCTGTAGCATTGTTATTTGTTGCATTCTAAGTGCTATCATGCTGTTAATCGCAGATTCGTGTCATTCTTGTTTTGCTTGCCATTTGCAAACCGTGCATCCGTTTCCGGTGATCTTTATATCGATTTCGACCGAAATCATCTCATCTTTCCAGTGGCATGCTTGGTTTGCCAAGTTACTGTCTTGTTCATCATTTTCCTTCCGGAGCACGCATATGCATCGCATATCGTATCTCGCATATCATACATGTTTTGCATCATGTTGCTTGTGCATTTCCCGTGATTGATTGTGGTTCCATTGCTTGTGTTCTTGTCTTGGGTAGAGCTGGGAGACGAGTTCGTGAACGAGGAACCTGTTGAGTACGCTTACGAGGATCAAGCTTTCGACAACTCTGAGAACCTTGCAGGCAAGATGACCATACACTCGAAATCACTTCTATCTTTGCTTTGCTAGTTGTTCATTCTAGTGCCATGTTGCGCTACCTACCACTTGCTATATCATGCCTCCCATATTGCCATGCCAGCCCCTAACCATCCTTTCCTAGCAAACCGTTGTTTGGCTAAGTTACCGCTTTTGCTCAGCCCTTCTTATAGCGTTGCTAGTTGCAGGTGAAGTTGAAGTTTGTTCCATGTCGGAACATGGATATGTTGGGATATCACAATATCTCTTATTATATTAATGCATCTATATATATTTGGTAAAGGGTGGAAGGCTCGGCCTTATGCCTGGTGTTTTGTTCCACTCTTGCCGCCCTAGTTTTCCGTCATACCGGGATTATGTTCCTTGAGTTTGCGTTCCTTACGCGGTTGGGTGATTTATGGGACCCCTTGACAGTTCGCCTTGAATAAAACTCCTCCAGCAAGGCCCAACTTTGGTTTTACCATTTGCCACCTAAGCCTTTTCCCCCGGGTTTTCGCGAGCCCGAGGGTCATCTTTATTTAAACCCCCGGGCCAGTGTTCCTCTGAGTGCTGGTCCAAACTAGAGCCACTTGCAGCGCCACCTTGGGGAAACTTGAGGATTGGTTTTAGTTGTACGTAGTGTTCATCCGGTGTGCCCTGAGAACAAGATATGTGCAGCTCCTATCGGGATTTGTCGGCACATTCGGGCGGCTTTGCTGGTCTTGTTTTACCATTGTCGAAATGTCTTGCAAACCGGGATTCCGAGACTGATCGGGTCTTTCTGGGAGAAGGTTTATCCTTCGTTGACCGTGAGAGCTTATAATGGGCTAAGTTGGGACACCCCTGCAGGGTATTATCTTTCGAAAGCCGTGCCCGCGGTTATGAGGCAGATGGGAATTTGTTAATGTCCGGTTATAGAGAACTTGTCACTTGATTTAATTAAAATACATCAACCGTGTGTGTAGCCGTGATGGTCTCTTCTCGGCGGAGTCCGGGAAGTGAACACGGTTTGAGTTATGAATGACGTAAGTAGGAGTTCAGGATCACTTCTTGGTCATTACTAGTTGACGACCGTTCCGCTGCTTCTCTTCTCGCTCTCATTTGCGTATGTTAGCCACCATAAATGCTTAGTGCCTGCTGCAGTTCCACCTCATTACACCATCCTTTCCTATAAGCTTAAATAGTCTTGATCTCGCGGGTGTGAGATTGCTGAGTCCTCGTGACTCACAGATACTATTAAAACAGTTGCAGGTGCCGACGATGCCAGTGCAGATGACGCAATCGACCTCAAGTGGGAGTTCGATGAGGAACGTGGTCGTTACTTTGTGTCTTTTCCTGATGATCAGTAGTGGAGCCCAGTTGGGACGATCGGGGATCTAGCATTTAGGGTTATCTTATTTTCATTTGGATTTTGACCGTAGTCGGTCTATGTGTGTATTTTGAATGATGTATGGATTATATTTATGTATTGTGTGAAGTGGCGATTGTAAGCCAACTCTCGTTGTCCCATTCTTGTTCATTACATGGGATTGTGTGAAGATGACCCTTCTTGCGACAAAACCACAATGCGGTTATGCCTCTAAGTCGTGCCTCGACACGTGGGAGATATAGCCGCATCGTGGGCGTTACAAGTTGGTAATCAGAGCCATCCCCGATTTAGGAGCCCCCTGCTTGATCGAATCGCTGGCGTTGTTGAGTCTAGAACAAAAATGTTTTGAGTCTTAGGATTATATATATCGGAGAGTAGGATTATTTTTACTCCTCAGTCCCTTCGTCGCTCTAGTGAGGTCTCCTGACGTAGAAGTTTTGACTCTTCTCTCCTCAAATTTCACTAAATTTTTTTTTAGGATCACGCGGGTATCTTAGAATCGTTCCGATGGTTTTGTGACGAGAACATTGTTCTTGGTGCCTCATGACATTTAGGGGTTGTGGCAGTGTCCCGGGGAGTTGAGCTCCGAGGTGTTGTCGTCACAATTTTATCGTTGCAGTTCTGGAATACCTGAGTTTCGCCGACATCGAAATCTCTTTTATGCAGTTGTTGGTGAGATCACCTTGACGCCACCCAGTACTGGGGCAGGAGTTCGGGAGTATTGCCATAACTCATATAACGGATGCTTTTCGAAGGTTGAGGTACACGATTTCCGAAGGTTTCTTGGTTATGTGTTGACGGATGGATACAACTGGATCTAGGGATTGCTAGTTGGGTGATATATTTTGTGTCCCCTGTATCCCCAACACCAGATTGCATAACCAGAAAGTTTCGGGAGTTTATAAGTGGGAATTCAAGTAGCTCCTAGGATATCTTTCCGACAGGCGCATGATATGAGATTGGGGTTCGACGTCTAGTGGTCCGCCTTTCCACAGTTGGTTTTACAGTGGTCTCGTAGTGTCTTAAAGAGTCCTTGGCTATGCCGACTCGGGGACGCTTCGTATGTCATGTGCACTGCCTTGTACATGATGGTGCTGTACGATTGAGCCCGTGTGGGCCCCACCACGAAAACTTCGGACGAAATCTCTATCATATGTTTGTTCCGGCTTATTCTACAAGCCAATACTTTGTTTTGTTTTGAATTGTGGTATTCGAGTTGCTTCGAAGTCAAATGTTGATTCCATACCTTTTTTCTAAGTGGCTTCTCAACTTAATGGAAGTGTGATGATTTACTATGGAATTCATTCGTTCATCTTCGTTCGAATGTTTATTGTGAAGACTATATGTTGCAATTTCTATCCGTTGATTCTACTTGTCTATTTGTCTATCAAGATGCTAACGGATGTCACCCTCTTTAGGATGGCTCCGCCAACGCGTCAGAATCCGGAACGCAATGAAGGGAGTCAGGCGAACCCTCCGCCACCACCTCCGCCTCCGGAGGCATGGCAAGCTATCATGGCAGCCACCAACGCCAATGCTCAGATGATTCTGCAACTCTTGCAAGAACGCACCCAAGGGCAAGGCAATCAAGGAAATCAAGGTCAAGGCAACAATCAGCCTCACTTCGCTACCCTCAACCAGTTTCTCGCAAATCAGCCCAAGTCTTTCAGCTACTGTGCCGAGGCCACGGATGTCGATGATTGGCCCGTGGACATCAACAAGCATTTTGAATGTAGCAATGTCAGGCCTGAGCACTATGTCAAGTTCGTTTCTTTTCAGCTCAAGGACCAAGCTGCTGATTGGTATCAACAATACAAAGATTCCAGAGGAGGTCGTGTGATCACTTGGACTGACTTCTGTCGGGACTTCAAAGCGCACCACATTCCACAAAGTGTTGTTGAGAGCAAGCGTGGGGAGTTCCGCAATCTCAAGCAAGGCAACATGTCTGTGTATCAATTCAACATCCAGTTTCAGAAACTTGCTCGCTTTGCTAAACAAGACGTTCCTGATGAAAAGAGCATGATCTATCACTTCAGAGGTGGCCTTAGAGAGGATCTGCAGTTAGCTCTCGTTCTTGTTGAGCCTACTCAGTTTGATCAATTCTATAACATGGCACTGAAGCAAGAGGCTGCTCAGCTCAAGTGTGAGGCTTCTAAGAAGAGAGTCAAGGACGCAGTTCAGTCTTCTTCTTGCTCACTAGTGGCTGCTAAGCAATAGAAGTTCTGGTTGCCTCCTCCTCCTCCGTTTCGTCAGCCTTACCAGCAGAAGAACAAAGGTGGCCATGGATCTTCCCACTCTTCCAGCTCTGGCTATCAGAACAAGTCTCAGAATCAAGCTCCAAAGTCGAATGCGCCTTATCATCGTCCACTCTCAGAGGTGACTTGCAACAAGTGTCAGCAGAAAGGTCACTATGCTAACAAGTGCTTCAACCAAAGGCACCTTCCGCCTCCTCCTCCTGTGAGATCTTCCGGCAATGCAGTGGTCAAGCATAATCCCAAGTCTGCAAAGGTGAACATGATGAATGCAGCTCAAGCGGAGGAATCTACTGATGTGATAATGGGTAATCTCTCAGTTAATGATATTCCTGCAAAAGTTCTTTTTGATACTGGTGCATCTCTTTCTTTCTTTTCGAGACCTTTTGTTGCCAAGCATGAGTTTGTGACGGAAAAGATTCCTATCCCGTTGAAGATTGTGTCACCGGGTAAGCAAATGACATCTAATAATTGTGTCCCGGATGTTTCTATCAAGATGGGGAACTATAAATTTCTGTCTAAACCAATTGTTCTTGGTGACTCGGATATTGATCTAATTCTCGGGATGGACTGGCTTTCTAAGCATGAGGCTCAACTTGATTGTGCTGCCAGGGAAATTCAATTGACACACTCTTCTGAGGATGTTATCATTTATGCCGCTCGTGATGAAACCATTCGGTTATTTTCTCTCAATGAGAAGGGCGAATTGAATGCCATCTCTCAAATTCTAGTCATTTGTGAGTACCAAGATGTCTTTCCAGAAGAGCTTCCGGGTATGCCTCCTCACCGGCCAGTTGACTTAGTTATCGATCTTGAGCCCGGCACTGAACCCGTTTGCAAGCATCCATACAAGCTTGGACCCAAGGAGCTGAAGGAATTGAAGAAACATCTCGATGAACAAGAGCGTCTGGGTTTGATCAGACCGAGTTCTTCTCCATGGGGTTGTGGTGTTCTTTTTGTCCAGAAGAAGGATGGCACGGAACGACTTTGTGTCGACTACCGTCCATTGAACAAGAAGACAATCAAGAACAAGTATCCACTTCCCAACATCAATGAGCTATTCGAGCAACTCAAAGGTGCTAAAGTATTCTCCAAGCTTGACCTTCATATGGGTTATCATCAGATTCGCATTCGTGAAGAGGATATTCCCAAGACAACATTCAGAACAAGCTTTGGTTCTTATGAATATACTGTCATGTCTTTCGGCCTTGTCAATGCTCCTCCAACATTCTCTCGGATGATGAATTTCATCTTCAACCCCTATACCAATGAATTTGTCCTGGTGTATCTCGATGATATCTTGGTCTTCTCCAAGAATAAGAAGGATCATGCCAAACATTTGCGATTGGTGCTCGACAAGCTCAGAGAGTATCAATTTTATGCGAAGTTTTCCAAATGTGAGTTTTGGCTTGATGAAGTTCTTTACCTTGGTCATATCATCTCTGCCAAGGGCATCGCTGTTAATCCCGAGAAGGTGTCCGCAATTCTGAATTGGGAACCTCCTCAGAATGTCAAGCAGCTTTGCAGTTTTCTTGGTCTTGCAAGCTATTGCCGAAAATTCGTTGAGAATTTCTCTAAGATTGCAAAGCCTCTTTCCAACCTGCTCCAGAAGCATGTGAAGTATGTCTGGTCTCCTGAGTGTGACGTTGCTTTCAACACTCTCAAAGAGAAACTCGTCACAGCTCCTGTCTTAACTCCTCCTGACGAATCCAAGCCATTTGAAGTTTTCTGTGATGCTTCTCTCCAAGGTCTCGGCGCTGTGTTAATGCAAGAGAAGAAATTTGCGGCCTATACCTCTCGTCAGTTGAAGCCCAATGAAAAGAACTACCCCACTCACGATCTTGAGTTGGCGGCAGTTGTCCATGCATTAATAACATGGAGACATCTCTTGTTGGGAAGGAAAGTGGACATATTCACCGATCACAAGAGTCTCAAGTACATCTTCACTCAGCCCAACCTCAACCTCAGGCAGACTCGATGGGTCGAAATGATTCAGGAGTACAATCCGAGTATTGAATATACTCCAGGCAAGGCCAATGTCATTGCAAATGCTTTGAGCAGGAAGGCTTATTGCAACAGCTTAATTCTCAAGCCATTCCAACCGGATCTTTGTGAAGCTTTCCGCAAGCTGAATCTCCAAGTTGTTCCTCAAGGCTTTCTTGCCAACCTCATAGTCTCTCCTACTTTGGAAGATCAAATTCGTGAGGCACAACTTCTTGATGCCATGGTGAAAAAGGTGAAACGTGGTATTGACAAGGGTCTTTCCAAATACAAGTGCTATCGCATTGATGACAGATACACTTTATTCTTCGAGGACCGGATTGTGGTTCCTAAAGGTGATCTAAGGAAAGTCATTATGAATGAGGCGCACAATTCTCTTCTTTCCATTCGTCATGGAAGTACGAAGATGTACCATGACCTCAAGCAGTCGTATTGGTGGACTCGAATGAAGCGAGAAATTGCTCAATTCGTGAATGAATGTGATGTCTGTCGAAGAGTGAAAGCAGAACACCAACGACCAGCTGGTCTCCTCCAACCTCTTGCTATCCCAGAATGGAAGTTTGATCATATCGAAATGGACTTCGTGACCGGATTTCCCAAGTCCAAGCGCGGAAATGATGCTATCTTCGTTGTCATTGACAAGCTTTCTAAAGTGGCACATTTCCTTCCAATCAAAGAATCCATCACAGCAGCTCAGTTGGCAGAGCTATACACCTCCAGGATTGTCTCCTTGCACGGCATTCCACAATTGATTTCTTCAGATCGTGGAAGCATCTTCACTTCTAAGTTCTGGGACTCCTTCCAGAAGGCTATGGGCACCAACATTCGCTTCAGCACAGCTTTCCATCCTCAAACTAGTGGCCAAGTCGAGCGAGTCAATCAAATTCTTGAAGATATGCTCAGGGCTTGTGTCATTTCCTTTGGCATGAAATGGGAAGATTGTCTTCCATATGCCGAATTCTCCTACAACAACAGCTTCCAAGCGAGTTCGGGCAAGGCCCCATTCGAGATTCTCTATGGCAGAAAGTGTCGTACTCCTCTCAATTGGTCAGAGACTGGTGAACGCCAACTTCTTGGCAATGACTTAATCACAGAGGCTGAAGAAATGTGTAAAGTCATCTGTGAAAATCTCAAAGCCGCGCAATCGCGCCAGAAGAGTTACTATGATAGTAAGCACCGTGATGTGGCTTTCGAGATCGGAGACCATGTCTACCTCCGCGTCTCTCCAATGAAAGGCACTCGTCGCTTCGGTATCAAAGGGAAGCTTGCCCCTAGATACGTGGGTCCTTTCAAGATCATTGGCAAAAGAGGCGACCTCGCCTATCAACTTGAGCTTCCTTCCAACTTCGCGAATGTGCACGATGTGTTCCACGTGTCACAGCTCCGCAAGTGCTTCAAGACGCCTGAGCGCACCATCAACTTCGAAGAGATTGACCTCCAAGAAGATCTGTCTTATCATGAGCACCCCGTTGCTATTCTTGAAGAAACTGAGCGCAAGACTCGCAACAAGTCAATCAAATTCCTGAAAGTGAAGTGGTCGCACCATTCCGACCGAGAAGCCACCTGGGAACGCGAGGACAATCTCCGTTCCGAATATCCGGAGTTCTTTCAGTCCTAGATCTCAGGACGAGATCCTCTCGTAGTGGTGGAGTGTTGTAACACCCCGGATGTAACTTTCCATATTTGTAACTCCAACTCTTGCCATTTTCGGCTATGTGTTATGATATTCCCTTCGTGGTCGGGTTTTGTCTTTCGTTTTGCATTTTGTTCATGTCATGCATCTCATATCATGTCATCTTGTGCATTGCATTTGCATACATGTTCGTCTTTTGCATCCGAGCATTTTCCCCGTTGTCCGTTTTGCAATCCGGCACTCCCACCTCCTCCGGCGCTCCCCTCTTGTTTCTTTTCATGAGCGGGTGTTAAACGTTCTTGGAATGGACCGAGTCTTGCCAAGTGGCCTTGGTATACCACCGGTAGACCACCTGTCAAGTTTCGTTCCATTTGGAGGTCGTTTGGTACTCCAACGGTTAACCGGGTAACCGCAAAGTCCGTTTGTGTGTTGCAGCAAAAACCCCTCTCTAAACAGCCCAAAACCCCTCTAAGTCATCTCCATGCTCTAGGTCGTTCGATCACGATCGTGTGGGCGGAAACCGCACTCCATTTGGAGCCCCCTAGCTCCCTCTACCTATAAATATGTGTCTCTCCCGAAATTCTCGCGCAGATCAACCCTAGCCCCGCTCCCTCTCCGCCGCCGGACGTGTCCGGTCCGGCCGGACGAAATCCGCCGCCGCGCCCGACCAACCAGAGGGCGCCACGTCAGCCTCCGCCGGCGCTCTCTCTCCTCCGCCCGCGGCCCGGCGAGGCCCGCGTCGGGCCACCGAGCCCGTCCCCGAGCCCGCGCGCCCCGCCGCCGTCTCCCTCCAGCGCCCCCGCGCCTCGCCGCCGCCGCGCGCCATCGCCGCCGTTCCCGCGGGCCCGCACCCACGGCCGCCCGTCGCCGTGGCTTCCCCGCCGCCGCCTCGCATTTCCCCCGCCGCGCCTCCCCGCGCCCATCCCCGAGCTACGGACGCCGGAGCCGCGCCGCGTCGTCCTTCCCCTCGCCGTGGTCTCCCAAGCTCCGGTCGCCGCGGCCTCTTCTCCGGCGAGCTCCCTCGAGCCAGATCCAATCGGGCGAACCCTAAGGTTGACTTTCACCATCTCCCGAAAATCCCAAGTCCTGAGATTATACATTACATGCCTCTGTTTATCGCATCGTAACTCTCTGCATATAGCTGCGTTTTGCGCGTGTAATATATCAAAATGTTCGCCTCGTGATGTTCTTCATTTTGTTCCATTGCACCATGTTCATTTGAGTCCATCTTGATGCCCAAATCTCTGGTGCAAGAGTGCTAGTTGCTGTTATCTGCTGTTACTTATCAGAACTTGAGGATTTGTTATTTTTGTTGCATTTAATCTGTGCATCTTATGAGTATGAGCTCTACATGTGTTTTGATGCATGCCATTACATCTTTACAGAGGTCTATGCCATATATTTTTGTGATCTCTGTGGTGACTAGCACAAGCATGCAAACTAGGCTTCGTGATGTTTCTGATTTCAGGGACTTGGTGATTTTACCGTCTTTTATCTGCTGTTATTTTGTTGCCATGTAAACTTGATGCTACAGAGAGATCCATGCTTATTTTGGTGATGTTCAGTAAGGATGTTTTGTAGATATTGTTGTAGTTGATCCATTCATGCCTTCTTTTGCAATTATGGAGTGTCATAGCATGACTCAATCTTGCTCTAATTTTGCTATAAAATATTCCTGGCAGATTCTTAGCATGATATTCAATTTTGCCAAGCTTGTTGTAGTTGTTCCTTTCATGCTATGTGTTTGCTCTTGCCATGGATAGCTTCATAAACTTGCCATCTTGCTGTAGGTATGTTGGGATATCACAATATCTCTTATTATATTAATGCATCTATATATATTTGGTAAAGGGTGGAAGGCTCGGCCTTATGCCTGGTGTTTTGTTCCACTCTTGCCGCCCTAGTTTTCCGTCATACCGGGATTATGTTCCTTGAGTTTGCGTTCCTTACGCGGTTGGGTGATTTATGGGACCCCCTTGACTGTTCGCCTTGAATAAAACTCCTCCAGCAAGGCCCAACTTTGGTTTTACCATTTGCCACCTAAGCCTTTTCCCCCGGGTTTTCGCGAGCCCGAGGGTCATCTTTATTTAAACACCCGGGCCAGTGTTCCTCTGAGTGCTGGTCCAAACTAGAGCCACTTGCAGCGCCACCTTGGGGAAACTCGAGGATTGGTTTTAGTTGTACGTAGTGTTCATCCGGTGTGCCCTGAGAACGAGATATGTGCAGCTCCTATCGGGATTTCTCGGCATATTCGGGCGGCTTTGCTGGTCTTGTTTTACCATTGTCGAAATGTCTTGCAAACCGGGATTCCGAGACTAATCGGGTCTTTCTGGGAGAAGGTTTATCCTTCGTTGACCGTGGGAGCTTATAATGGGCTAAGTTGGGACACCCCTGCAGGGTATTATCTTTCGAAAGCCGTGCCCGCTGTTATGAGGCAGATGGGAATTTGTTAATGTCCGGTTGTAGAGAAATTGTCACTTGATTTAATTAAAATACATCAACCGTGTGTGTAGCCGTGATGGTCTCTTCTCGGCGGAGTCCGGGAAGTGAACACGGTTTGAGGTATGAATGACGTAAGTTGGAGTTCAGGATCACTTCTTGGTCATTACTAGTTGACGACCGTTCCGCTGCTTCTCTTCTCGCTCTCATTTGCGTATGTTAGCCACCATAAATGCTTAGTGCCTGCTGCAGTTCCACCTCATTACACCATCCTTTCCTATAAGCTTAAATAGTCTTGATCTCGCGGGTGTGAGATTGCTGAGTCCTCGTGACTCACAGATACTATTAAAACAGTTGCAGGTGCCGACGATGCCAGTGTAGATGACACAATCGACCTCAAGTGGGAGTTCGATGAGGAACGTGGTCGTTACTATGTGTCTTTTCCTGATGATCAGTAGTGGAGCCCGGTTGGGACGATCGAGGATCTAGCATTTAGGGTTATCTTATTTTCATTTGGATTTTCACCGTAGTCGGTCTATGTGTGTATTTTGAATGATGTATGGATTATATTTATGTATTGTGTGAAGTGGCGATTGTAAGCCAACTCTCGTTATCCCATTCTTGTTCATTACATGGGATTGTGTGAAGATGACGCTTCTTGCGACAAAACCACAATGCGGTTATGCCTCTAAGTCGTGCCTCGACACGTGGGAGATATAGCCGCATCGTGGGTGTTACACCACTATTGTACTAGTACGTACAACTACTTGCTAGTATAGCCCTGTAAACCAGAAAGGAGTATTTGCCCTTCTAGAGATTTCAACAAGTGACTAGACTACACCGAGATGGAGTACATATGGAGCAAAATGAGTGAATCTGCACCGTAAATAAATATGTACTAGTTCTATCGTTTTCCTCTCCGAGGTGCACAATATTGAGTATACTGACTAGTCTCTTTTTGACACACATTTACGTTTTTTCCACAGTACAGACGCAAGCCCTCATATACACGCGCATACACTCACCCCTATGAAAGCCACATGCACGACACTATCATCTTGAAATTTATGAAGTCACCATAGACACCTCATCGTCGACGAGTCCATAGGTGCTTGAATGCCAAGGAGGGAGAGGGTAGCGGTTCCCGAGACGTTGAACGGTCAATGATGCATCCTCAATTACATGCAGAGGGAATTAATTGGAGGAGCAGAATAGAGCCAGCACGATGTGAATGCAACAGAGTTTGGACTCTCATATAATAAAGGCGCCCCACCACTCCAATCCATCTATTCCCAAGTCTCTGCGCAACACTGCTCACTCCAATCCAAGACCAAGTGACGAGAAGCCACAAGCACCTATGGAGGCGATGAACGCGAGCGGCAGTCGGCTGTGCCAAATCATCCAAGGCGCCGGCCTGCGGCCCTGCACCGCGCAGAGTTGCCAGACGGTGCTGGAGACCACAGGCATCGTAGCCCTCGCCGACGCCGGCTTCGCCTCTCGCATGGACGACATGATGGTCAACTCCATCCGCAAGTTCACCGCCGTCAAGAAGCGCGCGGACGACCTTGCCGTACTGCTCCAGCCCGCGCGCCCAGGCTCCTCATTGCCTGCCACCCTCATCGGCCTCCATGGTGACGAACTCCTTCAAGCCCTGGTGGCCCTGCAGGTGCCGAAGGTCGCGACGAAGAATGTGCACCTCGAGGCCGCGCTCATCGCGCGGTGCCTCGCTATGGAAGAAACCGTCGACCTACACATCCACGTCTACGAGGAAATCGTCTACATAGGCCACTACAAGGCAAGCGAGGACAGAAAGACGTTGGCCTTCTTCCAGCGGCTGGAATCTTTGGACGCCATTGTTCAGAAGCACGTCGACCTGGGCACGAAAGCCGCTGCTACTTAGGCGCCGTTCGGTGGGCCGGCGCCCTGAGTCGAGGAGGTGGACATCGTCGATAGATGCATCTCTTCTTGCCTCCTGTAACCAGCACTGCATCGCCTCGTGGCCTTAATGTATTATTAGTATAGTACTCCCTCCGTTCCCAAATATAAGTCTTTCTAAAGATTCCAGCAAGTGACTACTACATACGGAGCAAAATGAGTGAATCTACACTCTAAACTATGTCTACATACATCTGTATGATGTATTCCATTTGAAATAGTATCTAAAAAGGCTTATATTTATGAACGGAGGGAGTATATGGCATTTTTATTCCAGTCATAACGTTTTCACTGTGAGGTGGGGCCGCAGTTGAGCAAACCCACCCCGCCCACCGGGCGTCGGCCGAGTTTAGAATTACTAGAAGAGAGAAACGAGGGAGGAGAGCTAGCTGTAGCACGGACGCTGTTGTCAGATGGGACTCGTGTTTATAGAATAGGAGTACTGAGCACTCGTGCCTCTTTTTTTTGAGGGAAAAATTAGTCGTATGTCTAGTACCACTAGTTGGGTGCGTGCGACCTATAGCTGTCATCACTTTAGGTCTCCTTTTCGAACCGCGGCTACGCTTCACAGTACATATTATTTCACGCATTTATCCTCCTATATGTACTCATAGGCTATTTCCACGTGCTCCCATTCACCGATATGTGGGACATAGAGCATCTGGGTCGTAGTGCATGCACGACTTGGAGCATATGCCGGGGTACTTTACATTTCAGACCTCACGAATTACATGCAAACCCCCCGCAGAAGAATAAATAAATGAAGGAATTACTACATAAAACTGGATTATTTTCATGGAAACCGGAGCACGTTCATTAAATTTTGGACATAACACGTTTATAAAAAATGACCGGACCGAAACCAGTCTAAGGGCCTCTTTGATTTTTCCCGCAAAAAAAGGGCCTCTTTGATTCGCAGGATACTGAAAACACAGGAATGGGGAAAGTATGATGGCGATGAACCGAGACGAGGAGAATTCTAACTCAGTTAGAGGTTAGAGTTAGATTCTAACCCTGAACTAACTCTAAACCAAAGAGGTGTATGGATGGCAGGGTTAGATTGACAATAAATGCTCTATCTCAATCATTTGACTACTTTGGACCCTATTTCCTGCCGGATTTGGAGGGTGCTTGGATACGTTTTAGTTCCATGACTAAAAGTAGTGGGACTAAAACTTGCTAGCCTCACCCATGCTTGGATCCAAATACTAAAGAGACTAAAATCAAGTTAATGAGCTTTTATTATCCTCCAAACCCTCCAATCCAGAACTCGCCTGTGTTAAAGGAGAGGAGTTAAATGAGGAGAGAGAGGACTAATCCACATTTTAGTAGGGGTACCCTTGACTAAATTTTTTTAGTCTCAAGACTAGTTTTAGCCCCTCTTTAGTCAGGGGTGCTTGGAACTTTAGCCTCTTAAAGAGACTATTTTTAGTCAGAATAAAATAAGTCCCTTGGATCCAAGCACCCTCTTGGTGTGGCCGGCTCTTCTGTGGCCTCCTCCCGCTCACAATTGACATAAACGAACCATCTATACAAATCAAGCATGCAAAACATGATAATTTTTACTTTGTCCATACAAATGAGATATCTCACTTAAACATACAAGTCGTCAATCAAGCTTCACAAAATAAAAAAACACTTCATGAAACAAAGAATGAGCACTAATCACGGAAGTCATTCACGATAGGGAGGGAGCCCGGAGCCCCTCACGCACGGAGGGAGGAGCTCGCCATCGTCGCTCTGGAGGAAGGCTCTGTAGAGCCCAAGCCCCGGGAACCCCTCTAACGCCGGCCCTTGCGAGTTGAGGTCGACACCGGCATGGGTAGCAGGGCCACTTGCCGCCAACTGGGAACTTAATCTTTGGGCCTCTAGAAATAATGCAAGCCTGTAACTAAAATACCTAGAAAGGTGAACTGAATCTTTGGGCCTCTAGAAATAATGCAAGCCTGAAACTGAAATACCTAGAAAGGTGAACTGAATCTTTGGGCCTCTAGAAATAATGCAAGCCTGAAAGTGAAATACCTAGAAAGGTGAACTGAATCTTTGGGCCTCTAGGAATAATGCAAGCCTAAAACTGAAATACCTAGAAAGGTGAACTGAATCTTTGGGCCTCTAGAAATAATGCAAGCCTGGAATTGAAATACCTAGAAAGGTGAACTGAATCTTTGGGCCTCTAGAAATAATGCAAGCCTGAAATTGAAATACCTAGAAAGGTGACCTGAATCTTTGGGCCTCTAGAAAGATTTATTACCTCCTCAAGCAGAATCAAACAATTCCATGCGTGCACCACAAATCTATACCAAGTTTGATCAGGATCTACTTTTCCAAATCAGAATTAGCGCTAGAGCAAGCAAGATCAATGATATGGCCGTGAGACAGAGAAGGAACGAACAAACTCACCCCTCTCGCGACCTCCCTGGTAGATGCGCCGCCGCCGCGCATGACAGAGGGAGAAAAACGACTGGTGAAGGGGGAGCGGGGCGACCTTCGAAGGCCGGAGGGAGAGGGCGGCCGGAGTAGGGCGGCGGAGGCCGGAAGGAGAGGGCGAGCGGCCCTATGGGGAACAGAGAGGAGTCGTGCGAGAGGGGGGGAGCGATCTGGTGCGGGCAGGGGAGATTTTTTTAGTTCTCTTTTAGTGGGCCCGAGGATAACTAACCCAATTAGAACCTCTCCACCGGGCTAGTTTTTTTAGCTGGGTTAGAGCAAACTAGCTCAAACTAACACCTCTTGTTTCGATAATTTGAGGCTATTTCAACCCAAACTAGCTCTAACTCAGGGATCCAAACAAACATGAGTGTTACTGTACATGCTACAGTGTGGACCGTAGCTAATTGTTTTTTATGGCCATATCACCACATTGTTTTCTACTGCTGGTTCACTGGGCTACCGTGGTTCGCACTGCTGGTTCACTGGGCTGCCGTGGTTCGCACTCCTCCGACTTGAGCAGTACTGTAGTATAGTACTAGTATATACCGCATCATTCTTTGCTCCTTCTTACTACTCCGACATGTGGGAGAGCCAGCATCCGGGTCGACATGTCATGCACCAGATTAGAGCGCGGAACGGAAGGGGGGCATCACCCCGGTCGGAGCGCCAGTAATTCATGACTATAGTGAGTGGTCATATCACAAGTCTTTCCAGCAGTAACGCGCCGTCAAATCGCACAGCCCCACTCGCTCACCCTCCTCGCCTCTCTGTCAAACCGCCTACCCAAAAACTGCCGCGCGTACTGCCCGGGAAAAGCCCCGCCCTCAACTTTTAACTACGCGAAAATAGTTCGAGCTTGTTCATTCTATATAAATACAGTACTTACTGTATGTTTATTCACCCGTGGGGTTGTTCAATGAATGGAGGGGCGGGGAGCACAAGTGAACAATACTGTAGTACTACTAGTAGTAAGTAGGACTCGTACAGTAGTCACCTTAAATAGAGAGTTTCTTTTCTTTAATGCCATGTACACAAATTGAAACGCTTGTTGTGGAGAGAAAAAAGATAATCACTCCACTATATATGGATGCAGGGGCCTGAGCGCTTGCTTTACTAGGGTTGCTCTCTTCATTCTCTCATCCTCTCCAGATATAAACAAGACAGCGGTAGCGACATTTTCTCTCTGCTCACCGCTGGTCACAGATCCGGCCGGATCCCTTCGGCCGGTGTGTGTAGAGGACTAAAAGGTGCATCGTTCACGTGGTCATCGCCGCCGAGGGAGGAAACCCACAGCTGCCGGAGGGGCCCGATCCTCTGCCCGTGCCGTTCTCTCCGACACAGCGCCGGCTCGGGAGGTCCTCCGACCCTTCTTCCTCCCTGCCGTATTGTCCGCAGATCCGACCTGCCGCCGCCGACATCCCGGCGACCCTCAGGTATAAGTTCTTCGAAAGCGGCCTTCCTCTACTGCCCCAGCTCCCCACATGTCTGCATGTGCATCTTTTTCTACTCCCATCAGCTCTTCCAAAGCCACCTAAATTTTTAGTATTATTAGAGGTAAAGCTACTTCATGCATTCGAATCTAGGGCTTTGTTCAAACAACGAAGAAAGGGGGGAAAGTTGTAGCATGAATCTAGGACTTGATTCAAAGAGGAAATAATATGGTGAAAGTAGTAGAGACCGGATACCCAACCGGTCTCTTGGTTGAAAAGGGAAATAATGGGAAAACGCAGTACAAACTGGATAAGGAACAGATCTATTATTGGTTGAAAAAAGGATAGAAAGTGGCGGCTGGTGGACAAGTCAACAGAGTATGTCCAGGATTAGATTTTCTGCCATCACATAGTAAAAGGTCTCCAGGATTAGATTTGCTGCCCTCACATAGTAAAAGGTCTCAGGATTAGATTTGCTGCCCTCACATAGTAAAAGGTCTCAGGATTAGATTTGCTGCCCTCACATAGTAAAAGGTCTCCAGGATTAGATTTGCTACCCTCACATAGTAAAAGGTCTCCAGGATTAGATTTGCTGCCCTCACATAGTAAAAGGTCTCCAGGATTAGATTTGCTGCCCTCACATAGTACAAGGTCTCCAGGATTAGGTTTGCTGCCCTCACATAGCATGAACAAACTCGGCATCACCACTTTGTGCCTCCTTGTAGGTACATTGTGCTGATGCGTCCACTGTCGCATGTCCTTATACCAACCTTTTGCTATTGCTAATGTAAGGGCGCATGTAAAATGAAGCGATCACACTGTTACCTTAGGGACATGTCTAACCAGTGTTATTGTTAATCTAATGCCTTCAGTGATAAGATGCAATTAAACTGTGTTACAAATGGCACTCCTGCTGTTTTCCCCAGTATGATAAGTAAGTTGCTCCTTTACGCTGCTGAGTGTCCTGGTGTCCCCACGGTCCCATGCCCTTAAACCAACTCTTTAGCTGCTGTTGATTTACTGTGTCTGGTAAACAAGCAATGCCACCATTAAAGTAGTCCCATATTTGAGGAATCTCATTGTTGATCGTAATGCTTCTGGTAACATGAAGCATTGCTGACGTTTTAAAATTTCTACTATCCTTGCGTGATTGCCATGAACATAATTAAGATGCTTCTTTTCATTTTGTATATGTTTCGTATATTCTTATTGACCAGCAACTGTTTACTTTCTATCTTTTTGTGCAGATAGGGATATCCATTTCACCTTGTTGCTATTGTGACCTTTTGGTGAACTGCACAAAACACTTTTTTTGGAATGAGTGTCCTGTGCAGTTCAACTAAAATGTCACGTGGGCAACATCTCTCAATTTTGGTGGAACTGCACAAAATGGTGATTGGAGTTTCCAAAATCTCCGTCAAGTTCTGCTGGTAATCTCGTGCAACATTTTATTAGCCTTTGCAAGATGGAGCCGTCACTGTCACCACAATGGCACTTTATTTTAGTGGAACTGCACAAAAGGATAAGAAAATTATAGTTGCACCTTACATGAGCCGGACAGCCAACCTTAATGTTGCTCATTTTTTGTGCAACTACTAAAGAAGAACCTGCCAGCTCACAAGAGCAAGTACTTCTTGCTAGGTGAATGATACAATTTTTACTTCATTTCAGGTGAACTGCAGAAAAAGTGGCATGAATTGAATCATCGAGTGGAGCTGCAGGTTGACTTCCAATAGTGCCAGTATTATAGTAATCATGCTCTTTATTATCTGTGCTGTGCAAACAGGAATACTCAACTACAGATGTTGTGACGGTCAAGAGCATTCGCCAAGTTCTTCGATTGTATGACATGGCTAGCCAAGATGGATTTAATCCTGATATTCACTTTATCAAAAGGCTCTAATGGGTTGGTTCTGAATCTTGCAAGCTGGTAATCAGTGAGATGTGTAGGCATCTTTGTTGTACTTATTATTTGAATCTTATTTGTTGGTTCTGAATCTTGCAAGTTGGGAATCAATGAGATGTGTAGGCATCTTTGTTGTACTTATTATTTGGATCTTATTTGTTGGTTCTGAATCTTGCAAGCTCGGAATCAATGAGATGTGTAGGCATCTTTGTTGTACTTATTATTTGGATCTTATTTGTTGGTTCTGAATCTTGCAAGCTGGGAAACACGTCATGATGATGCAGAGGACAACAACCATAACAAACAGTTCAAACTTGGTAGTATTATCTTTGTGAAAGTGCGACAAATGTGCTGATCGTGTGCGTCCTGAGAATAATAATTCTAATTGTTGTGCATGTTGATCCTGTGGCACTGATAGAACGAGCGAATGCATTGCTTGTTTTAAGTATAAATTTCTATTAAAGCTAATTAAATTTAAGTAAAGTGACAACTAACTCCTGTTATTACAGTACCAATACAGACCCGCTCGTGAACCGACGTGTGGCCGAGGGTGCATCTTCTGCCGGGCGTGCAGCGGACGAGGGAGGGGTAGTAACTGTTGTCGCCTATACACACTCAGCTTACTGTTGAATCCAGTTCCCCAAGAGCTAAAAAACGAACTGCTGCCGCCGCCTACACACTCGTTCACTCGAAGAGACTCCAATGGCGATCCGAGGGGTGAGCCTGCTGGATATGGACTTCAGCAAGGAGTTCCCCTTTGAGTTCGCCGTTCAGTCCTATGGCTGCACCAAGTTGAATGTGATGTACAACAACGATACAGACTCGGTGAAGCTCTGCCTCGCCTCAGTCCTATGGCTGCACCAGGTTCTGGAGCATTCGCCCGTTTCATCGGCAGCGCCGACTGCACCTTCGCTACGGTGGAGAGAAGGAAGAACGCGACGATTCGGCCATCTGGTGCAAGAAGCTTGTCGACATCCAGAAGCAATACAAGATCATCAGCAACGGGCAGGAGAAGGACTCCATGGTTGACCTCGCTGAGACCATCATCGACCCCTGATACGCCAACATGAAAGAAGACGAACTGAACACGTGGGAGGTACCTCTGAATCTAGCCTACATAACCTACGCGGCAAAGGACGCATACGCATGCTACGACATGTACAGGCAGATCTTGGACATGAGGGTGTGTCTGCTTCCCGTAACCGACGAGTACACGGACAGCCGCAGCGTCATGATCAAGCGTGCTAGGAAGGTCTAGATGTTGTACTTTATCTGTTTATAAGCACCTTTATCCTCTGAGTGTTTCATGCATTAGCCTATGTGTCGTAATTATCTGTTTTGTCCAAAATATTTCTTTTAAGAACCCATTAACCTGATTGCTTTTTTAGTGGCTATTTGCTTATGTATGTAAACTAGTTCACTTGTCCGTAAAAAAAAACTAGTTCACTCGGCTGCCCTCCTCAGGTGGACCCAGCAGGTCTCTGAATTTTCTCCCACTTTCTTTTTCGATGTAAATAGAGTTTTCTCCCAGTACTTTCCCCTAGAACCAACTCAACTGTCCCACGTCTAGCCTAAAAAATAATAATACCCCACGTACTATTAACTCATCAAATTAAAATGATATTTTATTTCATAAGTTGAAAGTTCTTACAAAATAATAATAATAATTGTTTATATATAACTTGGCAAGTTAACTCCTAGTGATTGCGTACATAAGCTTGCAAAGATTTTACTAACGTGCAATCATGTGTTTATGTTTTTATAACATTTCTCCGTCTAGCCCAACATGATATTTTCACCCAGCCCAGAAAGTCCGCGGCTTTCGAGAAAAATGCAAATGGGATTTAAACGAGCTGCATAGATGCTACATCATTGTTTCACCCAGCCCACCAAATGGACTAAAAAAACAAATGGACTGGCTGACATGTGGGCCAATAGGTCGAAGCCTAAGAAGGCGTTGGATTTACATCCAACGGCCGGCATTCTTCTTCAATCTCTCGTCTTCTTCCCTCAGCGCTGCCGGAACCGCCTGCTCCAGCCTTCGGCGTCCAGCGGTGTTGTTTTGCGCTCCTCAGCGAAACGCTACCCCGCCGACGGCCAGGCCATCCCTCCACTCCGCACCTCCTGTTATTCTCTGCCGAGTGTAGGCCCACCCCGCACCCGAACCAGTCAAGTTTCCCACTCCTCTCCGTTTGCGACTCCACTGCCGCGTCTTCCCCATCTCCGGGTCGTTCCAGTCTGGGGCCTCGCCGTCGTCCACCGCCTCGGTGCGCTCGGTGCGGCGTGGTCAACATACGAGAGTCATCGGAAGAGGACTGTACGTGGAGAGCCTGATGGCTGGGACCCACGAGGTCCATGGTCGCACGCAAGGAAAGTTCCTCCTTATTACGCACTGTACGTGGGAAGGGCTTCTGTATTTCGCAAAAAAACGTTCCCCCCGCTGACAGGTCGGACCCACCAGCTATATCTTCGCACGCAAGGAAGTGCCTCCTTATTACGCACCAAAAAATGAATACCCCCTGCTAGCTGGGACCCACCATAGTGGGTGGCTGACTTGTGGACCTACTAACACTACTAGGAAAAGGGCTATAGATAATATGGACACTAATGGCGCACCACACATGTGGTGCGCCACTACTATATACTAATGGCACACCATGTGTTGGTGCGCCATTAGTGTCCAAATACTAATGGCGCACCACATCCACGGTGCGCCACTAGTATTTTTTTTCAAAAGTACTAATGGCGCACCAGGGGATAGTGCGCCATTACTAGTTTTAACTAGTAATGGCGCACCAGTAAGAGATGCGCCATTGCTATCTATAGGTATGGCGCACCCCCTACCAGTGCGCCATTGATATCACCCCTTATCGCCTCCCTCTAGTCACGTTCTCTCCCCTCCCCTTCCTCCTGACACACCCACCCACCTCCCTCGATTTCGATCTAGATTGGGAAGCCCCGGCCGCGTGCCTCTTCCTCTCCCTCCCGACCACGGCGGGCCCCCTTCCCCATCCCTCACACCAGATCCAGGGCATGGAGCCGTGGTGAGCTCCTTCCCCAACCCTCCTCACCGGATCCAGAGGAGAGCTGGTGACCACGTCCTCCGGCGAGGGCGTTGCTCCGGGGTGTGGAGGCCGCCGAGCTGCAGGAGGAGGAGCTCCCCTCGCCGGCTCGCGCCGGACCATCAATCCCACCATCCACCATCCTCTCGCGATTTTCTGTTCCTCTGTCGCGCGAGGCAAATCTCCCCCAGGCGTTCCCGGAGCAGGCGCCGTGGCGAGAAGCGCGCGTCCCCAGGCCTTCACTCTCCACGCCGACGAGACCAAGAGAGAGCAGAGGCGAAGGGGCCGGACCCGGCGGGAGCCTCGTCTCCCGGCGATCGGCGCGGCCAGCCGCCACGATGGATTCGGCTCGCCCCCGGAGTGTTCCCAACAAATCACGCCGCCCGAACTGGAGAGAGGAGGTTCGTTGACTTTGTTCCATTCCCAGCCCATCTCGCCGGCGGCGCGGCTAGTTCTATGCTGTCATGCCGCACGCAGCAGGCCGGAGTCTGAAGCGTGATGCTACTGTTGGATTGCTGGACAACGGGTGCTACCGCCATGCGCGCAAGGTGTTCTATTGATTGCCTAGAACTGCCAATAGGGTGTCAGCTGTGTCGTGAAGTCAAGCATTTTTCTGCTATTTTGTTAGGAACCATGAATCTTTAGAGTAGGTTTTGGACTGAACTGCTTCTAGGGTGCCATCTCGCATTGCCTGTCAGTGTTGCATGCAATCTTATAACTTTTATGTGCCTTCATCTCGTATTACTCATAATTTCTCCTTGTCCCCTGTTGTCTTGATCCACAGCTTAGGGCAAATTGCATGACAAGAGTTAAAAATGAGAGAGTTCACTTGCTCTGGAAGATGAGGAACCAAGGGCAGCCGCCTGCTAATGACATGGTATAAGCTACTGTTTTGGTATAAGCTACTGTTTTGAAAAGGAATGCCGAACTCAAGGTTGATCAGTGTCTAGTATGATACCATTTCCAAACACTTGCAGTGTGTTTCAACCGACACCCTGTAGTTTAACCATAGATTTTGATAGTTGGTGATATTAAACTTTCTGAAGTGATTCTGTTGTTAGAAATTTTCATAGCTCTTGTTTTTCCCCAGTCTTGTTCATATTTGCAATACTGAACTGTTGTAGTTGAAATATGATGCAGTAACTTCACTGTAAGGGCATAGAATAAATGTAAAGTACTCTAGGATCATGCTGTTAAGTATTGTTCCTGATTGCCCACTACATCTCTAATTATTAATAACCTATTCGGTTCCATTCGTTATCATTATTTCCACAGTTTTTTGTTCAAACATATACACATAGTGAAAGTTGGCCACCGTAATAAAACTGAGTACACCATGACTACCCCAATTGATTAATATTTCTTGATTTTCCTTCTTTTATATGCATGTCTAATCTCTGATTTATCCATATATATGTTGGCCACAGAAAACGGTCGAATCTTAGTGCTGCTGCCCCATGAACACATTTTTTAATTTGACTGTACATTCAAATGAAGCCTTTGTTAAGTATACACTCCAAAATTCAGTTAACAGTAGCCTAACTGAATTTTCTGTTTCTGAATTTATAAACTCACTTTATATTCAGTTTATAAATTAACAGTAGCTTCAAAATTAAGTATTATTCGCATGGATCAACTGTTATTTTATTTTGTGGAGGATAAAGTTCAGATAATGAATAATGGCATTACAAGTGAACTTGGCACAATTACACATGTCCTGAACCTCATAGAATCTGACACTAGCAAGTCTTCATTGGCATGCAAGTACTACTTTTACATTGTCATGATAGGAACAATTAATTTGACATGTATCATTGGTACTGCTAAAACATTTCGTTCATGTTTCAACAAATTTGGTGAATACCACTTCATATGTATTTTGCATATATGAATTATCTCCTGTTGCTTTCTAAGATGTTAGTTCTTTCAGTTCTAGCCCTCCTATCTTTAATTCCTGGCTGCTAGACTACCTGCAGGACAACGAGTTCATCTGCTGCAGCTATCGCTGTGAGCAGTCCGTCCGCGACGCGCTCCGCAGCGTCTTCGCCGGGCACAACGAGATCCTCAACGTCTGGAAGTAAGTCGTCGGCCATCTGTTTCCTGATGAATTTTCTTTCTAGCTCAATGTGATCGGATCTGACTAGTACGTTCAGATTTGCTCTTTTTTTCTTTTCAAATAGTACTAGTAGTCTATATTCCAGCTGTGCAACTACCTGTAGCCACTTGAACCGATGAGAATTCTTCAAGCCTACCTATAGTCACTTGAACAGATGTCTATCTCAGATCTGCTCATCTAAAAAATCCAAGTGGAGTAGTATACTGGTAGTATAGTATAATAATATTATCAAAAGGTAAATGCCCTGATTATTTAGCTCTGTCAGATAAATAGTTTGTTTGTCTTTCTGTTTATTTTGTTACATTTTGCAGGGATAAAGTGAAGAAAAAGAAGAAAAGATTACTAGAAGATTAGTTTTAGGATTTTCTTTTATTTCCTTGCAATTTTCCTTTTATTGGAAACTTGTAAAGACATTGTAATATTCTTACTATAATAAAAATTATGATTCTATTTCATTTTTTGTTTTTAAATTATTTTTCCTTATAGGTTGTTTACTGTAAATTTAGATTTTTTTTGTTTTCCAAATACATTACTAGTGGCGCATTTAAGCCCTTATTAGTGGCGCACCTTTCTTTATTACTAGTGGCGCACCTATAAGGTTATTAGTGGCGCACCTGGAGGGAATACAAGTGGAGCACCGAATGGTATACTAATGGTGCACCACATGGTGCGCCATTAGTATCTGGTATACTAATGGCGCACCTGTGGTGCGCCATTAGTAATAAAATCTAATGGCGTGGTGCTAGTGGCGCACCTGTAGTGCGCCATTAGTAATAAAATCTAATGGCGTGGTGCTAGTGGCGCACGTGTAGTGCGCCATTAGTAGGCAAAACAGGTGCGCCACTAGCAGGCCTTTTCCTAGTAGTGTAAGTTGACGAGGACGGAGGGCTTTGTCAACTTAGTCAATACGAATGATTCTAGCTCCAGTGACCGTACGATGTCCATCCAACGGCCATAGTGCTTCTTCAACCTCTGGTCTTCTTGCTCCAGCCGCCTAAAGCAGCGCCGGTCGTGCCGCGTGCTCCTGCCTCTCGTGGCCGGCTGTGATGCCGCGGAGGCCTCACCGCCCCCTACTACTCCCACCGCTAGCCCAGGGTATCCCTCTACTCACCCACACCCCCTGTTATTCTGCGGCGACGGTAGCCTCACGCCGCAGCCGAACCAGTGAACCCTCGTACTCCTCTCCGCGTGGGCATCCACTGCCGCGTCTTCCCCGGCTCCGCGTCGTCCCCTTCCTAGGCCTCGCCGTCGTCCACCGCCTTGGTGCTCTCGGCGCGGCGTGGTATATGTGGTCAACGACCGACTTCCATCGGAAGAGTACTGTACGTGGAGAGGCTGACAGCTGGGTCCACGGCCACATCCCAGTTTTTTTGTGATTTGCCAAGTAAGTCGCTTTGTTAGGCCTTTTGGGCTGCAAATCTTTCAAGACGAGGAGAGCTTCATTCGGCTGGCTGAGAAAATGGCCTATCAGTAATGAGAAATGGGCTGTACATTTTTAAAACACATCAAACCGGCAATTAGTTTCAAATATCTTTTTTTCATTTCGAGATTTCGGGATTAATTTTTATGCGTGGAGAATTTGTTGGATTTTATATTGATATACATTTATTTTTAAAATCAGTTTGAATGTGAGTCGAAATTTCGGGATTAAAAAGAGTTCGGACCGCACCGAAATATGCAAAATTTCATATAATTTTTTAACCGTGGCCACAATATGGGATGTAATGCTAACAAAAAGAATATGGGCTCCAAAAAAAACCTTAAGAATTAGCAAATGGGCTGTAAATTATTAGAAATAATGGCAGATGGGCTGTATGCTGTTTCCACATATTTGAGGCTTTCCTAAAAAAAAGGTTGACGCACAAGCAGTTACTGTTGGATGTCCATCGAACGGCCGTCGTGCTTCTTCAATCTCTGCTCTTCCTGCTCTAGCCGCTCAAACAAGCGCCGTCGGGACTGCCTGCTCCCTCCTCCCAGCGGCCGGCTGTGCTGCCATGCAGGCCTCATCGCCCCACCGTACTCCCATCGCTGGCCTAGCCATACCTCTACTCACCCACACCTGCTGTTATTCTCCGGCGACGGCAGACGAACCAGTAAACCCTCGTACAGTCGTACTCCCCTCCGCGTGGGAAACAACTGCCGAGTCTTCCCTGCCTCCGTGTCATTCCCTTCCTACGCCTCGCCGTCGTCCACCGCCCTGGTGCTCTCGGCGCGGCCTGGTCAACGTGGTCAACGACCGACATGCATATGAAGTGGACTGTACGTGGAGAGGCCGACAGTTGGGTCCACGGCCGCACGCAAGGAAATGCCTCCTTATTACGCGCAAATTAATGATTCCTCCACCTGACAACAGGGACCCACCGAAAGGGCCTCTGTATTTCGTGAAAAAATGTTACCGCCGCTGACAGCTCAGTATTACGCACAAAAAATATCTTCGCACGCAAGGAAGTGCCTCCTTATTACGCAAAAAAAAATGAATACTACCCCTGTTAGCTGGGACCCAGTATAGTGGCAGGCTGACTTGTGGGCCTACTAAGTTGACAGGGACGGAGGGCTTTGTCAACTTAGTCAATATGCACGATTCTAGCTCCAGTGACCGTACGATGTCCATCCAACGACCGTAGTGCTTCTTCAACCTCTGGTCTTCTTGCTCCAGCCGCCCAAACCAGCGCCGGTCGTGCCTCGTGCTCCTGCCTCCCGTGGCCGGCTGCAATGCGGCGGAGGCCTCACCGCCCCCTACTACTCCCACCGCTGGCCAGGCCATCCCTCTACTCACCCACACCCCCTGTTATTCTGCGGCGACGGCAGCCTCACACCGCAGCGAACCAGTGAACCCTCGTACTCCTCTACGCGTGGGCATCCATTGCTGCGTCTTCCCCGGCTCCGCGTCGTCCCCTTCCTAGGCCTTGCCATCGTCCACCGCCCTGGTGCTCTCGGCGCGGCGTGGTCAACGTGGTCAAGGAACGGCTTCCATCGGACGTGGACTGTACGTGGAGAGGCTGACAGCTGGGTCCACGGCCGCAGCAAGGAAGTGCCTCCTTATTACGTGCAAAATAATTATTCCTCCACCTGACAGCAGGGACCCACCGGACGGGCCACCGTATTTCATGAAAAAAACATTTTCCCCTGACTGCTGTGACCCACCAGCTACATCTTCGCACGCAAGGAAGTGTGTCCGGGCAAAAAAACGATTCGCCCCCTGACTGCTGGGACCCACCAGCTACATCTTCGCAGGCAAGGAAGTGCCTGATAGTCGGGACCCACCTGGTCGAAGCGTACGTAGCATTGTCATTCTGGTCGCGAACGTGTACGTACATATATACTGGTGGATGTAGAGGCGCACACGTGTCGTAGTAGAGGCGCGCACGTAGCATGTACACGTACGTACAGCGGCCAGGGTGCAAGAAAGAAAATACGGCCACGTATGTGTACATACGGGCGGGGTCTCGAACGCCTACTCGCGCATACGTACGGCCAGGGCTCGTGTACATGGCTAGGTCGGAACGGAGAAACAGCGTTGTCGTCGTGTTCATGGGGAGGCAACGGAATGCGTCGTGTTCATGGGGACGCAACGGAATGCGTCGTGTTCATGGGGAGGGGTGTGGCGTACCGCAAAACGGAGGAAACTGACCTCCTATGGTCGAAACGGGGGTCCTGTTGATCGGGAGGAGTGTGGCGTACCGCAAAACGGAGGAAACGGACCTCCTACGGTCGAAACGGGGGTCCTGTTGATCGGGAGGGGTGTGGCGTACCGCAAAACGGACGAAACGGACCTCCTACAGTCGAAACGGGGGTCCTGTTGATCGGGAAGGGTCTGGCGTACCGCAAAACGGACGAAACGGACCTCCTACGATCGAAACGGGGGTCCTGTTCATCGGGAGGGGTGTGGCATACCGCAAAACGGACGAAACGGACCTCCTACGGTCGAAACGGGGGTCCTGTTCATCGGGAGGGGTGTGGCGTACCGCAAAACGGGACTCCACGGGATACTTTTCATCTCCACCGTCGACCTCCTCCAGCCTCCACGGGCTACCGTCGACCTCCTCCAGCCTCCACGGGCTCTTGTTCATCCAGCCTCCACCGCGCGCTACTCCACCGGCTACTGTTCAACCACACCTCCACGGGCACCCCTCCATCGTCTACTGTTCATCCAGCCATCCACACCACGGGGTCCTGTTCAACCACCCCTCCACGGGCACCCCTCCACCGTCTACTGTTCATCCAGCCCTCCACACCACGGGGTCCTGTTCATCCAGAGGCAACGCCACCGCTCACTGTTCATCCACCCCCCCCGCAACGCTCACTGTTCATCCCAGAGGCAACATCGATCGGCTTCAGTTAGCAGCAGTAGCGAAGGAATCGCTCGATCGGGTTCAGTTAACAACCATCGATCGATCTCTCGGGTTCAGTAACGCATAGCCTGCAGTGCAATCGCTCGGGTTCAGTTAGAGCCCAACGCCTCGCTCGGGTTCAGTTAGAGCCAACGCCTCGCACACACGCGCGTACGTGTACGAGAGAAACGCGCATTGCTCGGCCCCCGACCTCCCACCGTAACCGGGAACTCACCAAAATTTCCCTCGCCCTCGCTTCTACCACGGTTTTTCCGTCATGGACGGCCCAAAGAATGTCATGTAGCTGCGTCTCCGGCCCGCCCAGGACGAAAAGCCAATTTTCTATCATGATTTTTTGTCATAGAAGTAGGAGCCCACCACATCTATGATGATACCGGGTTTTGTCACAATTATCGTCATAGAAGTGTCATCTGTATGACAGAAAAAAAATTCGTTCGGCCCAAAATGTCACGGATGTGTCTTTTTTTGTAGTGTAGATGTTGTCCTTAAGATCCTTGTGATAAACTTCGCCGATGCATCCCATGGAGATGTGGGCTGCCATGCTCTTACCTAGACTCCAGGTTGGTGCATCAAAGGAAAACTCTATGGGCTTAGTAACTGGCGCGAATGTCCTTCCTGGAACTTGAACTCGAATCATCCAACGCTCCTCTTCTGGTAAAGTGATACGGCTCAAGTGGCGTTGAGACGATTTTTGGGTTGCCCTGATCTTTCACCACGCACCAACAGTTGTACTAGCAGAAGCAATCTTGCAGGAAAAAAGAAAACGCAATGGATCTTATTGGAATCGGAAGATATTGTGGATGTGTACGTGGAGGAGACTAGTAGCAGACTAGATGGATGGATTGTAGAGACGAACAGTGGCTGGAAGATGTATGTGGTAGTAGTAGTACTAGTATAGATGCAGGGGATTAAGCTAATGGCGATTAGCGGCGGCGATGGCGACGGAGTAATTAGCAGATGGATAATAAGCACTAGTGGAAGTATATGGAGAAGAACAGGAAGCTAGATCGACCCTTGTAGATCAAGAATCAAACCGAGACTTGCGCCCGTCGCCCAAACACATGCAATGATCAAACCCTGATTAGGGAACGCATGAGCACAGATACACGGGCATCGCTATTTGCATGTTCTGAGTATTTTTGCCAAAACTAAAACCTCCCTTTTACATGGCCATATGGCCTTTATTTATAGGCACACGCAGGCACCTAGGCTAAGCCCGTAACTAACAGAATCACAAACCGGACTCAACAAGGAAAAAATATATATATAACATCCAACTAGGATACGGCTGGGACAAAATTAAAAACTAGGAGACTTTGACCTTCACGTAAGCTTGCTTTCCTGATTAGAGTTGTACAAGTAGTTGCATGGAGTTATAAAACAAGGCTCCACTTCATCTGAAGGAATTAACTCAATAGGCATCTCACCAATACTTGTACCGCTGAATAAAATGTCTTGTTTTTTACTTCCTTGGATATTTCGTGAGCAAGGCATGGAGCCTAATATACCTCTTTGATTTGTTGAATGCAACACCTTCCTTTGACGTAAAGCAGGCACAATATATTTTGATGTATTTTCCTCACTATCAGAGTCTCGTTTCGAAGGTATCTTATTTAGCACCAATGGTGAAACAACAATATTACATAGGGTGATCGCATCATCCTCTCCCCTTCAAGCGAAACCGTCCTCGGTTTCGGGGCGGTCTTCAAAGGCTCCTTGCGTACAGCAAACACATGATCAATCTTGATATCATTTTTACCCATAGGTTGCAGCACCTGTTTGATGCCAACATCTCGAAACACATAAGTGTTAGACCTCCCCTCATGTATAGCATTGCGATCATATTGCCACAGACGACCCAATAGCAATTGACACACATCCATTGGCACAACATCGCAAATCACCTCATCGTAATACATGCCAATATTGAACTTTACGCAAACCTTGTGAGTCACCTTCAAACATCCGGACTTGTACATCCACTCAATGCAATGTGGTTGCGGATGTGGCCATGCCTTCAGTCCTAAAGCATCCACCACACACTTGCTTATGATGTTGGTGTAGCTCCCTCCATCAATAATCAACTTGCAACACTTGTTTTTGATCTTGCATTGTGACTGAAATTTTTTCCACCGTTGTCCCGAACTTGGAATTTGATCCTCTTTAGCTCGCTGCACCATGATGCATGGCAGATCATCATAATCTAAAGGATAGCACATGATAGGATTAGATTCACTTTCCCCTTCCTTGGGCTCATCAGACTCTGAGTTAGTTTTGTCTTCGAAAACATATCTAGCATTAACAAGGAGCACTCTCTTCTTGTTCGGACAATCAATGCGTTTGTGTCCCCTACCTCCACATGTGTAACAAACAATCTCACTAGTATGCATAGCAGACTGTGCACTTGAATCAGTCCTTGAAGCCACTTTGCTCGCGGCCATAGATTCTTTGCTCATCTCCTTGTGATCGGTAGCAGCTGACCTATAGGATGAAGCTGGCTTGACATTATCATCGTCATGCGAATAGGAACGTCGCCCCATGCTGAAATTGCTGCGGCCTTTGGAAACTTGCTTGGCTTTGACCCACTGTTCGGCACGCTCCGCTTGATGAAGAAGCTCTTGCATATAATTATACTGCATCAAATCAACACAGTCACGTATATCCTCATTCAGCCCCTCAAAGAAGCGTGTCATTGTTGCATTATCAGACTCATGCACATTAGTTCTGATCATCAAAACTTGCATCCGTTGGTAATACTCATCCACCGTCATGGCTCCTTGAACAAGACGTCGAAGCTTTGTGTGTTGCTCCTTCTGAAAATAAGCTGGCACAAAGCGAGCACGCATTGTACGCTTCATCTCACGCCACGATTCTGGTCATGCGTCAATGCGGTTGAGTTGATCCCACCAAATTAATGCATAACCTGAAAATTCAAGAGAAGCAAAACGAATCTTCCGCTCCTCGGAGTAATGGTGGTTATCAAAAATCTGCTCCACACGCATCTCCCACTCAAGGTACTCCTCAGGACCGACCTTTCCTGTGAACGAATGTATAGTAATTTTTATTCTACCAATACCTCCGTCCTCGTCCTCATCGCGGCGCCGCCTTGGTCCATCATCATGGGGACGAGCATCCTGTCATGGTCGGCGAGGCAAGTCGCCGCGAGCATCAGAACCATCCTCGGACTCAGCATCATTGTCGTCGTTTGCAACGCCCGCGTCACGGACGTGTAGAGGTGCTCGCTGCTGCAGGGCATGTTGTGCCCTCACTGGAGCAACCGTGCCGGTTGCCCTTGCCTCTAGGCGATGGAGGGCTGCCTGCATGGCCTGGAACCCGTCGGTCATCGTCTCGTCGAGGTCTTTCATGCGGTTGTCGAAGTGCTGGTATGTAGCCTTGAACATAGCACGAACACCTGGGTCCAGATCGGGACCATATTGCGGCGGCCCATCATCCTCTCACACCTCATCCTCGGCATGCTTGCTTGCGGTTGACATCGCGCGCAGTGATAAACCTGGCGCTCTCTGATACCAACTGATACGGCTCAAGTGGCGTTGAGACGATTTTTGGGTTGCCCTGATCTTTCACCACGCGCCAACAGTTGTACTAGCAGAAGCAATCTTGCAGGAAAAAAGAAAACACAATGGATCTTGTTGTAATCAGAAGAGATTGTGGATGTGTACGTGAAGGAGACTAGTAGCAGACTAGATGGATGGATGGACTGTAGAGATGAACAGTGGCTGGAAGATGTACGTGGTAGTAGTAGTACTAGTATAGATGTAGGGGATTAAGCTAATGGCGATTAGCGGCGGTGACGGCGACGGAGTAATTAGCAGATGGATAATAAGCACTAGTGGAAGTATATGGAGAAGAATAGGAAGCTAGATCGACCCTTGTAGATCAAGAATCAAACCGAGACTTGCGCCTTGACGATCGACGTCGCCCAAACACATGCAATGATCAAACCCTGATTAGGGAACGCATGAGCACATATACGCGGGCATCGCTAGATGCATGTTCTGAGTATTTATGCCAAAACTAAAACCTCCCTTTTACATGGCCATATGGCCTTTATTTATAGGCACACACAGGCACCTAGGCTAAGCCTGTAACTAACAGAATCACAAACCGGACTCAACAAGGAAAAAAAAAATATAAAACATCCAACTAGGATACTGCTGGGACAAAATTTAAAACTAGGAGACTTTGACCTTCACGTAAGCTTGCTTTCCTGATTAGAGTTGTACAAGTAGTTGCATGGAGTTCTGGAAATAGGCTCCACTTCATCTGAAGGAATTAGCTCAATAGGCATCTCACCAATACTTGGACCCCTGAATAAAATGTCTTGTTTTTGACTTCCTTGGATATTTCGTGAGCAAGGCATGGAGCCTAATATACCTCTTTGATTTTTTGAATGCAACACCTTCCTTTGACGTAAAGCAGGCACAATATATTTTGATGTATTTTCCTCACTATCAGAGTCTCGTTTCGAAGGTATCTTATTTAGCACCAATGGTGAAACAACAATATTACCTAGGGTGATCGCATCATAAAGTGGCGGTGTAGGCCCCGGTGAAGCTTGGTACTCCGATGTTCAGGTACCTAGTGACTTCCTTCAAGTGTCGTCCAAAAGGTGTGGCTTCATCCGGTTGAGCAAACTTGTTCCTTGAGTCCGCCATCTATAGAGTGGAAAATGGAGAGGAGTCAGAAATGAGTAGAGAAGAGTGACCTATGGCTTATCTTAGTGGTCGTGTCCTACAATCAGCATGTGCTCCGATACCATCTTGTAGCGATCCGACCTCAGACGGTCAAATCTCTGTGCATAAGTGTCATCCCTGGATCGGTAATGCTGACACACACAGTACTTGAAGGATTTATAACGGAGTGCAATCACACACTTATTACATCGAATGTCTCAAAAGAGAACTTATTACAATAATATGGCTTAAGGCCATCTAAATAAGATAACTGCGGAAGCATCGAAAGTAAATGAGTCCATCAACTCCAACGGCATAGCTGAGTGCATGACAACGACCTAGCGCACCTTACTCTTTGTTTGAAAAGTCTGCAACATAATATGTTGCAGCCTGAAAATGGGTCAGCATAATATGCAGGCAAAATAACACAGTAGAGCAATGAATAGGTAAAAGCTATCACTACATGCATATATGGCTGGTGGAGGCTCTACGGTTAACATGTTTTTGCGAAAGCCAATTTTTCCCTACTGTAAAGGAATATATTTTGTTTAACTATCATGGTAGTAGATAAACATTGAGAAGGTTCCTCCAACTCAATCCCAATTAAGTAGTATTAATAACCCAACAAATTAATTCAGAGTGATGAGATCAACATGATAATTCAAGAACCAAATACTCAAGATGTCCATAACCGGGGACACGGCTAACCATGATTAGTTTGTACACTCTGCAGAGGTTTGAGCACTTTTCCCCACAAGACTCGATCTCCTCCGTTGGATTTCTCGCACTTCATGATGTTTGAGAAATGGATGACCGAGACACAGTCTTTCAGAAACGTTTACTCTTT
This sequence comes from Aegilops tauschii subsp. strangulata, assembly GCF_002575655.3. NCBI lineage: Eukaryota > Viridiplantae > Streptophyta > Magnoliopsida > Poales > Poaceae > Aegilops > Aegilops tauschii. The sequence goes on from NC_053036.3 coordinate 353,222,722, forward strand.
ACTCTGGGTAGACAGTACCACCTACATCCCCTACATCTGCTAGCCTACCACTGAAAGAGGTCATGCAACATACTCAACTACGCCAGAGCCCATAATGGCTTGTGGCTACACACGGAATTTTCTAGCATGAATAATCTTATGATCCCTTTGAGCCTGGGTGGCGAACCATAGGATGATCACACGGGTACTCCGGGATATCCTAGGACAACACTGGATTCTCCAGTTGCCCGCAACCAATCCACCCAGTGTGTATTTAAGTAGCCACCTTAAGTTAACCATTAATTAAGAATCTCACATCTGTCATGGATACACTCAAACCCAAACCACGTCTACTAGCATAACATAGTGGTATAAGGATAACATAGAAGTAACTCCCAGGTTTGATTAGGACAATAGGTTCTACCTCATCATCTACTTCCCAAACCCACATGTTAAGAGATCCTACTCATGCAATGTTTGAGGATTGTAACTAATGCATAAAAACTGGGTATGAAAGGGATATGATCAAAGTGTTACTTGCCTTCCTGACGATCTGCAAATCCTAGAGACTCGTAGTAGCACGCTTCGCACTCCGGAAATTCTATCGCAAGCAAACAATAGCATACATAAGCACTCAAGCATAGATGCAAGGGTAAAACTCAAATAAAAAGATCCAAACTGAAAGTTCAACTGAAGAGCTTCGATTGGCAAAAATAATCAATCGAATCGGAGCTACGAAACTGAAACTACGATCAAAAGAAGTTCAAAATCAAATCTGATTGAAATCAAATTTTAAATTGTCAAAATCATGTTCAAGTTGATTATCTTTAAAGAGGGGTTCGAGATGAAGATTTTGGCGTTGGTTTCACTGGATTTGGATGAACGGTTGAAAAGTTGCGAGGGTTTGAAGATCAGGGGCTAATCTGTGATAAAAATAATCGCGGATAGGTCCCTGGCCGAAAATAAAATAAAAAGAAAAAGACAACGGCCCGAACGTCCGCTAACAGGGACAAATGAACAAATTCGTTCGTTAAAACGAACTAACGAACGAACGTTCGCGGAATAGATCTAAACCGAGAAAACCGAGAAATCCGATCTATTAAAAAAACTGAACTAGATCTAGGGTTTTACCGAAAATAAACCGACGAAAACCGGTCGGCGGCGGCGGCGCGGATCCGAACGACGGCGGGGCTGCGGATGGCGGCGTCGGGCCGAGCGGGGTCAGCGGGCGGCGGCGTGGGGCGGCGGACGGCGGTGCTGCGGTGGTGCGCGGAGCTGCGGCGGCGGCGCTGGCGGCAGTGCGGGGCAGGGTGGGGAGGCGAGGGGGCGGCGGTGGCGGCTTATAAAGCCTCAGGGGGGTGGCGGCTTGGGGCAGGGGCGACGGAGGCGGGGCGGCGTCGGACTCCTAGCCGGAGTCCGGCTCGGCCACGGGCGGCGGCGCGGCGGGGAAGGCGGTGGCGCGGCTGGGCCGGGTCCGGCTCGGCTCGGGCCGACCCAAAACTTAAAAAAAATCTATCGAAGAAAATCCTAAATAAATATAAAAAAATTCTAAAAATGCCAAAAACAATTTTCATCGTCTAAATAGAATATTTAGAACAAAGTGAACATTTTTCTGACCTAAAAATGCAATTTTGAAAAATGCATATTTTTTTCTAATTCAAATAAAATCTCGAATAAAATATTTATTTGATTTTAACATATTTCCTCCAAAATTTCTTTTATTTTGGAGAAGTCATTTTATCTCCTCTCTTGTATTTTTATATTGGAAATATTTCGGAGAGAAAAATATTAAAACCAAAATGATCCTCTTTACAAATTTGAGAAAATTCAAATATGAAAATAATGAAATCTCCAACTCTCTCCGTGGGTCCTTGAGTTGCTTAGGATTTTCTAGGATCGCGAATGAGATGCCATTAAAATATGATATGCATAAGATGACCTATGTATAACATTCCAAATTGAAAATTTGGGATGTTACACCTGCTTTAGTGGATTGATGGTGGAATGGAGGTGGTGAAGCATAGTACACTTGCCCGGCAGGGGTTGCCTTAGGGCAGTAGCGACTACGCGCGTATGGGGGTGTGGGTTCATCAACTTTCCAACCCTTTCTACGGGTGCCATGGGCCTCGTTTTATAGATCAAGGGGTCACTACAATGGCAAAGTAGTCATTATGCACTGACATGATAGCAAACAGTGCTATCATACCTAACTCTTCGGGCTGACAGGGCACATTAAATGCACCACTTAGTGTCACATCACTGGTTGCCGGCAAGGCTTGCCGGGCTATCTTGCCAGCTCCGCGCCTGTTCTCTTGACACGTCGCAGGACGGGTGTCATCTGTGGGTTTCTTCTGTAGGAGATGGCTGCCATGTGGCGAATGGCTGCCACTTAATCACCTTGCGGCTTGACACCGCACTGATCGACGACGTGGGTCATGTTGGAGTGGTTGGTGAGGTGGTTTTGCTCCCGTGAGCCTCGGCAGGCCCTGCCGGGGCACCTCGGGTGCCTGCTTCTGGGGGTGGCTTGACCCCTTGCCGGGCTCACCTGTCTGGCAAGGGAGGCCCTTCTCTTGGCGGTATCTTGCTCCTCTGGCTTGGCCTTAGTCTCTCTGAGCTGCATGCTGGTTCTTCGAATCTCTTGATCCTTTGAACTTTGACTTGGGCTGGTGCTTCAATCTTGGTCTTGTGCCTGTGCACAGTCTGGGCAACAGACCCAGGGTTTATTGCACCGACAGAAGCCCCCGGGCCTGCCCAAACGCGCTGCTGAGCATCATCGGGGTAGGGCCTAATAAGTGCATAGGTAGGGTTGCTGAAGGGGTCGGCCTCTTGAGGTCTTCATTGCTTCTTTATCAGCCTTGTTTTCGGGCTGGTTTTCAGTTTCCCCGCGTGTGGTGTAAAGGCAATAGTGGTGGGGCCGCTCCAGTGATGGCCCGTGAATGACTTTAATGCACGGGGTGGAAACTGCCAATTTACTCTTCCCACAATGCGCCCTTATCCTTGGCCACGAATGTTGCATGCATCGCGCGGGGTAGGTAACGGAGGCACGTGGCCCGGGAGAGCATCATGGTGAGGGCCCAGTCGTCTTGAATTGGCGGAGGAGGATGGTGGCCGCCCGTTGATGGAGCGGCTGCCCTCCCCACTCCGCCTATAAAAGGAGGGGCGGAGGAGGGTGGAGTCATTCATCCTCGCACTTCTCCTCTTCTTCCTTTGCTGCTCCGACTGGCCATGCTGTCACGACCAGTTTTTCAATAAAATAATTATTGAGAGACCAATCCCTTATACGGACCAGCGAGGAAGAATTCCTTCTCACTGGTAGACAATATCTTGGTCACAGAAGAAAAATACCAGGAGTACTAAATATAATACAAGGTTGAGCAGAGACTGCCCAACAATTTATTACATGCACGCTGCTAAAACAATACGGCGGATAGGGTGGCAACTACTAACTCACGATAATAACGGTGGTGGAAATATCACCGCGAAGCGAGTGATATGATTCTAGAAGGCTACAGCTCTTCGAGCGTCGGAGTGAGGCTCGGGAAGACTTATTGCGGGTGGCGGAAGCGTATACAATACAAGTGACCAATATCCGGGATCGCGCAGGACTGACTGGGACTCCTCTAGGCATCGGACGCGCTATCAAACTCTTCATCCAAGAGATCGCCTTCGTCAGCATCGGAGTCGAGGAAGGAGACCTCCTCGGGGCTCTTCCAGTGGCTAGGCGTGCTCTAGGGGGAGTGTAGGGATGGTGGGTGCTCGAGTTGAAGCTCGGGGCCTCTATTTATAGGCAGATCGACGGGGTGGCCGTGAACGGAGAATCTCCGGCGAGCGATTACGGCGGAGCAGTGGATTGGCAGGTGGTTTGAGCGGCCAGGCAGCATCAGTGGAGGTTACTGGAGCCATTTCACAGCTAAACGGAGATGGTCTTAGCGTAATGGCGTCGGTCCACGGTGAGGTGACCGCACGGGCTCAACGGCGGCAGAGAGCGTGCTCCGCGCCCTGCAGTTCACGATGAGAGCGGCAGCGCATTCGGGGGAGTGGAAGGCCACGCGGCGGGCTCTAGTGGTTTGGGCGGCGCTGGGTGGCGTCGTCGGCGCCGTGTCTCCCGCTGGCGCCCGCAAAGCCGCCGCCGGCGTCGGTCACGGGGCGGCGCACCTTCTGCTGCTCGTCGCCGACGCCCGCAAGGCGCCAGGCGTTCGTGCGGTGCAGGAACAAGAGGGCGGGGACGAGGAGCAAGGCGATGCGGTGGCACTAGCGAGATCGACGTCCTTCTCTGAAGAAAACGACAGCAAGCCACTGACTGAATCTCTGAATTTCTGAACTTGACATAGACAGTGCACTGCAGGTGTTCGACAGAAGGTTTTGGCTATGAGATAAATTTTTCTGGAGCTGTAACTTGGTGAGATGACCACTCAAAGCACCCAGGGGCTGCCTGATTTTACTTGGAATTTTTGGAGAAGGTTTTGAATGAATTTCACCAAATTTGGCAAATCTGGTCCAAACTTGCAGCAAGTGTAGTTTGAAAATTTTGAACTGAAGACCAGTGGTTCTTCATGGTTCTAGGTTGAGGGTTCAAAGGACTAGGAGGGGAAAAAAGTTTGGTGCCAAAAATCAAGACAGAAAGTGGAGTTCCTTTGTAAATCTCCAAGTGCTAGAAAAGAAGGCAGAAATTTATTTGAATAGAATTTGAATGGAAGTAATCACATGGGGAGGTTCAACTTGCTGGATTTGATGCAAATCATGATCCAAAGGTGAGGAAGTGGTTAGGAGAGAGGATTTGCACTAATGCCATGGCAAGAAGGAATTGTTGAAAGTGGCAAAGGACTTTCCAAAAGCCATAGTGCAAATTCAAAAAGATTTTCAAAAGTTATTTTCCCAAATGAAAAACATTTTGTCTTGAGTCCAAAAGAAAAGCAAGAACTTCCAAGACCAAAGGCAGATCTTGGATGATTCCAAACAAAACTTTTGCCATAAAGAAAAATATATGAGAGGGAGAGTTCTCTTGAAGAGAAATTTAAATCACTCCCCTCAAGTCAAATAAAATCTGTTGAAAAATCCAAATAAAAACTTGGGTGTCACACATGCTGGAGAGAAGAGCCTGGGGCCAGCCCCCGGGCTCCTGGTCAGGGCCGATGTTGCCACGGGCTGGTATTGACGCTCGGGGAGTGAGCCTGGTCCTTGCTACGACAAACTTCTTTGTTCCTTCGAAGCTCGGCCGGGAGGCGAGGCTGGAGACTGCTGGTAATCCCAGCACTGCCCTTCCCGGAAGTCTTGGGGTTGATGTCGACGAGAGGCGCGCATTCCCGCCCGCCAAGGAGGGGAGCGGCATGCCTAAAGCCCCCTGGTCGTTCCGGCTGCTTGCTGTTTCGCTGCTGGAGGTGCCGGACTAGAGTCTTGGCGCTTCCCGGGAGCAGCGGTGGTGAGGAGGAAGTGAGGGAAGATGGAGAAGGCGGGTGGCAGGGGGTCAGGTCGGAGTACGAGGGTGTGGATGCCTTCGCCTCCGACCGGCGACCTGCCGCCTCATCTTTCCGCTCTTCCCCTCCCTCCCCGGCACCGTCTTCACCAGCCTCTTCGGGTGATAGCCGAGGAGGGATGTTCTCTTGGCGACTTCTCCTCGCCTCTAGCAGTCTTCCGGCTGAGCTTTGGTGGATGAATCCACCGGCGCTCAAGCCGGGGCTTCTTGCTGGCTCTGGAGGTGGCGACCAGAAGGCGCCGCCCCGTCCCCGTACTCCTCCTTCGCAGCCTCGCCACTCCCGATCTTGTCAGGCCGTGCCCAACGGGTCCTGACGGGACCGGGGTGGGCTCCTGCTTGGGTGCTCCTTTTCTCGTCTTTTCCTCCTTCTGCCGAAGTGCCTGAAGGAGGGAAAACGAAAAGAGGGGATCACGGGGCACTTATCTTTTTTCAATCTTAAACTTGTAGGCAATCGCCAAATTTTAATGCAAATAATGTAATCCCTCGAGTCCACCTTTGTGTTCTTTAATGCTTGTACTTGTACTAGCATATGAATGAAAAAGATGAACCTTGCCTGGAACTCGTGCATGTGTATGTCCATGCCGAGGTGAGGTGCCTCTTTAATGTAAATAGACGAGTTTTCCCCGGCAGGACTCCTTTTTACCAAAGGCCACTGCGACCATCCTGACCGAAGCAACGTTTGAGTCGTGGATGGGAGCACCTAAATCTCAAAAGAGAAGAGAGGTTTTCCTCGTGCAAAGTTATAGCTTTACAGAACACTAATGGACAGGAGGTAGAACTTATATGCTTGGCTTGCCGGGGATCACTGCGTCGGACAATCTTCTCACTCCTTGTCGAAGCCAAGTTCACGGCAGGAACCTACAACTTAATGTAGGTGAGAATGAATGCATGATGCGATCCTATCTATATGCATATGAAAATGCTCATGAAATGCTTATGAAGTGATCTTGGTGGGCTCATGCATGCATGCAATCTTAGTTGGGGGCCCCCCTACAGCGCTTCTTTATTTCTCTTGCACGGGGTCATCGCCCCGGCTTCGTACAAGGGGTTCCATGCAGCTGAGGCAAGACCTGTACAAAAGGGTGGCTGCCGGGCAGGGTCCGACAGCTGCGCCTTACGGGTAGTACTTGCGGAGATGCTCAATATTCCATGAGTTTTTCAACGGAGTTCCATCTCCGGTCTCCAGACGGACTGCGCCATGTCTGGTGACTCGTACCGCCCGGTAAGGGCCTTCCCACTTTGGTGACAGCTTGTTCGTACCCTTGGCGGACTGAACGCGCCTAAGGACAAGGTCACCTTCCTCAAAACACCGGGCATGAACCCTGTGGCTGTGATAGCGACGCAGGGCTTGCTGGTAGCGTGCAACACATGTAGCAGCCCGGAGACGGTTCTCCTTGAGTAGCACAACGTCGTCACGCCGGTGCTGATCTTGCACTACTTCATCGTAGGCAAGCACTCGAGGGGACCCGTAAATGAGTTCTGTGGGGATAACTGCTTCTGCCCCGTAGACCAGGGAGAAGGGAATCTGCCCGGTAGCTCGGTTAGGTGTCGTTCTGAGGGACCAGAGAACTACCAGCAGCTCCTCGACCCACTGCCTGCCGTGCTTCTGCAACGTATCGAAAGTTCTTGTCTTGAGTCCACATAGCACTTCAGCGTTCGCACTCTCAGCTTGTCCATTGCTCCGGGGGTGTGCCACAGAGGTGAATGAGATCTTGCATCCGAGGATACGAACATATTGCATGAAGGCATGGCTCGTGAACTGGGTGCCGTTGTCGGTGATGATCCTTGTCGGAACTCCAAAACAACACACCAATTCTTTCAAGAACTTGATAGCTGAATGAGCAGTCACCTTTCTCACGGCAGTGACTTCCGGCCACTTTGTAAACTTGTCGATGGCAACGAACAAGAATTCAAAGCCCCTAATTGCTCAGGGGAAGGGGCCGAGGATATCGAGCCCCCAGACCGAAAATGGCGATGATAGAGGGATTGTCTTAAGGGCTTGGGCAGGCAGGTGTGTTTTCTTGGAATGGAACTGGCAGGCTTCACATGTTGTGATGAGCTCGACCGCATCTTGGAGGGTTGTGGGCCAATAGAATCCTTGACGAAATGCTTTCCCAACTAATGCCCTTGATCAAATGTGGGAGCCGCACATTCCTCTCTGAATCTCAGCCAACAGTTCCTGTCCATCCTCCCGGCAGACACACTTCAATTTCACACCGATGGGTCTCCTTCTGTATAGAATGTCATCGACAAACTGATACATACTGGCCCTCTGCGCTACTTTTTTAGCTTCATCTTGGTCGCCGTGGAGTCCTCCGGTCTGGAGGAAGTGGACAATGTGCCTTGCCCAAGTTGGGGCTTGGGGCTTGGCAACGAGGACTAGCGGCACCTCCTCTGTTGCGGGAGCACCAGCCTCGTTCACGGGGTCCATGGGCCCGGCTGGAGGGGGTGGTCCGGCAGGCTCTGAGGAGTTGTTTCCGGTAGGGTCTCTGCCGGGAGCGGACGGCTCGACCAGGAGAGGCTTATCGTAGTCCAACTTTGTCCTTTTCCGGGCCATTGTTGCTGGTGATACGGAGGGCTGAGAGAGATGGAGAACAAAAGTTCCTGGTTCCACTGGAAGCTTCTGCGCAGCACACTTTGACAGGTGATCAGCTATGTTGTTTTCCGCACAGGGTACGTGCTCTGTTTGCAACCCGTCAAAGTGCTCCTCCAATCTCCTCACTTCCTCGACGTATGCCTCCATCAATGGGCTTTGATAATCCTTGTTAACTTGTCTCACCACAAGCTGTGAATCTCCTCAAATGATCAGCTTCTTAATTCCCAATTCTACTGCAATCCTGAGCCCGGCAAGGAGCCCTTCATGCTCAGTTGTATTATTGGTGGCTTCTTGCCAGGCAAAATGCATTTGGACGACGTACTTCAACTGCTCCCCAGAGGGGGCAACAAGAAGCATGCCAGCCCCTGCACCTTGTAGGGAAAAAGCACCATCAAAATATGTAACCCATTCTTGGGGTGATTCCTTGCCGGGGATAGCTGTCTCTGTCATTTCCTCATCAGGGGTTGGCGTCCATTTATCTATAAACTCTGCCAGTACCCTGCTCTGAATAGTTGATGTGCTCTTAGACTTGAAACCAAAACTGGATAGCTCCAAAGCCCACTCCACTATTCTGCCAGTAGCCTCAGGGTTTCGGAGTATCCTTTGCAGAGGAAAACGAGTGACAACCATGATCTCGTGGGCTTGGAAGTAGTTGTGCAGTTTCCTTGAGGCCATAATGAGACCAAAGATCAACTTCTGCACACCAGAGTACCTCGATCTAGCCCCCTATAACAAGGAGCTGACGAAGTATACCGGGCGCTGCACCACTTTCTTCTTTGCCACGTCCTTGGGGTTGTTCTCGTTGCCGCGCTCATTGCTGTCCTGATCCGTATCCGACTCTGCTGTTTTCTGTTCACATTCTGCCTCAGCCACTTTTCGCTGCGCTACCAAGGCCGCACTGACCACTTGGTTGGATACCGCCAAGTATAGCAACAACAGTTCTTGAGGTCTGGGCGCAAGCAAGGTAGGCACAGACAATAGATAGGCCTTCAACTCCTGCAGAGCTGCATCTGCTTCCGGGGTCCACTTCATAGGCCCTTCCTTCTTCAAAAATTTAAAGAACGGCAGGGCACGCTCGGCAGACTTGGAGATGAATCTGCTTAGCGCGGCAGCGCATCCTGTTAAGGGCCTCACATCCTTAACTGTCCTTGGCGCTTGGATCTGCCGATGAGACACGAAGAAACCAAGTAGCTTGCCGGGGTTAGCTTCGATCCCCTAATGAGACATGAAGAAACCAAGTAGCTTGCCGGGGAACACCAAACACACACTTCTCTGGATTAAGCTTCAAATTGATCTTGCGCAGATTAGCAAATGTCTCCTCCAAATCCAAGATAAGGGCGGCCTTATCCTTGGTTTTGACCATGATATCATCCATATAGGCTTCTATATTTCTGTGTAACTGTGGCTCAAAACCAATCTGAACTGCCCTTGGAAAAGTGGACCTGGCACTCTTTAGTCTGAATCGCATGCGGACAAAGCAGTATGTACCACATGGAGTGATGAACGGCGTCTTCTCTTCATCTTCTTTGGACATGAAGATCTGGTGATTTCCGGAGTACGCGTCCAGAAATGAGAGCAAATCACAACCTGAAGTGGAATCCATGATCTGGTTGATGCGCGGCAAGGGAAATGGGTCCTTCGGGCAAGCCTTGTTGAGATCTATGAAAACAATGCAAAGCCTCCATTTCCCATTAGCCTTACGAACTACCACTGGATTTGCTAACCACGTAGGATGCAGTACTCCTCTGACCAAACCAGCTGCCTCCAGTTTCTTGATCTCTTCGGCAATGAACCGCTGCCTCTCCAAGGCCTGCTTCCGGACTTTCTGCTTGATAGGCCGGGCATGTGGGCAGACAGCAAGGTGGTGCTCGATTACCTCCCTAGGAATACCAGGGGTATCAGATGGTTGCCAGGCAAACACATCGATATTCGCCCGTAGGAAGGCAACAAGCACACTTTCCTATTTGTCATCAAGGGCGGCACTGATGGTGAAAGTACCATCAACGCCAGCCAGCCCTGTCGGGACCTTCTTCACTTGGGGTGCAGCAACCTTGGATCTCTTGCTATTGGAACACTCCGGCACGTTGTCAACGGGTGCCGTGCACTCGGAGGGGGCATGCTTCCCGGACTCCTTGCTAGAGGCTCTACAATCCCTCTTCTTTCCTTGGCTTTCTTTGGCGGGAGCTGCCGCTGCCTCTGCTGTGATTGCATCTCGGCACATCTTGTCCACATAGATAATTGCATCCTTCTCATCCGATGGGATAGCGATGACTCCCAGCGGCCCGGGCATCTTCAAGGCATCGTAAGCATAGTGGGATGCCGCCATGAACTTGGCCAGGGCCAGGCGTCCAAGAATCCCATTGTACGGCAGGGGGAGATCGACTACATCAAACACAATCTTCTCAGTCCGATAGTTCAGTTCTTCCCCAAACGTAACCGACAATGTAATCTTCCCTTTGGGATGGCTCCTGCCGGGATTAACTCCTTGAAACGTGCCGGTAACCTCTAGCTCTTCTTCTCCTATCTGAAGCTTGCTGATGACTGCCGGGGAAATCAGATTCAATCCGGCCCCGCCATCTACTAGCATCTTTGTGACCTTGAGGTTGCGAATTGTTGGGGAGACCAACAATGGCAAACATCCTACCGAGTGGTACGACCAAGGTGATCCTCCTCATCAAAGATGATGGGCGTGAGGGACCATTTGAGCGGCTTCCGGGCCTCTGGTGCTGGCTCCACGGCATTGATCTCTCGTGCCCATCACTTGAGCTGGCGGTGAGAGGCGTGCAAAGATGCACCCCCATCAATGCATAGGGCGTCAGTGGCCTTCTAAAACTCCTGTTCACTGGTTTCCTCTTCATCCCCTCCATCACTCACATCATCACAGATTTCCTTCTCTTGACCGCTGGCGGGTTTCCTCGGTTTCGAAAGGGTTTGTCGGGGCGATTTGCTTCACCGCCTCGGCCCTTACCGTTAGCAGCATTCTGACCTTTTTCCTTATCACGCTTATCATACTCTGCCCTCTATTTCTTGACAAGCTGCTCAACCTGGTAACACTCCCGAAGGTCGTGGCCCTTGGTCCGATGGATCTTGCAGTATGGCCCATCGCCTTTCCCAGCTTTCTCGGCGGCAGCGGCTTCCCGACAGGCAGTGCAAGTGGCAGCTTCCTTGCTGGGTGCCTCAGCCTTGGCCTTCTTGCTAGTACTAGGTGTGCCCGAACCTTCCACAGTCATCACTGCCTTATCTCTTGGCTTGTTACTGCGCTTCTTGCCCTTTCTCTGACTGGTTGATTCATCCTCATCCTCTGACTCAACATTGGTGCAATCTTCCTCTCTAGGCAACTTCCTTCCTTCCTCCATCCGAGCGCACTTATCCACCAGTGTGTATAGCTCCTTCACAGTCTTGGGCAACCGCACGTTCATCTTGGAATGAATGCGAAGATTGCGCACATTGGACTAGAAAGCTGCTATAACGGCTGTCGGATGGATATTTGGAATATTTCTATGAACTTTACTGAATCTCTGTAAATACTTACGGAGAGTTTCTCCTTCCTTCTGCTGGAGAAGTTGCAGGTCACTGGGCCTGCCGGGCTCTTGGTGGACACCGGTGAAGGCGCCGATGAACTCGTGGCACAGGTCTGCCCATGTCGAAATGGATTTCTCCGGCAGGTGCATCAGCCAATACCTCACGTTGGACTTGAGGGCCAAAGGGAAGTAGTTGGCGAACACCTTCTCATCTCTTCCCCCGGCAGCCTGAACAGTGATGGTGTAGATGCTCAGGACTCTGCCAGGTTTAGCCTCCCGTCGTACTTCTCAGGTATCTCTATCTTGAACGTACGAACAGACGGCCAACGGACTTGCCGCAGTTCTCGTGTGAAGGCAGGACAGTCAACCTCGAAAGTTAGGCACCCGCCGACACCGAGCGCAGGCTCGTCGATGTTGAGGCCGTCGCACCCGTCGGTCTGGTGGGGGTCATCGCGGCGTCGATCTACGACGACGCGCGCGTCTCCCCACCACCTATCCTCCGGGGCTCGATGTTGGCCTGGACGTGCTCGAGGATCAGAAGAGGCCATCGAGACGTCATCGGGGTCTTGATTCTACTGCGCCCGCACCGGCTGCCATGGTGGGGACTGCATCGTGGGGACGGCTCCCTCTGTTCGGCCAGTAGAACGGGCGGTTGCTATCGCTTGGGGAGGTCGTGGCGGGCCAACTCGTCGTGAGCCCCCAGCTTTGGAGAAACCGAGCAGGCTTTGGATGGTGGCACGCCATCCATCCATCTGCTCGGCTGCTGGCAGAAACCTCAGTAGCAGTTGAGCTCGTGCCATAGCCTCTGTGCTGTGCTTGGCATAGATACTGATGATGTCGAGCACACCGTCGCCTGGCTCTTGACGGTGCCAGCGGCGGTGGCGGTGCCGCGCCCACGCTGCTATGGGACGACCACATGGGCGGCGGGGTTGCGCGGCGGTGGTGCTCGAGGGTCAGCGGCTCCGTCGTGCGCAGCGGTCTGGTTGGCTCGTCCGGGAGGAGGCTGAAAGCACAAGTGCTCCCTGGGTGATTTTGGTAATTAATGTCAACATATCTCTTGTTGGACTAATACTTTCATCTAGTATATTTCAGATGAGTTCAACAATGGAGTAACATGGACAAGAGGATGTGGAACCCCTTCAAGATGCTAAGGACAGAAGATTGGCAAAAGCTCAAAAGCTCAGGACTCTACAATTTCATTTTAGTGATCCAATATCACATTGAGTCCATAGGAAAGCCAATACTATTAAAAGAGGATGAGGTGTTGCTTAATGGCTTGCTTGCTCAAAGTGCTTAGTGATATGCTCCAAAGCTCTCAACCACTTTCTCATTTCCACATATGTCCCAAACCTAAAGTCAAACTCGGCCCCACTGATTTGATCTATCCGGCGCCACCAAGTTCACTTAACATAGCCACTGCCAGAAACCCTAATCAATTCGGTCTCACCGATGGGATCTCGGTCACACCGAGATGGGCTTGCAAACTCTCTATTACCTGTTGCAATTATTTCAGTCTCACCGAGATATGCGATCAGTCCCACCGAGTTTGCTTGACCAACTCTCTGTTTTGCTTATTACCAAAATCGGTCTCACCGAGTTTGCGTAATCGGTCAAACCGAGTTGAGGTTTAACCCTAACCCTAGCACATAGGTCACACTGATTTGATCATATCGGTCCCACCGAAAAGCCCGACGTTCACATTTTGAACCGCATCGGTCTGACCGAGTTTCTCGATTCGGTCCCACCGAGTTTGGTAAATTGTGTGTAACGGCTAGATTTTGTGTGGAGGCTATATATACCCCTCCACCCTTCCTCCATACGTGAGGAGAGCCATCAGAACGTGCGTACACTTCAAGCATTCATTTTCTGAGAGAGAACCACCTACTCATGTGTTGAGACTAAGATATTCCAATCCAACTGATACGTCTCCAACGTATCTATAATTTTTGATTGCTCCATGCTATAATATCGTCTGTTTTGGACATTATTGGGCTTTATTATAAACTTTTATATTATGTTTGGGACTAACCTATTAACCGGAGGCCCAGCCCAGAATTGCTGTTTTTTTGCCTATTTCAGAGTTTCGCAGAAAAAGAATATCAAACGGAGTCCAAACGGAATGAAACCTTCGGGAACATGATTTTCGGAACGAACATGATCCAGAGGACTTTGACCCCATGTCAAGAAAGCTACCAGAAAGCCACGAGGTAGGGGGCGCGCCTACCCCCCTGGGCGCGCCCTCCACCCTCGTGGGCCCCACGTTGCTCCACCGACGTACTCCTTCCTCCTATATATACCTACGTACCCCCAAACTACCAGATACGGAGCCAAAAACCTAATTCCACCACCGCGACCTTCTGTACCCGTGAGATCCCATCATGGGGCCTGTTCCGGAGCTCCGCCGGAGGGGGCATCCATCACGGAGGGCTTCTACATCAACACCATAGCCTCTCCGATGATGTGTGAGTAGTTTACCTCAGACCTTCGGGTCCATAGTTATTAGCTAGATGGTTTCCTCTCTCTTTTTGGATCTCAATACAATGTTCTCCCCCTCTCTTGGGGAGATCCATTCGATGTAATCTTCTTTTGCTGTGTGTTTGTTGAGACCGATGAATTGTGGGTTTATGATCAAGTTTATCTATGAACAATATTTGAATCTTCTGAATTCTTTTATGTATGATTGGTTATCTTTTCAAGTCTCTTCAAATTATCAGTTTGGGTTGGCCTACTAGATTGATCTTTCTTGCAATGGGAGAAGTGCTTAGCTTTGGGTTCAATCTTGCGGTGTCCTTTCCCAGTGACAGTAGGGGCAGCAAGGCACATATTGTATTGTTGTCATCGAGGATAACAAGATGGGTTTTATATCATATTGCATGAGTTTATCCCTCTACATCATGTCATCTTGCTTAAAGCGTTACTCTGTTCTTATGAACTTAATACTCTAGATGCATGCTGGATAGCGGTCGATGTGTGGAGTAATAGTAGTAGATGCAGGCAGGAGTCGGTCTACTTGTCTCGGACGTGATGCCTATATACATGATCATACCTAGATATTCTCATAACTATGCTCAATTCTGTCAATTGCTCAACAGTAATTTGTTCACCCACCGTAAATACTTATGCTCTTGAGAGAAGCCACTAGTGAAACCTATGGCCCCCGGGTCTATTGTCCATCATATTAATCTTCCAACACTTAGCTATTTCCGTTGCCTTTTATTTTATTTTGCATCTTTATCACAAATACCAAAAATATTATCTTATCATATCTATGAGATCTCACTCTCGTAAGTGACCGTGTAGGGATTGATAACCCCTTATCGCGTTGGTTGCGAGGATTTATTTGTTTGTGTAGGTGCGAGGGACTCGTGCGTGGCCTCCTACTGGATTGATACCTTGGTTCTCAAAAACTGAGGGAAATACTTACGCTACTTTGCTGCATCACCCTTTCCTCTTCAAGGGAAAACCAACGCAGTGCTCAAGAGGTAGCAAGAAGGATTCCTGGCGCCGTTGCCAGGGAGGCTTACGCAAGGTCAAGTCAAGATTTGGACTCCCGACAACGATCCATTTCTGGCGCCGTTGCCGGGGAGGTCTTCGCAAAAGTCAACATACCAAGTACCCATCACAAACCCTTATCTCCCGCATTACATTATTTGCCATTTGCCTGTTGTTTTCCTCTCCCCCACTTCACCCTTGCCGTTTTATTTGCCCTCTCTTTTCCGTTCGCCATCCTCTCTCCTTTTGCCCTTGCTCCTTCTGCCGTTATGTCTGAAATTGGGGAAATTATTATCGATATGGACAATAATAATATTATGGAAAATTCTGATGCTCCTGCTGAAGAACCCCCTATCTTACATACAAAAAAATTCCGAATTGGTAGTGGTAACATTATTGGAAAAGGAGTTATCCAAGATTTCTTTACTTGTGCCGGTGCTTTGCCCTCTATGAGTAGTTCTATTCTTCATAGAACTAGTAGTCTTGCGGACGCTATCGCCATGCTTGTAATTGAACTTGAAAGACAATTTATGCACATGCATCCCTGCATACAGAGGATTTTCCTAGAATTTTCTAACATTGAGCATTCTTCTATTAAGCGTGCCGCTACTTTTTTTTGGCTCATGAATTCAGATTTATTATAAAAGAGGCCAAATAAATCTTTGCGCATTATAGGGTGGACGCTGGACGTCCTCCCATAGAAACTATCTTATTTGATCAAGAGGAAATAATGCGTTTTCAATCTCTAGATTATGTTGCTTTTAATGAAAACCTTAGAAAAAAGGTCCCTACCAATGTTCTAGTTGATAGAATTTCTGAACTCAATGATGATTTGGCTATTTGAAATAATGAGCTAGGATATTCTCTCGAGTATAGGCTCACAAAGTTCTGCCAAAAGAATGCTTATAACGATGAATTGGTTGTGCAATACGAAGGGCCGAAGGAGGAACCTATACCTCCTAAAATTGATCTTGGGGACTTTTGTCCCATTAAATTTAGCCCTTTTGATTACTTTTGCTTGCCTCAAAGGAAACTTGCTGCTGAACGTAGAGAATATGAAATGAGTTTTAATGATCTATCCTATTACTATGGCACTACCTAGATCTATCCTTGCTTCTATGCCTAGCTAGGGGCGTTAAACGATAGCGCTTGTTGGGAGGCAACCCAATTTTATTTTTAGTTTTTTTTGCTTTTTGCTTCTGTTTAGGAATAAATATTTGTTCTATACTCTGGTTAGATGTGTTTTTATGTTTTAGTTAGTGTTTGTGCCAAGTTAAACCTATAGGATCTTCTTGGATGATATTTATTTGATCTTGCAGAAAATTCCAGAAACTTTCTGTTCACGAAAATAATTGTTAAAATTCACCAGAACGTGATAAAATATTGATTCCAATTTCTGCTGATCAATAAACAAATTGTCTAGGTCGTCCTATTTTGGCTGATTTTTTGGAGTTCCAGAAATTTGCGTTAGTTACAGATTACTACAGACTGTTCTGTTTTTGACAGATTCTGTTTTTCGTGTGTTGTTTTCTTATTTTGATGAATCTGTGGCTAGTAAAATAGTTTATAAACCATAGAGAAGTTGGAATACAGTAGGTTTAACACCAATATAAATAAATAATGAGTTCATTACAGTACCTTGAAGTGGTCTTTTGTTTTCTTTCGCTAACGGAGCTCATGAGATTTTCTGCTGAGTTTTGTGTTGTGAAGTTTTCAAGTTTTGGGTGAAAGATTTGATGGATTATGGAAGAAGGAGTGGCAAGAGCCTAAGCTTGGGGATGCCCATGGCACCCCCAAGATAATCTAAAGACACCTAAAAGCCAAAGCTTGGGGATGCCCCGGAAGGCATCCCCTCTTTCGTCTACTTCCATCGGTAACTTTACTTGGAGATATATTTTTATTCACCGCATGATATGTGTTTTGCTTGGAGCGTCTTGTATTATTTGAGTCTTTATTTTTTTTAGTTTACCACAATCATCTTTGCTGTACACACCTTTTGAGAGAGACACACATGATTCGGTAATTATTAGAATACTCTATGTGCTTCACTTATATCTTTAGAGTTATATAGTTTTTGCTCTAGTACTTCACTTATATCTTTTAGAGCACGTGGTGGATTTGTTTTATAGAAACTATTGATCTCTCATGCTCCACTTAGATTATTTTGAGAGTCTTAAATAGCATGGTAATTTGCTTAAAGAATCCTAATATGCTAGGTATTCAAGATTAGTAAAAACTTTCTTATGAGTGTGTTGAATACTAAGAGAAGTTTGATGCTTGATGATTGTTTTGAGATATGGAGGTAGTGATATCAAAGTTGTGCTAGTTGAGTAGTTGTGAATTTGAGAAATACTTGTGTTGAAGTTTGCAAGTCCCGTAGCATGCACGTATGGTAAACGTTATGTAACAAATTTGAAACATGAGGTGTTCTTTGATT
The DNA here is from genome assembly GCF_002575655.3 of Aegilops tauschii subsp. strangulata. Taxonomy (NCBI): domain Eukaryota; kingdom Viridiplantae; phylum Streptophyta; class Magnoliopsida; order Poales; family Poaceae; genus Aegilops; species Aegilops tauschii. The sequence goes on from NC_053036.3 coordinate 353,240,220, forward strand.
GTCCTCCTTATGAGTGGCGGTCGGGGACGAGCGATGGTCTTTTCCTACCAATCTATCCCCCTAGGAGCATGCGCGTAGTGCTTGGTTTTTGATGACTTGTAGATTTTTGCAATAAGTATGTGAGTTCTTTATGACTAATGTTGAGTCCATGGATTATACGCACTCTCACCTTTCCATCATTGCTAGCCTCTTCGGTACCGTGCATTGCCCTTTCTCACATTGAGAGTTGGTGCAAACTTCGCCGGTGCATCCAAACCCCGTGATATGATACGCTCTTTCACACATAAACCTCCTTATATCTTCCTCAAAACAGCCACCATACCTACCTATTATGGCATTTCTGTAGCCATTCCGAGATATATTGACATGCAACTTTCCACCGTTCCGTTTATCATGACACGTTCATCATTGTCATATTGCTCTGCATGATCATGTAGTTGACATAGTATTTGTGGCAAAGCCACCATTCATAATTCTTTCATACATGTCACTCTTGGTTCATTGCATATCCCGGTACACCGCCGGAGGCATTCATATAGAGTCATACTCTGTTCTAGGATCGAGTTGTAATCATTGAGTTGTAAATAAATAGAAGTGTGATGATCATCATTTTCTAGAGCATTGTCCCAAGTGAGGAATAAAAAAAGAGAGAAAGGCCATAAAAAAAAGAGAAGGCCCCAAAAAAGAGAGAAAAAGAGAGAAGGGACAATGTTACTATCCTTTTACCACACTTGTGCTTCAAAGTAGCACCATAATCTTCGTGATAGAGAGTCTCTTGTTTTATCATTTTCATATACTAGTGGGAATTTCTTCATTATAGAATTTGGCTTGTATATTCCAACAATGGGCCTCCTCAAGTGCCCTAGGTCTTCATGAGCAAGCAAGTTGGATGCACACCCACTTAGTTTCTTTTGTTGAGCTTTCATATATTTATAGCTCTAGTGCATCCGTTGCATGGCAATCCCTACTCCTTGCATTAACATCAATCGATGGGCATCTCCATAGCTCATTGATTAGCCTCGTTGATGTGAGACTTTCTCCTTTTTGTCTTCTCCACATAAACCCCATCACCATATTCTATTCCACCCATAGTGCTATATCCATGGCTCACGCTCATGTATTGCGTGAAGGTTGAAAAAGTTTGAGATTACTAAAGTGTGAAACAATTGCTTGGCTTGTCATCGGGGTTGTGCATGATGAGAGCATTCTTGTGTGACGAAAATGGAGCATGACTAAACTATGATTTTGTAGGGATGAACTTTCTTTGGCCATGTTATTTTGAGAGGACATAATTGCTTAGTTAGTATGCTTGAAGTATTATTATTTTTATGTCAATATTGAACTTTTATCTTGAATCTTTCAGTCTGAATATTCATACCACAATTAAGAAGAATTACATTGGAATTATGCCAAGTAGCATTCCACATCAAAAATTATGTTTTTATCATTTACCTACTCGAGGACGAGCAGGAATTAAGCTTGGGGATGCTTGATACGCCTCTAACGTATCTATAATTTTTGATTGCTCCATGCTGTATTATCTTCCGTTTTGGACATTATTGGGCTTTATTATACAGTTTTATATTATTTTTGGGACTAACCTATTAACCGGAGGCCCAACCCAGAATTGATGTTTTTTGCCTATTTCAGAGTTTCGCAGAAAAAGAATATCAAACGGAGTCCAAACGGAATGAAACCTTCGGGAACGTGATTTTCGGAATGAACATGATCCAGAGGACTTGGACCCTACGTCAAGAAAGCTATCAGGAAGCCACGAGGTAGGGGGCGCGCCTACCCCCCTGGGCGTGCCCTCCACCCTCGTGGGCCCCATGTTGCTCCACCGACGTACTCCTTCCTCCTATATATACCTACGTACCCCCAAACTACCAGATACGGAGCCAAAAACCTAATTCCACCGCCGCAACCTTCTGTACCCGTGAGATCCCATCTTGGGGCCTATTCTGGAGCTCCGCCGGAGGGGGCATCGATCACAGAGGGCTTCTACATCAACACCATAGCCTCTCTGATGATGTGTGAGTAGTTTACCTCAGACCTTCGGGTCCATAGTTATTAGCTAGATGGCTTCCTCTCTCTTTTTGGATCTCAATACAATGTTCTCCCCCTCTCTTGGGGAGATCTATTCGATGTAATCTTCTTTTGCGGTGTGTTTGTTGAGACCGATGAACTGTGGGTTTATGATCAAGTTTATCTATGAACAATATTTGAATCTTCTGAATTCTTTTATGTATGATTGGTTATGTTTGCAAGTCTCTTCGAATTATCAGTTTGGTTTGGCCTACTAGATTGATCTTTCTTGCAATGGGAGAAGTGCTTAGCTTTGGGTTCAATCTTGCGGTGTCCTTTCCCAGTGACAGTAGGGGCAGCAAGGCACGTATTGTATTGTTGTCATCGAGGATAACATGATGGGGTTTATATCATATTGCATGAGTTTATCCCTCTACATCATGTCATCTTGCTTAAAGCGTTACTCTGTTTTTATGAACTTAATACTCTAGATGCATGCTGGATAGCGGTCGATGTGTGGAGTAATAGTAGTAGATGCAGGCAGGAGTCAGTCTACTTGTCTCGGACGTGATGCCTATATACATGATCATACCTAGATATTCTCATAACTATGCTCAATTCTGTCATTTGCTCAACAGTAATTTGTTCACCCACAGTAAATACTTATGCTCTTGAGAGAAGCCACTAGTGAAACCTATGGCCTCCGTGTCTATTTTCCATCATATTAATCTTCCAACACTTAGCTATTTCCGTTGCCTTTTATTTTGCTTTTATTTTATTTTGCATCTTTATCACAAAAATACCAAAAATATTATCTTATCATATCTATCAGATCTCATTCTCGTAAGTGACCGTGTAGGGATTGACAACCCCTTATCGCGTTGGTTGCGAGGATTTATTTGTTTTGTGTAGGTGCGAGGGACTCTTGCGTGGCCTCCTACTGGATTGATACCTTGGTTCTCAAAAACTGAGGGAAATACTTAAGCTACTTTGCTGCATCACCCTTTCCTCTTCAAGGGAAAACCAACGCAGTGCTCAAGAGGTAGCACCAACCACAAGAATCTTGATCTCTAGCCTTCCCCAAGTTTCTTTCCACTCAAATCATCTTTCCACCAAATCCATATCTGTGAGAGAGAGAGTTGAGTGTTGGGGAGACTATCATTTGAAGCATAAGAGCAAGGAGTTCATCATCAACACACCATCTATTACCTTTTGGAGAGTGGTGTCTCCTAGATTGGTTAGGTGTCATTTCGGAGCCTCCGTCAAGATTGTGGAGTTGAACCAAGGAGTATGTACGGGCAAGGCGACCGCCTACTTCATGAAGATCCACCCTAGTAAGGCAAGTCCTTCGTGGGCGATGGCCATGGTGGGATGGACAAGGTTGCTTCTTCGTGGACCCTCCATTGGTGGAGCCCTCCGTGGACTCGTGCAACCGTTACCCTTCATGGGTTGAAGTCTCCATCAACGTGGATGTACGATATCACCACCTATCAGAACCATGAAAAAAATCTTCGTGTCTCCAATTGCGTTTGCACAATCCAATCCCATCCCTTTACTTTCTTGCAAGTTGCATGCTTTACTTTCCCCTGCTCATATACTCTTGCCATGCTTGCTTGAAATGTATTGTGAATGTTTAAACCTGTGCTAAAACTCCACCTAAACTTGAAGAACTTAAAAACTGCTACTTTTCCTTGTTGAGGGTCTAATCCCCCCTCTAGACACCTCTTCTCGATCCTTTCAATTGGTATCAAAGCCTTGGTCTCCATTGCCTTGGTTTAAACACCATTGGAAGAAGATGGATGAGTCTACGTTGGGGAGTCTAAGACGTAGAGAGCCTATACTTGATGGAGAGTTCTTTCATGAATGAAAAAATGAGATGCTTGAGATTTTCAATGGATATCATTTGAACAAGTACATTACTACTCCTTGTGCGCCCCTTGTTGACCCCTTGCATCCTGATCCCGATGAGTCTATTGACATGATACACAACCTTAGAACTGCCAATCTTATTGCTAGAGGTTTGCCTAGAAATTTGTCTGGTTGCTTGCCTACTCTTGATTGTGCCTACACTATATGGAGATTTCTTGAGGAACGATTTCCAAACTATTCCTTGCTAAATCTAGATGTGATTCTTCATAAGTCAATTGCCTTAAGTAAGATGAATTCCAATGATCCTAAGTTTGGTGATTGTTTGTTTGAGCTCCATGAACTTATGCGTGCCAAAGGAGATGTTGGAATCATTAGCAATATCATCTCCGAAGCCATTAGAATTCATAAAGATGAACATCGTGATGATCATTTATCTAATGAATCACTCTCTCTAGGAATTGATCAATCACAAGACGATGTTGAACATGGATACTATGATGATGATGATGATAATGACTTTGATCTCGATGAGTCTATGAGACACTTTGGTCTTATGGCTAATCTTCGTGGCTACATGGCTGGAGGAAGGAATGGGTTCTTGATAGTGGATGTACCGATCACATGACCGGAGACAAGGATATGTTTTGTGAGCTTGCTGAAAACAACGGCCCTCGAAAGTATATCACTTTTGGTGATAACTCAAAGGGTAAGGTGGTTGGCCTTGGTAAGATGGCCATCTCACATGATAGCTCCATACAAAATGTTATGCTCGTTGAATCTCTTGGCTACAATTTACTTTCCGTATCTAGACTTGCTGACTTTGGCTTCAATGTCCTATTTACTGAAGTAGATTGCCAAGTGTTTTGTAGAGATAATCATAAAATGGTCTTTACCGGTATACGTAGAGGTGATCTATATATTGTTGATTTCACTAAAAAGGCTCAACCTAGAACTTGCTTAATTGCTAAATCTTCTAAATGCTGGTTGTGGCATAGAAGGTTAGGTCATGTGGGCAACCGAAATCTTGATAAGCTTATTAAAGGTGATCATATCCTTGGACTGAAAGATGTTATATTTGACAAGGATATATTGTGCAGTGCTTGTCAAGCAGGAAAACAGGTTGGAGGAAGCCACCCCGTGAAGAATATCATGACGACGAAAAGACTGCTTCGAGCTACTTCATATGGATCTCTTTGGTCCCAACGCCTATAAAAGTCTCGGTGGAAACTCATTTGGTCTAGTCATAGTCGATGATTTTTCAAGATTTTTTACGTGGATGTTCTTTCTTGATGATAAATCGCAGGTCCAAAATATCTTCAAGAACTTCGCTAGGAAGGCCCAAAATCAATTTGAAGTGAAGATCAAGAAGGTTTGCAGCGACAATGGAATGGAGTTCAAGAACGCGAATGTGGATACCTTTTGTTGACGAAGAAGGGTTTTCACATGAGTTCTTGGCTACGTACATGCCTCAACAAAATATAGTTGTTGAGAGGAAGAACCGGACTCATTGAGATGCCGCGAATGATGCTTGATGAATACAAGACGCCAAAACACTTCTGGGCAGACGCGGTTGAGACAGCTTGTCATGCAACAAATCATCTATATCTTCACAAGCTACTCGGCAAGACGGCATACGAGCTTCTCACCGGTAACAAACCCCAAGTTGGATACTTTCGGGTATTCGGCTCAAAGTGCTATATTCTTGATAAGCATCATCGTTCTAAATTTGCTCCCAAATCTCATGTGGGTTTCCTACTCAGTTATGGCTCAAACTCTCACACATACCGTGTCTACAACAATTTCACCCGAAAGGTTGAAGAGACGGTAGATGTGAAGTTTGATGAATCTAACGGCTCGCAAGTAGAGCAATTGCCAATTGATGTAGGAGAGAAAGACCCTTCGGAAGCAATCCAAGACTTGCCGATTGGCAAGATTCGTCCAACGGAGGTGAAGGAGAGTACCTTGTCCATCCAAGTGGAAGCTTCTACCTCACGACAAGGTGAACCAAGAGTTGACACGCAGGCATCCACAAGTGGGACACGCCAAGATGAAGAAAACGTGGAAGTACACTAAGATGAACCGCATCAACCTACTTCTCCACCTTGACAAGAGAGCAACAACGTCAACAACGGAGAAGGCCAAGAGGAAGAACAAGATGATGAATAAGATTTTCCACCCCGACCCAAACAAAATCTCTCACGAGTTTGAGCAAGAGTGTCACGAGACCATCCCGTCGAACAAATCTTCAATGATATCCATAGCAGGAGAATTACTCGCTCTAAAACTCGTTTGGCTAATTTTTGTGAACATTATTCATTCATCTCTAGCATTGAACCTATGAAGGTTAAAGAAGCATTGGAAGATCCGGATTGGATAAATTCCATGCACGAAGAACTACACAACTTTGAGATGAACCAAGTGTGGACATTGGTCGAGAAGCCCGACAACAACCACAACATCATCGGTACCAAATGGGTGTTTCGCAACAAGCAAGACGAAGATGGACAAGTCATTCGCAACAAAGCACGTCTCGTCGCCCAAGGCTACACTCAGGTCGAAGGTATGGACTATGGTGAGACATACGCCCCCGTTGCTAGACTTGAGTCCATCCGCATCTTACTTGCCTATGCTAATCACCATGATATTACCTTGTACCAAATGGACAGTAAAAGTGCTTTTCTAAATGGTGAAATTGAGGAGGAAGTTTATGTTAAACAACCTCCCGGCTTTGTTAATCCTAAGAAACCCAACCATGTTTACAAACTTCACAAATCTCTTTATGGTCTTAAACAAGCTCCTAGAGCGTGGTATAAATGCTTGACCAAGTTACTTATTGAAAAAGGCTTTGAGATTGGAAAGATTGATTCTACTCTTTTTACTAAAAGGGTTAATGGAGAATTATTTGCATGCCAAATTTATGTTGATGATATCATATTTGGTTCGACTAACCCTCATTTTAGTGAAAAGTTTGGAAAGCTAGTCGAAGAAGTTTGAGATGTCTATGATGTGTGAACTCAAGTTCTTTCTTGGTTTTTAAATCAAGCAAACTAAGGAGGGAACCTTTGTTTCTCAAACGAAGTATACCAAGGACTTATTCAAGAAGTTCAACATGCAAGAAAGCAAAGCTATGAAAACACCCATGCCTACTAGTGGACATCTTGACTTGACTAAGGATGGCAAACCGGTTGACCAAAAGGTTTACCGCTCCATGATTGGTTCATTGTTATATCTATGTGCCTCCCGTCCTGATATTATGCTAAGTGTGTGCATGTGTGCACGATATCAAGCGGCCCCCAAAGAATGCCATCTTAAGGTTGTGAAAAGGATAGTGAGATACTTAATTCATACACCAAATTTTGGCATTTGGTATCCTAAGAGGTCTTCTTTTGATCTTGTTGGCTACTCCAATTCGGACTATGCCGGTGACAAGGTTGATAGAAATTCCACTTCGGGCACTTGTCAATTTCTTGGTAGATCTCTTGTGTCTTGGTCCTCCAAGAAACAAAACTCGGTATCCTTATCCATCACCGAAGCGGAATACATTACCGCCGGTTCATGTTGTGCTCAATTACTTTGGATGACCCAAACTCTTAAAGATTATGGGATCTATGTGAAACATGTTCCATTTCTTTGTGACAATGAAAGTGCTATTAAGATTGCTCATAATCCCGTGCAACATTCTATAACTAAGCATATTGAAGTTCGTCATCATTTCATTTGAGATCATGTTGCTAAAGGAGACATTGATCTTAAGCATGTTCGTACCGATAAGCAATTGGCGGATATATTCACCAAACCGCTTGATGAGAAAGTATTTTCCCGTTTGAGAGGTGAATTGAACATCATTGTTGCCTCAAACTTTGAGTAGGAACTCCATTCGGATACATGCAAGGCATGAGCCTTTGACTAATCCTTGATATTTCTCTTATGATGATGATCATATGTCTTGGATATACTTGTACCCTTGCATGCTATCTAACCCTTGCAGGTACTTGGATGAATCTAATCTATGAGATTGCAAATCACTCACATCTTGAGCAATCTCTACATCACCAAGTCTCTACAATATGGTGGTTGAAGACAAGGAAGCATGAAACCTTTCAACATATCCTTTGACAATTTCTTTATATCAAATTTCATTTGGTATCAAATTTCATGATTGTCATTTTGGATACACAAGTGCTCTTCCTTGCAAGACTAACCCATGTAGGTAGATGAACTCAAACTACAACTGGTGCTCCCAACTCATTGATGAGCTACATCAACCTTGAGCATCCCACACAAGTTCAACTACATGATCAAGATCAACACCACCACCCAAGGTATGTTACTCCATCTTAGAGAAGCTTTACCCCAAGTCATGGGTCGAAGCAGCTCAACAAGATGTGAATACAGCAAAATGCTTAAACGAAAAATGGCAACCGCATTTTGAGCTTAAACGATGAGTATGACCTACGATCAAGTGTTCTCACTTGACTCCTCAGTCAATATACTCTAACATAGGTGACTTTGTCGCCGACCAATTCTAGATGAAGTTCTCTAGTGTTTTTTCTGAGTTCTTGCATTTTTCTCTTGCATGTTTGTTCCCCTTATTTAATCGAAAAAAACTTCATCTAGATTTCTTTATTTTCTCTGTTCGTTTCTGCATTCCCTGCATCCAATTCAATGCAAATCTTTCAGTTAATTCCTTGCAAATCTTTGTGAGATCTTATTTTCCTAGTGAGCTGAGATGACAATTGTTCTCTCTCTGTGTTGAACTCGGACTCACCGGTTTGTTTCTTTTGGTCAAACTGAACCACCTCGGTGCCACCAAAGAAAACAACTCGGTGTTACCGATTTCAATGTTGAGAAGACACTTTTCCATTTGCATCCTGCATATTTGTTCTAGCTCCACTCAATGATTCTTGTCCTCTACCTGCATCACATTCTATATGCTGCTTTGTTATGTGACTCAAGGACCAAACCTATTCGACTCACATTCCAGAAGTACCCTTCTTGGAAATTGATGTCAAAGGGGGATAGAGAGATCACATGAAAGCTTAATCACATCAAAGGGGGAGAGAGAGATCACATCAAAGCTTAATCACATCAAAGGGGGAGAGAGAGATCACATCAAAGCTTAATCACATCAAAGGGAGAGAGAGACCCTATGGGAAGAAAAGATTTCTTAGTCTTCCCAGATGCTTGGTATTCAAAGAGAAGAGAAGTCACATGTCTTTAAGAGGGGGAAAAGACATGTTAGTATATGTTATGATTATTTTGTTCTGGTTTTCTTTTCCCTACCTTCTCCCACTATCCCACATAAGATTCAGGGGGAGAAAGACATCTAAGGGAAGGAAATCTTTGAATTCATTGCATATCTTTACTCTTTGGGGACATGTCTATATCCAATAGAGTACCTAGTACTCACTCTCTACATGTCATCCCAATCTTGGTACTCTTGTGGTTTCCTGTTCTTGCTCAGTTTAGTAGATGTTTCTGCGTTATCTAACCTTGTTTACTCAGGTTCATCTCTTCCAAAGCCAGCTCAAGATCACAAGGTAAGTATATGCATCACACTCATGTGCATGATGATCTCTTGCTGATGTACATATTGTTTGCAAGAAGGACTCATGAACATGAAGGTACATTTCCTATATTCACACCATTTGCTCTGATGCATATAGCCAAGATACATGTAACTCATTGCTTGCTTGTCATGCTTATGCATTCACATGTTCTTTCATTCCATATTTACATGATTGCATACATGTAGGGGGAGCATATGCATGTTACAGTCCTTCCAAAGATTTACTTGCTATTCTCTATCCTTATCTAAAGCTTTGATGTATGTTGTCATCAATTACCAAAAAGGGGGAGATTGAAAGCACAAGAGCTCCCTGGGTGATTTTGGTAATTAATGTCAACATATCTCTTGTTGGACTAATACTTTCATCTAGTATATTTTAGATGAGTTCAACAGTGGAGTGGCATGGACAAGAGGATGTGGAACCCCTTCAAGATGCTAAGGACAGAAGATTGGCAAAAGCTCAAAAGCTCAGGACTCTACATTTTCATTTTAGTGATCCAAGATCACATTGAGTCCATAGGAAAGCCAATACTATTAAAAGGGGATGAGGTGTTGCTTAATGGCTTGCTTGCTCAAAGTGCTTAGTGATATGCTCCAAAGCCCTCAACCACTTTCTCATTTCCACATATGTCCCAAACCTAAAGTCAAACTCGGCCCCACCGATTTGATCTATCCGGCGCCACTGAGTTCACTTGACATAGCCACTACCAGAAACCCTAATCAGTTCGGTCTCACCGATGGGATCTCGGTCACACCGAGATGGGCTTGCAAACTCTCTGTTGCCTATTGCAATTACTTCGGTCTCACCGAGATATGCAATCGGTCCCACCGAGTTTGCTTGACCAACTCTCTGTTTTGCTTATTACCAAAATCAGTCTCACCGAGTTTGCGTAATCGGTCAAACCAAGCTGAGGTTTTACCCCAACCCTAGCACATCGGTCACGCCTAGTTGATCATATCGGTCCCATCGAAAAGCCCAACGTTCACATTTTGAACCACATCGGTCTGACCGAGTTTCTTGATTCGGTCCCACCAAGTTTGGTAAATTGTGTGTAACGGCTAGATTTTGTGTGGATGCTATATATACCCCTCCACCCTTCCTCCATTCACGAGGAGAGCCATCAGAACGTGCCTACACTTCCAGCATTCATTTTCTGAGAGAGAACCACCTACTCATGTGTTGAGACCAAGATATTCCAATCCAACCACAAGAATCTTGATCTCTAGCCTTCCCCAAGTTGCTTTCCACTCAAATCATCTTTCCACCAAATCCATATCTGTGTGAGAGAGTTGAGTGTTGGGGAGATTATCATTTGAAGCACAAGAGCAAGGAGTTCATCATCAGCACACCATCTATTACCTTTTGGAGAGTGGTGTCTCCTAGATTGGTTAGGTGTCACTTGGGAGCCTCTGTCAAGATTGTGGAGTTGAACCAAGGAGTTTGTACGGGCAAGGAGATCGCCTACTTCGTGAAGATCTACCCTAGTGAGGCAAGTCCTTTGTGGGTGATGGCCATGGTGGGATAGACAAGGTTGCTTCTTCGTGGACCCTTCGTGGGTGGAGCCCTCCGTGGACTCGCGCAACCCTTACCCTTCATGCGTAGAAGTCTCCATCAACGTGGATGTATGATAGCACCACCTATCGGAACCACGGAAAAAAATCTTCGTGTCTCCAATTGCGTTTGCACACTCCAATCCCATCCCTTTACTTTCCTGCAAGTTACATGCTTTACTTTCCGCTGCTCATATACTCTTGCCATGCTTGCTTGAAATGTATTGTGAATGTTTAAACCTGTGCCAAAACTCCACCTAAACTTGAAGAACTTAAAAACTGCTACTTTTCCTTGTTGAGGGTCTAATCACCCCCTCTAGACACCTCTTCTCGATCCTTTCAGAGGCGCATGTGCCATGGTCGCTCCCGCGGTGGGGGCGGTTGGAGGGCGATGGTTTACCCTGGACCGAGCACCGTTGCCTCGGCTGTGCCCGTTGGTGGGAGGATGGGGTGCGGACAGAGTGACCCCCTCGCCCGCACCTTGCGGAGCCTGATCGTCGAGGCGCTGCTGATGCTGTTTTCCGCCGACATTTCCTGCCCCCGTGTCGGCCGCGGGGAAAGTGGTGATGGCGCCACCTGCTCCAACCACGTCCCCAGCAGCGTTCACGTCCTCGCTTGCCTCCGCATCCCCTGCGGCATTAGAGGCCGCGGGCGGCAGAGCCTTTGAGGTGGATGGATGGGCCGAAGTACCAGACGTCTTCTTGGGCACCATGGTCGATGGCGTCGTCGAAGATGAAGATGGTGATGAAGATGATGCGCTGCGCACGCTTTTAGGTTCGCGCAAGCGATCCCCCTTCCTGGCGCGCCAAAGATGTCGCGGGATATCCGCGGCCTCCTATGGGACCAGGAGGCCCCTTGCTTGTTCGACAGGGGGGCGTCGTGTCGCACAAAGAGCAGACCAGCGCACGACATCACGACAGAGAGCACACAAGCAATTTACCCAGGTTCGGGCCGCCACGAGGCGTAAAACCCTATTCCTGCTTTAGTAGATTGATGGTGGAATGGAGGTGGTGAAGCATAGTACACTTGCCCGGCAGGGGTTGCCTTAGGGCAGTAGCGACTACGCGCGTATGGGGGTGTTGTCGGTGCAATAAACCTGGGTCTGTTGCCCAACTGTGCACAGGCACAAGATCAAGATTGAAGCACCAGCTCAAGACAAAGATTGAAGAACCAACATGCAGCTCAGAGAGATCGAGATCAAGCCAAAGGAACAATATATCGACAAGAGAAGGGCCTCCCTTGCTGGGCAACAAGCCCTGCAAGGGGCAAGGCCACCACCCGAAGCAAGCAACCAAGACTCCCCGGTAGAGCCTGCCGGGGCTCACGGGGGCTGAACCACCCTGCCAACCACTCAAGCACGACCCACATCGTAAATCAGTGCAGTGTCAAGCTGCAAGATAATTAAGTGGCAGCCATTCGCCACATGGCAGCCATCTCCTACAGAAGAAACTCACAGATGACACCCGTCTTGCGACGTGTCAAGAGAACAGATGCAGAGCTGGCGAGATAGCCCGGCAGGCCTTGCCGGACAGCCAATGATGTGACACTAAGTGGTGCATTTAATGCACCCTATCAGCCCGCAGAGTTAGGTATGATAGCACTATTTGCTATCATATCAGTGGATAATGACCACTTTGCCACTATGGTGACCCCTTAATCTATAAAAGGAGGCCCATGGCACTCGTAGGAGGGGTTAGAGGGTTAGGAAGTTGATAACCCCAAGCCACTACACGCGCGTAGTCGCTGCTGCCCCGAGGCAGCCCTTGCCGGGCAACTGTACTACGCACCACCACATCCATTCCATCATCAATCCACCAAAGCAGGAGTAGGGTCTTACGCCTTGCGGTGGCCTGAACCTAGGTAAATTGCTTGTGTGCTTTCTGCCGTGCTGCCGTGCGCTGATATGCTCTTTCTGCAACACAACGTCCCCTTGCCGAACCAAAAGGGGCCACCCGGTCCCATAGGTGGCCGCGGATATCCTGCGACATCTTTGGCGCGCCAAGTAGGGGGATCACTTGCGCGAACCTGAAAGTATGTGCAGCGCGTCATCTTCATCTTTGACGATGCCATCGACCATGGCGCCCAAGAAGAAGAAGTTTGGCCCTTCAGCCCAGCCATCCACCTCGAAGGCTCCGCCGCCCGCAGCCTCTAGCGCTGCAGGGGATGCGGAGACGAGCGAGGACATGAGCGCTGCTGGGGGCGTGGTTGGAGCGGGTGGCGCCATCAGCACTCTCCCCGCGGCCGACACGGGGGCTGGAGACATTAGAGGAGAACAACATCAGCAGCGTCTCGACGGCCATGCTCCGCAAGGCGCGGATGAGAGGGTCACTCCGCTTGCACCCCCTCCTCCCGCCGGCGGCGCAGCCATAGCAACGACGCTCGGTCCAGGGTGAACATCACCCTCTGGCCACCCCTGCCACGGGAGCAGTCATGGTGCATGCGCCTCTTCCCGGACGAGCCGACCCGACCACTGTGCCCGACGGAGCCGCGAGCCCTCGAGCACCATTGCCGCGCGATCCCGCTACCCAGGTGGTCATCCCGCAGCAGCGCGGGCGTGCCACCACCGCTGTCGCCGCCACAGGCACCGTCAGGAACCAGGCAACGGTGCGGTCGACGTCATCAACTGCTATGCCAAGCACAGCCACGGAGGCTATGGCGCGAGGTCACCTACTACTGAGGTTTTCGCCGGCTGCCGAGCAGATGGACGAGCTGGCCCGCCACGACCTCCCCAAGCGACAGCAACCGCCCACACCGCTGGCCGAACGGAGGGGCTGTTTGCACAGTGCAATCCCCACCACGGCAGCCGACGCGGGCGCTGGAGAGTCAAGACCCCAACGACGTCTCGATGGCCTCTTCTGGCCCTCGAGCACGTCCAGGCCAACGTCGAGCCCTGGAGGATAGGCGGCGGGGAGACGCGTGCGTCGCCATGGATTGGCGCCACGATGACCTTCGCCAAACTGACGGGTGCGGCGGCCTCAACGTCGACGAGCCCGCGCTCAGTGTTGGCGGGTGCCTACCTTTCGAGGTCGGCTGCCCTGCCTTTACGCGAGAGCTGCGGCAAGTTCGTTGGCTGTCCGTTCACACGTTCAAGCCAGAGATACCTAAGAAGTACGATGGGAGGCTGAACCCGGCAGAGTTCCTGAGCATTTACACCATCGCTGTTCAGGCTGCCGAGGGAAGAGATGAGAAGGTGTTCGCCAACTACTTCCCTTTGGCCCTCAAGTCCAATGTGAAGTATTGGTTGATGCATTTGCCGGAGAACTCCATTTCGTCATGGGTAGATCTGTGCCACGAGTTCATTGGTGCCTTCACCGGTGGTCACCAAGAGCCCGGCAGGCCCAGCAACCTGCAGCTTCTCCAACAGAAGGAAGGAGAAAACCTCCGTAAGTATTTACAGAGATTCAGTAAAGTTCATAGAAATATTCGAAATATCCATCCAGCAGCTGTTATAGCAGCCTTCCAGTCCAATGTGCGCAACTATCGCATTCGTTCTAAGATGAATGTACGGTTTCCCAAGACTGTGAAGGAGCTATACACACTGGTGGATAAGTGTGCTCGGATGGAGGAAGGAAGGAAGTTTCCCGGAGAGGAGGATTGCATCAATGTTGATTCAAAAGATGAAGTTGAATCAACCAGTCAGAGAAAGAGCAAGAAGCGCAATAAGAAGCCAAGAGATAAGGCAGTAATGACTGTGGAAGGTCCTGGCACACCTAGTACCGACAAGAAGGCCAAGGCTAAGGCTCCCGGCAAGGAAGCTGCCACGTGCACTACCTGCCGGGAAGCCGCTGCCGCGGAAGAAGTTGGGAAAAGTGATGGGACGTACTGCAAGATCCAACGGACCAAAGGCCATGACCTTCAAGAGTGCTACCAGGTTGAGCAGCTCGTCAAGAGATAGAGAGCAGAGTATGATAAGCGTGATAAGGAGAAAGGTCAGAATGCTGCTGGCGGTAAGGGTCGAGGCGGTGAAGCAAATCGCCCCGGTAAACCCTTTCGGAATCAAGGAAAACCCGCCAGGGGGCAAGAGAAGGAAGTCTGTGATGATGTGAGTGATGAAGGGAATGAAGAGGAAACCAGTGAGCAGGAATTTTAGAAGGCCACTAACGCCCTGTGCATTGATGGAGGTGCATCTTTGCACACCTCTCATCGCCAACTCAACCGATGGGCACGGGAGGTCAACGCTATGGAACCAGCGCCACAGGCCAGGAAGACGCTCAAATGGTCCCGCACGCCCATCATCTTTGATGAGGAGGATCACCCTGGCCGCACGACAATGGTAGGGTGTTTTCCATTGTTGGTCTCCCCAAACAATTCGCAACCTCAAGGTCACAAAGATGTTAGTGGATGGCGGGGCCGGGTTGAATCTGATTTCCCCGGCAGTATCAACAAGCTTTAGATAGGAGAAGAAGAGCTAGAGGTTACCGACACGTTTCAAGGAGTTAATCCCGGCGGGAGCCGTCCCAAGGGAAAGATTACGCTGCCGGTGACGTTTGGGGGAGAACTGAACTATCAGACTGAGAAGATTGTGTTTGATGTGGTTGATCTCCCCCTGCCATACAATGGGATTCTAGGATGCCCGGCCCTGGCGAAGTTTATGGTAGCATCCCACTATGCTTATAACACTTTGAAGATGCCTGGGCCGCTGGGAGTCATCACTATCCCATCAGATGAGAAGGATGCAATTATTTGCGTGGACAAGATGTACCGGGATGCTGTCGCGGCAGAGGCTGCGGCAGCAGCAGCTCCCGCCAAGGAAAGCAAGGGAAAGAAGAGGGATTGTAGGACCTCTGGGAAAGAGTCCGAGAAGCGTGCCCCCTCTGAGTGCACGACAACCATTGACGACGTGCCGGAGTGTTCCAACAACAAGAGATCCAAGGTTGCTGCACCCCAAGTGAAGAAGGTCCTGGCAGGGCTGGCTGGCATTGATGGTACTTTCACTATCAGCGCCACTGTTGATGACAAATAGGAAAGCGCGCTCGTTGCCTTCCTGTGGGCGAATATTGATGTGTTTGCCTGGCAACCATATGATATCCCCGGTGTTCCCAGGGAGGTAATCGAGCACCACCTTGCTATCTGCCCACATGCCCGACCCGTCAAGCAGAAAGTTCGGAAGCAAGCCTTGGAGCGGGAGCAGTTCATTGTCGAGGAAATCAAGAAGCTGGAAGCAGCTGGTTTAGTCACAGGAGTGTTACACCCTATGTGGTTGGCCCAGTGGTAGTCCGGAAGGCGAATGGGAAATGGAGGCTTTGCATTGATTTCACAGATCTCAACAAGGCTTGCCCGAAGGACCCATTTCCCTTGCCACGCATCGACCAGATCGTGGATTCCACTTCAGGATGTGATCTGCTCTCCTTTTTGGATGCATACTCTGGATATCACCAGATCTTCATGTCCAAAGAAGATGAGGAGAAGACATCATTCAACACTCCATGTGGTACGTACTGCTTTGTTTGCATGCCTTTCGGATTAAAGAGTGCTGGATCCACTTTTGCAAGAGCAGTCCAGATTGGTTTTGAGCCACAGTTACACAGAAACATAGAAGCTTATATGGATGGCATTTTGGTCAAAACCAAGGATAAGGCCACCCTTATCCAGGATTTGGAGGAGACATTTGCTAATTTGCGCAAGATCAACTTGAAGCTTAACCCAGAGAAGTGTGTGTTTGGTGTTCCCTTCGGCAAGCTACTTGGATTCTTCGTGTCCCATCGGGGGATTGAAGCCAATCCCGACAAGATCAAGGCCATTGAGTAGATCCAAGCACCAAGGACAGTTAAGGATGTGAGGCGCTTGACGGGATGTGTTGCCACGCTAAGCAGATTCATCTCCAAGTCTGCCGAGCGTGCCCTGCCGTTCTTCAAAATTTTGAAGAAGTCAAGGCCTATGAAGTGGACCCCGGAAGCAGATGCGGCTTTGCAGGAGTTGAAGGCCAACATATCATCTGTACCTACCTTGGTTGGACCCAAACCTCAAGAGTCGTTACTGCTTTACTTGGCAGCTACCAACCAAGTGGTCAGTGCAACCTTGGTAGCACAGCGAGAAGTGGATGAAGCAGAGAGCGGCCAGACCGCGGTAGAGTCAGGAAAGGACCAGGATAGCAGTGAGCACGACGAAGAGTGCAGCCCCGAGGACGCGGCAAGGAAGAAAGTGGTGCAGCGCCCAGTATACTTCGTCAGCTCCTTGTTGCAAGGGGCTAGATCGAGGTACTCTGGCGTGCAAAAGTTGATCTTTGGCCTCATCATGGCCTCAAGGAAACTGCGCCACTACTTCCAAGCCCATGAGATTACGGTTGTCACTCATTTCCCGTCGCAAAGGATACTCTGAAACCCTGAGGCTACTGGCAGAATAGTGGAGTGGGCTTTGGAGTTATCCAGCTTTGGTTTGAAGTTTGAGAGCACATCAACTATTCAGAGCAGGGCACTGGCAGAGTTTATTGTAGAATGGACGCCAACCCATGATGAAGAGATGACAGAAACAACTCTCCCCGGCAAGGAATCACCCCAAGAATGGATTATGTATTTTGATGGTGCTTTTTCCCTACAAGGTGCAGGGGCTGGCGTGCTTCTTGTTGCCCCCTCTGGGGAGCACTTGAAGTACGTCGTCCAAATGAACTTTGCCCGGGAAGAAGCCATCAACAACACAGTTGAGTATGAAGGGCTCCTTGCCGGGCTCAAAATTGCAGCAGAATTGGGAATCAAGAAGTTAATCATTCGAGGAGATTCACAGCTTGTGGTGAGACAAGTCAACAAGGATTAACAAAGCCCATTGATGGAAGCATACGTCAAGGAAGTGAGGAGATTAGAGGAGCACTTTGATGGGTTGCAAACAGAGCACATACCCCGTGTGGAAAACAACATAGTTGATCACCTGTCAAAGTGTGCTGCACAGAAGCTTCCTGTGGAACCAAGAACTTTTGTTCTCCATCTCTCTCAACCCTCCGTATCACCAACCACAATGGCCCAGAAAACAACTCCTCACAGCCTGCCGGACCGGCCCTCTAGCCGGGCCTATGGACCCCCCGAATGAGGCTGGTGCTCCCGCAGCCGAGGAGGTGTCGCTAGTCCTCGTTGCCGAGCCCCAGGCTCCAACTTGGGCGAGGCACATCGTCCGCTTCCTCCAAATCGGAGAACTTCCCGGCGACCAAGATGAAGCTGAGAGACTAGCCCGGAGGGCCAGTATGTATCAGTTTGTCAATGACACTCTGTACAGAAGAAGGCCCAACGGTGTGAAATTGAAGCGTGTTTGCCGGGAAGATGGAAAGGAACTGCTGGCTGAGATTCACAGAGGAATGTGCGGCTCACACATTGGATCAAGGGCATTAGTTGGGAAAGCATTCCAGCAAGGATTCTATTGGCCCACAGCCCTCCAAGATGCAGTTGAGCTCGTCACGACATGTGAAGCCTGCCAGGTCCATTCCAAGAGAACTCACCTGCCTGCCCAAGCCCTTCAGACAATCCCTTTATCATGGCCATTTTCGGTCTGGGGGCTCGATATCCTCGGGCCATTTTCCCGAGCAACTGGGGGCTTTGAATTCTTGTTCATTGCCATCAACAAGTTTACAAATTGGCCGGAAGTGACTGCCGTGAGGAAGGTGACTGCTGAGTCAGCTATCAAGTTCTTAAAAGAATTGGTGTGTCGTTTCGGAGTTCCGACAAGGATCATCACGGACAACGGCACCCAGTTCACGAGCCACGCCTTCATGCAATACTTTCATGCCCTCGGATGCAAGATCTCATTTGCCTCTATGGCACACCCTGGAGCAATGGACAAGCTGAGAGGGCGAACACTGAAGTGCTTCGTGGACTCAAGACAAGGACTTTCGATACGCTACAGAAGCACGGCAGGCGGTGCATTGAGGAGCTGCCGGTAGTTCTCTGGTCCCTCACAACGACACCTAACTAAGCTACCGGGCAGACTCCCTTCTCCCTGTTCTATGGGGCAGAAGCAGTTATCCCCATAGAACTCATTTACTGGTCCCCTCGAGTGCTTGCTTACGATGAAATAGCGCAGGATCAGCACTGGCGTGATGACGCTGTGCTATTCGAGGAAAACCGTCTCCGGGCTGCTACGCGTGCTGCACGCTACCAGCAAGCCATGTGTCGCTATCATAGCCTCAGGGTTCACGCCCGGTGTTTTGAGGAAGATGACCTTGTCCTTAGGCGCGTTCAGTCCGCCAAGGGTACACACAAGTTATCACCGAAGTGGGAAGGCCCTTACCAGGTAGTACGAGTCACCAGACATGGCACAGTCCGTCTGGAGACCGGAGATGGCACTCCGTTGCAAAACTCATGGAATATTGAGCATCTCCGAAAGTTCTACCCATAGGGCCCTGAGGCTACCGGGCCCTGCCCAGCAGCCACCCATTGTACATGGCCTTGCCGAAGTTTCATGTAACCCCCTGTACAAGCCGAGGCGATGACCTCGCGCAAGAGAAAATAAAGAAGCGCTGTAGGGGGCCCAACTAAGATTGCATGCATGCACGAGCACACCCAGATCACTGCATAAGCATTTCATGAGCATTTGCATATGCATATAGATAAGATTGCATCCTGCATTCATTCTCATCTACATGGAGTTGCAGGTTCCTGCCGTGAACTTGACTTCGACAAGGAACGAGAAGATTGCACGACATGACAATCCTCGACAAGCCAAACAGATCAGTTTACCTCTTGTGCATTAGTGTTCTGTAAAGCTATAACTTTGCATAAGGAAACCTCGCCTCTCTTTTTGAGACTTAGGTGCTCCCATCCATGACTCGAACATTGCTTCGGTCAGGATGATCGCAGTAGCCTTTGGTAAAAGGGAGTTGGCGGGGGGCTGGCCCCTCTGTCTGTTCCCCGGCAAACAGAACTCTCCGGCAGACAAAAGAGGTTGCCGGCAGGATATCCTGCCAGGGTAACTCGTTTATTTTTATTAAAGAGGCACTCCACCTCTGCATGGACGTACACATGCACGGGTCCTCGGCAAGATTTATCTTTTTCATTCATATGCTGATATAAGTACAAGCGTTATAGAACACAAAGATGGACATGGGAGATTACATTATTTGAATTAAAATTTGGCGATTGCCTACACATTTAAGATTGAAAAAAGATAAGTGCCCCGTAATCCCCTCTTTTCATTTTCCCTCCTTCAGGCACTGCAGCGGAAGGAGGAAAAGATGAGAAAAGGAGCACCCAAGCAGGAGCCCACCCCGATCCTGTCAGGGCCCGTCAAGCGTGGCCTGACAAGACCGGGAGTGGCGAGGCTGCGAAGGAGGAGTGCGGGGGATGGAGCGGCGCCTTCTGGTCGCCACCTCCAGAGTCGGCAAGAAGCCCCGTCTTGAGCGCCGGTGGAGTCATCCACCAAAGCTTAGCTGGAAGACTGCTGGAGGCGAGGAGAAGGCGCCAACAGAACATCCCTCCCCGGCTACCACTCGAAGAGGCTGGTGATGACGGTGCCGGGGAGGGAGGGGAAGAGCGGAAAGACGAGGCGGCATGCTGACGGTCGGAGGTGAAGGCGTCCATGCCATCGTACTCTGACCTATCCCCCTGCCACCCGCCTTCTTTGTCTTCCCTCGCTTTCTCCTCACCATCGCCCTTCTCCGCCAATTCAAGACAGACGGACCCACTTCAAGATGCTCTCCTGCTCCACGCGCCTCCGTTACCTACCCCGCGTGATGCATGCAGCATACGTGGCTAAGGATAAGAGTGCGCTGTGGGAAGAGTATTTGGCGGTTTCTACCCCGTGCATTAAAGTCATTGACGGACCATCACTGCTGCGGCCCCACCACTATTGGCTTTGCACCGCGCGCGGGGAAATTGGAAATTGCCCCAAAATCAAGACTAATGAAGCAGCAATGGAAAACCTTAAGGGGCCAACCCCTTTAGCAATTCTGCCTGTGCACTTGTTAGGCCCTACCCCGGCGACGCTCAGCGGCGCGTTCGGGGCAGGCCCCGGGGCTTCTGTCGGTGCAACAAACCCTGGGTCTGTTGCCCAACTGGGCACAAGATCAAGATTGAAGCACCAGCTGAAGACAGAGATTGAATAACCAACATGCAGCTCAGAGAGATCGAGATCGAGCCAAAGGAACAGGATATCGGCAAGAGAAGGGCCTCCCTTGCTAGGCAGGCGAGCCCGGCAAGGGGCAAGGCCACCACCCGAAGCAAGCAACAAAGACTCCCCGGCAGAGCCTGCCGGGGCTCACAGGGGCTGAACCACCCTGCCAACCACTCAATCATGACCCACATCATCAATCAGTGCAGTGTCAAGCCGCAAGATGATTAAGTGGCAGCCATTCGCCACATGGTAGCCATCTCCTATAGAAGAAACTCACAGATGACACCCTTCTTGCGACGTGTCAAGAAAACAGATGTGGAGCTGGCAAGATAGCCCGGCAAGCCTTGCCGGACAGCCAGTGATGTGACACTAAGCAGTGCATTTAATGCACCCTGTCAGCCCGCAGAGTTAGGTATGATAGCACTGTTTGCTATCATATCAGTGGATAATGACCACTTTGCCACTATGGTGACCCCTTAATCTATAAAAGGAGGCCCATGGCACTCGTAGGAGGGGTTAGAGGGTTAGAAAGTTGACAACCCCAAGCCACTACACACGCGTAGTCCCTGCTGCCCCGAGGCAGCCCTTGTCGGGCAAGTGTACTATGCACCACCACTTCCATTCCATCATCAGTCCACCAAAGCAGGAGTAGGGTCTTATGCCTTGCGGCGGCCCGAACCTGGGTAAATTGCTCGTGTGCTTTCTGCCGTGCTGCCGTGCACTGATATGCTCTTTGTGCAACGCGACGTCCCCCTGCCGAACCAACAAGGGGCCACCCGGTCCCATAGGTGGCCGCGGATATCCCGCGACAGGTGTGGGTTCATCAACTTTCCAACCCTTTCCACGGGTGCCATGGGCCTCCTTTTATAGATCAAGGGGTCACCACTATGGCAAAGTAGTCATTATGCACTGACATGATAGCAAACAATGCTATCATACCTAACTTTGCAGGCTGACAGGGTGCATTAAATGCACCACTTAGTGTCACATCACTGGTTGCCCGGCAAGGCTTGATGGGCTATCTTACCAGCTCCGTGCCTGTTCTCTTGGCACGTCGCAGGACGGGTGTCATCTGTGGGTTTCTTCTGTAGGAAATGGCTGCCATGTGGCGAATGGCTTCCATGTGGCAAATGGCTGCCACTTAATCACCTTGCGGCTTGACACCGCACTGATCGACGACGTGGGTCGTGCAGGAGTGGTTGGTGAGGTGGTTTTGCTCCCGTGAGCTCTGGCAGGTCCTGCCGGGGCGCCTCGGGCGCCTGCTTCTAGGGGTGGCCTGTCCCCTTGCCGGGCTCGCCTGTCCGGCAAGGGAGGCCCTTCTCTTGGCGGTATCTTGCTCCTCTAGCTTGGCCTTAGTCTCTCTGAGCTGCATGCTGGTTCTTCGAATCTCTTGATCCTTTGAACTCTAACTTTGGCTGGTGCTTCAATCTTGCTCTTGTGCCTATGCACAGTCAGGGCAACAGACCCAGGGTTTGTTGCACCGACACCGGGTGCCCAGCCCCCCAGTCCCCGGGTGCCCCGCCATCTATAGCCGCCAAGGGCATGGTACCCTGGACGCCCCGGGTGCCCGAGCTTTGCACCCCGGGTGCCCGCCCCCCTCACCTGGCATGCCCCAGGTGCCTGGGCCTTGCACCCCCGGGTGCCTGGTCCTCCATCTCCCTGCGACCCCCGGGTGCCCGGACCCCTTTGCCCCGGGTGCCCGGACTCCTCCGTTATGCCTGCATGCATTTTGGGTTAAAAAGACCCTTGTACCCCTTTTCTCTCTTATTTCATCCCTAGCCTATATAAACTCTTCCCCTAGCTCATTCTTAGGGTAGCAAACTATTGGATAGACAAAGAGAGAGCTTTGCTCATCTTCCTCCTCTTGGAGATCAAGGCCTCCTCTTGGAGTAGCTCCTCTTGGAGATCAAGGCTTCCTCTTGGAGAAGATCCTCTTGTGGATTCAATGCCTCCTTTTGCAGAAGATTATCACCAAGATCTCACCTAGTGGGAAGAACCTTACCATAGTGCTATTTTCCTTGAATTGTTCTTGTATGCTTGTGGATCTCATGTATGCTACTCTAGTGGATGTGTTATTTGGGCTTGTTTGAGTGATTCTTCTCTTGTGTTCTTGTGTGTTCCTCACTTACCCCCCCTCCAAGTGTGAAAAGATCCCCTCTAGGGTTTCACCCTACAACATGTTGCCAGCCTTCATATCTTCCAAGTACTTAGGGCAGTTCCGCTTCCAGTGTCCCTTCCCCTTTCAATAGAAGCACTCATTCTCAGGTTTGGGTCCAGTCTTGGGTTTCTTCATGGGAGCGGCAACTGGTTTGCCATTCTTTTTGAAGTTCCCTTTCTTTCCCTTGCCTTTCTTCTTAAAACTGGTGGTCTTATTGACCATCAGCACTGTAGGCTCTTTCTTGATTTCTACCTCCGTGACCTTAAGCATCGGGATGAGCTGCAGGATCATTTTCTCCATCCCTTGCATATTATAGTTCATCACAAAGCCCTTGTAGCTTGGTGGCAGTGACTGAAGAACTCTATCAATTGCTACTTCATCCGGAAGATTAACTCCCAATTGATTCAAGCGGTTTTAGTACCCAGACATTCTATTCTCCTCCATATTGCAGCTCAAGAACTTGTTGGAGGTGTCATACCTCTCCACCCGGGCATGAGGCTGAAATACCAATTTCAGCTCTTGGAACATCTCATATGCTCCGTGGCGTTCATAATGTCTTTGGGGCCCTGATTTCTAAGGCGTAAAGCATGGCACACTGAACTATCAAGGTCATCAGAACGTGCCTGCCAGACGTTCACAACATCCATAGACGATGCTAGAGGGGTTGGCACACCAAGCGGTGCATCAAGGACATAAGCCGTTTGTGCAGTAGTGAGGACAGTCCTGAGACTAGGGACCTAGTCCGCATAATTGCTTACAATATCTTTCAATTTAGTATTAAAATAAGGAGCTACAGTGCGAGCTATTGATCTACAACATAATTTGCAAAGACAATTTAGACTATGTTCATGATAATGGGTTCAGTTAATCAAATTACTAGTGAACTCCCACTTAAATCAACACCCCTCAAGTTGTCTAAGTGTATACACGATCCATATCAACAAACCCATGTCCGATCATCACGTGGGATGGGGTGGCCATCAATGGTGAACATCTCCATGTTGATCATATCTACTATATGACTCATGTTTGACCTTTCGGTCCTCCTATGTTCCGAGGCCATGTCTGTACATGCTAGGCTCGTCAAGTTTAACCCAAGTATTCTGCATATATAAAACTGGCTTACACCCACTGTATGTGAACGTAGAGTCTATCACACCCGATCATCACGTGCTGCTTCGAAACGATGAACTTTCGCAACAGAGCATACTTAGGGAGAGCACATTTATCTTGAAATTAAGTGAAGGGATCATCTTATAATGCTACCGTCGTCCTAAGAAAAATAAGATTCATAAAAGATAAACATCACATGCAATCAAAATATGTGACATGATATGGCCATTATCATCTTGTGCTTTTGATATCCATCTCCAAAGGACCGGCATGATCTCCATCCTCACCGGCATGACACCATGATCTCCATCATCGTGTCATCACGTGATCGTCTCACCAACTATTGCTTCTACAACTATTGCTAGCACATAGCGATAAAGTAAACAATTACACGGCGTTATTTGTTGACACGCAGGTCATACAATAAATTAAAGACAACCCTATGGCTCCTGCCGGTTGCCGTACTCATCGACATGCAAGTCGTGAACCTATTACAAAACATGATCATTGTTGAGTTGTAACATCACCAGTGATGTACGTGTATATGTGTGTATGAGATGTGTTTCCATTGTAACTACAGGGCCGGGTCCTTAGGTGATGTCTACTACTCAACTTTCTTCTTGTAGACGTTGTTGGGCCTCCAAGTGCAGTGGTTTGTAGGACAATAGAAAATTTCCCTCAAGTGGATGATCTAAGGTTTATCAATCCGTGGGAGGCGTAGGATGAAGATGGTCTCTCTCAAACAACCCTGCAACCAAATGACAAAGAGTCTCTTGTGTCCCCAACACACCCAATACAATGGTAGATTGTATAGGTGCACTAGTTCGGCGAAGAGATGGTGATACGAGTGCAATATGGATGGTAGATATAGGTTTTTGTAATCTGAAAATATAAAAACAGCAAGGTAACTAATGATAAAAGTGAGCACAAACGATATTGCAATGCTAGGAAACAAGGCCTAGGGTTCATACTTTCACTAGTGCAAGTTCTCTCAACAATAATAAGATAATTGGATCATATAACTATCCCTCAACATGCAACAAAGAGTCACTCCAAAGTCACTAATAGCGGAGAACAAACGAAGAGATTATTGTAGGGTACGAAACCACCTCAAAGTTATCCTTTCTGATCGATCTATTCAAGAGTCCATAGTAAAATAACACGAAGCTATTCTTTCCGTTCGATCTATCATAGAGTTCATACTAGAATAACACCTTAAGACACAAATCAACCAAAACCCTAATGCCACCTAGATACTCCAATGTCACCTCAAGTATCCGTGGGTATGATTATACGATATGCATCACACAATCTCAGATTCATCTATTCAACCAACACATAGAACTTCAAAGAGTGCCCCAAAGTTTCTACCGGAGAGTCGAGACAAAAACGTGTGCCAACCCCTATGCATAAGTTCATAAGGTCACTGAACCCGCAAGTTGATCACCAAAACATACATCAAGTAGATCACGTGAATATCCCATTATCACCACAGATAAGCACATGCAAGACATACATCAAGTGTTCTCAAATCCTTAGAGACTCAATCTGATAAGATAACTTCAAAGGGAAAACTCAATGCATTAGAAGAGAGTAGAGGGGGAGAAACATCATAAGATCCAACTATAATAGCAAAGCTCGCGATACATCAAGATCGTGCCGAATCAAGAACACGAGAGAGAGATCAAACACATAGCCACTTGTACATACCCTCAGCCCCGAGGGTGAACTACTCCCTCCTCGTCATGGAGAGCGCTGGGATGATGAAGATGGCCACCGCTGAGGGATCCCCCCTCCGGTAGGGTGCCGGAACAGGGTCCGGATTGGTTTTTGGTGGCTACAGAGGCTTGCGGCAGCGAAACTCCCGATCTAGGTTTCTTTCTGGGGGTTTCTGTATTTATAGGAATTTTTGGTGTCGGTTTCGCGTCAGGGGGGTCTCCGAGTCGTCCACGAGGCAGGGGGCACGCCCAGGGGGGTAGTGCACGCCCTCCACCCTCGTAGACGGCTCGGGACTCTTCTGGCCCAACTCTTTTACTCCAGGGGCTTCTTTTGGTCCATAAAAAATCATCAAAAATTGGCACGTCAATTGGACTCTGTTTGGTATTCCTTTTCTATAAAACTCAAAAACAAGGAAAAAAACAGAAACTGGCACTGGGCTCTAGGTTCATAGGTTAGTCCCAAAAATCATATGAAATAGCATATAAATGCATATAAAACATCTAAGATGGATAATATAATAGCATGAATACTTCATAAATTATAGATACATTGGAGACGTATTAGCATCCCCAAGCTTAATTCCTGCTCGTCCTCGAGTAGGTAAATGATAAAAGAAATAATTTATGAAGTGTGAATGCTAGCAGGTGCACAAGTTTGATCAATGATAATTTCAATCACCTTTTCTAGCATCATTATATGTCATAACAGTATCTCATCTCATAAAACTTTTCATGATCAAGTAACAAGCTATTCACATGTTAAAGTATAGATCATAAACTTTCTTGAAACTAACAAATCATGCTCTTAGTCATCAAACAATTGCAATTCATCTTATTTTGGGAAGGGTCTACGTAAGAGCTTTGATTCAGCAAACTCCACATACTCAACTATCATTTAATCTTTCACAATTGCTAACACTCACGTGATATTTATGGGTTCAAAGTTTTAATCGGACACAGAGAAAGATAGGGGCTTATAGTTTCGCCTCCCAAATTTTTACCTCAAGGGTAATGTAAACAATAATACTTTATGAAAGACTGGGATTGTTCTCAAAATATATTATGGAAAAGCCTATGATCGGGTGAACTGGGATTTCCTAGTAGAGATGCTAACTTCTAGGGGTTTTGGAGCTAAATGGATTAGATGGAACCTCTCCATTTTGCAACAAAGCTCTTTCTGTGTCAAAATTAATGATGTCCTAGGACCTTACTTTGTAGGGGGGAAATGACTCAAGCAAGGAGATCCAAGCTCCCCCATGCTTTTCAATTTGGTGGCTGACGTGTTCTCTCGTATGCTGGCCAAAGCTGTTAACAGCAACATTATCTCTGGGATTGTGCCCCATATCATCCCACAAGGACTGATATGTCTGCAGTATGCTGATGATACAATCCTCTTTCTTAATCCTAAACCTGAATATGTTAAGAATTTAAAATGGCTCCTCGCATGTTTTGAAAACCTTTCTGGGTTGAAGATTAACTATGACAAATGTGAGGTAGTGCCAATTAATATGAATGAAGATGATGCTAAGTTACTTTCCCAAATATTTTGCTGTAAGTTGGGGGATTTCCCTCTGAAATACCTAGGAGTTCCACTACACTACCTCAAGCTGAGGAGAGAAGACATTCAGTATATCATAGACAAAATTATTAAGAGAATCTGTGGCTGGAAAGGGAGACTGCTTAGCTATGAAGCGAAGTTAGTCCTCCTCAAAGCATGCATTGCCAGTGTCCCTATGTATCTGATGTCTGTCATCAAATTCCCCAAATGGGCGATCAAGGCCATCACTTCACAGATGGCTCATTTCTTCTGGGGGAACCTGGGAGATGAACATAAGTATCATCTTGCTAGCTGGGGGCTAATCTCTCAAAAAAAGGATTTTGGTGGTCTAGGAGTACCCAATTTAAGGGAATTTAAGATGGCTCTGCTAGCCTCTTGGGCAAAAAGGTACTTTATGGACAGTGATAAAAACTGGGTGAGGCTGGTTGGTCACAAATATAGAACTGACAAACCCAATGTACTGTGGGCCAAACAGGGTGTGGGCTCTCCCTTTTGGAGGGGGGTTACCTGGGCTTTTGAAGGGATTAGACCTTTCTACAAATGGAAGTTGGGAAATGGCGATAAGATCAGCTTTTGGAATGACGTTTGGGTGGGGGATTCTTCCCTAAAACCCCAATTTTGGGATGTCTATGAAATCTGCCAACAATAGCATTGTACAGTTTCTGAGGTGTGGGATGGTTTTACTCTAAAACTTACCTTCAACAGATGTGTGGAGGCTGAGTTTATGGAGAGATGGCATGATTTGATCCGAGTCATATCTAACATGACCATTACTAATGAGGTGGACCAACCTATTTGGGTGTTGGAATCATCAGGGATTTACTCGGTCAAGTCCTTCTATAACATGATTAACTGGGCTGGGGTTTCTACACCTATTCGGAAAAAATTCTAGAAAATTGTTGTGCCCCACAGATATCTAGTTTTTCTGTGGTTAGCTTTCCATATTAAGACTCTTACTAGAGATAATCTGAATAAAAGGAGGGTGGTTGTCGGCGTTCTGGGAATGGGGGTCCCCAGACTTGCCTGCCTGCGGCCCACAGCGTGGCCAAGCATCAGGCCGTACGGCCCATCTTCGTCAACAAGACACCCAAGACCCTCGCAAGGGTCCAAGCCTCGCGAGGTGGATGACGCAAGACCTCCTCTGGAGTGGCCTAGCCAAGCAGGCTCACGAGGAGCGGAGATATCAAGGCGAGGCAAACCTCACGAGGCTCTCGTGACGTGAGCCATGACGAACGGTGCCAGGCGGGTGCCGGTGCGCGCAGCGTCCTTATGTCCTCTTTGGTGCTAAGGAGGCCAGTGCAGGCGAAGAGTACTGAGGCATCAGGCAAATGTTGCCATATTGGTGCAACGAGACCAAGACCAAGAGGACGGCAAGGCGGAGGTCATCGTGGACCCCAAGACAGCGTCACCCCAGGGCTTTTTGCAGGCGAAGACCGCTTTTGTCAGGATAGCTTGTACTAGCTGTCCCCCTTCAAATTTGCCCGCCGTTGTTGGCTCCCTTCCCGCTCGATATTTGGGGGAGGACCAGGGCCTATATAAATAGAACTAGCCACCACAGTAGAGGCAATGGGATAGATCATCGAATCCTCACGCCACAAGTTCATACGCACAAGAACACCTCAACCTCAGGAGGCTGTTCTCCCCTTGTACTATTCATGATCAGCCCAAGAGGCAATCCACCACCACCACACTGGAGTAGGGTATTACACCACAACGGTGGCCCGAACCAGTATAAACCTCGTGTCTTTATGTGTTGCGAGTTCGTCCGCGAGACCTTAGTGAGCCAGAGCGTAGATTGGTAGGAGAGAAAGACTTCATGCGCACCCCAGTGTTCGAACCTTAAGGGTTTGCCGGAACCCCACATCTGACATTTGGCGCGCCAGGTAGGGGTGCACCATAGTCTCCCTTCCATCAGTTCGTTGCTCCATCACTCCATCGTTTCCATGGCGGACGCTCGCCGTGCTCGAGCTGAGCGTCGGGCTGCCCTCTCCGCCCGCGTCACTCAGACGACTCCTGTAGGCAGGCCACCTCGTCGTTCTCCGTCTCCCGTCGCCAACGCTGCCACTGGCCCGGCGGGGAACGAGCAGCGGGCGTCCTCTCTCCATCCTTCGGTGCGGCAGGACGGCCGCACCGCTACTCCGTCACTGACCTCTGCCGGTTCTTCGTCTCACGCGCACCGCGCTCCCATGGAGGCATGGGCCGCGCTCATCGCGGCGAACGAGCTCCTGCGTTACCGCCCCGTCGACGACCTCTATGAGGAGTGGCTCGACCGCATCGCCGAGCTCGTCCGCGCCGCAGGGGGCTCTCCGGCACCGTCCCACTCTCTGCCTCCCCCTCAACCAGCCATGGGCGACGGGGCTCATGGCATGCCTCCACCACCTCAACCCCAAGACGGTGCCTTGGCACCGAGGCGCGCGCCTCCGCGGCGTGATCCACCGCGCCCGGCGCCCGCGCGTGAAGAAAGAAGCTGTCAAGAAATCCCGCGGCCGCGAGAAGCTGCACCGGCGCTCCCCGCGCCACCTCGTCAAGACCGCGCGCCGCCTGCAGCGGCGCAGCGCGGACCTTGCCAAGACCAAGCTCCACCTCAGAAGCGGGCCCCGGCGACCACGGCCGGCTGCCGTGCCTTCACCCCTGAACTGCGTAGCGTTGCCTGGCCAGGCAAGTTCAAGCCAGATTTGCCTCCTCATTACGATGGCACCGCCGACCCCGCGGAGTTCCTGCAGCTCTATGAGCTGAGAATCGAAGCGGCCAACGGCGACGAAAAAGTCATGGCGAACTGGTTTCCCATGGCTCTCAAGGATGGGGCCCGCTCCTGGCTCCTGAACCTGCAGCACGGCTCGATCTCCTCCTGGGACGAGATGCGCGACCGCTTCGTCGCCAACTTCCAGGGCACTCGCGACCGCCCACCGGCCGCGGGTGACCTTCGCCGCATCAAGCAACAACTAGGAGAGACCCTCCAGAAGTACATCCAGCGCTTCAACAACACCCGCCTCAAGATCCTCAAGGTCACGGACGAAGCCATCATCTCCACGTTCTCAGACGGCGTCCATGACGTCAAGATGAAGGAAGAGCTCGCTATCCACGAGGAGCTTTGCACATCTCAGGAGTTGTTCAACCTGGCGACCAAGTGCGCAAGAGCTGAGGAGGGGCGCCTCTCTCTCCTTGAGCTGCCAGCTGCAGGAGCGGAGGAGAAGAAGGCCAAGGCCAAGGACGTGAAGAGCAAAGAGGCAGTAGTGCTCGCAGCGGAGCCCGACACCAAGCGAGGCAGAGATCAACTCGAGTCATCCAAGAACGGCCGACCGTTCTGCGTCTTCCACAACCTGAACACCCACAACACCAGCGACTGCCAAGAGCTCAGAGCCATATGGGAAGGACGCTACGGTCGACGCCATGAGCGCAACGACCGTGCCTACGGCCGTGGAGGAGGACGCGGAGGCAGACGCTGGGATGACCGTGGCCTGCGCCAGGAGTGGCGCGACCGGCCTCGTGAGGACCGCTGGCAGCACCAACCTCGCGAGGGCGCCTGGAGGGACCCGCCTCGTGAGGATCGCCCCCAGGGCAATGCCGGTCTTCCCCCGCTGCCGCCACCAAGCAGGAACGACGACCACCACCAGGACGAGGGGGCTGGGGGCTTCCAGGAGCCACATGCGATCGCCTGCATCTTGGGTGGTGCCCAGGCCCCAGCCTCTCAGCGCATCTTCAAACAGTTCGCTCGCGAGGTGAACGCGGTGCTCCCCAAGCTCGAGGCCACGCGCCCGCTCCGATGGTCCCAATGTGCCATCACCTTCAACTCGACAGATCAGCTCAAGTGCGCAGCCACCGCTGGCGCCCTCCCTATGCTGTGCTCCCCAGTCATCAGCAATGTGCAAGTCACCAAGACTCTCATCGACGGTGGCGCAGGGCTCAACATCCTGTCCGTCGACACGTTCGACAACCTCCAAGTGCCATATGAGCAGCTCCAGCCAACCAAGCCTTTCTCAGGAGTGACCGACGGTTCCACCACACCAATAGGGCAGGTCCGCCTGCCTGTCACCTTCGGGGAGTGCAAGAACTACCGCACCGAGCTCATCGACTTCGATGTCGCGCACATCCGCCTGCCGTACAATGCCATCCTCGGGTATCCAGCCCTGGCCAAGTTCATCGCAGTCACTCATCACGGCTACAACGTTCTCAAGATGCCAGGAAGCAGAGTAATCATCACGGTTCCGTGTGAAGAGAGGGATGCGGTGTGCTCCCTTGAGCGCGCCTTTCAAGCCGCAGCAATCGACGACCCCGACAGCAGAAGTGAAGGCCCTCCAGAGACCATCCCCAAGAAGAAGCTGCCGCGCCACACAGGACCTCAAGAGGATGGCGTCGCGGCAGGAGCCTCGTCCGGATCAGCGCCCGCTCCAGGGGCGCCTCCCTCCATCGGATAGGAAGGCGCGCCCGGCGGCCTCTTCAGGTAGGGCTCGGGGGCTCTCTTCTGGAGAGCCTCAGACCTTGCCAACCTCACGAGGGAGGCGCTTGGGCACCACTTGGAAGCGTGCCTCACGGCACACCTTCCTCAGGAGAGCACAAGGCAAGGAGTGCCCACCACTCAGGAGTTCATCACCAAGACCACCCAGGAACTACAAGAAGCAAGAGCCATGCGCGGCCACGGCCGCTCACAAGGCGCAGCTCCCCATCCAGGCGAGGATGCCGGGCTGCGCGTCTGCATCGACATCCCAGGGCTCAACAGGGCCGCATCTCAGGAGCGTTTCTGGCCATCG
Organism: Aegilops tauschii subsp. strangulata; assembly: GCF_002575655.3. Taxonomy (NCBI): domain Eukaryota; kingdom Viridiplantae; phylum Streptophyta; class Magnoliopsida; order Poales; family Poaceae; genus Aegilops; species Aegilops tauschii. Next base: position 353,272,561 of record NC_053036.3, read on the forward strand.
CGTGTGGGCCGCTGCAAGGGCCCACCACACAGCTACGTTCGCATGCCCTTCGGCTTGCCGAGCGTAGCGTCGGCCTATCAGCGCAACATGCGGCAAGTCCTGGCGGCTCAGGAGGCCAGGTTCCACGCCGTCCTGGAGGAAATGGAGACGGTCTTCAGGGAACCTCCCAAGCCTCCAGAGCCTCCCGAGGCTCAGGGTCCCGGTGACTCAAGAGGAGCCATTCCTTCAGCGTGCGGCTTCAGCTGCACCAACTCTACTTCGTCTACAGAACCAGGTGACATCTTCCAAGTTCGTCTAAGCTGGGAGCGCCCCTCGAGCTGCATTATTCCCAGAATACACGGGTCCATCCCTGTGGCATGTATGCCTTTTGCTTAAGTCTTTAGCTTACCTTGTTGGGGGCGCCCCTCGGGCTGCATCAGCCCCAAGCCGCTCGGGCCAGACCCAGCGGCATGTATCTTCCTGCATTTATCCAAGTCGATCTGCTCTTCATGCTTAACCCGCCGACGGCTATCGCCTGCTCGATTGCCGCCCGCCGCGGGCCTGTTCACCCTATGCAATCCGCTTGCACGTTAAAAGGGGGGCTCCTGAGCATCGCGACTCAGGAGCTCTTACTGGCTCTCCAGCCCTCACCCCCTGGCCTTGACCATGGCATCACGACCTGGCATACCAGCGGCGGCTGAGCTCGCTCGAGGGCCGGGACCTGAGGACGTAGAGTGCTTGCATCTAATCGCCTTGCAGGAACATACAATCACCAAGACTCAAGACCAGGCGCAACCCGCCTTGAGGTAGGGCCTCGTGAGTCCCGCACTGGCTCACGAGTGCCCAGATACACCTCGCAGCCCTGCCGTGCAAGCCACGTGTTAGGGCGGGGCTGTACACGCCCCGGGGGCTCCTCCCGGAGGGCCCCCCCCATCCCACGCCCAAGTGGAAGCACCATGCTCCGCGCTAGCTGACGACACTGCCGAGGAGCGGCTATGCCCGTGCACAAGCAGAAGCACTATGCTCCGCGCTGGTGATAAACAACTGAGGGCGACCCCACGGTTGTGCCAACCTCAGGGAGCCCAGAGCTCAGCGCCCAGCCTTACCGCAACGCCTCCCCTCGGGAAAGCCGCGCATGGGGGCTGGGCACGGGGGCTACGCCTGGGTCACGCCCAAGCGCACGCCACCCAACCAGGTCCCCCGGACCTGGGCATCATGCGCCCCTCCCGAGGCCTCGGCGAGGGCAGGTATGGGATTGTTTGCACGTCAAGGGGGACTCCTGAGCATCGCGACTCAGGATCCTAACTGGTTACGTAGCCCCTCACTCCTTGGTCCGTCCTGGTCTCTGGTCGGCCCAATGGCGGTTGAGGTATGCGCGGGGCCGGGCCCTGCCGACGTAGAACATTAATCTATCCCCGCGAACTCTCCTTATATGTTGTTTGCGCATCAAGGGGGACTCCTGAGCATCGCGACTCAGGAGCCTAACTGGTCACGTAGCCCCTCACTCCTTGGTCCGTCCTGGTCTCCGGTCGGCCCAATGGCGGTTGAGGTATGCGCGGGGCCGGGCTCTGCCGATGCAGAACGCAAAGCAAATAGGAAGGAAATCACAAAATCTCGAAGCAAATATTACAAGCATATTGTCCTCACAATACCAAATAAAAGTCTAAACGCCTCCACGAGGCCTGCTACATGTCGCAGGAACGGAACGGGAAGAATGGCTGCGGGTCACCTCTAGACAGCACCGTCGCCTGCGGAAGGCGCTCCCTCGTGATCGGTTTTGTCTTCACCGCCAGCCGCAAGGTCAACGACGCCGGACAGAGGAGCGGAGACAAAGCCATGGAACCTGCTCAGCAAGGCCCCCACCTGATCCTGCACGGCCGCGGCAGCTGCCTCGTACTGATCTTCGGCTACAGGCTCCAGCAGCTCGTCAAGGCAAGCGTTGGGGTCGCGAAGGTGCAGGTGGCTAAAGACGCGAGTCAGCGCGGCTTAAGACAGGACGCGAGCTTATGCCTTTGCCATGGGACCGAGACCATCAACGACCTCCTCAAGCGCCTTCACCACGAGAGGAAGCAGCTGGGCGGGGCCGTCCTCGTCGGTGTCCAGAGGCTTCTCCAGGCCGTGCTCGTAGAGCGTCTTCAGCGCCGTGCGAGACCTCTTCTCGAGATCGGCAAAGGCCACGCGGTCTTCTGCTAGGACTCGCGCCTTGGCATCGAGATCGGCCTCCCTTGTCCCCATCTTCTGCTCCTCTTCTAACCGCTTGCGCTCGGCGGACTGCTTCTTCCCCAGCTCCCCCAACTCCGCATCACGGTTCTTGACGGCTTCTTCCCGTGCCTTCATCTCCTCCTCCTTCACTTGGCGGCAGTGCACCTCTTCAGCGCGCTTGTCGCGCAGGCTCTGCAGCTCGCCCTCCAGCTCTTGGCAGCGGTCACGGGCGGCCTTGGCGTCTTTCAACGCCACCTCACGATCGGCTGCAGCGCTGGCGGCTCCTTGCTTCTCCTTCTCGGAAGCCGCAGCAGCCTGGCCCAGCGCCGCGCGAACTGCCAGGTCGGAGTGAAGCCAGCCAGAGGCCAACTCCAGACGCCCGGCCACCAGGCGCGGGTCCGCGCTCAGGAGATCCGCCTGCAGCTGCGTCATCTCCGAAAGGGAACGCTCCAAGACGGCAGCAGGAGCAGAAGGACCAGGGAGTGGAGATGCAGCAGTGGGAGGAAGTGACATCATCACTAGGGCTTGGGAGACCGCGGGTTCCGGAGGAGCTGGGACCTCGTCAGCCGCGCCAAGTACCGGCACCTCCGGAGCCAGCGAGGCCATGGGGGCTGACTCCACACGGCGATGCTCCTCTTGGCCTCGCGAGGACGATCGGGCCGGGGAGATGCGGGCACTGTTGCCTCCTTTCTCCGCGGGAGGCACGGCCGCTGCGTCTCCTCTCCTCTTCTTCGCCGAAGATGTCGGCCTGATCAACCAAGGGCGAGTATCAAGAAGCGACGAGTACAAGCAAGGACAAAGTGAAGCTTAAGACACTTACCGATCCACTGCGATGTATTCCACTGACCGCTTGAGAGGCTTGAAGCCTGATAGCTTCTGGACCTGAGGGGCGGGCGTTCGGACACCGGCGGCGCCGGGCGGAGCGGAGGCGGAACCGGATCCAGTCCCAGGAGGTATCGGGGCGGAGGCGGCACCTCGGGCCACCAGCGACGACCTACTCCTCGTCGGGACGGGAGGTTGCTCGCTCTCCCATTGGTGGGCGTCGGCGTCGGCATCATCAGGGAGGGCGTGAAGAATCTCGGCCTTGCAAAGAGGGGAAGTCTCCCCCACCTCTTCCAGGGTCTTCTCCGAGTCCTCCTCCTCTTCTCCCTCTCCGCGGGACTCACCAGAAGACACCTCCATCGGGTTCTGCGCCATAGGAGCTTCCGGAAGCGCCGGCGGCACCAGCCCGCGCGCATGAAAAGTCGGCTTAGAGGCGATGAATTCCTCCCAGTCCCTGCGTTTGAACAAGGGAAGGAAGGCGCTAGGCGGGTACTCCTCGTTCTCTCCGACTATGAGGCGCAGGACGGCGTCCAATTCATCGCCAGGCAGGTCCCCCGGCCTCAGGCGGGTCTTGTTTTCCTCTTCGTCAAGCTCCCAGAGGGAGCGCGCGCGCGCCTGGAGTGGCGCAACCCGCAGCTTCAGGAACTCCCTCAGGAGCATCGCCCCCGTTACCCTGGCCGCCCTCGCGTTGCCCGGCCTCAGGTCGGTCATCATCTGCCCCAACACCAGCGATGCCCGCTCGTCGACAAGCTCCGCCTTGGGCCACCCCCCGTTGGGAGGGGGCGCCGCTGTTGGCAACGCCAGACGCGGGTCGGCGCGCTAAGCATCCATCATGACCCATTTGGATCGGATGTTGTCGGCCCTCTTCCCGGTGCTCGAGATCGAGTTGGCCTTGCCGCACGCGATGAAATTAGCACACCCGGAGGTGTGCTCACCGCTAACACGGAGGAAGAAGAAATGGCGAAGGAGTGCCTCGGACGGCATAACGCCCAGGTACGCCTCGCAGTAGTAGGCGAAGATGGATAGGAGGAGGACAGAGTTGGGATGGAGATGCAACGCCTGCAGCCCGTAGTGGTCGAGGACTTCATAAAAGAAATCAGAGAAGGGAGGAACCAACCCGACAGCGACGCTGCTCGAGAAGAAGGGGAAGAAGGTGCTCCACTCAGGCTCCGGCTCGTCGGAGGCGAGCCGAAGCTCCGTCTTCCCCCACTCATTGCCCTCGCCCGCTGTCAGCAGGCGGACGGAGGCGAGGCTCTTCTCCGTGACGGTGGGCGCCTCGAGGGCCGGCTCATACCAAGCCGGTGTTGAGGAGGTCCTGACCTTGCGCGACGCCATGGGTGGCAGATGCAGAGCAAGGCTGGAGCGGATCTGGAGGTAGCGGTGGCGAGGAGCAAGAAAGGGGATCTGGAGCGAGGCAAGGCAGAAGCAATGAAGGTGAGAACTGCCCGTGCCAGCCTTTTTTCAGGTCAAGCAGTTGCCGAGGCAGCGTGGGGAAGCGGAGACGACCACGTCCAATCAACCGCCACGCGTCGACCGAGGCCGCAGGCTTTTGGGGCCCACGGTGCTCCAAACTTGACCCTTGGCTTCGCCGCGAAGCCAAGCCTGAGCGCACCTTGGGCCCGGGGGCTACTGTCGGCGTTCTGGGAATGGGGGTCCCCAGACATGCCTGCCTGCGGCCCACAGCGTGGCCAAGCAGCAGGCCGTACGGCCCATCTTCGTCAACAAGACACCCAAGACCCTCGCGAGGGTCCAAGCCTCGCAAGGCGGACGACGCAAGACCTCCTCTGGAGTGGCCTAGTGTAATGCCCACGATGCGGCTATATCTCCCACGTGTCGAGGCACGACTTAGAGGCATAACCGCATAGTGGTTTTGTCGCAAGAAGGGTCATCTTCACACAATCCCATGTAATGAACAAGAATGGGATAAAGAGTTGGCTTACAATCGCCACTTCACACAATACATAAATATCATCATACATCATCCAAAATACAATCATATAGACCGACTACGGTCAAAATCCAGATGAAAATAAGACAACCCCAAATGCTAGATCCCCGATCGTCCCAACTGGGCTCCACTACTGATCATCAGGAAAAGACACATAGTAACGACCACGTTCCTCGTCGAACTCCCACTTGAGATCAACGCCATCGTCTGCACTGGCATCGTCAGCACCTGCAACTGTTTGGAAGTATTTGTGAGTCACGGGGACTCAGCAATCTCACACCCGCGAGATCAAGACTATTTAAGCTTATAGGACAAGGAGGTGCAAAGAGGTGGAGCTGCAGCGGCAAAAACATATATGGTGGCTAACTTGCGCAAATGAGAGCGAGAAGAGAAGCAATGGAACGGACGTCATCTAGCAATGACCAAGAAGAGGTCCTGAACACCTACTTACGCCATACATAACACAGACCGTTTTCACTTCCCGGACTTCGCCAAGAAGAGACCATCACGGCTACACACGCACTTGGTGTATTTTAATTGGGTCAAGTGACAAGTTATCTACAACCGGACATTAACAAATTCCCATCTGCCTCATAACCGCGGGCACGGCTTTCGAAAGATAATACCCTGCAGGGGTGTCCCAACTTAGCCCATCATAAGCTCTCACGGTCAATGAAGGATAAACCTTCTCCCGGAAAGACCCGATCAGTCTCGGAATCCTGGTTTACAAGACATCTCGACAATGGTAAAACAAGACCAGCAAAGCCGCCCGAATGTGCCGACAAATCCCGATAGGAGCTGCACATATCTCGTTCTCAGGGCACACCGGATGAACACTACGTACAGCTAAAACCAATCCTCGAGTTTCCCCAAAGTGGCGCTACAAGTGGCTCTAGTTTGGACCAGCACTCAGAGGAACACTGGCCCGGGGGTTTAAATAAAGATGACCCTCGGGCTCGCGAAAACCCGGGGGAAAAGGCTTAGGCGGCAAATGGTAAAACCAAAGTTGGGCCTTGCTGGAGGAGTTTTATTCAAGGCGAACTGTCAAGGGGGTCCCATAAATCACCCGACCACGTAAGGAACGCAAACTCAAGGAACATAATCCCGGTATAACAGTAACTAGGGCGGCAAGAGTGGAACAAAACACCTGGCATAAGGCCGAGCCTTCCACCCTTTACCAAAATATATAGATGCATTAATTAAATAAGAGATATTGTGATATCCCAACATATCCATGTTCCGACATGGAACAAACTTCAACTTCACCTGCAACTAGCAACGCTATAAGAGGGGCTGAGCAAAAGCGGTAACATAGCCAAACAACGGTTTGCTAGGAAAGGATGGTTAGGGCTGACATGGATAAAATGGGAGACATGATATAGCAAGTGATAGGTAGCGGAGCATGGCAATAGAGCGAACAACTAGCAAAGCAAAGATAGAAGTGATTTCGAGGGGTGGTCATCTTGCCTGCAAGATTCTCAGAGTTGTCGAAAGCTTGATCCTCGTAAGCGTACTCGACAGGTTCCTCGTTCATGAACTCGTCTCCCGGCTCTACCCAAGACAAGAACACAAACAAACGGAACCACAATCAACAACGAGAAATGCGCAAGCAACATGATGCAAAACATGTATGATATGCAAGATATGATATGCGATGCATATGCGTGCTCCGGAAGGAAAATGATGAACATGGCAGTAACTTGGCAAAACAAGTATGCCACTGGAAAGATGAGATGATTTCGGTCGAAATCGATATAAAGATCACAAGAATCGGATGCACGGTTTGCAAATGGCAAGCAAAACAAGAATGACACTAATCTGCGATAAACAGCAAGATAGCACTTAAAATGCAACAAGTAACAATGCTACAGCACCCCAACATAGCAACAAAGCACATGGCAGTAATCTACAGGAGATGCTTGGCAAAAGATGAACACTGAGCTACGGCTAGTTCACAACATATCAAGCTCAAACAAGCATGGCAAAAGTGCAAAAGATTACAGGTTCACAGACTTGGTGAAAAACTGGACATGGCAGAAATCATCATCAGGTAGCAATGTTCAGAGCACGAAATCAACATGCTACAGGAACTTAACATAGAAAAACAAGGCATGGCAGTGTTCTACTAAATGCACATGACAAAAGTCCCTTACTGACCATAAGCCAAAAAGGATCAGAAGATATGATGGCAAGCATGTAAACATAGCAAGTTTCGTTATCAGGTTTCAGACTTGGCAGAAAACAGAGCATGGCAGAAATATTAATATGTAGGCCTATTTGTGAGCTTGATGCACTCACTACAGAGAAATGCATGACAAACCAAGCATACCTACAGCAAGATGGAATGTTTATGAAGCTATCCATGGCAAGAACAATTGCATAGCATGTATGGATCAACTACAATAAGCTTGGCAAAAATGCATATCATGTTAAGAATCTGCCAGAAATATTTTATAGCAAAAGTAGAGCAAGATTGAGTCATGCTATGGCACTCCATTATTGTAAACAATTGCAGGAATGGATCAACTACAACTATATCTACAAAACATCCTTACTGAATATCTCCAAAATATGCATGGATCTCTCTGTAGCATCAAGTTTACATGGCAACAAAATTACAGCAGACAAAGACTTAGAGAAATCACTGTCCCTGAAATCAGAAATATTACGGGGCCTACTTTGCATGCTTGTGCTAGTCACGACAGAGATCACAAAAATACATGAACTATACCACTGGAAAGATGGCATGGCATACTTGAAAACACATGTACAGCTCATGCTCAAAAGATGCACAGAATAAATGATACAAAAATGACAAATCTCCAAGTTCTGTTAAGAACCAGAGAATAACAGCAACTAGCCCTCTTCCAACGAAGATTTGGGCATTAAGATGACCTCTAATGAACATGGTGCAATTGAACAAAATGAAGAGCATCACGAGTCGAACAATTTGACATATCACACGCGCGAATTGGAGCTACATGCACAAAATTATCGCATCTCGAACAGGAGCACATGCTGAAGATTACTGGGGACTTAGAAGAAATTTGAGGGGGATTCGAGAGAAAGTCAACGGGCACGTACGCTCGATCCAGATCGAGCGCTCGAGCTCGAGCTCGAGGCCGACGGCGGCGAGGCAGGGCCGGCGGAGCCCGGCGCGGCGAGGGGAGGAGGCCGGCGGCGAGCACGGGCGGCGGAGGAGGGGCGCCGGCGGCGGGCACGGGCGACGGAGACGGGGCGCCGGCGGCGATGGCGCGGCCGGCCGGCGGCGATGGCGGCGGCGGCGGGGCCGGCCGTCGGCGGGCGCGCGGGGAGGCAGCGGACGGGGCGCGGGCGCGGTGGAGCGGGCCGAGGGGGCCGGGGACGGGCCGGCGGCGGCGGGAGGACCCGGCGGCGACACGTGGCGGCGGCGGGGCGGTTGGACGTGTCCGGCGGCGGAGTGGGACGAGGGCTAGGGTTAGACTGCGGTTGTATTTCGGGATGCCCACATATTTATAGGTAGAGGGAGCTAGGAGGCTCCAAATGAGGTGCGGTTTTCGCCCACACGATCGTGATCGAACGACCTAGAGCATGGAAGAGAGTTTGGTGGGTTTTGGGCTGGTTTGGAGGGGGGTTTTTGCTGGACACTCAAATGGACTTTGCGGATGCCCGGTTAACCGTTGGAGTACCAAACGACCTCCGAATGGAATGGAACTTGACCGGTAGACTCCGGGTGGTATATGAAGACCACTTGACAAGCTTCGGTCCATTCCGAGAAAGTTTGACACACGCACACGAAAGAAAACAAGAGGGGTGCACCGGAGGAGATAGGAGCGCCGGATTGGAAAACGGACAACGGGGAAAATGCTCGGATGCATGAGACGAACACGTATGCAAATGCAATGCACATGATATGAAAATTCATGACATGACAAAATACAAAACGAAAGACAAAACCCGACAACGGAGGGAAAAGCATATCACATAGCCGGAAATGGCAAGAGTCGGAGTTACAAATATGGCAAGTTACATGCGGGGTGTTACACCTAGCCAAGCAGGCTCACGAGGAGCGGAGATATCAAGGCGAGGCAAACCTCACGAGGCTCTCGTGACGTGAGCCTTGACGAACGGTGCCAGGCGGGTGCCGGTGCGCAGCGTCCTTATGTCCTCTTTGGTGCTAAGGAGGCCAATGCAGGCGAAGAGTACCGAGGCATCAGGCAAATGTTGCCATATATGGTCAACGAGACCAAGACCAAGAGGACGGCAAGGCGGAGGTCATCGTGGACCCCAAGACAGCGTCACCCTAGGGCTTTTTGCAGGCGAATACCGCTTTTGTCAGGATAGCTTGTACTAGCTGTCCCCCTTCAAATTTGCCCACCGTTGTTGGCTCCCTTCCCGCTCGATATTTGGGGAGAGGACCAGGGCCTATATAAATAAGACTAGCCGCCATAGTAGAGGCAACGGGATAGATCATCGAATCCTCACGCCACAAGTTCATACGCACAAGAACACCTCAACCTCAGGAGGTTGTTCTCCTCTTGTACTGTTCATCATCAGCCCAAGAGGCAATCCACCACCACCACACTGGAGTAGGGTATTACACCACAATGGTGGCCCGAACCAGTATAAACCTCGTGTCTTTCTGTGTTGCGAGTTTGTCGAGTTCGTCCGCGAGATCTTAGTGAGCCAGAGCGTAGATCGGTAGGAGGGAAAGACTTCGCGCGCACCCCAGTGTTCGAACCTTAAGGGTTTGCCGGAACCCCACATCCGATAGTGGTGGAAAACTTAAAGTGTTTGTTTTGTGATGAGGATGAAACAGTTTGTCACCTATTCTTTGAATGTGTGGTTGCCAAACAAATATGGAATGATGTTTCTGACTCCTTTGAGTTTAGTAGTCCTAATAATATGACTGAATTATCTTCCTTTTGGAACCTGAATAACAAGAAATCTGTTGTTAATATTGCCTGTGTTGCTACCATTTGGGGCATTTGGACTATGCATAATGACATGTGCTTTCAGAGCGCGCCGTGGACAAGCACCCGTGCAATCTTGGCAAGGATCAGCTCATCGCTACATCAATGGAAGATTCTCTATGTGGGCGATCAATCGGTGCTGCTGAGAAGATGCATTCAACTCCTGGATTGACGAAGAGGCGAGCTGCTCAGGATTGCGTGGGCATTGGGCTGAGAGCTTGCCTGAAGAGGACCCGAGGCGAGGCGCTGAAGGCTCATTCAGAGTGAAGGAATGTGATCCCCTGCATATCGTGGAATGCCTCTGTCTTGGCTCGGGCGAGGGCTGTAGTCTGTCTGTTCTGATAGTAGACGCTTTCCATTTTGGTAGTTTTTGTTGTAGCTATGTCGCGCGAATTTGAACTTTTTAGGCCGTAGTTTTCTCCTGCTTTCAATTTACTCTTGTCTGCCACTCTCGGGTACGCCCGATTGCTTGTAACAGTCTCTGTTGACTTTCGCTTTGCTCCGTTTCTAATAAAAATGGGGCGCGGGGAAACCCCTTTGATAAAAAAAAATCCGGAACGCTCCAACACAAAGTGCTTGCCAAAGGAAAAAGTGTAAAAAGGAAAGGTAAAAATCACCATGACTCTTGTATAAGGGTAGAAGGTAACAGTAAAAGATAGGCCCTTCGCAGAGGGAAGCAGAGGTTGTCATGCACTTTTATGGCTGGATGCACAAAATCTTAATGCAAAAGAACGTCACTTTATAATGCCGCTTGTGATAAAGACCTTTATTATGCAGTCCGTTGCTTTTATTTCTTCCCTATCACAAGTTCGTATAAAGCTTATTTTCTTCGCAATATATCATACATATTTAAGGAGCAATTTTTTTATTGCATGCACCGATGACAACTTACTTGAAGGATCTTACTCAATCCATAGGTAGGTATGGTGGACTCTCATGGCAAAACTGGGTTAAGGAATGTTTGGAAGCACAAGTAGTATCTCTACTTGGTGCAAAGAATTTGGCTAACATGAGAGGAAAAGGCAAGCTCAACATGTTGGGTGATCCAAGACAATATAACGTTTCGGATATAGGAAAACATAACCCATTAAGTTGTCTTCCTTGTCCAACATCAACTTTTTAGCATGTCATATTTTAATGAGTGCTCACAATTACAAAAGATGTCCAAGATAGTATATTTATATGTGAAATCTCTCTTCCTTAAAAATTCTTTCATGAATTGTTCAAGTGACCAATACAATGTTTGCTAACCTTCAATAAATTTACCACCTCTACTTCTTATATGTAAAGTCATTACTCCCCATGGGATAAGCGTATGAAACATATATAATTTCAGATTTATGATATTCAATTCATTCAACGATTTACTCATAGGATATAAGTGAACCACATGAGTAAATGACAAACTACTCCAAAAAAAAGTGAAGATCAATCAGTAGTTAAATAATTATGTAGCTATGTGAAGACTCTCTCTCATTTAAGAATTTCAGATCTTGAGATATTATTCAAACAGCAAGCAAAACAAAATAAAACGACATTTCAAGGACAGCACTCATCATGTGAATAAGCAAAAACTTAGGCTCAACCGATACTAACCGATAATTGTTGAAGAAGAAAGGTGGGATGCTGTGACGCCCGGATAGTTAAGCTACAGTAACCCTCTGCTAATGATGTCACGTCACCTCGGTTACCGTTGATAAACTCGCGTTGATTCAAAATCGATTCAAATTCAAAATCATGTCAAACGGTAAAGGTTTTCAAATATTAAAACTAAATGTTCGGGTGGAGCCAAATAATCCATAAAGAATATTGATGAAGAAACCACGCTTTTTATAAAGTATTTAAATAGACTATAATAAATAAAATCAACGACAAAACTATTATTTGAATACTCTTAACATAATAAACAAGATACAAATTACTTTATTTAAGTGCTAAATCATTTGTGGCAGTGACATAAGTTGTAACACTATTTTAGGTGTCACTTATATGTTTCATAAAACTAAGATAAAAAGGAAACTAAAATGAAAACAGAAAAGAAAAGGAAATAAATAAAACAGAAAATTAAAAGGTTAAAAGGCCTATTCTACTGGGCACTATGGCCCAACAAGCAAACTGGCTGGCCTAGCCCACCTCGCTCGATCCCCTCCTCGCGCTACAAAGGACAGGGGAGGGCGTGGCGGCCATCCGCCGGCCACGGCAGCGCCAGGTCGTGCGTGGCGCCAAGCGCCATCCCCGGCCTCCCCGACGCCTTCAAGGCATCCCTCGCGGCCTCCCAAACCCTAGCAACCCCATTCTCCCCCTCTCGCCCGAGATCCTTCTCCCCGCACACACACCCGAACACCCTCACCGCCATGGCCCTCGTCGATCCCGTGGTCACTGCCCTCCCCGTCGCCTAGGACTGTGCCAGGAGCTCCTCCCGCCTCCGCTGCTTCCTCTACGCTGAAGGACGCGAGCCGAGTGCCTCTGCTTCGATTGGATCGAGGTCATTTTCAACCTCCGCCCCGCCGCTCGCCGTCTTCGATTCGGCCTCACCGGAGCCTCCCCAAGCCCACTTTGCTCACTTACAGGCTCGATGTGAGCCCCTCCCCCGATTCCCCTTCTTTCCCCCTTCGATCCGTGCCCGTAGTGGTCACCCCGTGAGCTCCGTCCGCCATGCCCGATGGAGCTCAGCGTCCGCGCGCGCTTGCGTACTGCTGCTGCTCCTGGCTGCGCCCTCCGTGGCTCTCCGCCGTGCCCCCTGCCCAGCCCGCGCTCCTACGCGCGCCCGAGCCGTGCCCTGCTACTATCGTTTCTGCTGCGCTGCTTCTACTTGCTGCTGATGCTCCTGCTGTTGCTGCTGTGCCGCTGCTGCTACCCGCTTGTACTGTTGTTGTTGTTGCCGCTAGCCGCCGCTCACCGGCTCGTGTGCGCTGCTGCTGCCTCCGCATGTTGCTAGCTGCGCCGCTCTCGCTGCTTGCTAATGTTGCTAGCGCTGCTGCTACTGGCGGCTGCTGCAGCTACTGGCGGCCATGGCCATGGCCGTGTGCTTTGTGTACAAAGCCGTATGGCTGCCTGTGCCTCTGGCCGGCCATGTGCATTTTAGATTAGGTGCTAATTAACACTAGTCAGATTAGTTGCTACCCTATGACACGTAGGTACCATTTAATTAGGTTAGTTTTACTTATTGGTTTTGGTACAGCCTATGGCAAACGGGGCCCAGCCCTAGAACATTTTATATAAAAAAGTATTAAAAATAAATAAATAATTAATTAATAATTAAAATATTAATTAATTAAAGAATTAATTAACTTTATTAATCTTGATTAGATTAGCCTAATCACTAATTAACTTAATTAACCCTGATTAGCCTCATGAGTCAATGACATGCGGACCCCACATGTCAGTTTGACCCAGTCAACACCTCTGTTGACTACTGATGTCATGCTGACGTCATGTTAATGCAGTAATGCTGATTTCGAATTAATCTAGAAATAATAGTTTAGAAAATGATTTAAAAACTTTAAAAATTAATATAAAATAATCCGTAACTCGGATGAAAATACTTTGTACATGGAAGTTGCTCAGAACGACGAGATGAGTCCGAATACGCAACCCGTTCGTCTGCCACACATCCCTAGGATAGAAAACATGCAACTTTCTCCCTCCGGTTCATCTGTCCGAAAACGCGAAACACCGGGGATACTTTCCCGGATGTTTCCCCCCTTCGTCGGTATCACCTCCTACCGCCTTAGGGCCCACCTAGCACCGCTCATTGTCATGTCATGCATCTTCATGCATATGTTTGCATTATATTTATTGTTTCTTCGCCCTCTTCTCTCGCTAGACACCGAGACCGACGTCGCTGCTACCCAGTACGACTACGATGTTGACGACCCCTCCTTGTTGGCTGAGCTTCTAGGCAAGCTCCCCCCCCCTTGATCACCAGATATCGCCTATTCCTTCTCTCTACTGCTTGCATTAGAGTAGAGTAGCATGTTAGTGCTTTCGGTTAATCCTATTGTGCTGCATAGCCTGTCATTGTTGCTACAGTTGTTACCCTTACCTGCAATCCTAAATGCTTAGTATAGGATGCTAGTATTCCATCAGTGGCCCTACATTCTTGTCCATTTGCCATGCTATACTACCGGGCCATGATCACTCGGGAGGTGATCACGGGTATATACATACATACATAATATATGATACATGTGGTGACTAATGTGGGGTCGGCTCGTTGAGTACCCGCAGTTGATTCACGGATTGGGGGCTGAAAGGACATACTTTCCCGACGGCCCTTTGAGTGGATCTTTGTGGCGGAGCGACAGGGCGGGTTGAGACCACCTAGGTGAGAGGTTGGCCTGGCCCTGGTCGGCGTCCGTGATTACATCAATTAACACGCTTAATGAGATCTTGGTATTTGATCTGAGTCTGGCCACTGGCCTATATGCACTAACCAACTACGTGGGAACAGTTATGGGCACTCGACGTCGTGGTATCAGCCGAAGCTTTCTTGACGTCAGCGACTGAGCGGCGCGGCTGGATTGGACCGTAAGCCTACGCTTGTATTAAGGGGGTTAGGTCTACTTCCGGCCGCCCTCGCAACATGCAGGTGTGCAATGGGCGATGGGCCCAGACCCCTGCACGCATAGGATTTAGACCGGCGTGCTGACCTCTCTGTTGTGCCTAGGTGGGGCTGCGATGTGTTGATCTTCCGAGGCCGGGCATGACCCAGGAAAGTGTGTCCGACCAAAGGGGATCGAGTGTGCTGGGTAATGTGGTGCACCCCTACAGGGAAGTTTATCTATTCGAATAGCCATGATCCTCGGTAACAGGACGACCCGGAGTTGTACCTTGACTTTATGACAACTAGAACCGGATACTTAATAAAACACACCCTTCCAATTGCCAGATATAACCCGGTGATCGCTCTCACACAGGGCGACGAGGGGAGGATCGCTGGGTAGGATTATGCTATGCGACGATACTTGGTGAACTTACCATCTACTCTCTTCTACATGCTGCAAGATGGAGGCTGCCAGAAGCGTAGTCTTCGACATGACTAGCTATCCCCCTCTTATTCGGGCATCCTGCAGTTCAGTCCACCGATATTGCCCCTTTACACAGTTACTCATGCGTATGTAGTGTAGATCCTTGCTTGCGAGTACTTTGGATGAGTACTCACGGTTGCTTTTCTCCCTCTTTTCCCCCTTTCCTTTCCTCTCGGTTGTCGCAATCAGATGCTGGAGCCCAGGAGCCAGACGCCACCGTCGATGATGACTCCTACTATACCGGAGGTGCCTACTACTACGTGCAGGCCGCTGACGACCAGGAGTAGTTTAGGAGGATCCCAGGTAGGAGGCCCGCGCCTCTTTCGATCTGTATCCCAGTTTGTGTTAGCCATCTTATGGCAACTTGTTTAACTTATGTCTGTACTCAGATATGGTTGCTTCCGCTGACTCGTCTATGATCGAGCACTTGTATTCGAGCCCGAGGCCCCTGCCTTGTATTATAATGCTTGTATGACTTATTTATGTTTTTAGAGTTGTGTTGTGATATCTTCCCGTGAGTCATTGATCTTGATCGTACACGTTTGCGTGCATGATTAGTGTACGATTGAATCGGGGGCGTCACAGATGCCTACCGGGGCATCCCCAAGCTTAGATGCTTGAGACTTCTTGGAATATTATCTTGGGATGCCTTGGGCATCCCCAAGCTTGAGCTTTTGTGTCTCCTTAATTCCTCTCATATCATGGTTTCCCTAAATCTCAAAAGCTTCATCCACACAAAACTCAACAAGAATTCGTGAGATAAGTTAGTATAAACAAATGCAAAAACCTTATCATTCTCTACTGTGGCAAATCACAAAAATTATTATTCAACATTGCATACAAAATGTCTCTCCATATTTAATACTCCTATCCTCAAATAGAATCATTAAACAAGCAAACATATGCAAACAATGCAAACATAACAGCAATCTGCCAAAACAGTACAGTCTGTAAAGAATGCAAGATTCATCATACTTCCCTAACTCCAAACATTTTGAAATTTTACCACACTGTAGAAAATTTATCAGAGCATATTATGGAAAAAAAATCAACATTTTATCATATTCTGACTTTTCTACGGAATTTTCGCAACAGCGATAAACTTTCTGTTTTGAAACAGCAACATGTATACTTGCAAAATAAGCATGGTAAAGGCTATCGTTGACATTTTTACTGAAAATAAAGATGCAAAACATTATTTTAAATAACATGAAGCAAATCCTAACAAAATAAAATGACGCTACATGGGTTGGCAGGCTCTTTTCAGCCAAGGGACGCCACGTGGTTCGCAGGCGGCGAGCGGCCGGCCCGCAGCTCGGCGCACGCGCCAACAGACTCCCGCCTTCTAACTTCAAAAATTTCGCCAAGACGGCGCGCCCAACCGAAGCTGGCCCCCAGCTGCTGGCTCGTCAAGATAAGAAGCTGACCGAGCTTCTCGACCTCCACTTAGCCTCGAAGCCCAACCAGCTTCGGGGACTAGTATCGGAGTAAATGACCACGGGTAGCCTAACCGACTCCCCCTAGCTCTTTGAAAATTATCAGGCCGTTCAGGCCTTCAAGCATACAAAGCATAGGGCCGCCTTCCCCCGGCCGGCTATCCCCAGGGCTGACTCCCAGAAGGCGACCCGGCCCCAGAAACCTCCTCCAAGAAAGATACGAGATGGCCGACTCCAGGAAGCCGGCCCCAAGAAGACCGACTCCCAGAAGCCGGCCACGAAGAAAGCCGGCTCCCAGAAGCCGGCCAAGACTGCACCCACCAAGACTGTACCCACATAGCGGCGGTACGATGGGGTGTGGCCACAGTACAGCCCACTACCCCCGAATCCCGGAGCAGGCATGGCCACAGGGCGCCGCTCGGGCCAGCCATCCCCCGTCCGGCGCGGCACTGTAGCCATGTTGGCCTCGATGTCACCCACGACAGGTGCCAGTACGGCCCGTGGGCGGCGGGCCCCTTTGCCAGAGAGACATCTGAAGACGGCCCGGCCTACTCTAGTCGGCCAGGGATGTGGCCGGCTCCCAATAGCCGGCTACCTCCTCCCTCGGAGCATGCGCCCCATTAAGGAGACAAGATGAGGTAAGGCTACAGTGAGAGCTCGCAAGGCAGCAACACTATAGCCACGCTTACCTCAACAAAGCCCTCGTCATCAGAGGCGAGGCAACAGTAACCAGCCGCAGACAAAGCCCCCAAGCGGTGGGGCCGGCGTGCCGGCCAAGAAGCCGGCAGCCGGCGGGACCCACCAGTCGGCGGGCCCCAGTGACCGGCGGAGAAGCTGGCGAGCATAGACACTGACGGCTGGGACCCGCGCCCAGCCGGATTACCATTGTACCCCTGGGGGGTTGGCCTATATAAACCCCCCGGGACACCCATGCAAAAGGTTGGTCTAAGAGAGTTTCACACACCACATAGAGAGAAAAGGAGAGCTAGCCTTGCCCTTCTTCTTCCTCTAGCCAGACAGCTCAAGGAGCACTTGTAGCTACTTGTATTGATCTAGTGATCATGCGGAGACCCCGCAGAGCAGGACTAGGGGTGTTATCTCCACGGAGAGCCCCGAACCTGGGTAAGATCCGCCGGCGTGCATGTCTTCGCCTCATCCCATTTCCAGGTATCGGCGACGTCTTACTGGCTCCCACAATGATAAGCCACCCGTTGGCATATGTCACACCTACCACCCGACATTTGGCGCCCACCGTGGGGCCAGGTGCACCGTCGTCCGGAGACCTGTTCTGGACGGGAACCCTTTTCCTTCCTCGCGAGCGCAGCCAGCCTGCTGCACCCGATGGCGCTTGCCCCGACGCGCTGCAAGGAGTTGACGACGCCTGCGCAGCGAGCTGCCTCGCCGATCTTCTTGGTGAGACTCGCATCTCCGACGAGCCCGCGTCCGACGCGGGCACGTTCTACCCCGAGAGTCGCCTCGTCAGCCTCCTCGACCAACTTCACGTCTCCAGCGAGCTTGCTATAGACTTGGAGTCGGTCGGCTCCATCGATCCGATGCTTGTCGACTCCGACACGGCATCGCTCGACGCCTACCCCTCCGACGTGGTAGTCTTCAACGACCCTCTCCCTCGAGCTGAAAGCGGCAGCAGCGCTGTCACTGAGGTGCTGGTCATCAGCCACGTCGCCGACTCGGGCAAGAACGCCCACGACGCCCTGCAAGCAGCGATGCATGACTTGTCCATCCCCATCTCGGCCGACGCCGACGCCGAGACCCTGGAGGCACGCCGCCTGGCCCTCATTACGGAGGGCCAGAAGATAGCCTCCATGAGACGCCTCACTGAGGCCCACCAGCGCGAAGTTGACCGCGCCGCCTTCGGTACGCCGCCTCATGGTGGGCCGAGCCGAGCCGGCCTCGTCAAGAAGCACGGCGCGGCCATCGCCAGCATGCTGGGGGCAGACCACCCCGTCTACGCCACACCGCTCGAGAATATGCGAGCCGCTCAGGCGGCCGCTGAAGAGCTAAATGGGCTGGGGGCTGATGAGCTCCCCTACATGACAAGGCGCATCCAGCAGCTGATCGACGCGGCCGCAGAACGGCATGAAGCCGGCGCCCGCGCTGAGAGTCCTCCCCCGCGCCGAGAGCACGCCGCGACATCCCGGTCGCCGACTGCGAGCGGCGCCCGCGCAAGAAAAGACAAGGAGCCGGCTGCTAGCCGTAGCCAGACTCGGATCACCATCGAGCGCGACGCGGAAGGCCGC